>NC_090439.1:861020473-862270473 GCF_031143425.1 Pleurodeles waltl
AAAGAAGTCCTGCGTATGTTGCAATTGTATATGATGTAGAAGACCCGCCACTCTTGTCTCTTGTCCCAAGGGAAACCTCTTACACCAATCAATTGTAAGCAGAGGCAAGTACATGTAAGGGCAACCCTATGGCATGGTCAGCTTCCCAAATGAGTATGCCACGTTATTTACTAGGTCGATAGTAATATAGTGCTGCAGAGGTTTATCCATAGCTTCTGTGACAGCTGATATGGATAGGCAGCATCCCTCACAGCCACAGGTGTGGGAGGTCAGATGGGCCACTGGAGCCAATAATGAGCAAACATACATTGCACTGCTCTATAGTAGTCCACAATACCAGGGGCTGCTGAACCACCTTGCCCATACGGAAAGGTCAGTGTGTCCCAGCTAACCCATGCCTGTTTACCCACCCATTCCAAGTGCATCAGTTGTTTCTGCAAGGTAGTAAAAAAGGCTCATAGAAGCAGCATAGGGATGTTCATTAAAAAGAACAAGAAGCGAGACAACATCACCATTTTCATAATCGCTACACACCCACTAAGCGACAATGGGTGTTTCATCCAGCTATCAATGGCATCCGGCAGTCTAGTGACCGCTTTCCCATAATTCTCCAACAATACCACGGCAGAGTCAGTGTGAACCTCGATGCCCAGATATCTCACAGGATCCGTGGTCCATTGTAAGGGATATTCTCTCAGCACAAGTGATGTTGTATCTGTGAGAGGTAAAAACAAGGATTTACCCCACTTGATGCGGAGGCCAGAATGACCACCAAATAGAACAACCTCACAAAGGACTGGGGCTAGGTTGTGCTCCGGGTTCTGAATGTACAAAGGTGTGTCATCTGCACACATAGTGACAATCAAGTTATAGCAAGGAAAGCGAATCCCCAGATGAAAATGATATTCATGCAAGGCGCATGCCAATGGCTCAGTAAACAAGGCACACAAGAGGGGCGAGAGGGAGCAACACTGCTGAGGAACCCACCCTTGTAATCGTGATGGTATCAGACACTATGCCATTATCCTTAACACCCGCTGTAGGCCTAGTGTACAAGACCTGCCAGCCTAAGCTCCTACTCTACGGAATTAAATACTTTTCCGCATTGAGAAATACTGCCAAAGCGTGTACCTCAAGGTCGAGTATAGTAATTGTGCCAAAAAGGATTCTAAGATTGTATTCTTTTGAGGGCCTCCACAATCTCGGCCCAGTGCAGTGGAGCCATCAAACACTCCCTCTGCTCACTGGACAACCATTTCATGGCTATGTAAGCTAAATACTCAGCCCTGGCCCACTATAAAAGCACTGAAAATGCCCCACTATCTGCTCTGAGGAGCTAAGCAACTCTCCAGACTCGCTTTGACATTTAAGATCATGACATCTTCCCACCTGGTCCTTAGAAGGGCTGCAAGGGTCGCCCCTGGCCGCTCCACCTCACCATAGATCCTGGCAGTAGCATATTTACCCAGGTGTTTAATTTCATTATTGGCTACCTCATAAAATTGCTCCAATTTTGCCTTAATATCTGCCAATGTGCACAGTTCACCTGGTGCACCATGAGCAGATTCCAGTGCAGCTATCACACCTACTTTTTGCAACTGACTCCTAACAGACCTCAACACCCCTGCATGTTTAGAGATGGTGTCCGCCCAATGTAGGTTTTGAAAGCCTCCCAAACAGTTTCAAACCTATCTACAGAGCCCACGCTATCAGCAGAAAAGCACCAATCGCCAGTGCAAGTTCTTTCTGAAGCACTATATCAAGAAGAGAGTGCAAATAAAGGCAGAGCATTTACAAACCCTAGCGTCAATTCCAGCAATACAGGTGAATGGTTGGAATAGTTGTGTGGCAAATGCTTACAATGAAGGACCTTAGTGACCAAGTCCCTTGCCAGAAGCCAACAATCAATGTGGGTGTGGATGTTGTGCAGGGAGTATTGAGCATATTCTGTGCCATCAGGAGCTCTGTGCCGCCTAACAACTACCTACCCACGCATGTCATATATCTCTGTCAGGGTGCGAGCAGCAGCCAAAGGTCATCGTAGTGGCGGCCCCAACCCAATCCATTTCTGGGCTCCGAACACAATTATAATTGCCTCCTCATAGTTGGGGCAAACCACCATGTTGTGCAAGGCTAGCATGCAAGTCGTAAAAAAACTGTGGATCATCAAAGTAATGGTCATACAGACCAACGAAGGGCAAAACTATGCTGTCTTTGTAGTAGCGCCATAAAATACTGACCCCCTGGGTCCACCTTCACATCCTGCAGCTTAACGCCAGAACCCCTCCTCACCAAAATATTAACCCCCACTGCTTATGAGGTAAAGAAAGTTACATAAATGTTGCTTTTTAAATGATGCTGTGAAAGCCAACTACTGTTGGAGGTGAGATGTGTCTCCTGCAATAGAACTACATTTATGCTGTGTCACTGCAAGTACACCACTACGCTGCATACCTTCCTGTGATCACTTATTCCCAGAACATTCCAAATAATGAACTTTAATGCAAGGAAGACTTTGTTCCAGGCATCACTTTATGCTCGTCTGCTGACATCATCACACAAGACACCGCAGTCCCCAGCAAATAGACATTATTGTGAAGGTACTACACTCCACTGTACAATCTGAAGTAGTTCACATCCCCACACTCCCCCGCCACACAGAAGTCCCCAACTTGCCATGCAAAAAAAACAACACCCTCCTCAACCCCTCCCACAACCCATAAAAAACAGAAATCAACCATGACTTGTAAGCAGATGTTGCCCAGCCAACCCTCCCTGTCGCAGAAAGCAGCAGGGGGCTGCCTTCCAACAGACTATGTGCTACATATAATATGTCACCAGTAGGTGCAACGATGAGTCCAGTCAGCTTCAGACATCACAGGGCTCCATCAGGACAATTTAGGAGAGCCTCCAACTGCAGAAGTTCACAGCACAATCACAGTTGGTCAGTCTGTCTCACTGGGCTTCTACAGTGGGGCAACACGGCAGCAACCAGCATAAGCAATCTAGTCCAAAGGGCGCAAGTGCATTCCATACTATTCAGGATTCCTGAGTCTACAGCTAGTGCCACCAGTGCCAGGCCACACCCCACACATATTCCTCCATCAGAAGGGCATCACAGCAGACAAGAGACAAAAACAAGTCACAAAAACATTTAAAAAGTCTAATCGTACTCATCACAGCCTCGCTGGTGAGCCCCACCCTCATCACACATTTTATAGGGGCTTTTCCTGGATAAAGTACGGGGGAGGCCTTTGCTCGGCCGCCCCAGCCGGACTTTCTTCCCTGTCAGGACCCTGCGCTGGTGCCTGGGCTCCCCTGGGCTCCCCTGGGGGCAGATTCGTGTGCCCATTGGCGCCCCTGGCAGTGTGGTCCTGTGGCTGGGGGCGGTGTAGCCTGGCTCGCCCCGCTGCATTGTTGTGGGGGGGGCAGACTGCTTCTTCCTGCATCTGTGATCGGCCTGGGATTGGGACTTGGGGGCAACATTAGAGGATGGTGAGGAGCAGGGGCCCGGGTGCCCAGCAGTGAATAGTTTATTCTGGGCTGCTGTAGAGTGGCTGGGGGCAGCCGGCAGACTGCGGCGCTCTCTGGAGGTGAGACGCCGGAGGTCAGAATTTGCGTGTGTGTGTTCTTCACTGGCGGAGTGGTTTCTGTGGCCTGGGTGTGGCACCATTGTGTGAAGGAGTCTGGGACCTGTGATGCAGCATATATCTAACATGCCTGGATCATATGAGGTCTGGGCTGGTGGCACGGACACATGGCCATTATAGTGGCCCATTGTGGTTACTCGGGCCAGGCTATTGGCTTGCATTAGTTGAAGGGTGTCGCATCTCAACGGTGCTTCACCTCTGCCCCTCTGAGTCAGGTACGGTGGTGATACATTCTATTATTTCTAAGTTGGTGAGATGGGGCGGCATCGGCAAGCTACTGCATCGCAGGGGATCACTATGGAGCAATCCACTATGCCTACCCCATTGCCGCAGCGCCAGACTCGTATGGAGGGCCTGGAGAGGTCCTGGGTACGCCAGCCACTGCGGAGGAACTCTCGCATGCTGAACTTTTGGCTGCTATACAGGGCTCTAGGGTGGCTTTTGAGGGGAAGATTGAAATGGTGGCTGTGGAGGTGAACCTTCTCCAAGCAGACCTTCGCAAAGTATCTGATAAAGTCAAAGTGGTGGAGGGGTCTGTTGTGGACTTGCAAATGGAGGTAGGTGCTTTATAAAAACAGATGGCGCAGGTCACTTCCATGGTTGGGATGTTGGAGGCGAGATTGGAGGACTTCGAGGGCAGATCCCGACAGAACAATGTGCGCCTCCTTGGGTTTCCGGAGCGTGCTGAGGGTTCCACGGCAGAGGGTTTCGTGGAGCGATGGATCAGAGATGTTTTGCAGCCTGAGGGGTTATC
This sequence comes from Pleurodeles waltl, assembly GCF_031143425.1. Lineage (NCBI taxonomy): Eukaryota > Metazoa > Chordata > Amphibia > Caudata > Salamandridae > Pleurodeles > Pleurodeles waltl. Next base: position 861,024,878 of record NC_090439.1, read on the forward strand.
TAAGGTGTTTGTGGTGGGGCATGCACACAGGGCACTGGTTGCACCTCCTCAGACCGGCGCACGTCCAAGGGTCATCATTGCACGCATTTTGAACTACAAAGATAGGGACTGTATCCTGCGGACCGCCTGTGAAACCGACAAAGCTGTGTTTGAGAATTGCAAAATCTCCATTTATCCAGACTATACAAACAAGGTCCAGACCTTGAGAAAGGGGTTTTTGGAGGTGAAGGCCAAGCTTCGTGCCATGAACATCAGATATATGTTATTGTATCCGGCACGCTTGAAGGTGCTGTATGGGGGCAAGTCACATTTTTTTAAACATCCTGAGGAGGTCTGGAGATGGCTGTAGCTGTGGGACAAAGTTGGGCCAGGCCAATCTGGCGGTCTGGTATGGGGGCTGCTCGTGCTTCTAGTGTGGATGGCACAGACTGGAGGAAGCGTGGGGATAGCCAGATGCAGGTTTCCACGCATAGGAGTGTTGTCTCTGACAGTAGAATTGAAATTCAGCAGGACAGTACTATGGCTGTGGTGGTTCCTGAGCTGGCTGCTGAACTTACTGTGGTGTCTGATCAGGGAGTGGAAATGATCTCTGTTGACACTTGATCTTGTTGATCTTTAGTGGATGCTGCTCTCAAAAATACCACTGGGGGGGCTGTGTTAGGGTCTGAGGCGACTGCCTTGCAAAGTAAGGGGTATTGGGATCACAATGGATATGAATCCAAATGGGCACTTCATTAATCTGTATTATACGGTGGGGAAGCCAGTGCTTTTCTTAGACTATGATTGGTTAGGTTTATAGGCACAGCATATTTCGTATACGGGGTGGGGGTGGTTACTTCCACTGTGGTGGTAGGGTTCTGGGGTGCTGGGGCGTAGGCTGTTGTCCTGGCAGCATTTACACATATGGATCTACAGTATGGTATGATATGTCTGTTTTACTGTTTATCCAGGGCATAGGGGTTTGTGGTTACCAAGTTCATGCAGGTTTGCATGTATTTGATGTTTACGGTAGCAGTGCATTGTTGTGGGTGGGACATGAAGGAAGGACTTGTCTTGTCTTCTCTTTATGGGAGGGAGGTGGGGGAAGGAGGTGCAAGGGGACGGAAGATGTGAAGCCTTAACATGGGTTGACAGATTAATACGCTGACGTGGAATGTCAGGGGGCTGAAGAGCTATACTGCATGCAATAGGGTGCACTCCTTCCTGAGGCGACATAAGGTTCATATAGCTTGTCTCCAAGAAACGCACATGACAGAGGAGGAATTGCAAAAACTAGCTAAGAACTGGCGGGGTCAGGTGTTCTTCTCGTCCTTTTCCTCTTATGCAAGAGGTATGATAGTATGGCTTGCCCCTGGGGTCCCATTTACACATGTCTACAGTGAAGCGGATGTGGAGGGGAGATTTGTACTTCTACAGGGCACTTTGGATGGGGGGCCCCCTTACCATTCTTAACACTTATGCACCCAACATAGATGATCACTTCTTCTATGGAAATACATCTCAGGTGCTGGGGAAGGGGTCGACTCGCCTCTGGATTACAATTGCATATTGGATGGTGAGAAGGACCGTTATCTATTTAAATTGGGCACCAAACCATTGATGGCATTGATGACAGAGGTTATGCACAATTTAGGGCTCTGGGATGGGTGGAGAGAACTGCACTCGGAGGGTAGGGAGTATACCTGTCATTCTGAGATGCATAATACATATAGTCAGCTGGACCGTTTCTTCCTGGGTGGACTGACTTGTTCACAGGTGTTGGATGTCAAGCGTCTGGGAAAGTGTTTGTCTTATCATGCACCGGTATTGATGCAAGTGCTGTGGGGATCTGATGCCAGGGTTACAAATTTCCTGACTGATGCTGGCTGTCATGATAAAATGGTGGTTGCCCTTAAGGACTATATGGACTCCAATTGGGGCATCACCAACTCTAGGGGAGTGGAGTGGGAAGCCATGAAGGCCATACTGAAAGGAGTTTGTATAGGCACTGCTTGTGGGGTACGCAAACAAATGGAACAGGAACTTACTGATTGGGAGGGTGAGCTGGAAGTGTTGCAGCACCAGATGCCAATAACGAGGAAGGTAGAACAAGAGCAGCTCCGATTGTATAAAAAGGTCAGTAGCTGCTGGGAAACTCCAGATAAGGTCACACTTAAATCGTATTGACAGCACATTCACAGGGAAGGAGACAGGTCTGGTAAATTACTGGCGTGGATCCTCAAGCGAGAAGTTGAATCTTCTCCCATTTTACGTATTAGGAATGCAGATGGTTTGCATATTACTAATTGCCGAAATATCTTTCGGGTCTTAGTGGTGCATTTGCAGGCCGTGTTCACTGCTGGCGCATCAGTCCGAGATGTTGACTTAGGAGAGTTTCTGGAATGGATGAGGCTTCTGTGGCTGCAGCTGGAGAGTATGGAGAGTCTAGAGGCTGCGATAACTGTAGGTGAAGTGAGTGCCACAGTGGAGGCATTGTCGAAATCTAAATCGCCGGGTGGGGATGGATTCCCGATTGAGCTGTATCAAACATTTTCTCTTCATTTGCGAGAGAAGCTGTTGGCGGTTTTTGAGGAGGCCCAGGAGGGGGTATCGTGCCACAGACCATGAGTCAGGATGTCGTCTTCTTAATGCTTAAGCCTGGGGGAGATTCTGGTTACCCCTCCTCTTATCGCCCGCTCACCATGCTTAATAGTGATGTCAAGATTCTGTATAAAATATTGGCTACTTGGCTACGTGGAGTGATTTGGTGCTTGGTGCATGGTCGTAGTACAACTTATGACTTACGTTGTTTGGCACATGTTTTGCATGAAACCATGGGGGCGGAGGACAACTTGGTCCTAGTGTCATTGGACCTAGAGAAGGCTTTTGATACAGTGGAGTGGGGTTACTTACTGGCGGTGCTGCGGGGAATGGGATTTGGCCCCTATTTTTGTGCTTGGGTTAGTTTGCTGTACACTGCTCCTTCCGCAAGGGTTCGGGTGGGCGGGAAGCTCTCAGAATCCTTGGTGGTAGGCAGGGGAACCAGGTAGGGGTGCCCACTGTCACTGCTTCTTTTCGCCTTAGCAGTGGAGCCACTGGCGGTCTGGCTTCGTGAAGAGTTGGTGTCCTGGGGCATTCAGGTGGGACAGGTTACCCATATTGTCTCTCTATACACCGATGATGCGTTGATATACCTTAGAGAGCCACAGTTTCAGTGCCTTTGTTGTTGCGGTTGCTGGAGGACTTTGGGGCTTTATCTGGTTTTCAGGTAAGTAGGAAGAAGTCGCTTCTGTTTCCTTTAGGGTCACTTTGTGGTGCCCCATTGGAGAATATGCTGGTGGTGGGGCTCAGGTGGGCGCTCGAAAGTTTTAGATACCTGGGTATCTGAATCACTCATATTGTGGCGGCACGTGACTCATAATGTAGAATGGGTGGTGACTGGTCTGGAGCGCTTGGTTTCGTTTTGAATAAGTTACCTTTTTCAGTGATAGGGAGGGTGGCTGTGGCCAAGATGGTGTTCTTGCCATGATGTCTTTACCTTGTTCAAAATTATTTTTTCCGTTGGCCGCTCAGCTCTTTGATCGTCTGTACAGTTTGTTGATTTCATTGGTTTGGGCTGGGCGTCGTAGTAGGGTGGCGCTGTCCACACTGCAGAGGGACATTATAGTCGGAGGAATGGAAATCCCTAATATTAGACACTATTATTATGCAGCACACCTACAACATGCTACAAAGTGGATGATTTATTCGGATAACTGTGAGAAGCGACTATTCACAGGCATTCTGGAAGGAGAGGCGTTGGTGCATGTATTAATGACGGGTGGTTCGTCAGAGGCTGCTGTTCCCTATCTGGTTAAAACTACTGCATGGATTTGGGTGTAAGCCGTTAAGAAAGTGATTCAACACGTCCCATTCGATAGGGAATTGAAGATTTGGGATTTAGCCTCCTTTAGGAATATGTATACTTTAATGTCAATGGAGGCTTGAAGAACGGGATGCTGTCTAGTGGCGGGTGACTTATACCCTAATGGGAAGTTTATCTCCTTTCAGGAGGCGTGGAATATGTTTGGATTGAGTACTGGTAAGTTCTTGCAGTATGCCAAGATGGAGAGTGTGGTTCGAGAAGTCTGGCCCCACCGACATGAAAGGTGTTGAATGGGCTGATAAATTGGGGTGAGGAGTCTCACTTGATTACCCTGTTTTATAAAGCACTTTGGGCGGATCAACCAGCTGTTGTGTGTGTAGCGCGCTGGGCCTGGGATTGAAAACTGGAGGATCCCTTAGAAGACGTGGACTGGGATATGGCGCTGTCGCCAGTCCGCACGGTTTCTTGTAACAACAGGTTTAAGCTACTGCATTTTAATTTTGCACACTGTGTGTATCTTACACCTGCTCGTTTTAATAAGATTGACCCAACAAGAGAGGCCGGGAGTCCTAGATGTGGGGAGATAAGTGCCTCCTTTCTCCACTTGGCTTGGTCCTGTAGGCAGGTGCAGTGATTTTGGTGGGAGGTGGTTCGAAGGGTAGAAGGGATCACGGGTTTGGGGCTTGAAGCGACACCTCTGACCTGCCTTTTAGATGTAGTGTGGAGACCACCTGGTAGGCGTATCCCATATAGACTTGCACAACTCGCTTTGGTGCTGGCTAAGCGTATGGTGGCTATATGCTGGATAAGTACTTGGAGCCCATCCATTCCTTACTGGATCCATGATGTACTGGAATGGGGTGTTGCTGAAGAGCAATACATGAGAATTACACGAAGGGAGGCGGGGACACTGGCGGACTTAATTGCCTGGGGAACACTATTAGAACGATTCACAGGTGTGGAGGAGTCTAGTTCTGACTGGAGCACTAATGATGGCTGACTAATGGATTGTTGGTCATAAAAGGTGACAACCAAATGTGGGGATGTTGCAATGCTGGTAATCATTGTATATAAACAAATTGGTTACATAAGGATGTCCTAGGGTAGGGGAGGCTGGGGGTATCTACTAATGCAATGCTTGGTTTTGCTTCATGTTTCTGTCTGTAAATGTCCTTTGCCCTCCACTCACAGGAAAAACAGATATCTCACAATGATATGCACTGGACTGGTTTTTTTTGTTATGCATATTAAACTCAATAAAATAGAGTTAAAAAAAGTAGGAATTGCTCAACATACTTCTCCATATCACCAGTGTTTATAGACTCTGCAATTCTCACAATCCGAAGATTGTTGCTAAAAGATCGCACCTCAGAACCTCAGCCGTGGCCTGCACAGCTGCCAAGGCTTTGTCTAATTTCTTTGAGATGCTGTGGTGTTCACCTGCTCATCCCCGATCTCCAACACTCATCGTTCCACCATATCCAAGCGTTCAGTGTGCTTCTCCACATTCTCCAACATTCTGTCCATCGTGAAGGGCATTGATGTTCCCATCAATTTTCATGAGGCTTTGTTGCACCTCTGCCGGAATAGCCTGTAAGTCACCACCAATATCCTGTTGCCCGATGTCGAGTCCTCTATGGTGGACCCACCCTCATGGCCCTGTAAGATCGGCCTCGATCGAACTGTAGTTTGGGTGCGTCTTGTCTGGCTTGCTTATAGTGCTGCTCAAACCTATATGAAGTATGTGGTGCACCCAAAGTAAGTACACACCTCTCTGAAGTTGCACTTACCCACCAAGGGACATTCAAGCCATGACAGATGGAACTACAGGAGGTTGCACCCTCATGCAGTTACTGCATGCCCTAGACCATTCCCAGCACACCAAGGCAACCCAGTACACACAGCATGGTAAGGGGCCTTTCTCTGTGCTTCCTCCGGAAGAACGAATCCAGGCCACAATCTCTCTGGGCTATGTCTGAAGGCCCCCTCTAATGCTCCATGCCAGGCCCTGGAGCCACACCACAGCTGGCAAGCAAGCAGTGCCCGTAAAGGCCAACCACATCCAAGCAGTCTGCCAGATGAGACTCCTCTCAACCTGTGCAGTCACCAGGTCCACAGTTTAACAGGGCTCACACCTCCAATGTTAGGCACTGCAACCAGGCCAAGCCAATGTGTGCTGCTGCAGCAGTATGGGCCTCACCCCAGCCACGGAACAGCCACTCCAACAGTCCCAGATGGAACAACAGTACTCTCCACTGTCCGCCAGCAACAGTAGATTTTGAGCTGTTTATGTGACAGCACCAACCAACGGCTCCTCAGCATCACCCAAAGCTAGTCCTGGCCACAACCGTTCCAAGTCCCTTCGCAGCAGACCTCAAGATGTCAGTGTGGCTGCCATAACACTGCCAACCAAGCAGTAGAGCAATCATCTCATCTCAGGGCAAAAGAAGCAAGCAATCAGGTCCATAATGATTGCCGGGCATACCAGGGACCAAGTCAGCACCTTTCCATCGCTGGAGGAGAGTTATACAGCACCAGGATGTGGCAGCCATCTTCTGGCCAGGCAAGTTCCACCACCTGGTCAAAGTCAAAAGATAAGGCTGACTACAATGGAATGTGGTTGTATATAAGGACGAGGTTTGTGTAAGTGAAAAGTTTTCCTTCTGACTTTTTGGGAGTAGAAACGGTTGCTGATAAGTCGTCGGTGGGGCAAGCTGAAAGCTGGAGCAATAGTGGGACTCAGCAATGGCTGGCTGCTGAAAAGTGGAGTCCCGGTGCAGTTGTAGATGAAGGTGGGAAAGATCTGAGCCAGTTAAGGCCAAAGTCCGTTCCCAGGAAGGGTTCCATGTTGATGAGAGGCTGTTTTGTGTTGGTGCTGATGAAGCATTCTGTGTTTGAACTTTAAAAAAAATCTATTTCAGTATGTCAAACCAGCAAGGCAAGGCTGGCTGCTGATGTTGACAGCTGCAGTCTCCATCGATTCTCCAGGAAGAAATTTGGCAAAACGTTTTTAAGTCCGAAATATCGGGGCTTGTGGGCAGGCGGAGTACAGTCTAACATTAGCACAGGCTCCAGGACCTGGAGGGCACCACTTGAGTGTTAGGCCAGTAGCAGGGTCTAGAGAAGATCCAGTGGAACTGGTCAGCTGGGCAGCTGCAAGGTGAAAGGCATTTCTGGAAGCTTGTTCTGCCCCTATAGCTCAAACAGAAGGTCAGCTAACTGATCTATGCAGTTAATTCTGGGGTCTTGGGTTCACGGCAAGCAGGTCCAGGAATTCTGAGTAAGTTACTAGCGAAACCACAATCATACCCAATGCAAGTCTGTAGGTGGGGGAAACTCCTGGACACTCCCTAACCAACGGGGTAAAGGTTCCCAGAAGTGCCCCTACTCATATTTCCAGCACTTCCTGTGTGTTGTACTGTAAACTATCCCACATATTCTTCTTTTCCAACATCCAACCTGGCAGAACCTTTTCCCCTGGTTAGAGTTCCCAGTGCCCACCTTGAGGTGTGTTTCTGATAATGGACAAACCCTCCTTTGTGTTCACTCCAAAACAGTTCTGGGGAAGCTCCACCTCCCACTGGGTTTGGGGCCAAGTTGTCTAGTGAGGCAAAATGGAGGCAGGGCTAAATATGTGCTACATCTGCCAGTAACAGAGTAGGCATTCTTTGAAGCTCACTCAGGGGCTGGGTACCACCCCCAGGCCATCCTGTTGAATGAAGAAAATCACCTCCCTGCACCCAAGCCCTTTGTCCACTGTCTCACAACAGGCAAGCCATTATCAGTCATATGACACTGAGCACTGGCAGAAAAGTTTTAGGCAGGAAAATAATTTTCTAAAAGTGTAATTTCCAAAACAGCATTATAAAATTGGATGTGACCAGTCAGCTAGATTTTAAATTACTATTAAAATGAGTCCTTGAAGCATTTTTCTAGCTGTCCCAAGCTGGAATGAAGCACTATAATCAGTGTTTGTGTAACCCAGTGTTTTCCTATGGGAGAGCCAGTCTTGCTAAATTGAAAAATTACTTTGGAGGTTTTTCAGTACGAGGACATGTAAAACGTAAAAGTACATGCCCTACTTTTTCAATACCATGTACCATGCCCTGCAGGTGAAGGAAGGGTTAGGCCTGGAAAATGTTTTATTTTACCAGGTCAAAGTATTAGTTTAGAACATCACTCCCAGGCCACAGGAACAGGCCTGAAGACATGTTTTAAACATCAGTGAGTGGCACAATGAGTACTGCAGCCCACCAGTACCATTTAATTAAAATACCCTACTTACAAGTGCTACCATTTAATAGAGACTTACAAGTAAAATAAATGTGCCAATCAGGAGTAATGCAACTGTAACATGTTTAGAGAGGAGACCACAAGCACTTTTCCAATGTTTGGGAGGAGTCCTATGGCAAGCAAAAATGGATTCAGCAAGAAAAGCAAAAATATGGGAAATAACACACTAAATATGGAAATTCCCAGCACTGTACGACCATTTTCTGTGTCAAAGAGCAAACTTTCCCATGGAAATTAAAATAATATATCAATGTAATGCGACCATATTAACATTTTGTGACCTTCCCTTTTTCTTTTCCCCCACTTGATGGATCAGTGCAAAACTTTCCACGAAGGAACCAAAATGGAATATTTTGTGCAGGTTCATTGAACGGCATCAAGGCTATCAAGAAAACGAAAAAATCCTTTTGTATAGACGGTCTGACCATCTAGAGAGAGAATATAATTTGACACACTTGGGAGACAGGTGTATGACCAAAAAGAACAAATGAGGCCAGAGGGTTCACACCCAAGAAAAAAAGCTTACCTGTAAATTAATACATTTTGCCATGTGTTGTACCCTAAATATAAAGATTCACAAATAATGTTTTGATTGTCAATGGTACAACCATTTAAGACAATGAAATATTTGTGATTTTTTTTCTTTGTCAAAATGTAAGGTACTGTAGGGCCTCATTTAGAAGTTGGTTGTTGGACTGTTGTTTTGCTGGTGAGGTGGTGAGGTGGAGGAATCACCTCCACCCCATTGGTGGATAAACAAGCATCCTATGGTGAATTTCCCATCTCCATTACTTGCTTTTTCCGCATGGTGGCTCCTACTAGGATAGCTGCAAAACTCTGTGGCAGACTACACCCTTTCATAAGTCACCCCGCTCTCCATGCAGGTGCTGAGATGAGTGATGGCTGAAGTCATCAACCCAACCAATCTCAAAGGTCCTCACCCTTGTGTACGAAGAATCAAAAGCAAAATAAATAGCATTAGAAACAAAGCCACAAAAACACAGCCCTGTAAGTTTCGATCTAGGTGCTTTCTTTAAGAAAATTTTACTAAAAATTACATACTTCTCTATTAACCAGTTACGGAGAGCAAATAATCAGTAGACCTTCACATTAGTCTTTATTTTATTTTACAACATAAGAATCTTCTATGTGGTTCTGCCATTCCACAAGTAAATGTCATTACGTCTATCCCACCATTAACTCTCCAGATCTACCAGAAGGGAAAGAGACAGAAGGAAAGGGACCCGGAGAGAGCTCAAATATGAATAACGACTACATCCTTGGGGCATCTGAGCCTCAGGGCATCAGATTTCAGCAGTTCAAGACTTACTCAGGGAGGTGGTGTGTGGGTAGAAACTCAAAAATCAACAGCTCATTCAACAGTAGTCAAAAAAATCAATCTCTAGCCACTATTTTTAGCAAGGAAAGATAAAGGCCTTTCTTTTACATATAATACCAACCTGCACATAGGACTCAGAAGACACACTATATGTTACATCTGTATCTAATTATGGGTCACTGTGCAATTGGGGAAACTGGCCAGCATCTGCCTTTTGCTGATTCCACTTAGACGGGTCCAGCTGTGATCTTTGTGTTCAGGTATTAGCAGGAAGGTGCGTGGAGTTGGGAGTACCCAGGCATGGGAGATCCAAAACAAAAGCATTATAGAGGGAGAGGTAAGCCCACTTCCCTCCCCATTAACTTTTGGGTGGTAGCCGTTCCATTGACAAGAAGCAGTAAAGGGCACAGGAAATTCAAAGGGAGCAACAATGAGAACAGTTGGAGGCCTGACCCATTGGATGCCCCTGAGGGTTGGTGCCTTGAGGTGGTGGGATGATGATGACTCATTGTAGGCCTCAGCCACCCATCAAGAGAACGGGGATGGAGCTGAGCCAGCCAACAGTAGAACACGGTGGGAACTGGAAAGTGGGGAGGAGACTCCTACACAATGCTGCCGCACTAGGCAGCAGGCGGCCAGAGGGAGAATGTCAACTGGCACTGGGGGGAGGGGGTTGAGATATCAAAGACATGCTGATGCTTTGCTGGTGACCGCCTCCTCATACCCCTCATCAAAGCAGGAGAGTGAGAGGCAGAGCAGTGGACCCTCAGAAACCCCTCCTCGTGTTGTGAAAAGGTACCAAGTAGATTAGAGGGGGCACTGATCAGTATCGGGTTCAGCAATGACACACTCATCAAGCCTCGACTAAAGGAAATGTCCAAAACAGAAAGTTGGAATTGCAGCATGGGTGGAGAGGGAGCACCACTGATGCACCTAAAGTTATGGTGAGTTGAAGCATAGGTGTTGACAGAAGTGCAGCAATAATGACTTATGGGAGACAGTCTCTCACACTTCATGTCAAACTGCACCATAAAAACCCGAATGCTGCATAGCAGCGCATACCAGAAACATTACGTTTATCTCAGAATTTGGATGCAGGACCACAAGACAAAACATTAAAGAACATATTCAAGTTGTGATCAAGAGAAAATGATAATTGGTAAGAAACCAGACAAAGTGAGGAGGGAGGTACAAGCAAAGCCTACAATCAGAAAAGCTAGGCAGCATTCCTGTCAAATTTTGATGGTGCACCTTTTCACTGGTGGTTGTTGTGGTCTGATCTGTGTAGGCCTGGGTCAGGGCCCGGATCAACCCATTGCCTCATTAGTCAACTCCAGGGAACAAAGATGAAGCCATTCAGAGCATCCCAGGAAAAGACGCCTGCAACTGGCCGGATAGAAAGAGAGGTGGTGGCTGATACAGAGGGGTAACAGATGCAGTCAGAGAGAGGAGAAGATCATGAATTGAGGCAAATACAATGTGGGGATTTTATTGATTAAGAGAGATGAGGCACAACAAGACAAAGATGGGTGATAATAAGAAAGACAGGTTAACAGAGCAGTAGTGAGAGAGGTAAAGGGTGAGGGAAGGTACAGAGGGAAAAATTATATATGCAACATATAAATAGAAATAGGTAAGGCGAGAAAAAGAGGGATATAAAAGATAAAGTACTTTGAGATATGTATATGTAGAGAGACAGCATCAGATGTGCAGGTAGGCAAAGAGAAAGAGAAAGACTCAGAAAGTTGGATAGAAATGAGAAACATCACTTTATTGGTGGTCTCTAGGAAGGTTGGGCTCTGAGCAATTGTGCACTTTGTTTCTGCCGTAACCAACCCTGCAGCCAAGGCAAACATGAACCATGGATCAGGCTCATTCCTAAAAGTCAAAGCACAAGCAGACCCTTAACCTTTTGAACGGTTCCATCCTCAGCCATGGTGGGCATGTGCTGAGGACAGACTGAGGACGGAACCTTCCCTTCCTTGAAGACACCCACAGGGAAAGCCCTTGCGCTCCCCCATTGGCTGCCCATTTCAACCCCCCCCCCAACAGAGACGGCTGCGGAAGCGCTTCTACTGCCACCTGACCCCCCCCCAGCATCTGATGACGTCAGCGTGCACAAGGTGTATCAGCATTATCAGAAGCTTCCAAGGATGCGCTGGAAGCCATTTGGCTTTCAGCACATTGGGAGAGTGGATGCACTCTAGGTAAGTGCTTCTCTGGGGGGGGTGCATTGAAATACAGTCACAGGGGTAACAGAAGCAGTTTTCCTTCCCCCCAGTGTCTGTATTGCTTGTATTCCTGCTCCACTATCGCGGGTGTAGCCACGATTGTAGACCAGGAATCCAAACCCACTGGTCATCAGGGATGTTGTAATGTTTAGGGGTGGGGGGATCAAAACCCACTAGACACCGGGGATGTTTTTCTTTTGGTCAATTTTGGGAAGCAACCCCTCAGGAAAGGGATGTTTCCCTGGGGGCATCAACTATCAGTGTTTTGAACCACAACCCGGGGGCTAGTTCAGTCAAATTGTTTTGGCCTATCTGTCCACCTGAGGGGGATCAAAACCCACTAACTACCAAGGATCATTTTCAATTTCGGAAAGCAACCCTTTAGGGAAGGGCATCTCCCCAGGAGGCATGAACTATCCATGTTTTGCCTCCCCTCAGGGGCAGGTTTAGTTTTTTTTTTTACAGATCTGCCCCCGGGTTGAGGGTGTCAAAACCCACTAAATGCCAGGGATTAATATTTGATGGTTTATTGCAGGGAGCTAGCCCTTGGGCAAGGCTCACTCCCCTGAGGAGGAATTTAGCTGTGTTCAGCCCCACCCCCAAAGGGCAGATTGGCCGTTTTTAGGTGGAGACCTCAGACACCAGGGATTCAGTGCAATTGGTACAATTTTGGGCACATATTTTGGCCATTTCTGACCCCCCCAGGGGCAGATCAGCAATTCATTTAGGCCCATCTACTCCCAAGAATGGCAGAAAACCACTAGACACTAAGGAACTCTTTCTGTGTATTTTGCAATGTTTACTGCTTTATTTCTTGTCACCATTAGCATTTGTGATTGGAACGTTTTATTTCTCCTTTTTATTCTAGTGCAAATCTTTTGATTTCCTTTGCTGTGACACCTACTTGCAATTTAGACACTGGTAGATCTGCAGTTTCTGTAGCTTCATGCATTTGGCAAGAAAATGTATTTTTATGTTTACTCAAGATGCGTATCATTTCCCTGTATGATTGTGCTTTTTGTAAATGGTGTAATAACAGCAGCATAGTTAGCTTCTGTTTCATTGTGTATGAAATTCTCCTTGAATTTGTGCATGATGTGTACTGTGTTGTATGGTGAGTCTTTTTTTTTTGTTTTTCCTTTTTAGTGGAATATTGTTGGTGCTTGCTGGGTCTGTGCAGAGTAGGTGCAGGTGATCCTGAGTCTATCTGTCTCTGGCAGATGAGTGGTACCATTTCTGAGGATATAGGTCTTTCTGTGCTTTGTATTGATTGACTTTCCCTTCCAGATGACCAGTAGTTTTACTCTCCATTGGATAAGGCCACACTTTGCTGCTTACTTATTTTACACAGTTTTGGTTATTGTTGACTTATTTGTCAAGTTACTTTTATTAGTAAGGATTATGGCTAGCTGCAGAATTACCGCTCAGCAGGTTGTTGGTATGCATTTCAATTCTTCCTCTTATCCATTATTATGAGACTGACTCTGCATCTGACTCTGCATCTGAGGTAGAGGAACCAGTCTAAGATTCTCAGAGTGATGTTTTTCAGTCCAAGAGGAATCATCTGATAATGAAGTCACCCTCAGTGTGAAGGAAGTGCCTCTTTTATAGCGTGCATGGGCTGGCTCTTAGATGGCAGTGTGCATGGACTGGCACTTCGCTGGGGTGTGCATGGACTGGTGCTTGGCTGGCAGTGTGTTTAAGCTGGCATTTATCTGGTGGGGTGTGGGTAGTGACTCGCTGCTGGTCACTACACACACTGCTAGCCAAATGCCAGTCCACAAACTTCATCAGCCACCAGACAGTGTGATTGCTGAGGCAGTCAAGTGGGCATATGAAAGTGCTGGGCCCTTGAATGGCGCTATCTGTTGATGTGAGTGTTGTAATGTTTGGGCCTACAGATGGTGGTGTGAATGGTTTTGTGTGTGTCACATATGAAAGGTGTGTGAACTGCCTGCAAAGTGGTTGGTGCCTTGTTGCAGTTTTACAGTTCACGAGCTATGAGTCATTGGTTCAGTTTTTTGGCCTTTCAGTTATTAATCCAACCAGTATGTGTGTGTACTTGAGTAATAGATGGTAGTGAAGTGATATTTGTCTTTTCTGTATTTCTCTGCCAGCATGTACATTGTCTATAAAGAAAATCTACCAACTCTAGAATTTTTCAGAAACTAGGCACCCAGGGGAGTATAGGATGATGTGCCTCTCATGGATCCCAGCAGGTTTTCTTACCCACAATGCCCTGCAAACCTCAAAATGTGACTAAATGCACACATTTTCCTTGCATTTCTGTGCCATTTTCTTCCAGAATCAGAAGGAAACCACAAAATATCTACCCCCAGTGTTTCTCCACTTGACCTAATAAAAATGCTGCCCTATTTGTGTGGCTGGGTCTAGTGCCTGTGACAGGAACAGTTCAAACTAAAATCAAAGAGAATTCTCGCAAAGGAACCCTCCTTCACCATGTTTTGGTGCAGGCAGTAGGCCCAGCCACACAAGTGAGGTACCATTTTTATCAGAAGACTTGGAATCATGCCAGGTGGAAGGAAGTTAGTGGCCCCCTGCGGATTCCAGAACTTTCCATCTCAGAAATGTGAGGAAAATGTGTATTTTTAGTCAAGGTATTCTGGGTAACAAAATGTGGTGGGAGCCATGCAAGTCAGACAACCCTAGATACTCCTAGGTGTCTAGTTTAAAAAAAAAAATGTAAATGTTGGCTAAGTTTCCGTGGGTGCCAGCTAGAACCAACCACATTGGAAAAATAGGGTAAGGTTTGGATGGAAAATGTGCTGCATCCACGTTGCATTTTGGGCTGTTTCCTGTCGCAGGCACTAGGTCTACCCACACAAGTAAGGTACCATTTTTATCATACTTGTAGAAGCGGAGAATAATAGAACATTTGGATCTTCGTGGCCATGTGTGCTTTTCAAATGTAAGCCAGTGCATAAGAAAGATGACATTTTTAAAAACACCTTCCAAATCATACACTAGTACGGGTACCCACACATTCAGAAATGTAGAAATAACCACTGCTCCTAAACTCTATACCTTGTGCCCATTTCAGAAATACATAAGTTTTGCCTCTGCCTATTTTGTTATAAGAATTGGTCTATACTTAGTATTCAATGAAAACCCATTGTACTGTGCACCTCTGTTGTTTGCTCTGGGAACCTTGGGTACTTGGAGAACCTACTAACCCTATCTATCCCTGGGGGCGGAGCTAGCCTGCCAGCAAGATGGCCGGCACCTCGTGAGGCTCTGCTGGGCATAGGGCCTTATCCTCACATTTATCCTGTCAGAGCGGGATTTTTGGAGCTTCCCTGGTTGGGCAGCCCTGCAGAGACGCCGGTGCTGCCGGCCGTTGCATTGAAGATACGGCCCGGGCCTCAGGCATGTAGATACCCGCCGCGGAGGTGGAGGGCCTGGCCCGCGTTGGACTGGGCGGCTGAGGACCTGCCGCTGCGGGCTTTCCTGACGGGCTGGACCGCTTGGTGTGGCGTGCGGCATCGCTAGTTGTGGCGCTGCCGCCTGCTGAGGGCAGGGGATTCCTCACGGAGGGCCAGATCGGCAGTCGGGTCGGACTGCGGCCCCCCACGACTCCCGTGATCCGCTGCCTCTGTGGCTCCCGGGATTGGTGCTGGTTGCCCGCGGCTTTGGCGGGCTGGGCGTCCCTGTGAAACTCGGAGGCCTATTGCGGCCTGCTGGGGCCCGCCAGCCCTGTGGTGGGTGCTGACTGGCTGGGGCCTACATGGAGCACTGACGTGGATGCACTGCGGGAGTGGCCGCGGATATTGCTCCCCTGTGCCCTGCGGAGCTAGGGGGCTCCTGCCGCAGGGCCGCTGACCGGATTGGTGGCCCGCTTTTACAACTGCTGGCGAGAGGGGCTCTACAAAGGGCCTGCTGAGCAGGGCCGCACCAGCAAGATCGGGCTGGGGGCTGACTGGAGGAGCCATTCTGGGAGACAGCTCAGGTGCTCTGCGGGTACTGCGGTGCAGCTCTGCGAGCGGCGTGCAGCATTGCAGGGCCCGGCTTCCTTGCATTTGGGGATGGGCAGCTTGGACTGGTGCCGTGCCGGGCCCAGTGGTGGTGCAAGGAGGAGCCGGTGCTGAGGGAGCCTGGCCGGCCAGGGGAGGCCTACGATTTATGGTGGCCACTGCTGCTAGGACTCTATATGTTAGTTGCGAACTTTGCTGGACAGGCGGGGAGCCATTCTTGAAGAGGCTTGACAGTTGTACGATGGGGAAGGCGGATCATTGACAGGCGAAGATCTCCTTTAATGGAGGCCAGAGGAAGGGGGGGTCCCTACCTCTCAGTCAGAAGAGAAGGTGGTGGAGGATGGGTCATTGGACATGTCGGTCAAAGCTATGTTTCTGGATCTGAAGAACAGCTTGGCAGGTATTGATGCCAAACTTGACCACTTAACTGAGCAGCTTGATCGCATCAAAGCCAGAGTGGATGATCATGATTCCCGATTTGATCAGCTAGAGGCGTGCACTTCCAGGCTGGATGATCAACGGCATGGTGAGCGAGAACAACTGCTGCGCATGGAGAGGGTGCTGGAAGTAATACGCAATAAAAATGAAGATTTGGAAGCACGCTTGCGCTGCAATAATATTAGCCTGATTGGCCTTCCGGAGTCCACAGATATGGGTAGGATGGAGGATTTTGTGGAAGGTATGCTTTCAGAACTTTTTCCTGGTCAGCTGTCTCAATTGCTGGTGGTGGAGAGAGCGCACAGGTCGCTGGGACCTCGGACTCCGCTTGGGACCCCTCTTCGCCCAATCATTATCCAGCTATTAAATTATCGCAACAGGCATGTTGTTCTCCGACTCGCTAGAGAGCGTCGCCCGGTGATATGTAAGAATACTGAACTGAACTTTTTCCCGGACTACACCCCGGTGTGTAGGCGGTGTACAGGGCCTTCTTGCCAATCAAACGCTCCCTTGCTCAAACAGGTGCCAGGTTTTCCCTTATCTATCCTGCGAAACTGAAAGTGCAGCATGGGGGTAAACTCCACTTCTTCACAGACCCGAAGCTGGTGGCTAAATTTGTTAAGGCTCTTTCCCGAAGATCTGCAGCGGTGGACTCGAGCGAGCCTGGTGCGGAGCGTGAGACTCTCAGCGATAATGACTGAATGGCCTTGGATGCTGGTGGATTAATTGGCCGTATAGATATAGTGCTTGCTGCACTGTTTGCCGTCCTGACGTTTTATTCCTCTTTCGGGCCTATGCCCGCCTTTCCCAGTCCTGGTCGGGATGTTGGGTTGGGTTGGGTGGCTAGCTGTACACCCTTTGGAGGAGTCTTGTTACTATGACTGGTTCGGTTTATGTGGTTAAAGGGGGGTGGGTACTTGCTTTCACCCTGTTGGGGGGTCTGTGTGGGTGGGGAGTGGGCTTTTGTATATGTTTGTTGTTTCTTGCCCTTCTGATTCTTCCTTACTGCTCTCTTTGTTTGAGTGTGGCTGGCCGGCTGAGGGGGTGGCAGTGCAGAACGATGTTTTGGTAGGAGTGCTACGATGACGCAGGAGAGGGTGTCATTGATCTGCTGTCTCACCTGGAATGTGCGTGGCTTGAATGATGGACGCCAGGTACAACTCATGTCTGTGTATGTTAAGCGCCAGAATATAGATAAATGCATGCTGCAGGAGACTCACCCGGTGGCGGCTACGATGCATCGTTTGAAGGCTGGATGGATTGGTGAATTCCATGATGCTGTGTATTCACGCTATGCCAGAGATGTGGCGATTCTGCTGTGCAAGGGACTGTAATGGCGCACTCAGAGGACAATAGTTGATCCTAATGGCCGGTATGTGCTGCTGAGCGGAATGCTGCTGGACAGGCCTTGCTGACTTGTGTCAGTATACGTTCCTAATAAGGATGACCCGGAGTTCTTCAATGAGGTCTGGCGGACAGTTGAGTCGATGGGGGAAGGGGCTGTGATCTGGGGGGGGACTTAGATCTGGAGTGGGACCGGGAGAGTCTGGCAAGGGTGCAACATGTGGCTGCGGCCAAGGCTCTGTCTGCGGTTATGGCTGATACGGCTTTGGTGGACATATGGCGTGTGAAGCATGGAGATGCGAGAGAGGGTACGTGTGTTAATTATGTACATAATAGCTGGTCGCGCATTGACCGTTGGCTGGGCTCGCGTGATGTGGCGCTATGGACGCGGTCGGTGGATCACTTGGCATGTACGAGGTCGGACCACTCCCCGGTTAGGCTGGAGCTCACGGTGCCTGGTGGGCCCGAGCGTGCTTTTATGTGGCGTTTGCCTCAGGGGGTGCTTCGGGATAAGGCGTTTCGCGAGGAGATTCGTCGGGATATTGTCCTCTACTTTGAGGAGAATGGCGGTTCTGAGAGTTCGGCTGGAACGTTATGGGAGGCCTTTAAAGTGGTTATCCGTGGGATTTGTATTTTGAAACAGCATGGAGTACTACGGGTGCTGTGTCGGGAGTTGGCTGATCTGGAGGCACAGATAGCGGACTTGGAGGCTCGATTGTTGGTGGATTGGTCTGGTGACACACTGGTGGCTCTTCGAGGCGCAGTCTCTTTGTATGAGGAAGCCTCTATGAGGGAAATATGATTTTTGGGGAGGTTTGCCAGAGCGAGGCGCTATGGTGAGGGGGAGAGAGCCGTACGCACGCAAGCAAATATGCTCCGTAAACCCTGGGCCAGTAGCTATGTTACTGAAGTGGATAGCTCGGAGGGTGAGGGTGTGGCGGAAACGGATGGTGTCATGAAGGTATTCACTATGTTTTTTATGGATCTGTACTCCGAACCTGCTGATCTGCCTGCTGAGATTGTACAGGACTATTTCTCCGAGATCAGCTTGCTCTGGTTTGAAGATGCACATAGGGCGTAGTTTGACGCTCCTTTCTCGGAAGAGGAGGTAAAGGCTGCGATTCGTGGCCTGCCTGGGGACAGGGCCCCTGGCCTGGACGGCATGACTCCTGCGTTTTATAAGGAATATTCTGATATCCTTGCGCCTCACCTGCTGAAGGTCTATGCTGAGGCAATGAGGACTGGAATCCTCCCTGCTTCCCTCCGTGAGGCACTGATTGTCACGATTCTTAAGCCTGGTAAGGATCTGCATAGCTGCGATTCATATCGCCCACTCTCTATGATTAACATAGATAATAAGATCTTGGTCAAGATGATAGCGGCACGGCTGCAGCCGTTGATGACGAGGCTGGTGTTGCCGGATCAGTCAGGGTTTGTCCCGGGGCGGTCTACGGCGCATAACTTGCAGACGTTCTTTGCGGTTGTCAGCTCGGTTACTGCCGAAGACGATGCTGCAGCGGTGTTTTTGGACACCACAAAGGCTTTTGATTCGTTGGTGTGAAAATATTTATTTGCGCTTCTTGGCAGAGTGGGTTTGAGCGAGCACTTTGTGAATTTGATTCGCCTGCTGTACACAGAGCCTGTTGCTTGACTACGGTTGAATGGTAGCATGTCGGCCCCCTTCCCGGTGACTCGGGGGACCAGACAGGGGTGCCCTTTGTCCCCGTTGCTTTTTGCGATAGCGATGGACCCGCTTCGGCCTTCCTGCGCCAGCACCACAATAATAGAGGGCTGCCGTTCCGGCAGCGGTCTATCCTGATCTCCATGTATGCTGATGACATTGCGTTGTATGTGCGTGAGCCTGGTAAAAATTTAGATGCTCTGCAGGATGAGATTGTTCGGTTTGGCAAATTCGGGACGGCCGATTTCTCATTCTGATATCCTATTGAGTGGGCGAGCGGCCCGGTACGGTATTTGGGAGTCTGGCTGAGCTGTGATGTTGAAACGCTTTGGATGGCTAATTACGGTAAGGTTATGGCTTGGCTGGAAGACAGGATTGAGATGTGGCGCTCCCTGCCACTGTCACTAATAGGGAGTATTGCTATCGCCAAAATGGTAGTGTTACCTAAATTCCTGTACTTGTGAATCTTCCTCTTGTCCTCACAGCATGCTTTTTTGCAACACCTCCGCTCTGATTCGATTGGTCTGGGAAGGTGGTCAGCCTAGAATTGCATGGGAGAAATTGACGTTGCTGTTTGAATTGGGCGGCCTTGCTGCTCCTGATCTGGAGCTTTATTATTATTGTGCGCAAGCCCATTTTGCATACTACTGGATCCGCCCTGTTCGTTACATGCCGCATCTAGCCCCTGAGAGCGATGCGGTATGGCCGGATGGATTGTTGCGCGTATTCAGGAGCTTGTCCCGGCCCAGGGGGGGTGGACACAGTGGCGTGCACTATCAGGGCCTGGACAGCTTTATTGAAGCGATCTGGTGTGCATAAGCCCTTTGCGCCATTGATGTCGGTGGCTGCTGTGGCTGATGAGGTGATGTTCCGAGACTTGCAGCTGCGGAACTATCTTCATGACTCACACCTGTCTTTATTGGGGGACTGGTTTGTGGACGGTAGGCTGATCTCTCCTGAGGTGGCGCTTGGAGATGGAACTGATAATGCATTGCATCGGCTGTATGTATTGCGTGTGTGTGCAATGCTCCGTACGAGCTACTCTAGTCTCCCTGAGACTCTGCTGACATGCCGTGCACTGGAGGTGTTATGGAGTGCACAGTCACCGAGGAAGCTCATCTCCAAATTGTATGGCTGCTTGCAGGAACAACGGGGTGGGCTTGCGATGTCTGCTAAAGTAAAGTGGGCGGCGGATGTAGGTGAGGACATCTCGGATGAGGCATGGAAGAAGTGCTGCACGCATATGAGGGCGCTGTCACCAAACTACAGACTGCCACTCATTCATTTCAAAGTCTTACATCGTCTATATTACACTCCTCGAGACTTGTATGGTATGGGGCTGCGCACAGATGCTAACTGTGAAAGATGTCACGCTCCGGATGCCGACTTTCTTCATTTGGTGTGGCACTGTGGGGAAGTACATAACTTTTGGCTGTAAGTATTGCATGCGATTGAGGGCTTAGAACTGATCCCCTCCCCTGTGTTGGCACTACTAGGCAGGGTGGATGAAGTGCCAATAGCTCCGCGGAGATTGGTGGGCATGTTGCTGCTTTTGGCTAAGTGCAGGGTTGCGATCTGCTGGGGACGTGGCCGGCCTCCTCAGGTTTCTGACTGGCTGTGTGACGCGCGTTCTGTCAAGAACAATTGATGATTTATTGGGAGCTGGCTCCTGAGGGCTCTAGGCCGTGAGACATTTGGGTGCCTCTGCGCTCCTATTTGGAGTCCGCTTGCTAAATAATGGGTGCTCATTCCGATTGGTCATACATTTGGGAACTGCTTTGTGTTGCCATTCCTGTGTGCTGCTGCTGGCTGTGGTGATCGATGATGGTGCTGCCCGCTTCCTCTACCGGCTGTCCTTTCTATATCTTTGTTGGTTGCAGATCTGTTTTCTGCCCTGCAAACGAGAGCATTTATTGTGACTGGCCCGGATTTATGCTCTCCGAAGACTGACATTTTAGTACTACTGCTGGATTCTGCTGCACTTGAACTGAGTGGGGTAAACTTCCTCCTGGTACCCTTCCTCTTGTGAGCTGTCGGAGACACCTTCGTAGTTGTACACTGATGGGGCTATATCTGCGTTAATGTTGTTTTGGCTAAAGGGTATCTTTGTTGTATGTTCATTTAAAATGCATAAATAATAAATACATTTTAAAAAACTATCTATGCCGGCAAGCAGAGGAGTCTAGTGGATGTAATGGTATATTGCTTTTGTCAATCTGCCATTGTGACAAAAAGTTACAGATGAGAATGTTGTCACAAATGCCCTTTTTTTGCTACTCCTTTTCAATATACCTGTATTGCAACACTTATTTTCCTAGGGAAAACCTTGAGGGATCTACGCATATACCCCTTTACTGAATTTGGAATTGTGTCTAGTTTTCAGAAATGCATAGCTTTTCACCCATGGGTTTCACACTGGTTTCCACCACAAACTGGAAGTAGGTTGAAAGCACAAAAAACAGGGAAATTAGAGTATACCACTTCGAAAACTGCCAAAACTATGGTACAAAACTAGGCTTTTTGATTTAGCTCTGCATGCTCCTGAAATAAGAGAAGATGGTGACTTTAGTCACAGTTTAGTAACCTGTTCATGGGTGCCATTTTTAGAAAAAAAACAGACACTTATCTGCAGCACCTTTTCCCTTTTTTTTAAAAAACCTCATCATTTTGCTACATTTTGCCCATTTTCTCGGCCCCCTCGATGTGCAGCTGGTTCAGGAGGAGCCAAACCACATTGGCTTCGATCCACGTCAACTCCTTCTCCCTCGGGGTCTGGCGTTTGCTCTGTTTGACTCTCAAATTCGTCTACTTCTGGGAGAGTCCTCCTTGAACTAGATTCTCCTGATGTCTCGGTTGTAATTGGCTCACTGTCGCTCTCCTGGAGGTCTTCTCCTTTGTTTCTCACAGGAGTGATTGGAATCGTTCTCAACATGCTCAGATCCGGTCTCAGTTCTTCTTTCTTTTCTTTCCGGCTCTGAGGCTTGTCTGGTCATTGTAGGTACTCTCAACAACTCTTCATCGTCCAAAGGACATACCACTTTTTTTTGTATGACTTGCGTGCATCGAGTTCGAAACTCCAGCGCACTTCACAGCTGTGGAAGTGATCAGATCTACCTGAAAAGGGCCTGTCCACCGAGGTTCCAAACACATCTTCCTCACGTGTTTCCAGACCACAGCCCAGTCACCAGCTCTCAGGATGTGTCCTTGATCTTGAATCGGTGGCAGTGTGGTGGCTTCCACCTGGTGAGAGAAAGAGCATACCGCATCATCCAGACCTTTGTAGTAGTCCAGTAACATATCATCTGTTATGTTCACAAGAGCATTTGCAGGAACCGCTGGCAATCTCATTGCTCTGCCCATGAGGATCTTGTGCGGTGACAATCCTGTCTTACAGTTGGGTGTGTTTCTCATTGTCATCAAAACTAAAGGCAGTGCGTCTGGGCACACATTTTCGCCATTCTTGATTTCAAGGTATCATTCATCTGTTCTACTAGTCGGAATGCTTCAGGGAGGTAACTGCAATGCAACTTCTGCTCAATGTTTAAGACTGCACATGGTAATTTGATTACTTCATTGTTGAAGTGACTTCCACAATCTGATTCTAATGAGATTGGAAACCCAAAACGTGGTATCAGTTCCCTAAGCAGTAGTTTTGCTACTGTGAGGCTGTTATTTCTTCGTGTAGGTTACGCTTCAATCTAATGACTAAAGATGCAGAGAATCACCAACACATATCTCAATCATCCATTCACAGGCATCTCAATAAAATCCATTTACATTCTGCTGAATGAACCTCCTGCTCTTCCAATGTGGCTCAAATTGACCACTGTCCTCTCCTGCGTTCATTTGTTGACAAATGACGCAACGATGGCAAACTGGTTCAGCAACTTGTCCAAACCTCAGATTGAACCAATGGTGCTTAAAGAGGCGAATCACTGTATCCCTCCCAACATATGCTTGACCATGATAAAACATAGCCATTTGAGTCAACAAACTGTTCGGTAAAACCAATTGACCCTCTTCTGAAATCCACAATTCATCCTGTCGCTGTACACATTTCAATTTGCTCCATGTTCGTTTTTCCTCCTTGTCAACATTATTCTACAGTGTTGTCAATTCTTCCACCGTTTCTATTACATGCAATGCAAAACTTGGACAGGTTTCATCTTCTTCAGGTAATAATTCCCACTTCTCTATGTACGATATACAGTTCAATGCACAAAACCTTGCGACTTTATCCACATATCCATTTCCCATTGACACAAAATCTTGAGATTTCAGATGTGCACTGCATTTCACCACAGCAATCTTTTCAGGCGCTTGGATAGCTTGCAACAATTCTTGAATTCTCTCACCATTTCTCACTGGTGAACCGGAAGAGGTTACAAAACCTCTCTGTTACCACAATTGGAAAAAGTCATGAACTATTCCAAATCTATACTGGCTACCCATATAGATAGTAACTTTAAGCTGAGCAGAAACATGGCACGCTCTAGTAAGGGCTACCAGTTCCGCTACTTGTGCAGAGTATACTCCTCGAAGCCAGGATGCTTCCAGTATGCCAGAAATTTTGCACATATCCTGCTCTCAGCGTTCCCGCATTATCCCTTAAACAGGAACCATCAACAAAGATAATTTGGTTGTTTTCTTCCAATCATGTGTCTCTAATATCAGGTCTTGGTTTTTGTGCACAAATCAGTTGCTTCAAGACGATCATGCTCAATGTCTTCCAATTTTTAAATTTCAACATTTTCATTCGGAAGTAAAGTTGAGGCAACTTAAGCACTGTACATCTTTTCAATGACACATTAGGAGACCTTAAGATACTCGTTTCATAGCGAGTCAATCTGGCACCTGTCAAATACTGTCTCTTAGTCCTTGTAAGTAAGACTTCAATGGAATGAGGGACCATAATTGTGAATGGGTGTGCCATCACAATGTCTTCACACTGGGTGAGGCACTGTCCAACTGCTGCAACTGCACGTAAACAGCCTGGTTAAGCTGCTGCTACTGGGTCCGAAGTAGCTGAAAAATATGCTACTGGGCGGTTTAGACCTCCATGGACCTACATCAAGAGAGACCAAGAACATGCATCACGCTCATGACAAAACAACATGAAGAACTTTGTGTAGTCAGGCATACCCAAAGCCGGAGCTTTGCACAGACTCTCTCTAAAATCAGAAAACGCTTTCATTCAAGTCTAGTCTAACACGAGGGGATCTGTAACTTCTTTGTGGGTCAGCTTCTGCAAGGGCTTGGAAATGACTGAAAAATTGGGAATCCATTGATGACCTTAGCCTATTATCCCTAAAAACATCCTGACATCTCTCTGTGTGGCTGGGGGACTCATCTGCAATATGGTTGTGAGCCTTTCTCTGGCTATTTTCCTTGTACCCTTCTCAATCTGGCAACCCAAGTATTTAGCTTCTTTCTGACAGTATTGCAATTTAAGTGGTGACACTTTATGCCCATTCTTTTCCAAATGGTCCAGCAAGGCAATCGTGTCATACTTGCACTCTTCCGTCGTTTTGGATGCAATCAGAAAATCGTCAATGTACTGTACCAATGTCGATTGGAAAGGCAATTCCAACTGCTCCAAATTATTTTTCAAGATCTGATTGAATATGGAAGGTGACTCTGAAAACCCTTGAGAAATTCTACAACAACAGTAAATTCAGTCCACAAATTTGAAACAAAAAAGAAATTGACTATCCTCATGAAGAGGCACAGAACAGAAAGCTTGTGACAAGTCTATGACAGTGAACCATTCAGCATCACATGGAATCTGAAACAAAATGCTGGATTTGGCACCACAGGGCAACATTTGATCACAACGTCATTTATTTTTCTCAGGTCCTGGACAATACGCACCTATCCACAGGGCTTTTCCAATCCCATTATCGATTAATTACCTGGGCTGCTCAACACTTTTTTCAAGTCCCCTTGGTTTACAAACTCTGCAATTATGTGAGCAACCTTCATAAGGATGTCCTGTGACATGTGGTATTGGTGAATCTGGGGAATAATTGCATTTGGTTTTACAGGAACTTTATCTGGCTCAACTCCCTTTATCAAGCCAATCTCTTTCCCTGTCAAGTCCCACACTCTCTCTTTAGCCGTTCCCCGTAAATCAGGAGGAAGCTCCTTCACTATGAATACTAGAAAGAAATTAATAAGGCGGTACTCCTCATTTATAGTCTCACACTCTGTCTCTGGAGTCGGGTCATCCTCATCATCACTGCTGGTCTTTATCTCAATTCCATCATGTGAACAAGTAATCGAGCACCTGGTTTTACACAGCAAGTCTCTTCCCAATAGGGATACCGGACTTGAGTCACAGACTACGAATTTATGTAATCCTTTAAAGTTGCCAATTTTAACATGGAATGGTTCTGTGATTGGATTGGTCAAATAATGATTTGCTACTCCTACAATCTGGACTGTCTTTCCTAGTTTGGAACTTCTGCAGTTCTTACTGTAGAGTGTGTAGCTCCTGTGTCAACCAAGAATTAAACCTTGTGACCCATTAATTTTCCCTTCACATATGGGCCTTTCTGATCTACTTCTAAAGAAGTTGCAAGCACAAATTCCTCTTCATCCGAACTCTCGCTCACCCAATCATTGTTTATTCCATTCTCAGTGTGTAACGGGAATTGGTGCACTGTGTTATTGCTTTGGTTAAACTTCTGACCTGTGACCTGTTGAGGAAGCATCACCTGTTGCTGCTCCATTGGGGCTTGAGGTATTTGAATTTGCTGTCGAGGTACCATTTCGACCTGCTGTTGCATTGGCTGCAACTGTGTCATTTGTACGTTTGGCATTTGCATCTTCTGCATGGGCTGAACATTTTGCATTTGATTTGCATTGGTATGAAAATTCAGATTATGACCTCTCATTCTCGGTCCTCTCATGTTTTGTAACAAATTGATGTTGCTTGTTTGCTGAACAACACCTTCCTGTTCCATCATCAACACTCCCACTTCCAATTTCCGACCGCTCCACAAGAGTGACAAGGCAGCAATCTCTTCTTTCCCTGCACATCATTCTGAACCACTACAGTACTCAAATAGGGATTACGGTTTACTTTGCCAATTCCTCGGCGACTTCTACCTCTCATCTGATTTTGAAACACCACATTTCCCTGCTGCTGCTGTGGCTGCTGCTGTGGCTGCTGCTGTGGAAAATTGTTCTGCATCCCTGTTTGTGCCGCTTTAATCTGCATCACTATCGCTTTTTCCTTCAGCTTTCTCTGCTTCAACTCAATCTCATCACTACAGTACTGCAATACCTCATCAATTGGCGTTGCTTGCTAGCAAATTAATTGACTCTTAATCATCTGGCTAATTTCAGGTCTCAATCCGTCCACAAATATGAACGCAAAATGAATCATGTCTTTCGGCACAATTGTCTCTGTACCACTGTAATGCTTAAACACCTGCAACAATCTCTCATAATATGCATGTATCAACTCTTTTGCTTCTTTTGCTGTCCTGTCTATTCTCTGCCAATCATTGTTTCTGGACGAAATTCTCGTTTTTAAAAACTCAATAACTTTGTAGTATTTCATCACGTCAGGAGACGGCGCACGTATAGCCTAATCTCTCTCTGGTTCTTTCGTCGGCCAATCTACACTATTCTTGCACTCCATGCACAAATCAGCTGAAACTACTATCTTAATAGAGTGTTCAAGTCCTCCCACAGGCATTTGACAAGTTTCACGAACCTGTCTGTCTACTGGTACCATCCTACTTGTTTTTCTCTCAACCTTGGGTAATCATTTGTAAAGGACAGAATGTCACTTCTGCTCCAAGGGACATGAACAAAATTCCCTCCTGGAATCTCTCACATTGGTAAAACTTTCACTGGATCCTTGCTCTGCTGCACATTTTCAATCTCTTTTCCTTTTATCGCTTTTCTTCATCCATCTGCCTTCCCACTTGTCTAATGCTCCCCATGTCTGGACACTTTGAAGTAACTCCCTAAGATGTGCCTTCATTCCTGCAGATCTCACGTGTTCAAAATCTTTTGTCTTGAAATCTAACTTGTAACTCCTTTTCAAGTGTTTTGTTTTCTCTATTTCTATGCAATACTCCTCTGCCGGGTCTGCTAGCCACTGATGCACATTGCTCGCCTCCCTCGTAATCTTCGGGCACAGAAATCTCAATTCTGCTTCTGTGTAGGATTGTAATCTGTTCACACTCATAGGGCCTGATTCTAACTTTGGAGGATGGTGTTAAACCGTCCCAAAAGTGGCAGATATACCACCTACCGTATTACGAGTCCATTATATCCTATGGAACTCGTAATACGGTAGGTGGTATATCCGCCACTTTTGGGACGGTTTAACACCGTCCTCCAAAGTTAGAATCAGGCCCATAGTTCCTTCAACAAGCTCACCCGCTTCCATTCCTAGTCTCATGTAGTTCAAGTACTCCTCTCCTCTAGGAGCTCTCTGCAGAGTTTTCACTTTGCCCAGCCATTCAGTAAGTTGTTGGGCAGCCAAACCTTACAGAGAAACATTGTTAGGCTGAGTATTAGGCAACGGTTGCACCACTACATTTGGAGACTGCGGTGTCAGTAATTTCAGGCTCTGACTAATAACCCTATGACAGTATCCAGAGGAACTCCGAATGGACTAAGGTCTAGCAATGATCTCGATCCGTCAAAGGTCTGTCCCAAAGGAGAGACTACTTGGGTATTCTCATTGAGTCCTCCCCTCATTTAACTCTGACTCAGGACTCCCTGTCCACTTGCACTGTTTGTCTCTTGTGCAATTGGACCAATGATGATGGGTACAGATACAGCATCTGGGCTTGGTCTGATATTTAAGTTCTGTGGGAGCATAATTCCCGTATTCTGGATCATCAGTGCAGGCATATCTGACTGTGTCCCTATTATCGGAGTGTACTTTGGCATTGCTTGTGACTGCACTTGAGTCAGTAAAAGTGGAGTTGGTTCTGTCTGAACCAATGTGGTTTTCAGGGAAACCG
Organism: Pleurodeles waltl; assembly: GCF_031143425.1. Classification (NCBI taxonomy): domain Eukaryota; kingdom Metazoa; phylum Chordata; class Amphibia; order Caudata; family Salamandridae; genus Pleurodeles; species Pleurodeles waltl. Next base: position 861,053,030 of record NC_090439.1, read on the forward strand.
GTTCTGTTTACACTATTAGGTTTGTGGCAGTTTCCACAATCGGTACATCTGAAAAAATCTCAGGACATTCGACTGTGGCATTTGGGTTTCTGCGACCGGAATAATAGGTACATTAAGACTGCTCTGCATTAGACTCTGTTTCAAGCTAGGATTAACCTGTGTCAGAGGTGAAGGATTTACACTAGTGCTCAGACCACTCCCTTGTGCTGCATATGGTGTGGGACGATTTCTTAATAACTGCAAAATAAACTCGTCAAGTGTAAAAGATCCTCTAGACTCTTTTGATATCTGCTCCCTACTCACGGAAGGGCTTCTGGTAGCTTTTCTTCCTTCTCTCTCGCTGTCCTGTGTAATCCCAGGAAACAACTTAATCCCCTGTAAAGTCTTGGTTCTCCAGAATCTCTGATCGCTGTCCCATCTAGCCTCCACTAGTGTCTTCTCTGCCTTTCTCATCCTCCTCTCAAACTTATGTTGCTGTTGCTTTCTAGCTACTAATTCCCAGATTGCTAATGCCTTCAACTGTGCTGGTCTCAGAGGGGGTTTCAAACCATACAGCACCCTCCTCAGATTCTCTAAATTCCTCAGATTAAATGTTCTGTGGGCAGGAAACGCTAAACTCCCATCTTTCTCTGTCACTTTGCACCATTGTTTCAGCCAAAGACATGATGCAGCACCCTTCTCTTCGATTACAATGTAAGCCGGTGTACCTTCTGGCGGTGCAATATCCCTAATACTCGTTGTAATGTACATATCTAACCTTAAACCACTTGTTACAGCTTTGAAAAAATTAATTTTTACACCCTTTATGTTTTTCTAAATCAAATCAGGAAGTGACTTTTAATCCCAGAATTCTCTTCACCCACCTTCTCAACCAATTGTGCTTCACAGTTGTATGCCAATCCATGCAAGACCATTCTCACTAACCAACCTATCCCAGCGTGGCTCCAATGACGTCACGATCACACGTACTGTGGCTGACAAAGTCCTGCGGCTTGTCCTCCCAAATTTAGATTCACACTAGACTAATGCAAAATTATTGCAAGCACTTTGTCAGTTTACTGCAAGTAAGGTAACACAATCGCTTCAGAAACATTACTGATTTTTCACTGACGGCAACAGCTACTCCTTCTTTCTCAGTTTTCCTGGTTTGAAAGCAAAATTCGACCCTCAATTTCACTCTGAACTGATCAGTGTATCTGTTGTGGTGCACATAGGACTCGCCAGATCTCAGTCGAAAAATTATTTCACTTACTTTGATTCACGCTCTGACTTCTCGACCACGCCCAATTGACCTATTAAACCAGACAAATTACAACAAAAACCAAAGGCCCGTATTTATACTTTTTGACGCTAAACTGCGCTAACGCAGTTTAGCGTCAAAAAAAATTTGCGCCGGCTAACGCCATTCTGAAGCGCCATGCGGGCGCCGTATTTATAGAATGGCGTTAGCCGGCGTTAGCCGACCGGCGCTGCCTGGTGTGCGTGAAAAAAAACCACGTACACCAGGCAGCGCCGGCGTAGGGGAAAATGGCGTATGGGCGTCTCAAAATGGGGCAAGTCAGGTTGAGTCAAAAAAATCGCCTCAACCCGAATTGCGCCATTTTTTTACGACGCCCATCCCCCATTAACATGACTCCTGTCATAGCAAAGACAGGAGTCATGCCCCCTTGCCCAATGGCCATGCCCAGGGGACTTATGTCCCCTGGGCATGGTCATTGGGCATAGTGGCATGTAGGGGGGCACAAATCAGGCCCCCCTATGCCACAAAATGTTTTTTTTAAAAATACTTACCACAACTTACCTTTTCTTCCCTGGGATGGGTCCCTCCATCCTTGGGTGTCCTCCTGGGGTGGGCAAGGGTGGCAGGGGGTGTCCCTGGGGGCAGGGGAGGGCACCTCTGGGCTCATTCTGAGCCCACAGGTCCCTTAACGCCTGCCCTGACCCAGGCGTTAAAAAGAGGCGCAAATGTGGGGTTTTTTGCCCCGCCCACTCCCGGGCGTCATTTTTGCCCGGGAGTATAAATACCACGCACATGCCTGGGAGTAATTTTTTAAGACGGGAACGCCTACCTTGCATATCATTAACGCAAGGAAGGTGTTCACGCCAAAAAATGACGCTAACTCCATGAACTTTGGCGCTAGACGCGTCTAACGCCAAAGTATAAATATGGAGTTAGTTTTGCGTCGAATTTGCGTCGAAAAAACGACGCAAATTCGGCGCAAACGGAGTATAAATATGCTCCCAAGTGTCTCATACACTTTTCAATATACTCCGGAATCTTAGACCACGCAGGGTCTATAGACCAACAACCACATGGACAATTTTGTAGCACAAAGCGCATCGGGAGAACGCAAACTCCCTAATCCTCACAAACATCACAATTCACCTGCGATTTGCATAAGCTGTACAAGCTCAAAACCTACATCATTCAAACTGTCACTAGAATGGAGAGAACATCCTCAAACAATCATTGACAAGCTCCAAGGTTCTGGGAAAGTCATCTTAAGTACTTGGGGGCACATTTTCTTTCCACTTTGTATTATTGAATCTGAAAAATCCAAAATGTCACCTATTTACATCCAATCTACGAATTACTGTGCTCTTTGTAGGATATTAACCCTTACCCCACTACCATTTCTGGGGAACACCTGTTTTTTCTCGCTTACTGTCTCTGGGACAAAATACTCTTCTACCTATCTTTGCACTGTATGAGGACCTCTTAAGGAGACAAACCATGTACTGGGCCTCTATGATGGGCTCTTAAGGAGACAAACCATCCTCTGCTACCATCTCTGTTAGCGCGTCAGACCTCATTAAGTAAACTTACAAGGAGACACGTATAGGCCAATAGACCTTTTGACTGCACTTCGAGTAGTTCTCACCATGAAACCCTGTACCAATACGAATCAATAGCAATAACAATCAATGACACCAATCAGCAATAGGACCACGCACCATGACCTCGTGGCCATTAATAACAACACCATTATGCAAAAGTTAGAATGTTTATTTCCCTATGTTAACAATGCTAATGTTACATAACAATCTCAAAATCAAATGATAAACATACAGAAACAGCTCTGGCTATCCAAAGCGCCGAAAGAATTGCAACAAATCAAAGCTTGAGCCACTACACATTCTAAGGTTACAGTGCAAATCAATAGCAAAAATAGCTGCGCAAATGAAAAAACATACATTTAAATTCAGCAAAGAAAAGACATCAACTGTCATCACATGTAGCGAGCATCATCAGTGAATACCCTAACTAACATCAGATTAGAATAGCATGTTTGGACTTCATGCAAAACAATTTAGTCACACAAATTTGGACAACATCTAGCTATGGGCCTATCAAAATCAGCAGTTGGTACCTAGACACAACAGCAAATAGACATAACAATCAGTAACATTGTCTTATACCTGTCCTCAATATGGTTCAGCAAGCTGTGACAGTCTTCTTCAATAGGACATCAGTTCGGTCAGGAAGGCATCAGGATTCAACATCAAAATTCAGAAAAAGCTAAGTCTCTTTATGTAATTCAGAAAGAATAGCTAAACTCTCAAGAAGAACGGGAGAATGGCCTCTCTCCTCTCGGTGCAGTCCAGCTAAGTTTGATTTTCTAAAACTACTTCGCACATCCTTATTGGTCAAAGAATCGCATGTTTGAAATGAGTCCAATGAAATTAAGACCCCAAATCTACAAGTATATTACTACACAGTTCACATGTCGATGATTGGCTCCTCTTTCCATAGTTTGGCTTGTCAGGTATCAATATATTTGCAGCTTATACTCCAGTCATTGCATCCATTTTCTTCTCCTGGGAAGGTCAGTCTTACACATACTACATTAAACATTGTATCCCTAGCTAGTACAACATCTTCTAGCATGCAGTTCTCATGAGAATGAATTTCAGCTACGAGCACTTGGTCAGCACTGTGGAAAATCACAATTTAATTCTCTTAACAGCCATTTTATAAGTCGCCTAAGAAATGCAGCTTGACATGAGGCGGAGACCTCGCTAAGTTAAGGCCTACGATTAATAAAGCTAATACATAATGTATAATAACCCTTTATATGATATACTACTACATTAATAAAACATAAGCTCAACATTTCATATTAATGAAAACTTTCTACATTCCCTCTCAGACCACATTGTTGAGCTAATATGCTCTAAACCCAACTTCACGCTGCTGGGTGATTTTAATATTCATGCAGAGGATACAGATAGTTCCTCCACCAGATCATTACTTCTGGATATGGATGCTCTAAACATTGTACAATTGATCAAGGGCCTTACGCATGTGAAGGGGCACACCATTGACTTAGTTTTTTCAAACACTGTGGAGTTGATTCCCATGCCTTCCCTTCCTCTGGCCTGGTCTGATCATTTCCTGATAACTCTTGAATTAGCCATTCCCATTTCCAGAAGACTCTCTCACAACTTAGCTCTACCTTTCCGTCGTGGCATAATCTTAAAGCCAGCGCCTGTTTTAATACCTTGGAGAGTTTGAAACCGTCCATCAAGGACAATATTATGGGCTTGCTAGAAACTTTTAATAGCTGGATTACCAGTAGCCTAGATGTGCTTCTGCCCTGTTCTTCTAAAGCCAGAGGATTTCGCAGGAAGGGCGCTCCTTGGTTTATCCCACATCTTCTACATCTCAAAAGTGAATGTAGGAAATTGGAAAGAAAATGGCGAAAGTCCTATGATGATTCTTTAAAACTAGGATACAGAAGAGCCATTAGGTCCTATCACGCAGAAACTAAAATAGCACAATCTACTTACTATGCGTCCAAAATTGAGCTGGCGTCAAACTTCCCTAAGGAGATTTTTCCGATATTTAATGAAATTACCCAGCACCTGTAGAACTCGCCGCTTATGGATGCATCCCAAGAACATAGTAATAACCTTGCAATGTTCTTTGCACAAAACGTTCTAGACATCTATTCGACTCTTCCTGCAGCTACTGATCAGCCCTTTAAGGGGATGAGACAGCATTCCTTGTGCCCGCCCCCCCCCACCTTTTCGGGATTTCTTCCTATATCCGAAGATTCAGTGTTGAAATCTTTCACCACTCTTAAGTCAGGCTCCCCCCTTGATCCAGCTCCTCCTCCTGTGTTGGCATTAGGTGCCACAGTTATGGTACCTGTTACTGCACTGCCTAGTAATTATAGACCTATATCATTGTTGCCTGCTCTTTCCAAAATAATTAAAAGGCATGTCAACGCTCAGCTGTCCTGCGATTTAGAGGATAACAATATCCTCCATTCTACTCAGATGGGTTGTAGACCCCTCCACAGTACAGAGTCAGCTCGGATTATAGTCACAGAAGAGGCGAGAAGGTGTCTGGATCAGGGCTTTGTGATAGCTATCATTCTTCCAGATATTAGTGCTGCATTTGACACAGTGGACTCCGATATAGTACTTGGTAGAGTTTGAGAGATCGGACTATCAGGGTCCGCCCTAGACTGGATCACATCCTTTATTAAGGGTGGATCGTATCAGGTCTTGGACAGGTCCTATTTTTCATCTCCTGACAAGAATAACTGTGGAGTGCCCCAGAGGTCCTCTCTTAGCCCCACCTTATTTAACATTTGTATGTTACCTCTTGCAGAAGTTGTCAAGCCATTTGGGCTGTCCCTAGTGTGGATGACGCACAGCTGGTAGTATCACTATCCACAAACTCCAGTGGTAACAGCCCACTACTTGCCCCATGCCTTCAAGCCTTGGCAGCATGGATGTTCCTAAGTAGGCTGAAACTCAACAATAATAAGACTGAGGTGATGATACCTGGACATCACTCACAACCTAGATCTAATCCCTCTATCCTGGAAGGCTTGGGAAATCTTCCGCCCCCTAAAGTACTCATCAAGAGCCTGGGCGTATGGATTGATCCTCAATTCACTATGGCTCAACAGGTCAATAAAGTCTCTGCAACCTCTTTTGGTTTGCTTAGGCTTTTGAGGAAGGGTTTTAGAATCCTCCCTTTTGTTGCCAAAAGACTCATCATACAGGCCATGATTAGTTTGCGTCTGGACTATGGCAATGCTCTGTATATTGGATCTCCCAGATTTGTGATTAAAAAGCTGCAGGTGGATCAGAATGCCTTGGCCTGTCTGCTTCTAAATATACCAAGGCATGAATCTGTAAAAGAAGCAATTTCCTCTCTTCATTGGCTTCCTGCGGCACACCGGATAGAATTTATGACCCTGTGCTATATTCACAGAGCCCTGCATAATAGAGGTCCATCCTTGATTAGGACATTGGCTTCCTTTTATACATCTTCTAGACTGCTTAGATCTTCTACGGCCTCCCTAGCCGTGATTCCCAGAGTAAAGAAGTCTAGATGGGGTGGACGTTCTCTGGCCTATCAGGGGGCCAAGATATGGAACTCATTACTACTTAGTCTTCGCCTGATCAGCCATGAACTATCCTTCCGGAAGGCTCTTAAAAGTTGGCTGTTCAAAGCATAACTTTTCTGTCGATTCCATGTGTCTGGCTTTCAGTGCTGGGAGGCCTTTGGGTAGCCATGCGCTCTACAAATTCACATAACATAACATAACATAACATAATAAGCTATTAATAAGTATACTTCGTAAACACTGGTGGCCACTAAGGTGGGCACCACTGCAAATTTGTGCATTATTTTTCTCTAAGTTAATTCATTTTAGATGCAAATTCAACACTCAGAATAGAAGAATATTCATTAGTAAAATTCAGCATTAACAGTATCCCTTTATCTATGTACGTTTCTAACTCCCCTGGAGCATGGCTTAATTACTTGTGTTCTTCCACTGTCCATTTTTGTAAGTGATAATTTTTTCTTTGAGCTTAATCAAGTGCATCATTTTCAGAAAGTCCCCTTCTTTACTTCTTTCCCCTCTGTTTCACTCCCTCCCCTTGTTGCTTGTTGCTACATGTCCCTCCCTCTCTCCCCATGTTGTCTGTTCCCACTCACCCTCCCTAAATGTCCTTATGATGTTTATACCTGCCCCTCCATCATGCCTTCAGTTTGTCCATGTGCTGATTCCCATCCCCTCCTTCTCTCCCACCCTCCATAGTCTGTATTTCACCCATGCCCTCCCTCCCATCCACAGTTGTCTGAGTTGCTCCCCACACTTCGTCATAAACAATTAACAAAACAAGCATTTGCCATGCAAAAGGTCTTTCATTTGTGAGAGCTAAAGCTATTAGCATTGTAAATGACAATGGTTTTTACCTATGTGGTTTGATATGGAGTGTAGTGGATGTATGCCAGGTGGCAGAGCAACCTTCCCATGCCTGTTTCTTCAAGAGAGAGGATGCAACAAGGCCGCCATCTTGGGAGTGTTTTTGCCTCATTCTTACAGACTGACTGTGATATTATACACAGGAGTCCAGAGAGTGATGGGGAAGTGCTCTGCACCTGTGACAGCGGCTGTGGGGGGTAGTCGAGGTGGGGCCTTTTCAAACAGGAAGCAGTGCTATTCGAGCGATGTTTTAGACAGCGCTTCTGGAAGTGGCATCTGCAAGGTTGCAAAGACTGTGAGGGGACTGTCAAAGCCATGACACTAGTGAATTCTGAGAGGAGGAAGTGATGAAGTTTGCTCCAGTTTTGTGCCCTGTGATACACTGCTCTTCTCACTGCATCACCCTTGTGTTAGCTTCCTTGCGCTAAAGGGTTAGGAAAATGGTGGCCTCTACTAACTGAACTCTATTTGCAGAAGCCCAATTTACAACCAAAGGCTAGATGTTTTTTGTTATCAAGCTTGAGGCCGTGAAGTGCTAGGGTCTGGAGTCATGACTCCTTTTCCACCACTTTAAAGACCTTTCTCCATCTTCTTGCCTAGATATAACCTATGTTCTTGGTTGGTGACCCTCCGGAGGTTATCAAGAGCACATGTTATTGCCTAGTGTTAATCTCTACTCAAGTCAGTTGGTTAATGCACCCACTACAGAGGTCTTGACAGAACGATAATGTTGCAGATTACAATCCTGACAGCTTTTTCACCTCTTCATCTCTGCTAGGTTGATGCAAATGAATTATAGTGATTTTGTTAAGAATGGCACCTGCTTTGTAGAGCTATGAAATGGCATAGCCTGTATTACCAAACGCTATATATTAAAAAAAAGTTATTCCCAGACTGCCCCAACATGCACCAGACAAAGAGCCTTAGGGGAGAGGATGTGGCATACGCACCAGAGCTGCCGACTTTGGATTTTGGGAACACGGTTCGAGTCTCGGCACCTGCTCAACATTCTGTATGGGCATGGTTAAAGCCCACAGAATAGATTACAACATGTTGAGAAGAGCAGCGCTTGCACGCTGGTATGCTCAACCTAAAAAAGCGCAATGACATTACAAGAGCTGGGTGCTTTTTTCCATTTATCAAGCTGGGGTAGCAGCCCATTGAGTTCCTGGGAGTGTTTCATTATTTCTGCCTGTGCTGGCTTATGTGCCTTTTCAGCCCTTTCCTGAGTCTCATGTGGGAGTGGAGGTAGCCTGATGGCCACAGCTTCCAACTTTGGAACTGGGGGGTCAGGATTGATCTCGTGTTGGCTCAACATTTTGTGATGCTGGGTAAATTACATATTCTCCCTGTGCTTTAAAAACCTAAACTGAAGGTGTCCTTGTGAAATGTAACTGATGCTGATATAAAGTGCTCCAATACCTTTGGGTCGAGTTTGCACTATGTTAAGATGAAAAAGAACACATAAATCAATAAAATTCATAAAGTCAGCTGGGGCAATAATTACGAGTTCGAGAGTAAAAGAGAAGAGAAGACACACGCCTCCAGCAGCAGGACTGCGTCTAAAAGACACCCTTCATCTCTGCACAGCAGCTCCCAATCTGCCTGATTAATGTTGCAAAATCAAATTTGCACGATCACTAAATTATATTATTAGGTTGCAATAGCACTTGCAAGACCTTAACTGCTAAGTGGGTGGTAAGAGAGTTGGGAGCAACGAGCTAATTGGAGGAATTAAGCCTTCGTTGTTTCTCGCTGGGTAGTGGTCGCAGATAAAGGCAGTTGTAAATGAGGAGAGGGTGACGCTGTGCAGCTTGTCTAAAATTTAAAAAAGGTCTATGAAATGGTCAGCGCTGGCCGTGTCAATGTGTTTTTTTGTTTGTTACTTTAAACCATTCTGCACAGTGGTCATGCTGCTGTACAACATGACTAAAAAACTGACAAAGTCAATAGATCTCGCACAGGCGAGCCCTTTTGGCTTTGCCAATACTTGTTCTCTATCCAATTGAACAATAAAGGACAGTGTTTTTGTCAGTAGCTTAATACACTCTGAACTAAAGACACAGACCACCTGTTAAATCAATGACAATACGTATTTCAAAATAAAGCAGTGTAGCTAAAGAAAGGGTGCTAACGCCATTGGGTTCCTCCGATGGTAGCTCAACCACCCAGTAAAGGCAATTATATGCATTACGTGAGTGCTGGAAAACAGCATTATAGGAAAGCAAAGAATCAGATTTTCTGCCAGCCACTCACCTGAAGCTAGAAGCCAAATCGCTGACTGCAGTCTCTCTTGTTATACGTCTTGACAAGTGTTCTGCCCTCTGTCCTCCAGAACACTGACAATGGCAAAGAAGAATCTCAGTCACAGAAACTGAAATACAGCCTACCGGACAGTCGGGACGAGACCGCTACAGAAACAGGGTGTTACCTGAACGTAAAATCAGGGACAAATGCTGTCGGTTGACACATTATTAACGGGTGTTGGAGTGTAGTTATTATAATCAAAAATTAACATGAAATGTTTGCAAATTATTAATGTATAATGATGTCGCATAGAAAATGTATTAATGTGCTTTTAATATAGGCGCTTGAAATGTGCCCACGGGGAGTGGCCATCAATGTATACGATAATAAATGAAATTGACTAATAATGAATTATTGATGTACTAATGTGTGATTTTGTATTAGTATTAAGAGTTATATGTTAAGATTTAGCTAAAATTAATTACTAGGCCTTAGTTAGCATAAGTCGGGGCCTAACTGCTGGTCTCATATTAAATGTGTTTTTCTAACGTGCAATTTGCTGACTTGCTGAAGGACATGTAGCTGTACTTTTCCAGGAGCTAGAAGATGTGTGTAACTGTAGTAAATTCTTTCTCGTGAGACCTGACTTGCTCAAGGAGACATTCTTGCTGAATGCAACAGTGTTAACTTGCAACAGGTACAAGGTCGCCTGAACTGGTAAAGACAATGGAACTACTGCCTGAGCCTGGGAGAATAAAAGTTTGCACCTGACATTCTACCCGTTGGAGATGTCAACTACAGGAGCCAATGAACTACGTGAGAACTGTTTTAAAGTGAAAATCCTAATGAGGTTACAACCCACTTATTGGTTGGAGATAATGATGCACCAAAATTTGCCCAATTGGAAATTAGGAGACTGTATACCAAGATTAATATAACAGCGTGTCACAAGGAGAAATCAGCCATTCTTTGCCATATTCTGGCCATTACATGCCATTCTTTGCTAGCACCTAGCCACTTTGTCACTCTGTCTTAAAGACTTTGCTGTTTGACTTTTCAAACCATCCTTACCCTTGCCTTGCCCGTTCTATACTTTTCCTCCTTATGAGGGAAGTGTTCCTTATTGCACGGTCTTGCTGAACTTTGCTGTGTTTCCTGGCTGATGGCGAATCAACTGATGTCCTGAGGACGAAGACTGACTCTGTATGCTGACCCATTACGGAGGGTAACTATATGATAATGAAGTTGTAATTGTCTGTTTGCCTTTTCTTTCTAGGTACCAACCGCTTCTTTTGATAGAGACCACAGATAGATGTTTTCTAAACTTGTGTTGCTAAATTATTTTGCATGAAGCCCAACATGCCAATGCTAATTCGAGCTATTTCAGGGGGTTCACTAAACGGACGCAAATAGTCAAATGACTGGATTGATGCTTTGTTGAATAATGCGCTAATGATACTCTGCTAAAGTTAATCCATGTTGATGTCGTGCTTTGTTCTAATGTTTATGATCTTTGCTTTGATGAAATCTTATTCGAGTTGCCATATTGGGACAGTGCTGATGTGTTTTCTGGTATTGAAACTAATAAACTTGCCAGTAGAGTGTAATCAATAGGGAATAAATATCATAAATCTTACTAAATTTTGTGTGGTTATTCATGACTGAAAGGTCATGGGGTGTCTTGTTTTTCATTAATGTCACTAACCAATTTGATTGATTCGCAGTTGTGAATATAAATGAGGTTATCGATCTATTGATTGACATTTTGATTAGTTATCTCGTCTTAAGGAGTCTCCAATCAGGGTCAAAAGATTCATTGGCCTAAAACGAGTCCCAGACTAAGTAACATTATCCAGGGTGGGACGCGTTATCACGGGCAACAAATAAAAGGCTTACTTTATCGACATTCCATGTAAATGACCGACAGGTGGTCACTTTGCCTAGACGTCTATATACTCTACAAGAACAAATTTGATTTTTGTCTTGAAAGGTATTCAAGCAGCATGATGTACTGCTGGTGTCATTGATAAGAGTGGAACAAAGCAGTAACGTGATTTTAGAATTATTGGGTGAGTGGGGTGGGCCTATCAAACCTGGAACTATACTGTCTGGCCGTGTAATTACAGCAATTACAGCACAATGTAAGGTGGTTAGGAATGAAGTGAATTAATTTCTTGCCAAGGAATACATTGGAGAAAAAAAATTATTGGATGGGCGCATGGTCGAAAACCCTTAGTAAAACTACTTATAATTGCCAGAAACATACCTCACAGGTTTCCCCACAAAATAGGGGAGAAGGAAAATCTGGGAAAGGGGTGATGAAAGTAATTACAAGAAGTACTGAAATAATATTGTAGTGTCCAAAGCTCTTTAAGAACATTTAGATGGAATGACCATAGCCAGGTGTATTGGAGGAGAATCTAAAACTTACTAAGACTCTATCCCTAGATGCCCCGACAGAAAGGACAGTGCTTACACTTACAGCCACGATAATTTAAAGGATTTTTTAAACCCTAAAACAGGACAAAGCAGGTCAAGGAGCAAAGGGACACCGACTGTCAAACTTCACAAATTGCACTTCAGGACTAGAGGCTGCTACTGTGTTGTCTTTTTGCCACCCTAAAAGGTAGTTATAACAAAACAAATCCATAGAACTAATAAAACATTAAAGAAACTACAATGCCCAGCAAGCTTTACTGCTGGACTACTAAGGACCATGGTGCTAGTGCTCAGTAGAAATGCCATAAATAAATAACAATTGAGACCCAAGTGCATATATATACATGTATAAATATATATTTTCTCTTAAAAAACAGATGTTACAGGGATGTTATAGTTAGGTTCTGAATTTACTCACACAAAACCATAGAAATTCAGCAGTTGCAGTTACAGTTATTTCAAGTAACCATAACTCATGCCCTAAGGTAACTATTACTCTCGCCCCCACTATGCACAGTTTCTTCTTCAATAATTTGACTGTTAATGTTTCATTGATATTTTTATTAATATTATAAAAAGTTGTCACGAGTACTGTAACATCTGGGGTAATTAGCAGTGCATGGCGAGGGCGCAACTTACAGTTACCTTAGGTCGTGAATTATAGTTACTTGAAATAACTCCATATGGCCCTGATTTTAGCCCTGGGGCCTGGCCTTCATTTAATAGGGGAGCCGCGCGGCCTCCCCCTAGGCCCAGTCATAAATAAATGGAGTGGGGGCAGTGCAGCCCCACTCCCTGGGCTGATCTTGGCCCCGGGGACCATGTCCCATGGCCAGGCTATTTCTCCTTGGTGGCCCCCAGGGCACCCAGCATGCAATGGGACAGTGGGGGGAGCCCAAAGGCCCCCGCAGTCCCAGCTGGCTCCCTGCCTCCTGTGGGAGCCAGCATTGCTTTTATACACAGGGAGCTGCTAAACATCCACCTCCCTGCCTGCAAAATGAAATAGTTTCATCTCTTACCCTGCCCACATGTCTGCGGGTGGAGAAGGAGATGAAACCTCTACTTCCAGCAGGCAAGAGCACTTTGGCAACTCTTGCCTGCTGGAAGCAGAGTGTTTGATCTGACTTGGTGGGAGCTGCCAAAGCTCCCGCCAAGTCAGAGGAAACAGCCATGTTCCAGTGGTGAGCACCGCGGGACAAAGCAGGAGCCGGCCCTAGGGGGGTGCCAGTCCCAGGAGCAAATATTGGCTCCACAAAGGGGGTTGCGTGGCCCCCTTCCAATGTTTAACTTAGCCCTGGAAAGTGGTGGTCCCCATGGGCCAGGGGTCTGCAACTCCTTCATCATGTTATATCAGCCCCAGGGAGGGGACCGTCCCTGGGGCTGTGGGGTGGCGGGCAGCTTGGGACCCTTGCATAAATTTCAGATTCAGCCTAAGGAAGTGGCGATCCCCTTATGGGCCTCCCCATTTCAAGTTACCATTTTGCCCTGGGAACGTGGTGTGGGCTGCACAGGCTTCCCCTCATGAATTTCAATCTTAGCCCCGGGGAGGGGGTGGTCCCTGGGGCTGGGGGAAGGTCATACAGGCCTCCCCCATAATAAATTAGTGCTATGCCCCAGGGAGGGGGTGGACCCCAGGGCTCAATTTGCCATAGGAGGGGGGGCCCTGTGCACCCCTCTCCTTTCATAAAAAAATGCCACCGCTGGTTCTATTCCAAACAAGAGTGAGAGCCCACACTTATTTATTTTTGTAATTTTTGCTGAATTTGCAGATCAGCTGCAATTTTCAGCGAACATTTTTAAAAGGTGCTTTTTGACCTGGTGTGGTCCCTCTGGGACCCCAAATCAAAGCTAAGGGGGTCAGGGTGTCATGTCTGTGTTTTTTGTTTTTTTACGTTTTTTCTGGCACTTAGCTGAAGCCAAGTCTCAAGATGGTTGACAACACTTGCTGGTTGAATTGCTGGCAACCAATCAGATCTCAGCACAGGATCAGGAGTATTTGCAAGGCCTTTGTGACTGATGATATCTATATTTCTTTTCTTTTACTATCTCAAAAACTACTGAACAGATTTACACCAAACAAAATCTATCTTTCTGCCAAATGTGGTGTAATTTCTTCCAGCAATTTGGGCTGTAGTCACGTTCAAAATCACTATGGAAATATAATGGTAAACACACTTTTTTTGACACCCCGTTTTGTTGGCCTCCTCTTGACGGATCACTCCGAAGCTTCCTATGTACAACAAGATTCTCTGGAACACTTTTTTGTAAAAAATTTGTGAAGAGTCGTCAAACTGCACCAAAGATATAAGCAAGTCATCAAAAAATGCTTTTTCTTTGAAAACATACTCCTCACTATGACTATATAAATATATTCACTGAAAAAAACAAAGGACGTTATAGTTCGGTTCACAAGTTAACTGTACAAAACTATAAAAATTCACCAGTTAGAGTTATCTGAAGTAAGTATAACTCGTGCCCTAAGGTAACTATAACTTGCAGCCTTGCCATGCACAATTTGTTCGACAACAATTTTGCTGCAAACATTACAGTGATCTTATCAATGATGTTATCAAAGACGTCATGAGTGCCATAATTTTGGAGTAATTAGCAGTGCATGGCAAGGGCTTGAGTTCCCTCATGGGCAGCTTACTTTGTATGCTTACTATTTTTATTATTTTTTCTTTGATTGTTTTTAATTGATATTTCCTTGGCTCTTTATCAGTCTCAATGCATCCTTTCTATGTGTGTCTTGACTCCAAGGACCCGCAGCATACTGCCAAAAGAGTTCAGTGATTTGGGGGCTGCCATAATTAAAATTTAATCCTCACCTGAAGGCACATCTTTTCTTTTCATGTGCTTCTACTTAGGTGCTAGAGTAGCATAGATAGAGCCAGGACTCGGCTTCTTGATTTAGGAAAATACAATATCTTGGACAAATTAATTCTCTGCAGTGGTATAGCCTTCCTTTTCTCATCATAAAACAAGCCCCTTTCACCAACAATTGGGTTCACTTTTTGAATTGTAATACCTTAATTATCCAGACGGCCACAGTGTACATACACTCTTATGAACTGCTCAATGTCTGGGCACCTTTTATTCTAATAATAAAAGGCTGAGCAGAGACAAAGTGAGGAGATGGATGTAAGTGTGGAGGCATTTACAGATAATTTAAAGCAGTTTATTAATACTTCAGTCAAAATCGCAGTGAATGCTTCAATGAAGGCAACAGTGCAAGACATTGGCAATAGTGTCATAGATACTATTGTGACCCGTGCCCACCCCGTGGGTGAAAGCAGGCATTTTTACCCCAAACACAGGTAAATAGGAACCCTGACTCCTACATTGCAATTTTCCCTTTAAAATGACAAATTAAAGGAGAAAAAGTATTTTTTTGAGAAAAAAAGCTCTTAGAATATAGCAAGTATATCTGCTATTTGGACGTCTGAAGATGATTCATCTTTTTATGAGGCTGCCGATATTTCATGCAAAAGCCCCTCGAAGATTGCAAACACTCTTTAGCGGAGCTCTGCACTAGAATCCAACCATCTGACACATATTTCCTGGTCCCAGTCAACATCGGCCTTTCTCCTCACCTGGAGGCAGCATCGAACACTGTGGAAGCACCTGGGGTCAGGAGTGTGAGAGCCTCGTGAGGAGATCCAGCCCGTGACCCTGATCGGCCTGCTCGCAGCACACTATAGCTTGGGCTCGCGGTGAGGGCCCTGGGCTCTCAAAATGGAGGTGGGCGGTCTTCCCCTTAGGGTGGTGGAGGCCAGTGGGGGTGTAGAAAGTACCACCTGAAGGAGCACAGTGAGGCACCTCGGCTGGCCCCATCGAGAGAGCCTCAATCAATCAATCAGAGTTTATAAAGCAGAGCTACTCACCCGTTAGGGTCTCAAGGCGCTGGGATGGGGGGGTGGCGTGTACCGGAGGTGGATTAAAAAGCCAGGTCATCAGTTCCTTTGTGAAGCTGGGGAGGGAGGTTGTGTGTCTGATGTGGAGGGTAGGGCGTTCCAGGTGGTGGGAGCGAGGTAGGAGAAGGAGCGTCCTCCTGTTATGGTTTTCCTGATGTAGGGTACTTCTGCGAGAGAGAGCTGGGCTGAGCGTAGGCTCCTGTGGGGTACGTGCAAGTTGAGTTGCTGGTTAGGGTAGGCAGATCTGGTGTTGTGGAGGGCTTTGTGTGCATAGGTGAGGCCGAGAGTGTGGCCTTGCCCCAGCAGTTCGGATCAGGCTGAGACAGACATTGAGTGCTGTGAGGGCTCATGGGGTTCCAGACGGGATCACCAAGCATTTTGGAATGCAGGAGGCTGTGAGGGAGAGCCGGCCCCATGCCGGGCATTGAAGGTAGTGGGGCGACAGAGTCCAAAGTGATCCGTTCCTGTGGAGCTGGCGGCTGTGGAGGTAGTCAAGCCCTCGGCCCCGACTGGCCAAAATAGAAGTGTTGACCTGGACTGGTGGGTGACAAGGTCGGGTGCATATCACTGCATGCTATTTACCCCTTTCACCGGAGTGGAGAGAGCACATAAAAACTCAAGGAGAGCAGATCTTGCTATGCTCAACTACACCCTGAACAAGGAGCGCATGAGGTGCCCCAGCACCTGATGGGGCCTTGTGACCTCCATAGACGCTTCTACATGTGGGACAGGTGACTGTCCAGCCGAGGGAGTCATGCTTGAACACTGGTGCCTCAGGGGACTGAGGCCTCAGCCGGGCCTAAAATCAGCAATCTCACTTGATGTGTCCTCATCGCTGGAGGTTACGGGTCACCTCGT
Organism: Pleurodeles waltl; assembly: GCF_031143425.1. Lineage (NCBI taxonomy): Eukaryota > Metazoa > Chordata > Amphibia > Caudata > Salamandridae > Pleurodeles > Pleurodeles waltl. Next base: position 861,069,723 of record NC_090439.1, read on the forward strand.
GATCATTGGGAGCCATTTGCAGAGTCTGGCCTTTAGCTTACAACCATATTGGACTGTTGGGCTGATCGTGCTGCGAATTGCAACCTCACTAACTGACACTCGCAAGTGGGCCTATTCCTGGGACTCACCCTCGTCCCCCTTGGGAAAGGCTGATGACTTGTGACCCTCATGGGTGAGTAGTGCACTTCACAAATTCCTGACAGCGACCATGGATTGTCTTCGCTCTGAAGCTTAGCCCATGCCATCATGACTATTAGCGCAATTCGCAGTGATTCCACAGGGCGTGAAATCACAGGAACGTCCTGTTGGCCTCCCCACAGTGGAAGATAAACTCAACACATTTTTGGCAGCTAGAGGGAGGTCTCGGGTGTCACTGAAAAACAAAATAGATGCAGTAGCATTGGACTTGGCTCTGCTGCGGGATGACCATCGTGAGTTAGTAGACAGAGTCCTTATCACAGAGCAATAATTGGAGACACTTCAGCCACACACCCAAGAAATACAGTCCCAGTTGCACACCCTTCAAGACCAGGTTCATATACTTGAAGAAAGGGCAAAAGACACTGAGGGTTGCTCACGCAGAAACATTGATCAAGTAGCAAGCCTGCCTGAAAATACTGATGGTCTGCACGCAGTTTCCTACCTGGAGACATGGTACCACAGCTTCAATCCAGCATCCGCCCTCTCTCCTTTCTTCTCGATTGAGGGAGCACACCAGGAAATAGTGCAGAGCCATCCTCCTGGTGCCCAGCCCAGATCATTGGTGGTTCATCTGCTGCATTACAAAGACTGACACCTTATTCTATGAGAGGCCCAAAAGCTTGACAATCTGTAGTAGAGAACATGAAATTGATGGTCTTCATGGATTACACCTTGGCAGTCCAACGCCAACAGAACAATTTCCGTGTTGTCAAACAGACTACAGGACTCCAACCTCAAGTACTAACTCCTGTTTCCAGCCCACCTCAGGGTTCAGGCGGATTAGACGTCATACTTTTTCACAGACCCCAAGGAGGCATTGAACTTAGTGACAGCCAAGGGACAACTGGAGTAACCTTATCACGCACACCGTTCACTGACTCGCGACTTTCCAGTGGACGCTGCCAAAGTTATTGGGGAAGACACTCCCAGGCTGCCTCCCAGCCACTCTGTTTGCCTTACATGGAGCACATTATACAAGACAGGAGGAGGCCACTGCAAACGGCTGTGACATTTCGGGGCCCTACTCTGGCCTCAGACACTGATGGCGAAGACTCCAAATCCACCAGTGAGGGCTCCTTGTTACACCTTCTTCTTTTTCCTGGCTCCACTACGCCACCCAGTGTGACTCCTCAAACAGTGGATGATATCCTTTAAATTATGCTTAAGAAGTTTGATTCCCATGCTTGTCACTAGTAATACTGTGTTGCTGTTGTTATCTATGCATTTTCCTTTCACAGCGGAACCATTGCTGCTCCCTATGGACTGGGGGTAGCTGCTATGTTATGCTGCAATTAACATGCATGGCTTTGATTACAGGACTCCTTCACAATACCTGCAGCCCTTGTGGGGTGAGGGGGATGCTGGTGTGTGGCAGGATTATGAGCACAATCACATGGCCTCAGAGTTTCCACAGGCCTGTTGGTAGCTGGCCACTGCTGTTGGTGCGGTGATGAGCGGATCCCCTTTATGTACTGCAGCAATGACTGGACTGTGGGGGGGGGGGGCATGGGGATGTCAGCGTGCATTATCCCTTCCATCAGCTGCTACACTAGCAACGAGTTTTCTCCCTTGTGGATTTGCACGCCCAGTGCGCCTCGCCTGGGGCAACCATAGATGCTCCCGATGGCACTGGGGACCTCTTAACCATTTTGTACCAAAGGATCAGTGCACTGACACCTTCGCCCCCTGTCAGTTACCCAACACTGGCACACATTGTTAATATGTTTGGATGGGAACCTGTTGTCTCTCTCCTCTCAATGGTATTATGTGTTTTCTTTTGGTGTCTTTCACTGGTTTAATGTTATAGCCTGCACCTGCCTAGATCATTCACCTCTGGGTGGACTGGCACCCTCCGTCCAGGCAGGAGTCGGAGTCTACTCATTCAACGGCTGGTACGATGCGTGACAATAATATACTAAAATAGAATGTTTGGGGGATGCGCATCCCTCCCGTAGATATGCTGTTTACTGCTATTTGCGCAACAGGACAACCCACAATGTGTTCTTGCATGAATCCCGCCTCACACAGGCTATGCAATTACAGAAATGTTGGCGGGGTCAAGTTTACTAACTACTCTATATATATTCTCATGGGGTTCTGGTGTGGATAAAGGGAGGTTAACCCTTCGTAGCAGACAAGACTGTCATAGGTTCAAAGGCTGCCTGGAGGGCCACACGTACTGCTTGGAGCGATCTACGCCCCTAACTCAGATCAGGTGGCATTCCTTGATGCCCTGACAGGCATCCTGGTGTGCTTGAGCAAACTCCCCTGGCGACTCGGAGGTGATTTTAACAGTGTCCTTAAAATGGAATTAGATTTTTCTATTCCCACTTCTCGCACCAACTATCACTGACTCAAAAGTTGATGCTTTAACCAGCTGGCTGCGACATTGACACCTAAATGACATCTGGCATCTGCGCAATGCCCTCACAGGGGTATATTCATTTTAATTCCATAGCCAGTACTTGCATGTATGTATTGATCCTCTTGTTAGCTCGCCAGATCTAATCATCCACGTTACACACATAGGATACCTTGGTAGTGCACACTCAGACCACAATCCCAAACACCTCCAACTAAACTGGGGTTATGGCCCTCCCCCTATCCCAGCATTCTGCTTGCCAGCAACAGCTTAAGAGGACACCCCTTTAAGAGATTCCCTCAATGGTAGTGTTAGAAATGGGGTCTTTGGTTGGCAGTCAGGATCCTCACTCTTGTCAGGGCAATGGAGAAACACACCAGGTTAACCCCCGTTTACCCCCTTGGTAGCTTGGCACAAGCAGACATGATTAACTCAGAAGCAAAGTGTAAAGAATTTGTATCAACACACACAGTAACACATGAAACACTACAAAATGGACATCACACAGGATTAGAAAAATAGTAAATATTTATCTAAGTAGAACAAGACCAAATACAATACAAATCCACGCTACACAATTCAAAATATGACATTAGCAATTAAAAACACAAAAATAGTGCCTAGAAGCACCAATGCTGCAATTTGATGTTAAGTAGCGTCGTGACGGAGTTGTTTCCCACAATGCAACACCACTGTCACCGTTTACGGAGTCACATGGACCCCAGGTACAGTATCTTAACAAAAGTGTGGAAAGCAGTCCGGTGCACGGAGTCAGAGAGCGAGGAGTCGCTGGATCCGAGGTGGCATCAGTTCGGGTGCTGTGAGGCGAACAGGCTTCAGGTCCTTGCTGCGGAGAGGTGGAGGTGAGGGGGCATCAGTTGTGAGGAGTAGATCCCTGGGCACGTCAGGCAAAGTCCAAAGCTGGCAAAGTCACGATGCTGTGGGGCCACTCATAGGATCGGGGTCACGTCATAAGGTCACAGGCGCTGCAACAGAGCTGGGTGTCACGAACTTCAGTGCTACGACACTCTGATCTTGTGAGTTCTTGGGATGTCAGTGGCCTCAGTGGCGTCGGTGACGCGGGGTCTGTGATGTCGGTGGGGTCATCGTGCTTCTGTTAGGTCCACAGCTTCAGGTGCAGACGGATCATGGGTTCCATGCAGTGGGGTCCTTGCGAAGTCGCACAACGTTGTCCGGCGTTGTTTCACAGGATTTTACCTGAAATTCACTCTCAAGGGCCCAGGAACTGGAATGGCACCCTCTGACAAGCTAGAGCCCACAGCATGCAGACTCAGAGACTGGTTGGTGGAGCTTTTGCTGTCCCTGAGGCTTCAAAAACAGGAGGCAAGCTCAGTCCAAGCCCTTGGCGATTCTTTTCAGGCAGGAATATCCACAAAGTCCAGTTTTTGTCCCATTTCACAGGCAGAAGCAGCAAATGCAGGATAGCCCAACAAAGCACAGTCACAGGTAGGAGCAGCACTTCTCCTCAGCTCTTCAGCTTTTCTCCTTGGCAGAGGTTCCTCTTGGTTCCAGAAACAAATCTTGAAGAAATCTAATGTCTGGGGTTTTGGTCCAATACTTCTACCCCTTTTTGCCTTTGAAGTTGCCCCACTTCAAAGAGAAGTCTCTGTTGTTACAGGATCCTGCTTTGCCCAGGCCCGACTCCAGACATACACCAGGGGGTCAGAGACTGAATTGTGTGATGGCAGGCACAGCCCATTCATATGTAAGTTATCACTCCTCCCTCCACTCTAGAGCAGATGGCTCATCAGTGTATGCAGGCTACACCCCAGCTCCCTTTGTGTCACTGTCTAGATGAGATTGACAAACAGCCCAACTGTCAGTCTGACCCAGACATGGAATACACAAACAGCAGAGTCACAGAATGGTTAAAGCAAGAAAATACCTACTCTCTAAACGTTGCATTTTCAAACTAACAATCTAAAAACAAACTTCACTAAAATATGTATTATTAAATTGTGAGTTCAGAGACCCCAAACTCAATATTTCTATCTGCTTTCAAAAAGAAACTACACTTTAAGAATATTTAAAGGCAGCCCTATGTTAACATATGAGAGAGATGGGCCTTGCAACAGTGAAAAACAAATTTGGCAATATTTCACTGTTAGGACAGATAGAAACACATCAGTACATGTCCCACCTTTAACATACACTGCCTCCTCCCCATGGGCTACCTAGGACCTACCTTAGGGGTGCCTTACATGTATGAAAAAAGACGGTTTGGGCCTGGCAATTGGGTACACTTGCCAGGTTGAATTTGCAGTTTAAAACTGCACACACAGACACTGCAGTGGCAGGTCTGAGACATGTTTACTGGGCTACTTATGTGGGTGGCACAATCAGTGCTGCAGGCCCACTAGTAGCATTTGATTTACAGGCTCTAGGCACCTCTAGTGCACTTTACTAGGGACTTACTAGTAAATAAATTATGCCAGTTATGAAAAGGCCAATTACATATACAATTTCACACAGGGAGCACTTGCACTTTAGCACAGGTCAGCAGTGGTAAAGTGCCCGGAGTGACAAAAACAGAGTCCAGCACACAGCAACAACTTGGGAAGCAGAGGCAAAAAGTTAGGGGAGACCACGCCAAGTATGCCACGTCTCACAAGTATCATTTCTGAATATTTGATATAAGCACAAGTACTGCCACTTCCCACTAATCAAATGAGATGCCTTCAAGGTAGCAATTAGAGGCCACTGTCTGGGCAACACCTTAACCATGCGCCCGTCAGATTGACCGGGAGTTCTCACAGGTGAAACAAGAGCTGCTCCAATGCAAGATGCAAGCACAGGAATTGGCTGTGGGTAGGGAATGCCTAGACCCGGCGAGATGCGAACATGCAGCACTGCTAGATAGACTGTGATCCTTTAATTATGCCACCCCCACTATGCAAAGACACACTCCGAGGCTGACTAAGCATGAGCACTATGTGCATGGCTGATCCATCAAAAAGAGCTACAACGGCCCATATTGATCATCCATTCAGATTCTGGGGTTTTTACACACATGCAAAGGGGCATATACAGTGCATTCACTCAATATTATACATTTTACACTTCAGTGTCCGCTGTTATGGCAGATGACGTTGAGTACATCCTGGCTCATGTGCCCCTTCCCAGGGCACTGTCTGAACAGAGGTAGGAGCTAAACTGAGAAATTACACTATTTGAGGTGCAGGAGGCTATTCGAGCATTTGCCAAGGACAATACCCCATTCCAGTTAAGCTACAGCCCCCAGTCTCACAACCAATCCACCCAGACCAAAATGTATTTATGCCAGCCAGAAATAACTCTCTGAACCTGCTCAGATTCTTCGGTGTACTGGAGTACACTCCCTGAAGCATGGCCACTTATGGGCTGCCTGGTGCTCGACCTGGGAAAGGCTTTTGACTCACTGGATTGGACCTATTTGTTTGAGGTGTTTCTTCGATATGGCCTGGGGACACACTTGGTCCACTTGATCAGACTCCTCTACACTCTCCCCCGTGACAGGATGAAAACAGGACGCCTATTTCCTGACATGATTGCAATTCACAGAGGCACACATCAGGGATGTCTGCTCTCACCGCTGCTTTTCTCTTTAGTGATGGAGCTGCAGTTCCTCATCCCCTGGGTTCAGGGAGAGCATTGGGGCATACCACTCAGTGATGGTCTACCCTCCATTTCAGTTCATGCAGAAGACATGCTAGTCTATACTGAAGACATACATGACATCCCGCCAGACTTAGCACAATTACTTACCAGGTTCACCAAAGTCTCAGGCCTCAGGATTAATTGGGCTAAATCTTGCCTCTTCCAATGTGCTGCCCTTCGGATACATGGTGTTTGGTTGTCATGGCAGCCCATAACACTCTGTTATCTGGGCATCAGGATATATCATACCCTGGGTGATCTCCTGGACGGAATTCTCACCCTTGCAATGTCCCTCTTGCACACTCACATCATCCTTGTGGCAGACCCTCCCAATCTCAGAGGCAGACCGAATAGCCCTCACAGATATGGTAATGCTGCCAGGCCTACTGTACTACTTCACCAACCTATCTCTATATGTTACCAAAGCCTTATTTTGCCCTCTCGGACACCTAACAGGAGACTTTATCTGACATGCTATTTGCCGTAGGGTGGCCCTCACCAAGCTCTGTACCCATCTGACCAGAGTGGTTTAGGAGTGCCAAGTCTCGAGCACTACTACCTGGCCTCCCAACTACAATGGGTCGCTCACTGGCTTGCTGGTTGTCAACTGGAGGGCACTGTGACTGTCTCTCCACTTGGAATGTAGCGCACATAGTACACTTATTTCACCCCTTTTCCAAGGCACCACTACCCCACTTCTGCCAATATGGGTTGCATACATATGCTTACAAGGAAGCCTCTTCCTCAACCTATTGGTAACTCTTCATACCCATGTGCTATCTTTGCTTGGAATACCACAGGGTTTCCCTGACAGAACTAGGTCCTTGGCATGATGTCTATCTCTATAGCCTGAGTCAGACCTCTTCTATTAATGGAGGACCTAATTGCAGGGACTGGTCCCCCTCCGGGCTAATTCCTGCTGTACAATTCCCTCATCAAGTCGTTGGGAACACACTAGAGCACTGTGCAGCAGGAACAAACTATACATCTAATAATCCAATACTTGCATGTAACAGGGGCAGGTCATCATCTACTGCAATGGTTTGCCAGTTCACTGCACACAAATACTGCTGCAACACCATTTACTACATTGCAAGAACACTAGGATAATTCATTGGGCCACCCTCACATAGATAAAGAGTGGCTGAACATTCTAGCAACCCTGCGCTTGTGACCTGCAACGCACACTTCAAGCTTTCACAATATTACATACTGCACAGGGCTTACCTAACCCCTCACAAAATGATCACCGAACAGACATGGTCTGCACCTGCTGCCTCACACCTGACACTGACTTCCTTTATATGTTTTGGACCTGCCTATCACTCTTCCAGTACTTGCTAGAAGTCACAAACCATTTAGCACAATGCACTGGACACTTCACATTACTTACATGGGAGGTGTGGCTATTAGAAAAGCTGTGCCAGACCAAGAAAAACAAAGCTGTGGTACATTTCATAGATCTAGCTATTCTCTTCGTCAAATGCTTGATCATCCTCAGACGGAAGTCATTCAATCCTCCGGCACTCTCCAGCTGGACACTCTCAATGGTCACCTTGGCCAGAGCTTGGGACAGAGATTGGCCTTACACCATGAGGACACAAGGGGTCTGCACACATACCCTATTTCTGCCAGTTGGAAACTCCAAACAAAACTGCAAGCTGGCCTCCAGGTCGATAACCACCCCCCTTAACACAACACACCTGATACCCTCACTCACCTATTAGCTGTATTTGATAGGCACAATACACAATGAGTAATAGAGTTCATCCTCTCGGTCTCCATGACCACCTATATTCATGTACTCACGTCACATTGTTAATCCTAGTATACGGTTCAGGTCGCGGGCTAGTTATCATATTTACAGTTACAAAAAGCTTTCTCTCTACACTGCTTGTTAGCTTGGCCTATGGCGTGGTGCATCTGACTATGCAACACAACTGACTGCTGACATATATGTCAATGTACCACTTGATCTGGTCTTATTATAGATATTTCATGCAGTGTTATGGAATTTGCTCGGAATGCTCATTGTTTTTATACCATGTTAAACGTCAGTAAATGAAAATGTAAAAGGTGTAATAAAAAGAGTAAAATGAAAATCATGCAAAATACTCTCCAAAAACGAGGTAGAACTTTTCAATAGGAAGACTCCCTTTAAACAGATTAGTCCACCAATTCCCATGTTGAGGAATATATCAGAGTAAAAACTAGGCAACTGTGGAACAAAGTAATAAGGAACAAAATGAAATCTAAGGCGGTCATTGTGACCCTGGCGGAAGGCGGAGAAGCAGCGGTAAGACCGCCAACAGGCTGGCGGTCTTTTTTTTTGTATTATGACCATGGCGGTTACCGCCATGGTCATCTGCCGCTTCTCCGTTCCGCCCGCCGGGCTGGAGACCTGAGTCTCCAGCCCGGCGGCAGTCACTATACCGCCGGCGGTATTTCGACCCGGCTTACCGCCGTGGATTTCCTGCGGTTGGAACCGCCATGAAATCCATGGCGGTAAGCACTATCAGTGCCAGGGAATTCCTTCCCTGGCACTGATAGGGGTCTCCCCCACCTCCCATCCCCACCCTGACTCTCTCCCCTACCCCCCCCACCACCCCTGCCATCCCCCAAAGGTGGCAGGACCCCCCTCCCCACCCCGACCCCCAACACAACATCATTCATACACACACGGCACGCACGCAGGCACCACCAACACACATACACGCACACACACTGACATACATGCCAACATCCACACACACAGTCAGACACGCACACCCACATTCAAACATACACGCACACATCCATACAGACATACCTACAGACATACACTCACTCATTCCCAAACACACAACACCCCCACAAGCATACACGCACTCACACACCCCCCCTACATACACACAAGCACACCCCCACGCACGCACACAACACACAACACCCCCACCCCTCTCCCCTCATGGACGATCGACTTACCTGGTCTAACGATCCTCCGGGAGGGGACGGGAGCCATGGGGGCAGGTCCGCCGACACCACACCGTCAACAGAACACCGCCACGGCGAATCACAGGATGTGATTCGCTGGGCGGTGTTCTGTTGGCGTGGCGGTGGAGGTGGAGCAATCTCCACTTCCCCGCCTCCTGCCAGTATGGCTGTTGGCGGCTCTCCGTCCGTAAAAGGACAGAGAGCTGCCAACAGTCATAATAGGCCGAGCGGCAAACCGCCACCACTGGCGGTCTTCCGCACGGCGGTCCCTCGTCGGTCTTGGAAAAAGACCGACGAGGTCAAAATGACCCCTAAATGTCCGTGACTGATCATTCCTGAGCAAATCCTTTCCTATTCCAGTGATTGAGCCCATCCTCTTACCATTTTTCTTTAAATACAATGAAGCCCTGAAAAAAAGGAACGGGCATAGCCTGGCCGCCCATAAATAAACTTTCACACAATGGTACCAATATATACAATTTTGGGAATTGTGGAAAAAGCAGAAAAGAGATCTTTAACAAGGATCCAAATGAATTGTTAAACTGGATCCAACGTGTAATTTGTTCAATTAGCAACACAAAATCAGCAATTTCTTTGGAATAACACAAAGTTCTGCTCATTAAGTTAGACCCCAAATTTACTGAACAACCTTCAACTGAAGAAGGTCTAGAAGCAAAAGTACTTTTGTTGTGAAATAACTTTGTCAAAGATATATTCAAATAATTACATGCAATAAGTTTCATTGATAAGGCCCAAATTTCTTTGAACAATATTTTTTGCTACGTGATTTTTCAAGGATTGGCAAAAAAAGAGGGAGGCTTGCTGCCAGTTGCTTTTAGTTCAATAACATGCTCCAATGTATACACTATACAGATCTCTCAGAATTCTTTTACCAAAGACCAACCTTTTACTGACAAAGATGAAGAGCTAACATCGGCCAATTTAGAGGATAAAAGAGCGCCACCACTTTCAACGGTAAGTGTACAACAAATTCCAGTAGCATTAGGTGGTCGAATAGTTATGTTTCTTCAAGTATGGAGTGAAATAACTTCAGATCAATGGGTTCTTCAACCCATGCCAGCCTATCAAACAGAATTTTCAGTGGCTCTGTTCAAACCTTTTATCCACACTCCATGCATCTTTCTCAAATGTATCCCCTTTTGATCGGTCAGTAAATCAAAGATCTCATCAAATTGTGCAATGAAATTAAGTTTTAGATCAGTTAGGCTTTCTTAGCAATATTTCTGATGAGGAAAGATAACAGCAAGTGCATCGTTAATAAATCTCAATCAGTTCAGCTAATTTGTCTGTTACAAACATTTCAAGATGGAAACAATCCTCCATCTAAGAGATTAGCTAAAACTTCTGGGTTGGATGGTTAAGTTAGACTTAAAGGATGCCTAATTTACAATCCCAAACTTTTCCTTCCTGAAAATATCTAGAATTCCAATGGCAAGACATATTTTACTAGTTCATTGTACCTCCTCTAGGTCTCTTTTTAGGTTCTTGGTGTTTCACCAAACTGCTTAAAACCAGTGATCATACACCTAAGATTTCAGAACATTCAACTTCTCATTAATTTAGACACCATCTAAATTTTGCCTCAAGACAAAGGAATACTCATTTCACACTTACAAACTACAATTACTCTCTTGGAAAATGTGGGTTTCAACAAAATCTTTACTCTCTCCTAGTCAATCACTAAATTTTCTTGGGTTTCTGGTGCATTCAGCATCTTCAATTCTCTAACTCCCAGAGGCAAATAAAAAATTTATGAGGTAGGAGTTATGTATTTTTCTAGTCTCTTCCTGATTATCCCTTCATCATTTAGCATGAATCTTGGGTCTTGTCACAAATTCAATACTTAAAGATATGGTAGTTGTATTTTTTGTATTGTAATTGCATTTATCTAGCACTTACTACCACTGACAAGGCTTTGAAGCAGTTTAGGCCAGACAGCATGCTGTGGACCATTGTTAGTGAGGGGGGTTCAGTGGTTATTGTTCGTTATTGGGAATAGTCTTGTGCTTTTAAGGAAACCAGTATTTATGCAGTTGAATAAACTAATAGCAGTTAGACTTGATCTTTACTTGGAGTGGGATATGGGAATTCATGCAAGTGGTTGGGGGTATTAATAGATGAGCTACAGGGGACTAGATATTATTAGGTTGCTGGGATATGACTTTTAAAGGAGAGGTTGACATCTTTAAAATGAGGTTTATGCAATTTTCAAAAATACACAATAATAGGGATTATCGTTCACATGCATGTGACTTAAAGTAGGTTCTGCTCAAAGAGGGAAGGCATGTAGAGATGGAAAGTAAGGAGAGGTTTATTTGGAATAAAGGGGATGCAACAATTGTAAGTTTTAAGTCAAGGTCAATTTTCATGGGAATACAGACAATGCAAAACTAAGGAACATTAGCATGTGAGAGAGTGTTATAATAGCATTCAAGGGTACCCGCAAACATTTTACTAAGAGTCAAAAAATATAGTCTGCGGAATGAGCAAGGACCGCACCAGTGCCAGCAAGGTGAAGGTCGGTGTGGTGTAAGGTGGGTGTAGGGGATGCAAACCATTTAAATGGTGTGGCCATTGAGTCATAGAATTATTTTGAGGGTCAAATCATGTTCTTCATATGCCTATGTTCTCTTAATTGCCATTGTTTGACAGAGGCGGACAAGCAACAGAGGGCTGGAGGAATCCCAAGAGCTTGTTAGAAAGGGGCAGTTGTTTATTTCTTCCTGAACACTGCTATTTGTTAGAATGTAGCGGTGAAGTGTGGTAGTATAGTTTCCATTGTTCAAGGTTAGGACGTTTCTAGACCAGGCCTGCCCTTTGCCTCTCCCTATGTGCTGCTTCAAAAATGTTAATAACAGCCGGAAGCAGAGATTCCACAATCAATTGTGCCCATATAGTGGGTAATCCTGCTTGGACTGGTCCCAGTGCTACCTATTCAGAGAAGTATCACTCACTATAAATGCAAGGAGCCTGAGAAGGACACTTGAAATAGAACCAAACTGGTTCTGCCACATGACTACGAATGGAAGCTTTGCAAATTATTAATATAATTTTTAACGTCACATCCAGTCACTTCTCTAGGGCAACAGTCGCACAACAGCGGAAAAAGCAAGACCTACAACAATCTTCAGACAATCAATGAGAAGCTGTTCATAACATTAATTGCAAGTACTGGTTAAAAACTCAATAAAAGCACTTAATGAAGAAAAGTGGATAGCAAAACATGGGAAGAAAAAGTTCAATGTGGCAGAGACTAAAACAGAGGTGAATGCACAGCATCAAATAACCCAAAATACCCTCCGGGAACTGCACGCAATCACTGAAACTGCATTTACTATTTTTAAGGTACCTACATCACCCCAGGAGAGACCCAAATATAGCACAGCAACAAATACTGAAGTAAATCAGTGACCAATGCAAAGGCAGAACCAAATTAGGGACCACTAGCATAGAGACATAGGCAATCTCCAAAACATCCCCTAAACTCTATCTCACTCCAATAAATCCACTAGTGCTAGCATTACAAATTGCTTTACAAGTAACCTTTTCTACCAGACATCTCCCATTCTGTGGCTATATTCATATGTAAAATGCCTGATTTTGGCCCATTTCAATTTACTACCTCAATTTTCCTGGCCCCCTGCACTTCCTAGTTTCTGCAAAGTGTTATGCTGCTTCAATGCACCAAACATTTCCCACTGCCAAACACTCCTGCAGCACCTTACAATGTCTTATCACTTGTGACAGCCCTAAGCTGTCCCAACCACATTCACACCTCTTCCTCACAACACAAACAATGAACCAGTGGCTTTTGTACTCACATTCCATGGGATAAAATTATTTGCCACCCTATAAACATTGTCATATTACTTTGCATATGAATGTAGAAAGCCACTGCTCTTCCATAATGGATCGTAGTTCCTTCTTGAAGTTCCAGGCTTGCAGATAAAGACAGACGTTTGCCCTGAGGTGCATCATGTTGTGGGCATGTGACCTCCTAATATTAGGCTATGGTGACACATAATAGGGCAGTGACATCTACTACCCTGAAAGGTCGACTCAAATCTTTTGACTCAGACAGGAGTAATAAGATCATCAAATCAAACACTGAGAACTAATAGCCATAACAATAACAATATTCAGTGAGGCGTCAATAATGTATAAACACCATGACTTATTTGGCCATGAATCACCACAACAATTTAGTAAAGTTTACACATTTATTGCTCTTATATTACCAATGCTAAAGTCATGTAAATAATGTGCAAAACCAAGAGATAGCAATACAGAAACAACACAGGCTGTCCAACTCATCTGAAGAATCTCAATTTTACAAGAGCAACTATTATTAAACACTCCAAAAGAATTATACAGAATAACAACAGTACTATTTGAGAAATAGGAATCTTGTTAATTAAGTATGAAGTTGAATCAATCATAATCAATTAAAAAACATTTAAATTAATTGTTGGGTCAGACATAAGAGCTACCAAATTCTAATTCGAAAAGCTTATGTGGGGATGGGCTTTGTCACATGCACAAATTAAAAATAAGACAAAAATGATTTTGGAAAAACATTTAACTATGGCTCTAACAAAAATGCGGTTGGATTTCTAAAGGAAAAACCTGCAAAGGAAAAACAATTGCACATTCCTTATACCTCTCCTAAAGAAAACAGCAGCCAGCAGAGCCTTCATCAGCAGAGCACAGGAACAGCAGGACTTCAGAGATCAGCATCAGGAACATGTAAAGAGGCAACAGTTCATTAATGTTGGGCCTAATGTAAGTGAACTGTTAAAATCATAAATAACTGGACAGAGGAGCTGAACAGAAAAACTGAAAAGAACTGAACAGAAATGAACTGGAACAAAACTAAACAGAATCTCACTAACATCACCTAAAACTTTGCTAAATTAAAGTCCTACAAATTACTAGCTAGGCTTCTTTTGGACAAGACTATGAAATGTGATAGTGAACAACCAATTGAATTTCGTCTGAGCTTCAGTTTTATCTTTCTTCATTCCTTCTTCAAGATAGGCTCATGTTAACACTCCTCTCCGGAATGTAGTTTACTCAAAACTAATAACTGTGTTAAAAACAACACAGAACACAACATTGAGCCTGCATTACTTTCTACCAGAAACTAAGGCTCATTGTTAAAACAAGGAAGTACGGAGTGAACAGAATTGAGAAAGCAGTAACTTCAACTATAAAAGTATATTTTCCCATACACTTGGTTGTTTCAAGTCCTTTAAGTCAGAATTCAAACTTGTCACATTTTTAATATACAACCTAATTTCCTTACTGTTGTCTGGGATAAAGGTGCATCAATGTTGCACCTTAACCATCCAATAGACTTTGCCCTCTTTTGCTAAAAGGATGTCTAACGTACATCAAAAGTACCCCAGCCATTTCTGTATCCAAAAGAAGTATTGCTTCAGAAAAATCTGTTAATATTACGTCCACAATGGTTGACAGTTTCTTTATTTTCATGTCATTCAGAACAACTCCTATAGAAAGAATAATTGCTCCAAATATATCTCCAATTATTTCTGAATAACTTGCTCTTTTCGATCTTGGGCTTAAGCTCTCATAAGTATCATTTATGATGTCAATCTGGTACTTTTTAGGGAAAAACAGTCCCAGGTAACAAGTCCTATACAATTTCTTAGGTAGGCGATAATAGGCATTATTACCGCAAATATAATATACACCAGGAATCACAGGATCTTGTCCACTTAGCGTAAAGTCCCATGTATTCTTAAATAGAAATACATGTCTGCACTCACTCGTTCCCACAAACTTAGTATTATTTCTGGATTGAGGCCTGTATTTACAAAGCTTTCCTACATGTTAGTAATTTAAAGCAAGCTATCCTTGAATATTAGTTACACTATATGCATAATCATTCTAATAATTGTGCTTCACTAAACCCTTCTCTATTTTCTCCTCCATTGCCTTTCTTCTATCATCTGCTTGATTCAGGACATTTTTCACAATTGGGGAAAGTATGCATGTCAAGTTATTCCTGTGAGCATAGGCAGTATCAAATGTCAGAGTAGGTTCAAAGAAACCTCCTACAGTGTCTATGTTTTTAGCTTTAGCAATACTACTCAAGTGTTGGTTAACTGGAACAAGAGAAAAGACTAGGTCACAATTTGAGTAAAAATACTGTATGTATTCTTGATCATAAAGCCTTGTTAATAAAAGACTACAACTAATCACGTAAATTAGGGGCAAGTTATTACATGTAATCCCTTCTTGCACTGAGGAAGGAATTTGTGTACACACACAACATCCTCTCACATCCATAGTCTAAACATATTCATACAGCAAAGGTTAATAGACATTAGATGAAAGATCCCCTTGTGAGCTGTCTAAGTGTAAGTAACTCATCTTTATAAAAACTTTTCTAAATCAGAAAGTGTAGTAGTCTCTTGTACTGGAGAAGGTGTATAAGTAGTTTCAGCCTTACCAAAAACACTCATACTTCAACAACAAACTTACAACTGTCAAAACAACACACACATTCTTGCACTCATTGTTTCTATTGTGATTGGTACTCATAGCCTGTAGAGAATCAAAAAGTGGATGGAAGAAAAATATAAACTTAATTATGCTGCCATAACAAAAATAATATTCAGTCTTCTTCGCGGTTATATGCAACAGCTTTCAGGCTCTCCAGAATTTGTCAAAATCTGTTTAGCAGCTTTCACAAAATCAGTTTCAAATGTCTCTTTTAGTATATCACAGTCTGCTAGTCACTGACTATTATTTCTAGTGTTTAATGTCTTTTTTAGTCATTTGACAAAGTAATTTCAAAACTCAGCTCAATTATGACTTCAAGTTCCAAAATATTGAATTATATTCTCACGATCAAAACAAAAGGACATAAACTTGTGTTCCCACACATCAGCTGCAAGGTATGCCCTTTCAGGACCTGAGTATCTTCGGGTTGCAGCTTTCTTTCTTTTTGATTTTCTACTTGTACATAGTTCTTCTTTACTTAGATCTGTTCCTTCTATTGTTTATGCTCTACAGCACATCAGAAATGTTTTCAGTTGCATGCAAAGAAGGCCACTTATCTCCTTTCATAGTTTTTCTAGACAGTGAAGGTAGAACTGGACTTACAATTCTTCTTGGTTTAGCAGGAACTTGACAAGATCTTCTTTGACTTGTTTCACCTGCACCATTAGCGACTTCAGGAGGAGTAAAATCTGAATGACTTTGATTCAACTCAACTCCACTTTCAGCTACTTCAGGAAATGAATCATCTGCTTCTGGGAGAGTCCTCTGGCTCAGACTCGACTCTCCTGCTATATCCACTCCCATTTGTGCTGATAGAGGAGTATCAGGATTGTCCTCAGTTTCAGCTTACAGAGAAGTACCAGGAAATGGATCATCACCAGTTTTGCACTGTCCTTACTCTTGTAGTCTCTTGTTCTGTTTCTGTTACTTCCTCCTCTTGAGACTGTACAGCTTCTGTTGGTGCTCTCATGGACATTAAATCGTCGTCATCCAAAGGATATAGCACTTTACAAGTGTGGCTTGCATGGATCCAGTTTGGAATTCCAAGACAATTCCAGCAGTCATTGTTACTAAGATAACCTGAAAAGGTCCCTTCCACCTAGGCTCTAAGCAAGTCTTCCACATGTGCTTCTTGATCACCACCCAGTTACCAGCCCAAAGGCTGAGACACTGATCTTGGGTTGGTGGCACGGCTGTAGCTTCCACCTGGTGAGACAAAAAGCAAACCACATCAGCTAGACTCTTGCAGTAATCTAGCACCAAGTCATCTGTTATGCTTCCAAGTACTTTTGCAGGAACAGCTGGCAATATCATGGCCCTGACCATCAATATCTCATGGGGTGAGAGATCAGCCTTTCTGTCAGGTGTACTTTGCATGCTCATCAGAACCAAAGGTAAAGCATCGGGCCATTTCAGCGAAGTAGATGCACACATTTGCCAATTGAGCTTTCAAGGTTCCATTCATTTGCTCCACTAATCCAGAAGCTTCAGGACGATAACTACAGTGCAGCTTCTGCTCAATGTTTAATGCTGAACATAGCATTTTTATCACCTCATTATTGAAGTGAATTCCTCTATCTGATCCTAAAGGGGCTGGAAAACCGAATCATGGGATCAACTCTCTAAGTAACAGCTTTGCTACTGTGAGGCTACATGTAGGGTAGGCTTCAATCCAATTATTAAATATATAGACAGTCGCCAACACATTTCTCAAACCATCACACACAGGCATCTCAATGAAATCTGTTTGCATTCTGTTAAATTGACCACCTGATCATCCAATGTGACTCAAATTGACAACAGTTCCTTATACCACATTCCTTTGCTGGCATGTAATGCATCTGTGGCAAATTGCTTCTGCAACCTGTCTAAATTTTGCATTAAATCAAGTTTGCTTAAATGTTCTAATCATTGCATCTCTGCCAATGTGAGTTCGACCATGATAGTATCTAGCCATTTGCATCAGAAGACAGTTTGGCAAGACTATCTGCCCTTCATTTGAGTCCCAAATGTCATTTTCTTTTTGATTACAACCCAATTGTATCCAGCTTTTTTTATCATCACCTGGAACCTCATCTTGCAATATTTTAATTTCTATGTGTCAATTATTGTCATCAGAAAGCTTTGACTTGTCTCATCAGTATTTGTTACATTTTTCCATTCTTCTTTGAAGGTAGCACAATTAAGTGCACAATATCTGGCAACTTGATCAGCATATGCATTACCCATAGAGATAAAAATCATTTGCTTTTCGATGCACAGTACATTTCACAACTGCAACTTTCTCGGATAGTTGTAAAGCTTCCAACAATTCATGAATCCTGTCCCCATTTCTTATAGGGAAACCAGAAGAGGTCATAAAACCTCTCTGGGACCACAACTGCCCAAAGTTGTGTATTACACCAAATCCATATTGGCTGTCTGTAAAAATCGTAATCGTAATTTTAAGTTGTGATGAAATACAGCATGCTCTAGTAAGAGCAACCAATTCAGCTACTTGTGCAGAAAATACTCCTTGAAGTCATAAAGCTTTGAGTACACCAGAGATAGTGCACACAGCATAACCAGATCTCAATGTTCCCGCATTGTCTCTTAAACTGGAACCATCAACAAAAATGATGTGGTCATTTTTCTCTAATGGAGTATCCTGAAGATCATGTCTGGGTTTGGTGCACAGTTCAGTAACATCGAGGCAGTGATGTTCGACTTCATTTACATTTTCAGATTTAGCAGTGCCGATAGGTATCAAGGTAGCAGGATTAAGCACTTCGTACCTTCTAAGGTTGACATTCGGAGATCCCAAAATTAGCAATTCTTTGCGAGTCAACCGAGTATTTGTCAGATATTGAGACTTGGTCCTGGTAAGCAAGACCTCAACTGAGTGAGGTCCAGAAAAGTTAAAGGATGTTCCATCACAATGCTCTCACTCTGGACAAGACTAGTACCAACCGCAGCTACCTGTTTCAGGCAGCATGGTAAAGCGAAGGAACCAGATCCAATGTAGCTGAAAAATATGCTACAGACGATTTACGCCACCATGTACCTGTGTTAGGACAGAAAGAGCACAACATCACGTTCATGACAAAACAGTGAAAATGGATTTGTGTAGTCAGGCATTCCCAGAGCTGGTGCTCTACACAGATTCTCTCTCAGCGCAGTAAAGGCTTTCATACATGCTTAATCGAAGGGCACAAGATCAGTTATACCTTTGTGGGTCAATCTTTGCAAAGGCTTGGAAATAACAGAAAAATTGAGAATCCATTGGCGACAGTAACTCACCATTCCCAAAAACATTCTGACATCTATTTGAGTAACCGGAGGGCTAATTTGCAATATAGCTGTGTTCTCTGAATACTTTCCTTGCACCTTTCTCTATTTGATGTCCCAAAAACTTTCATTCCAGGTGATATCATGTTTACACTGTCTTTTTTTTTTTGTCCTCATCTCACTAACCCGTGCCAATAGAGAAAGGATCCATTACTGTTTGTCCCAGGTATCTAGCCCCCTAATATCAACGGGCCATTCCACCTGGCGTTCTTTTCCATGGATCCCCCTATAACCTTGGCAAATCCTTCCCATCTCCGCCCAGTATCCCAGATGGACAGTAGGACTAGATGTACCGAAGGGGGGATCAGATATAATCATCGGACTTCATGACGAATCTAAACAGCAATCAAGTGAGAATTTGACAAATATTTTCCCATCCCACCCAAAAAACATCTCTTTTACTAATAGGCCCCGGCTCTGTCCAATTTATGTAATCGATCTATCGAGTTCAGCCACTCCTGCACTGTAGGAGGTTGTGAGCGTATCCAATTATGGCAGATTTGCCGCCGGGCAATAAGCATCAAAACAAACAGAAGTCGTTGCTGTGATTGGTCTCTCAGATCACAAACTCCAAATAACACTAAAGCAGAATTCAATGTTATTTCTTCACCAAATATCTTATTTAAGATATTCTGCATGGCTTCCCAAAAATTAGCTAAGCCAGAACAATCCCAGAACATATGAATATCATCCGCATTAGTGCCTTCACAACGTGGACATTTTTTCTGGATTTTACCTATACGGGATAGCCTTACTGGAGTCCAATACACTCTGTGCAAGGTAAACAAATGATTCCTCCTCATTGCCGCTGATTTAACCGTGGTCCAAAGAATTGAGCATGATTTTTGCCACATCGATATTATATCCATATTTGGGAAAACCTCTCCCCATTTCTGGAGTGGGAGAGGGGGATCCTCCTCAACTGCCTCCATCAAGGCTTGATACCAAAACGCAATTTCCTTAGGTAGAGGTCTCTGAATTAATTTCTCTTCCCAACAGTATCTACCAATTTCTCCTTCTTGTAGCGATTTAATCCAGCTAGCCAACTGATAGTACTTAAATTTAGAAACGGACCCCCCCGCTCTCTCCAAAAATGTAGCTCATGGTATCAAGTTTGCACCCTCTATAATCTGTCCCCATCGTAGTACCCCACTCACTTTCAGTGGGTTTGATAGTTTATCATGGAGACATACCGGGGTACCAGGTGAATCCCAAATTGGAGCTAAACCAGAATAGTAAGCTATCCGCAGTAGATTACAAATCTGTAGCCAGACCTTACAGGCCTGCCGTAAAATCTTAAATCTGACTTTTAAAAAAAAAACTTGGGTGACCAAATTTATACAAAAAAAACTCGGCCCCTTCCTCCACATATGCAGTCAATGCTTCCCACATAGGGGTATATTCTGACTTTTTATTTAAAAGAATTCTACTATTCTTAAATTGAAAAGCCAAATAATACTTATAAAAATCAGGTGTTGCTAACCCCCCACATTCCTTCTTCTTACACAACTTTTTCCAGGATATCCTTATTCCCTTTTGTGCCCAGACAAACGAAGACAAGTCTCCCTGCAATTTTGTGAACCACTTGCCCTTAAATTCCAACGGGATGGTATTAAATAAAAAGGTGAAATTTGGCAAAATTACCATTTTCTAAATATTGGATCTACCTATTAAGGAGAGCGGAAGAGCCGCCCATGTTCTAAGGAGTTTCTTGGTCTCGAAATGTATTTTCTCAAAATTTGTCCTTGCCAAGTCCCCCAAATCTTTTGTAATCTGAACTCCTAAATATCTAATTTCCTGTTTAACTAGCGGGGATTCATATGACATATTCCAACACATAATCTCTGTCTTCTCAACATTAACGTTATAACCTGACATTCTACCAAATCCTTCTATCACCAACTTTATTGAGGGAAGTGAAAAAGAAAGATCCCTAGTGTAAATCATGAGATCGTCCGCATACAATGCAACCTTCTTCTCCCAGCTCTTACTCTGAAAGGAAAGGATTTCCCCGTTTTTTCTAAGCATTATTGCTAGCGGCTCAATATAGAAATCGAATAACAAAGGGGACAAGGGACAACCCGGACGCGTCCCTCTAAAAATAGCTACTTCTTGTGAAAGCACATCATTAATCAAAATTCTCGCTGTTGGTGACCTATATAGTTCTTTAACTGCTCTAATAAAAATGGTCCCTAATCCAAACCTTTCCATAACAACCTGCAAAAATGGCCAGTTTACCTGATCAAATGACTTGGCTGCGTCAAAAGTTATTATTGCCAGAGGGAGCTTCTCTGCTAAGGCCAAATCCATTGGTGCCAACAAGTCATGAACTAATTCCTGTAGCTGTCTACCTTTAATGAACCCTTTCTGATCTGGATGGACTAATCCCGGGATAACCTTCCCCAGCCTTTTAGATAACAGACTTGTATAAATTTTATAATCTGAGTTAAGTAGTGAAATAGGCTAATAAGAAGAGCACTGTGTTGGATCCTTACGGGGCTTCAAAATCAAACAAATTACCGCCTCTGCCCAAGAACTCGGTGCATGCCCCCCTTCCAAGAGCATATGGTTGAACAATTTCAATAGAACCGGAATTAATTCTTCCCTCAGTGCCAAATACAACTCGTTCGGGAGATCATCTGGGCCCGATGTCTTTCCTCTCTTCAAACCCTTAAAATTTTCAATTAATTCAGACCCGGCTAGCTCTCCTTCTAAGAGATGTAGTGCTGAGTTCTCCAGCCACAGCAATCTAACCGTAGCCAAGAAGTCCCTGATCTGCTCCTCTGAATTCCGCAGGTCATCTGAGTACAAATTTTGAAAAAAAGAAACAAAAGCAGCTTCTATTTCTGACCTTTCTACACAAATCTGCCCGGTGACCTTAGACCTAATTGAAGAGATATATTTCTTTGAATGGTCAGATTTTACTTTCCAAGCTAGTAATTTACTGCACCCTTCCCCGTATTCATAATGTGCATACTGACTAGCTTCCCATTTCTTTCTTTCTTGAACTTCTAATAAACACTCTAAATTCAAGTAGGCTTTTTGTAAATTCAAGTAACATTAATTGATCCTTGTTCTCCATTTCCTGTGCGACCTGTATAGAATCCTGCAAAATCGCTATTCTCGTCTCAACATTACATAATTTCTCTCTTTCCTCCCTGCACCTAAATGCAGCCAAGCTAATCAACCTCCCCCTTATATAGGCTTTATATGCATCCCAAACTATTTGCAAACTGGCTGACCCCTGATTCACCTAAAAAAACTCTCTTGTATCTTTTCTTAATGTCTCAATAATCAGGTCATCCAATAATAGTGAACGACTTATTGTACATCGGAGCCTAGGAACTTGCGCCGTGAAGGAGAGATATAACTTAACAGCCGCATGATCTGAAAGATGTGCCGGGGCATGCACAATAGAGGAAACATTCCCTATCAAGCTATTTTGCAATTAAAAAAAATCTATTCTGGACTTGTGCCCATATTTCTTATTATAAAAAGTAAATCTGGGCCCTACACCCCCCTTTACCTGCCACACATCCACCAGCCCCAAGTCGATTATCGCCTGTTTAACCAATAACCTACATCTAGGGGAGTTCGCCGTCGCCCGGGTGGTGGATTTGTCCAAAACCAGATTCAACAATATATTAAAGTCCCCACCTAACACAACCGGGTACTTAGTTTTCAAAAGAAGATTATGCAGTTCTATAAATGAAGTGGAGTCGTCCATATTGGGACCATAATAACCTGCAATCGTAAGCCATAAACCAGAAAAACAAACCTCAGCCACCACCCATTTTGAGGACTTTTATATTTTTTAACTTTTTTCCCCCCCCATGCCCCCACACCCAAAACAACACACTCCCCAAGCCCCACCAAATCCCCTTATACCCCTACCCCAACCACCCGTGGGAACCCTCCTTTCTTCTAATAGGACAACCATAGTTATCCCATGGAGCCCTCCGCACACCGGGCATTCTTCAATCATACCAACACTATAACATTATTGGACGACTTTATCCATTCTATAAAGGCCCTAACCTCCTCTGGCTCTCTTATGATATGAGTTTTATTCTGCCACATAATCCGCAGGGCCGCGGGAAATCTCAACTGCACCGTTGCCCCCAAGGAGCAAAGCTCTTGCATTAATTTCCCCAGCTCCCACTGTCTGTCCAAGGTCGCTCTGGAAACATCTGACCGTATTCTGAAGGACCAGTCATCCTTAACAAAATTTCCCACCTTCAAAGCCTCAGACAAAATCTTCTCTTTTATTGAATAAGTGGCAAAATTTACTAGGATTCTTCTAGGGGATTTCCTACCTGCGTTCTTTTTGAACGGATCTCAGTGTATCCTTTGAATATCGTCCTCCAAATGCAGGTGTGCTAAACCCGGCATTGTGTCTTTTATCAGTGAAACCAAATATCCCTTGAGGTCCGCTCCTTCCGCCCCCTCCGGTACTCCAAGAACTCTAATATTGTTTCTTCTCATGTTGTTCTCCAAAAACTCTAATTTATCCTGTAGAGCCTTCTCCCCACTCTTAAGATGCAAAATATCTTGAGAGTTGGCCAGCACCTGGCTTTTTTGCTGCTCCATGGCCTCCTCCACCTTACCGACCCGATCTGTTAACTGATTAATCTTAGTCTCCAAAACCATGCACGCTTCCTGTATCTTAGCTTGATTATTTTCGAAAATCTCAAACTTCTCCCAAATCTCCTTCGTGAGGGAAAGCAAAAGCTCATACACCCCCCCATCACTGGGCTCCACGAGGGCTAAGGTGTTAGACTCGAAAAGGGGGCCCTGTACGGGCAAGGAATCTTCCTTGCCCCTTAAAGAACTACCCCCTATTGTAGATAACTGGGCCATCTGTGCCTCCCACTTCTCCAGGGAATCCCGTTCCAGTACCGCCGAGCCCCCTGAGGCCGACTGTGCTTCCATAGGAGCAGGAGAAATCTCACTTACTTCCTCCACCCCTGGCTGGAGGCATTTAGTTATTGATCCTGGGGTAGCACTTTTTCCCCCAGAGTCACCGCCCGTATAGTTCTCCAACTCCCCCAGACTCCCCGTTACTCAGGATTGGCCCCTCCTCTTAGTTAGGCATACATTGTCCATGGTTATATTACACTCCGGCCCCCGGGATCCAGGCTTACCTTTCCGTATTGCCCCAAGCTTACAAGCGCCAACCTGAGGACCTTTCAAATAATGCTTGACCAGTGACATTAATGCTGGAGCAGTTGTCTCTCCTCCTTGCTTCTTTACTTCTGTTAAATCCGCTCCAGAGAGTGTTCTCGGACCTCGAAGACTGCACCTAGAGGTGTAGCGTCTCCCCTGACGCACACCCCTTACTGCCTCGCTCCACACACCTGAGGTAGAATAAGACCTCCTACGCCTCTCTCCACATAAGCCGTCATTTATGCTTTTTCCTGCCGCAACCGCGGCCCGAACAAAGGTATGGGACAGATTTAAGTGCAGTGAGTACACCCTCTCACTGTCTAACAGAGAGGGAAAGAGAAAAAGAAAAAAAAAAAAAAGATTTTTCAGAGCCCCCCCCCCTCCCCCGGAGGCCGTGCTCACCTTGAGTCTTCCACCTACTTAGAGGCACAATAATTTTTCAGTCTATGTCACCTTGAAGAGGGCTCTTACATAAAAAGTGTCAGATGCTGCCCAAAACCATATCTTCTGTAAAGCGTTAAACCCAAAAAAAATCGTCCAGAATTCCTAGGAGGTAGGAGTTTGAAAAAAAAAAAACATTCTCCACGAAGAAAGAAAGCGCGTTTGCAAAATTCTATCAAAACAATCTCTCCAAGCTCCGGTCGGAGCCGCCGGCACTAGCGCTGCCTCAGCGCGCCCGGCAGGCCCCTCCTCTTCCTCCTGCCGTTGCGTCAGCTCACCCGGTGCGGAGCGCTCGCGGCTCTGCTGCCTAGCTGGCCGCCATGTTCCCCGCTTCTTCGTCCCCCTGTTTGCACTGTCTTTTGAATCAAATTCTAATCTGTAACTCCTCTTTAATGGTTTAGATTTCTTAATATCCACTTCAAAATTTTCTGCAAGTTCTGATCATTTCTGATGTTTCAATACAGCTCTGTTTGTGACACCTTTACACATGAAACATAGCTCGTCTTCATTACATGAGTCAATCCTATTCAATTCAAGTGATCCTCACTCATTTAATTTAATTCCAATTTTAATCTTGCCAGATTTAGGGGGTCATTCCAACCCTGGCGGTCGGTGATAAAGCGGCGGCCAACCCCCCAACAGGCAGGCGGTAAAAAAAAAGGAATTCTAACCCTGGCGGGAACCGCCAACACAGGCCGCCACTTTAACACTCCGACCGCCACGGCGGGACAGACAAACAGCGCGGCGGTCACCGCCAACAGGCAGGCGGCAGACATGTACCGCCCACCCTATCACAACTCACCAATCCGCCACCTTTTCCGGGGCGGGAGCCCCGCCGCTAAAAACACGGCGGAAACAGACTACGAACGGGAAAACGCTCACCTCTACACACTCCACGAGGAAGGAGGACAGCATGGAACCCGAATTAAACATCCTACCAGCTATTGTCTACCTGCTCATCTACCAGGAGTACGAACGCCGGCGCAGACGACAACGGTGAGTACTGCACCTACGACACAGGGGAGGGGGGAGGAGGAAAGCTTACGGGCACACACATGCGCCATACCCCCATCTCCCCACCCCAAATACCTACACCCCAATGCAGAGCAACAAGTCAGAGTGACACCCCCCAAACCCACCGGAATAATGCAAAGACACAATTAAAATAATCTATAAAATATATGTATAAATAGTTCCATTGAAGGTATGGGAAATATGCTATATGAAAGATACAAAATAAGGAATGAACATAGTCAAAAATATATACATAGGCAATAAGTCCTGCACATTCTGTCAAAGTTCCATAGTCCGTGGGCCAATGTGAACAAACACATGGGCAAAGCCCACACAGGAGACCAGATACCATTGGAGAGAACACTGCTGGGGCATCAGATGATAAAACTACAGGCACCTCAGGGGGAAGGGAAGAGGGGGCACCTCAGCCACATGAGTCCACGACGCCAGATCCACGAGGGGCCTCCATGCCCACTGTCCCATCCTGGGGAGTGCAAAGCCACAGTCTCACAAGTCTCTACAGTGGGTGGCTTGCCCACTGTGCCATCCTGGGGAGTGCAAAGCCACAGTCTCTCAAGTCTCTACAGTGGGTGGCTTGCCCACTGTTCCATCCTGGGAAGTGCCAAGCCACAGTCCATCAGATGGATTACCGACTCCACTGTTAATGGAGGAGGCATGGTGCCCAGAGTGCTTCGTGAAGCCCTGCTCGACACAGAACCGGCACTGTCAATGGGCCAGCGGTGCTTGAGACGGCGTTGCCCAGCGGAGCGGTGCTTGAAAGTAAGGGCCCAGCGGAGCGCTGCTTGAGATGAAGGGCGCAGTGGAGCGGTGCTTGACAGGAAGGACCCAGCGGAGCGGTGCAGAGGCGGCGGGGCCCAGCGGAGCGGTGCTTGAGATGAATGGACCAGCGGAGCGGTGCTTGAGATGAAGGGCCCAGCGTAGCGGTGCTTGAGATGAAGGGCCCAGCGGAGCGGTGCTTAAGATGAAGGGCCCAGCGGAGCGGTGCTTGACAGGAAGGGCCCAGCGGAGCGGTGCTTGACAGGAAGGGCCCAGCGGAGCGGTGCAGAGACGGCGGGGCCCAGCGGAGCGGTGCTTGAGATGAATGGCCCAGCGGAGCGGTGCTTGAGATGAAGGGCCCAGCGGAGCGGTGCTTGAGATGAAGGGCCCAGCGGAGCGGTGCTTGACAGGAAGGGCCCAGCGGAGCGGTGCAGAGACGGCGGGGCCCAGCGGAGCAGTGCTTGAGATGAATGGCCCAGCGGAGCGGTGCTTGAGATGAAGGGCCCAGCGGAGCGGTGCTTGAGATGAAGGGCCCAGCGGAGAGGTGCTTGAGATGAAGGGCCCAGCGGAGCGGTGCTTGAGATGAAGGGCCCAGCGGAGCGGTGCTTGAGATGAAGGGCCCAGCGGAGCAGTGCTTGAGATGAAGGGCACAGCGGAGCGGTTCTTGTCACGGCGGGCCCCTGTTCAGCGGTGCTTCTCCTGGCGGGGCCCTGTTCAGCGGTTCTTGTCACGGCGGGCCCCTGTTCAGCGGTGCTTTTCCCGGCAGGGCCCTGTTCAGCGGTTCTTGTCACGGCGGGCCCCTGTTCAGCGGTTCTTGTCACGGCGGGGCCCTGTTCAGCGGTGCTTCTCCCGGCGGGGCCCTGTTCAGCGGTGCTTCTCCCGGCGGGGCCCTGTTCAGCGGTTCTTGTCACGGCGGGCCCCTGTTCAGCGGTTCTTGTCACGGCGGGGCCCTGTTCAGCGGTTCTTGTCACGGCGGGCCCCTGTTCAGCGGTGCTTCTCCCGGCGGGGCCCTGTTCAGCGGTTCTTGTCACGGCGGGCCCCTGTTCAGCGGTGCTTCTCCCGGCGGGGCCCTGTTCAGCGGTGCTTCTCCCGGCAGGGCCCTGTTCAGCGGTGCGTCTCCCGGCGGGGCCCTGTTCAGCGGTACTTCTCCCGGCGGGGCCCTGTTCAGCGGTGCTTCTCCCTGCGGGGCCCTGTTCAGCGGTGCTTGTCCTGTGTTTCTAGGGAGCCAGACCTGGCCAAGACTTCCCGCTCAGTCGCCATCCGACCTTGCGGTCGCGGGGCCCTCCTGTGATGGAGTCCTGGGCCCGTGGGTGTCGTCCGTCACAACCGGAATGGGGCTGGTGGGGCCCTCCTGGGCATCTCGCCTGCTGCCTGACTTCTCCGCCCTGCTGCCCTTGCCCTCCTTCACTGAAGCTCTGTGGCCCTTGCCTCCCTTTGATGATGTGGCAGGTGACGGGGCAAGGCTACTGTCCTTGGTGGCAGCCGTCTCAGGCTTTTCGCCGGCCCTTATTTTTTTTGTCCTCTTCCCAGGGGGTGGGCTGGCTGTCCCCTTGCTGCTGGCCGATGTTCCTGCCCTAGGAGCTGGTGGACTCCAATTGCCCTGCACTATGGTCACAGTAGATGCAGGGCTGGTGGTGGCTGAGGTGCTTTTTTAACTCTTACCAGATGGAGGGGGTGGGTCAGTGATTGGAACGAGCTCAAGGTTGGAAAGGAAAAGGACTTGGGAAGGACAGGGACGGGTAGCTGTAGTGGGTATGGGAGTGGAGGAAGAGGATGTGGTTGTAGGAGAGTCAAGTGTGCTGTCATTGGGTGCAGGTGCTTGTGACGGAGGCTGTCGTGAGGTGGATGGCTGTTGGGTGGGTGGCTGCCTGGGTTTGTGTGGTTTGGAAGAGGGGGTGACAGACACACTGGGAGAGGACACAGGGGACGTGTAAATGGCAGTGGGGGTGGTGACTGCACGTGTGCGGACTGTAATGGAGGGTGTGCTGGTGATGGAAGTACTGGCTGATGGTGGTGTGCATGCAGGTATGAGTGGAGACGTCACAGGGAGCGAGGAGGGAGATGAGGAGGTGGGGGACACAGAGGTGGTAGTGACTGTTGGCATGTCTGCATCTGGATGTTGCTTGGGTGAATGCTTGTGGGATCTGTGGTGCTTATGTCTGGATGAGCTGCCCTTGGGTGTAGAGGTGTGTGCAGGCTGGTCTGATGGTGTGGATGGGATAGGCAGAGGAACAGGAGACTGGGACTGGGTGGAGGGAGTCAGAAGAGGGAGGCTGGAGACAGGGACAATGGCTGCCGTCAGTGCTGAGGCCAGAGCGTTGAACGATCGCTGATGGGCAGCCTGACCCGAATGAATGCCCTCCAGGTATGCATTGCTCCGATGCACCTCCCTTTCTACACCCTGGATGGCATTCAAATGGGTAGACTGCCCAACAATGAGTGTCCTGAGGAGGTCAATGACCTCCTCATTGAGGGCAGCAGGGGTAACTGGGGCAGGGCCTGAGGTGCCTGGGGCGAAGGAGATGCCCGCCTTCCTGGGCGAGCGGGCACGGAGCAAAGGCTGAGGGGCTGCTGGGAGGGCGGGGCTGGTGCGCTGGGTGGGGGCTGTACCTGTTGTGGCGGTGGGCACGGATGTTGACGCCACCGATAGGGAGCTCCCTTCCGAGGACGTGTCGGTGTCGCTGACGTCTCCACGGGTCCCCGTTGTGGAGCTCCACTCGCCCTCCGTCTCACTGGTGTACTCGGAGTCTGTTGTATGGCCCTCCGGGGCCATGTGAGATGCAGCTCCCTCGTGCGCCGATGCCACTTCTCCTCCGCCTGATGATGCTAATGCACACATGAACAAGAAGACAAAGAAAATGGGTATGGGGGGAGAAATGAAGACAGGTTGAGTGCATGCATTGGCAACACCGTTGTCGGAGAGGACAGACACAGAAGCCCCCTGCACTAGGCCGCGCAATCGGGGTACACTACTCAATTATTGTGACTAGGCCTACAGGTCTATGGACGACAAATGCACACATGGGTGAGGCCGGACCATGGATAGCTGTACTTGGCACCCTACAGAGGTGGGGGGTGGGGGCACAGGGCCGTGTCTAACGGAGGGGCCTAGCCTACAGAATGCGCCCTGGCCTAGAGATAGCCACAGCCCTCCTCCCCCACCCAGACACCTTCACTGCACGCAAAGATAGCAGAATGTGCTGATACTCACCCCCTTGTGTCTGCTGTGATGTCCTCACGCGCCCATCCAAATCGGGGTAGGCCACCGCCAGGATCCGGGACATCAGGGGGGTCAATTGGCGGCTGGCACCCCTCCTACGTTGGGAGGCCATCCCCAGCAGAGACTCAGCGGTCTTTCTGGTCCCGCGGCGGATGTCCTCCCACCTCTTTCGGCAGTGGGCGCCCCATCTGTTGTGGACCCCCAGGGCCCGGAAGTCCTTGGCGATGGCACGCCAAATGTGATCTTCTGATGGGCGCTGACCTATGTGACATGTACAGGGTGGTAAAGGAAATCGCATCAGTTTTCTGCCTGGTCAATGTGAGTGGCCCCCCCCTCCCCAACCTTGCCATGTGGCACATGCTCTCATCTTTCGTGCGTTGCACTCCTCATTCGCTCCCCTCCCCACCATCTTACATACACCCCACTCAACACAGGCATAGCCCATTCAACGTGCACCCTGTGTACTAACCTGTTGGTCTGGAGGACCGTAGAGTAGAGCATACTGGGGGAGGACCCCATCAACAAGTTTCTCCAATTCTTCGGAAGTGAAGGCAGGGGCCCTTTCCCCAGTCGCAGCAGCCATTGTATCTCCCAGACCGAGGTCACAGCAGCACTTGCAGTATAGGTCCTCTCCTGTGGATGATCAGGTCTCGAGTGATGAAGCAGTTAGAAAATGGCGGTCACGCCCGCGGCGGTGCATACCACGGTGGTGCGTACCGCGACCGCCGGCGCACATCGTCATTGGCTCCTGAGACCCATAGGGTTCAATGTTAACCAATGCTGCTTTGCGCCGCGGTCTTCGACCGCCTACCGCCACGGTGTGCCACGCCAGCGCAGTGACCTCACATCCCACTGTCACACTTCACAGGTCAGGCAGCCGGCATTTCAAGGGCCCACATGGCATAATTTCTACTGCGTCACACAGGCCTAGGCCTTGCATTGCCACTCATACAAGCCTTTCAATGCATAGCGATTCGTGTACTGTGCAAGCTGTGTGAACGAACCTGTGGGTTGCTTGACTCTGTGCTCCATGTTGTCCTTCCTAGGCACCGTCCGCTGGGACTTGCGAGGAGAAGGATGAATCCTCCCGTGTACCGACCGCTGGTGGACCTGTCGACAATGGAAGAACGACATATCATACTTACATACAGGCTTGACAGAGAAACTATACATGAACTATGTGCCCAGCTGGAGCCAGACCTGATGTCCCCCATCCGCCAACCCACAGGGATTCCCCTTCTGGTGCAGGTTCTGTCAGTACTCCATTTTTTGGCATGTGGGTCTTTTCAGACAACAGCGGCCATATCATCTGGGATGTCTCAGCCTATGTTTTCTAAGGTTTTGTCCAGAGTGTTGTCTGCCCTGATGAAATACATGCGGAGCTACATTATTTTCCCTGAGGTGGGCGAACTGGCTACAGTGAAGGGTGATTTCTATGCCCTTGGACATATCCCCAACATCATTGGTGCCATTGATGGGACCCATGTGACTTTGGTTCCCCCCAAAGAAAGTGAGCAGGTGTACAGAAACAGAAAAAGTTATCATTCGATGAATGTCCAGGTGGTCTGTTTGGCTGACCAGTACATCTCCCATGTAAATGCCAAGTTCCCTGGGTCAGTGCATGACGCGTATGTCATGCGAAATAGCAGCATCCCTTATGTGATGGAACAGCTACAGAGACACCGTGTGTGGCTAATTGGTGACTCTGGTTACCCCAACCTGTCGTGGCTACTGACCCCAGTGAGGAATCCCCGGACCAGGGCAGAGGAACGGTACAATGAGGCCCATGGGCGAACTAGGAGGATCATAGAAAGGACCTTCGGGGTCCTGAAGGCCAGGTTTAGGTGCCTGCATATGACAGGGGGATCCCTAATGTACTCACCAAAGAAGGTGTGCCATATCATCGTGGCCTGCTGTATGCTTCACAATCTTGCTTTGCGACGCCAGGTGCCTTTTCTGCAGGAGGATGATCCAGATGGTGGTGTTGTAGCAGCTGTGGAGCCTGTGGAGAGTGAAGAGGAGGAAGACAACGGGGACGACACGGACAACAGGGATACAGTCATACAACAATATTTTCAGTAGCACACAGGTAAGAATCACTCACGCCATTTTACATTTACTTAAGGCCTCATGCGTCTCCACTGTCTGTGTTTCCCCCCAGTTCCTGTTAACTGATTTGTGACTTTCCCTTCCCTTTTCAGAGCTGTATGACCCACTGCCTGACTTCAGCTTTGTTTGCCCATGGACTAAAGCTTATTGAAATTGGTATGTTGTCATCACAAAGTAACTGGACATTATTGCACCGTTATGTGTAATACATTTGTTAAGAATACAAGCAGACTCCTGTTATTTTAAGTGCAATAAGTGATTTATTTTAAGTGCTACATATAGGTACATGATTGTAAAACGGTGATGGGTGGGGGTGGAGTAATGTCCATGGCAGAGTCCAGTTCTCAGTCGCACAGGTGCATTGTCCATATGCCTGTGGAAGGATGGAGCAGGGGCAGTTAAAGGTTGGACAGGGTGACAATGTGGGACAGTGGGATGACATCAGGGGGTATCTTAGGCTGGCGGGGGTCTTGCAATCCTACTCTGTCTTCTTGTGAGATCTCAGGTTCCGCTTGCGGGGTGGTTCTTCTTCTGCAGGAGGTGGGGTTCTGGTGGCCTGTTATTGTGTGGGGGCCTCCTGTCCACTAGCGCCGGCGGAGGTGGTAGGCTGTTCCTGGCCTGGGCTAGTGACAGGGGCCCTTTGGGGTGTCACATGGTCCCGCAATGTGGTGACTATCTGGGTAAGGGCCACGACGATGGTCCCCATTGCGGAACCGATGTTCCTCAGTTCCTCTCTGAACCCCATGTACCGTTCCTCCTGCAGTGCCTGGATCTCCTGGAACCGGGCCAGTACCGTCGCCATCGTCTCCTGGGAGTGGTGGTAAGCTCCCATGATGGTGGTGAGGGCCTCTTGGAGAGTCGGTTCCCTGGGCCTGTCCCCCCCCTGTCGCACAGCAGCCCTCCCAGTTCCCCTGTGTTCCTGGGCCTCTGTCCCCTGGACGGTGTGCCCACTACCACTGCCCCCAGGTCCCTGTTGTTGTTGGGGTGGTGGGTCAAGCTGGGTGCCCTGTAGTGGTGGACACACCGCTGATTGACGTGTCCTGGAGACAGAGGCATGGGCCCGCTGGGTGGGAGCTGTGCTGGTGTTCCCAGAGGGGGTTGGGTCTGGTGTAGCCTGTGGCTGTCTGTGGGGAACAGACTGTCCAGAGGTCCCCGATGGGCCGGGCTGGTCATCTGGGTCCAGGGAGAGAGAGCTGCTGTCATCGCTGGGGGCCTCTTCTGGGGGTGGGATGGACATCTCTGGACCCTCCGTGGCGGTGTGGTGGCGTTCGGGTCCTGCAGGGGTATAAAGGTATGGTTATTGCTTCTGTGTGTGGCATTTCGTGTGATGGGTGGGTGTCCGTGTACCCAAGTGCAGGCATTCCCTTGTGGGGGCTTTTGTGAGGGTGGCTTGTGGGGGTGATGTGTGTGTGCAGTGGGCATGCTTTGGTGATGGGTGTCCATGCTTTGTGGTCGCATGCAGGGCTTGGTGTTGGATGGGTGGGTTGTTATGGTGAGCCTTTTGCTAGGAGTTGGTGTGATGGGGGTGGGGGTGGGGGTGAGGGTGGGGGTATGATTTGGCATGCAGGTGGGGTGGGGGTGGGAAGCAGTAGTGAAGATTTGACTTACCAGAGTCCATTCCTCCGCCTACTCCTGCGAGGCCCTCAGGATGCAGGATGTGCAAGACTTCCTCCTCCCATGCTGTAAATTCTGGGGGAGTAGGTGGGGGTCCGCCGCCAGTGTTCTGCACCGCAATGTTGTGCCTTGATACCATGGAACGCACCTTCCCCCGTAGGTCGTTCCAGCGCTTCCTTATGTCATCCCGATTGCGTGGATGCTGTCCCACCGCGTTGACCCTGTCCACTATCCTTTGCCATAGCTCCATCTTCCTAGCAATTGTGGTGTGCTGCACCTGTGCCCCGAAGAGCTGGGGCTCTACACGGACTATTTCCTCCACCATGACCCTGAGTTCGGCGTCAGTGAATCTGGGGTGTCTTTGGGGTGCCATGGGGTGGTGTGGCTGAGGTGTGGGGTGGCGTTTGTGGTGATGAGTGTGGTGCGTGTGGTGGTGTGTGGTGTTTGGTGCGTGGATTCTGTGTGGGTGATGGTGTTGTGTGCCTCTGTGTTGTGGGATTGTCTATTTTCATTGTTACCTTTCATAGGACGTAACCTACAAATTAAATTCAGAACAGGAAGTATTTAAATCTCAAAATCTTTTACGCTTGCTCTTCTCAACCAGTAGCGGTTCAAGGTTATCCACCAATCCGTGCACTGCTACTTTTACAACCAACCAATCCCATCGCAGACCACGTGACATCACACTCACTCCAAACAGCTGTTGACAAAGCCTCGCAGCTTGTCCTTCAAACTCTATTTACACAAAAAAACGAAATGCAAAATATTGTGAGCACTAAAAAAATAAATAAAAAAAAACAAATTGTCTGCTCACTACAGCTGGGACTCAATCACTTCAGAAGCCGTATTGAAATTTTGACTGTGGGCTTTCGCTCAAACAGCTACTCATCCGGCTGTGGCTTTCTCTCATGCGTAAGTAAAATTCTACCTGCAAATTTCACCCTTGTCTAATACCAGATCCTCCTTGTGCATTCAGGGAATCACTTAGTACCTGTCAAACTAGCACTCTCTTAACACGCCCACTAGGAATACAACTACACCAACTGCAGACAAGTAAACAACAACAACCAAAGAAGTGTCTCGTACACTTGTACAATACACCAGAGTCTTAAACCTCGCAGGGTCTGTTACAACAACAACCACGTGGGCACTTTTTGAGCACAAAGCATCACATTCACTTGTAGTTCGATGACTTCCCTTTTCTCACCCTTTGGAGTACGCAAACTCCCTACACAACTATGTTGGAGTACACAAACTCCCTACTTCTCTCATACATTACAATTCACCTGCGATTTGACAAAGCGTTGCAAGCGCAAACCCTACTTAGAATTCACACAACACTGGAAACACTGGGAACATACCAAATCTCATCTAAACAAGCATTGGCAAAACCAAATAACCAAAAATAAGGATGATCTCTCTCCTATTGAGACAAAACCATATCTAAATAAGCATTGGCAAACCAAATCTCCAAAAATCAGGATGATCTCTTTCCTATTGAGACAAAACCATCCTCTGCTACCCAGATCTGTGGATGTGTGACCTCCTAATATTAGGCTAAGATGACATGTAATAGGGCAGTGAAATCAACTTTCTTCAGAGGTCAACCCAAATCTTTTGACTCAGACAGGAGTAATAGGAAGTAATAAGATCATCAAATCAAACAATGAGAACTAATAGCTATGACAACAACAACATTCAATAATGTATACACACCATGACCTATGCGGCCATGAATCACCACACCAATTTAGGAAAGTTACATTTATTGCCCTTATATTAACAATGCAAAAGGCACGTAAATAATGTGCCAAACCAAACAATAGCAATACAGAAACAACACAGGCTATCCAAATTGTCTGAAGAATCTCAATCTTACAAGAGCAATTATTATTAAACACTCTAAAAGAATTCTACAGAATAACAACTGTTTTATTTGGGAAATAGCAATATTTTGCATTAATTCTGCAGCTGAATCAATCATTATCAATTAATATACATTTAAATAAATGTTTGGGTCAGACATCCTAACTACCAAATTCTAATTCGAAAAGCATGTATGGGTCTGGATTTGACACATGCAAAAATTAAAAATAAGATTAAATTATTTTGGAAAAACATCTAGCTATGGCGCTAACAAAAATACAGTTTGGTTTCTTAGGGAAAGACCTGCAAAGGAACAACAAACGAATATTGGTTATAACTCTCCTAAAGGAAACAGCAGCAAGCAGAGCTTTCATCAGCAGAGCACAGAAACAGGGGGTCTTCAAAGATTAGCATCAGGAACATGGAAAGGGGCAGCAGTTAAGTAATGTTGGACCTAATGTAATTGAAGTGCTAAAATCATACGTGACTGGACATAAGAGCTGCACAGAAAAACTGAAAAGAACTGAACAGAACAGAACTGAACTGGAACAAAACCAAACAGAATCTGACTTACATCAGCTAAAACCTTGCTAAATTAAAGTCCAAAAAATAAGCTTCTATTGGACAAGGCTATGAGATGTGATAGTCTCCAACCAATTTAATTTCAGTTCAGTTGTATTTTTCTTCATTCTTTCTTCAAGGTAGGCTCATGGTAACACTCCCTTCTGGTCTACAGTTTCCTAAAAAATAATAACATTGTTAAAAATAACACAGAACACGACATTGAGCTAGCACTACTTCCTACCAGAAACTAAAGCTCATTGTTAAAACTTGCAATATTTATCACAAGGAAGTACAGAGTGAACAGAATTGAGAAAACAGTAGCTTTCCACTGTGAGCTTTTAACCCCTTCGCTGCCAGGCCTTTTCCCCCTCAGGTGCCAAGCCTTTTTTGGCTGTTTGGGGCACTTCGAGCTTAGGCTCTCATAGCTTTTTGTCCACATAAGCTACCCACGTCAAATTTGCGGCCTTTTTTCCTACCATCCTAGTAATTCTAGAGGTACCCATATTTTGTGGGTTCCCCTGAAGGAGACCAAGAAATTAGCCAAAATACAGCGAATAGTTAGTTTTTTTCAAAAACATGGGACACAAGGGCTGCAGAAGAAGGCTTGTGGGTTTTCCCTGTAAATGGCATCAACAAAGGGTTTGTGGTGCTAAAATCACCATCTTCCCAGCTTTCAGGAACAGGCAGACTTGAATCAGAAAACCACATTTTTTAACACAAGTTTGGCATTTTACTGGGACATACCCCATTTTTACTATTTTTGTGCTTTCATCCATCTTCCAGTTAGTGACAGAAATGGGTGTGAAACCAATGCTTGATCCTGGAAAACTAAACATTTCTGAAAAGTAGACAACATTTTGAATTCAGCAAGGGGTAATTTGTATAGATCCTACAAGGGTTTCTTACAGAAAATAACAGCTGAAATGACAAAAATATTGAAATTGAGGTGAAAAAAACAGCAATTTTTCTCCACGTTTTACTATGTAACTGTTTCCTGCGATGTCAGATTTTTTAAAGCAATATACCTTACGTCTGCTAGACTCTTATGGTTGTGGGGATATATAGGGCTTGTAGGTTCATCAAGAACCCTAGGTACCCAGAGCCAATAAATAAGCTGCACCTTGCAATGGGTTTTCATTCTATACCGGGTATTCAACAATTAATTTGCTGAAATATAAAGAGTGAAAAATAGGTATCAAGAAAACCTTTGTAGTTCCAAAATGGGCACAAGATGAGGTGTTGAGAAGCAGTGGTTATTTGCACATCTCTGAATTCCGGGGTGCCCATACTAGTATGTGAATTACAGGGCATTTCTCCAATAGACGTGTTTTTTACACACTGTCTTACATTTGAAAGGAAAAAATGTAGAGAAAGACAAGGGGAAATAACACTTGTTTTGCTATTTCGTGTTCCCTCAAGTCTCCTGATACAAATGGTACCTTACTTGCGTGGGTAGGCCTAATG
Source organism: Pleurodeles waltl (assembly GCF_031143425.1). Taxonomy (NCBI): domain Eukaryota; kingdom Metazoa; phylum Chordata; class Amphibia; order Caudata; family Salamandridae; genus Pleurodeles; species Pleurodeles waltl. The sequence continues at coordinate 861,107,027 of NC_090439.1, forward strand.
CTTGCGACAGGAAACGCAACATGGACACATCACATTTTTAAATTGAAATCTGATGTGTTTTTTGCAAAGTGCCTAGCTGTAGATTTTGGCCTCTAGCTCAGCCGGCACCTAGGGAAACCTACCAAACCTGCACATTTTTTAACACTAGACACCTAGGGGAATTCAAGATGGGGTGACTTGTGGGGCTCTCACCACGTTCTGTTACCCAGAATCCTTTGCAAACCTCACAATTTGGCCATAAAAACACTTTTTCCTCACATTTCGGTGACAGAAAGTTCTGGAATCTGTGAGGAGCCACAAATTTCCTTCCACCCAGCGTTCCCCCAAGTCTCCCGATAAAAATGGTACTTCACTTGTGTGGGTAGGCCTAGTGCTCGCGACAGGAAATGCCCCAAAACACTATCTGGACACATCAAAATGATCAAATACAAAACTACCTGTTTTTGTAGGGGGGGGGGCCTGCGTTTTTGGTCGTGGGCTTAGCAGCCATCTAGGGAAACCTACCAAACCCAGACATTTCTGAAAACTAGACACCCGAGGGAATCCAGGGAGGTGTGACTTGCGTGGATCCCCCAAAGTTTTCTTACCCAGAATCCTCAGCAAACCTCAAATTTAGCTAAAAAATACATTTTTTCCCACATTTCTGTGTGGGATCACCACACCGGGACAAATCTCCTATCACCCAATGTTCCCCTCAGTCTCCTGGTAAAAATTATACCTCACTTGTGTAGGTGGGCCAAGTGCCTGTGACAGGGAAGAGCCACAAACATGTTGAAATTGAGGGGGAAACAAAGCGGGTCCAAAAGGGCAGTTTGAAAAAAATAATTTTTAGGCTGACAAGTGCAGCAGAATTTTTATTGGTATAGATGAGACAATGTTGGGTGGTAGGAATTTTGTGGATTCCTGCTGATTCCGGAAGGTTCCATCACAAAAATGTGGTAAAAATGTGTGATTTCCAGTACAGTTGGAGGTTTGCAGGGCATTGTGGATAAGAAAATGGTGCGGGTCCATATGAAGCACACCACCCTGGAATCAACCAGATGTTTAGTTTTCCGATGTGTCTAGGTCTTGTGTATTTTTCTAAATGGCAGCGTCCCAAAGTCCAAAAAGTGCAGCCCTAACTATTCCAAGTGGGCCGATTTTGAGAGTTAGCCAAGCTCTCATGGCCCAAATGTAAAACCAAAACCCCAAATAATCAAATGTCCTCTTGCTTGCCATGGGGCAAGATGTTTTTGTGTGCGGGCGAAGAGCTGAAAGACTCTTACCTCCTTCAGTTGAGATGGGGGCAATACCAGGGCCATATTGGTTGGTAGCCACCACCCCACTTTATTTTATTTTTTAATATCGCTGGCATCTAGTTGACTTTCTGCCACCCCGGGGTGTGGATCGGGGGTAACTGCCTAATCTGCCCACATGTGGGCAGAACAACTTTGGCCCCATTTATTTGGGGTGTGGTATGGCCACACCCCCGCCTTCTTATTTTGAAAAAAAAATCTTCCCTGGTCTCTGGTAGGCTTTCTGACCCCCTTGGGGGCAGATATGGCCAACAATAATGTGCCCCCATAGGGAGCGACCCTTGCCCAAGGGGCTGCCCTCCAAACAAAACACACACACACCAATTACTGGTGTCTAGTGGTTTCTGCCCCCCTTGGGGGCAGATTGGCCTAACAAAAATAGGCCGATCTGCCCCCAAGGGGAGCAGAAATGGCCTAAATACAATTTGGCCCCCACGGGAGCGAACCTTGCCTAAAGGGTCACTCCCCATACATACAAACACAAAGTAAATAAAAATATATATATATCCCTGGTGTCTAGAGGTTTCTGCTCCCCCCTCCCCCCCGGGACAGATTGGCCTAATTATATTAGGCCGATCTGCCTCCGGGGGGGGCAGAAATGGCCTAAAAATATTTTGCCCCCCTGGGGAGCGGCCCTTGCCCAAGAGGGCTGCTCCCCTTAAGAGTAAGTATAACAAAAATAAACATTAGCTGGTGCTTAGTGGTTTCTGTCCCGGGGGGGGCAAAAAAGGCCTTGAAAATTTTCATTGTTACCTTTAATAGGACGTAACCTACAAATTAAATTTAAAACACGAAGTATTTAAATCTCAAAATCTTTTACGCCTGCTCCTCTCAACCAGTAGCGGTTCACGGTTGTCCACCAATCCGTGCACGGCTACTTTTACCAACCGACCAATCCCAGCGCAGACCAATTGACACTCACTCCAAACAGCTGTTGACAAAGCCTTGCAGCTTGTCCTTCAAACTCTATTTACACAAAAAAACGAAATGCAAAATATTGTGAGCACAAAAAAAAAAAAAATCAACAAAAACCAACTTGTCTGCTTACTACAGCTAGGACTCAATCACTTCAGAAGCCGTATCGAAATTTCGACTGTGGGCTTTCGCTCAAACAGCTACTCATCCAACTGTGGCTTTCTCTCATGCATAAGTAAAATTCTACCTGCAAATTTCACCCTTGTCTAATACCAGATCCTCCTTGTGCATTCAGGGAATCACTTAGTACCTGTCAAACTAGCACTCTCTTAACACGCACACTAGGAATACAACTACACCAACTGCAGACAAGTACACAACAACAACCAAAGAGGTGTCTCGTACACTTGTACAATACACCGGAGTCTTAAACCTCGCAGGGTCTGTTACAACAACAACCACGTGGGCACTTTTTGAGTACAAAGCATCACATTCACTTGAAGTTCGATGACTTCCCTTTTCTCACCCTTTGGAGTACGCAAACTCCCTACACAACTATGTTGGAGTACACAAACTCCCTACTTCTCTCATACATTACAATTCACCTGCGATTTGCCAAAGCGTTGCAAGCGCAAACCCTACTTAGAATTCACACAACACTGGAAACACTGGGAACATACCAAATCTCATCTAAACAAGCATTGGCAAAATCAAATAACCAAAAATAAGGACGATCTCTCTCCTATTGAGACAAAACCATATCTAAATAAGCATTGGCAAACCAAATCTCCAAAAATCAGGATGATCTCTTTCCTACTGAGACAAAACCATCCTCTGCTACCCAAATCTGTGGATGTGTGACCTCCTAATATTAGGCTAAGGTGACATGTATTAGGGCAGTGAAATCAACTATCTTCAGAGGTCAACCCAAATCTTTTGACTCAGACAGGAGTAATAAGAAGTAATACGATCATCAAATCAAACAATGAGAACTAATAGCTATAACAACAACAATATTCAATAATGTATACACACCATGACCTATGTGGCCATGAATCACCACACCAATTTAGTAAAATTACATTTATTGCCCTTATATTAACAATGCAAAAGGCACGTAAATAATGTGCAAAACCAAACAATAGCAATACAAAAACAACACAGGCTATCCAAATCGTAACAGTAATGTGCCCCCATAGGGAGCAACCCTTGCCCAAGGGGCTGCCAGCCAAACAAAACACACACATACACACACACCAATCCCTGGTGTCTAGTGGTTTCTGCCCCCCCTGGGGGCAGATTGGCCTAACAATAATAGGCCGATGGCAGAAATGGCCTAAATACAATTTGTCCCCCAGGGGAGCAACCCTTGCCTAAGGGGTCGCTCCCCATACATAAAAACACAAAGTAAATAAAAATATATATATATATCCCTGGTGTCTAGAGGTTTCTGCCCCCCCGGGACAGATCGGCCTAATTATATTAGGCCGATCTGCCTCCGGGGGGCAGAAATGGCCTAAAAATATTTTGCCCCCCTGGGGAGCGGCCCTTGCCCATGCAGCTGCTCCCCTTAAGAGTAAGTATTAAAAAAATAAAAATTCCCTGGTGTCTAGTGGTTTCTGTCCCTGGGGGGGGGGGTGCGAAAAAGGCCTAAAAATAATTTGTCCCCCCAGGGAGTGACCCTTGCCTAAGGGGTCACTACCCACATAGAAAAAAATAAAAAAAAGATCAGCCTAATTATATTATATTATATTAGGCTGATCTGACCCCGGGGGGTAGAAATGGCCTAAAAAAAATGTGGCCCCCTGGGGAGCAGCCCTTGCCCACGGGCTGCTCCCTTCATGACAATTACCAAAAAAATATATATATATCTCAGTTGTCTAGTGGGCATTTCTGCTGCCCGATCGCATCGCGATCGGGCAGCAGAAATGCTGAGAGAGACATGAAAGGAGAGGAAAGACCTTTCCTCTCCTTTCATGCCTTTCTCAGCCCCTCCAGTGATCGGAAGAGAAATGCAAAAGTATTTCTCTTCCAATCCACGCTGGAAGGCAGGCCTCTGATGAGGTCAGCATGCACGATCGCGTGCTGACGTCATCAGACGCCACACGGGGGTGGGGGGACAGGGGTTGAAGGGGAAGCTATTCCCCTTACAACCCTGACCTTTGGCCCTTGGGGGTTGCGCTAGCGCTTCCCCCGAGGGCCGGTACACGGATGTAATGATTACGTCCGTAGCACCTGAGAGGCGCAGCCACGGATGTAACCATTATATACGTGGCGGACAAGGGGTTAATACGATGTCTAATAAACAATGTTTGCAAAAGCATTTCAGTAAAGTCAGCATAACATTTCAACATTGTGCTTCTGGAAAAATACTAAAAGGTAGGCCTTTTTACTAATGCCAGTACATGAATAATAAAACATTTTAATAATAATTTCAAACCACTAGTTTTGTAGTACATTAATATTAATCATCTTTTGTCTGTGCAAGTAATTTTACCATTATACCAACGGGGTGCCTTCCCAACTCACCTTCGGGAACATGGCAGTCTTTGGACTCTTTTAATGTTTAATTTCAATTCCCAGCACTTGGCTAGAGTAGCCTGCTATTCTGTACAGGCCAGGCTTTTGAGCCCACAGATCTGAAGTTCTCAATTGGCAGCACTTGGTCTCAGAGGCAGTCAATCATACACAACTATTTGGAGCAGGTGTTTCCAACCAGTTGATCTCGAGCGCCCTGTAGCTCCCGGACACCTTCAGAGTAGGTCACAGCCTTGACTTCATTTTTAAATAGGCACAAGGTTGTACATTCCTGTTAAAGTTAAGGTAAGGCTGTGCTGTGTACATTTACATCAGGTGGCCGATAGCAAGGCCTGATAAGGAGCAGTGTTCAGTCAGATTTATGACCAAGGCTGGTCCTGGGCACAGAGGTTAACAACTGCAACTCTTAAATAAAAGTCCATGTCAACTCAGTATTGAAGCTGTGAACAACATTCTGTTTCTGAATGATTTTAAATAGGAGAAAAGGTAGATTTTCTTCAGCACAGGTGGTCAGAAAACCTGGATTTTGATGAAGCCACTGAGACTATTATTATTACAATATCCTTTATTGCCAATACTCACAGCAGCCCCTTTGAAAACCATATAACCATATCAAATGTTCCAACACAATAAGAGGCCAGATCTCCCAGCCATCTTCCTTCCTTGTGAGAGTACTCCAATATATCAACATACGCATAACATTTTCCAAATGAACCTACAAAATTAATAACCAAGTCCAGAGTCCAAATAACACTTCTCCAGTAAGTTCAAATAGGACTCAATCTTCAGCAGAATCCAATCTCCGTCTGTCTGCTTCTTATTGTTGCGCACGAGCTACAAAAAATAACAGCAGTAAATACTGGGTCGGGTAAATGAGAAGGATAATATTAGCCCATGTCTTTATTAAAATATAGATTTTCTGACCAACTGTGCTGAAGAAAATCCACATTCAATGGAAAGACCGGAGGTTAACATTATTGCATGGTTAAAGCTTCTCTAACAAACAAGAAACCACAGCAGCATAAAAGCTTTTGAAGCAGAAGCACCTCTCACAGAATGAGCACGAAACAAGCTTGCATCCACACCAGCACTTTTCATCACTTCCTTAAACAAGTTCAACAGTAGAAGAAGAAACAGCTTTGTGCGGATGTCTAAGGGGCTGATTTAGATCCTGGCGACAGGATTACTCCATCACAAATGTGACAGATATCCCGTCTGCCGAATTACGATCTCCATAGCATATTATGGGATCGTAATACGGCAGACATGATATCCGTCACGTTTGTGAAGGAGTATTCCCCTCTGCCAAGATCTAAATAAGGCCCTAAAAGAGATAATCAACTGATGCTCAGATAAAGATCTTAACTGTGACATTCTCCTCTCATACTCCTTGACACAAGGGACCACACACAATTTCTGATGATCATCAAAATAAGGGTAGAAAATTATTCAGAATTTGTCTTTGTTTTCCCTCGGGACTAAAGATTTTGCTAGTAATGTCCAAAGATCTTACATCTGAAACCCTTCTAAAAGAAAGTAGACATAATAAAATAGTCAACTTCTGAAACAGATCCTTCAAACTCAAGTCATTGTTACTTCCTATTCTCGACAGATAATCAAGCCCTTTGAAACCATCCCAAACAGAACTATACCTAGAAACTGGAGGTAGGTAAATCCTTATATTGCTCATCAAGCTCCTTACCAGACATTATGTCCAACTGTAACACCATTAAGTAATGCATGGCCTGCGACAATTGCTGATCTATGCACATTAATTATCCTGCATGACAACCCTGACTTAAACAGCTTAGACAAATAATTAACCACTTCTACAACATCCACTGAAACTGAATCAAAATCCCTCTCCACACACTAGCAAACCCGTTTTTGCCATGCCAATCTCAATCTATACATCTTCCTGGTGCCTTGTGCCCAAGACTCTTTACTAAGATTTGAAGATTCTCGTTCAAAGCCCTGGCACCTCCCAGACATGCCTGAAAATGTCCAAGCTACAAGCCTCATGTGACCTGACATGACTAAATCGTGCATCTCTCCTAACAGTTCCAACAGAATTTCCTAAACACTAGGGAAATGACTGGCAACTCTACTGACATCTCTAGGAGAATCAGATACCAAACCTGTGATTTACAGGTGTCACTAACACCACTGTCTCCTTCCACCTGCAAACCATCATAGTTACATGAGTAATCAAAAAAAAAAGGTGGAAATGCATAAGGACTGAGCCTCCTCCAGTTATGCGAGAACGCATCTATTTCTACTGACTCTGGTACAGACGTCAACTTTAAAATCTCTGTAACTGGGCATTCAAGCTGTTCGCTGATCCACCTAAGAAGGTCCCCAATGCTCCATCAACATCAGGAATACTGATCTGTTCAAAGTCCAATCACTGGAATCCTTGTAGTTCCTTGAACACTAATCGGCCTCCATAGTTCTCATTCCTGGAATGTGTTCTACTTGCACTAGAACATCCTGACTCAAACAATAATCCCAGAAAACCTTCGCCAGATCCGACAGGTCCTTCAGCCTCGAGACCCCCAGCTTGTTCACATAGCTCACCACTGAAGCATTGTCCAGTCTCAGAAGAACCGAACACTGTGCCTTGTCCTTTGTGCCAAAATCTCTAAACATATAATAAAAATCCACCTCTCCTCCTCTAACCACATACCTCCTGTCGAAATTTCTCCACCTCGTGCTCCACATCCTGCTAAACTTGCATCTGATTCTATCTTCATCTCAAGATTCTCTCCAAAGATAGTTTTCTGATTCCATGCCTCTATATTCCTTAACCACCACACAAGTTCTCCTTTCGCTTCCTCTGTGACCACAATCTCTTCCGAATATTTCAAACCACCTCTCAAATGCTTGACTTTCAACCTTTGAAGCACCCAATAACTCAAAGAACCAGGAAAAATAGCCTCTTTCATAGAGGACAACAGATCTACTACTCTTACTAACATCCTCAAAGATATCCTTTCTAAATGTAACATCTTCTAAATCCCCTTCATTATCTCTTTTAACTTCTCTTTGGGCAACTTCAATTGACCGTGCACTATGTCCATCCAAAAACCTTAAGAACTGTGGAATGAGACATGACTTCTGTATGTTCACCACAAAACCTAGATGCTCCAACAATGACACAGCCATCCTTGTGTGATCCTCTACCTTCAACTTGTTCTGATCCCTTACCAAAATGTAGCCTAAGTAAAATATTAGACACACTCTACGTTCCCTTAGGAATGCCACCACTGGTTGAAGTACCTTTGTAAAACACCAAGGGGCAGATGATAGACAAACAAACTTCGACATCTTTCCAGCCCACCTGAACTGGAGAAATCTTTGATGTGGCTCCCAAATAGGAATAGTCAGAGAAGCATCTTTTAAATGCAATCTTATCAAACAATCCCCTGTTTGTAACACATTTCATAACAAACACATTCCTCACATCTTGAAATGAAGGTACTCTACCCAATCGTTCACGTTACTCAGGTTTATGAGAGGTCTCATACATTTGTTGTTTTTCTCCACCAGAAATACATTGCTTAGGAACCCTTCTAGATGGTTCTTTACTTCCACAATTCTATTCTTCCCTTCCAACTCTTGAACTTCCTTCCTTACCAATTCTGACAGATCTGTACTGAACCTCATTATGTCTGAGATATGGTAATGTACAGGCGGCTCTATAAAGTCTATGTGATGGCCTAACACAGTCTCTAGAACCCAAGGATTTCCTGTTATTAGAATCCATCTGTGGAAAAATTCAGCAAGTCTGCCACCCAATTTTAATGGGATAACAGGAGGGTCTAATCTTACCGGATCCCCGGGTACAACAGTTACCAGGGCCTCCTCTAGACATTGATCTTTGTTTCTGGGGATAGAAACTCCCTGGTTGAAAAGAGATCTGGTACTCATAGGGCCTAAAAACCCATGAAAACAAGGCCCTATTGATGTCCTGACCACAGCCGTGGAACCTACCTCTTGTTTGCCCGGCCCCACCAAAAACACAATGGTCAAAGACCTTCCTAATTTCACTCTGTGACTTTTGCAAAGAGCTAAATGCCCCAACATACTTGGACATTTCCTTAATAAATGCACCTCCAAAAAGCAATCCATTTGCATCCTGACCTGCCTCATTATTGGCCAATTCCACAAACTTTGGATAATTTTTTAAAATATGCTTTTCCTACGCTCCAATGATATAGCTGAATTTGCATTCCCAGGCAGGCACACTGCCCTCTGACTCTACTCTCAATTCTTCAACACCCTGAGTCTTTTAGAAATGTAAGCATCTTAACCTATATCAAAGATTTTATTGAGAGATCCTGTCAGATCCAGTAACCTGTCCTAACACATTCTTAGATCCTCGTCTAGACCCGATCTCGTCCCCCTTTACCAATAAATGGTAATATTTTAGCATCAAGGTCTGGCGTAATTGAGAACTTATTAGCCAAAATTGGTCTAGGACATTCTGACCTCAGCCTCAGTCGGACATCCTTAGGAATCTCTTTCCGCAGCCAGGTCTCCACATATTCAACCACATGAGGTGCCAGGGACCACTCAAGGGGAAAGTGGATGATTCAAAAGCATAGGATGGAACATGAAGTCTCCTAATGGATCTGTTAGAGACTCAGCATCCCTGCTTCTTACACCTTCTAAGAGCTCTGACTGCTGAATATTCCTATTGTCTGTCAAAGCCCAGCTCACCTGAGTCCTTGTTCAGTTCTGATGGAGGTTGAAGACAATCCGACCCCACCCTGAAACTGCTTGTTCCAGCACACTAGTTTTTTAAAACAGTGCACTAAGAACAGAAGCTCAAGGGAAGGGGGGAAGTGGATAAAATAAAATAAAGAGACAACACCGTTCTTGCGTTTCCACTGTTGAAGTGCTGCACAAATCTGCGGCCCTCTCTGACTTCTGTAGAAACTAGTGCCTAATGAAACATAAACAAAGAACAGATAAGTACAACCTATTCCTAACTGGGTTCCTGACTATCCCTTTATTTATTAAAAATTTTCTTCTAAAAGTACCTCTTGGATCCTGGTCTCTAGTTTCCAGGTTTGGAATGTGTTACTGCTCTGGGATGTGCTTTCTATTACTCTAAAGCTTCTAAAACATTAAACAAATACCGTTATCAGAATTACCAATATCAAACATTCATCTTAATATAACTAAAGCCTAAATTCCCAATAGCAGACTCACTTTTCCCATATTTCCAGAATCTTTTATAAAACAAATACTGTACTTTTACGTCAAAATACAGCATGTAATTTGTGCAAGTCCTTGATTTACTGTTTGCCTCACAAAGTTCCGCAAAGTATTCTTGTAACAAAGAGTTTGAATCACAATGTTCGTGGAAGGTATCTTGTTTCAAATTGTCTATACACGAATCCAGAAATTGTTGTCAAAGTTCTTTCAGGTAATAAAAGTTTTGCACTTACTTGTTGCTGGCAAGAGATACTGATCAGTCTAACCTTGTCTTCTTTCTCTTTTGCAGGTTGCTTGTAGGAGAGAGGCTGAGGCAAGGAGGAACCGGAAACCGGAAGAAGGAAGAGCCAGAAGCTGCGCCCATTGAAGCCAATGAAAGTCTGTAGAGAGCAGGAGTGCCAGCGCCGAGGGATCTGTCCTCAGGTAAGCGGGAGGTAGACGAGCACAAGCACTGGGTGAGGCTCGGGGGCTGCCTTTTATAGACAGGGCTGGGTGTGGTCCTCACATGCTGCACATGTTCTTGAAAGGTGTGCAGAGCTGAGTGTGGTTTGAAGAGCTGGGTGTGGTCCTCACATGCTGCACATGTTCTTGAAAGGTGTGCAGAGTTTCAGTTATTATGCAAATGAGTTAAATTAACACATGGCCTAGAGCGGAGTGTTTTAAAGAAAGCCTTGGTAAAAGCAAGGCCCAATGTGTAAACAAAACAGCACATTAAACAACATACACAGAAGCCTAAGGGGGGGGAGGTGAGATAACAAGAAAGGCTTTCAATAGTAAGTTTAAAAGGGAGCTGTTACAGAACCCACTAGTGTAGTGAGAGGGGACATGCTCTTTGCTGTGCACAAACCCTAACATTGTCTCTCTCATCAGAATCAAATACAGAAGCAACTAAATTTCACTTCTGCACTACTAGAAGACTCATCACAAAAGACAGTAGAATGTCTGCAAATCATTTTAGTTTTTTTCAATGCTTTTTCTGGACTCTTCTTTTGGTCCCCGTGTGTGTCCTCGACACAACCATGTTTTATGCAAACACAAAATCCAACATCTGCCACTGCAGATTTACTCCTTTTCTCTTTGATCATATCCACTTCAAAATGTTTTCTCTTCCTACTTACTTTACCACCTTTCTTTCATACTCTAACTTTGCCAGCTCACCAAAACCTATCCTCTTTATTTGTCAACCCTTTTGCCTGCAACAAATCATCAATCTTCCTTCCATCTTTTCATTTAAATCTGCAGAAAATCTATTCAGCATGTTATTTGTTTTCTGCTCCAACAACATTTCCATATTCCCTAAAGAATTTGACTCTGACATAGTCAAAATCCTACCTCTCTCAATTTAATCTGAATTTGAATAACTTCCTAATCTAAAATCTTTCATACTTATCCTTTCTGCTAACCACAAAGAACAATTATTCTAACTCTAATTACTCTAAATAATAAAGCTAACCTACAATCAACCACCAGCTACAACAAAACTAATCAAATGTAAACCTTTAAACCAACTACCAGTCCAAAAAAGACTGGTTCACCTCTATGCTGGTACCTAAATCTTGCTTTAATTTATAAAACTCTGCATCAGCTGTAACTATAATATCAGTGTTTTCCTACCCAATCTGTCAAACCATAATGTGCCACTCATTTCAACCAACTTATCCCAACTAGCTAAAAAGACGGCCTCCCTGACGCGAAACGAGTGCAGCGGACATGCCCAATACTGAAGTCCATCTTCACTCTACATGAGTGAGACAGAGGGATCAGAGAGGGACTACAAGTGTTTCATTTTCATCATACATAGCTCCCACACGGCTATTTCAAGTCTGGATTCACCTGGAGCCGGTTGCAGTTTGCATCTGATCACGAACACACTGCCGCTCTGAACGGCAGCTCCTTCGTGCCCCTGTGTGCGCAACTGAACAGACAGCTTCAGCTCCCTGGTGCTCCTATGTGCTCAAGCTCCTAAGCGCTCAAGCTACCTCGTTCAAAACGAAGGCACGAGTGGTCCCAATGGACTCTCCAACAACTCTCCAAATTCAAGGTAACAGCAAACCAAGTATACTATAATAACACCAAAATAAAAGTGTTTGGTTGTTTTTTTAAACCTACCAAAAGTCCATGAACTCTATATCTAAATGAGCCTGAGCACTGAATAACCTCGCACACATCATGCGCTATCTCAACACCGAATCCAAACAATAATCTTACACTTAAATAAGACCAAATAATTTCCCAAAACACAACCTCTCTATACTACAATTACTCATTAAGCGATACATCTTTTCCAGACTGCAAAGTGAAAGTATAATTATCTCAGGGAGCAACAGCAAAAAAAAAAGAAGGTGTCTGGGAGTTCTGGCCTTTTAGTGTATTGGAACTTTAAATAAGGTTCTATGTTCTTTAAAGGGGCTGCTGTGAGTAGTGGCAATAAAAGGTCTTTCAATAATGTTAGTCTCTGGTCTCGCAATAAAATTAAAATTAAAAGTTACCTTAATGATCAAGTTGACTGTTCATTTTAATTTTCTCCCATTTCAAAGTTTTACAAACAACAGCCCTCTTGCTCTCAGTGGCAGGTAGACACTGTGCCATAACTTTAACTGAAAAATAGAACCATTTTTTTAAGTGAGCGAAATCTAAAGTGCAGAAAAATGTTCCATATTATGATTATTTTTACAGAACATTTTTCGCATTTTAAATTTATCCCATTTAAAAAAAAAAAAAACGATGTATTAAAAAAATGAAAAAAAATTATTCTATGTTTGTGTTATACATGTAACGCTGCCACATATAGCAAAAGGTATGTCTTGTGCTGCAAGTACATATGACACAGGGTCGGAGTCACCCACACAACTATAATCCCATAAATATGCACTCATGTTCATATATCCCCAAACACTACATGTTAAAGCATTAGAACTTTTGGTAACGCTGTTAACCCCATTAGAGGTTTTCTTCTCAGTTTCCAGGAGAAAGAAACTATTTATTTCTGCAGGGCATTATGCTGCATTTGCGGGTCATCCAAATCTGTTGTAAAATGTTTTAAAGGAGGAGCCAAGATCTGCTGCTATAAGAATATCTCATGTTCATCTTCTCATTATAAAACCCCATTCTCCCATGTCTTCTGCAACCTTAACCAGATGGGTTAGGTAGGTCATGTCCCAAACAGGAATTGTTCAGCATATACTTGCATTTTTTTTTTTTATTGTAAACCAGTTTCACATGTTTCCTTCTCTGCCAGGTGTTTATACGGGAATGTCTTAATTGAATAAAAAGACGAAGGCAAGTATTATCCAACCTCTAAAATGTATTTACTGCCTAATCAATAGTGTTTCCCTCTCTTTCTATAGGTTATTACTTGATACTTTTGCCTTTCATTCCGAACTCAATCGTTCCACAGTCATCTTGAAAGTTTTTCAGAAGACCCCGAAAGGATGGTGTCATTTCTGTTGATGCTGTTTACGTATATTTTCGTCATCACTCTTCCATTTCTATAATAATTGAACTGATCAGACTGCATTAAGAAAGACGAAATGCAAGACTATGGTGTATTTATACTGTTAGTAGTCAAGCACCAAAGCTTGTTGGGTATTGTAGGTTCTTTATTGTTCTATTACTTCTATGTATTTCCTTTTGTTATAACTGGCTGCCTTGAATTTTAAATGACAAGAAAGGCAGCACAATATTCGCCTCTGTGTCTTCAATAAAACTAGCGCTTTCCTTCAATAACACTTGGAAAAACCACATTGACATTGAATGGGCTAGATACTTATGCATGTTAAAAAAAAAGGTCAAGCAATGCACTGTCAACTTTTTGACCCCAACAAAACTAAGGAAAATATATCCTCAGTTATTTACATGGTGCCCTGGGTTCCGAGAGACGGACATGGTATTTATCCACATAACCTCGTTGTGCCCAAAAATCAAGGAGGAGATACTGGATGGACTAAACTATAAGCACTGCAACTCAATCAATGCCCATTTAGAATAGTACCCAAGCTAAAAAAGTATGCACTGTCTTTATGATACTAACATTTGTGGTTGTAAAGTAAAACTTTGAACTTTATTCCTGATTGGAGTTTTCCTTCCATGGCCACATCGGTCATGGTGTCTAAATTGTTGGGGTGGTGTTGATGTAAATCTGTGTATGGTTCACCACACTTCTTTCTGGGTCAAAAGGTCAGTCGACCTCAGTGAAGTGTTTAATTTCTGTGAAGGATGAAAATATGCTTGCAGTTCTGGTAGCAGAGGTATGGTTTTGTCCCTTAAGAGGGGGACCATACTTTGGGTTATAGTTAGGGAATTAGGATTCACAGTTTTGGTAACAGAGTGACAGTTTTGTAGTATAGGAGGGAGAACCATATTTTGTTTAGTTTTAAGGAGTTCACATGTCATTGTCAGTCTAAAAATTGCTCACCCCATATTTTGTCCCGTGGTCCATTACAGAGATTGATGAAGTTCCAGCATCATGCCTACAAGTGATGGATGTGTGAGTATTAATGAGGTTTTGCACTTGTAATGCTTTAGCTTGAAGATTGCAGTGAAGTATGATGTTGTGAAGTTTTTTGTGGAGTGATCATGCTCTAAGTGGTTGTGGCACTTTGAGCTAAAAAGTTGGTGGCTGCTGTTCACAGTCGAAGCCTAAGATCCCAGGACAACGCACAAGTGTAGAAGACACTTGGTTAATTTATTGTCTGCAGTGAGGTACGTGTCATGAGGCAGCATTGACAGTGTCACTAGTATTTCCTTGAGTGACTGTGAGTTGTGGTTGGTATTTGGTGAATACCAATGGCCTGTGGAAGATCTACATCAACTGGAGGCAAATTTCAGTCTTTGTGGAAATGCAGAAGCTACAGTTGGAAGTGTAGTCCATACAGCTTTCAAAGCATTTGAACCCTTCTCATAGTGTGCAGACAGGTTTATGGTTTTTTTTTTGTGTGCAATATCTTGCATGCAGTGTATGTGTGAGAGACATTTGCGAAGTGACTGAAGCTGCTAAGTGAAGTGAGTGTGACGTCATTGTGTGTCACACTGGCCTAGGTCGGTTAGTGTAAATCCACGCTGGAATTGGTGGACAGTACTGCATTGCCATTGGTTGAGAACCATGGGAATAAAGGATTTTGAGATTGAAATTACTTCCTTATTCGATCATAAGTTGTGAATTTAATTATAATCGAGTAAAAATGAAAATTTTCAAAGCATTAAAGAGTGCGTTAAGTGGAGATTTGTTTATTCCAGTTAGAGAGGGTACTGGAGCCCTGCCAAAAGAAAAGCCAGGTTATATTGTGACAACTCTTATAGGATGTTAGTATTGTATTTGGTTAGAACATTAGTTCAAAATTAGAAATGAGAAAGAAGGTGATTTAGTGTTTCCCCGATACAGAACTTTTAATTTGAGAATTCTAGATAACTTGAAGCGAATAATGTATGAGATGAAACCACTTCTGAGTCCGGCACAATAATTGAAGCCCTTAGATTGATAGGCCTTGGTGGCTTATGACATGATATCCAGCGGCGGCCGCCACACAACTAAAGGGGATGGGGGGATGAGGTGAAAATAAAACAAAATAGGGTTGGACTGCCGCTCAGACACAGCCCTGGGGTCTCTGCAGTTTCTCAAGCCCAGCTGTTAAACACAGCTGGGCTGAAGAAACCTAAGTGCACATGTTTGTTTGACTGGCCTCAGATGGCAGGCCAAACACACAGGCACACTTAGGTGCACTCTCCCCTCCTCCCCCTTCCCACCTTGCGAGGCCTAGCCCCACCCCTCCCTGCCGGCTGTGCCAGAAGTAGAAAAATAAAACAATAGTAAACTATTGTTTTATTTTTCTGATTCTGGCTCAGCCAGTAGGGCGACACTCCTTCACCATAGTGATGATATCCACTAAATACGAGAACAGAATGCAATTAAGGCACTGTCAAAATGGGATGCAGAGCAGAAAATATGGAGAGCAGACATATTAGAGGGATGAGAATGTTTCCAGGTATTTCAGACAAAGAAGATGCTAGTACTAAGCCTAAGACAAGAAAGAGATGAAAAATGAAGGTAGAGCACACAGCAGAAGTTGAGAATAAAAAGACAATTACAATCAAGAGTGATTCAGATGATGAATTCATAAACCAGTTATTGATGAATCGTCCCCCACCCTATCATGCTGTTGAGGTAGGAACAAGAATCATAGCAGGACCAAGTTTAACCCCAAGTGTGCCAACTGCTCTAATTGCACATATCCCGAATCAGACAGTTCCTTGTACACCCCCAAATTCAGTGACACAAATGCCCGTGGTTTATCCACTCGTCCTGAGTGTGAATAGAGTCCAGCCTGAACTAAGTTAGTTGCAAATCAGGTTGCACCTACCCCAGTTCTGAACTAGGTTATGCTAAGTCCCATTGTGACTCAAACAGTGTCCACACCTTATGTGAATCAGCCTGTTTAAAATTTAGCCCAACCCCAGTCAATGCCCATGTTCATTCCAGTTTAGTCAACGGAAAATGTTGTTCAGAGCCAAATATGGACAAACTTTTAGTTCTGTTTTTACAGGTCAAAGTGCTGGAATGACAATTACGCAAAATCCTACAAATTTGATAAGACCAATGCATTAACAGTTCCGGTAACTACGGGTCCAGTTGTTCCCTTGTATGCTTCAAGTAATCCTTGAAGTAACGTTCATTCATCAAATACCCTGACTGTTTCAGAAATTCGAGTTACATCTGAATTAAAATCACCCATTGGATAAGCAGAGAACATCATTTTCTAATAATTCAGAAATGGAGAGGACAGCTTCTCTTATTCAACCTTTGAATCCTAGAATGACTCCTAACCAGATGTTAAATCAGACAGGACAATTTCTTGATGCAAGGTTTCTACCGAGGACACCACTTCCTTACATGCCCAGACCTGATCAGATCACAAATTTACATTCTGGAACCCCACAAGTAGATGTGTCCCAGAGAAATAATATTAGTTTGCAAGGTCTTTTAGCACAGCACTGGTTGAACAATCTGAGTCCACAAGGAGTGACAGGTGCAAATGGAACAACTAGAAACATACACAGAAGATGAATTGTGATTCATGTGCAACGATGTTACTCAAAACACAGGACTGGCTTATGAGAAATTAGCAGAATTGGCTGAAAGATATGAAGTTGATTTAGGAAAATCTAAACCTTTAAGAGAAGTTACAAAATAGAGTTCAGTAGCAAAGATATTGATAACATGAGATCACCCAGGATGAGAATGCACCTAAAGGAAATCATTCCATTAATACAAACATGGGGTGCATAAGATAAATGGGAAGGCAGATGGGCAAACAAAAGAGATCAGAAGAAGGCGAAGCAAAATTTGTCTCCTGAAGGAGCAAATCAAGCTGATGACAATGTAAACATGCTGCCTATGAGAGAGATTCCAGGAATAGGCTATGTGCACCTCCCGTGGAGCAGAAGTGACATGCTGTCATTCACAAACGATTACCCAAGATTGAAAGAGAAACCAGCAGAGTGGTACAAGCAGACAGAGAGGTTTGCGAACCTTTCAAAATGCCTGTTGGAAGATTTGAACACATTATTTGACATTGTGATTCCAGTTGATTTGTTGAGTGCAAGTGAAGTGCTGATTGGCTTGATCATGAACTGCTGAGAGATAAAGTAACAGGTGTGCCATCTGAGGAAATGATTAAATAGTATTATAAAGTGATTGAATTTGTGAAGAACAAAGTGTCCCCAAAAGATATTGATTGGCAGAACATTGACAGAACAACTCAGGAATCAAGAGTCAATTCATGCTTATTATGAAGGGTTGTTGCAAGCGTTCAAACAGCAAAGTGGTACAGACAACATTTAGCTAAAAGACATGGGTCATTTTGTGTTTAGATTTGTGCAACAATTTAAACCAGGCGTGAGTGAAATGATTCAAAAGCACTTGATTTGTTGGGAGATTGATGAGATCCTACAGTATGCAAGGTACTGTGGAGATGAAATTAAATTGAAGCAGAAAAAGTTGACGGAGAAGTTAATTGTGATGAAATTGAAAGCTGCTCAGACAGAAAATTAGAGCCTGCAGATGATGGTGAACACAAGTGGAATGCAAGGTGTGCAACAGCAGGTTAACAATGTGCCTCAGTTTTGAGGTAGACAATGTAGTGCTCAGACAGATCAGAGTGGAAATGTGGTTGATGTGCAGTCGATGAAGAAAACATATCCATGTCATGCTTGTGGAAATTATGGACATTGAAGACAGAAATGTCCTTGTAATAATCTCAATCATTTGGTGCAGAATAGTAGTGGTTGCTGAGACTATTGGCAATGATCAAGTTCAAATTCAGAGAATTCAAAGACCCCGAGTCCAAAATGTAATTGCTTCCACAGGTGCACAGCAAATACAGGTTCCACAGCAAATATAGGTCCCTCAACAAATGCAGGTTTCACAAGCCCCAATGACATATCAGCAAATGATTGTTCCTCATCAAAACATAAATCCGAGAGCAAATGCAAATGTAAATCAGTTCATGTCACAGTTTCCCTTAATTGATCTGAGTGATGAGGAATTTTCAGAAACACTTAACTGACAGTTCTGATCATGAAAATGACATGTTAGCAGCATACTTACAGTTAGATCAACGTGGTTCCTATATAAATGCTAAAGTTATGGGACACAATGTTTCTTTTTTGGTCGACACTGGAGCTACATGTTCCACTGTCAGAACTGCAGAACTAACAAATTTGTCCTTGTCAGGAAAAAGAATTCAGGTGGTAGGAATAGAAAATAAGCAATTAACTAATCCTGTTACAGAGCATGTCCCAGTAAAAATAGGTTCCCATGAGGACTGGCACCAATTTGAGGTTTGCAATTCAAGTCCTATTAGTATGTTAGGTTGTGTTCTATTGTGTAAGCTAAATTGTTCCATTAGCTGCATGCCCAAAGGAATAGAAATTCAAACAAATTATGAATATGTGCCCTGTAAAATAATAGTACAGTATCCGCTTGTCACACTGTTTACAGTGATAACAGTTAAAATTGTGCATGTGAGTTACAAGTGACAGTTTTACCAGGTGTTTGGTATTTTTCAGGAAAAGAGATAGGACTCATAAAAGGAGTGGGACCAGTAAAAATAACAGTTAAGCCAAACGTTGTGTATCAGAGGATACTGCCTTATACCATGACCCCAGAAGCGATTGCAGGAATAACTCCCATATCATAGAACAAGGTATTCTAAAAAAATCTTGGGAAGCCCATGTAATTCCCCTATTTTAGAATTGCAAAAGCCCAATGTAAAATACCACATAATTCAGGATCTGAGAAAAATGAATGAAATTGTTCCATGTTGTCCAGTGGTAGTGAATCCTGTAGTGATTTTGTTTCAGATCTTGTGTGAAGCAGAATGGTTCACCATTACTGATTTGTGCCAGGCATTTTCTTCTTTCCGATGCATGAGGAGAGCCAGTTTCTCTGTGCCTTTAAATTTGGTGTCGTATGCCTCAAGGGTATACGGAGTCACCATCAATTTTTAATCAGATTTTGGAAAAGACTTTAGTATCCCTTAAAATGCCTTTTCATTCAGTTTTGGTGCAATTCATTAATGATTTGATGGTTGTACCAAATACACGTGAAGCCTGCAGAAGAGATACAATTGCCCTGTTAAATCATTTAGGAGAAAATGGACATAAAGATTCCCCAGCAAAGTTGCAGTATTGTCAAAATGAAGTAACATACTAAGCTCAACCACACAGAGAAAGGTGTCCTAAGAGAGAATTTAATCAATAATGCAAATTAACCCACCAATAACACAGAGAGGTGTCAGAATGTTTTTGGGAATGGTTGGCTATTTCAGCCAACAGTGGCGGCTGCCACAAATATCAAGGGGAGGGGTAGGGGGACAAAGGGGATTGGGGGGAATACATTTAAAAAAAAGACTTAGGTTGTTGATGCTGCTGTCCTCTCCTGCCGCCTCGCTCGCCCTCTTGCCTGTTCTAGTGGCCCAGCGGATCCTGGGACACTAGAACAAGGTACCCAGCAATCCTGGCACTGCCTTCATGCTCAAGGGTCAGGATTGATCTAAGCAGCTTGGACTGCCGCTCAGACACAACCCTGGGGCCTGTGAAGTTTCTCCAGTCCGGCTGTGCATACAGCCAGACTGGAGAAACTTAAGTGCGCATGTGTGTGTGGACGTCCAAACACAAATGCGCACTTAGTGCACACTATTGCTCATCCTCCCTGCCACCTCCCGTGGCCCAGCCCTGCTCCTCCCTTCACATGATGGCTGAGCCAGCAGCAGAAAAATAAAATTATTTTCAAGAAGTAGTTTTATTTTTCTGCTGCTGGCTCTTAGCCACTGGGGCAATGCTCCTCCGCAATTGTGGAGGAGCCGCCCCTGGCAGCCAGTGGATTCAATGTTTCCCTTTTGTCCAAGCCTTTACAGAGGCTGACACACAAGGATGTGCCTGATCTGGTATCATTTCATGAAGAATACAAGCATGCCTTCTCTGAGCTGAGAGGAAGCCTGTGCTAAGCCCCAGCTCTGGGAATGCCAGATTACAACAAATGTTTTTCTTTGTTTTGCAGTGAAAGAGATGGTTGTGGGCTTTCTATTTTGACACAGTTACACAGAAATGCTAATAAGCCTGTGGCCTATTTTTCAGCCACACTTGATCCTGTAGCTGCTGAGTTACCCGGCTGTTCAAAAGCTGTGGCTGCAGTGAGTGTCAGTATAGGACAGTGCGAAGGCATTGTTATGGGACACTCCCTGAATGTTTTTGTGCCACATTCTGTCAAAGTCCTTTTGACCGTACGAAGACCCAGTACCTGACCAATGCTCGTTTAACTCACTATTAGCAGGTCAACCTGGGCTCTTCCAATGTCAACATCAGAAGATGTAATATCTTAAACGTGGCAACTCTCTTACAAATTCCTGTTGAAAATGTAAATGACCATGAGGAGGATGCGGAGCATGATTGTCTCGATATGACTAAACTGTGCACCAAACCAAGATCAGATATTCAAGATACCTCACTAGATGAACATGTCTACGTTATGTTCGTTGATGGCTCTTGTTTAAGAGAAACTGATGGCAATCTGAGATCTGGTTATGCAGTTTGCATGGTCTCAGGTGTGATAGAAGCCTCATGGCTTCAAAGAGTCTTGTCTGCCCAAGCTGCGGTATTGATCGCTCTTACTAGAGCATGCTGTGCTTCTGAACAGCTTAAAGTGATCATTTTCACTGACAGCCATTATGGGTTTGGTGTCGTTCATGATTTCAGATAGTTATGGTACCAGAGATGCTTCATGACCTCTTCTAGATCACCTATCCAAACAGTGACAAGGTTTATCAATTGTTACATTACATTACAATTACCTGTAAAAATTGTTGTCATCAAATGTGCAGCACATCAAAAGTCAAATGATTACATCTTGTCAGGCAATGCCTAAGCTGACCAAGTGGCAGGTTAGTGTGTGCTTCATGGCACATCCTTTAATGAGGAATGGAGAGAAGGAAGAAGCACCAGTAGACAAATCAAAACTTCTTAATGACAGCAATTGATACTTAGGAAAAAGTCAAAAGATTGCAGGAAGAAGTGCCAGAAGAAGAACAAAGAGGTAGGAGTAGAGCAGGTTGTGTTCAGAGAGTTGAGGATGATGTTTGGGTTTCCAGTGAGGGAAAAGCAGTGTTGCCAAATAGTTTATTGTCCCCGATGGCAAGGTATTACCATGGACAAGCCACATCGGTAGGGATGCAAATGTCAGAACTTTCAGTCAAACATGGTACAACCTCCGATTCAGACTGGTTGCTGAAGTAGTGTGTCACAGATGTGTAACAAGTCAACAAATGAACATAGAAAAACACACTGTGGTCAACCTGAGTCACATAGGTAGAACCAGAGGTCCTTTCAGCAGAATGCTACTTGATTCCATTGAAATGCCTGTATTTAATGGATTTAGATGTGTTTTGGTTGCTGTGTGTGTCTTCTCGCATTGGGTCAAGGCTTACTCAACTCAAAGGAATGAGAGCCTCACAGTTACAAAGCTGCTTTTGAGGGAATTGATACCTCATTTCCATTTTCCAACTTCTATGGAATCAGATCAAGGAACTCATTTCAACAGTGAAGTCATAAAATTGTTGTGCGCAGCTTTACATATTGAGCGAAGATTGCACTGCAGTTACAGATCAGAAGCCTCAGGATCAGTCGAGCAGTTGAATGGAACTTTGAAGTCTTGACTGGCAAAAGCATGTGCATCTACAGTGCTGAATTGGCCAGATGCATTGCCTCTTCTCTTAAAGAGCTTGTGCAGCACACCCAGGAGAAAGACAGGATTATCCCTTCATGAAATTATTATGGGGCATGCTATGAGATTTCCAGCTGTTCTTGCAAATGCACTTGTGAACCTTAGAGATGACTTAGTGCTGGATTATTGCAAAGGACTAGCTTGTTTGGTTAATTCTTTGTCTCGCCAGGTTGTAGAAGCCACTGCTCAACCACAACAAGAAAACAAGAACTGTGTTACAACCTGAGTCCTGGAACCTTAAGTCCTGGTGAAGAAGCATGTGAGAAAGTCATGTTTAGAGCTGCATTGGAAAGGGCCATACCAGATTGTCCTTGTCACTATGATTGCTGTGAAGTGGGCTGGTCTACCGAACTAGATACACGCGAGCCATACTTGCAAACTTTCAGCTCCCCTTGATCAAACAGAGCCTGTACCCGGGTTCGGTACAGTGAGCGAAGGGGTCTAGGTTAGCCAAGGTGTGGGGACTAAACAAGTGGCTGTCGCGGAAAATCATAGTCCGGTGAAACTCTGAGTGAGACAGTTGCAGTCGAAGGTGCAGGAGGTCAAGTCAGAGGCGGTTGACTCCTGCTAGCTCAGACAACTCTGAAATCCCAAACGTGCCTGAGGAAAGAATTGTGATTAGAGACCAGTAGTCTGAGAAAAGTCCAGTCACAGTGACAAATGGGCCTCCTGCTATTGCTGAAGTAACTGAAGAATCATATCAGAGTGATATTGAAGGTCGTGCATCAAGGAAGCCAAAAAGATATAGAGTGCCAAGACAAAAATATTCAGCTCCTGAATGGACTTGTTACACAGCTGATGATTGGAACAAGGAGTTCATTGCCTTTTGTGCTGACAATATGACTTCAATTGAAGATTATGGAACTTGAAATTGCTTTGGAACTGAACTTTGAAATCTCGTTGCCACTTGAACAGAGACATTATTTGCTGGAAGTACTCATGAAGTGATTATCAAATGGTTTATTATTAGAGACATTTTAAACTTTTTAGTAATGATTTTGAACATTTGCAAGTACAGAAAAGTCTTAATGACCTTTCTAGAACATCAAGAACTTTGTAAAGAAGTGCAACACTTTGTAAGAAGATAAATGTTTGATTTTGGTGTCGCGTAGGCTCTCATTATTCTAATAAGACTACTGGATTTTGAGTGGCAATATCGCCTGCAGTGTGGGAGTCTGAGTCTGACCCACTACAGGTGACGCCTGTCACTCCAATCCGGGTTCCTCTCCGGCTAACTAGCAGTGCCTCATCTCCATCCAAAAGCAGGGATGATTGGGCAGCTGAGCGCATGACATAACTGGTTTCTCAGGGAAGCCGTGGTCACTCAGGTCTCATCCGTTTCTCTCAGTTACATTGGTCTCACATACACAATGACAAACAGAGGCAGTATATATTTCAATAATGCTTTAATAAAGCGACTGCATTTTAGATAGCAAAACGTGGACTGCAATAACCAGGACGATACAGCAAGACAAGATTAAAATTGAGAAAGGAGAGTAAAACATAAAAATAACGCTACCATATTGTCACTAGAGTCAATAGACTTATTCCTACCTAGGCTATAATAGGGCACAGCATGTTAAGCTCTAGTTCTGCCCTTCAG
Source organism: Pleurodeles waltl (assembly GCF_031143425.1). Lineage (NCBI taxonomy): Eukaryota > Metazoa > Chordata > Amphibia > Caudata > Salamandridae > Pleurodeles > Pleurodeles waltl. The sequence continues at coordinate 861,130,875 of NC_090439.1, forward strand.
GTTCCCCTGGGAAGACATCATCCCCCATACCTGAGCAAAGGCCTGAGGTCTGCAAAAACAGCTGTAGCGAAGCATACGGTAATCAGCATACAGTCATGGTTCTCTGGTTGGAATATCCCTCTAACATGTAAGGGACAGGGAAGTGTTTTTATAATAAAACAGCTGATGTTCTGAGAAAATGTCCCTACGTAAGGATGTTTGTTTTCTATGAATGTCAGAGACTAAACTTATACGACGTTCACCGGCAACCTATCTTATTGCAGCCTTGGAAGAAGCACAGAGTGAGCAAGAATGTCTTGTTTGAGAACAGAGTGCTGGCCTAGGCGAAAACAGTTACAATGAAAGAAATAAAACAAAACCATAAAAGTGGCTATTGTAACAATAATAAAGCTAAGCCAAATAAAATATATCTAGGTTAAAGTGCACAGCGGCAGGCCTAGTATGTTAAAATACCGTGCATGGAGCTATAACTAAAATGGCTACACAACACCCTCCCCTTGTCAGTTGAAGGTGGTTCAAAGCCTAAATAGATATCTAAAAGCTGCTAAAACTAAACCCAAGATATATATATAAAAATGTCAATTATGACAAGTTAAAAGGGCACATAAGCACATAAAAGGTAAATTAAAAATGTTAACATGTGGCTTAAAAAGGACCAAATTTTAAGAGTCAGAATAATTTTTAGTGTTTCCAATCGATTCCGGGACAATGGAGGACAGGAAATTGTCCACTGCGGCAGGTGTTTATGTTGGAAAGGTATCGCCGAGAAGGACCAAGGAGCAGTCGTGTTCCATAGCCTGAGCCTCAGCCAAGGCGGCATTCAGTGGTGTGCCCAATGACGAGTTAAGACACATCCTCCAGGAAGGGCAACTCGTAAGTAGCTTCCAGTAGCAAACGCACCCTCAACACGCATGTCTGGTAATGAGCCCTCAGCAAGAACATCAACAGATCAGCATCCAATGAAAGCAAGCGCTGCGTAGAAAGACAAACTTCCAGTGCATGTTCAAAAGAGCACCAGAGACACCAAAACACTGGCTGCACACAATGCAAAACCGGTCTGGATGACAGGGACCAGTCACGCTCCAATTGGTCCAGGAGTGTTGCTCCAAAATACTGAATCATGCGTTCACAACACAGCTGCGCTGATGGGAGCGCTTTCATTCCTCCTTGTTGTGGCAGGGCAGCCATTGCGCATAAAAAAATAGCAACAGCAAAACACCAACTACTATAGCCAAAGTTATTGGAAATCCCCTGAAAATACTGGAGAATATTTAGTGGATAGCTGATGGTATTAAACCAAATATGGAGGAGAAGGTGTGAGTGAAACAGAACCAACAGCCTTAAAGAAATATGCGATTCCATTAGTACCGGATGCATTAAATATCCGTCCCACGAGTTCACCAAAGTGTCTCGGAAAGTTAGTACTTAAAAGGGACTGTATCTCTGCTGATGACCTTGCCATCTGAAGTGCGCAGATCTCGAGTGCAGATGTGAGAGCCACGTGTTTTTGAAACAATAAAGCCTTGTCAAAATTCACATTAGAAGAAGCAATATGAAGCCAAATGTGCGCTACTTCTTTCATTTTAGTGGGAGGAAAGAGTATGTTCCCGCAGCATGTAACAATCTTAGAGACCGAAACAAAATAAACTATTCCGGCTCGCATCCCACAACAGTCTTCACCATTGAGGAGAACATAGATGTCGTTTGAAAGCACCTGGAACGTAGGTCTAATCAAGGGAACGGGAACTCCCTTCAGATAACAAGCCAAGTTCACTGCAGATGCGTTACAAGCCCCATGCAAGGACAGCTGTTTACAAACCATTGAATTGCTGACAGAAGTCTTGCATTCACTACCGCTAAGAAAGACCTCTTTCATGCCACTAAGACATTTGTATGTGAAGGGTTGCTCCCACACCTCATGGATGTAACTATCTCCCAGCCTTTCATATCTGCCTACCGGAATGTGTTTTAAACAGGAGGTGAGTTGAAGTGTGGAAATAGGCAGATTAATGACCCCGTGTATTAACCACTCAGCAGATGGTATTTCAGCCACAGTAAAAGGCAACTTTTCAAACTTTTCAATGTTTAGCATGACATAAGTTACTTCTTTCTTAGCCATTAATTGCTGTTGTTGTGTTAAATTAAAGGAAGAAAATATCTCCCTTGCGCTGACATGTTGCCAGGGAACGCGACCCGCCTTCAGTGTTTGAAGTGTCCAACCCAACTGCATAATGGATCTCAGCTGACTCTGTCCATGATGTAAGGAAGACATATCTGTTTGTATAATGTCTATAGCAGAAGTGACAATGTTTTTTAAGGTGTATATCCGGTCGGACAGCGTATTAATCACATTATCTACAACAGCTAATGCCTTTTTAAAATTTTCCTGGTCTATTTGCCTTAACTGGGCAGCAGCTTCTTGTTGTGAAAGCTTCTAGATTTCATTATATACTTCATATAGGAAGCGTTTTTTGCATTGTTTTCTGGGGCCTAACAGGAAGTCCTGTAAGTTGGTATTACTAGACAGGAGACTGAGGTGTTCTCTAACCACATCTAGTGAGGAAGTCTTTCACCATTGCTGGCATATTTTCCCTACACTGTATGTTGTTACTATACCTGCATGTTCGGACGATATATAGCGAGGGTCTGGCCTACTAGTTCTAAAACTCCCCGAGGAGTTGATAAAACATTTGTGACACCCATTGGTATCTATTGGCCACAATAACCAACCACCAGGATGTGTCAGTGAAACATTAAATGTACCATTCTGGACCCATTCATCGAGCTGATCTTCAGTTGCATTTATATATTTTTGCCATTTATAAAATTTAGCAGGGGCAGTTATACTGGGCGTGTTCAATTCTTTAATCTTTGCTAGGCCTAAACAACTCGTTTGTTGTACAGTTTAATTTAAAAATATCATTTGAACAGGTATCAGGCATGCTCTAAAGAAAGCTTCCTTCGCCCATATTTGCCAATGTCTAGTTCCCAACACACGTTGTAAGTCAATCAACTTCAGCCAATATTCATAGCCTTCTATAATCAACCAGGAAACAAAATAATCCAAATAAATACATTTCGTATTTGTTAATAAAATGCGTACATTTTGTGTTGGTGGCAATTAAAAATAATATGTCTCAGCATTTTTAACATCGTGCCCAGAAAATATGTAAACTTTTCAGAATAAGTTTTGGAACTCCCTTGTGGTGGAGTTGGACAATGTTCCCATTGTGTATAGTTAAAAATAGTCTTTGGGGTACTCGCTCTGCGGATGAAATGATGCCCATAATAATTATAGCAAAACATACCACCATAATTCTCTTTAGATTGATAAACATCTTCGTTTTCAAACACAGTATAATACTGTAATTCAGTCATCATAGAATCAACTGTTTTCACATCCAAATCATTAGAAACAACTCCAGGTATTATTATGTCGTTCATTGAAAGTATAAACACATATGGTATTTGAATGACCTCCGTTGGGCCGTATATATTGAATGTTACTTTCTCCCAAACAGTCCCCTCAGGAAATGGTAGAGAGGATATGTTTACAAAAGACAAGTCTCTGCGGACCTTGTGAGAAGAGAAGTGTGGTTTTAGGACCTCATCCACCAGTCCAACTGTTGATTTTTCAGGAAGAAAATGACCATGTATTAGCAAAAAGAAAGTGATTTCAAACCCAATCCAAAGCAGAAAAGCTAGTACAGTTGAAGAAAGACACAGATAGTTCCATGGAAGAATGAAATAAGTTACTTTAAGCCAATTTATCAGCTTACGTGGTTTTGACAGTTCAGGTGTCGAAGAGGCAAATAAGTCTGAAAAGTCATCGTTGGTGTCAGGAAAGTATCCAGAAGCAGCTTGTGCAAAAACTGGAGCTGTGTTAGTTGGTGGAGTAGGTGTCTCTTGCGGTGGCACAGAATAAATGGCACCATCCATCTGTGTTGAAGTTGTATCAAATCGATCAATTGTGTCTGTAATATTTGTTGTTGGTGGAACCAATGCAAGATCATTTTCCACACTCCCCAAGCTTGGAGAGGTGTCAGTGTTGCTGCTTACAACTTGTACAGGAACTTCTTGACCAGTAGTGAGAGGGATTCGGGAACCACTGGTTGTTCCTTTTGGTCGGCTGTGCAGGATCGGCCACATGGTGTAGTTTGACATTGTCGATAGAGACAAAATGATTTTCTTTGGCACCTGCCAATGGTGGCAGAATGACAGTTCTGGTACTGTGTATTCCCAAGACTGGTACACGATAAGAAGGACCAACTTCCTTTTTTCACAGCAACCTTTTCACATACTAGATCCCCAAATTTAGGAATCCAGCCTGTAGGCGTTACAGGTACATCTTTAATTCCTATGGAGGCAGCACTGGCAGAAGAGTTGTTGTCACAGAACTGCTGTAATTCCTGTAAGACAGTGACACGTTCCTTTATGTCAAAAGGTGTTTCTGCCGCCTCAACGCCAGGACCATCAAGATCTGGAACATACATTCATGTTCCGAACAGGCACTCATATGAAGTTTGACCCCCCCAGGGACCTTCTAGGCAGATTGTTAAGTGCTCTCTGGACTCCATACAGGTGATTAAGCCAACTACGACCCATACCTAAGACTCTGGCTGTTAAGGATTGCTTTAAATCATGGTTTAATCGCTCCACTACACTATTTCCCTCAGGATGAAATGGAGACGAGTACTGGAGTTGGACCCACAATGAAGCCATGGCGTCCCTGAATGCCCTTGAGGTGAAAACAGGGCCCTGGTCTGAGTGGAAAGCAGCAACTGCATATGTACAGAAAGACTCGCAAATCTTTAATACCAGTCTGAGCGTCAGTCTAGCGTTGTGGCCACACCCATAGAAATCTGGAGCAGGAGTCAACAGCGACTAAGATGTATTTGTATGCTCTGTCCAGTGTCAGGGGACCACAATGGTCCAAGTACACACACTGTAAAGGTTTATTAGAAATTAAAAGGGGTGTCTGCGGTGGGCGCTTAGCAGTGGAAACTTTGATTTGTTGGCAGATGTCACAACAAAGGACATACTGCTTGGCCTCTTTGTATAGGTCTGGCCACCAGAAACGGACCTGTAACAATGATATCGTAGCCGCCACACCATCATGGTCAGATGCTGCCCCCTCATGCGCTGCTTTATCAACTCTGTTCTTATATCTTTATTGGGAATTTCTCAAACCCATATGCCTGGTATCTTAACTTTAGCGCTTAGGCAGCCTCCCATTCGGTAGGAATATTTAGCAGGAAATGCTTTTGGATAGGGCGTACCATCAGCCGTAGCATTTACAGCAGCCCATATGTCTGCGTCCGGTTTCGCTCCTGAGCGGGTTACTGCAGCAACAGTAGCCGTAGCAACTGCTGACTTTGCGGCTTCATCAGTCAGTGTATTTCCAGCCACGTGTATTTCAACACGCTGGGGTCCGAGTGTATGCACAACATGGACATTTGGTAGCGTTTTCTTTAGATCCGCTTCTTTTCCTCACAGAAGTCTGTGTTTAATAGTGTTGCCTTTGGAATCTCTGAACCCATTCTGGTGCCAGTAATGCAGGTATTCATTGAAGGACTGGACACAATAGTACGAATCACAAACAATCAGCGTGTGCTGTGCAGGATCCGTATGTTCCAGTGCCATCACCAGAGCTTTCAGCTCTGCTAGTTGTGCTGTGCAATCCCCTAGGGTTTGCGTGAATGTATGTTGGGGACAAAATGTATTATCCTCCATGTAGCCCCTTACGACTGCGCAAGCAGCAGAGTATTGGTGCTTTATGCCAATTGCATGTTGTGCAGAGCCATCGGTGTACATGACTCTATGATATTGTTCAATAGGCAGTGTGTTTACTGGAACTGGGTATTCTAGTTTGTATTGCAAAAATGTTTGAGTTTGTAATTTTGGGTCAAAAATATAGTCTACATCAGTAGCTGTCAAGGCGTGGCCCACTGTATCCAACATGGATGTAATGCTTTAGTGTTAGAAACGCTGGCTTTTGTAACAGCCTCTAGTGCTGGGATGGGAGAAACAACAATAATGCATTTTCCCTGGGCTAAAGGTCTTTCTTTAATGACAGCCATCTGAACAGCAGTGAGAATCTTCTCAGTGGGAGCAAAGCGTTGTTCTGCTGCTGAGTACAAATGTGATTTGTATGCAATTGGGATGGTGTCACCCTCATTAAAGATTACATAGGTGAAATCAACGGCACCAGCAATTACTCTGATGACCAAGTGTGTTTTGGTGTCCCTTGTGTGTAAATGTTGGGCTGCAAGCATGTCTGTCTGCAGGTCTCTGAGAATACGTGTGCGTTCGACTGTCCAAAATTTACTTGAAAAGTCAGGACGTATTAAATCATATAAGGGTTTTATCTGTGACGCATAATCTGGAAAGTAAATTCCACCAAAATTTAGGAAACCCAATAGAGATTGGAGTTTTTTAATCATATTGGAGGTTGTAATTGTGTGCATTTTTCTAAGAATTGTGGCGCTAGGCTCTTTCCTTCACTCGATAGCTCATATCCCAGAAACAGGACGCTGAGGAGGATATATATTTTTTTTTTAAGTTCAATTTGTAGCCAAATTCAGCAAATCCCACAACAATGTAGGCTACCCGTCTTAAATGTTGTAGCAATTCGTCATCCGTAAGATAGATATCATCTACATAGGACAATGCTTCAGGGTCAATGTCGTGCAAAATTGCAGTCACAAGAGCTGCGAACAGTCCTGGACTGCTCTTGAACCCCTGGGGTAAACAAAATAATTTTTCTGAGAGCCCAGTGAGCTGAAACTTGTTAAATATCTACTCTCAGGTGCTATATTCTGACAGAAAAAAACATTTGGAATGCCCAGTGTTGTTTTGTAGTTTTTGCGCACTATGTTGTTCATCAGTGCTGTACTGTGGGAATTTTGTATAGCATATGTGCGTGTCTGACTGTTTAGGTGTCTGTAGTCTAAGACTATTCTGTATGTATGGTCCGGTTTGGCTACTGGAAATAAAGGATTATTCATTGGGGAGACACAGGGTTCAATTATGCCCTGGTACTCTAGTTGTGTGAGGATTTCCCTCACGGGTGCTTTTGCATTATGTTTTATTGGATACAGAGGTTGAGGTTGGGGTTGATTTTTAAAAGGAATTACGTGGAAGGGGGATTCTTTATCCCATCCTATGTGGTTGTGATATAATGCGGGTGCCTGTGCCAATGCCCAATCAATGGCGTAGAATTTAGCGGCTTCGTCCAGAACAAAGGTTTAATAACATCTTCCCCATATGGGCAGGTACGGAAAATTCAGGTGGCCAATCGTGTCTGGCCAACAAGATATCATATAGGTTTACCACGCGAGCCAAAAAGATTGCGTCTATTGTGCGTTCAGTGTCTCCTTCTAACTGTAGCATTACTTTATACAACTTATCAGACGTGGAGACTCGCATGTCCGCAGTTTCTACCTGTAGAAAGACATCAGTTACTTTCACCTACAGATGCTCTAGAAGACTCCGGCGAACTATTGTGACCTCTGCTGCACTGTCTAGAAGCATTAATGCCCACTTCCTGTTCTTCAAGAGGACCCTCTTCTTGAGCGGCACGTTTTACTGCAACTGCTGCCATTTTATTCTTTTTAAATTGGAGGGTTTTTTGGGGAGGTTTCTCTTCCTTTTTAACAGAAGCCTCAGATGAGCGTTGTGATTCCTTTCTCGGTTTCACGTACTCTGTGCTCCGCTCTGATCACCCACCTCTCTCACTGCGTTTTCCAATGAGTCCTGAAAGGAACGAGATTGGCGTGTTTCAGTATACTGATATCTATCAGGCGTTTTTATATCATCTCTATTTCAGAGATTATATCTATGCTGTAGGGTCTCCGTCCGAGGAGATTCTCCCCTTTCTTTTTTAGGAGTTTGTTGTTTTTTATCCAAGCGTTTCTTCTTATCCTCAGGAGCTTGCTTGGAAAAATCTTTATTAGATTTGCCCTGAAATTGTGGTTTAGTTGGTCTGCCCCCTATACTATCTCGACTAATACTAGAATAGGTCTCTGCAATAATCTTACGCAGCTTGCGTTCCTGATCCTGTTGAGGAACATCACAGAGCCGCTAATGCGACTGCTTCCTCTTTAAGATTATTTAAAATAATTGAGGACACTGTGGCAAAATTGCCCATCAATTGCATCCCCAAGTCCGGGGCCGGGGCAGCCATGTATTCATCTTGAATTTGTTTCAACACTTCCGTCAAGTTGGCAATTGTCGGTGTACCATGTGCGGTAGTGTAGAATGCAGCAAACACTGTGCCCCATGCATTACACTTATCCACTGAAGGGACCATCCCAAATGGCAAGCACATCGTTAGAATGCTATGTTTATCCTGAGGTCCCGTATGGGGAATTACTGCTTTTATTTTCTGAGCTAGCCAAAATGTAATTTCTTCCTGTTTGGCGGGTACTTTACCCATAATTGAATGTATAGTTGCAGGGTTAATACCTGGCGTTACTGCATGTGGTTGCGCTGGAGCAACACGTGCTGGGTTTGTATTCAATGTTTGCATTACAAACTGTACTAATCGTCTGTATATCACTGTCAGCTCAGTATATAAGCAACGAACCTCAGCTACTGCTAAATTTGCATTTGCAGGTTGAGGTGTCTAAGTGGCCAATAAGGGGCAGGTAGGATCATCATTACTAAGAGGACCTAACCTAACTGGTGAGATCGTGTGGGGTAGGGCGCCATCAAGCCAATTATTATGTTCTTGATATGATAAAGGTATTTCTAAATATGAGCATGCTCTGTATTGTCCAGGTACAGGTATGTTTACAAGTGTATATGTGATGAGATGTGTTTGTGTTCCCATTATCTGCTAGAAATGTGACCCGAGAATAAAAAAGTTCTGTTCTATAAGTTGGATGGGCGTCCACCACAAATGTGATTGGACCCCCCGGGCCGTGAGGGGTTGTCTCATATTGACTGCAATTGCTACCTGTTGCGGATCCGCCATAATAGATGGTAAATTTGTTCAGAGAAGGCATGCCAAATAGGGATTTTCCTTTTAGAGTTCAAGCTTGAACAACCTCCAGCGTCAGACAGGGTGACCTACTTAGCTGAGGAGGAAATCCTCAATACCACAGACGTCTCCGTATATAGTACTGAGGTGTCGTTGTATATAATGAGACAGAGATACTCAGGAGGACCCGAAAATTAGAGCCTGACCAAACGTTGGCGGCAACAGGTGACGCCTGTCACTCCAATCCGGGTTCAGCTCCGGCTAATTAGGAGTGCCTCATCTCTACCCAAATGCAGGGATGATTGGGCAGCCGAGCGCATGACATAACTGGTTTCTCAGGGAAGCCATGGTCACTCAGGTCTCATCCGTTTCTCTCAGTTACATTGGTCTCACATATACAATGACAAACAGAGGCATATATTTCAATAACGCTTTAATAAAGCGACTGCATCTTAGATAGCAAAGCGTGGACAGCAATAACCAGGACGATACAGCATGACAAGATTAAAACATAAAAATAATGCTACCATATTGTCACTAGAGTCAATAGACTAATTTCTACCTAGGCTATAATGGAGCACAGCGTGTTAAGCTCTTATTCTGCCCTTCAGGTTCCCCTGGGAAAACATCATCCCCCATATCTGAGCAAGGGCCTGAAGTCTGCAAAAACAGCTGTAGCGAAGCATTCGGCAATCAGCATACAGCCGTGGTTCTCTAGCTGGAATCTCCCTCTAACGTGTAAGGGACAGGGAAGTGTTTTTATAATAAAACAGCTGATGTTCTGAGAAAATGTTCCTACGTAAGGATGTGTGTTTTCTATGAATGTCAGAGACTAAACATATGCCACGTTCACCGGCAACCTATCTAACTTCAGCCTTGGAAGAAGCACAGAGTGAGCAAGAATGTCTTATTTAAGAACAGAATGCTGGTCTAGGCGAAAACAGTTAGATAGAAAGAAATAAAACAAGACTATAAAAGTGTCTATTGTAACAATAATAAAGCAAAGCTGAATAAAATATATCTAGGTTAAAGTGAACAGTGGCAGGCCTAGTATGTTAAAATGACGTGCATGGAGCTATAACTAAAATGGCTACACAACATTGGGTTTTGATTTGCTCCCATGAAGAAAAGAAAAAACTCTGTAAATTAATTGAGAGCCGCTTTCGCATTTTTGATCTTGCTTTTATAGATTTGAATAACACTGTGGTCTGACTCTAGACAAGTCATGAAACCCAATCAAGATAAAATGAGTAAATGTAACTGTGTGTGTGTAAGATTAGCAACACTATGTGTGGTTGTGAGGATTTTATTGATAGATTGAGTCTTCCAGTGAGAGAGGAGATTGAGAGCACAATTACATTGATGCTAGGCGATTGAAGTGCAGAACGAGATCCCCCATATGAGGATGAGAGATTGTTACACACCGGCGGTTCTAAGCGAGATTTGACATCTAATGTGTATTATAAATTGTTGTAGGAGTGTATTGAAACTATGGAAGTGTGTGATTGTTATGTTTGCACCCAGATTCCTTCATCAGTTAATGAAGTAATCGCTTGCTATTAACATAATGAATTTCATGTAGTCTTTTACTAACACAGTTGTGTGACCAGGAGTCTATCCAACACCTCTGTTCCAATGATGGCCTCGTGTTTTCTCTTGTGCTTATTAATCAGCACCTAAATAGTGTGGCTAAAGCTAAAAACATTGACGTTATGGGAGGTTTCTTTGAACCAACTGTGACCTTTGGAACTGCATATGCACACAAGAAAACTTTAACCTGCATTCTCACTCCAGTAGAAAAGGAATTCATTGGACAAGTAGATGACAGAAGGAAGGCAATGAAAGCCAAGATAGAAAAAGGAGTAGCTTTACAAGACTAGCAAAAAGACCCTGCACATGCTTCAGGTCGCAGTAACCAAGGATACTTAGCTTTAGACTGGCAACACATAAGAAAATAGTGCATATATAGACCTAAGTCAAAGACAGACATACATTTTGTAGGTATTAGTGAATGTAGACATGTATTTTTGTTTAAGAGTGTTTGGACCTTTATATTGAAATGACAAGATCCCACCATACCAGGTGTTTATTTCATTTGTGGTCAAAATGGCTATTACAAACTGCCAGTAGGCTGGTATGGTACGTTACCTTGGAGTGGTATTTCAGAAAATTTATCATGTGGATAATTTTGACAACCTGGTCTGGAAAAAGAAAACAAATTCCACAGTTAGGAGAGGAGCTAGTGCATTGAAGATAGTTTTGGTGCCAACATTCCCTCAGTTGGAGTTATCTTGAATGATATGAAGATTAGGAAATTGTCAACTGTAGTAGGTAAATTATCTACTGAAACAGCAGGTGCCATGATATTAATGGACACAGAGATGCTTGCTATGAGATAAATGGTTTTGCAAAATTGTCTTGCATTAGACATCATTTTACCTGCACAACAATGTTGCACGTACTTACCGGACAATAGTAAGGAGATAATGAGGTTTATCTCAAACATCACAAACCTGAAAAATGACCTGAAAGAATTGACTGCCACCAGTGCCTAGGAGGCAATAGGTAATGGTTGTTCAAATATTGGAAAACGGTTTGGAAACTTGGGAAAGGGAGTAGTGGAACTAATCTTGAAACCTGTGGTGATTGTGGCTCTGTGTGCCTTAGTTGCACTTAGATTAAACAAACCGTACAAAAGGTGGAAAGAGAAAAAAGCTAAGAATACATTGACAAGAGACGAGGAGAAGCCTTTATTATTGTAATCTCGAGAAAGGTGAGAATGTTACAGATCTTACTGGAAAAAGACATCAAGCTTTTGAGTCGTCTCATTGATATGAGTGTGTGTCCTTTTTGTGACTGCATAGATTGCCATCAATGGAGGGACTGGTGGAGCATAAATTGTAGTAATGCTTTTAGTGACCCAGACGTCAGCAGAAGGTGATGCTTTATGTCTCATGTTTGACAACCTAACATAGAAAGCTGCACTGACACATACATTAAATGTGCCTTAGATATTTTTGTTTGCTGGTGGGCACAATTGTGTCTTCCTTACTAAACAATAAGTTAGTGAAATAAAAATAATGTTAAAGAGTATTTTAGACTCCAGACTAATTGCTAGTATCAAAACGAATGTCATTTGCTAATGTTTAATGTGTGATTTATTAGCTTAAAGATACATGCAGAAATAAGTCCCCAGGAATTGGTTTGCCAATTGAATTCTATTCTGCGTTTGTATCACAGCTCGCTCCAGAATTAGTAATAATGTACAAATCAGCACTAGAACACAGGGAACTCCCTTTAACCTCGAGCCAAGCACTAGTTACTTCATTTTTAAAACCAACTGAGATCCCACCAAACGTACCTCTTATAGGCCACTGTCTATATTAACCACTGATTATAAAATACTTGGCAAAGTTCTCGCACAGACTGCTCCCATATCTTCCTCAGCTGATTGACAAGGATCAATGTGGTTTTATACCTTGCAGAAGTACTTCATTAAACATTTGCCGCCTGTATCAGGTGATGGAGGGCTTGCTAGCAGCTTATCCAAGAGCGAGATGCTATTCCCTAGATTTACAGCAGGCGTTCAATATACCTATTCGCTACTCTCAGGAAATATAGTGTACTGGCTGACTATATAAAATGTATTAAAGTATTGTACATCTCGCCCTATGGCCAGAGTTCAGACAGGCGAGCATATCTCACCACCCTATTAGACCTCCCAGGGCACCCGGCAGGGCTGATCTCTATCACCATTACTGTTCGCTGTTGCAATGGAACCCTTGGCCCAGAAGCTGAGACAGGAGGTTGGGGACTGGGGGATTACTGACTGGGGTCGAATGCATACAGTGTCCCTGTATGCAGATGGCATTTTGCTATATGTGTGCAACATAAACGATGAGCATGAGCTGATTGGCCACGCCCTAGAACAATTTAGTGCTATCTCAGGCCTGAAAGTAAACCATTCAAAGTCAATTGCATTTTCATTCTGTGAAGGACTGCTCATCACATTCACAGGCCCACTGGGAGGGCTTGAGGTCCTCATGGCCCAACAAGCATTCAGATATCTTGGGGTTCAAATCTATAGCTCCACAGATGACCTACTGGAAGGTAACCTGAACAAAGGGAGAACATCAATGAAGACTCAGATCAAACTCTGGGTCTCCCTGCCCCTGTCAGTGGATGGGTACTTGGCATTAGCAAAGATGGTAATGCTCCCAGGTTATTATTTTTTTTGTGAACCTTCCAGTTTGAATACCAATTTCGATTTTCAAAACACTGAACAACTTACTGACAGAGTTAATATGGGCCACAGGGCACTGCTGAATCAGTCTTCAAAAACTGCAATTGCCCACAGGGGAAGGAAGGCTGGGGGCCCCTGATTTTCTGACATACTGTATTGTGACACAACTACAATGGCTGGCCTACTGGTTAGCAGGAATAAACCTGCAGGACATAAATTACACAAAGACACGACTAGAAAGTTGAGAACTTCAATACCTGCTATTGCCAGGGAGACAGCAACAAACTAAGCTGCTACCCCTACTGTTGCAAAACGTGCTGTGGTATTGGTGTATGGTGCTCAGGTTGACCAAGAACACTGCCCTATACGAGCCCAACATCCCCTGTGTAGCTTTCCCACCCGAGCTGGGTTACTAGGTATGGCAAGGGTGAGTCAGTTAGAAAAGAGTGGTTTCTCAAGTTTTGGGTATCTCTTCAGTGAGAGGCACCTCCTCTTCAATAAAGAGCCTATTGCTCAAATCCAACTACCAGGCATCCAATTTCTATTGCAAGTCAATTTATTACATTATATACGCCACCAATGAACCACCTCTGGGATGGAAACCCAGACTCATTCCCTAAAACAAACACTCTATGACATGGGGTCAGGGAGGCACTTGATCAAATGGCTATGAAAAGCACAACGCATGCACTATGGTATAGAGCTGTCCCCTCTGCTTGAAAGATTGTAAACGTACATAATGCGCACCTTGCACGATAAGGAATGGACATTCCTTAACGAGAATGCATCCCAGATCCCCCTCAATACACGATTTAAATGTATCCAATTTACCATCTTTCATACAGCCTACTTGACTCCTTAAAGAGTACATTCCGTTTTCCCAGCTGCCAAACCCACCTGCCTCCGGAGTCAAATAGAGGATGCAGACTTACTCCATATGTTGTGGGCCTGCCCGTCCTTGAGACAATACTGGAGTGGCGTCCGCAGAACACTCTGTGACACCACTGAGCTCTTGCTGGGACACAGCCGACCAGGTATCCTAGACCGGTGAGGGCAGGTGTGACTACTAGGTTTGTTGACCAAGTACTTATACTAGCCAAACGGTCAATTTACTGGAAGTCCCACAGTCCCTTGTCAGTCCAAATATGGAGAACGGAACTACTCCACTGGGGGGAGGCAGAGGGAGCAGCCTTGTATAGAGAGGAACACAGGGGACTGAGGAAACGCTCTGTATCAACAGAATGGCAGATGTTACTAGAGCACCTCCGACAGAATGATTTGGGGGACACCCAGGAGCATTTAGAGGGCACAGGCACCAACTGGCCAAACCGAGTTGGGACACCCCGGGAATGGTACTAGTGGACCCCATAATCAGCCCAGGCCATACCAATTGTAAGGTCTAAACGGGGTGGTCTCGTACCCCTTCCCCGCGCGAAACAACACAGACATTGCCATTATTCTGGAAGGGGCACTACGCAGGTCAAGGCTAGTTTGGAGTTGCTGGGGTAGAGTGTTGTTTTACGTAGAGTTAATTAGCACCAGATAATGTTCTATGTCATTGTACCTGGGGCTGTATCATATCTGAACAGCAATGGGAAAACAATTGCTCAGTACTTAACTACAGCAGAATGGAATGTTAGCGCAGATTCACCCATTATTGGCTGATGAAAAACATGGGAGTGGTCACTCATGGAAAAGCAAGTATAGGGTACAACCACATGGATAACAAATGACAACTGCTGGCAATTATGTAAGAAGCAGAGGCTATAAGGTCAGTAGGACTGCCTCAGTCAATGATTCATGTACTTACTCTTAATCCTCTCGCTTGCTTCAAACATGTTTAGCTGACAACTAAGTATACATAATTGTACAGCATCTTTATATTACCAAATATGACCTATGTATTGATGTATAGAACTGTTGTGACCTCAATGTAATGAAGGTGCTCCTAAAGGTTTTATAATAATAAAAAATGTTTGAAAAAAAAAAAAAAGATACATTCAGAAATGAAATAATTGCACTTTTCCGCCACTTTTATTGAAATGTACTGACAAAGCTATCATTTATGCAAAATGTATTGCTCACACCAATGAACCATTAGTATTGATGGGCTTATAGGTTTATATTTTACATGCTTTATTCAATTGCAATGATTAACTGTAATGCAACTGGTTTTTCTTATGTTAGCTTAAATGAGGATTGCCGAACTCATAATTTGCAGTCATGTAAAAGTGATGAATCATTGTTCTTTCTAACGTGAGTGCTCATGAAAAGCTTTGCAAGTAGCAATAGATTCATTGTTCAATTGAACAGAGACTTTGAGTTTAGTGCCCTTGAAAAGAACATCCTGGCCTGTGGGCTTAACATGAAATAAAATGTTGCCACTACTATACGGAGACACACGGATGGAAGATGGTTCTCAGGGAAATTTTGAGAATTTGATGGACTGTTGCAACTTTGGAATCACCAGTTGCGATGATTGGATGATGCCCCTTTTGCATGACCCGATGCCAATAAACCAACAAATCAATTTGATTTATGTGTTCTATATTAGGGATGGACTTTAAAGATTGGGTCAGTTCTCTCTCTGCACTTTTCCTGATGACACTTCTGACTGAACTCTGCTGCTGATATAGACGTTTTGCTGATGAAGAACCCCTGAATGCTTTTCCCTTGGAGATGTATACCTCTCTCAGCTGACTGTCATTTCATGTAGATAAGTCCCTTTTTCTAGATGGAATCTATCATGCTGACACTCACTCTTTTTATTTTTCTAGCTAGTATTCTGCAGTCCGAGGTATATTCTTTTTCAAATTATTTTTGTCTCTTTGCATTTTGCCCACATGAGTCTGTTCCCACACATGCATTTCTTAATTTGGTTAGCTGTAGGGGCAACCTGTGTCCAGCCCTAAATGTTATACTCTGCTTAATTGAAATTGAGAAATGTTGATACAATCTGACCTGACATATATTTCTGCATCTCAGATAATGTAATTAACGATATGCATGATTCTTCTTGAATGCTTGATTGTGTTAATGTTAATTAATTTGAACTTGTTTCGCCTTTTGGCCAGCCAGTGGTTCTTATATACCTTTATAATGTGGTCTTACTCACTGTCTTTATTACACTAACTTTGTGGTTGTAAAATAAAGCTTTGAAACTTATTCCTGATTGGAGTTTTCCTTCCGTGGCCACATCGGTCATGGTGTCTAAATTGTTGGGGTGGTGTTGATGTAATTTTGTGGATAGTTCACCACACTTCTTTCTGGGTCAAAAGGTCTGTCAAACTCATTGAAGCGTTTGATTCCTGCAAAGGATGAAAATTAGCTTGCACTGCTGTGGGGCCTACTCCTCTCATATGCATGCATTGGGAATTCCTCAATATACTTTTAAGCTGTAATTCCTGATCAGAAAGTAGTAGCTGAATCATGTTTCATATCATTGGAATGGTAATGAGAAATCCTCTTTAGTGGTGAAGTTGGATTTGATGTTACTATTTTGGACATGCCACTATTAGAAAGTAGACATTTCTTTGCTCTTGCTGCTCTGTTTGCCTGACAGCCTGTCTCCAATACACGTCTGGACTGGTCTGGGTGACAGCTACATATGTGCATTGCCGCCAGACAGCCACAACACAGTACACTCAACTACATCTGTATTCATCTGCATACTAATGGGTCTTCCTGGGAAGGAAAGATGGGAGGGATTCACACTTACACTTCAAAGTATAGTGGCCTAGCTCCACTCAACGGGCTGAGTAGCCCCAACTGATAGTCTGGAGTCAAAGCTGGGATGTAAGGGGAACCTGTGCACTTTAAGGAGGTACTTTGAATTTACCCCCACTTCAAAGGCAGTTTTTGGTATAAGTACCGAGGCTCTGACCCAAGGAGATCAGATCACTACTGAACATAGGAAGAACTCTGCTGAAGTAAAGACTGCCCTGTTGTAAGGTTTGCCACTCTGCCTGGACTGACTATTCGAAGGAACTGCTTCTCTGCATTGCGGAGCTGCCCTGTTGTCTGCTGAACTCTGCCCTGCTGAGGACAAAGACTGAACCCATCCTGTTGACCCAGAGTGTCTCAAAGGGCTTCCTGGCATGCCCTCTGTTTTTCTACAGTCTCAGAGACATCAAAGACTGCTTGCAACTCTCCTGGTGCTGATGAACTCAGCCACCTGTGAGTCCTACCTTTGCCTGAGGCTCCCCCTTCACTTTTGGGCCTCAGACGTGGGTTCTGCATCTGATTTCTGCAAAAAACAATATATCAATCCCTCAACACCAATGCAGAGGCTGCTCAACAACAGTGGATTCACCGCCTGCACTCCTCAATGACGACGCTCTGTGCGGCTCAATGACAACACATTCCCTTCAGTGGAACCCAACAACAGTGACCAGACTTTGTGGAAAATACCTAGGCATCGTTCCCTTGACGTTGGTGCTTTGCTCCATCAGATGTACTTTTTCAGCAGATCCTGTGTGGGGGTGAAGCAGGTGCCCATCGCAGTACCATGTATTTGTCTGTAATGTTGGCCCTAGAATAAAAACATACTATTCACCAAGCAAAATGTGATCATCTCAATCAACATCTTGTTGTGTTCAACAAATCTCAAAGAATGTCTCTTCAGAAAATATTCAATAGCTCGTAGTCCATCTTCATATATTATGCTAGTATATAAAATTGTTATATCTAGGGCAATCATGAGAAAGTCTGGTTCCCAGTCAATATTATCAATGTTCCTTAAAAAGTCCTTGGTGTCGCTTAAATAAGAGGATAGATTTCTCACAAACTAAATTAAAAATGGTCAATATACATAGACATATGCTCTGTGAGACTGTTCTGGGAAGAAATAATAGAGCATCCTGGTGGTTTGATTTTATCCTTATGCAGTTTAGGTAGATGATAAAAAGCCAGTGTCAAATGATTCGGGCATCACAAAAATTGATATTCTTCAATATCTAACATACCTTTCTCGTACGATTCTTGAATGAAATCATGATATTCTACAATGCTTCTGGTATACTCCCCTTTAGATATAGGGAGATAACAGTATCTGACAATTGTCACAAAGCTTCTTTACAATAACACTCCTTTGTTAAGAGGGCAATATTCCCCCTTTATCTGATGGTTTACAGACTATCTGTATATCTATTTGTACTCTTTCTAGGGATTCACTTTGTTCTCTTGTTATGTGTGTGGGTCCAATCCTACATCTTTGTAGACGTAGACTCATCAAGTCTATTGTTATCAAATCATGAAAGACATCTATAGCATAAGCATTTGGGAAGAAACGTCGAGGATGGCTTGAAATTACTTTTGGCACCAGACTGAAATATTCCTAATTGTTGTACTAAGTGTAAGTCATCCAAACTTTCATTTTCTTGAGGTGCCTTCTCATTTGCCAAGGTGTCAAGGATCTCTAATGTTTCCAAGTCGTGGCCAGTTAGGATATCAGTCGGTCCACTTTTAAATATCAGATCCCTTTTGAGCTTTTCATTCTTTAACTTGAAAAACTTGTGAAGTTTCAATTTTCTCACAAATTTAAAGATATCTATGCCAGTTTGTGTGCACTCACATTTTTTGTATATGGATAAAGAAAGTCCCAAATTCAAAAACATTTAATCAGATTTTGTCAATTTCTTAGGTGTCAAATTCACAATAGTTAGGTTCTCCATCTCCATCTCCGTCTCTATTGCACATCGAGGATTGCAAGGCGTCATCTTCTCTTCCCTGTGCTCCCTCGTCTCGCTTGCCCCTTACTTGATTGTCTGGGGGCTTGTTTTTTCCATCATGTAAATGTGTCTCCCTTAGGAGACGATGTTCTTCTTATAAAGGGGTCTCTCCCTCTTTCTTCACCCGACTGTTCTGTGTCAGTATCCACATCGGACTTTGATGTAGCTTTGCTTTCCACAGTAATCAAATTCTTATTGCATCTCAAATCCCTTCATGCACAGACAAATTCTGCACAGTTCATAATCAAAGGCTTCTTAACTGAATTTACCTTGTTTTCTGTTGAATATTTCTGCATAATTCGTAAGTCTCTTTTTCATTGCCTCATGAATTTCATCCTTGGCTCCTTTATCTTCGTCTTTATGAATGTCTTGTTCTAATTCCACTATTTCATGTAAAACTTTTTCTCTATTATTCCATGCAAATTTTATTAAAATGTTCAACACCCCTTTAGATGAAGCCACTGTTTGTTGTGCCCATTCCCCTAACGGGGGGGGTCAGGGTTCTCATAGGAAGGGATTGTATATATAGGTAGACTGCAAAGTGCCCTGTTCCTTTCCACATAATTTTGTAGGTAAGTGGCTTCCCACCATTTCCAAATTTCTCTTTCATGTCATATTTCCAATTTAAAAAACTTGCTTTTTAAATCATCTTTTTGAGACAAATTATTCGCTCAATCTATGAGATCCGAAAGCTGGCCTTGTTTAAAAATTCCCACTGCAGCCTCACGTCTTGCTGCTTCACTGAACATGCTGCTCCTTAGAATTTAAATAGCATTAACGTTTCAACCTTAACCAATGCCTTCTCGCTCCTACCGCTTCACTGTAACAACGGTGTACACTTATAGGAATCAGAGTTCTTACCTGTGGGGACTTCTGGAGGGCTTGTATGTCCTCCGACTTACTCATCCATCATGTCTCACCACAGAGCCAAATCCAGAAGCGGCGGTGCCACAGCGTTTATCTGTCAAAGCTACAAAGGTCACCAAAGGCTGCTGTACTCTCGGGCGGGTGCCTGACAATGTGAGGGTGAAATCATGTCAAATATGCTCCAACAAACTCCAAGTCGGCACTTGCAGAGAAGGTGCTCATTCCTTTATTTCCTTACTTTATAGCCTTAGAGGCTTCTCGAATGCCTCTGGAGCAATTACTAATATTTTACAAAACAAATGGCTGTCTTGAATTCTGGTAATAAAATAGGGCCTGATCTACCTGATCAGCCCCTGGTGACATACCAGAGAGGTAAATCCGTCAAAGACCGAATAGTTTCTAGTCACTTTACACAAGAAATTAGAGGCATGACCTTTACAGAGGTTCAAGGATTTTTTCCATGCACTAGATTTAAGCCATGCAAAAATAGTGAAAAGGTTTTGTCCTATAAGGTTCCGGATTGTGGGAAAAAAATAAAAAAAGCTAACACTTTTGAATTGTACTGCCTTATGTGTGCATGTGCTTTAAACTATATTGGGTGCACCAAGCACCTCACAAAGAGATCAATCCTAGAACATATGAGGGGCATTACAATTCAAGACCCCACATATCCTGTAGCAAGACATTTCAAACTTTATCAGAGTGACAGAAATCTACTAAAGTTCTGCTGTATTGATCATGTATTTCAGGGGAAAGAGAGGAGGGGACAGAGTCACAAAGTTAAGAAGATTAGAATCTCGTTAGAATAAAGACTTACAAAGGTCCCCTTTGGTTTAAATAAAGAGGAAAAACTTGCTGTACATCTAGGATAAATTCATCATGTTGGCATTGGTTAGTCATGTATTCCCAATTATTGATTGAGTAGGGCATTGCAGTTGCCATTTTCTTCATTTTAGAATGCGATAACTATTAGAAGTTTGCATTTGCCCATACAGAACTTTACATCTTGATATGAATGTGGGTTTTAAATAATGTTGGTTATCAGAAAATAATAATCGTGCTCAGCCATAATAATTTCTATAATAATTAATTAATTGAATATTGGTATATGAAAGTGTACTATGTAGTTGCAAAGTTTAATTTAATTTAAGTTACTTAAAAATGGTGACCGAAAACACCCATTCAGGGCTTCATGAAAGAGCATAAGAATCATGTATTCATAAAAGCTGGCAAATTGAGACTAATGACTTTTGTAAAAATATTCTTCCAAAAGGAATTACTTAAATACTGAATCAAGAAAATGAATCATTGAGCTAGTTATGAAATGACTAAGTTATTTCAAAATGGAGACCATGTTAAGAGTATATCAAAGTGTATGGTAATGTTGTCTGCCTTTGATATCAATGAAGGCTTTGAGCCAATTAACTTTTGTTATTTATGCAAGTCTCACATCTGCTGTAGCAGACATTGACGAAGGAGTTTGCCATAACACATTTGTTAGCAAATCCGTCCTAAATAAAGGAATGAGCACCTTCTCTGCGAGTGCCAACTTGGAGTTTGTTGGCACGTAATATTAGACATGAATTCACCCTCATGGTTTCAGGCACCTGCCAGACAGTGCTGCAACCTTTGGTGACCTTTGTATCTTTGATTGATTGATATATATATATATACCTATACCTAAAATTGGGAACTTCCCAGAGCTCTCCTTTGTTTTTTGCATAATTTATGCGTCACGCTAACCCCTGAAAGGGCCTTGGTTTGACTTATACTGGGTGCTCCCTTGTGTCTGGACAAAGCTATACCCCTCTGAAGAGCTCTAATGAGAGCGAAACACATGTCAGGGGTTGCTTTACTCATTCCAGGTTGGCTTGGACGGTATTTGACCAGTCCAAAGCTGTAATACTGTGCCTGGAGTGGTAAATGGCTTTTGTCATTTTACAGCTCGGCAAGGATGACACTGTGTCAATCTTATGCTTAAAGATTTTGCTGTACAAATGGCAAAAGACTTTGTCATTATCTAGCTCGGCGAGGATAGCACTGTGCTGATCCTATACTTAAAAACTTTGCTAGATAAGCAGACATTTGAGGTGAGCAAATCTAGAGTGTCGCTGGTGTTGCAGGGTGCTCTTTACTAGAGCAGCTCTCCACCTAAAATTGGGAACTATATATATAATATATATTCATCTCAGTGGAAGTTGCCACTGGGTAGTTATAGTTAGGACCACATTTCCATAGGAAATTGATTTTTTGGTTCGCTAATAACTTTGGCCCCGTTTGACAAATCTTCACAACACTTTCCAAAACAAAGGCTCAGCTTCTTCCTGGAACGTTTTAAGAGTGATCCATCAAATGGGGGCCCAAATCCAGGGTGATTCAATAACGCATTATCCCTTATGCAATTTTCCAAATTGGCTGAATGGAATTACGCCCTCGCCATGCACTGCTTATACCACCACATACGACGCACCACTCATGATATGTTTAATGACTGCATTGATAACATCCCCAATGGCACCTAAAATTACATAATTGATGACAACACTTGCATAGTGAGGGCACGAGATATAGTTACTTTGGTGCACAAGTTATAGTTACTTCAGATAACTATAACAGGTGAATTTCAGTGGTTTTGTTAGTTTAAAACGTTTTGTTTTAACCAACATTTTCACCCAGCTATGATGTGCCTTTAACCTTTGTTTTTCTCAGTGAATATATAGTATATGTAATGTGTATTTGTTGCTTTCTTATCCCGTGACTCTACTTTCCTATTTCCATGGAAATAGGTGAAATGTGAAAAGTTAATTTTCCCCTAAAGAACAGCTAACACTTAAAATGCATTGGGCAACACAAAGTTGTGGCTATTGTTTTGTGAAAATATTGAAATATGAATTATGTGCTGTAAAGCAAGCATAAATACATATTTAAACTATTAATAAATTATTGGGACATACACAGCATTCAGTTTTCTGTGTCTTTTTATGAAATGTTACCAAGGTCAAGAGGGTTCTTAGCATGAAAACCCTCAACCTGGGTGGAGTACTTAAGACAGGGACTACAAGATCTCAACGAAGGCAGGCTACCAACCCCAACTATCGCTAGAGAAGATCAGCACCCATCACAACCCACAACAAAAGCAATGGAACTCTCTGATCCCCTTGAATCCCTCCCATCTGTAAGACTCATTCAATTGAGTAATGGAGGATGAGATTTTGGTGCAAACCTTTAGACTCTCATTGACATCTGGAGGAGGATGGCTGGTGCCCTCCCTCACCCTGTAGAAATGTTAATAAATAAAAAGCCTAGTTTACTGCACTACCATATGAGGTTGGGAAGGCACGAAATAGATAACTCATTTGTGCATTGCATTTCTCCAGCAGAAATATACAGGTTAAAATCTTTTATCAGGTTTTTGGGTAAACAAATTAATGGGATGGGGTGAAAAGTCAGGTGATGCAAGAAATATAGTTTTTTATTGCCACACACTCCATTAGTTAAAGTCTAGCAGATCTATAACTGTGATCCCCTGAATCCTTACTCACTTCAGAATCAAATTAATAAGGGGGCTAGTAAAACAGTTTAAGATCTACATGGACTAGTAGCTGACAGTATTTTCCACATAATGTTCATTTGATTTGTCTTATATAATCTTCTATTTGTTGTTACTGTTCTATTTTGCAGAAAGATGGTGAATGGCAGTAAGTCAGGTTGGACATCATCTGGTCCACGACTCCTGCCGTTAAGCACCTTTATTATTGCTGAGTGATTCTAGAAGAGAGAAGCTGTCCACTACTTACAGGCTTTCAGCAATAAAGTTGGCTACTGCACGTGTTGTCATCACTTTGGTCTTTTTTTACATTTCGTCAAAGTCCCATTCTTTCACTATGATCCTTTATTTTTATTTATGAGGGTTCCATGTCTTTTTTTGGCTTTCAGCTACGAGAGTTATGTCATAAGCATACCAAAAGTTGTTGATGTTCCTGTCAAGAGAAGGTCTTTTTGGCAACACAAAAAAAAAAAAACTTTTCTTCTCTTGAAGATCTAGCTGGACACTTCTGAGGTTGACTTATCCAGTTTGACACAGAACAAGGAGTACATCTTGGCATTAGAGACAATCCAGGAAAGGGAACAATGGGTAATCCATGAAAACCCTTGTTGAGGAATACAGGCCAATAGAAGCAGAGATCCAGGAACAGTGGAAAATTGGAATCTATTGCTCAGAAGAACCCTCCTGAAAATAAGCCTTAGCCTGGAATTCGTGTGAAAAGAAAACAAGAAGTGATATTGTGTACCAGCAAAGAAAGAGAAAATGATTTAAAAAAACAAACAAAAGTGAACATTCCTATTCAGAAAACCCTGACATGGGTTAAAGGACTACAAGTGGTACTGGATTGGACTCAGGAACATGGTCACTCGCCTTTCGGCATTGCCATGTTGCTCGCAAATCTGTGACACTGGTGGCAGTGTGACATCAGAAAACATCCGAAGTGAGCAGAAGTGGCATTCAGGGAAGAATAATCAATGCTGCTGATCTGTACCGGGCCGCACAGAAATGTAGTGGCCCAATGCTAAGGTCATGATTCTTAACAACAGAAAAAGAGCAAGGGTGAGAGTTTGTTCCAGTCCTCCAGAGGAAAGGTAGCTCGTGAATAAAACCCCATCTCTCTTTCACAGAGTGAATGTAACCTCAAATGAGTTTGATTCCTAACAGTTTCTTCCACAACTTTTCAAGCCCATGCTCCTCGTCAGAACCCCTTTCAAAGAGCCATGGGTCACGCAGGAGCTATCAAGCCCAACTGTGGAGGTTGAGGCCTTTTACTCCTTACGTCCCAGGGCCCAGTCTAATATGGATTCTGGATAACCTGGCCAAGTAATACGTCTGCACTTGACTCTCACTGTACTGCACATCACTCTCTAGGCAGGAAGGTGTGTGTATATAGATTAGTGAACACGGGCTCACAACTCAATATGTATACAGCAGAAGCAAAAAAATATTTTCCAGTCAAATACTCATGCTTATGAAAAAAGTAGTATTTTATTTCTACTGCAACCCACACAAAGGAAAAATAGGACATTCACAAACAATAGCACAATTCCCTTTTGAGGTCTAGGTACTAGTGTTTCAATGGCAATTCCCTGTCCCACTTCCTCATGTTACCAATAATGGTTATTCCCCATTCACTGACGATGCTCTGAGAGCGTCCTCAGTTGCTCCACAAGGTCAGACCAGTCTCAGTCCTCATTGCTCCTGGTGACCTACAGGTCAACCCCACTCAGTCTAGGGGCTCCAGCCAGATAATCACAGCACAGTGCTTACCAGCATTCCCTCCTGGCATACAGGATCGTCGCCACACTACCAAGAAGAGCTTCAGCCCTTATTGCATGGCAGTCCTGCTCTTCAGTCGTTTCCACAGTTATCTATATGGTAGCCCTCTCCTTGAATACGGGGTTGCCAACTCAGTCCTGCACATGAGCATCAACCCGATCAGTGCAGCAACTATCTCTTTACACCTCACACTGGGAGTCCACTTGACAGGGCTCCCCTCTGGACTTTGCTCCCTCAAAGGCTCTCCTCTTCCTCACACAGCCCATCTGAATGCTTAGTAGACAATGTTTGGGGTCTCAACCTCCCCTTCTTATTCTTTATTTCCAGACACCAAATGTGAATTAGGGTTTGTGTTTTGGATGTTTATGTTGGGGTTCTTCTTTTTTTAAAATGTATACTCCCCTACTTCTTCTACCTCTTGAAAAGCAGTCTGTCACAGCAGATATGTATTTGAAGCCAATAGTCCCACAACACAGGCATGGGAGTGACTAGAGTTCACACTTGGATGTCAGCCACAGTGATATGTGCCTCAAAGAGTTAGCACAGGGATCCCAGCCCTACTCTTTATGAGTCTCGTATCAGTCCCATCATCTGTCTGAGATGTGCCCAGGCCCCTTTCTTGTGACCTCTCACTGAACCAAATAGCACTCTTTGACGTGTACAGAGGAGGCCTGGTCCTCCCCTCCTCAGTGTGTGCCCCACCCAACTCACAGGAATGCAGCAATCCAGAACGTGTCGGGCTGGAAACTCTACTTCCACTCCATGCTTCATCATGCAAGCCTGCTGCTCCCTAAATAGAACCCAGGACCCCCCATGTATTGTACCTTTCGAAGGCACACTTACATCCAGTACATGCATATATGCATTGTACAGTACTATATTCCCCATGTACTGTAACACTCACAGGCAAACAACATACAGCATCTGCACTTAACATGCACACACTGCCCAGCACTTCAATCTTTAAGTAGTGTACCACTCACAGGCACACATACACCCAGTTCATGCACTCATCCTGCATACACTGCAATACATCATGCAGGTAGTGTACCACTCTCAGGAACATGGCACCACCAAGCATATGCATACATTCACTCACTAAGCAGTACCACATTATGCCCGTGTGGCACTCACCACCCCCCCCCCCCTGGGGTATTTATACCCACACAGCACAGATACACCATTCTGATGTAGGCCAGGGTGAGTTAAGCACACAGCAGCAGAACCTTTAAAAAGCGAGTGAGCTGGTAGACTCCACTTCAGTGACGGGTTATAAAAAATGAACTGTTCACTCCTACTGACAGTACATGGTATGCTGCCACTACCACTTACATATGGTCTGGTCCTGCCAATCTTTAACCGATTATTGGCAGATAGCTCTTAATGGTGCAACAGGATCGGATATCATGCTAGAAGCTCACCAGATATTATTGGGCTTGATCCCATCCCCTTCTAAGAAGCAGTTAACTCAACGTTTTTACTATCAGGCCTTGTGCCTGCAAAATGTTGCCTCGCCATGGGTTGACTCAGCAGTAGTGGAAGAGGTATAAATGCTCAATTTTAAGGCAGATGATAAACTAGAAGACAACTTGAGAGCATGGGCGGCCATGACCATAATTACAGACTTCCAGGTAGTAATAGACTAGACTGGGAATACGGGGACCACAAGTTCTTATACCTAAAGGGGGACAACACACAGCTGTTGGGATCTCCCTACAGGGTCTAGGTTTATTTTCTTATATATACATCTATTATTTCACCCATTACATTTACAAGCGGAAGCAGCTATAGAGCAAGGAAGGGAGGGGATTTTGTTTAATTTTTTTTGTCTTTAGTTGTTACATGGTTCAGTAACCAGGAATTCAGAAAATGGTGTCTATCCTGCATAGTTTTGATCGCAGTGTGCACGGTTTCTGAGGCAAATAACATCCCAGTTCCAAACTATTAGATGCTGCGATTTATGTGCAACTTGATTTGCTGATCATAACACACGTGATGAGCTCCATCTATGTTTGACTATTAGTATTATCATACACCTGTGATATTGTAGAATTTTCCGTTGCTCAGTCCCATTGTCTTGTGGTATAGGTGTGCATAACAAAAAAAAATCAATAAAGTTTCCTTAAAAAAAAAAAAATACTGCTACCACGACGTTTGTGCGATTAATTCCTAGTGAAGGTAGTAACCTTCCATCACTATGAAGGTAGCGCGCTTTGGGCACCCCTCCTAGTGTAAAACATCTGCAGTCCATGAGACAGGCCTGTCAATAGCCACACACATGATCTTTGTTTGCTTATGACAAAAAAAATCTGCTTAAGGATCGAGATATCAGTACAGTTGGGTACTCAGAGCAGGGGTGCATGTCCATTACCATGAAGAGGACTTTTCCATCCCAACACTCGTCTTCCAGAGCAGCTTTTCTCACAATGCATTCTGGTTACAAATTGGATAGGTAGAGTGCAAAAAATGCAGCCTTGTCTCCAACACCTTTGTCGATTTAAAACCATTCTGTTTCACCAAGTTCAGAGTGAACTGTGGCTTCCTTGCAGTATGCTGGTTATGAATGAGACCAATGAGATCTTCTGGGTTACCATTTTCCTAAAGACATCCCATTCAACAATTTGACATGGTTAACACAATCAAAAAAACTTGCTGTTGTCGTGTCATAATTACAGACAACTAAAATTCTAACTTAGAATGCCATGGGCTTAAAAGATTTTGAAAATAAATAAGGGTGGCTTCTATTTAACTTGGCATGGAATTTGTAATCAGATTCCTTTGGAAGACATAGGTCACTAGTGAAGAAGGTAGAAACATTTTTTTCCCCAAATGGAGAGGTAATTTTTACCATGTCCCAAACTCACTAATGCCATTTGTTATATGGATAGCTCCTTGGATCCTGATTTAGGTCTCATACTCGTTCATCGATTTGGATAGCTGCGTGTTACTGGTGAGCATAATGAACGATATGGAGTATGGTTTGCTTGCTTATTTGTTGACAAATTCTGAAGGATGTTGTCAACCAGCCCCTGGAAGAGAGGGGGTGGAGATGGTGGGTTGGGTGCAATTCAGCTGTTGGTATGCTGAATTGTTTTCTCAAAAGATACGTTTTAGCCCTTTCCTGAATTTGATGATTTCCTAAGGTTGGGTTCAGAAAAATGAAAAGCCTTTTGCGGGCTCTTCCTCCATGCATTAGTCTTCTATGATTTCCTTGGTGGAGGCAAGCTGCATTCGTGGTTCTTAAATTCCTTGTTGGTTGAGCTTGTGAGCTGTGGGTTTGAAGTAGAGGGGTGCTTACTGCTTACACTCCTAAATTTGAATGGTGGTCTATTTTATAGTACAGAAAAAAAGCAGATATGTGCCCGATATGCCGATGGTTGATGTACAAAGTAAATTGCACAGTAGGTTTTCTTAGCATATTCAATATCTGCACCAATAGACTTCCGTGAACATCTGGCTGATAACTTCCTAAGAACAGCCAAGAACATTAAAGGTAGCTATGACGGGCTTCAAACAAACAGATTTATGAAGTGAGAAACACGGGAATGCACTGGAATATTCATTTTAATTATTAGTACAAGGCATGTAATCCTCTCTGGGCAGCAAACAACTGGTTGACTGATCTGATGGTGCAATATAGAATGGCAAAACCACCTCAAACCACTTCCACCTTATAATTACATATGTTCATGACAGAGATTTTGCAAAAGCTCAGATATGAAGCCTGGTCCCCCCCCCACACACACACTTGAACTAAATCTTTTTTTTTTTTTTTAAGAGATGAAAGTTGAAATGCATCATTATTTTCAAATTATTAAATTATTCATGGTAAATGCTGCTCTAGTAGTATGCAATGAAAGGTTCTAAAAACAATAAGAGGGCATCACACTTAAAAATATTATTGTCATAAAAAACTATTTAAAAAACGTATGGAGAGGGAGGTAACAGTCTGAAGCCAAAATAACAAGATTATAAAAACAAGTACATGATTCAGTACCACACATCATGTGTCTCCAGCAGGAAAAGAATTGCCTTGCTGAAGTTTTTAAAAAGTTGGTATTGGTAGGGGTAAGTACATACCTGTCAATACCCAGCCTCTAACATAATTGGTGTTCAGCGATGTGGACTTGTGTTTGAATGACATCATACAGTAAACTGAGTTAAGATCAGTAAAGATCCGCTAAATTGACTTAAAACTTTTGATTTTAAATTTTTGAGATTTGGACAATAACTGATTTTTAATCAATTTTTTTCCAAATGTGTTGTATTTCTGATTGCAGAGTTTGTGTGACCTAGGATCTGGCTAAACTGAACAAACTCAAGGTGGCTGAGCTTAGGGTTCAGTGTAGGTCCAGGGGGGGCTACATAATAACAATAATCTTAGGAAAGCAGAATTGATTAGGTCCCTTACATCCTGGGCACAGACCGTTCCAGAGAATGAAGGGTCTCCTCCAGGAAGAGGAGGAGGAGGAGGATGATGATGATGATGATGCCCTGTCCACTAGTTCATGATCCCAGCTAGGGGCGGGAGGGAAGGCTCGCCCCTAACAGAACCAACACTATCTTTTGCAGACAGACAGCTTCAGGTGCTGTTGGAGGCCTTAGCAATGGAAAAGGAGAAACTAGAGCTGGAGAAGAAGACAGGAGGGGTGGCAGCATCAATGAAGAAAGTGCTGAGGTACCGAAGGGGAGTGGGGGGGGGTTAGGGGTCACCCTAGGCTCCCCAAGAGAATACTTACAATGTACATGGAGGTGGATAACATAGACAAATGGTTGACTTCATTTGAGAGGGTCTTTGAGATGCAAGCGGTCCACTCAAAGTATTGGGGTTCACTCCTGTGAGAACTGATTCAGATAGCTGGAAGGGATAGGCACCTGACCCTACAGGGGGATGAGGCAAACTCCTACTCTCACATGAAACAATGCTTAGTCAAGAAATTTGGTTTGACCCTCAGAACAGTACAGGGTGACATTCAGGGATACCCAGAGGTGAGTACACAAACATAGGTGGACTCTGTAGAGGTCTCGGTGAAGGCACTAGAAGGCTGTTTTAAAAATAACCAAGTGTGTTCCAATGAGGGGCTGTACAATTTAATACTTAAAGAGCACATCCTAACTCACTGTGTACAGGAAAATTTATCCCAGTATCTAGTGGACTCAAAGTTGTCTGGGCCCAGAGAACTGGGGGAGACAGCTAATGAGTGGATGAGAACCAGGGTGTCTGATCAACACCAGGGAGGTGACCAAACGAAAGGAGGACAGGCCCACTCCCAGGGGAAAGCCCCAGGGAAGGAAGGTCAAAAACAAAAGGAGTCCTCACAAGGTCCCCCAAAAACCTGCACCTGAATATCTGACAGGACTATATGAACAGTTATAACTGAACAACTGGATACAATCATTTACACGCCTCTGACTGTCAACAGAGCAGTGAGAAATAGGTGGGATCAGGGAAGAAATATTGATGACCTTAGCAGCATTAAAGACCAAAGGAACGATGAATTGCATTGGATACCAGAATGGTGTTATGCCTAGTAGAAATAGGTCATACAGTTCCAAGTGACTAGAAAATGATGGCAGAGGTATCAGACTACGATGGCAACAACGTGATGGTGGCCTCTCGTGACAGAAAAAGCTTTTATCGTGGTGCCATTGAAATATCCAATGCTTCGCC
Organism: Pleurodeles waltl; assembly: GCF_031143425.1. Lineage (NCBI taxonomy): Eukaryota > Metazoa > Chordata > Amphibia > Caudata > Salamandridae > Pleurodeles > Pleurodeles waltl. Next base: position 861,161,694 of record NC_090439.1, read on the forward strand.
CTATGATTTTTGCCCTTAAGTTTCAAAGTTGAATTAGGCTCCTGCACGTAAATCCGATAGCCTCGTTTAGCTGGTAGTTGAGTTGGGGTATCGCACAACACTTCTCCTTGTCTGCACAGATTTTTACCGTATCATCTTAAAGCTTTGCAAGCTGGCAGAGGAAGGCTATGCAAGGTAGTAGAATCGAGATAGGAACTGCAGAATACGTAGTATCATGATATGTGTAAAATATATTGATCTATTTGAATGCTTCTCTAAGAACAGTCCCACTAGTGTTATCTGCCAGACTGGATACTTTTAGGAACATGCCTGATCTCAGCATATACTGGGACAAATCAATTATTTCTGCTACAGGACTTGTAGCAGATAGTCCTGTTAACGAGTTGTAAATATTGTCCACAAGATGTGGGGGGGGACAACATTTTGATACTTAGGAATAGAAATTACATTCTGAAATACACAGACATGAGGCAAGCCTCTGCAGTAGACTCGGGTATCTAAATAGTTGGGAAACTATGACATGCTAATAATGCTCTGATGTGAATAAGCTCGAATCTGTCACAGAGGTAAGTTCAAATAGAAGGTTTATTTCTACAAGCGACCTAGCATCCAGCCACTCTGGAGAGCTTCAGTAACTGTCACCTCCAGAATCGCTAGACGCCAACATTCCGCCGAACACAGCGCGGAATCAAAACATAACATATCCTCTTATCTTCACACTAAGTAACTAATTAAAAATAATAAACAAAAACAACAAGAGAAATGGAAAACAAGTCGTACTTAAGAATACATGTTACAAATGACAGTTCTTCAAATAAGTAATACATTCATAAAGAAAACAATAAAGCAATAATTTAGAACAAAAGTTACAAATGTTATTTCATAACACAGTTCAACAGATAGCTTAGGTCACTACATAGTCCTTCAAATAACTAGGACACTTATGGATCCTCATCGGTTGTTTACGAATGGATGTCTCCACTTGAGGAGTACTTGCACCTTGTTTTTCACCCTCTTGAAATGCACTTGTTCTTTGTATCCCACCTCCTTGAGCTGTACTCGTGCTTTGTATCTCAACCTCTCCAGCATTTTCACAGGTTCCATCACTCACACCAAAGGCAAAAGCTTCTGAATCAACATCCATCTTACTCCCATTTCCCAAGAAAAATGAACTCGAGCACTCTTCCACCTCTTGACTACGGGCACATGCTCCACTTCTCTGATACAAAGCCACATTTCTCAGATTCCACTTCTCCCCTCCTTCAATCTCAACTTGAAACTTCCCCACCTTCTTCACACGAAAAGGGCCTCTAAATCTCGAAACACCCCCCTTGACTCTTCCTGACTTGACTTTAACCCAATCCCCAACCTTCAACTTATAGTTGTGATGAGGGATAACAACCTTCTCACCACTCGACATCTTGACTCCTCCTGAAGCAACCCACTCTTGAAGCCAGGGGGGAATCAATTTCGACCCTATTGATCGCCCCCTCATCACTCGAAAAGGAGACTTACCAGTAACACTGTGAATTGTGGAACGATAGGCACGTACCACATCAACAATCATTTTCCGCACACAACAACGATTAGCAAGAGCTAGCTGTACTGTCCCCTTGATTAATCTATTGATTCTTTCTACAATTCCATTACCCTGAGGATAATATAGGGACGTTCTAGTGTGACGCACTCCACAATTCTTCAGAAACAAACACATCTCATTCGAAGTTAATTGAGTGCCATTGTCCGTAATCATGACCATAGGAATACCTTCTTCCATAAAAATGTCCTCCAATACCTTTATGGTCGTGGTTGTGGTCACATCACGTACGAATTTAACCACTAACCATCTTGAATGTACATCCACCACCACTACTGCAAAACGCATCTGAAGAGGAAGTTCAAAAAGTGGACCAATAAAATCTAAACAAATCGTGTGCCAGGGTTTCCCAGGATCTTCAATGTGCCCTTCCATCCTGCCCACTCCGACTTTCAACCTCTTCTCACTCTCCTTGCACAGTCTACACTGCTCCACCCAACACTTGACCTGACCATCTAAACCAGGCCACCAAAAAAACTCTTTCAACCTCCTGCTTGTCATCCCCTGACCCAAGTGACCTTCATGAGCTAAGGAAAATAATTTAAACCTTAACCCAGCTGGTGGAACAAAACGTTCTCCCCGCATCAATACACTGTCTCCACAACACGACAATTCATCTAACACATCCAGAAATGGTCTTACCGACAACGGAAGAGAACTCTCTCTTCTAGCCCCTAAAGAAACTAGTTTGAAAACATACTTAAGACAATCATCTGCAGCCATCTCACTCTTCCATTCCTCCAGCGTAAATGTACCCAAACCCCACTCAACCACATCACATATAGAGGCTACAGCATCATCCGTATCGCAACACTTTATCGATTGAGGATCAACTTTTTCCCAGTCAAGAGACAACCTGCTCAGACAATCGGCCTGGACATTTTTCCAACCTTGGACATACTCAACTTGATACAAATACTGTTGCAACCTTGCAGAAAGTCTGGCCAACCTCGCTGATCCCTTCCCCGCACCACCAGCAGACAATATCCTTAGCAATGGTTTGTGATCACTCCTCAAAGTAAACTCCAACCCCCACACATACGTTCTGAAGTATTCTGTACCCCATACAGCCGCCAAGGCCTCCCGTTCAATAACAGAATAATTCCGTTCCGTCTGGGTCAAAGTTCGAGACGCAAATGCAACCGTCTTCTCTTGACTCCCATGCTTTTGTGACAACACAGCTCTTAAACCAGTACCGCTGGCATCTACAGTCAAGATAGAACGCAAATTAATGTCAAAAGCTGTAAGGATACCTGCACCACAAATTTCCCCTTTGATTTTATCAAAGCAACTCATCTGCTCACCAGACCAACAAAACTTACTCCCATTCCTCAGCAACTTCCGTAAATCCTCAGTCTTGCTTGCAAACTTAGCCACAAACTTGGAGTAGTATTCCACAAGTCCTAAAAAGGACCTAAATTGTTCTTTATTAGTTGGTGCTGGTGCCAACCTAATGGCCTCTAATAGACTTCTTTTTGGTTTAATACTCCCTTTAGAAATAGAGTACCCTAAGTAGTCAATTTCCTCCACCAGAAAAGTGCACTTCTCTTTGTTCAAACTTAAACCAGCTTCACCAATGATCTTGAGAACTTTCCTGAGTGTGATATTATGTTCATCAACTGTTTCACCCATCACCAGTATATCATCCTGAAAAAATAACACTCCTTTAATATCTCCAAAAATCTTTGCCATCATACGTTGAAACACACTCGCAGCGGAAGCCAGACCAAAAGGCATACGGGTAAATTGAAATGTACCTTCCGGAGTGACAAACGCTGTAATGTGTTTGGATTCAGGATGAAGTCTAATCTGATGATAGGCATTTCTCAAATCTAATTTAGAGAAAAACCTACCATTTTTAACCGCTGTTAACAACTCATTTATATTTGGCAAGGGATAAGTATCCACCACAATATTCTGATTCACAGACCTCAAGTCCACACATAATCTCACATTTCCATCTGATTTCCGTGTAATGACAACTGGGGAAATCCATGGAGAAACCTCAATAGGTTCAATGGTACCCTCTATTAACATGTTGCTTATTACTTTTTTGACTTCATCCCTCACCACAAATGGTATCTTGCGAACTTTGTGTTGACTAGGGTGAGCATCATCTCTCAACATTATCTTATGTACATAACCATTCAAGCATCCTAACTCTTTCTTAAAAACATCCCTGGCCCCCTCCAAAATATCTTCCAATTGTACATTATCTACCGACAAAATTTGACAGGCGGCTCTAGGACTGATGACAATGTTGAGATCAAATTGATGCATCCATCCCAGGATGGGTGGACCTTCAACAGCCACATAAATTTTCCCAAGAACTTTCCTCTTTCCAAACTGAATTTCCTTCAACATATAACCAAGCAATTGGATTTCCACCCCTTGATACCCACCCGGGGATATATCCTTTGGTAACAATTTTTCCTTCCGCCAATGACTTCTAAAAAGGCTCTCTGGAATTATGGTGTACAATGAACCAGAGTCCACCATGAGGTTAATTTGAACTTCCCCAATAGAGAAAAGAGCCGATGGTCTAGAGCATCTGCGGTCACTCCCATTCACTCTCATGGTCACATCATTCTCAACTACAAGTATCCTGTCCTCACCAGCAGATTCACAGCACTCTTCCACTATATTTATACTTGGTTTAGATTCTTTAGCAAATAGGTTACCTTCCCTACACACCCGAGCATAATGCCCCCTACGACCACACTTGCGACACTCCTTGTTGACAGCAAAACATTTCTTGGAGTCCCCTAAATGAAAAGTACTGCCACACCGAAAGCACTCTTTTCCCTTGCTCCTGTTATACCCCCCTTTCTTTGGTACAATTCCAGTTTCCTGTTGAAACCCTGTAGAATTGCTTGACAAAGCCATAACATCCACAGTTTTCTCTTTCCTTTCTAATTCTTTTATACAGCGTCTCGATTCCTCCATGACCTTTGCAAGGTCAATTGCTTCTTGCAATGTGGGATCCTTTGCCGCCCACAACCTCTCCTGAATCTTTTTATCGCGGCACTGAACAATAAGTTGATCCCTTATTAGTTCATCAGTCATGGTTCCAAACCTGCACTTGACAGACAACTCTCTCAACCGTGACACAAAATCGTCAATGGATTCATGATGGTCTTGGGGTTGAGTATAAAATTTATATCTAGCTAGCACTAGATTAGTTTGTTTAGCGAACCTGTTCTCCAATCTTTTAATGGCTTCTTTAAAAACATCGTCCATAGGCTGGCCATTGGGCCCCATGGAAGGGGGAAGATATTTAAAAATCCTTTGACCTTCGCACCCCAAAGTACTTAGAAGAATAGCTTTTTTTCTTTGTGGCGAAAAACTTTGTCCATCCAAAGCGACAATATAATTATCAAGCATTTCTATCCAATCTTCCCAGGGAAGAGTTGGAATACCTGGAAGAGATAGAAATAATGGTGGTGGGGAAATATTGGTCTGGGTAGTCATTATAACTGTGCACAGACAATTTGTACACAACACAATACAGTACAATGTTAGAGTACAGTTATTCCTTACTCCAAAGATGCCAGCTCTTTTCTAATGTCACGTGCCTCGATGCACCAATAACAGTACAGTGTCACGGCGAGGCTCCTACAATGCCCCGTTTTTATTTTCCTCTTCTTTTTTTTTCCTACGCGTTCCAAGTCCGAAGATGCCACCCACAAGTCTGCCTCCTCCAATCAATGCGCTGATTTGACGTGAACCAGCCTGCTCCCCCGGAAGAACTAGTGGTGTCCTTCCTGAAACAAGCAGTCAAATAATAAAACCCCCGGCTGCTCGTCAACGCAGCACGAAGGGGAAACTCCAGTCAGAACACCAATTAAAACGGGGGCGCCCGTTATTGCCGAACAGGTGCTGGCAGGCAAGATCGAAAGTCGAGAGAAGATGGGCGCGCCCGCAAACATCAAATAAACACCTGCTGCCGGGTCCGGACGGAGATCAGCACCACTCTCGCCTGTGCACCAGCGTGAAGAGGAATAAGCAACGGCACACAGAAAATCCAAATCGGGCCGACCTAGGTCGCGTTAATCTTGATCCTCGTCGCCAAAACTGATGTGAATAAGCTCGAATCTGTCACAGAGGTAAGTTCAAATAGAAGGTTTATTTCTACAAGCGACCTAGCATCCAGCCACTCTGGAGAGCTTCAGTAACTGTCACCTCCAGAATCGCTAGACGCCAACATTCCGCCAAACACAGCGCGGAATCAAAACATAACATGCTCCCCTAGTGTTTCTTGGGGAATTTAAGAGGGCCTCCACAGAGATTAATATTTCATGATGGAAGGCCGGATGGTAGTAGATTTGTGTCATTTGAAGGGAGAATGACTGTCATGGTCACTGCTGCCCTTAATGCAACATTTTCAATAAGGAAGATTACTTAATGGAGGTTAAGACATGTGAAACGCATTCCGCAAAGCCCCAGAGACCTCTAATCATGGATGACAGTTCTTGAGTTGAGAATGGGAAGCAGGGTGATTCCACAATTAAATTAGGCACCACAAAATAACAGGCGTGAAAGAGCCTGTAAAACTGGTATCTCAGACAGAGTGAGCCAAAGCGTGGTGTTCAGTAGTTCTCAACATATGCAAGATTTAAACCACTGACTTCCACATCCTGCACACTGCAAACTTAACTCCAGTGGACCCTAAAAAACGGATCCAAAAACAAGTGATAGTTCATATAAATGCGAAACGTAAAAGGTTGGGTTCTTCCACTTGTTCTTAGCCAGTCCCAAAGTCAAAAAATTCTGGTAGGTGTTACCTGGACTACAAAGGAGGAAGAGCTCATTGGCCTAATTTAAAAATGTTCACCAGCAAGCACAAAATACATAATAAGAATAGTGAAGTGATCAGCCAGAATATCCTATAACGGCTGTTTGAAGGATGTGAAAGAATGGTAGGGGTGGAAGAAATATTTATGAAAATGGTTAGAAAGGACAAAAAGGTGGAAGATGAACGACATGACTGGATAGCATATACAAGCTGCCAGGTACCCAATTGAAATGGCTTCTGGGCCCAACCATGGTGGTTGAGGCTTTTTCCTCCAGATATCGGAGGTACGGTGTACTATGGGCTTTGAGTAATTGGGCCAAGTACCCTTTTCAGCATCTGACTCTCAGCAGTAGCACAAGGTGAGCAGTCCAAGGCTTCTCGGGAAAGCAGTAGATGTAAGGCAAGCACAGACTCACAACTCAAATTACACCCTGAAACCCAGATAAATGATTGTGCAGTCAAATATTTGCTTTTATGTGAAAAGGAGTATTTATCTACTATAAAACTTGCAATACAGCACACTGCCGGTAACAGTCGTCTTAAGACAAGCCCTTTTGCGTCACCCTGGTCAGCTCTTATTCCACTACAGTTTATGGATGTTGGTTATTCCCTATTCATCCCTGCTAGTGAATTCCAGTCTTAGACGTTCTACAAGGGCTTTTAGCAAAAGCCTGTGTCCCCCACACCTGGGTGCATCAGTAAGAACAGGTTTCTCCCACTGACCAACGATCCTGTATCATTCTTATCTTTACTCGCTAGGATGGCAGTTTGGAGTCCATGGGTGTGTTTCTCACCCCGCTGTCAGCAGGACTCCACAAACTTCAGCAGCAGTGACAGACACCACAGCACTCCAGTAATCTGACAGGATTTCATCTTATTTACCCAAGGGCAGGACTTGGGTCCCTAGGCTCAGGAAAATGAAACTTTCTTCCAAGCCCCAGGTCACAACCCAGTGGCGATTACGCCTGCATGCAATCCTAGGGCAACAACTCCCTTCCTGGACTCAGGCCAAATGCCCAAGATACAGGGGGCCTTCATAGAGCACCTACAGCAATGGCCCTTAGTTGTCTCCGCAATCCCCTCCAGACACACAGAGATCACTTAATAGCATCCACAAAGCAGCCATCCTTGGATTCTAGCACTACTAAGGACAACAGCCCTCCCTTTGTGGCAGTAAGGCAGTTTGACCAGAGCAGCAACCCTTCCTCTCAGCAGGGGACCCCTCCTAGCATTGGTGGTGGTGGTGGGGGCGGGTCACACAAGAGCAGACGACCCAATCGATGCAGCAGTTTCCATGGTCCCCACCTGACATACAGGGATCTCAAAGCACACACAAGCAGAGGACACGATCAGCACTCTGTTCTCAACAGATCAGAATCTTTCACTCTGCTACAATGATTCTCTCGGTAGGACCCCACTGGAACTCACTCCCTCCAGCAAATTTCATCTTCACAGGGCCCAATGGTCTTTTGGTCAGGCAGAAAGTGATGTTCCAGGCTCATGTTCTTGACACGCTTCGGTGATGCCCCCCCTCAACCAGCATAAAACACTGCCAGACACTTAGTCCCCATTCCTATTCACAACAGGCAGAACTCATAATACTGTACAGCTTCAGTTTGATAATTTGCGAGTCTCTAGTTCCTGATTTTATAATACATTTCCAGATTCACTTTAATTTAGTGTCTCTGCTGTGTCTTTGAAGCTCATGTTCAGGGGTAGCCCACATTTACTTTCCCACTCCTTTGTTGTACTCTTCCTCCAGAAAGCAGTCTATTAGAGCAAAACAGTCTCCAATCTTGATAGCCCCAAACACACGCTATGAGAGTGACTAGAGGTTCAGGCCTCACTGTTATGTGCATCAAAACGTTACCACACAGCCCCAGCCCTACTCTTTACGAATCACTTATCAGCTCCATTTCCTTCCTCAAATGTGCCCAGGCCACTTTGACCAGTGACCTCCTTTCAGGATCCAAAAGCTCCTTTTGATGTGCACAAAGAGCCTGTTTCTCCCTTTCATGTGTGTCCCACCAAGCTCTCAGAAATGTAGCAAATACAAATCTGTATGGGAAAACCTCTACCTCTCCCTGCTCCTCCAGCAAGCCTGGGCCTCCCAAAATGGAACCCAGTGTCCTCCATGTGTTGTAGCCACTGCAAACACAAACATACACACAATCCTCTGCTCCATCGCCCACCACACTCCTGTACCCTCCCCTCCCCTCCCCTCCCCTCCAATGTACTGTACCCTCATACTGGCACACACAAACCTCGGGCTGCTCACAGAACGCTGCATGCCTTCTCCTATTTGCGGTACCAGCCCACATATAGCCCCACACAAACATAACCTGACATGTCATTTCCTGATACACTCTACATCGTCAGAGGCAGACATGTATTCCATCCAGCTTGCAACAATGCACATTACTTCTTGATGCACTATACCTTTCTTTAAGCCACACCTGGATCCCAGCGTGCCCATACAAGCAGGTGTGCTATCTTTTCATACACTGTACCTTCCCCATAGGCACAGGTACATCCCAGCACTGCACACAATCCAATTAAGGCCCAGGATGAGTTAAGCACATAGTAACAGAACTTTGCAAGAGTGGGCCAAGCAGCACCAGTCACGTGACAGGTACAAAGGCCTGTTCTCTGTACTGATCACTAAAAAAACACGGTATGTTGACACAACAGCACTCATGCTACTTAACACCCAGAAAAGGAGATAGCCTTTCACCATTTGAAGGTGGCACATTTGGCACCTCTCCCCGTCTAAGCAGACCAGTCATGAGACAGGCCTAGGTAATAGGGGACCACTCATGATCTGTGTTAGCTCATGACACAAATTAATTACCAAGGATCCCGATATCACTGCAGCTAGGGCACTCAAGGTAGGAGTACATGTCTGCGACAGGCTTTTTTTCCCCCCCTAATACAAGCATTATTCTTACCCACCAGATTCAATCGTACCTTGAGTAAATGCACATACACAACTATGCTAAAGACAGTCACTACCAAGCAGAGCAACGGCAATGCAGTCCTATCCCACTAGGGCACTTTAGGGAATAAGGCTTAATATGTATATTTGTATAACAAAGTTATAATGAAAACCCCATCAGTATGCTAACCAGAGTGCCCCTGAAAAACAGTTCTCCTAGAATCATCAGCTGATTAATGCACATTAGTATTTCGCAAAGCTATGTATGTGTATAAATGTCTTTGAAAGGGAATTTATAACAAGAAAAAAATCTAATAAAAAAGTACCATCATGGGATGCTTGCACCCACAGAAAGCTTGTAGTTGGATTATTCGGTAAACATCAATAACTAAATACTTGAGGGTTTTCCACCCCAACCTCTAGTAAATAAGATTAAGGCCCTCATTCTGACCCTGGCGGTCTTTGACCGCCAGGGCGGAGGACCGCGGGAGCACCGCCGACAGGCCGGCGGTGCTCCAATGGGGATTCCGACCACGGCGGTAAAGCCGCGGTCGGACCGGCACCACTGGCGGGGTCCCGCCAGTGTACCGCGGCCCCATTGAATCCTCCGCGGCGGCGCAGCTTGCTGCACCGCCGCGGGGATTCCGACCCCCCCCTACCGCCATCCAGATCCCGGCGGTCGGACCGCCGAGATCCGGATGGCGGTAGGGGGGGTCGCGGGGCCCCTGGGGGCCCCTGCAGTGCCCATGCCACTGGCATGGGCACTGCAGGGGCCCCCGTAAGAGGGCCCCTAAATGTATTTCACTGTCTGCTGCGCAGACAGTGAAATACGCGACGGGTGCAACTGCACCCGTCGCACAGCTTCCACTCCGCCGGCTCGATTCCGAGCCGGCTTCATCGTGGAAGCCTCTTTCCCGCTGGGCTGGCTGGCGGTCTGAAGGCGACCGCCCGCCAGCCCAGCGGGAAAGTCAGAATTACCGCCGCGGTCTTTCGACCGCGGAACGGTAACCTGACGGCAGGACTTTGGCGGTCGGCCTCCGCCGCCCGCCAAGGTCAGAATGAGGGCCTAAGTGTGATATGAAGTATAAAATGAAGAACTACATTTCATATTCATGTAAAATAGGGCTCATCATGCCACTTGCCCATATTTAGATATTTACCTCAAGGTGACTTACAAAAATAAGTTATACATTTTCTTGGTATTCATTATATTGTGCAAGTCTTAAAATACATACTTCACGCTAAACCAAGTATGTGGTGCAGCACATATGTTAAGGATGTGCCTTCATTGCAGCAAGGATAACCAGAATGTCGCCAAGAATGCCCAATAAATGCGAAGGATTAACTTCTTTTCCCATGCACAGGCATAATGTCGGATGATCCAAATTATTGCCCCCATTTCAGACATGCATGCACATACACACAAATATGAATGCACATACTTATGCTCTTCACTCATCAATTGTGATCCCTGTATTCAGTATCCAAGTCCTCTAACCTTCCTCCAGCTTCATGCGGAGGCCCATGAACAGCATAGCTGCAGGGATAGCTTCAGTTTGTCCAGGTCCATCCCTCTGCTGTCTGCCAGGGAGGTGATTCAGGTGCGAATATCACTTGAGTGCTTGCACAGTCCCCAACTTAGGAAACATTTTTTTTCTTCTTTTTTTTAGCATGAACACTGCATGTAGCAGGAAAGCTGCACCTTCCGACAGGCAGTCTACATGTGCAAGGAACTGTGAATCATTCAGTCATATCCTGACAAACACTCTAGCTAAATGTTTTCTCAGTGGCGGCTGGCAAGTAGTAGTGCTCTACCCACCTGACCCTATAGAGCCAGCTGCCAGAACAAAATCGGTTATACCTGTTGTATACTCCGCCCTCACTTTGTATTCACTTCCTAATTGCACAACCCACTTCTCTTTTCATTATGTATCGTTCTCACTGAGAGCCATTAGTGTGAATGTCAGATTCTAAATCTGATAATTCACTGATGTGGTGTAGCAATGGTTGGTTAAAGATATCGTAACCCACTGATGCCACCTCAAAGGAATTTCGGGCTGTGCTGGAAGTGCCTTGTGAGTGCCTGCCAGAGATGCTGGGAGCACAGCTTCTGAAGGAGGGAAGGCACAGGGAATGTTGGGGGTGAGTGACACTTGGCCAGGTATTTAGTTTTAAAATTTGGGGTGCAGAAGAAAGGCCATTTTATGTAGGGCTTCCCCATTACTCGTCTGTCCTTGCATAGTAGTTGGAAGCAGGGTCAGATTATTTGGGGGGCGTACATAACAAAATTACAGAGGGGTAAAAGGCAAATTACAGGAATGTTTTTTACCTCAGTGTTGAATGACATCACAGGCAACTCGAGATGTCTATTCAATATCACGCAAAAAAAGAAAATACCCGTAATTCACTGTTACCCATCTTTAACTCCATATGTTATGCATCGCTCTCAGAAAGCATCTATCCTTCACATCAGTTTCTCAATTGGGTAACCCACTACTATGACGCAGCAACAAAACTTGTTATCCACTGTTGCTATGTTATTAAGGGTTTCCTGGCCATGCTGGCAAGGCTTTCTGAGAGCCTGTCAGGGCAGCGCTGGTTATCCACTTTGACTGAAAGCAGAAAACAAAAGCTGCAGAAGGAAAGCAGGAGAGATTGGTGTGGACTGGTTAAGGACAGCAGGCAAGATATTTATTTTTCATATTTGGGTCAGGGAGGATAGGCCAGAATAGAACTGTGCAACAGTTGAAAGGAGGAGGCAGATGAGTTTAGGGGCCATAAATAATATAGACTTTTGCCTCGGGATTCCACACAACTTGAGCTTTGCTCAACTTGTTATACAGTATCACTCAGAACCCCACGGTGAAAAATATCTCTGATTTTCTCTTGCCCATCTATAATTCTACACATTTACAACTGTTAATTTTATTCCATGTCTGCCAACTTTGTGCTATCACAGGGTGCCCAACAGGGATCTCCTATTTTCACCACTGTTAACTGTAGATCTTAAACCCTTATTATAGTCATTCAGAAATCACGAAAGCAAGTCTGACGTCCAAGTGGTCAAGACCTCATATACGGTGGCAACATCTATTAGCCTCAAATTCAGAAGCAGTGGACCCTGCACAGATTTTTCTGCCTATAATTTGACAATCCTGAAATTTCAGGCTACATCTTAAAAACACTTCAGCGTCTCAATGTAACCCCATCTAACCTTATAGTAAAAGGCTCAGCTTTAATAGTGGCATTCGTGGGCCTTTAAAATATCTAGGCTTATTCTTCTACTGCAATAGCCTGAATGACATCATTGATCTCACATAAAGATGGTGCCCACAATACATTTCTTGGTGGGACTTCTTAAAAGTCTTTAAAAAGGTGCTCACTCCTAATGTAAACTATATAATTTTTTTAAACAATTGTCATTTTACAATCCAACCAAAAAAATTATCATCCTTGTGAAACTTTGCCTAAACAATGACAACCATCTATCAGCTTTCCATGCAATCCATGGTTTAAAGTTCTTTAAGATTTGACAGTCAACAGCACCCTCTGGCTTCAAACCATATGACAATCAGTAGTTCCTATAGACATAGAAACACACTGCAGTAAATGATCCAAAACAAAACAAAACAAAAAAAAAACACCAGGACACCACCAAATAAATGACACGGTTGAACTTCTCCGACTAGATAGTGCCTTCTCCAACTGCCCAAACAAATAAACTAATCTCACTACAGTTTAACAAAAACAAACTATGAGTACAATAAAACATCCTTAAAGTTCCCTTCCTGACAAGAATGCAAAATTTCACTTTAATTAATTTAGGGTGATCCTGGAAACCGAAAATCATGGAAGAACAGTTATCCTACCAACAATGGCATCTTACAGAGCCAATTTGGTATGCACAATACACAGTCTCCCCTGTGGATACAGAGAATGCACAATGTGTCTAATGATTGGATGAGAATCCACACATCCCAGATGGATTTCTGGACATGGATCAGGAATTGCAGACACATACTGCTTATGGGTCTGATAGGATATTATCAAACAACTGGGTTTGCTGCATTCCATAATCCTGAGATTAGTCTGTGGAGGCTCACAAGAAATGGGTTTCTCAACCTTGCCCAATCACTAACCAAGTGTAGAATGTTTTCAGTGGTAAAGTAGAATTGCGTTCATTATTAATGGACTTCATCGCTGAACAGAATACACAGGATGTTGCAAGGTACACCATGTTAATGAGTAATCCCAGCATATGAGACACGCCAAAGCATTAACAAAATGTTAAATTTCTTACTGTACCACAGTGAGGAACAAAGCAATTTGCCCAGAAGGCACAAACGTATGACGTCAGAGGCAGTTCTCTTACTTGTAGGGTGCGAGCTGATTCAGTATTACGTTGGCCACGTCTATCATGCTGCATTTAAGTTTTAGGAGAATTATATTAAGGAACAGAGATGACTTCTTTGAGATATTTAAAAGGCATCTCATCACTTTTGCGGTTAGATGTTAGAGGATGACGACACATTGCTAAATATTTCATTTGCCTTTAAATAGCCACTGAAACCTGCAACTATCTCCGCCCAGCTGAGTGATCTTTAGTGTCTCCGTTTTCTCTCTTATCCCATTCCTCTTCCCCTGGTTTTACAATCTGTTTAGCATTTCATACACGTCTGGTCGTTAGTGGTCAGGGTAAGGGACAGAAGAGGGCTTAGCTGCTGGTCAATCCAAGGTACAAGGTTAGAGCTATCCAACAGAAGATCCAATTTTCAATGAGGAGAGTCCTGGGAAGGACGCAACTTCAATTCCAACGAAGAACGCAACAACCAAGCAAACAGCCCTTTGAACCCAGTCCCATTGGAACACAGAGTGCGGCCTGGGTGGACTGGTGACAAATCACTGCAGGACACAGTCAGAGGCTTCCCCGCATGGGTTACATGGGACAATAGTACAGATGGACTGAATTAGTCACAAGAAATATCAAGGACTCAAAATACTAAACATCAGTCAGTAGAGTGTATGAAACTTGAGCATTCAATGGACGTAACCAGAAAGCAAAGGAGCCATTCTTCAGTGAGGGTTTAACGGAAGCTGTTGTGAGACAGAAAGCAACTCTGTCAAGTTAGGCACAAAGCTTTATCTATTTATAGAAACAAAATGCAACTACCAGAGGTCTCTGTGTATGTGTGTATAGAAAAGAGACAACTGATGATACCTCAATGGAGCAAAGATGAATACAGGTCTAGAAGGACGTAAGGAGATGGAAACAGGGACTGGTGAGTTGGATCATGGCCCAAGACAACGATTCAGAAGAGAAAAGACAGCTGTGGTAGCATATCTAACCCTACCAGTGACCATAGTGCCAGCTGACCAAAGAGTGCAAAGCATGTAGAAAGAGGATTGAAATTACATGGCAAGCATTTGACAACCCCTGCAAACGAAAGGTTTGGACAGATATTGTGGTGAAGGGTGATGGGGACTGTATTCATTTAAGTATCAGCAGAAACGCTAAATGGTTCCTGGTTGACTGAGGCCCGACTGACCCTGTCACTGTCCTCCTTTGTTCCACCCACAACCCCTGGCTGCCAACTGACTCTCCTCACTATATGAGAAACTACCACATGCACACATCCATACTAACAGTCACACTTTTACAGAGCTGTAGGATAGCGCTGGAGAAGAATGAGTACCCTGAAAATAAGAAACCAAGAGACAACATTCTTGAGGGGAATCAAACCTATGCTCACCCATTGACACTTAACACTAACGAGTGAGCATTTGTCTGCATATGAAATAGGACTGATAAATCTCCAATGGTAAAATACTAAGTGTTTCATTTGATGGGCACATGCTACTCTCCCTTTGCTACTACCTCTTCTGCAACTCTTCCCAACACGGTTGGTTTCCCATTGAATCCGCTCCCCTCTTTAGGCCATTCTTCTATAAGTTTCATCACTCCTGTCATTAGTAAAGGGTGCGCTTTTGTCGGTCAACCTTCTTCTACAACATTACTTCTTCTATAACCCTCCACCCCCATTTTACTCTTACTATTCTTATCAATCAATTTGTAGAGCGCAATAATCACCCGCGAGGTTACGCAGTAACTGATATCTGTGCTGCTCCATAAGCATCAGCTGACAAGCCAGCTCTTGCGTCCCCTTCTGAACTCCAGAAAAGAGGGTCAAGTTCGGAGACTGAGGGAGAGGCTGTTCCAGGATTTCACAGCAAGACAGGGGAAGAAGCATTCACCGCTGTTGCTTTGGTAGATGCAGGGGGTATGAACAAGGTAGAGGGAGGTGGAACATCGGAGTCTGGAGGGTTGGTGGTTGATGTATGCTGGTACTTGGTTGTGCAGGGTCTTACAGGCATGAGTCGGAATCTTGAATTGGTATATCCTGTGGATGGGGAGCCAGTAGTTTTTCTTCAGGTGAGGGGTGATGTGGATGCGTCTGGGGAGGTGGAGTACGAGTATGGCTGGTGAGTTCTGGATGGTCAGGACTCTTGAGGTGGTGTGAGGTGATTCCTGCATAGAGTGCGTTGCCGTAGTCCAGGTAGGCTGGTGACGAGGGCTTGAGTGACTGTGTGTCTGGTCAAGACGGGAAGCCATTTTAAGATCTTTTGGAGCATGGGCAGGGTAAGGAAGCAGGCGGAGGAGACTGCGTTTATCTGGTATTTTTTATGGTGAGTTTGCTGTCCAATATGATTCTGTGGTTCCTTGCATGGTCCGTGGGAGTGGGTCCCAGTTCGGCAGGCCACCAGAAATGGTTCCATGGTGAGGAGGTGTTTCCGAAGATCAGTACCTTTTTTTGTTGATGTTGAGCTTGAGGCAGTTGAATTGCATCCAGTTAGCGACGCCATTCACGCACCAGTGGAAGTTTGCTTTTGTGGTGGAAGAGTCTTCAGCTAGTGAGAGGATGAGCTGAGTGTCATCTGCGTAAGAGAGGAGTATGTGGTTTCTGACAATGTTGGCTGGGGAGGGGAGGTCATGTAGGCATTTACTCCTCCTCTCTCTTCCACTACACTCTATTTCATCACCACCACCTCCTCATAGCTCAGCAAAGTTGGGATTACTCAGCATGGAAGCATCACTTTATCCACTCTAGCACAGAGGAGGCCTGCCCCGCCAAGGATCACCATACTTCCTCTTTTTCTCTACAGCCGCTAGTGAGCTCTCACTGGGGAATACTACTGCATTTTTGTGTGTTGTTATAAAGCTCTTAAATGTAGGTTTCCATTTTTTATGTGGCATCTTGTTTTCAACGTCACATGGCTGAACTAAAAAAGTAACATATGGAAAAAAAAAAATCCATGGCGCCGTTTACAATCCAATTGAGGGCTGAGACCACAAAGGAAAGGTATTCTTAGACTCACTAAACAGGAGTGTCGATTGGGCAGCCCCTGCTCAGTGTGATCCCACTTATATTTTTGAAATTTCTCCCATCTCACCTCGAGAGTTGAGACATTTTCAAGACTAATTCACATACGAATTGTTGTGGAGCCAACTAAAGTACACATTAAAACAGACAGTGCTGAAATACTCTAGATCTGATCTAGTCTGATTATTGAAGCAGGGCATTCTTCAACCCGAACAGCAGCACTCTAAGCTATCTTGTGTGGTATTCTGTATATTTAAATCATTTACTGAGTTTAATATTTTTCAAAACCATAAAACAAACATTTGAAAAATTAGATAAAATGAAAAAGAATGTTTCTCCCATCCATATTGGCAAACATGTATGCTGTTGAAACAGAGGCAAACATAATGCAAATTAGAAAAAAATAGAGCAGACAAGTTCCCAAAATATAATACCATGTCCCAGCAAAATTGCTATGTTTTTGAGACTGCTACAAGTTAAAACTGACATCAATATAGTGGTTTTGACACATTTTACAACTATAAAAAAAAGTGTGGAACTTGGAAAACAAATTGTGTGCGGGTATGGAAAGCCAACTGCAAGATATACACTATACAACATGATGATATATCAATGTGTAATACAATACAGGATCAGTAAACTTTAGGTTACATGTTAACCAATGCCTGAAGAAATCCACAAAGTAATCTCTTTTTTGACCATAAGTGTGTGGTCCTAAATCATTTCATCATTAGGCAACTCCACCGTAGTAGAAACAAAATTCTGGGTGCTCCAAAATTTGCCAACAAAATTTAGCACTTGCGGAGTAAATTATGCAGTTGATGGATTGTTGGGTGCCTGCTCAAACAAAGGTTAACAGCATTTTTCCGCAAGGATGTAGGTAGAGGACTTCACTTTCCTAGGCCAATTATTATGACAAGGCTCAGCTGTGATTCTGACTTTTAGATCTCTCTCTCTCTCAGGGTCACTAAAAAGAGTGTTTTAAGTGTCATCTCTTCTATCTTTTATATCAGTGCTTCCCAACCACCACCCAATTTTTAGAACAACAAACATTTAAGACCCACCTAGCTTTAAAGGACATGAGGCAGGGCGTTTTTTTAATGTAATAACAGTAATTGGTTGTAAATATCATTACCTTGACCATGCCCTTCAATATCAAACTGTGGCCAACATACTGATTTGCCCATAAACATGGCAGATGGGTGAACTGCACTGGAGTCTTTTCGGAGTGGGTTGCCAGCCTGTGGAATTAGTTTGCTAAAATTAAAGTATTCTTAAAAATCCTGGTGTTGATAATAGTGATTTCAGCAAATTTGAGAAACTTCTTCAGCAGGACAGTACAGGCAAGGCCTCGTCCATTTTGTGTTGAAACTAAGCACAGCGATACAATTTGGACTCCGTTTATAAATACATACATTTTGCAGTTTTAGATTGAGTCAACTTGGCCAAACGGCGTTTGAGTACTCTACACGAGTACTGGATTACATTACACACGCTCCTGGTAATTTTATTATAAGCACAGAAAATTAACTGCTTTGCCCAGAATCAAAAGATTTTAAGCCAACGCCAGGACTTGAACCTGGTTTCTCGGACCTGAAGTCAGCAGCTCTGGCCATTAGACCACATAAATATTTCTCAATTTATGTGTGAAAGTCATGGTGTATGATCGTGTACAGTGTTCACTTTTTCTGTTAAAATTGCTCTCTGGAGTAAAAAAACTGAAGCTACAATTACTGGAAAGTTCACTCAAGTCTTGATTGGGAATACTTTTAAAGGTTGTTCATAAAACTGGACTTGGAGACATTGTTCATCACCTTTGGACTCGTGCAGAAACACGGCTAATCACTCTAAATATTACTTAAATGCAGACTAGGACATTCAAGATCCAACAAAAATAGCCTCACAACACAACAGTGGCCAAATAGCCACAGAAAGGGCCTCAAAGATGACTTGCTCCTATGACATCATCTAGAGCTCTCAATTTACAGATCATTCAGAGGGTAAGCAAGTGACCACATAAACAGGAGCGTCAATGTAAAGGGAGCTATGCTAATTCTTCTTTGACAATATGGTAACCCTTACCAATTGGTACTCAGATTTGCAAGTTCAGGAAGTAAAGAATACACAAATTTAAATACCGGAATGTCGATTTAACCAGTTTAGCGGAAGGCAGGACAATGTTAAGCGAATTACAAATAGTTTCTAGAAACAAAAGCAGGCTATGTTTTTCTGCTTTACAGGTAAGGACACCAAATGCAGTACCTGACAGTAGTGGAATAATTACATTTCAGGAACGGAGAAATTCTGACTGCACAGCTTGAAACAGTGTTTGGAAGTCGGGCAATTCAAATTGAGAAGTAATTTAATGTTTCCACATATTGGATTTGCATGCAGAGGTCATTACGGAAGCAGCCAGTCCTTTTCCAACTGGATTTGGTGAAGACACTATTTCAAAAACTAAGGAGGTCTTGACCGCTCTAACCGATAGTATATGGTGCTTAACAGAAATGAGGGAAGCCAAAGAGCTCTTGGACAGCCAGAGGCAAATTAGTTCAGGTAACCAAATGTTTAAGTCCTATTTCCAATGAGGTTTCTTCCCAAGGAATGCAACTACAGTGATGCAAGTTCATGAAAAACAAAACCTGTAAACATGACGTAAACTTTCTTGATTCAGAACAAGAAGTGGGGCTTTGAAAAGTAAAGCAAGATCACAAATGTTCTCAGAACTGGCAATTAATTTAATAAGTTATGTTAATCAGTTAAAACTTTATTCAGCATCGGCTGATACACATTTATTGAAAATGTTTACCTGGAATAAAGTAATATGACATATTTGGGAACCTTTGAAGAAATATGGAATATTTATTTTACAATTGAAACTCCTTTTCCTCACTCCAAGCAGGAATAATTTCAGCCATCACGTTTCAGAAAAACGGAAAAGGGACTCTTGCTGAAGAATGTCACAGAAAATGTACATAAACATTTAACATCTTTTTAGGAGAAAACAGCAAGTAGCTTGCATAAGCGACTTATTTCTTTGCCCATTCTTGCTTCTCTTCCCTTTCACGGATAACTTCCTTAAGGTATGGTGTAAGGTAGTAATCGTCCTGGAAAAAACAATGAAAACAAAATAAAATATTTTCACAGTTCACATGTTAGCTGAATTTCAGTTTTTAACCAACTTTTAAATGTTATTTTGATTCAGATACTATGCCAAATCCAATTAATAAATAAATGTAGTTGGGCACCTGTTAACATAGAAGGTTACCAGACTCATTCAATTAGAGGGGAATCAAGACAGCAAGCTGCAAATCCCTGAAGATGGGCTTGAAAAGGGCAAAGAAGTAACTGATATTGCTCATTCCAGAGCTGCAATGTCAGCTAGCAAATAATAAAAAGGTTTCAGTTTGCTGAGGAATAGCACAGCTGCCTATATCTCTTGAGAAAGTGCACATAAATGGCAGAAAAAGTATTTTCAGAATGAAGTTGTGAAACATTTTTCCTCAAGAAAAAAAGAGCTTGGCGTTTTCAAGGTACTGTACAGTGCTTTCTAACCAACAGTCTGGCAGGAGTTTGTAGTGAATCTGGCCTACCCAGACAAGACCGACTACTGGTATGTTGGCTGTATAAGTAACTTAACTAGATCAAAGAGATGTTTTCTGCAAAGAATCACCTGCTCGTTCAAGGAATGATTTTACCACCCAGTAAAGATGAGAACCAATCCTTAGGGAGAGCTCCCCCGATGAGACCTGAAATTGTAGGTCATTCACGAGGTTTAGGCTAATGTCAATGATAGGACGAATGGTGATCTCCTCAGACTCAGTTATCTGAATGATGACTATCTGTGTCATGTCTGGGTTTCTTATGTAAAGAAGTCAGGAGGAAAATTGAAGAGGTACTGGTTGAACTGTCAGTTGAGTACCTGAATAACAAATTCTGTCAAACATACTTAAAGCAATCACAAAGTGATCCGCCATAAATGGAGACATGCTTTGTAACAACTTCACAATCCACTCCTATTCGTGACACACATGTTCAAGAACACCACAACAAAGTGTAATAAAAACACAATAAAAATAGAGTAAACCTGTGAAGCAAAATGACAATGTCTCAGAGTACAGCCAAGCAAGTGGCTCTGACTGGGAATAAAAGATTATGTTCACTTAGTGGCAGGTAGTGCTGATGCCTTAAAATGGCAACTCTCCTAAGGACTCTGGTGAGGGATAGAGTGCTTCAAAGATAGTGTGTCGGCATCTCCCAACTCCTTGGTCTGTATGTGGTACTACACACAGGTTAGCAGCAAGGAAAGCCAGCAAAGCTTCAGCAGGGCTTAAACCTTGTTTCTGGCTAAAGAGGTAGCATTCAGCCTGTTCTAGATTCACAAACAGCAGAATGGCCTACACACGTTTATGTTCAAGAGGTGGTTAGTAAAAGAGATGAAACGCTGGGCACTTTTTCCCAGCCCTGACAGTTGAACAACGACCCACTGCAGGTAAAAGCCTGTAGATATTTTACAGCTGGAGGATGCAGCAATCAGGCTGATGCAGCCATTTCCTCCCTTCTGAGAAGGGCACCATTTAGACACACTGTGGTAGACATGGTCAGTGTAAAGCTGGCAATATAAAATCTCAGGGAGGTAACGTGTATTATCTGCAGAAGACTGTTAGTACTGCAAAACTTTTATAGCACATACTAGCGGAATGTGAGGTGCTGAAGAGCTTGCCTAAATGGGTAACATACTACACTGTGGAGGGCGTGTGGTTAAAGTGTTTATTGTTTTGTTCCTGTGTGGGAGGTGTGTTCATGTCATGCGTGATGGCCACCAAGGTGCAGTTACTGTGTTAAGGACACAGCGCTTAGCAGAGTTATGGAAGGAGAAGTGTGAGAGCAGTGTGCAGTTTATGGTTTTCAGTAAGCTGGCAGCTTTGAGAAACTCTGGTATTTTATGACCATATTCCACTTATCTGGTTACTTCTTTGAGCTGTCCATTCCGATATATATTGTTTACATTTTATGAGCAGGCATAGGTTGTAGGGAGACATGGTGGAGTGATCAGCTAGGATAGATTGTGAAATCATCATATATCTAACTGTAATTGCGAGATGTCAGCTTGTCATGACCTGCAGTGATGGACAAAATGGAAGTCCTTCATTGGAAAGTGGGATGGGGCAGATCTCTTCAGTTAGTCAATCACTCACTGTTCTGTAGGTGATGGGTGGTTTATTGCTGTGGACTGGGTATTATGGGTAATGGACATGTGGATACGGCCTTCCTTGTTGTCCTCTAGATGCAGCATCCATCCTCCATCATGCAACCTCCAGTAAGGAAAATAAATAAATGATTGAACAGCTAAGGGCAACCCAATGATGGTTCCTTCATACTTAATGATCGCAAACACCTTAAACAGAAGAAAAAAATAAACAGAGAGGAGCTCCAAGTTGGTCCAAAGTTTCTTCCCTTGGTGAAGCTATTATATGTAGCCAACAGCAAAGGCAGGACGTAGGGGACAGATTGGAAGAGGGGTGGGGCGGTGGCTTTCTTCTTGAAGGGTGGGGAGACCAATGAAGGATCTACCTCAATGGAACCAAAGGAATGCCAATTTGCGGTTTGAAGGGTTTACAGCGATCAGGGACCCCCGGCTTGCCAAAAGACAGTGGAACCAAGAGAGACAAAGTTAAAACCAACAGATGACACAAATGTAGAAATTGTCAGCGCTTATCATCCTTACACATGTCAAGTCTGCAACAAAAAAGTAATCGATCCTTGATCCCGGCAGACCAGTGGGCAATTCATTTTACCAAATATTTCAGCCCGGCATCGAGAACTAACAAGTTCCTGTTATATCAGGTAATGGTAACGTCTTAACTCAGGATCAAGAGGGCTCCATCACATCTATAGAGCTAAGTGAAGTAGTATAGGCTATTAATCAATCTGCACAGGGAAAAGCTCCAGGTCCAGACGGGGTTCCTGTTGACCTATATAAATCAAATATCCATGTATGGGCCCCCGTTTTATGAAATGTCTAACAAAGCACTGCGGGGGGCCCCATTCCATCCTCCTGGAGATCTGCCATCATAGTCCACATTTAAAAAAAAAAAAAAAGGGATCAGAGCCTCACCTGCCTGTTACAGACGGATCTCCCCTGTTAGATTCAAGTGCTAAGAACCTAGGACGAGTGCTTTTGGCCCACCTGGAAACATCGGCTGAAGAAAATAAAATTCTGCCTCATGCCCAATTTGGATTCAGACTAGAGATCAGCACAGTGGAACAATCCTTAAATCTTTATCTCACTGAAGGTAAATACATTGTGGCGAAGAGGAAAGTGTTGCATATGCCATTTACTGAATTAACGAGCACCTTTGATCCAGTTAACTGAGCAAAATTAAGGAATTATGGGAAATAATGAAGGAAATAGTTGATTTAAAAGTAAGTGTTTATTATGGTCTATATGGTGAAAATATTTAGCAAATTAGCTCGACAAGGGGGTGAGACATGGGTTCATCCTAGCTCCATTCCTTTTTTTCCTTCATATAAATGGGATCAGTAAGCACCTAATAAGTACAGGAAATGATTTGCCTAGGATGGAAGCCAACTATTGATCCTGCTATATGCAGATGATGTGGTATTGATTGCACGAACATCAACTGACCTGCATGTGTTACTGGACTCTTTTTTTGGGTTTCATGTAAGCATTAAATGTAAACTACTCCAAATCTTACATAATGACCTGTGGACATTCAAACACATAAACAAAGCACTTTACAACGGGTGGTATTACTGCTGGAGAAGACAACCTTTTTTTAACTACATAGGGACTACTTATCTCATCCCTCTCCTCTGCAAATCTCTCCGTTTGGCAGGAATATCGAGGCCATTTTTAGATTTGTGCAGGAACTAAAGCTTAAACCTATCGAGGAAATGATCACCTTATATAAAAGCAATTGTATCTTTGCAGGGTTTAATGGAGGGTGTTTGGGAGTAATGTAAAGCAGGGCACTCCAATGAATAAAAAATGTCTTTCCATGTAGATTGCTTGCAATACCAAAGGTTCTGCTACTTTCATTTTCTGTGAGGAATTGGGATTATTTTATTTGGAGGACCTGGTTTGTTTAGCTCCTCTGCTTTTATGGATTAAATGCTGGGGGAATCTAGCGAGAGCTCTAGTTAGAACCTGTATTACCGACTGCTTATCCCTAGATATGGTTAATCGGATTACTTTTCTGGTTTATTTAAAGATAATTTTTGAGAAACCAGGCCTTATGGAAATGTATACTAACCCACAACTGACAACTCTAAACTGAAAAGAGAAAATTAAGCAATGCTATATCTAGTACTGCATGGAAATAAGGCTGGTGAAAGCTCAGGCTTTGAGGACTGTTGAGATACTTACTGGAGTCAACTACCAGGTCCATCGAACCCGATTAATTGTGTATCACTAATCCCAATTATCGTTCTTATTTTACCTATTTTAGATTGAACTTCAAGGTTGCCTTCCCGTTGCAGAGCGCCTGGCAGTATTCGCTACCACCATGTTGTTGCAATAATGTTGTGAAACAGTGCAATCACTTTATATTGTTTTGTTCATTAGACTCTGCCCCAAGAATCTATTTTTTTGGTTTCTGTACTGCGCCGCTCTCCGGGGGAACCAACTCCCTTGCAAGGCTCACTGACTGCAGAGCAGATAGTGAGCATTAATTGGGTGCTGTGCAGGAGGACCACTGCACTTCCCCTGCCAAGGGCAGGAACCCCTCTGCACCTGTTCTCTGCCAGGCTTTACATGGCAGTGACACCGCCATGGAAAGGCTGGTGGAGAACCAGATCTTAATCAGCAGGGCGGCAAGGCATGCAGCTCCATCCTGGCTGATTCTGACCTCCGCCACCATCAGCCCATCACCAATCTTGACGGTGACGGCAGTAGCCTAGTGGTATGACCAACAGGGTCATAATGTGGCAGCTGGACTGCCACAGCAGCAGAAGTCCTGACTGCCACCGAGAGGCTCATGGACTCAAGGCCGCCAGCCTCATAAACAGGCCCTTAATTTCTGCAGAACATCCGGAAGCCTAATTTATAATTACATCAGCAACAGCTACACTGTAGCTGCCTGGTGCCTGCAGGAGATCTAGACTCCCACACACTTAATGTTCTTAGCCACACAGTTTCCCCAAGACCAGAAACCAAGAGCAAAAAGCCAGAACAAATCCATGTAGCTGCAGGTGCAGTACTGATTATATGAATGCAACAACATGGAATGTGCTGCCTGACATCCTCCTATGGAAAATAGGAAATTAGGACCTAAATCAAAGGTTAAGGCAAAAGGATCATCCATCGAATCTGAAGTTACCAAGCAAAATAGTAGGACCATCAATATGAGTAATCTAAAAATAAAAAATAAACACACACCCGCCATGCCCCAGAATATTGTCCATAAGTCAGGTACATAAACATACTCCCATGGCACAACACTCGATCCTCTACTTACATTATATGACCCTGTAAGTCAGACCATCTACAGAGTAGGTATTTGCCCATTCACTGCAAATTCTAA
The DNA here is from genome assembly GCF_031143425.1 of Pleurodeles waltl. Taxonomy (NCBI): domain Eukaryota; kingdom Metazoa; phylum Chordata; class Amphibia; order Caudata; family Salamandridae; genus Pleurodeles; species Pleurodeles waltl. The sequence goes on from NC_090439.1 coordinate 861,186,946, forward strand.
GAATACTTTTGTGATGATTTGGGAGAAGCATTAGTTAAAGACTGAACACGGCAAAGTGCACTTTAGAAGCCAACTAAGATGTAGAACACCTCACCTCCTCATATTTTGTCCACATTTCTTTTGGGAGGATTTGATGTTTGCCCGACAGATCCAAGGCTCGCTTAATACGAAAATTCCTTTCGTCATAGAGTTTTGGTGGAAGCCTCTTTATGGCTTCTTTGACATCATCGTCTTCATATATTGTGTCATCTCGCATTAGACCTTTAAAAAACATGAGATTCAGAAAGTGAGGAAATAAGAAACTAGCAAGCCTCACGTTGTTCAACTTCTATTTTGTTAGGGTAGTGTAACTACATTAGAATTACTGCTATCACAATCAGCTATGGGTTTAAATACTTCAGTGTAGTCATCTTTTTAGGAAAATCTGCAAGATAAGACAGAACATTTTAGAATGCACAGAGAATTAGACATTTTATGCACCACTTTAAAATACTTGCATAACTAAAGAATGATTACTAGATGAGCCCCTGAGACGAACGAATGAACCAAAAGTCAAACAGAGTAAGACTCTGGTGCTAGTTTAGGACTTCAGAAACAATAATAAATATGTTCTCCACTGTGCACTTCGAGCTAATCCCAAGGCAAATAAGGAGCACTTCCATCTGTACTCTACATTGAAATAAAATTATTTTCTCAGGCAGTTTACCAGCACCATGTTTAGTGGGTCTCAATTTGTAAGTTTACAACCTCAATCAGACCACATGAGCACTGCCACAAATAACAGGTTTTAGAGAAGTATATTATATTTAGATTCAGAAACATCTAAGAAAGAGAACCACCGCACATCAGTGATACCCTACCATCCAATCACCCACCATGTAACCAACTCCCCAAACCCATTTCACACTCTGAGATTCCACATTTCAAGATACTTCACAGATCTCCTTGCTACTGAAGACATAACGTACACGACAACACATGACTACAATTCACACTCATTCAAACCAACTCTGTACACACCCATCTCTAAATACAATAATTCACGATGTACACAACGGACGCCCACCAATGACAGTCCCAAAATGACAGGACCCAAATCCAACTAAGGCAGAGAAAACCCATGGAACCATAATACCCAACCACCTACACACTACGACATGACAAAGTCAGGTTACTTACTAGGGGCATTGATTTTTGCGAGTACTACCACACCTTACATCTAAACCTGCACCCATCCTCCCTCAATCATGTTCATTCTGAAACTGTTAGAATTCCTTTGAAACAGACTAGCACAACCACCAGTCCTGCTTAAGTAAGTTTCACCCCAATTATCTGTTAGGTAATTTTATTTAAACGACTGGATCCCTGCATTATCCAGAAAAAATAATTTAAGAACTCCCTCTGTGTTCATTTAACCACGAGGTTGAGTCCGCCCAGGTGGCACTGTCCTACCTGGAAGGTGATAGGCAGCCAAATGATAAAGCGTGACACTATTGTGTGTGAGACCACCTATTCCGTAAGGATGAAACCCTAAGATAGGTCCCAAATACATGTTTTTTACAACCACATCTGATTAGACTGGATCACGGCAATAGTGGTACCACCACAAGTTGGTCTGGTCTCGCATTCTCTCCCCCCTCAGAGAAGATAAACTGCATCAGGTCAAAGGGCTTTCTTCAACTATGAAGAGCACTCAGTAGCTCGTTCATCTAGCTCACTGGCAATTATTAGTAGAAGTAGGCGAATTTCAAAACAAACAGTGGATAAAACAGCCTGCAAGTATGAAGTGATACTAGAGTGAAAAATCTAAAAAAAAATATATATATATTATCTGCAACACAATTGTCCTGGCCAGGAATTTCAACCAAAAGGAAAAGATGACAATCTCTGTAATTTCCAATTTGTGAACTTGGACGGGGTAATTTATTTTCACAAACACCTAGCACTTGAAGGCTATTCAAAAACACATTTTGCACTATCCATACAAGCGAAATATTAAAGCTAGAATTCTTGGCACAGTAAAATATAGTTAAAAATAGTTATTTTGGAAACAAAACCCTGTGTTAACCTATGGATTTTACGTTGTTTAATGCCTTGCTGGCTTTGTGTATGAGGAACGGAGAAATAAGTTTGACACACCTTCATTTGAGCATATCTTAATTTGTTTCCAATTATTTCCCTGATTAACCATATCTTACCAGAGAATGTGACAGATCTGTACGTCATGTGACCTTTGAATTACTTTCAGGGAGAGTAGACTATTAGTAAAACCACTGGTAAATGCCCAATCATCCCAAAGGTCAGAGACGTTACACATCCAGTAGGAATAAGATATGGTTGACACCACAGCCCAAGTGGTTCACAATAAATTACATAATCATGAAACTTATCTATCTGGGGGGGCGGGGGGGGGGGGGGGAGGGTTGCCAGCTGTTTCTAAGAAATAGACCACAACTTAACCTCATGGGAAACAGACATGTTAACGAAATTTAATGATCTACCTAGGATACCACAATGTCTAGAAACCCTAGAGCTCAAACTCAGTGTAGCATCAATTCTCTGGAAAATCCACTCAATAGCGAAGATTCGTGTGGAGTCTGAAGAGGATCCTATGAAACTACTGACCCTTTAGTTCACTTGGGCATTTTGTTAACTGGACCGTAAGTAAGGATGCATCAGACAAAATACTCTCCGCTTTCTGCGACAATTCTCCTCAGCGTATTGCATTTCTTGATAGAAATATCACCAAATGCAAATCAATGCTCCTTTATGTTATCTTTGAATGTCAGAATGAATATGCGAGCAAATGGGTTTGACTTAAGAGCTAACAAAATTATACTTTATTTTCTTGAAGGTTCGACAATTGAAGAGGTACACAAGACATTTCAAAGCCAGGCATATAATGTAGACTTAAAATTATCCCGACAGACCACAGTGACTTGCATGGTGTTTGAAGACCTAGTGCACATGCAAAGAGCTATTTTTAAGCACTCAATATTCTTAGAAACCACAAACGTTTGCTGTAGACAGCCTAATAGCCTCCTCCTTTAAGGATAATCTTTCAATTAGATTGACTAGCTCCCACTGTCCCTTTAAAAAAAAAAGAACAACATTTTAAGATCTTTGTAATTCTCTTGAAACGACACAAACACACACACACACACACACGTGAAAATGAAGGTACACGTAACATAGTTAAGATTCTATGGTTTCATGTATTAATGTACATATCACCTTCGACTACTCATCCCCAAGCAGTAACAAGAGTTACATTCTACCTCAGATGAACAATAAGACCAATATCACTGTCATTTATTTAAAAACAAAAATTAACCAGCCAACCCTCAGTTACATTGTGTAAAACATGCACTCCGTGATTCAGGAATTTTTGGGATACAGGCTTTCTGTATCAGTCCATTCGTCAGTTGTTCGCATTGTTTGGGAGGAATTCCGACCCACTCCTTAAAAAACTGCCTTAGGTTTGTACTATTAAAGAACATTTGCATAGCACCACTCTCGTTAGATCCTGCCACTGACTACCACTTGGGTAGAGGGCAGGATTTATTCATGACCCAGAAATCTTGATTTTTTTTGTTTTTACAAACATTCAGTTATACATTTACTGGTGTGGCTTGAATTACTGTCCTGTTGCATGATACATTTATTTCTAAAGCTTTTGTTGTTTAGACAGGAAGTCTCACATTTTCCTCTGGAATACCCCGAGTATACAGACTAATTCATGGTTGACTCAACAAAAATCATCACCACTCCAGCAATCAATCAATCAATCAATCAATCGCATTTATAAAGCGCGCTACTCACCCATAAAGGGTCTCAAGGCGCTGGAGGGGGGGGGGGGGGTCAGTGCTCGAAGAGCCAGGTCTTGAGCTGCCTTCTGAAGGAGAGGTGGTCAGGTATGGCGCGAAGGTGGCTGGGCAGAGAGTTCCAGGTTTTCGCTGCTAGGAAAGAGAAGGATCTTCCTCCGGCGGTGGCTTTGCGGATGCGGGGTACGGCTGCCAGGGCCTGTCCGGTCGAGCGTAGAGTGCGCGGAGGGGTGTAGAAGGAGACGCGGTTGTTGATGATTTTGGGTCCGAGGTCGTGGAGGGCTTTGTGTGCGTGGGTGAGGAGTCGGAAGGTGATCCTCTTGTTGACTGGGAGCCAATGAAGTCTCTTCAGGTGACCGGAAATGTGGTGGTGGCGGGGTATGTCCAGGATGAGTCGTGCGGCAGCGTTCTGGATCCGTTGTAGTTTCCTCTGCAGCTTGGTGGTGATGCCGGCGTATAGGGTGTTCCCGTAGTCCAGGCGGCTGGTGACGAGGGCGTGGGTGACGGTCTTCCTGGTGTCGGTGGGGATCCAGCGGAAGATCTTGCGGAGCATGCGGAGGGTGTTGAAGCATGCCGAGGTCACCGAGTTGACCTGTCTGGTCATGGAGAGGGATGAGTCCAGGATGAAGCCGAGGTTGCGTGCGTGGTCGGTGGGTTGGGGAGTGCTGCCTAGGGCAGGGGGCCACCAGGAGTCGTCCCATGGGGCGGGAGTAGGCCCGAGGATGAGGACCTCCGTCTTATCTGTGTTCAGTTTCAGCCGGCTGTCTGTCATCCAGTTCGCTACTTTCTTCATTCCTTCGTGTAGTCTGGTCCTAGCTGAGGTGGGGTTGTTTGTGAGGGATAAGATGAGCTGGGTGTCGTCGGCGTAGGATATGAGGTCGAGTCCGTGTTTGCGTGCGATGTTCGCCAGGGGGGTCATGTAGATGTTGGAGAGTGGGGCTGAGGGAGGATCCTTGGGGTACGCCGCAGATGATCTCCGTGGCTGTGGATCTGAAGGGGGGCAGGCGGACTCTGAGTCCTTCCGGAGAGGAAGGAGACGATCCATTCCAGGGCCTTGCCTCTGATGCCGGCGTTGCTGAGGCAGTGTACAGGGTGCGGTGGCAGACCGTGTCGAAGGCTGCAGAGAGGTCCAGGAGTATGAGGGCCACGGTTTCTCCCTTGTCGGTCAGGGCTCGGATGTCGTCCGTGGCTGCGATGAGGGCGGTTTCGGTGCTGTGGTTGGCCCTGAAACCGAACTGTGTGGGGTCGAGGGAGTCGTTGGTTTCCAGGGCGGTGATGAGTTGAGCGTTGACGATTTTCTCAATCACTTTGGCGGGGAATGGTAGGAGAGAGATGGGCCGGAAGTTTTTGAGTTCGGTGGGGTCTGCTGTAGGTTTCTTTAGGAGGGCGTTGAGCTCTGCGTGTTTCCAGCTCTCCGGGAAGGTGGCGGCGGTGAGGGAGGCGTTGATGACGTCTCAGAGGTGCGGTGCGATGATGTTGTCGGCCTTGTTGTAGATGTGGTGCGGGCAGGGGTCTGATGGGGATCCGGAGTGGATCGAGTTCATGACGCGGGTGGTCTCCTTGGTGGTGGTAGGGCTCCAGGTGAGGATGGTGGTGATGTCGGTGGCGGGTTCCGGGTGGGGGTTTGCGTTGGCGGTCGGGAAGCTGTTGTATATGTCGATGATCTTGTGGTGGAAGAAGGTTGCGAGGGAGTCGCAGAGGTCCTGTGAGGGGGAAATGGGGTTGTTTTCTGCGTCCGGGTTGGAGAGCTCTTTGACGATGCCAAATAGTTCCTTGCTGTTGTGGGCGTTGTTGTCAAGTCTGTTCCGGTAGGCTGTTTTTCGTGCGGCGCGGAGGTGTTGGTGGTGTTAGCGGGTGGCGTCCTTGAGAGCCGACATGTTCTCTTCAGTCTGGTTGAGGCGCCACGCCTTCTCGCGGGCGCGGCATTCTTTCTTGGAGTTCTTGAGGTCGGGAGTGAACCAGGAGTTTTTCTTGTGGTTGTTGGTGTTAGCTTGAGTCTTCAGGGGGGCCAGGAGGTTGGCGCAGTCGGAGATCCAGCTTGTGAGGTTGTTGGCAGCTTCGTTTGGGTCGGTGGTGCTGGTGGGTTGGTTCTGGGAGAGGGTTGATGCGAGCTGTTCAGTGGTGATACGATTCCAGTGTCTTCTTGGTGGTTGCTGGGTGTGGTGAAGCACGGTGGTCTTCTTGAAGCTGAAGTGGACACAGCTGTGGACCGACCAGGTGAGTTCGGTGGCGTGGCTGACGGTGATGTGTTTGCTGGAGGAGAAGATGGGGTCGAGCGTGTGTCCGGTGTGGTGGGTGGGTGTGTTGACTAGCTGTTTCAGTCCCAGGTTGGCGAGGTTGTCCAGTAGGGCGGTGGTGTTTTTGTCGGTGAGGTTCTCCAGGTGAAAGTTGAGGTCTCCTAGGAGGATGTAGTCGGTGGACGAGAGTGCGTGAGGGTTGACAAAGTCTGCGACGTCTTCGCTGAACTTGGCGCAGGGTCCTGGTGGTCTGTACATGAGGGTGCCTCTGAGGGTGGTCTTGGGGTCGCTGTGGATCGTGAAGTGGAGATGTTCGGCGTCGGGGAGTGAGTCGTCGGTGTGGGTCGAGATGCGGATGGAGTTTTTGTGTGCGATGGCGATGCCTCCTCCGATGCGGTTGGTGCGGTCTTTCCGGATGAAGCCGTCGGGGATGGCTATGGCGATGTCGGGTGCCGAGGAGGGGTTCATCCAGGTCTCGGTGAGGAAGGCGATGTCCAGGTTTGTTGAGTTGATGAGGTTCCACAGTTCGATGGCGTGCCTGTGGATGGATCGGGTGTTGACCAGGATGCAGTGGAGATTGCTTCCGGGGGAGTTGTTCTTGGCGGGAGCGGAGTGGGCCCGAAGGCAGGTGAAGCGGCAGTTGTTGCAGGTGAAGGATCCGTGGGTCCGTTTCGGGGTGGCGCAGTAGCAGCCCGGCGTGCGGCCGGGGTTGAGTTTGGTGAGCGTGGTGGAGTCGTAGGTCAGGCGGGAGGCGCGGGGACCAGGGGGTCTGGCGCTGGGCACGGTCCAGGCGCAGACGGGCGCAGACGGGCTTGCCTTAGGCGCGCCTTTGGCGCGCCAGCAGCGCGCCCGCTGCCCGCGTCCGCTGCGCGGCCTCGCAGCGGCCGCCATTTAAGGGGTAGGCGGGGTTAGCTGGGAGGCGGGAGGTGGGTGGGTAGGTGAAAAAGCGGGAAAGCAACGGCAGGAAAGCCTCGAGAATGGCGAGGAGGCCTATAAACGAAAAAGTACCGAAAAAGGTACGAAAAACGGGGAAAAAACACGGAAAACGAGGAGAAAAAGCGGCGGAAGGACGGGGGGGACACTCGGCGAAGGCAGGCACTCGGTGTACACGGAGAGAAGGGAAGCGCGATCACAACAAGCAGGCAGCGAGGGGCACACACAGGCAAACCAAGCAGGCAGACAGCAAAGGGCACACGCTCGGGGTACACGGAGAGAGGGGAGCGCGATCACAACAAGCAGATAGCAAAGGGCACACACAGGCAAAACCAAGCGGGCAGACAGCAAAAGGGAGAAGGCACACAGGTCTGGTGGCGCTGTGAGGACGGGGGAGCGACCTACCCTGGGGTCAAGGGTCGCTACCACGGCCTCGCAGCGGCTGCCATTTAAGGGGTAGCCGGGGAGGCGGGGTTAGCTGGGAGGCGGGAGGTGGGCGGGTAGGTGAAAAAGCGGGAAAGCAACGGCGGGAAAGCCTCGAGAATGGCGAGGAGGCCTATAAACGAAAAAGTACCGAAAAAGGTACGAAAAACGGGGAAAAAACGCGGAAAACGAGGAGAAAAAGCGGCGGAAGGACGGGGGGACGGCGGGGACACTCGGCGAAGGCAGGCACTCAGGGTACACGGAGAGAAGGGGAGCGCGATCACAACAAGCAGGCACCGAGGGGCACACACAGGCAAACCAAGCAGGCAGACAGCAAAGGGCACACGCTCGGGGTACACGGAGAGAGGGGAGCGCGATCACAACAAGCAGATAGCAAAGGGCACACACAGGCAAAACTAAGCGGGCAGACAGCAAAAGGGAGAAGGCACACAGGTCTGGTGGCGCTGTGAGGACGGGGGAGCGACCTACCCTGGGGTCAAGGGTCGCTACCACGGCCTCGCAGCGGCCGCCATTTAAGGGGTAGCCGGGGAGGCGGGGTTAGCTGGGAGGCGGGAGGTGGGCGGGTAGGTGAAAAAGCGGGAAAGCAACGGCGGGAAAGCCTCGAGAATGGCGAGGAGGCCTATAAACGAAAAAGTACCGAAAAAGGTACGAAAAACGGGGGAAAAACGCGGAAAACGAGGAGAAAAAGCGGCGGAAGGACAGGGGGGGAAGGCGGGGACACTCGGCGAAGGCAGGCACTCGGGGTACACGGAGAGAAGAGGAGCGCGATCACAACAAGCAGGCAGCGAGGGGCACACACAGGCAAACCAAGCAGGCAGACAGCAAAGGGCACACGCTTGGGGTACACGGAGAGAGGGGAGCGCGATCACAACAAGCAGATAGCAAAGGGCACACACAGGCAAAACCAAGCGGGCAGACAGCAAAAGGGAGACGGCACACAGGTCTGGTGGCGCTGTGAGGACGGGGGAGCGACCTACCCTGGGGTCAAGGGTCGCTACCACGGCCTCGCAGCGGCTGCCATTTAAGGGGTAGCCGGGGAGGCGGGGTTAGCTGGGAGGCGGGAGGTGGGCGGGTAGGTGAAAAAGCGGGAAAGCAACGGCGGGAAAGCCTCGAGAATGGCGAGGAGGCCTATAAACGAAAAAGTACCGAAAAAGGTACGAAAAACGGGGAAAAAACGCGGAAAACGAGGAGAAAAAGCGGCGGAAGGACGGGGGGACGGCGGGGACACTCGGCGAAGGCAGGCACTCAGGGTACACGGAGAGAAGGGGAGCGCGATCACAACAAGCAGGCACCGAGGGGCACACACAGGCAAACCAAGCAGGCAGACAGCAAAGGGCACACGCTCGGGGTACACGGAGAGAGGGGAGCGCGATCACAACAAGCAGATAGCAAAGGGCACACACAGGCAAAACTAAGCGGGCAGACAGCAAAAGGGAGAAGGCACACAGGTCTGGTGGCGCTGTGAGGACGGGGGAGCGACCTACCCTGGGGTCAAGGGTCGCTACAACGGCCTCGCAGCGGCCGCCATTTAAGGGGTAGCCGGGGAGGCGGGGTTAGCTGGGAGGCGGGAGGTGGGCGGGTAGGTGAAAAAGCGGGAAAGCAACGGCGGGAAAGCCTCGAGAATGGCGAGGAGGCCTATAAACGAAAAAGTACCGAAAAAGGTACGAAAAACGGGGGAAAAACGCGGAAAACGAGGAGAAAAAGCGGCGGAAGGACAGGGGGGAAGGCGGGGACACTCGGCGAAGGCAGGCACTCGGGGTACACGGAGAGAAGAGGAGCGCGATCACAACAAGCAGGCAGCGAGGGGCACACACAGGCAAACCAAGCAGGCAGACAGCAAAGGGCACACGCTTGGGGTACACGGAGAGAGGGGAGCGCGATCACAACAAGCAGATAGCAAAGGGCACACACAGGCAAAACCAAGCGGGCAGACAGCAAAAGGGAGACGGCACACAGGTCTGGTGGCGCTGTGAGGACGGGGGAGCGACCTACCCTGGGGTCAAGGGTCGCTACCACGGCCTCGCAGCGGCCGCCATTTAAGGGGTAGCCGGGGAGGCGGGGTTAGCTGGGAGGCGGGAGGTGGGCAGGTAGGTGAAAAAGCGGGAAAGCAACGGCGGGAAAGCCTCGAGAATGGCGAGGAGGCCTATAAACGAAAAAGTACTGAAAAAGGTACGAAACACGGGGAAAAAAACGCGGAAAACGAGGAGAAAAAGCGGCGGAAGGACGGGGGGGACACTCGGCGAAGGCAGGCACTCGGGGTACACGGAGAGAAGGGGAGCGCGATCACAACAAGCAGGCAGCGAGGGGCACACACAGGCAAACCAAGCAGGCAGACAGCAAAGGGCACACGCTCGGGGTACACGGAGAGAGGGGAGCGCGATCACAACAAGCAGATAGCAAAGGGCACACACAGGCAAAACCAAGCGGGCAGACAGCAAAAGGGAGAAGGCACACAGGTCTGGTGGCGCTGTGAGGACGGGGGAGCGACCTACTGTTGGTAGCAGGTTCTTGTGGTGAAATGTAGGGTTTGTTTTTTGCCAGTATGTTGTGCATTACATCCAAACAACTCCACTTTGGTCTGATTTGTCCACCGGACATTGTTCCAGACCTCATATGGTGAATTCGGGTGCTTTTTTGCAAACTGAGGTAGTGGAACTGTGTACTTTTTGGAGAGAAGGGGCTTTTTTTGACTAGCCTCTCACAAGAATCACCCTTGTTGAGCATTTTCCTAATGTTTACCTTATTGAGAAAGGTCCGTAAATCCTTTGGTGTACAGCTTGGGGATTATGTGAGGTCTCTGAAAAATCAACGGTTCTGATGCTTGAGTGAATTTGCTACAACTGTAGATCCTAGTTAGATTGACAACTGTATAGAAATGCCCCCACATTGTTTGAAAACGTTGTTACAACCCTTTGCAGACTGTACAACAATTATTTTTCTGATACTGTCCTAAATAGCTTTTGACTTAGACATGAAGTGTCACCAAAAGTCTGAATACTTCGAGACTAGACTGGCAATGATTTCGCTACTATATACAGGTGCTAGCACATCCTGACGATCAAGAGAGCAATGGCACCATTTCAATTATCTTCTTAATAGAGGAAATGACTGCATTTCATACAAAGAAGGCTTCTGAATATTCTTTGTTTAATAAATAAGTGAAATGTATGTGTTGTCATAAGCTTAGATTTGTCTACTGTTAATACTTAGTGAAGACTAGATGAAGCGCAGCTATAAATTAATTTGTAAATCTTAAGAATGAATTCTTTCTTTTTCAGACTGACGTACTTTTATGTAGATTCAAATATTCTTCAGCCACGTTCTTTGAATTGACAGCTTATTTACAGTGGTATTACTGAATATGATAAGGCAGAACTTGCTCTCGAAAAGATGCTTATGCCTGGAGAGCTGCCACCCCTCACTTGGACTACTACATCATGCATTTTCTGCACCTTAGGAACAAGTCTACCATAGCTGCATGCGTTATTTGGTGACAATAAGATTAGAGCACTGTCTAATTTAGAAGAATGAAGCACTAAATCGCTGTTCACAATGAAAGTCACAAATTATTTCGTCTTCACTCTGCTCTCCCTCCAGCATATTTTATTGGGGAAGATTTCAAAGAAACTGGAGGGAATCACATAAGTAGGACATGGGATCCTGGATATAAATATTACATTAGCTTTCTGGCCCAAAGATGCCTCGCACATGGGAATGTATCCGGGGAGCAATGCCTGGAAAAGGAATGATGAGTGTGTTCTGTGTTCACCAGATTTCTGAGGCGGACAGCAGACTCTGGAAAACATGAAAGCTGCCTAGGTTTTGGTCAAATGGTGGGCAGGATATGGAGAGTGGAGGTTTTAGAATGAGATATAAATGAAGTTATCCATCTAGAAATTGTTGGCTTCCGCACTCTGGGAAGAATATAGGAAGAGCCACTAAATCCTCTGAATTCCTAACATTCCACATCAAGAGACGCATTCCCAGTGGAGGGTGTGCTGTAGGCCCTTATGATTTTATTGGGTAGTAAATTTCATGTAACTCTAGGATGACAGACATTTGAACGCTGCAGCTAATAGATTCAGAACATCAGCAACTGTCATGCACCCTCTCCCCCAGATCATCCAAAGCTGAAAGGACAACTAGTTAAGTGCTCACTCTTGGCCAGAACAATGACTAAAAATAATCAAACTATGGTTGTTAACCAAATCGTTTAGGTCGTTTTTTTTTTTTTTTTTAAGAAAAAAGAAGGACAGTGCCTTCTCAACTTGATTATCGAATACTGTGCTAGTGAAGACCAAGCAACAGATTATCATACTAAACTAACCTGTATCATTATTTAAGTGCACGCATGGATAGGTATTACTGGAGAGGCAAAATACAAATTCTGCCAATAAGATGGAACTTGCCCAACCGATGGCTCAGAAACAACCACTGCTTGCTGGGCTTCTGGTCAGACAGCAGGTAAATCATTTGGTCTTCAATAATTGCAAGGATTATTTTTCACTTTTTAAATCAAAACATAGTTGAGCATTTGTCTTTTCTTCATCGAGTATCTTATGTTTAATAAATAATTGTTTGGTCTCAATATCATTGGCACTTTTCTTCTACGTGCGACCGGCTTCCAGTTTCAATGCCGTCAAACGCGATGAAAACCATTTATTTAGTTTTACTGTTTTTATGTCTTACTTAGAGATATTTATTCTGAGACAATTCATCCAGCACGATCTATTGCCATAGCTAGAGTCTGCCATATAAGGTTCACTGTTTATTTGAAGACACAACCAGTGTTGTGGAATAAACTTTTTTCCACCTCCGGTTGGAACAGTAACATCTATGTTTGCCTAACGTTGATTTAAACAGCTAAAATCTGAGCACTGACCAACGCTGCATTTCAAACACAGTTTGTGGATTTTGAATATTTAGGGACCTTTCATATTACAGGAGTGTCTAAGAACCGTGATTAGTAATGTTAGCTCAACATTTAAGACCATCACATCCAGCAAGTTACCTGCTATCACTCCATTCCTACTTAAAGGTGCTGCTGTGCACTTGCTGCTTAAACGTTTTTAAGAAAATTACTACTTCCAATCAGAAAACGTATAATTACTACCTGGTCACGAGGTGTCTGTTGACCTTTGCAAAGAACCTTTCCGCCTTTTCAAATTTCGGAAACTAAAATATAAATTGTGAGATCATTCTTTATTTGAGACACCTTTGATAGGCAGGGCAGGCCTAATCTTCTTTGAGTGACAGTGACGTTCTGCCTATTTACCGCACTTTACTGGTATCTCCTCTCACTATGCACTGTGATGAATGGAAAGAGTTTGTCAGACTTCTTGTCAGCCAAATTAGACAACGGTTCATGTATCTGTATTTATGTCGATAGATGGATGTGCCACCATATATTCTGCAATTTCTCAGGCTTTGCCTGCGGCACTTGGGGGACATGTCACAGCATTGCACCTTCTCAGTCACCATTTATCACTTAAGATTTGAAACCATCATTACTTACACTGACAGGCTTGCTAGTCGTCCACCAGTAAAATTACTGAAAACTGCAACACTGGTGATAAGAATTCTTCCTCTTCCAACGTGTCTCCATCCAGAGACTACATCTCAACCTCTTCTGATAGCTCCTGGCTTTTCAACAGCAGACCTATTACTTGATTTTTCGGAGACTACTTCAAAAAACACATACATGAGCCTACTACTAGAGCCATGGCAACTACCATGGATCTAGTTTCACTTGATGATGATAATTATTGTGTACCTTAAGTCCCTGCCTTTTGCGATGCAATGCTTATTTCATTTTCCACTTTTCATATTTTTGGACAGGATTAAAAATCACCTGCATATTCCTGTGACAGGATATAAAAGTGCATTTTAGCTTACATTATCTTGAGGTCTAACAGTTAGAAGGGAAGGAGGAATAGAGACAGCGTGAAATAATGTTGCCTTTAACCTATATTTTACATCTTTCTTCAACACAAGTCTTACAACCGGAGTGTCACAAATGTTTACTCCATAGGACTTATAACCTAGGACATTAGATGGGTACCACGTGGTGAGGTAATAAGATAATTTACGATCATTTATTTCTCATATCATGAACTAATGCTACTGTCTAACGTTCTTGATGTTTTAAAATACAAGAAGGGCTGATGTATGTAGTGAATGTTCTTAACCATTATCTTCATTGAGCATTAGCTTTCACTTAACAAGGATGAGGTTAATCTTGTATTCTACACAGAAAAAATGACGAGGATGCTTGCATAGTTTACCTAGAAACAAACGATGTGCACAAGCACATGTCGACCTTTATCACATGTTTTGGATAATGATATTGTTCCTTCAAGTTAAGTTTTGTCTAAGAATTTTTTCAAATATAAACTAGTAAAATATTTCAGTAGAAAACTGCTTACCTGATGAAAAATTCCACAGTGGGCATATAAAGTCTTATATGATATACTTCAGCAACTGCCAATAATTTATTTTACGCTAACCCACAATCCATGTGAGGCATAGTCTCCAAATGTAATGGCCATGCACAGAGCCTATCTAAGGCCTTCAAGACTTCACTTGTACCAAGTCAATACAATAGGACACCTCCTGCAGCCTTACACCATGCCGTATGTGCTTACTCCTGTTGTATGGACTGCCAGGGTGCACTGTGTGGTGTTCTGTGCTCCGTATCCTTCAAGTTAGCCAATGTCTAACAACTAAAGGTAGCAGTATTTGCTTTCATTTTCCAATATTCCCTATCGGAATTTGAACAATAAATGTTTATGTTTTAACCCACTTACACAGCTGAAAAATGTTTTATGAGGGTGGCTATGGTTAACTACTTACATCTATTACTAGTCACTGTTCCTGAAAGTTCTCTGAAAACTTAAGTGAGACACTATGGAAATCATGGTAAGTACCCATAATAACCCCATGTGCTGCTTGCCTTATCAACTGTAACAGTACCAACCTTCCTCTCAGTGCTCATGAATAATGTTGTTAATCATTATTCAGTAACTTTCGTTTAACAATGATGCGGTTAGTCTTGTATTCTGCACAGAGATTAATGATGAGGATATCTGCATATTCTCCCCAGAAACAAATGATATACAGAACCCTGTATTTCGACTGGAAAAGTGCAATGTTCTCAAGCTGTTCCACCATCACTTAATGTTCAGGACAATTTTTAGAATACGAATTACATTCAAGTAGGGCAGTTAACGTAAAAAACAATATGTTTAACTAAATGCTTACCAAGCTTGTTGAAACCTGCCGCATTGTAATACCATTTGCAAAGGCCTTCAAACAAACGGCTGGATGCTGCAACTGTAAAAATAAGATTTCTTTACAACGTGTTCGCACTATACAAATGTAAGTAAAAGCACAATTGGCATTCCCCCAAAAAATATGTATCCTGAATTAGTCGCATAATTAAAACAGCTGACAACTGATAACCGTCTAGGCAGAAAAGTCATTTTAGCTAACTACTAACCCACTCTCCACCCGACCATACCAGCGACAATAAAGTATTAGATAATTAAAATAGGGAAACAGATATAGTCAAGAGGCCAATAATAGACACTAGTAAACATGATCCTCATCTCGAAGGCAAAGACACGGAAATTAACAGACATGGTTAAGACGCACACAAAAAATGTTTATAACATCTCTGGAAACTAATACATGTATCTATTTGCTAAATCATTATCTAGCTGTTTAAATTCATAAAGAGTTCCACCAAAGAGGAACTTGTCGTGGGATAGCAGGGTGAATGACAGGAAACCAGGCTGACTATGCTGTCAGGAAAAACAAGATTTTTGTTTGGAAAGGAGAGAAGCAAAATTCAACAGATGAGTGATATGTAGGCTCATCCAGCCACTATGGTACAAGGGATCTCCACCAGACCAGTCTCTCTCTTCACCCAGGACAATACTACAGCGGTGAGGCTCTCATATGGACAAAGAGTACCCTCCCAGCAATTCTGTAAATAATATCCAACCATGCCAATGTCTGGGGATATTACCCAAATAGAGACAAGAAAGACTAGAATGAATCTGAAAGCCCAGTCCAAACGGGATACAGAGGAATGTATAAGCAGGAAAGCATTTTCTCAGGTTAAATGGCTGCTTGTTGGACCAGGCCCTTTTACCGGGTCATTCCCCCAAACCCTTTGCCTTTTTCCTTCTTAATTTTCTGACCTTTGTTGGCTGACGTTATGACATGAGCACTTTTTCACTGCTAATCAGTGCTAAAGTGCATGTGCTCTCCCTAGTAAACTTGGTATGATTGGCATATACCTAATTGGCATATTTAATTTACTTATAAGTCCCATGTCAATCAATCAATCAAAGAAATTTATAGAGCGCGCTACTCACCCGTGAGGGTCTCAAGGCGCTGGGGGGAGAGGGGAAGAAGGGTCACTGTTCGAATAGCCATGTCTTGAGGTTCTTTCTGAAAAGCAGGAGGTCTTGGGTCTTGCAGAGGTTGGTGGGGAGGGAGTTCCAGGCCTTGGGGGCGAGGTAGGAGAAGGATCTGCCTCCTGTGGTGGCGCATTGGATGCAGGGGACTGTGGCGAGTGCAAGGTCGGCAGATCGGAGGTGGCGGTTGGGAGTGTGGAAGTTCACTCTTTCGTTGAGGAAGGTTGGGCCGATGTTGTGGAGGGATTTGTGAACATGGATGAGGATTTTGAAGGTGATCCTCTTGTGAATGGGGAGCCAATGAAGGGATTTGAGGTGTGATGAGATGTGTTCATAGTGAGGGAAGTCCAGGATGAGGCGTGCGGCTGTGTTCTGGATTCTCTGGAGTTCGCGTTTGAGTGTGGTGCCGGCGTAGAGGGCGTTTCCGTAGTCTAGCCTGCTGCTGATGAGTGCGTGGGTGACGGTCTTTCTGGTCTCTATGGGAATCCATTTGAAGGTTTTTTTCAGCATGCGAGGTGTGTTGAAACAGGAGGAGGTGACGGCGTTGATTTGCTGGGTCATGGAGAGGGAGGGGTCCTGGATGATGCCAAGGTTGCGTGCATGGTTTGCAGGGGTGGGTGCGGGGCCTAGGGCGGTGGGCCACCAGGAGTCGTCCCATATGGTTTTGTTGGGGCAGAAAATGATTATTTTGGTTTTGTTGGAGTTGAGCTTGAGGTGGTTTGCTGTCATCCAAGTGGCGGTGTCAAGGAGTGCAGCTTGGAGTTTGGTTTTGACAGTAGTAGGGTTGCGGGTGAGGGAGATGATGAGTTAAATGTTGGCAAGCGGGGTCATGTAAATGTTGAAAAGGGTGGGGCTGAGGGAGGACCCTTGGGGGACTCCGAAGATTATTTTGGTGGCAGTGGAGTGGAAGGGAGGGAGGCAGACTTTTTGGGTTCTATCGGTGAGGAAGGAGGTGAGCCAGTCTAGGGCTTTGTGTCGAATCCCTGCGTTGTGGAGGCGTGTGCGGAGTGTATGGTGGCAGACAGTGTCAAATGCCGCTGAGAGGTCCAGGAGGATGAGTGCGACGGTTTCGCCCTTGTCGACTCTGGTTCTGATGTCGTCAGTACATGCGACGAGGGCGGTTTCCGTGCTGTGGTTCTTGCGGAACCCAGACTGGGAGGGGTTGAGTGTGTTATTTTCCTAAAGGAAGTGAGATAGGCGGGTGTTCACTAGTTTCTCAGCAACCTTGGTGGGGAAAGGGAGGAGAGAGATGGGGCGGTAGTTGGACAGGTCGTCCGGGTCAGCTTTGGGCTTTTTTTTTTTAGGAGTGCAGTGACTTCTGCGTGCTTCCAGGGGTCTTGGAAGGTGGCAGTGTTGAATGAGCTGTTGATTATGTCTCGAAACTTGGGGGCAATGGTTGGGCTGTCTTTGTTGTAAATGCGATGGGGGCAGACGTCGGAGGGGGACCCAGAGTGGATGGAATTCATTGTTTTTTCAGTTTCTTTGTCGGTGGTTGGGGCCCAAGTGGTTAGTAGGTTGGGGGGGTGAGGGGGTCTGTGTTGGACGGGTGGGGGGGGGGGGGTTTGAAACTATTGTGTATGTCTAGGATTTTGCTGTGGAAATGGTTTGAGAGGGAGCCGCAGAGGAGTTGTGTGTGCGTGGGGTCTAAGTTACTGGCTTTGGGTTTGGAGAGCTCTTTGATGATGGTAAAGAGTTCTTTGCTGTTGTGGGAGTTACTGTCTATGCGTTCCTTGTAGTATGCTCTTTTGGTGGTGCGTATGAGTTGGTGGTGATTGTGAATGGAGGTTTTGAGGGTGGAGAAGTTGGTGGTTGTGGGTTCCTGTCACCAGGCTTTCTTTGCTTTGCGGCACTTGGGAGTCTTGGCATTCAGTGGTGAACAATGTGGCGTTCTTGATGTTGCGGGTGGTGATGTTTGTTCTGAGGGGGGCGAGTGAGTCTGCGCAGGTAGTGATCCATTTTGCGAGGTTGTGGGCAGCAGTGTTAGGGTCGTTGGTGTGTGTGTGGGGGGGGGGGGTTCTGTGCCAGATGGGAGTTCAGGTGTTCTTTGGGGATCTTGTCTCACATGCGGTAGGGCGTGGTGTGTTGGTGGTGGTGTGTGGAGGTTTGGCGAAGGAGAAGTGGACGCAGTGGTGGTCGGTCCAGTGGAGTTCGGTGGTGTGGGTGTAGGTTATGTGTTGAAGTGAAGATTGCGTCTAGTGTGTGTCCTGCTGAGTGGGTGGGTGCTGTGACCAGTTGTTTGAGTCCAAGGTTGGTGAGGTTGTCTAGGAGGGATGATGAGTTGTGGTCTTGTGGGTTCTCCAGGTGAAAGTTGAAATCGCTGAGGAGGATGTAGTCTGTGGAGGTGAGGGCTGATGGTGTCAACGATCGTGTCACAGAAGGGGGGGGCGTGGCCCAGGGGTCTGTATATGAGTGTAACTCTGAGGGTGGTGGTGGTGGTGTTTATGTGGATTAGGAAGTGCATGTGTTCTGCGCTGTCTAGGGTGTTGTGTGTTTTGGTGGTGACCTTAATGGTGTATTTGTGCAGGATGGCGATGCCAGCTCCTGGTCATGTAAAGTGGTATCCCTATACCCAGGGACCATAAGTTAAATGCTACTAGTGGGCCTGCAGCGCTGCTTGCGCCACCCACTGACGTAGCCTTTCAAACCTCTCTCAGGCCTGCTAGTGCAGGGCCTGTGTGCGCAGTTTTCTGCCACAGGAACCTGGCATCTAAATTTACTTGCCAGGCCCAGAACTCCCCTTTTACTACATGTAAGTCACCCCTAAGTTACGCCCTAGCTAGCCCTATGGGCAGGGTGCCATGTATGTAGAAGGCAGGGCATGTGCCTAGTAATGTGTCCTGTCCTGGTAGTGACTTAGGTGAAGGGGTATTATCTAATTTATGAGGGGTAGCATAGGCATGTTTGGTATGGTTGTAATGGTGGTAAGAAATGCTGCTTACTGGTGTAGGTGTATTTTTTATTACTATTACAGAAATGCCACTTCTAGAAAGTGAGCATTTCTCTGTGCTTAGGACTATGGTGTTTTGCAGCTTGACTCCAATCCACATCTGGGCAGAGTGACAGGCTTTGTGCATAATTTTCAGACAGCCTGTACACAGGGAGGGAGGAGGTGTCACAGAGGTGCATCTGCATTTTGTATGGTCTCCCTGGGCTGAGAGAAGGGAGAGGCGGGGCACACTTGCAATTGTAAAGGCTGCGCCCTGGCCTCACACAATAGGGGTGTTTACCCCTAACTGATCTTTGAAGCCTGTGCTGGAGGAGAGAAGGTGGCACTCCCAGAACCAGAGTGTAAGTACAGGGGAATTTTCCCCACAATTTAGACATTCTTGGGACTCCACAGACTTAATTGAAACTGGACACAGGACACTGCTAAAATGGACTCACCAGGACCCACCTTTGACTGCTGTGCTGACCTGTGACCTGCCTGATAACTAGGAGGAACTGCCACTATCTGCACCCCTTGTGCTGGTCTGTTGTTGGGCCTGCTAGCCCTGTGCTTCTACCCTCTCTGTCTCCAGGGGCAGGGTGCTGTGGCCCCTGACCCCTACAACTGTCAAAAGCACGAGGAGTGCTTCATTTTCTTTCTTTTGACAGTACCCAGAGTGCAGTGCTTTATTTATGGGGTCCTAGCACCTTGTGAGAGCTTTAATGAGCCCCTGGCGCTCATAAACCCTTTGCTGTGCGAGGGCCCGAATTCACCGCTGCAACCCGGGTTCTCTTCCTGTCCGAAATCCGAGCGCGTCTGAGATGTGCTACAGCAGGTGCCTCTGGGGCATGAGCGAGCGAAGACGGGAGCCGCTGGGTTATGTCAAGTCCCCCCGGGGTGAAGCACGCCGAGGGAGGCACCCCCGGGGGACAAGTAGGCACCAACTTTGGTGGTATCTCACGCCGCGGCCCGGGGAAGGGCTGACAGGCAGCACACACGCCTCGTCGGGCGAAGCTGACCCCTAAGCGGGCGGAAGCCTCATGGGAGGCCCCCGCTTTCCCATGCCAGGAGCTGGCAGGTGGCCTCAACGGAGGCTCCCCAGCCCCTCAGTGCCACAAGGAGATCACGGGCGGGTGGAAGCATCATCGGAGGCACCCGCACAGGCCGGTCTCTCTACTTTCGCCAGGGTGGGGGTTTCTGTTTTACCCCTCCCCCCTTTTTAGTTGAGGGCCCGTAGCAGCCCTGGGGTAATCCAGGAGATCGTGGGTCCTAGGAGGGTCCCCGACCTACAAACATCAAAGAGATTGCAGACCACCCCTCTCCCCCAGGAGCAACACGTGGCCCCCATCTCCCACACAGGAGCGCCGGGGGACCCCACATTCCTCTTCTTGGCAATAGGAGTGCCTCTTGTCATAAAACAGGTACTCTATGAAAGACGTAGATATTTCTGATGGTCCTGGGATGGACATTATTGGCTTATATGTACCTGCCTACTTTGATGATGTTACATATGTGTGCTGATGTTCCTTTTACGGGCGTGTTATGCAGATATATGTTTTTATGACTTGCCTTATGTTCTCTAATGTTCCTTTTATGGATATTTATGACAAGTACATATATTTCTTTACTGTGATTCCCGACTACTGCTTATGTTGCAGAATCCTGAGTACTTACGTGTTCTAATGTGACAACTGCTTATTCTTGCAGAGTATTATTAACCTGTGTAACGTTCTGACAACTGCTAAGGTAGCAGGGTATCTCTGACATGTAATGTTTGGTCTAATTATGTTTTGTGCAATACAGTTTATTTCTACATTGCTCATTGTTGTGTTTACTTTGTGGTGTGCATAGTGCGTCAGGTGTGTTGTGCAAAAGCTTTACACATTGCCTCCGGGTTAGGCCGGACTGCTCGAGCCAAGCTACCAAGGCGGTGAGTAGGGGTTATCTTGAACGTGTAACTCCCTTGCCCTGACTGGAGTGGGTGGGTTCTGCCTGGCTTAGGTGCATACACTAGCCAACCAGAAACCCCATTTCTAAGACTGCTCATATGACGTCTCCCATTACATCCAAAATCATCCCTTCCCTGGCACAAACAAGCTTTTTCACGAGCCATGAAGCATTGTGAACACCTGTCAGGCTTAACCTACCTGTTCTGCAGCTGCCAAATGCTGGTGAGGACTCACACATTAATTGTCAGCTGCAGATTCTTTATGGAAAGAGATATACCAGTATTTTCAGATTATCTTAAACATTTAAAAAAACGGTTTACCCAAGTCTAAGCCATCTCCAACCTACCTAAACTGAACAAAAATGATCTTGCTCCGCTTGATTTATTTTAGTCTTGACTGTTCATGGAATGGAAAACAGCTTATATAGTATTATTCCACACCTAGGTAGGCATATATGCTTCATACTCGAGCTCCCCTTATTTGCCTGTATTAAACAACACTAACCAATACAGAAACGGCAAGCTATTTAGCTACACAAAACACAACTCGTCAAATCTAAATGAACCTGGGAACTATTCAGGTTCCCAGTAACAGCCCAGACATTTCTTGAATCTAGAGAAAGAACATAACTACTCTTACCATGGTTGACCAAGATTTCTGTACCAATTGTTTTTGTCCTGACAGTGCAAACCTCTTGAAATTTTACTATTGACCAAGAATACTCATATGCAGATCGTTTTATGATTCAAATGGTCTAGCTACCTACCCCTCTCAACAGAAAGGCAATGCTGAAATACAATTGTGTATTATTTTGCCTACTTACCAATTAGCCTGCTTCACAGTAAGACATCATGATGTTGGTCATGAAACAATGTACTGCTCCTTACTCGGTATTATAGGGATACCCTTATTCTCTATTTAATTTCTGTTTATGTATCTTGTTTAAGGTACTTTTTACCTTAAATTTATTGATTATATAGTATGCTGTATTGTATATTATTTTGTCTCACAATGGATTGTTTACTCTTCCAAACAAATGAAATAAAATTCTAAACATATTTAAAAAAAAAAAAAATCCATATTTTAAAAGCTATATTTTTTCAAAATCAAAACAGGATTAATTTATAATCTGGGATAGAGATGATGCTTGGACGAGCATGAATCTTCATTTCTGACTATGAAGGAGAGCTCTTCAAAGTCTTCATTATTGGGTGATAAGTGCGGTGGGGGTGCTGCTCTTTTTGGATAATGATCTTTATGTAACAGGCCTCAGGTACTATGGCACTGCAACTGAACAGCCAAGTTAAAACCTCGGGCCACTGGGCACTGTAATGGTAGCCAAGACAAGCAGCCAAGATTTAATCTACAAGTACGTAGGAGATACACTTTATGACTGATCACATTCAAACTCAATGACCATGCAGACCTACCTCTTTAAGTTGAGAATCTATTTACATGTTGGTAAAACAAGACAAGTAAAATGAGGAAATTGCAACATGTCCTAGAAACACGACTTGAACTGTGACCCCCAAATAGTTTGTTTTAGTTATGATAAGGCACTATATTTGAGAATATGTTCAAAGTCTATGAAACAATGGTAGCCTTATAGCTGAAACTCCAAGACTGCATTAAATTCCAAAATGCTTTGTGCCCCAATTCTTTCGACTAGATCTTAAAATATTAAGAGTCTGGCAGTCGGAAAACCAGACTGCCAGACTCATGGTGAGGAGACCGCCGCAGAGCCAGCAGTCTTCCCACCAGACCTACTACAATTTTTTCACTGGGCTGACCAGCGGAAACCAAGGTTTCTGCCAGTCAGCCCAGTGGAACCTGTGTGGTGGCATTGGTCGCAGCTCCACATGGAGCAGAGTCCAATGCCGTCGCACAGCTGGGCCGTCCAGCACCCTCGGAAAGCATATTGTTTGTCAGAAAGGTCTATCCTTTCACAGTTTCTAAGAGTAATTCAGTGGAAAAGAGTAATGACAACTCATTGGGTTAGAGCCCAGGTTATAGAAAACTGCAAACTACACTACCTAAAACTGATAGATTTAGTCAACAGTCTTTTAAAATCAAGGATATTTCACAAGGTGCTAGCAT
The DNA here is from genome assembly GCF_031143425.1 of Pleurodeles waltl. Lineage (NCBI taxonomy): Eukaryota > Metazoa > Chordata > Amphibia > Caudata > Salamandridae > Pleurodeles > Pleurodeles waltl. Next base: position 861,209,779 of record NC_090439.1, read on the forward strand.
TGTTCCTTTGGTACAGCATTTTGACATGCACTAGGTCAAGAAATCTATGGGAGTTCTGGTTACAGTACAGGTAATGTGACAGATCTTGTCCAACTGGCACTACCCCCAATGCCCAACAATGGGCTCTATCCACTTCTCATCAATTCGGGTACTAGCCCATTAAATATCCAGAAGTGTTATAAAGATCAATTAATTCCCAATAATCTGTGATAAGTTTCATAATAGCGGGTACTGTACTAGTGAAACCATGAACAATTGTGCCACACTTGTTGGTAATGGGTCCTCAAACTTATGACATTTTTAATATGGGCTTATACTATTCCATTAGATCTATGACAAATGTCATATTTTCTGGTGCTCTCACATTAAGCATAGGGGAGATTTAAGGTAGGACTGCACTGTAAAATCAAAGATATTAAATCCTTCTTAAAAAGTGCTACTTCTGGAATCGCTGTGGCATGGACTGCTGTAATCTATGGTAATTCTGCAAGAAATGATTGTGCGGTCACTAAATATATGCCACTTCGTTGGCAAGTATAAGTAATTGTTAAAAAATCCCACATTTTATCAGTGGTAATAAGGTTCCATTAATTGCATGTCGATTTTTAGGCCTCCCTTACAGACAGTTAAAGACTTGATGTTGTCAATACCAATACTTACTGTGCGTTTTAGGAGGGCTATTTCTCATAACTGATTGGTTTTCATGTCAATCTCATTTGCTTGCTTCTCATTCAATGTTTGCCCCTTCCCTGAAACACATCTTCTTTACCATCCTTTCAAGTGGATAACTTGTACTACTTCCACTGCTTGTATCACTGGAAGTATGTTTCTTTTACTCTATGCAATGCAATGTATGTGCTTTCTTGCTCTCTGCTGTTTTCCACCTCAACTAGTCACCCCACCCTACATTTCGCATTGCACCCCCTACAAGATAAGATTTTGTTTTCCTTATTTTTTTTCTCCCAGCCTCATGCTCCTCAGCCCCTCTACTTGCTCCTCCTTGGCAGTCTTTTTTTAATGACATTTTTGCCCCGCCAAAACCCCTGCCATTGTTTTCTTCACCACCAGCTCCTCCTGGGCCACTCCTGTGGTGGTCGTAAAAATAATATAGATTTTAGAAATGGGTGTTCTAGTTCGCCAGGGTTTGCACCTCAGGAAGAACCCACCACACTAACCAGGATGAGTAAATTACACACCCAAGATAACCCCTGCTCACCTCCGTGTGACAGCTTGGCATGCGCAGTCGGGCTTATCCCAGAGGCAATGTGTAAAGCTTTTGCACAACACTAGTGTCACAATAAATACACCACAAAGACGACTCCACAACGGGTTATATAAAAATATACTGTATTTCGAATAAAACATTATACCAAACACGACATGTATCCATAATATTTTAGGCAGACCACAACCTGCCCAGAATGGGAGCTCCTGCTCTACCTGGGGTGTTTTTCACTCGGAAGGACGGGGCCTCCGCCAAGGTCTATGTCCCGTGAGGGGCAGTCAAACCAAGGTCTCTGCATTCCCATGGGACTCCACTGAACAGGGTGGAGGCAGGGGTGGGGGGACTCGCATGTAGCTCTGCTGGCGGGGAGAGCTCTCCTAGTCTCCCAGCGGTCAGCGTTAGCAAGGGCGGCCCATGAGTCCCCGGCACGGCCGCCACCAGATCAGCCCTCCTGAAGGTTACTTCCTTCTTCGGGTGGCCACTGAGAGGAGAGCCGCTGATCTGATTCCTGCGTGCAGCCCTTCTCCTCTTGATGCGAGGGCACTGGCTCCAAGTAGGGGTTCCCCTGAGAGAGGGTTTCCACCAGCTGTGAGGGTGCCTCAGGACAGCAACTCTTCTCTCCATGTATCGCTATCACCATAAGAAGGGCAACTCTGACAGCCAGCCTTGAGAAATTCAACACAAGGGGAGAGCGCCAAAAGGGGCACAAGCGCTCATCACTCGCTCCAAGGACCATGGAGCGCAATGCTCATCCCACACTGTCTTAAACCCCCAAAAACAGAGCCCTTTCCATGCGCTGGGGGCAGGAACCACCAGTGCAGCGATCTGCACATGCTGAAGTAAAAGAATGGACGGCACTCGGTGCTCCTGAGCAATCAAGCACAGCGCTTCCCTCGTGCTGGAGTATTTCAACCACAAAGCGCGCTTTAGAAATAGGGATGCAGGGGCAACAAATTACTGCGCTGGCTCTGCAAGTTAGGAATAGCAGAGTACAGTGCTCATCCGGCTCCCATAACATTGTAGCGCTGTCTAGGGACCAAAAATAGAAGACAGCACGGGGTCAGGGACACACCACCCACCCCCTAGAGAACATTGGTGTGGGCACTAAGGGTGCAATAGACAGGCAGGCCAGCGCACAATGTCACTTGGTTCAGTGGCAGTCTTCCGGCCACCTAACACTGAGTAGGCAGTAGACCAGTCCAACAGGGCAAGCAGTCCAAGTGGAGGTTCTTCCAGGCAGTACAACAGTCCTCTTGTGCAGTAGGCAGAGCCAGCAGCATCTGGTTACAAGTCCCATGCAGTGTCTCTCCTTGTTCAAAAACGTAAGGGACAACCCCCTGTACTTATACTCATTTTGCACAGCTTCCACAAAGGGGGATCCAACCAGCACTAACAGGTTCCAGGAATGTCCCCTTTCTCTTCCAGCACTGACTCCAGACATCAGTAGAGGGTGAACGAGCACTTTGTGTGAGGCCAGGGTACAGCCTTTACAGATGCAGGTGTGCCCCGCCTCTCCCAACCCAGGAAGACCATTCAGTATGCAGATGTACTCCTTTTACACTTCCACCCTCTCTGTGTACTGGCTTTCTGAGGATTATGCACAAAGCCCAGCTGTCACTCTGCCCCAGATGTGGATTGGAGTCAAGCTGCAAAAGCACCAGAGTTAAAAGCACAGAGAAATGCCCACTTTCTAAAAGAAGCATTTCTACAATGGCAGTAAAAATATCCACCTACACCAGTAAGCAGCATTTCTCACTACCATTCCAAACATGCCTGCGCCACCCCGTCATAGATCAGATAATACCACTTAGCCATATGAAAGGGCATTTCCAAAGCCACCCCTATAAAAGAGAAGGCAGTGAGAATCAAAATAGGCTGTTTGCCACTACTAGGACAGGCCACACAATCAGGCACGTGTTCCACCTCTTACCTACATAGCACCCTGCCCATAGGGCTGCCTCAGGCCTACCTTAGGGGTGTCATGTGTAGTAAAAGGGGAGCTCCAGACCCGGCAAGTAAATTTAGATGCCAGGTCCATTTGGCAGTAAACTGCACACGCAGGCCCTGCAGTGGCAGGCCTGAGACAGGTTTGAAAGACAACTTCTGTGGCACAAGATGCACTGCAAGCCCACTAGTAGCATTTAATGTACAGGCCCTAGGCATAGGAGATACCACTAAATGAGGGACTTACAGGTAAATTAAACATGCCAATCAGGGGTAAGCCAATCCTACTAAGTTTAGAGGGGAGAGCACGTGCACTTTAGTACTGATCAGCAGTGATAAAGTGTCCTAGAGCCAACAAAAAAAGGTTAGAAAAATAGGAGTAGGAAGGCAAAAAGTTTGGGGCTGACCCTGCAAAAAGGGCCAGGTCCAACAAAAAATATATATATATTTATCAATTTTGGAAGGCCTGGTAGCTGCACATTGCTGCTAATTCGCTCATTTACCAAAGTTTGCTTTCCTCAAGCATTTTTTTTTTTTTAACTAGTCAATGACTGGCACCCGAGAGCACAAAAAAAAAAAGGGTCTGTTGTGCTGTGGTGCACAAATGCATATACTTGATGGCGTATGTAATAGCCAACATGCTTTTTTTTTTTTTGCCGATGCAGCACAGGGTAAAAAACAAAAAACAAAAACATTTTCATCTATTTTAGACAATGCTTAATAGCATTGCCAAAAAGCAATACCAAAGCCACTAGGTATGAAGGTGAGTGGACGTTTTGGATTTGCTAAACCTTGTTATTATAATTGATTGTACTTTCCCAAATCTGCAGCAGGTTTCATATATTCTGACTCTACAACATTCAATCTACGGCACTTTGGTGGAAAGTGCTGGTATTAAGGAAATGAAAATTAAACCGTGCTGGTCATTTGTCTTTAATGCTAAGGAGGTTCTGGTGACATGCGCGGACACTATTCTCACATATCTACAGTAGTTGTAACTGTTACATGCAGCCCAGCACCCTTGTCACAATGTTTCATAAATGCTGGTGATGTCCCAATAAACACATGCCAATTTCCATAAGTATTTGTTTACTCGCACAGAACTAGTGCAGTTTCATTAGTGTACATACAGTCACATTAACTTGGGGCAGTTTTCACAACTGTATCTTAACTATGACAAAGATATGACAGTTTAGGAGAAGGGCGCTGACACTAGTAGTAAATCTAGGGCCATTCTTGTGAAGCACTGATACAGTTTGTCTTAAAACAAACAAGAAGTGTTTGACTCGCCAGGCCTGCCAACATTAAATACTGACTACTAATGCTGCAGGCCCTAATGTTACCACGGACTAGCACACAGGGGACAAAGTAAGAGCGAATGTCAAGTTCAGCACCTTCTGCAGCCTCTTAACACCACTAGTGCAGTGCTTGCAATATCTGTGAACAACATACATCTGTATGTGTGCGCTTTGAAACCAAGCTCTAAACTTAATGGAACTACAGAAAACAACATAAAAAATCTGAAGGCTAGCATCTGGAGAGTAAGAAAAGAAACAGAGCAGCAAGAAAATGCACCAACCATATACTAGCCTAACTTTAAGACGCAGAACTCATCAGCACTAATACCTTACCTGTAGATCAAAGGCCAACAAACTAGTGGATAGTTAACAATTTAAGCTGTTCCTTGGACTCTTAGCCCACACCAAACAAATGAAACTGCTGCTTGTGCCCCAGTGCCCTCGATTGCGCAAATTTCTAATATTTTTCAAACTTCAACCGCTGCTCTAGATCTCCATAGGACCAGTCTTGGGAATAAAAATTCAACTAGAAAATGGAACAAGGTCTACGACACATGAAGGCCACACTCAACACTGTACGGTCCCAGTTCCGTGCTGCCAAGCCAAGATTACTTTGACAGTCGTAACTGCTGTTGCTTTAGAAAGCACTGTGCACAGACAGTCCTCTACAGTGTCACTCATCAAAGGTTAGACTAACACTATCTAGGGTATATCCCCACACTTGATTGAATTGTCACAGCTAATCCTGGCTGGCATTAATCATACTGCCGCTAGGTGCCAGTCTTCAAGCCTTAAGTTATGATAATGCTTACTCTTTACTGTATTTATTCTTTTATGAGGTCTTGAAGAGGTGGTGGGTAGTTATGGGCCTCCAACTTGACTGGCAAAAAAGTTAGTGCGAGACAAAAGAGGAGGGGCTGAATGAGAGGAACGAAAATAGAGATTCTAAACCACATCCAATGTCTATTCCATTTGAAAGTATGTCCAGTGCCTTTATTAGAACCGGTGCACAAAATAGTGGTAGACTCAATTCAGTTTCAGACACCAGCAGAGATAGATCAGGTGCAGTCACCCTCTGTTGCAGTCCTCTCACCACAGCGATCAGCCAGGCTCTGACACTAATCTTTAGGATCCACTACCTGACACTGGCACCAGTCAAGGAAAGGAGGAGGAGGATTAGAGCGTGATCTGAATGAGCCGATTTGTCAACAGATGGACCACTGGCATCACGATCAGTCCCTTCCACACCATTTTAGAGCATATGAGGTTCTGGTGTCAGAGTCACTAACTCAGTTGTTTGTTAAAAATAAAGAGTTGTAATACTGTGATACATCTGCATACTACAAAACACCACAAGAACAAAATCAGATTTTTATAGCATGCATTCAGGAGAGGAATTCATGCTATAAAATATTCACATGAGCAAATGAACTGTTCTTTTAAAAATAAGAACTGCTACAACACGGAAACAAACAAATGAAGCAAGTCAGCAGGTAAAATGAAAAACTCTTGCAAAGAAAAAAAAATAGCCAACATAAAACGGGCATTTCTGTGCAGATTCATAACATTCCGGAGAATGTTTAGAGGTGTGTTATTCCACTTAGTAGGTTTAGACACTGTGGTTATGTTACTGTGCAATACAGGCAGTAGCCTCTGTCATTCTGGAAAAGTGGTGTCAATGCCACGCGTCCCTTAGCAAAAGAAAACGAGAATTAGACTGCGTGCTTATTATTCCTTAGAGTTATCTGCAAGGGGTAAGTAATTAGTGATGCACTGAAATTATACTGATCAAATAGAACTCTACCTAAAACGCACAAGCCTGGCTCCGGGCATTGGCAATTGGTAATGCCCTGACAATCAAGGAGTCGGGATCCTCATAAGTTATTCATCTTTTCTACAGACTGTAAAGCTTTCTAATCACTCGCATTGCAGCAGTAACCCATGATGTTTCTCCGATTTATAAAACAGCACAAAGTGGTGCAAGAATTACATATAAGAGCAATCAGATACGGCTATTTCATAGTGAAGTGTAGTGATGTAGACTGTCCTCAGTAGTGACATAAGTGAAACACAGAATTGTTTAGAAAGGAAAAATCCAGGCTACAAGGTACAAGATTCTGGAATGGAAGAACCTGGACAAACATGCACTACCACACCCCTCTGGCCACATGGGCACCCCAGCAGCAACTTAAGACAGGGCCCGAAAAATCCACTCGACCACTCGCATTGGCGAGTCTTATTTGATCAGGTCGAGCTATTTTTAATACTTAATCGTCCCTTCTGGTGACTTGGCACTGAACAGGTGTTCTGTTCAGTTGAAAAGTGGAAGGGCAATAAAAGATACCTTCAGTTCTTGTTCTTATGTCACATTTGTTCTGTGTTCGCAGACCAAGGTCAAAAGTTAGTTTTTCTTACAATTAATTTTTCTTCTAACTGCAGAGTTCCAGGACTTTGTAAGGTGACCTGCTGCTTAGAATGTCAAATAAAAGGATATAGGGTGTCAGCTTTTTTTCCTAACACACAACATTTAAATGACTAAGTCAAATGTGCAAATATTTCAAAGTATATTTCAGTAGTTGTGAAAGCCCTTTTTTATAGTTTTGTGTGATTAAAACATATTTTAATAGAATGAAAGCAAAACAGAATACTTTCCATATTGATGTGCAGAGGATATGTTTTCTGAAACCCAATTTTCACAGATTGTTAATACACCATATAGATTTATCAGTAAAGCTGCAAGTTAGTGGAGAGGTTTTTGGACATTTCTTGGAAATCTACTGTGTGTAGATGACAGTGTGTTACCACATCATGGTTTACTAATATATTTATTAAAATTGTTTAAACAAAACTGAGAAACACTCCTGCCCTGATAGTAATGTTGTTAGTAAACGAAAAGAAGTCCTAGGTTATGTGGGTTAGCCCTCAAGGGTATGTGGGCAAGAGTCTTGTGATGCATGCAGCAAACTTTAGTTTACTTAGTCATACAAAAGAGGTTTTTTGTACTGCAGAAATGCTGAGCTCACTTTTTGAAGGTGCAAAGATATGTGAGAATTAAGAAAAAGATGACTGTAAACTACTCGCCTAGGATCACACAATTTGAGAGCTGTTTACGGGATCAAGTGCATTACAGTTAGGTCGAGTAGATTATTTAAGTTACTCGACCTGCAGGTCTAGTAACATTTTTATGATTTCTCAAGCCCTGCAATCCTTTACAGTGCACCAAAGGAAGCAAGCTACTTCTGAAGTTTATCTCACTTAATGGTAATAACTACTTTGTTTCAGCAATAAAGTGCTGTTCGCAGAGTCACACATACACTGCCACAGACGGGTATCATCGAGTTTATTTCTTATGTTAACTTAGTCTAAATATTTAGTTGCGGTGTATTTGCATTACATGGACAAACCCGTTGTTGTATGAGAGTCACAGAAGAAACAGTAACAAAAAGATGAGCAAAACGACCGCTGGACAACATGTGTGCCACAGCCTTCTGACCATAATTTGCTCCAAGCCGGCCACTACGCAAAACTCATAACCCAGAAACATCAGCCTCGCTTTGCAGTTCGAGGAATAAGCCTCTCTCACCAGGGAACCATGTCCCTACGTTCATCTTTAGCTGCGGGGACAGGAAGGTCACGCAGGACAGGAAAGGACGCGGAACAAAGACATTACACGTGAGCCACAAGAACATATTCAGCTTAAACACCGCGTTGCTAACTGCAGTTAGTTCAGCAGCTTTCAAGTTGAACACCGGACAGCAAACCATGCCTAGAAATTCTCTGACCCTCACTCACCCGGTGCCCTAGCCGCCATTTTCACCCAGCTACAGCGTAAGATCCTGCAAAACTGCAGCTGAGCCTGAGACGTAATCGGGTATGAAGGAAAGCCGAGAACGTCACATCCGCAGCAGCACTAGAATGCCAGTTGCTCATGTGTTCACGGGCTAGCTGGCGGTCATTTTACGAAGGGCGCGCTTTTGAATTTTCTGATGCCATGGGCTTCGAGAACACAATGTGTCTCATCGGTGAACAACTTACTCTCGGCCACGTGGCACTGCTGTCATCTAATGGTTAGAATGCATGTTTTGTCGTCCGCAGAGTCATACATCATAAGAGTCATAGCTGCCAAGGTTTCAGATTGCTACATGTGCCGTTTTCATAATTTCAGTGTAATTGTGAGTGACATTTCAACGACTATGAGTGAATATTTCTTGCAAGCAAAATAAAGTGATGAAGACCAGGGAACCATAGAAATGTCGTGATATATCAAGAATTCTATTCCTCCTGTTGTAACCAGTGCCACCTTGTGGCCTTTGATAAACACTACTCTGAGCTTACCTAGCAAAATGAGAAACTGGAACAAGAAGGTTTTACAGCACTACAGGACACAGTTCTTTTGCATGACAATCTCAGGCATTATGGCAATGTGGCAAAATACTGGATATGCATTATTCTAATGCAATATGCATGACACTTGGCAGGGCTAATGAGTACCAATATGGTGGGGGTAAGCCCCCCAATTGTCAGGCTGGAAGTTCTATAATGAAAGGGACACTGAGACTATCGTGGTTTGCAGCTCGGGTAGCGGGTGTTCTCTGAGCACGCCAATATTTATTATATGTGTCCCACGTGGGGACGGGAAGTTATCATTACTCCAAGTCTGGAGGGGGTATAGTAAAAACACCCCTGGACTAACAGATCACTGTCCATAATACACGCCTAAGTTACGTCTCTGGGGCAACATTACATTTCTCCTTTATTTTAAACAAAATATAAACATTAACACTGAGATTCACCCATTCTCAGACCTCATGAATAGTTTGATGACTACCACCCCGCATCCCAGTCCAACAGTCACATTACATGGTCTCACAAGCAGAACTATGGCGCAGGGTTGCTACGTAGTTCATACATTGTGCGACTGTCTCAGCTTCTGGGAATAACTGAAGTCGTTTGTTCCATTTATTTGCTACTGTTTGGAAGAGGGACCCTCCTACTGTTGTCACTGCTTTCATGGCACAGGAGACGTTTCACACTGTCCTGTAACTATTTCAACATCTTCTAAGGTCCTCATCTTCTTCTTCTCTGGCATCGAGGAGTGGAGAGACTGGCCAATGGAAACGCTTGAATTGAGAAATGTTCCGAAGCACTTCTTGTCTCCCTCGTCATGCAGTCACTTTTGTGCCTTTAAGGTGAGTTATGGTCCATGGATGACATTCAAATGGCATTTGAAACTTACTGCCAGGGAACCTGTCTTTCACCAGCACCAGATCTTCAACCTGGAGATGAGAGGATCTTGCCTTTCTGCTCTCTGACGGGTGTTAGCAGCACACTTTTTGATGATGAATACTCATTGCTCATTGATGGAGTTTGAAGTCCACCTAGGATGATGCAAGATTGAGTCTCATATTACGCGGCCCATCATTAGGTGTCCAGAAGCTTGTTCGGTAGTAGAGTGGAGTGTCTGGCAATATTCCAGCAGAAATGAGTAAATGGCTCATTCATAGGGTTATTAATTGGAGTGCGCAATTCCTATTAACTTGTTTAGGGTTCTTATGAAGCGTTCTACCTCTCCATTGGCCAGGGGCCAGCCCGGGGTGACCTTTTTTTTGGATGATGTTCAGCGACCGCAGATACTCTGCTATCTCATGTCCTTGGAATGAGAGCCCATTGTCAGCCCTTAATTCCTTGAGCAGTCCATATGCGGTGAGAGTTTTTTTTTTTTATAGTTTGGGCAGTACATCGTGGGCCCCTTGGGAAGGTATGATCTCTACCTCTGGGTACTTTGAGTAGTCATCAATGATAACCATGGCATACCTCCCATGGCGGGCTTGATTGGTCAGCTATGTACCTCACATACTCTTCAGTCTCATTTGCTTCAGCTTCTTCATCTGCCGTTGCAGATCTGGGGTGCCTGGACAAAAAGTCAGTGGGGTTAGCTGTTCCTGGGCGATATTCCACTTGCCAGTTGTAGTCTTGAAGCTGTAGCATCCATTTCTCTATTCATGGTGGTGGCTTGGAGGCTGTCCCCTGAAACAGTGGAATGAGGGGTTTGAGGTCAGTAGTAATTATGAAAGGCCACCCTTTCCACCAGATGGAAGTACTGGCACCCTCGGGGTATAGCTACTGCCTCCTTTTCTATCTCGAAGTACCGCTGCCCTGTTATTGTGAGCACTCGACTTGAGAAGGTCACTGGTGCCCAATCTCCCCGTCAGACTGCAGCCTCTGCACAGCTTATAGGCCTTGAGGCAAATGTTTTACTAGACAACAGGGCATATTTTGTGGCTTGCAAATGCTGCTTCTTGTTCTGGGCGCCAGTTCCATGGCAACACTGATTTTGTTACGTCTCTGAGGGGTTGAGTCAGAGTGGTCAAATGTCTAATGAATCTGCCACAGTAATTAACTATGCCCAGAAAACTCAGGTCCTCCGAAACAGTGGAGTATCCAAAGAAGCTCAGTTGCTGTTTTAAGAATTCCTGTTTTCTGCGATGAAGGAGGAGTCCTTAATCTCTTATTCACTGTAGCACTTGTCACAATCTGGTGTTTTGTTCTTGTACAGATTTGGCATATACCAGAATGTTGTCACTGACATTTTACTACTCATTGGAGACCTACCAGCAGGTACTGAATGACATCTAGAAACACCATAGAGGCACTTAAGATGCCAATATTTAGTCTGCAGTATCTCCGAAGTCCCACATGAGTGGGGAATGTCATTATGCATCTGGATTCTTCTGCCAGAATAAGCTGGTGATAGCCAGATCTGAGGTTAACTTTCGAGAACCAGCTCAGCTGTCCAGTCAATTCATCAGTCGTGGGTGTGAGGTGGTGCTCTTTTTATGGCTGTGTTCAGTATTCGCATGTCGACACATATGCAGACCTCCCCTGGTTGCTTTGGCTTGCGGGTCACAACAATGGGGATTGGTCCACAGGATTGGTCCAGATACTTTTTCAATTTTGCCCTTGGCCTCTAGCTTTTCTAGCTCTTTCTCCACTTGAGGTCTTGAATGGAAAGCAAACCTCTGAGGTCGTAGTGCTATTAGTTGCACAGGTGGATCAATGTGTAGTTTGATTTCCTTTCCTTTAAGACATCCTATGCCCTCAAAGTTGTCAGGGAATTCTGCAAGGATGTGGGCCACTTCCTCTTGATGTACTCCGAATGCAAAGGTAACAATTCCAAGAGCTTCAGCCGTACGGAATACCAGCAGCATGCTGTGACCCTCCTCCATGACATATACAGGGAACTCGACAATTTAAGACCCATGAGTGATTATTGTGCGGAATTTCCCCTGCATTAGTTGAGGTTTGGCTTGTCCATATGCAAATGCCGGATTGATGTTTTCTGTAGAGCAGCGCTAGTTGTAGGGTGAGGTACGTCTCTGCAGACATCAGATTTATTGACACTCTGGTGTCCACTGTGGCCGTTACTATATGTAATCTGATAAATATCTGGCATTGGGGTAGGTGATGCTGCGGCCGTGCTTTTGGTGAATACTGAATGTACTATGTACTCTGCTGCTTCGTCGTCATCCATGTCGCTATGGTGACATTGGGTTTCGGTGACTGTGTTGACTGAGGTGCAGGGGTTTTGCCCTTTATTCAATCAACAGACTTTCGCAAAATGGTTACATTTGCCACACTTTGTGCACTTTCGGTCTTTTGCGGGGCAGTGTCTGGGACTGCCACAGTATCCACATGTTTTTGTTGGTGGGGTAAGTCTCTTTGGTTCCTCTGGCCTTGGCTGTGATGCGATTGCAATGATTGGTTTGGTCTTCATAGACCTTTGCAGAGCCACCTCCATGTGTGAAGTGTGAGCTTTCAATAATTCCTTGGGCCTTCCCATTGTTACGATATCCTCTAGTGACTTACCCGATTCCTGTAGGATTCGTTCCTTGAGCTTGGCTGAAGCACATCCCTGTATTATTTACCCCCTTATTTCTTCTCTTTCATCAGCAAACCCGCACATGCTTGTAAATTCTTTGAGTTGAGTGTACAGAGCATCTAATGATTCTTCAGCATGTTGTCTGGCGTGGCGAAATATAAACCTCCCATAGTCCTGATTAGCCATTGGCTCAAAATACATGTCTAGAGCAGCTATGAGTGTGGCATGTTTTGTCGGAGTGGCTTCTGTGATGGTTTTGAAGATTCTATGGATGGTTTTGCTTCCCAAGTGTAGGATGATGGCCCTTTTTCTTTTGTCTTCGACTTTTTTCTGTTCAAAATACAACTCCACCCTTTCCACTGAGTCTTTCCATCTGGGCACCTGCACAGAGTGGGCTCCCTCCACTACTAATAGTCCAATTGGTAGGATGATCAAGTGATGTGAGAGTGTTCTTGGGAGAGGACTGGTGGGTCAGGTAATTTTTGACTGGCTGCCATTACTGTTTTGTTAGGCTTAGTTGTCACACGTACAGGTTGATCTGGCTGTAGGTGCAGTGACCGTCGTAGTTTTTTCAACTGTGTATCCACTGTGCAGGTTATGCAGACTCTCCTCCTTGAGGGAATGGGGCTTTGAAACTACGACTGCTGTGCTCTCCTTGGTCACGGTCATGAATATTGCACTCATTTGGTGCACAAATATTCACTGCACTGCAGATGTACAGAACGGAATTCTGACTGGGGCTTAGATATGGGGATTTGGACTGGGAGGCCTAGCCACAACCTAGCCCAGGCCATTCACTGTGTGCCTGGGTATTCTGTGAAGCGGGGCCTTCTGATTATTGTCAGCAATCACTAGTCTCTTTAGCGTTCAGCATGCATTCAGCTCTCAAACTTGCAGTTTGCAGTTTATTGTGTTGCTCCTTTTTTTTTTTTTAATTTGAAGCTTCGCCTTGGAACTGTGTGGTGCTGTGGCAAGGGAACTCACCTCTTGTCTCCCCAGCGAGCGAGTGACACGCTGCGCTCTGTCTTCAGGGTTGGCACACCCACTTGGTTCTTCACCGAGCTACGTCTGTATTCCAGCCCTGCAGATGAGAGGGGCCTGTTCTCCAATCACATGTGCAGCATGCCACTCTGCCCAGCGCCTCAGGGCATGCAGCAGCACAAGCACAGCGCCCTCCAGGAGTGAGTACACAGTCACCGCTCTCTAGGGCTCCATGCTGGGAACACACCTGCTCAGGAGGGGTGGGGGGGGGGGGGGGGGGGGGCAGTGGGACACCTTCTTGTTACCAATGTTATGTCACGCACTCATGGGCTAATAGACACGCCAGAGGTAAGGCTCGCAGGCTGTCTCGCGGGAAGGCCTATAATAAAAGGGACACTGAGACGGTAATGTGGCTTGCAGCTAGGGCACCGGGTCTTCTCTGACCATGCCTGCCCTCTCCTAAATTTATTAGGTGCATTCCACCTGGCAGCAGGAAGTTACCATTACTCCACGTTAGAGGGGGTATAGTAAAAACACCACTGGGCTAACAGATCACTGTCTATCACATCCCAGTTACTTCACTGCTATAGAACGATCTAGAAAAGATTACAATTTGCAAGAATGTTCAGGGCCGGTTTGGAAACTAAAACGTGACTTGGCAACATGTTTAAACCAACAAACTGTCACGGGTGGGCCATGGCAGTCCATTTAAAACCAATAGCCTGCAGCCTACCTGGAAAATGCCAGTGTAAGAATGCATAGCTGCAAAGTTTTCAGAATGCTTCTGTGTGACATTTCTATGGTTTTAGTGTACTTATGAGTGACATTCAATGGGCAAATGTGTGACACTTGGAGTGACACCCTGAATAGCCAGTCTGGCTCTGAGTAGTCAAGATCATACAATACTGAAATGATATGAAGCTGAGATCCCTGGAACTCTTTCATACATGACAATAGATCCAATTAAGGCAGGTGATTCACGATTTTTGAAGCCAAAATGGCTTTATTTTGTCTGTCTCCCACCTGAAATTGCCTCTCCTTCAATAGAAGTCAATGGGAGAAATTAATTCTCCCGATATTTAAAAAAAACAACAACACTTTCCTCTTCTTAAATGTAGGCATGTATACTTTTTAGATCTGCAGACATTATTGTGGAGGTCCTAAACCACTAGTAGCATAATTCCGCATTGCTCAGTAAAAACTTACTGGTGCAAAAAATACCTTGTTACAAAGACATATCATCAAAATGATTTTGTGCACAGCAGTACCAAATATTATTATCCATTTGAACTCACAATAACTCGGGTGAGCAGTATATGTGTACAAACGCTTGTTCACATTTTATTTTGCGCTGTACTCAGAATGAGACCATAAGTTGTCACGATCCGCCGATCTCTTACCGCCTCTGTCTGATGAAAGTGGAGTACAACTTTGGATCTTGGCACGTTCTGGTCAGGGCCAAGATAGGGGCTACCCCTTCTGGTAGCCACGGTGCTGCTGACAGGGTAGATCCGTGGCCTCCAGAAGGAGCCCGAGGAAAAACCACAAGGGAAAATGCCTCCAGGCAGGAGCTCTAAAGAATCAGAGAAGGCACAGCAAAAACCAGAACTCCAAGGACTGGAACAACAGGAAGCAGCAGGGAAAAACAAGCAGGAACAAATCCCCAAGAGCAACAAACAGGAGCGAGAACCACCACTAATAAGGAGTGTTGCAACGCAAAGAAGAAATGAACTCAAGCCCCTTATATACCGATAGACAGGAAGTGAAAAAAACAGGAAAAAGGATAAACACCATATTAGATTGGGAAAGTGCCATAGGAAAAACTATCCAGAACGCCATCCTGGAAAGGGACTAATAAAAAGGAAAAACAGTGCATGCTTGGATGGAAATAGGATTCTGGGACAAAGAAAGTCCAAGGGATGAACAGCCAGGGAAACAAGAAACAGCTAAGTACTATATATGCGTAACGGGGGCCACCCGCGATGCAAGAGCAGAAGATGAAGCGACCACAGCAAGATCAGTGGCCCGGCCCTGGGCCACCCGATCCCGCCGCCAAGAAAGGAAAAGATACTGCGGGAAGAGAAGCGGCCCACCGCAGGCCTGATGGGCCGAAAAACAGCTGTGAGGCCTCTCCACAGGACGAGAATGGAACGCGCAGGTTGGAAATCCACCTGCGGCATAACAGTAGGTCCCCCTTGAAGCCCCAGGTTTAGTAGGGATAAGTCGGAAAAACTGCTTACAAGAATGGGAGCATGGACAGAAGAAGCATCTTCCCAAGAACATTCACTAAGGAGATAACCTTACCAATGTATAAGGAATTTGAGGCAGTTCCGAAGGGATCGAGAGTCACATATTTCTTGTACCTCGTCCTCAGGCTCATTATCCACTAACTGAGGAGGAGGACAAACATGATGTCTATGAAAAGGATCAGAAACATATGGTTTCACCAGTTGAAACGTGAAATACTGGATGTATTTTCCACGTCCAAGGCAACTGCAGACGGCAGGATACCAGATTTACAATATGTACGATCTTAATATTGAGGCTTAAATTTGTTTGTGGACAAACGAAGAGGCAAACATTTTGAAGAATACCAGACCTTATCCTGTACCTGATGCAAGGGATGAGGACGTTGTGTTATATCAGTGGCTTTTTTTATGAGTTGTTTTGCAGCCAGTAAATTAGAATGTATCATCTTTCGAATACTACGAAGATGACGATACAAAGAGGTTACTGCCGGAACAGAGGAAGACCCAATATTCACTATAGGAAAGGCCCTAGGATGATAACCATACGTACAGAAAAAAGGGGTTGCTTTCAATGCACTGTGCACCGTATTGTTGTATGAAAACTCTGCTAAACATAGATATTGAGACCAGTCACTTTGAATTACATTACAAAAGCAACAAAGATACTGTTCAAGTCCCTGATTAGGTGTTCTGTCTGTCCATTCATTTGAGGATGGAAACCAGAAGATAATGCTACCTCAACACGCAAAAGTTTACACGTTTCCAAAAACGTCAAACATACTAGGGGTCTCGATCAGAAATGATAACTTGAGGGAGGCCATGAAGGTGAAAAAATTCCTGTAAAAAGATGTGGCCCAACTCCTGAGCAGTGGGGAGTTTCTTTTATGCTGTAAAATGAGCCAATTGTGAAAAATAATCTACAATTACCATGATCACACTATTCCCTGTAGAGGTTGGTAAGGAACATAAGAAATCAGTAGATATAGCATGCCATGGGACTGATGGAACAGGTAAAGGTTGTAGTAATCCAGCTGGTTTAGTACGAGATACCTTGGCTTGTGCACACACAGGGCAAGAAGAGACACAGGTCTTTTGTAACTGTAGGCCACCAAAAAGATAGAAGGTTTAGTTTCTGAGTTGCCCTGATTCCTCAATGACCCGCGATAGGTGAATCGTGACACATCTGTAATGCTTCTATTTGCAATCTTTTGGAAGGGAGGAATAACACTTTTTTAAATATCCCTTAGTTTTCCTCAGCTGGGGATTGAATGTCTCCCATTCTTCTATAGTAAATACAGCATATTCGGATAGCAATCTGTCCAGGAAGGACTGTACCACTCCAATGGTCTGATGGGGTTCTATAATGTGCTGTGTAGGAATGGTCACACCCTCTGGATAACGACAGGATAAGGAATCTGCTACGATATTCTGTGGTCAAGTTATATAAGTAATAAAAATTCATATTGACTAAAGAAATAGGTCCATTGTGCCTGTCAGCTGTTCCGACATTGAAAGTTCCAAAGACATTGTAGATTCCGATGATCACTCCTGACCTCAAAAGAACTGCCTCCATTCAGTACAGGCCACTTTTCAGGCAAGCAATTCTCACTCTAATATGGAGTAGTTACACTCAGAATCTGTCAGAATAGGAGATAAATAGAAAACTGGGTGTTCTAATCCATCTTCATCTTGTCTTTATAGGAGTACAGCCCCTATTGCTCTATCAGACGCATCAGTTTCTACTATGAACTTTTTCATAGTATCGGGGTGCCGTAAGATTGGAGTCTGAGTAAAGGTTTGTTTCAGATCTTGGAAGGCTGCCTCAGCAGTTTCAGTCCAGCATAATCCATTCCGAAGACTTTCTTTGTTTAGAGTTCGTGTGAGAAAACTTGTTCGCTGAGCGAAACTTTCTATGAATTGCCAATAAAAGTTGGCTAAACCTATGAAACATTGCATCTCTCTTATTGTGGAAGGGACAGCCAGTCCAGAATGGCTTGAACTTTTTCAGGATCCAAAGCTATACCAGTCCTGTTAATACAGTAGCCCAGATACTTTCATGTTTACAAAATAATTGATGTAGCCGGAGTCTTTCAAGGACTTGAACAACATGTGACGTATGTTATTGTGGTTGGATAGAATACACTAAGATGTAATCTAAATATATGACTACTATTTGATTTAGGTGATCCAAAAATACATAATCCATAAATCTCTGAAAAACAGAAGGACCGTTTGTTAGGCCAAAGGGCACCACTCGGTATTCAAAATGACCTAAGGGGGTCCGAAAGGTGGTCTTCCACTCACCCCCTTCTTTATTCGGAGGAGGTGATAAGCACCCCTCAAATACAAGTTAGTGAACTTCTGTACTCCTCTAACAGATTCCAGTTTATCCTTTATAAGGGGTAAGGGATACCTGTCTATTATAGTAACCTTAGTTAGACTGCAAAAGTCTATGTAGGGGGCGCAAATCCTTTGCCTTCTTTGGTATGAAAAAAAGAGGAGTCCCTGCAGGTGAGGAAGATTGTATGATCAAACCACTACGTAGAGCTTCATCCAGATATTCTATAAGTGTTTCTTTTTCGGGTTTCGAAAGAGAATACATTCTCCCAAAGGGAACCACCGATCTGTGTTCTAACGGAATGACACAGTCATATTCTCGATGTGGTGGTAAAAAAGGACTTACAGGCTTTTTAGAAGACATCTAGATATTCCACATAATGATTGGGTAACCCTTGAATGGCGTTAATGGAACAACCGGCCTCTTTGTTTTCAAATGGTATAGTCCTGGTTGACCAATACGTATCTGAAGAATAACAGTTATGTTCACAAAACTGAAAAGATAAAGAAATGGTTCTGGTTACCCAGTTAATATAAGGATTATGTTGTGCCAACCAAGGTATGATCATGTGATTGGGAAAAGCAATCAGATCAAAGGTAATATATCCCTGGTGTTTCCCAAACTTCAGCCACAAGGAAGGAGTTGTTTCCATCATGGGTCCTGATGAAAGAGGTGTACCATCTACAGTATGGACCTGCTCAGCTGTTTCCTTGAGTACACAAGGTATCTTCCTTTCCTTGGCCCATTCCTTATCAAGCTAGATACCACTAGCACCAAAATCAAATAAGGCAAGGATGCTTTCTTCTCTTCCGTCCATTAATTGTAACAACATGCGCAGTAGGAAAAGAGAAGATGTATCTACTTTAGATGAACATATAGAAGGAATTTCCAACCGTCCTATCCCCTCCCTTCTTACAGAGGACGGGAGTTGGTGTTTTCCATAATTTTCAATGGACGAGTAGGACAGGTTCGAATCAAATGACCTGAATTGCCACAGTAAAGACACAGTCCTTTCTTTCGTCTATGTTCACATTCCATTTCAAATAGCGGTCCACAGGCCATGTTTATTTGCATAGGTTCTTCACCAGAGACAATGGGTGCAGTAGCTCGGGTATCCTCTTGACGGTGGGCTACTGTGCGTGAAGTTCCCATATGGGATTGAACAGGACCTTTCAATTTCTCCAAACAACGCGCATGAAGGCTTTATTCTATGGACAATGCCAAATCCATAAGATCTTTAATGTTGTGTGTTTGAGTAGAATGTACCAATTCATCTTTTATTTCTTCACGTAACCCTCTACGAAAAAGGGTGGCAAGGGTGTGTTCTACCCAAGTGGTCTCTGCCGCCAAATGACAAAACCTTGTAATAGATTGCAAGACATCCCGATTACCCTGCTGGATATCACATAAGCCTTCTTCTGCTGAAGACTCCAATCCATGATGCTCAAGCATTTGTTTAAAGGCCTCAACAAAATCAGTATAATTAGACAATCTGGAATCATCTGTGGTCACCAAAGGAGTCGCCCAAGCTAAAGCCGGACACGACAGGGCACTTATCAAGTAACCCAGCTTGGTCTTCTCCTGAATGAATTGTGACGGGTGAAGTTCCAAGAAGACTGTCAAGGAATCAAGGAATTCTTTCAACTTATTGGGATCCCCAGAGAAACGTGGAGTAGCAGTAGACACGGATGTATCATCCGTAGTTCTAGAGGCCAAGGCTTGCCATAATGCAGCGTTTTCAGAATGTAATTGTTGCAACTCTTGGGCTTGTTGTTGTACAGTATCTATTTGGGGTACTTGCACGTATTCCTTGATAACTTTTCATCCACATAAGGTATCCACACCAAATTAGTTTTTTTTTTTTCTAACTCCTGGGGATTTTAAAGTTACCCAGGGTCTGTGGGTTCCCGGGGAGGGGAACAAGAAAATAACTGAAATATAGTTAAGTTTGTTTTTTAAATTTTAAATTGTGAAACATGTGCTGCATAAGAATGCATCTGTTCTTTCCCCAAAATAGGCATCACATTTGTTTTTGCTGTGGTTGGGGCACCATCTTCCCAGGCTTCAGGAACAAGCACAATATTAAAAACAGTTTATCACAGCTTTTCAATTCTTCTAAGAGGTAGCCCATTTTGCCTAATTTTTGTGTTTTCAACCTACTTGCAGTTTGCGGTGGAACAAGAGCAAAATCCCTGGGTGATCTGAGAAGGCTCTACATTTTTGAAAATCCCATAAAAGTCTAAAAGGTTTTCCCAAAGAAACTAACTGTTGAAATAAAAAAAATAAAAAATAAAAATTATTAGGAACATGCAATAAAAGCAGTTAATTGGGCTGAATGAATTCTGAAAACAGAGACACTGGCTTCAGAACATCACTCAGACTGTAAAGGTTTTTTTTTTATAATTGTAAAGCTAGTTACAAATGAGAGGTACTTTCTTGCCTTAGCAGCAGACTCATCACTGCCAGCTGCAACATGTCTGAGGTGTAGGACCACTGTTTGCAGGTTTTGTTGCATGCCTGCCAAAGCTCTGGTTTTACTGGATACCCATCTAACCTTTTTAATATCAGTGAAATATGGAAAGTTATTATCAATTATTCTTGACATTTCTTTGGCATCTCTTCGCCTCTTAGGACTATACTAGTAGAGTTTGAACATCCATTTCAAAGTTTGTTCAAACTGACAAATAGCCTTTACAGCCTTGAGAATCCCAAGCTAAAGTTTGTGAGCTACACAGTGCAATGGCAGAAAAAAAGGAATTTCTTTCTTTAGGGGTGCAGCAACCCCACCTTTTGATCCCATCATAACTGCAGCACCATTGAACTTGACCGCTATTAGTGATGGGCCTGGATGCTCTGTAGACCTCATACCTACTAAATTCAAAGATGAGCTTTTGATTCCTTTAACTATACCACCCAAAACACCATGAGCATGCGCATGTTTGAGTGGAACAAGATCTGTAAACAGAGCGTAGGGTTTTCCACTATTGACTACTCTCACCAGCACAGTTTCCTGTTCAGTGATGGCACTACATGTGCTTCCGTCAGCAATAATGCAGATGAAGCGAGAATTTGAAACTATTTTTTGATGCCCTGTCGAAGTATATCTGCCTCACATCTTATGAACTTTGAGTTTTTTTCGTGTTTTGAGTAACTTTCTCCTAACGTGACCTTGATGAAGGGTACATTGCCCTCTCGCAAGTCCTCAAGGGGAAGGAGGTTTGAGAAGAAAAAAAGAGAAAATACCAGCTTCTGTTTCATGGACTGCACAATCTAATTGCTGGACCCTGGACTGCGTGTCATGTTGGGCATCAGGACTTCTGTTTTCTCACAATTCTGGGTTCTTGGTTTTTATGATTCTGGGCTGCAAAAGAATGAATTCATTAATATATTGAACTTGCATAAACTATTGCAAAATTATACATTGTTGACACCTTGTGCATATGGAACTCGACTGGAGGCAGGCTGGAGAACAAGGAACTTGACTTGACTGGAAACAGGTGAGCAGAGCAATAGGTACGGAGCCAAGCAAGGCCTCAGACTGGCAAGCATTTTTAAATAATCAAATGTGTACATGTGCCTTTTGGCAGTTGATTGCTTCTTAAGGACAGGAACAATTATACTCCTGATTGTGGCACATCTTCAATACAGATCACATTGTGAAGAGCACATGTTTTGGCAGTTATAGTTGGAGCAGGTGGAATGCATTATGCATAATCAACAAGCATTGGTTATATAAATGAGACATTTAACAAGCATTGGTTATTGCAAACTTGATATTCAAGTATGTAATGAATATACTCAAATAAGTCTGAATGTTGCAACCAACAGCACTTTACTGTAATCGAGCTCTTGGATGTATTAGTGTACCCGCAACAACCAGGTAGCTCTAGAGTGGGTCCTAAGTGAAGCACTGGTGTCCCTCAAATATTGTTCTGCTCAACAATATCATTCAGAAACACATCAATAAAGAGGTGGAAGAAATTGGTAGACAAAAACGTCTCTTTAATAATTCTCCACCCTGCAGCACTTCTAAAGGCAGTCAAAGCAGGCTGCACCATGTTAACGGTAACCCTGGCTTTAGAACTTAAAATAGAGAGCATTCCAGATTCTGGTTGCAATCCAGCTTGTTAATATTACACTACAGGCACATCAATATTATCCTCTAAATGAAGCACTTCATCAGTGCTAGTGGTGCATCCAGCACCATCAGATGTTTCTTCTCGTACAGAAAATTCACTGCCACAATGTTGCACTTGGTCCTCAGTCTCGGATGCAGAGTCAGATTCAAAAAGCAAACCAACAACCTGGTGGGCGGTCATCCTGCAAGCAGCTATAATGCAGACAACGGGCAACTATAAACAACACAGAGTCAAATTAGAATTCAACAAACTGTGGCTATATCAAACAGTAATCTATTGAAATATAACGAACTAGAAAGAAACTATCAGAACAAATCACACAGTGAAATTTCTACTACCAAAAGATACCTCTTACTTGCCACAGACAGCTAGACTAAGGTCCAACTGCACCTACTCTGCAGGCATAACAAGCACCATAGTTATTCCACAATAAAGGCAAAACAAAACAAATACAAGACAACATGTTCTAGATCTTGCACACATCTAAAAGTGAATTTGAAAGACAATAAAACAAGCAAAATATGCTACAATTGTTACAACAGTAAAACAAATTCACGCAGGGCAATGACACACATTTGAAACAAACATTACAAAAATGTTTTCTCACGAAACACACTGTGAAAATGTCAGGTCTACCAATACCACAACCATAAGCAGGATACACCACAAAGAAAATCAAAAGCCTTGCACTTCAATAAAAAGAAAAAAAAAACATTAAGGTCACAGATGCACTTGATAAGAAAAAAACAATTAGCATTATAAAACACAATGAAGTCTGCTCTGAGGGGCAGGTCGAAATCACAAAAGGCTGATCTACACCCACGGAGTGGGCAAAGAAGGCAAAACAACTGGCACCCTAGAATTGATCCAACTCTTAACACAGGGGCAGCTCCCTCCATATACATAAACTTATTCACTGGTTCATAGTTGGTTTTCACCCCCCTGGGGGCAGATTAGCCTAAAACAAATCAGCAGATCTGCCTGGTAGAGGGGCAGAAAATGTCCCCTTTGGCCGGAGCAACGTATGCCAAAAGGGCTGTACCCTTAACCATAATTACAAGGAATATCCCTGGTGTCTAGTGGGTGTCCACACTCCCCGCCCCCGGACTGATCAGCCAGAAAAAAATGACCAAGCTGTCCCAATGAAGGGCAGAAACAAAAGAACATTTACCCTTTGAGGGGAGTGTCTCTGCCCATAAATTTAATTCTAATGAATATCCCTGGTGTCCAGTGGGTTTCTGACCCCTTGAATGGGGTTTGGGGGGTGGGGGGACGCTGGGCTGCCCTGCTGCTTACCCTACTGGGACATATGGCCCTGTTCAGAATGGAGATCCTCACGTGCACCTTCACTTTCTCCAAATTTTCTCACTCACAATCCATGGCCAATGATTCAAGGCCAGTGTCTCCTTGCTGTGTAGCTTCCTGTGGGCTAAAGTTCCACCTCGGATTTCCTGGTCTAAATGCCGCTCATCAATGTACGATGTGCAAGGCATAGCAAAGGCAGGCCTCCAACTGTACTATAGGGTGGCACAGCTGCTAATGTTCAACAGCTTGCTGACCAGTGGCTAGGCCGACCCATCTTACTGAGCCAAACTGCCCCTAATGAACCTGGAAAAGTCATGATCCTGCTTTACGGTGACCCGCTCCCCAAATCTCTCCCGGAAGTCACCTGAGTTATTTTCCTGACCTGGAGCATGGCCGTCTGATCTATGGGGCAGCATGGCAAGCTCACCCAGCAAACTCCACTGTGGAGGGTTTGCCGCCTCCGTCACAAGCCCCAACTTCAAGGCTTCCAGACGTGTCAGGATTGGCATAACTGGGTGTTGTTTGGCAGGTAAAATCACATTAAATCCTTACAAGATCTCCAGACACAATGGCCCATATTTACACTTTTTTTGCGCTGCATTTACGTCATTTAAAAAAATGACGCAAATGCAGCACAAAAAGAGTATAAATATGGGCCAATATGCCCCGACTAAACCCCAGATTCACAAATGCTTGTAGCGTCAACACACCCTATCAACATACTATGAGTGTGTAGACGCACTCCCCCTATATAGCTCACTAGATGCCCATCTGTTGATGAGCACTTTCCAAAAAGTATAGACGACCCCTGTTCGGTTTTGCACGGCTTTCTTTAATAATTCCAAGTGCTCTATTTGTGGTAGTGTGATTGAGCATGTTAGGCTTATCAGAGAGGAGTGTTAAGCATTTGTTGCACTCACAGAGGTAATAAATGGTACACACACTCACGAAAGAAATCTGAGACCAATGTATAAAAATAACACTGATTTTTATATAATTTGAAAAACCAAGATCCTCAAAATCAGGTAAGCATTTTGGAGATATCGATTTTTGAGGAATACATAACAAATGCACAAACAACAGTTTTTAAAGCATGCGCCTCAAACACGATTATGGAAGAAAAGACATTTACTGCATAGGGGTACTTGTAGACAGCGTTTGGGTGTGCCCTTTGGAACTTAAGGTTCTAGGAGGCCAAGGACCAAAGAACCAACAGCAGTTTGGCTTTACCTGCTGGGGTGAAGAGGGCTTGTCAGGTTGGAAGCCTCTAACACAACATCATAGAAAACAATGGTTACCTGTGAACACAGGGTGCAAGGGAGGACTTGAGGCTAATTATGGCAGAACCCCAAGGGGGGCTCGGCTCGTGAGGGTCTTTGGAGCAAGGGAGCAGTCAGTTGGTGTGAACCTGGGCTGTGGGGCTCAGGTAGAGAGGTGTATGTTTGGCTCGTCACTTTCATTGGAGGTTCTCATGCTTCTTGGGTTTGACATGCAGAGGGTAAGAAAAACACAACAGCAGGGCCACCTTCTGTGTGGCCATGTCAGTCCTGAAGTCCCACGTCATGCAGGTCAGTTTTGGCAGTGGTGGTGTCCCGACTGGACACTCAATGAGCTTTGTTTGATTCAAGAGCTCTGGTACCCTGCAGGGAGGCTCCTGGAGGGTCTAGCATCTCAAAACTCGCCAGAGAGACGGGGTTGACTTCCTCAACCAACAAAAACCTCCTCCTGTCATGATGCTCCTTCAGTGACCTGATGGCCAGCAAAACGGTGTACCGGACTGATGCGGTCAGTGTCTGCAGTTGGAGGCGGATGGCTCCTTCACCCCAAGAGAAATGCTAAATAGTTGTTGAAGCAATGGACAGTGCTCTAAGGTTTTGGGAGGATGCACAGCTTTTGAACAAGTCAGGCTGTTGCAATTGTCGAGGTACTAGCAGCAAGTCAGGGTTTAGTGCCAAGTTCAGGGTAAGTCTTCAGTTCTCATGGTGACTACTCTTCTTTGCCCTTCTTCTGTTCTCAGGAAGCCAAATCTGAATATCTGGTGTTGGGGGAAGCCCTAAATACTGAATTTAGGAGGGCTGGGGGAGTGTAGGGTAGTAGCCAATGGGTTACTCTCCCCTAGGGTGACTACACCCCCTATATGATGACTTGCTGTTGGGAGTGGGCATAACCCTGTCCCAGAATGTCTAGTTTCACTAAAAACAAGATGGTGAAACCCTTCCTTGACTGCCTACTCCAGGTGGCCACCCTTAGGGGTGTGTCTAGCCTGTAAGTGTGACACGCCCTCTGCATACCTAATTTTCCACATGCTTTAGTGCCAAATGCCCTCAGGACAGGGGGCGGCATTATCCAGGACTGGGAGAAGCCAGGGTTGCATATCAAAAGGTGACAGAGGCTTTGAAGCCTCTGTCCTAATTATGCTAAATTACTAGTCATCCTGCTGGAGGAGGTGGTAATACCTTCTGCAGAGCAGGCATTGTTTCTGGCCTCCTAGCGCACATGACCTCCCTTGAAGGGGGTCAAAAACCCATCTGTGGTGGGAGGCTGGACTACACCAGTCAGGCAACAAACTAAAGGGCTGGTTTGGTTTCAGGGGGCACCCCTAAGGTGCACTCTGGGTACATGTCAGAATAAATTGAATACTGGTATCAGTATGGATTTTTTAAGACGAGGTGTTTGGTACCAAACACCAGTATCTTCAGTGAAGCCATTATGTAGCTGGGTAACTCATAATGCCCATTGCCCATTACATGTTCCCAAAAATGGCATCACTCTGCACTTGGACACGGGCGGAAGGCTGGACTGAACCACACCTCCCAGCTCAACCAGAGGGAGGAGGCCGCCCACAATGCTCCGAAGCACCAAAGACTCCATAATTGGGACTCGCGCTTCCGCTGCGCGCATCACTCTGCACTTGGACACGGGGCGGAAGGCTGGGCTGAACCACACCTCCCAGCTCAACCAGAGGGAGGAGGCCACCCACAACACTCCAAAGCACCAAAGGTGCCATAATTGGGACTTGTGCTTCCGTTGCACTCATCACTCTGCACTTGGACCCGGGGGCAGAAGGCTGGGCTGAACCACACCTCCCAGCTCAACCAGAGGGAGGAGGCCACCCACAACGCTCTGAAGCGCCTAAGGCACCATAATTGGGACTCGCACGCAGGACGCGCCCGGGCCAAGAGCGGGCCCGTCAGCGGCGGACAAAGGCTGGGCTGGGCCCACCCTCTTGGTTTTATTTTTATTTGTTTTAAACTTTTATTCCCTTATGCTTTATACTTACATATACGCATTGACTTTTTAAATTCCGCTATTATTTTAGCATACAGTGTGACAGGGTCTGAACTGCAATTAGGCCAGAACTAGCACCATAATCTCTGCATTTCAGGTACAAAGCCATAGATAGCATACAACTACTTAAGGAGGTGGTAAATCTATATCCATCATGGGTAAGAAAAAGGTGGGGGCAAAAGGTAGACACGGATCCCGGCCGCACAACTATTGACTCCTTACTAGTTAGAGTGGTAGGGGTCATCTCAAAAGAAATTGATCTCGCAGAAAGACGCTTATCCCTGGGGACAGAAGGATTGGGAGATGCAAAAGGGGGAACCCTATCACCACATGAATATACACCAGCTATCCATCCCCCAGCTGACACAGTGGCTCTGATGAATGGAGATTCCTTATTAGAACCAATGCCCCCCACAAGTAATAACCCCACATCACCAAGTCAGTCACCCATTATAAAAAGAAAAAAACTATGCAGAAGGGGGGCTGATAGCCACCTGGGCCCTATCATGGGCGAAAATATGGTACCTACTGACTGGAAAGATCTCACATTCCTCCTTGATAATTTGCTTAAACCTATCCTTACAAAACTGGATAAACTGGAGGAGGTGGAGATCTACCAGAAACCCCTTCCACCTACACTGTCCCCTAACCATATGAACCCTGTGGTACAGAACACCATTTCTAATGTACCAGGCCACTCGAGTGTTTCACGGGGCACAGATACATTAGACTTGCAAGGAACTGTAACAAACACTAACCTTCGGGGCCCTTTACAAGGGCAAGCTAGGGAACCCTAAATACAGCTCACCTTATGCAGCCAAGGGTGACCCAAGACACTGATCACCCTAGTGCGTGGAATATAGCCTCTAAGAACAGACCACCGGGTTCCGCCCCAGATGACCTTCACTTGAGACCTAAACATTCAGCTGCAGGACACCTTTCCTCGAACCCCCTGAAATATAGCCCCACCCACCTCCACATAAGAGAAGAACTGACTATTGTCAATTTACCCCCTGAGTCCTGTCCCTATGTAATTATCATGACCAAAGTTACCCCTCTATGGGCTGACCAGACAGAGCAACAAGGAGACCTGAAGAACAAGGTCATGCATTGGTTAGCGCAGAACAATCTTTTCTCAATGAATGATGCCCACCAGATAATCCTAACCCGGAGAGTAGGATGGGTGGGCCCCCTAGGGAAAGATCAAGGGGGGGGATTATGGGATTATGTAATCATTGATTTCAGTAACCCCTTGATGGTTAGGGACATCCTGTGCAGGGCCTCATTTCGCCCCCTAGATAGAAGCTCTCCGGAACTGTTCCCGCTAGGTGTATTTTATAGACATTTACAACAAGGCCAGTCAGGACGTCGATCCGTGCCCAGTATGCCGTCAAGATCTATACTGACATACCCAGGCCCCACTTTCACTAATAATGCACACGCTACCACCCCATTACTCATAAGCAATAAATATCAGATATTAAGTTCATTATCAGATAATGACTGTCTGGTAGGTGAGGGGTCTGCAGACCCTGAGAGGATGAGGCTAAGGGTAAAGGAAACAACCAACCATAAGATGGAACAGAGCCCTAACAGGCTCCCATTAGTCCTGCAGGACAAGGATGAGATGAACATCAGGGATATAATATTCAGTGGGGAGGGGGAACCAACTGAGGTAGCTCCAACTGCAGCAAGGTATGGCAGGGAAGAATCATCGACCTAGGAACCTGTCAATAACACAAGTGGGTGCCATTATCTTGCTATATGGAATGTGCAGGGCCTACGCAGCAAAACTGTGACTGAAGAGTGGGGTTCATCAATCAATAAACTAGATATGCTTTGCATCCAAGAAACCTGGGGTACTACACCTGCCTATGTGCATGGATTTACCACACACTCACTGCCAACTACACCATCACCATCTGGGAGGGCCAAGGGGGGGCTCTTGGTGCTTACTTCTAATAAACTCCCTGTAGTGGTAAAAAAGATCTCAATGGAGACCACTCATTTTCAACTCTTGTGGCTGAAACACAAGAATAAAGGTAGATATGGTCATAATTAACTACTACAATAACATCTTTGACACCACCCGATGTAGGGCGGGCCATGCCCTGAACCAAAGCCTAGACAAGTTTCTACAATCCATCAGCTCCAATCCCATTATTGTTTGGGCCGGGGACTTTAATATCCAGCCTTGCACATGCACCTCCCCCTGGTCTTGTGGACTTTCTACCCCCTTATGGGACAGGATATGATCACTTTTCTCACAATGGGTATGGAGAAGCCCTTAATCTGATGTTGTCCACCTATGATCTAACACTTATGGAACGCAAGCACGGTGTTTCCGACAAAATTATTCCATCTCACAGGGGCCCCAACTCAACCTCCGTTATAGACCACATTATCCTGTCGTCTTTTGCACTAAATGGCACAGACACACCTTATACA
The DNA here is from genome assembly GCF_031143425.1 of Pleurodeles waltl. Taxonomy (NCBI): domain Eukaryota; kingdom Metazoa; phylum Chordata; class Amphibia; order Caudata; family Salamandridae; genus Pleurodeles; species Pleurodeles waltl. The sequence goes on from NC_090439.1 coordinate 861,238,873, forward strand.
GTGCTGACCCTTCTTAGTGATCATGACCCGATTATTCTTCCTACGTCCTTCTGGGGCCTAAGGGATGTGTTTTATACTACCCCAAACCAGATCGAAGTGCATAGAACCACGGGGTGAGACGGAAATGGGAGGACATTGTGCCTGCTGATATTCTACGGGATGTTATATGTGGCTGCCAGCAGGAAGTAGGTTATTGCCTACAGGAGGATATTGAGGTACCCAGGTTATTAAAACAGGTTATTAAAATTTGCATTAAAAGGGGTGGTTCGACCAGGCCTGCACGAAAGCTAGGAGGAATCTTACACTAGCCCTGCAATCATCACCTAGAGACCCGGTAGTTATTAAGTCCCTTAGAATAAAATATAAGAAGACACAGGAACGAAGGAAACCGGAACTAAGGGAAGAGGCATGGTCTCAATTAGCCCTGGTGACAGAGACTAATAATACTAAACTGTTTTGGGAAACCATTAATGCCCCCTTTCTTTCAGAATGGATACCATCAGATCTGGGATGCAGTGTAGACTGCGTAACATGGGTGGTCCATTACTCAGATGTCTTCAGGGAAGGGACTGGGTCAGTAGATGTAATCAGGCAGAACAAACCGGGCCAACCTAACTTTTTAGAGATCACGACAGATGAGGTTCAGTCTGCTATCCTTGCCAGAGCTGAAGGCAAGGCCCCAGGACCAGATGGTGTTCCATTGGATGTTTTTAAATATAACATCTCTTTCTGGGTACCAATTTTGACTAGAATATTAAACTTGGCCTTATCTGGCGATATCCCGCTGACATGGTATATATCCATCATCATACAAATTTATAAGAAGGGAGATAAGACTAACCCTAAAAACTATTGACCAATCTCACTGCTGGACTCCTCCTTGAAAACATGCAGTAGAATAATATTTGAAAGACTAAATGACTGGGTCGTAGACAATAACATCTTATCACCTGTTCAGTATGGTTTGAGGAAAAGCCTAGGAACCATAGAGCAATGTGTGTGTGTTAACCTAGACCTAATTATAGGAAAGTATACCAAGGCAAAGAAAGGTGCTCTATATTTATGCTTTGCAGACCTTAGTAGTGCTTTTGACCTAGCTGAACATGCCCTTTTATGGTCCACCCTAATTGAGATAGGCGCTCCCAGGTATATCATCAACTTCTTGGCTGACCTGTATAGCGATCTGACATGTAAAGTCCGCTCGGCCAACTTGGTGAATGTACCACCCCTTTCAAGATCGGAAGAGGTATCTGCCAAGGTTCTCTATACATTAATGGGGTAGACAAACATCTGCAGGGTTTACAGGCCGACCTCCTGCACGTGACCAGTCGCTCAGTGCCTGCCCTACTTTATGGAGACATGTTGTCATGATCTCTAGAACACCCATAGGGCTCCAAAAGTTAATGTGTGGTTTTGAACAGTTTATGTCATCTAAGGATATGATAATCAATAAATCTAAAACATTTACTATGGCTTGTGGTAAGAAGGTTATGAAATGTAGAAGCTTTTACATCCAGAATATGGAGATTAGTACAGTTGACTGCTTTAACTATCTGGGGGTATTATTCGATAACAACGGTAAGTGGGACCAGCTGGTTTGTTCAGGTAGGAACAAACATAGAAGAAACCCAGGTGCTATATTCAGATTTGCTAGCAAACTAGGCAGTCGTCCCATAGGCACCATGTTGGATATCTACAGGGCCAGAGTTGTCTCTACGGTTGTGTATGGTGGCAGGGTGTGGGGCCACGTCAAAAGTGCTCCCCTACAAATAGAAGGGAATTGCTTCTTAAAACGCATGCAACGTCTACCCACTTCAGCCTCTAATTGGATTACCACCAAGATATGGGTTAACAATATTTGGAAGATGTGCTACAGGTGAGACCCCTGCTTTTATGGCATAGTATATGGTCTAAGGAAGCGACTGGTTTCACTAACTATCTTACACTGGAATGTATGAAATTGGATAATGCTATGTGTATACTATGGATAGCTTTTATTGAACCCTCCTTTAAATCTGTTTTCAATACATCTGTAAAACATAATCCAGAGGATGTGCTGTTATTTTCCAAAAGATCCATCAAGGACACTTTTATGAAATTTAAGACGGATGCAAGTAAGCTAACAATCTACTAAAAGCATTGTCGATTTTTACTTATTCTCTTTGGATGTTAGTAGATTTGGCTATCTTTCCATTGTCTCCAACATGCAGCACAGGTTCTTGTTAACCAGACTTAGGGGGTTATTCTAACTTTGGAGGAGTGTTAATCCGTCCCAAAAGTGACGGGTATACCACCAGCCGTATTACGAGTTCCATAGGATATAATGGACTTGTAATACGGCTGGTGGTAAATCCGTCACTTTTCCGTCACTTTTGGGACGGATTAACACCTCCTCCAAAGTTAGAATAACCCCCTTAGGCTGGGTATAGCTCACCACCTAGTAGCATTTCCCCATACTAGGCATTGCCCTTTAGAGTCAGACAGATGCCCCTGTGATGCAGTTAGCAAAAAAGCACCTTGCACTTCGTTTTATTCTGTAAATTCTATGAATATATTAGAGCCACCTATCTTAAACCAATTTTCCATGTATTTAATATAAGAACTGATCAGGAAGCATTAAAACTCCTGCTGCATTAGACTCCCCGAATGTATGCTACAGGGTAGCAAATTTTATCTTAAAAGCTATACATATCAGGAAAAGTCTTATCGTACTCTAAATTTTGTTTTATGTATCAGTCGTATTATAACTATCTAAAATTGTTTATTTTTAACTTCTATGAGCTCATTGTTTTATGTTCTATTGTTTTATTGTATACTAATATGCACTTTTATGGCTTAATTATGGTAAAGCCGAATAAAGATTATGAACTGAACTGAACTGGCTTCCTGAACACTTGCAATGCCTGACAATGGAACTAGGCATTACAGGGGTACATCTGCTCATGCAGTTTTGCCCTCAAATCTAATACAATGCACCCTGCCTTAGGGCTCTTAAGGCCTGCTGTAAGGGTGACTTACATATAATACATGCAGTTTTTGTGGGCATTGCACACAGGGGTGTGCAATGTTGTGTTTCGGAATGGCTCGCCCCATTTCACGCGTGCTGCAATGGCAGTCTGCTTGCAGTTAGTGTGTGGGTTTGTTATGCTGCAGCCACTAGGGACCCTCTTTAGTACCGATGCCCTGGGTACGGGGATACCATTTATTTCTAAGGGTGCTAAAGTCCTTGCTGATTGGGTTACAATTGTCATTTTTAGGGAAAGCGCACTGGCACTGGTCAGGAGGGACCTAGTGCACTACCAATCAGCAACATCAGTACCAATGAGCAAAAAGTGGGGGTCACCATGTCAAAAAGTGGCACTTTCCTACGGATAAATATCCCCTATGTATCGCACCTTGATTAACAATGCGCTGGAGGCACCAATGTGTATACTCCTGAGGCGGAAGTGGGAGACCTGGGATGGACTGTTAGATGACAGATTGGCAACTTGCCCGTATGGCTTCCCGCAAACCTGCTATGTCATCCTACGCCTTCACTGAACATGCCTCACCCACCTCAAACTGTGGCAAGGGGGAAAGATACCTAACCAAAGCTGCTATATCTGCCTTGCCACAGTTGTGGGGTTTTTTCACATGACATGATCATGCCCCCTGTTTTCCAACTATTGGAGAAGGCCGATGTCCTCCCTATACTGAGTCCTGGGTTACACAATTACATTGACACCCAAAGAAGAACTACTGGGAATTCTAAGTGATCTTGGGCACACAAGGGGAGAAAAGTACCTCATCGGCATGGCCACCCTGGTTGTCAGTACAGACATCGCCCACAAATGGAGAACAGGAGCCGCAGCTACATTGCCAAATGGTAGTCAGGGTTAGACTGGTGTACAACTTTGAAGGCACATATCTATGAGGTGCGAGGCTGCCCCCGCAAGCACAAATGCATATGGGGGATGTGGTTAGACCATTACGGGCTGAGGTCATTCAATGTTGATGATTAAAAGGTACTTTTGTAAGGATACATGTGGGTGAGTATGACTATTTTGGTGACTGACATTATTAATGTTTTGTAAATCAATAAAACTGGTTATCAAAAAAAGGCCAATCTGTTCCAGGGGGGCAGAAACAAAGGAAACTTTCCCCTTTGAGGTAGCAACCCTTGTCAAAGAGGCCACTCTCCAAAAACATAATTATTATGAATATTCCTGATGTCTGGTGGGTCCCTCCCTCCATCCCACGGGGCAGATCAGCTGTTTTTAGGGGGTCTAAAATGGCTAAATTTGGGAGTGACCCTTGTCCAAGGGGCAGCTTCCCCACCAAAAAAATCCCTTGCCGCCTAGTGGCAACATTCCTGCTCCCTGATCACCATCTCACCTGCAATCCGGCATTATTAATAAACTCCATAGACACTGGGGGAAAGGAAATAAACTGTTTCCTTATTTCTGGTGTCGCTCTTCCTGTCTGATCCCTGCTCCCTTGGGCGGCCTCTTCACATAGGTGCTGGAAGCAAATGGTTTTCAGCTCATTTCTGCTGCCAGTCCTGAAATTACACTGGTAGAAGAAACTCACACTGTAGTTGTGCTTTGGCACTGAGAAGAACAAGCTAATTATTTCTGTAACACTCTTTCTGTTGAATACCAGAGTGGATTCAGAAAACGTTTCCAGCACATGCTCGCTCGTAGGTGGCAAAGAATGACTCCACAGTGACTCCGTGCCAAATATAAATGATGTAGCGGAGCCCATAGAAAGGCCACAGCTGTGCACTGATGTCAGTTTCGTGTACCCTCCTTCTTCTGCACCCTCAGTTACTGAACATAGAAAAATTGTATGAGACAGTGTGCTCAGTTTCTAACTTGGAACGTTTTAGATGTTAAAGAGAACACACCACAGAAATGGGATGCCATTGAGGAATCTGCAGTTAAGAGTGTGCATCAAGATTTGGTAGGCGGGCACCCAGCCACAAGAATAACATGCACTACTTCCATGAGCAGATCGAACCTGCTCTGTTAGTGCTGTTCAGTCTCCAGGCATGGTGGTTTAAAGTTGTGGGGATGCTTAGACAGTAGAGGGCCTATATTTATACATGATTTGCGTCATTTTTAGGGTCCTTTATTTTGATGCTAAAACAGAGCAAACTTAACTCCATATTTATATTTTGACGCTAGACCCCTCTAGCGTCAAAACCTAGGCGTTAGGGTCATATTGTGGATGTGGCAAACTACCTTGCACTAATTAGATGCAAGGTAGGCGTCCACAATATTACGCTAACCCCCTACCGCCTTATGTATACACCGGTGCAAAAATGGCGTGCACGAAGTCAGCAGACTCAAATAATGGCCCTAAGCCTGCTTAGCGCCATTATTTAACACCCTGGTCTGACCAGGCATTAGGGGGCCTGTGGACCAATTTCCATGGCTAAACACCATGGAATGGGCCCACAGATGCCCACCCCCAAGCCCCAGGAACACCCGCACCCACACTAGAGGGGCACCAGAGGATGGGGGAACCCCATCCTGGGTAAGTATAAGTATAATTTTTTTGCTGTGCCACTGGGGGGCCTCTTACACGGGCCCCCTGCCTGGGACTGGGTATTATGGCCTTGCTGGGCTGGCCTTTGGGGTGGTGGGTATGACTCCTGTCTTTGCTAAGACAGGAGCCAATTTTGGGTGGTAGTGCATCAGAAAATGACACGAGGCTGGACGCAAAACTGCATTAGTGCAGTTTTGCATCAAAATCCATAAATATAGGCATGGGTTTTCCTGAAGAGACAGAAGGATCAGTTAGGAGATGCCCAAGCTTGGGAAATTGGTGTACTACACACTTTTTGCCCAATCAGAGGCTAGCAGAATGAAATGAGCTTGGTCTATACTGAGGTTACTTAGAACTCTGGTAGGAGAAGTAGGGCCATGAAGTCATACAGGAGACCAGAGTCCCACTTCTGACAGAATTAGTCTGCCATGCAGTCTTGGTAGAAACTCCAGCATGCAGTAGTCCTGGCATTGCATTCTTGGCGGTAGTGTAATGATCTATCCAGGGTATGGCACACTGGGAAAAAGACGACCCAAACCACTTGCAGGTGATGAAACCATTTGTGGCCCGCCTGTAGGCATATGCTGAGCTCTTCTGTCTATCATTCAGCTAAATCCCGCCAAATGATTGACGGGTCACAGGGATCTCTTGGGAGTCCAACATCTTCCAGTGTTGTAGTGCCTCCTTGCACAGGGCCCGTGACCTCTCACTATCCTATTAGTTGCAGTACCATATGGCAGTTGTGTTGTATGTGAGGACCTTAAACAGCTTCCCTTTGATAAACTAGAGAAATGCCTTTAGAGCCAACAGAATGGTGTGAAGCTCCATCAGGTTGATGAAATGCTTCTGCTCCTCCAGGGACCAAAGACTTCTGATCTCCACCTCTCCCAGATGATCTAGAGATGATGCAGCCATCATTACTGTGAGCTATGAATGGGGTACAGAAAATGATTGCTGTAGGTTAGGTTAGAGTCAGATAGCTTCCACTGGAGGGCCTGGATGGTCTTGTCAGAAATACAGATGTTGTCCGACAAACAGCCACAGTCTTGAGCTCCCTGCAGGTATAGCTTCCACTGAAGGGTCTCCATATGTCGCTGTGTGAGAGAGACCAACAGAATGCATGAGAATAAGAATTATCAGAACTGTCCACGCTGGGACCCAGCAGTGAGCCCATAACATTGAGGTCATAACCTGAATTTTCGAGACTCATTGCCGGGCAGGAAGGTTTGCATGCTGCCATGTCCAGCCTGGCCTTTATGAAGGTAATCTACTACATAGTCTACAGGTGGGACTTCAGTTTGTTGATGGAAAACCGCAGGAATCACTGAAGGGTGACAGTTGTCACAGGTGGACCACAACTGACTGTGTGAGCCCGCCTTCAGCGCCCTGTCATTGAAGTACAGGAATACATGTTTTCCTTGACATGCAAAGGTGGGCAGCACCACAGCCATGGGGCTGAGGTGAGACTGAAGGGCTGGACAATAAACAGAAAGTACTATGACTCCACCATGAACTGAAGGAAACATCTGTAGGCAGTGGTTCTGGAACAATTTTCTGATTGTGGCTTCTGCCTATCAACATTACCTGATTTAAGTGTCTTAGCTGTACCTCCCATACAGCTGATTTATATTTTGAGATACTGGTTCTTTATTTTGTATAGCCATGATGCATATGCATTTCAAAACCTCTGGAGTACTATGGCCTTCTCCTTCCACCTGTACCCCAGCAAGAGTGTTACTAGTTAAAAATGTAGTCATCCAGCATGCTGGTAGAAAAGAATTAGCAGCACTTAATGAAGGTTGTACTTAAACGCACAGCAAATATGTCACAACTAATAAATAAAGGACTCTTTATTCTTAAATCTTCATCTGAACTCCATCAATTATAAATAAGGTGTTGTAAAGTTCCCCTTTTTGGATGGTCACCTCCCATCTTTTTCTGTCAGATACTGTTGTTTTTGACCTGTTATTGACTGAGTCCTGCTAAACAGGCCCCAGTACCAATGCTCTTTCCCTTAAATTGTATGTTGAATTGCATAGGCCAGGTGGCAAGGACCTTGCCACCCCTGTAAGGCCCTAGTAAATGGTATTCAGGGTATCCAGGTCAAGGGTGGTAAAGGGGGTCACCAGGGCTGCAGTACTGATTGTGCCACCCTAAGTAACCCGAGTGAAAAAGAGTCTGCAGAGCTTCCATGTCAGCCTGAACGAGCAGCCTGCTGCTCGAGTGAGACTCTGCCCATCCCAGGTGCAGGCAGAGTCCCTGTTATTGCTCGTGGACAGGTCAGTCACCTCTAAGGCAGGCCCCTTCTAGCCCAGGAGGCAGGATGCACTGTCCCATGAGTGAGGACCTATGTGCAGGAGCACATATGCCTCTGTGCTGTAATTTAAAACGCGATGCTGGCCAGAGTAACAGGCGGTTCATTGGATAACATGGGCTGGCATCTGACCACTGCTTAGATGTTGAGCTCTGCAATGGCATGGCTGAATCTCATCGTATTTGGTATCAAACACTGTGCTTTTTAACCCTGAACCTGATGCCCATGTTGAGAATGAAAAAGCAGATGCCCAGGTGTCACCCTTAGAACCTGATGCCCATGTTTAGAATTAAAAAGCAGATGCCCAGGTAGCACACTTAGAGGGTACCCACCAGGTTATCGTGTCTTGTACTGTTTTGGCGGGCTCTCCCAAGCCTCTGCCACCACAGACAACAGTCTGATCTCCTGCTGGTGGTGCTAGGATCTTGGTAGGATGAAAGACAAAGAGCCTGAACAGGAAGGAGGTCACACCTCCTCCCTCCCAAGCTGGCTAGTGAGAAAAACATCAGGGCAGAGAGCCTCAAAGGCTTCCCTCGCCTTTAAGTAGCTGTCCCCCCTGTGGTGGACAAAGCCTTCCTGCCCTGCCTGGTGAGGCAGGAGGGGAATTAGCTATGTAGGAGGTGTGCACCTCCAAAAGACTAGCTGCACATTTAAGATGGGCTAGGACATCTGCTCAGCCAAGGGAGGGTTTTGCCATCTGGGCAGACCCGAAGGATAGTGGGTTCTGGGTGGAAAAGTGACGCACTCCCACAGGAAGACACCACTCCAGGGGCGGATTAGACACAGGGGCTATTAGTCTATTGCCCACTGTCCCTCACAGCCTTAAAAGCCCCCTAAACCAGGATTTAAGGGGCTCGCCTTGCACCAGAACTCAGATCTTAACTAGAAAAAGAAGTAAAAAGCACAAAGAGAAGTCTGCACCAAAAACAGGACTTGGACTCCAGCCCCAGCACGAAGAGAGGACAATGAGTGACCTAAGAGGATCAGTACTGGAACCAAATGCCCGACCTGTGCCCGAGGTGAAGACTCGCCGGTCCCAGCAAGAGGAACTCCAGTGGGCACCAAGAATCCAAGGAAGACTCCCCTCACTGGTGTTACCAGTCCCCTGTAACTCACAGGAGTAAAGGTGGGCTGAAATAGATGAACTGCTACCTGACAGGCTTTGCATGTCTGAACCTAAAGAAACTCAGTGCCTGGCATATAAAGAGTGGGAGTAAGGCCTGTGCCAAGTTTCAAACCTCCACTCCCCGCTAAACTACCTCCAGCCACCAGACAGCCTGGGAACCACTCTTGCAGCTACCAAGGCTTGTCTGTCGCCAGCCCAGAAACCGACGGCCACACAATGTTCACCGACTCCAGAGAACCCCCCCAGCATAGAGACCGACATTGCCAGCAACCCCCTGTTCCGACAGCTAGAAAATGTGATACTCTTTTATAAATGTTATACATAAATTAGCCTAGAAACAACAAGCATTTGAAAAAATTAGTGAAAATAGTAAGGGCCCTAGGGGAGGGCCGGACGATATACTAAAAAAGTGGAATGCAAAGTGAAGTCCCCTACCCAAGAATATGGAGTTGATGGAGGCGAGCTGTAAGAACTAGGAACCCCAAGAGATGAGTACCTGGGTGACTCCCAGCGACCAGGAGAGCAGAGGTAAGTACATGGTCTTTCCAAGGACTAACAGGAGGTCTTAGAAAAGGGATAATGCAAGAACAGGACCAGTCTATAAGAAACCAATAGTGGATTCTGAAAGAAGAGGACATCCAAAAGGAGGGGAGAGTGTCCAGTCAACGATGGTGTCCACTGGGGCAAGCAGCTACTACCAACCCTTCTGTGGATGAAGAACCAGGTCGACGGGAAAAGGAGAAGACCAGCTGTGGAGCCCAGTACTTGAAGAGAACTCCTTGGAACAGTGCTGATAGTGTCCCATGTCAGTTGTCGAGTTGCAGTTGGTCAGTGGTGTTGGAGATCCACAAACAAGCCTTGGCAAATGCAAGAGGAGCAATAGAAGAGTTGCAAGGCTTTAGAGGACTAGCACAGCCCAGACGACTCGACCCTTGGAGGAGAGTCTGGAATGACCCTCAGCAGTTGGGAGAGCCAACAGATGCAGTTGCAGCCCCCACAGGCACCCCACTGGCAGCAGGCACAATAAGTCATATTGAGGCTCAGTCAGCCCACCTGAAGAGGAGTCCCATGTTGCTGGAGCAGCAGAGAGGAGGCTTACCTTGGCAGCAAGAAGTGCTGGGGTCAAGGATACTCTGAGACGGAAGATGCCTTGGAGCAGGAGACAAGTAGTCTTGGCAGCTGCAAGAGTTGCTTTGCACAGGGGTACTGTCCTACAAGGAGAGGCAGGAGCTCAAAATTTCCCAGGTTGGGCAGCTGCCAGAGAGTTTGCAGCCTGTAGGAAGTGACTTTAACTGGAACAGCAAAGCATCTTTGGCATAACCGGCCCCGTGATTGACAGCTAGAAGCCACCTCTGCACCCGGAACCACCCGACGAGGTGGTGAAGTTCCAACTGTTGATTCCTGGTCCTGGCCCCCAAAGGCCTCTTCATTAGAAGGGTAGAGTGTGTGTCCACCCCCAAGTCCAGTTTTGCAACACAGTGCAAAACGCACCAGCCACTGTGGACCATTCAGCTCCAGGGGTAGCCAAATCATCTCTGCAACCGGACTCCCTTGCAAGGTAACCAAAGTCTGACTGTTGAATCGAGGTCTAGGTCCCGCAGAACCCTAAGCTCCCGTGGGTTCGTCGGAACTCACCCTACAAGTGCCTGAGTGCACACTGCTGTTTTCCCCTTTGACTTCAATGGAGGCCCTTTAAGCCTACAAAGTACTGTATTTTCTAAGGACTTAAAAATTCACAAATACGGCTGTACAAAAAGCTACAAAGTTTGTTTTGGTGTCTACATTAAGATTCAAATCTAATCTATTTTTCTAAATTGACGTTGGATTTCTATCAAGTTGTGTCATTTATTTATCGTCCATGTTGGTATTGTGAAATGCTCTACACATGTTTCTCTAAGTAGCCTGGCTTCTCTTTGCCACACTTCCAGGACTAAGCTAGGGCTTACTGGGAGTGAATCTGAGGTCCACTACTGGGTATTGTGTTGGTATTCCATGGTAAGACTACCTAGTCATACCATGGAATACCTTCAACTTGCTACATGGTGGTGCTGAAGCACCCCATGAACCCTACCTTCTGGCATCACTGTAAGTGGGACTGCAGGACTGGCACATGACTGTACATATCCTGCAAGCCCAAGGACATCCATCCAGTGTCCTGGATCCAGAAAGAACACTGGCCAGGGACATCAGCTTGCACTCGTCATTCCAAAGGAAGGTATTCAGAAGTCGAAGGCAAATCCTTTGTTATTTTTTGGCACTAAACAATACCAGTAGTAACATCCCTGCCTTTCTCCTGTTCCGGGAACCAGTCTATGGTCCCTTTGGTCAGCAGAGATTGACATTCCTGTGCCAGGATGGAGTCATGATCCGTGAAGTCTGAACAGAAACAGGTAGAGGGTGTATTTAAAGGGAAGGGTATAACCTTACTGAACTATCTGCATCACCCAGTGGTCTGAAGTTATAGCGTGTCAGCTAAAAAGGAAAAATCTAATTCTGCCCTGTTCCAGTTGCACATGATCAGTGGAAGGGGAATAAAAGCAGCTTGGGAGTGTGGGAGGAAGGAGGAAGAGGACTGCATCCTGTAGAGATGTTCAGCCTCTCCAGTGGCGCAGAAAGGTTGTTAGGGCTGACTCTGGCAGTAGGTGAAATTTATGGAGTCTCCTCTAAATTTCTGGTATTTGCTGATGGAATTGATGGACCAAGGAAACTTAAAGAACAGGCCATAGCATGGCTGACCTTTAAAACCCTTCATCACAGAGTCATCTTTTCCACCAAAAAGCCTGGAACTGTGAAATGCATGTTTCCATAAGGGATGTCTGCACGTCACCAGAAAATCCCATAGTGCTCAACCAGCCGTTATGGCTGATCATGACACTGGTGTCCATAGAGTGACCCGCACAATCTGTCGTGTCCAGGCTGACCCTCACAACATTTCAAACTGAAAGTGAAAAAGTAGCAGTTGTGAATTTACATAGCACATAAATGGGTCCATATTATTACAATATTATGCGTGCGTCTACGAACAGAGGAAAGGTAGGGGTGTTACTCCTGGCATTTCTTTGGTGCCAAAAAACAACAGAGGACTTCCCTTCGACTTCTGAACATATTCCTTTGGAATGACAAGTTCAAGATGTTGACATTGGCCTGGGTTCTTGCACCATGCTGTGGTGTTTGTGGTGAGACTTGTCTCCATTTTACTTACTTGAGGGCAGCAACTTCGTGCAAGATCAGGACTTGCAGTAGACCTGCTGCTTAGAGCACAACCTGCCAGTTTCTTGTGTTTGGTGACATACAACTTTTCCTCCTACATACTGATGGCCTTCGGATGATTGTATGAGCTTTAATCATAAGACTGATAGTTATGCCTAGACGCTCATCAGCACAGACAGACATTGTGAGGATCCGTGATCGACATCTGCTGCCTGCCACCATAGCACAAGTTGAAGCCCGTGGTTTTGGGGGTAGACATCGCCTTTATCATACGGTCTAGAAAACAAGTTTTTGGGTGTCAGTGAAGACTGACATGAAGCCAAGAGCACAGCTCTGGTTCCACGTTCAAGGATGCAGACAGCAGTGCACAGAGGTGGCTCCAATGTGTATGACCGTGCTGTCACTGCCTGTTTTGACTCGAGGTCACTGCAGAGCCAATGGCACAACCTATAGTCGTACAGGTGCTTTGAAAAGTTCTGGATTCAGTCTGGCATCTGGGGAAAATCTAAAAAGGTCAGAAATCTGTGGTAAGAAGTATCCATCAGAAATAAATATGTTGTAAATATATGGTGATTCCTAATCTTAGCAACTTGTACAACATTATTAGAATTCTGAATACCTTAGGCACACTTATAAATGCATAACATTTACCACATGGTTTTGAATAAAAATCCTTTTTGTTCCATCACAGGATAACTTTAAGTGATAGTTGGAAAGTGCCATCTTTTGCTTGGTATACCCCAAGATTTTTACCTTGACTGTATTTGCTGGCTGTAAAATTCTGTGCACTTTATCCCTGTTAACCAGTGGCAAAGTACCTGCGCTCCCCGTTTCAACGTGATGAAATGGTGTCTTAGTATATGGGACAAAAGCATACCCATTGTGTTGGGGCGATGCTCAAAATGGTCCACCTCATGATAACTCCAATTCTGTTTGTTGTTATGGCTCAGAAGTTTGGAGTGATTGAACGAGCAGCAAGGGTATTTGGAAAAGGAACAGCGGGCAAGAGGTCATGAAAAGGAGAAAATGACAGCTTAACCTTTTCGATCTTGCCAGCAGTTTCATGCTGACTTCAAAAAGTAAGAGCGCTGGGTTCACTTGATAAGCAGGAAGAAAGGATCCTAGCTGTTCATTCCTCACTCCCTGCTTCTAAAAATTGGCCTCCTCTGTGAACGTGGATCTAATTAGTTGTGCCTGCAGAAAGAAGAATTCCCATGGGTTATTAATCAATATTACACTTTTATGTCTCTCTTTACAGACATACATACCACTAGTCTTTAATTGGACTCATGAGATTTCACCCCCTCATTAGGCACCGCATGGGATTAGGCTTTTCCCCAATAGGTCGTCCCTTAAGCCCTTCTTCTTTTGAAAGCACTGAATAGAAAACAGGCATGCATAGAGAGAACAAAGAGTCGCAAATGTCTTACAAATACACCCTCTGGGTACATTAGTCTTTTTGCCACTAACATATTAGAGCCACCCTGATTTGCCAGAGCGCTGATCTAAAAGGCCCGACGGATGACCAGTAAAGCTTTCCTTATCTCTTTATAATATTTTCAACGTCAAATATCACAAAACGCACATATCAATTTAAAATGACAGCAATATCTCTTCTAAATACTCATAGCACTTAAAGTCTCAGTCTTCCTAAAAGCACAGCATGCTTGTTATCAATGGTCTCCGACCAAGACCATTGTACAAGAGAGAATTTCCTTCCAAAAATAGCAAGCAGCTGTGTTGAGCGCAAGACTTGTGTTACCTCTAGACTCACTATGAGTGACAATGTGTGTCCGCAAATAAAGTTGAAAATGGAGGAGTGGACTCCAGCTGAGCTCTTCCTCTGAATGGTGCCTCAGAATCAAATCCATCAAACACCGGATGGGGATCCTTTTTATACACAAACCCAGCCCAAGAAGCCAGCAGCTCATATAGGCTCAAAAGCGTCAGGGACATGTAGTCCCCCCCGAGATTCGTAGATTCCAGCCTAAACCTGTACAAACTCAGAAGAGGCAAGGAGTCCGTTTATGACCCAGGCCCCTGACCCATTGCCTGTAACTTAAATCTCCCCAGTAAGCTGTAACACTTATTGTGCCACCCACTACAGTAACGATGCAAAGCTAATTGCAGGCATACCCTTGTAGCCTAGCTGTGCAGTTTTAAAATTGCAAATTTGACCTGTTAAAATAACCCCTTTTGACAACTTTAACCTTTCCTTTTAAATATGAACGCCACCCTTAAGTAAACCTTACTGCCTACAAGGCAGGGTACAGGGAATTTACAAAGAAGGACACGTAAACTTTTAATGTTATATATATCCTTACAGTGAAAATGCCACAAAAGCTATTTTCACGGTAGCGGGGTTGGCTGGGATAAAATATTAAATTTAATAATGTTATTTCTGGCTAGGAAGCAGCTACAAATTTTATTCTTGGACTTTTTGAAATATTTACTACACGCCAAGTTTACTGGTGAAGTCAGATTTTCAATAACTATTTTGGAAAAGGTATTTTTGTGAAAGTTACCTTTTCCCAGCCTGAATCATCTGGAGGCTCATTTGCATGAGCTCAAGCTGTCACCCAATAGTTGATGTGGTGTGAACTTGCTCCCAGAGCTCAGACAAAGGCCTTGGGTGTTGGGAGGAGTTCTGTTCCTCTAGCATGATGACCATCTGGACTTGCCCAGGAACCTAATTAACTTCAAAGAGGCCTTCCTTATCAGAGGCAAATGTTGGATGACATCTGGATAGAGCCCTTTTTGTTCCCTCATTCAGAGAGGATCAATCCCTGTAGTAGAGGAGCTGTGCCCAGAAATGGTTTAGAGTCACCACAGAGGAAAGTTTGCTCATTACCCTGGCCACACCTCTGTGGTGGGCACAAAGTCTCTGCAGAAGGGTTTAACAAGCTGGGTTTAGGCAGAGAGGGGCACTGTAGGATTGTTTGCAATAAGGCATATAGGAGGTACTGCCAAAGTGGGTAGGGTTACCCTGGGAACTTTTACCCTTTTGTTTAGGAAGGGGCCAGGGGGTCACCCCCACCCACAGGCTGGGCCAAGCATAAATGTGCACCGTCCTCAAAACAATTTCCGGAAATATGGGAGAACAGAATAGGACTGGATCTGCGGTCTATGACCCGAGAAGAGCCTAGAAGACTGTACCTACTCTTCCTTTTGTACCAAGGAAAGATGCGTACTCCATGGGCCATAAGGCTGACCTCCTGTTCAAACTACAGAGATACAACAAGAGGCCTCTTCTGCAACTGCCCCGCTCCAACTGGACCTGTCCTGGAGCCTGCTTCTGGCCTCTCCTGGAGTCAGTCTTGACCCAAAAGTGGTATTTTAAGCTCCTAGACTTTTGGACATATACTGAAACCTGGGACTTAAAATGTCTTTGTCTCCAAAGACCTCTAGAGGATAGAGACCAGCATGCCTAACCAATCAGACAACCACAACTGGACTCTGCAGGAACCAACAAGACTGCAACTCCGGTAACGACTTCTCTTTGCAACATTGTTTCTACGGCTCCTTCAAGCAACTGCAACATTTCCCCAGCTGTTCATCCTTTGGAGTCAGCGAGATTTGAGCTTGCACCAAGAAGCAAGAAGAAATCTCCCTTGGAGTGAAGGAGTCACTCCCCTGAATCTGCAGGCACCTACAGCAACAATGTCCAGTTGCGTGGATCTGTTCCCCTCTGAATCTGCATGGATCCTGCATCACAGGTGGTGGTCTGGAGTGGTCCCCTTGGTCCTCTCTGCCAGCTGTCCAACTTGGGAAATATTGAGCTCCTGCCTCTCCTTGTAGGACAGTACCCGTGTGCAAAGCAACTCTTGCAGCTGCCAAGACTTCTTGTCTCCTGCTCCAAGGCATCTTCCATCTCCGAGTAGCCTTGACCCCAGCACTTCTTGCTGCCAAGGTAAGCCTCCTCCCTGCTGCTCCAGCAACATGGGACTCCTCTTCAGGTGGGCTGACTGAGCCTCACTATGACTTACTGTGCCTGCTGCCAGTGGGGTGCCTGTGGGGGGTGCAACTGCATCTGTTGGCTCTCCCAACTGGTGAGGGTCATTCCAGACTCTCCTCCAAGGGTCGAGTAGCCTGGGCTGTGCTGGTCCTCTAAAGCCTTGCAACTCTTCTTTTGCTACTCTTGCATTTGTCATGGCTTGTTTGTGGTTCTCCAACACCACTGACCAACTGCAACTCGACAACTGACGTGGGACACTATCAGCACTGGTCCAAGGAGTCCTCTTCAGCTAAGGGGCTCCGCAGCTGGTCTTCTCCTTTCCCCGTCAACCTGATTCTTCATCCACAGAAGGGTGAGTAGTAGCTCCTGCCCCCAGTGGACACTCCATCGTTGACTGGACTCTCTCCCTTCCTTTTGGAGGTCCTCTTCTTTCAGAATCCACCATTGGTTTCTTATAGACTGGTCCTGTTCTTGCACTATCCCTTTTCTAAGTCCTCCTGTTAGTCCTTGGGAAGACCACGTACTTCCCTCTGCTCTCATGGTTGCTGGGAGTCACCCAGGTACTCACCTCTTGGGATTCCTAATTCTTACAGCTCGCCTACAACAACTCCATATCCTTGGGTGGGGGACTTCACTTCGCATTCCACTTTCTTAGTATATGGTCTGGTCCTCCTCTAGGGCCCTTACTATTTTCACCAAGTTTTTCAAATGCTTGTTGTTTCTAGGCTAATTTATGTATAACATTTATAAAAGAGTATCACATTTTCTAGCTGTCGGAACAAGAATTTTCAATTCTATTAGAGACACGGAGACGAGGATTATACTTCTCTTTCTTTACTATAATTTAACAGCAGCCAATTAGATTAAACATAAGAAGGAACTACATCCCCCATGAACCCAAGTACACATATCACACGGTCCAATCACCAACTATACAACCCTTTAAGAACCACTGCCACCATTTTAACTCCTCTTTCTTTGCAAATGGGCTGACATTAGAAAATAAAACAAAAAGAAAACATAACTCGAGACACTAAATCTCAGGTCCACAAAACAGTGTCCTTTCCGGTCACAAAGATGAAAAATCACACCAGTCTTGACAGGAAGCCATACAAACTCAGCGTCCTATGATGCAGTCATTCCCATAGACCATAGGAACCACCCAGCTTACGAATGTAAACAATGTTTCAAGTTTGCTTTTGCTGGTTTCCTAAAGAAAAAAAAAAGATCAGGAGCTGTAAATCCTACACCCATGACTTAGCAGCCCAAAGCAAAATGGGTGGGAATAAACAGTTAATATAAATCATGAAACTTTTTGTAAATAGCAGAAAACATGCTTATATCTTACGTAGTAAAGCTGTCTTCAAGGTGGGATAATCCTTGCCTGCATGTCCTTAATAGAATTGAAAATTCTTGTTGCGACAGCTAGAAACTTTTATATTCTATGTCAGGACCGGAGGCTCCGATTATGCTTGTTCAAAGCTGTGCTACCCCCACTGATGCCACATCCACAATTGGTTTGAAATCAAAGGACTTGAAAGTAGATTCAGATTATCAATCTGCTGCCTTCATAATGTCCTCTAAGCGAGAACCCAAAGCAAAAGATTTCAAGGCCATTGCTCCTTGCACAGAATGAGCTCCAAATACGGAGACATCAATGCCTGCTTCTCACAGCAACCAACCATCTGGCTAAAGTAGCTGATGATACTGGTTGGAAAGGTTTCTGCAGAGCGATCAGCAATTGCCCACCGGGATCTGCTCAGAACTCGCTGGTAGCAGCTTCATGAGCCTTAATACACTGAACCACCCAAAGATTGTGGTCATTACGAAAGAATGTGTAGGATACTAACTTAATGTTGGTTTTGATCCTCCTAGAAATGGAAAAACATACTCCATCTGGAGAGAATTTTCTACCCCCGAGGTCTAGGGCCCAGACGTCTGATACCCATTTGTAGGAAATCAGGCATAACAACATCGTCAACTTGGCTGGTAACTGTTTGCTTGACAGGTATTTATTATCAGGCCAGGAATTAAAAAAACGGAACACTAAGTTGTCATCCCACAGAGAGAAATACTTAGACTATGAGGGTTTACAGAAATTAATGCCCCTCATTATTTTACATACAAGAGGATCATCACCATAGGTTTGCTATTAGCTGGGACATGAAATGCCGAAATGGCTGATCTGTAGTTGTTCACAGACCTGCATGCAAATCCAGATTCCGCCTATGAAGAAAAAAAAATTATTACGAGACAGACGTTCGCTTGAGAGGGATCCGCACCCATCTCGACCCATCGCCACGATACGGAAGCATATCACTTGTGAGTACTTGTTACCCAGGGCTGCCTGATGTAAGCAGAAGCTTGAGGGGAATGACTGGCAGTTTCCATCTACTCCGTAGACTCTCCATGCCACCAACCTCAGCTGATTCGACAAGATCAAGGGATGTGGAAGGACTGATGAGTCCAGTAACAGGTTCTGTTGTGATGGTATCAGGAGAGGAATATCGCAAGACATCTTCAGAACCATAAGGAACCAGGGCTGTGCCCTCCAAAGCAGTGTCACCAGAATGATCTTGGCTTTCTGGCGTCTCACCTGAGTGAGAACTCTGGGAATCATGCTGAATGGAGGAAAGGCGTATCCCAGACTGGAGTATCAGTTCTGAAGAAATGCATCTGTCGCCAGAGCCTCCGGGTGCAGACGCCAACTGAAAAATAGAGGAATTGAGCCATGAAGCAAAGAGATCCAATGAGCAGGGGCACCATCTGCGATTGAGGTTGAAGAAGATTTTCAAATGTAAACTCAAATTGCTGAAATCCCGTAGGTGTGGAGAGTGCCAATCTGCCACCAAGTTCTTCTTCCATGGGGGGTACTCCGCTATGACTGAAACCCGGTACTGTAGGCAGTAATGCCAAAAATCATTGGCTATTTTCGCAAGCATCCGAAATTTCAGGCCTTCCAATCTGTTGCCATAACGTACTGCTGATATGTTGCCCATTCTCAGCAGAATGCAACAGTCCATCTTGGAGGGGTAAAGATTATTCGTCTTTCTAATATTTGCCTGTGCTAATACCCAAAAATCATTGGAATAATTATTTTGGATGTATTCTGCATTCACATAGTGTATAATAAAGAATTATATACAGAAGATTGTTTGTATGGGTACTGTCTTCAAAGATCTGGCCTGGGGACTCCATTTACAAATACCCTGCTGGGTTTCTGGCACGCCTATTGTATTTCTCTATACCAGGAGACTCTAAACTTTTCCTTAATCAGAGATACTTATGCTCAATGACATTCATCCCGAGCTAATATTATTATTATTATTAGAGCTTTAATACTGACCACATCAGGCAAGAATACATTAGTAGCCACCATGTGCATGACTACTAGCAGTAATCAACTCAGTGCATCAGACACGTTTCCAAGCAGCAATTTTAAAAACCCTGCCAATGTGGAATGCCTCCACATGGGTAATATATAACAACCAAAGCTGTAATGGCTCTGGCACCAAGTTAATAATAGTGATAAACCAGCGTGGCCAAGCCAGATGGTGGATGCACCCGAATGAGCTCCTGGATCCCGGTAGTGTGCTGTTCAATCATGGATGCTGATGGCATAGACTTAGGGGGTGGGGGAGCAGAGGTGGGGGGCACCTTAACCAGGGCCTGACACTTAATGATCCCCTAGGTCCCTCTGCTAGGGTTCAGGCTGACTAGGTACAGAGATCGATGTGCAGATAGGACCGGATACTACAAGATGGCGCGACCAGTACCCACACTGAGCTGAGGAGAGGGCCCACTTATCAACAGAGTGGCCACACCTCTACACCCAACCCAAGAAGCATGGCCAAGCAAGATGGTGGATGCACCTGAGTGAGCTCCTGGATCCCGGTAGGGTGCTGCTCAATGCTGATGGCATAGACTTTGGTGGGTCTTAATCAGGCCCTGACAGTTACTTGTCCCCTAGTTACTTCTGCTGGGGCTCAGGCTGACTGAGAACAGAGATTGGGGTGCAGACTGGACCAGCACCCACATTGAGCCGGGGACTGAAGAGATGGCACGCTTTCCAACAGGGAAGCCACACCTCTACACCTGACCCACAACTGACATCTTTTCCTTCTCCCTTCCCCTATGGTACACCTGGGAGCCCATGGTGGTGATGGTGCTCAGGTGCCAGCAATAAAATGGTGGATTCAGTTGTGACCGCCAAGGTCCTCCTGCCTGTTCCAGAATTCTGCTGCACCCTTACGGTCAACCCACAGTCAACAAAGTGGGTCCTTTGCCCCCCCCCACTCCCACACCTAATTGCCTACACAAGAATCTGTGGTGGCAGCAGCACTCATGCCTTGGCCCTGCAGCTGTGGCTCTGGCCATGCAGGCAAGTTTCCAACCCACAGAAGAACGGCAGACGACCGCTGGACCCACAGATAACAGGTGCAGCTGGAAAGTGAAGGCTTGCTGAGGCCATTTGGGTCCAGCCAACCAGGCCCTCATATTCCTGTCTTTACCCTCTCATTATCGTGGTCTCTTCCCATAATCCCAGGCATTGTCCAATACACATGGACTAACCCCACAGGGTGCACTTGGCGGAGGCTGAACCCCTCTTTCTCTACTCCCCCAGAGAATTGCCCTAGATGGTGACTGATTATCTTGGGCACCCTTGACGGGAATGACTGCTCCATCGATCCACCCCTATACTTGAAACGAAACTGAACTGGTAGACTTCTGGACCTCTGGGCAGAAGTCTTGACGAAGAATCTCAGAGGATGCACCCTGGCGGCATGTGCTGCTCGCCATCCCATATAGCGTTGGAAGCAGGCAAGGGTGCACGAAGGAGATGAGACTTTCAGGCGGAGTCAGCGCAGCCCTGCAACACCCTACTTGCCTACACAGTCACAGCAAATCTTCCGGTTCTCTCTCTTTCCTCCTCTGCCATATCTTACTTTCGCCATGGGCTGCTACAAACCTTTTATCAACACAGATCTAAAGCAAAATTATCAAATTCATGGCCTCAGCATCAGGGCTGTGTGAGGGCCACCCCACAGCACACCCATTCCCAGCAGCAGAGTGACATCAAGATGATTCTACAGGCTATCCAAACATCTCACTCAGCTCTTGAGTCCAAAATAGGAAGGGTAGAGTTTTAGGTTTCTCTGCTATGCCAGGATCTAACCTCACTAGCGGATAGAGTCATCGAGGCAGAGGGACACATCTCAGAACTGGAAGGCGAGGCACTGTATTATACGATTTGTGGGCTTCCTCAAGGGTAAGAACCCAGAGGCCTTTCTTGAGCGATAGCTCCAGTCTTGGATCCCTCCAGAACAGCATTACTCCTGATTCAAGATTGAACACACCCACAGAGCCTTACGTAAACCAGTCATCCCAAACACCCATGATAGCAAAGATCCTTAACTAGAGGAACAGGGACAAACTTATGCAGGAGGCGCCTTGAGCGGGAGAGCTGCGTTTTCAGTCACAATTTGTCATCATATTTCCAGACTACACCTGTGTTAATCAACAGATAAGAAAATCCTATGACAGAGTCAAATAAAAACTGTAAGCCCTTAAAATACAATACATGCTCGTGTTCCTTGCAAAACTAAAAGTAATATATGTCTCCAAATGCCATTTCTTTGAATCTCCGACAGCAGCCTGGGAATGGGCTGCAGAACTAAGACTGATTTGCAACAACTATCATCTCCTGTAGGGATCAACTGACGAACATCACAGCCCCCCTCCAACAGACTTGAATGCCCATCGCAAATCACGCAGACAATGGAGACAGAACTCTACTACAAAGAACTTCCCAGACTGAAGATGCTCCATCTAAATCATCCTACAAGCACAAAGAGGCACAACGGGGGAGAGTTATTACTTCACTCCTTAGATGGTGTACCATTGATATGACATGAACAAAGGATCCAGTGAGCCCCAGAGCTTGATCTTTTTTGTCAGCACCACTGTATTCTGTGTATTGCTATTCATCCTGGGGTAAACAGCAGCTCATGCTTGGATCTAGACCTAGTTTTGTTGGGAGGGTAGCATGCTTTTGGGAGGAAGAGAGGGATGAGGTGGAGTGGAGGGTATAATGGTTGGCACTGTTGTTAGTGGTACAATGTTTCCTGTTGCCATACACATTACAACATCTACACCACTTCAAGGCTACCTAATCTGCCACTCAAAAACCATATGCAATATGTGACACACACACTGTTGCTGGTTCCCGTACCTTCTATTCCTCAATCCACTGCCTACATGTATGCGTTCTTGATCATGTCATGGAACATTAACGGCCTTGATGATCGTATAAAGTTTGGAGCAGTTCTTTGCTTTTTGGGACAACACTCCCTGTCTATCCTCCTGCTCCAAGACACTCACATATTAGGCAATAACTCCTAGCACGAAATGGGCATGATAGGGTATACTATACTGGCCACTCTAGGAGCTCCACGGGAGTCACCATCTTTCACAGAACCTCCCCCATGGTGCTGTCCAAGGTAACACCAGACTCCCTAGTGGTCGAGGGCAATCTATCCTTCTACTGAGTGTTTCTATCCCGCCCTCCTGGCTAAAGTTACTTTGGAGAAACTCAGAGATGTGCTTACACAACTATCCCCATGGAATTACCATTGTGAGAGGGACATGTAATGCTGTTCTAAATCCAGCAATGGACTCCACCAAGCCCCAGCGATTCAGTGCTTGTGGAGGGCTGAAAAGCTGGGTGATGATCTGGAACTCTGTGATGTAAGGCAGGCATGGAACCCTTGTGAACGACAACACACGTGTCTGTCGGCAGTGCACAAGTCACACTCGTGCATCAGCTTGCTGCTCCTCCCCGCCCCTGACCTAGTTCACACAACTGACTTCTATATACCACCTAGGGGAATTTCAGATCATGCCCTATTACATTACAATTCGGCTCCAGCAACCATAGCCCAAGGCTGTTGTGGAGACTTAATGCTTGGCATCTCACAAAAAAGAAATTCACAAAGACACTAACCTAAAGACTGCAGGAATACTTAGCATTAAACAAAGTGACTTTATCTGGTGTACTGTGGAAGGCCAGAAAGGACACACATAGCATGCTCATACCTTAAGGAACAAGATAGGGCGAAGTATCAGGAAACAGTAACACGGGAAGGTAACATTCTGACCCTAGACTATTCACACCACCGCTGTGCTACTGAACATACATAATGGCACTTGGAAGCAAAATAAGCAACTTTTAAGCAATTGTCCCTAGACGAGCCTCAGCACAGCCGGATGGCCTCAATGCGGAAAGTTTATGAATAGGGTGACAAAAACAGCAAGCTGATCTATTGGCTGGCAACAAAAGATCTCGCCTCCTGCCTGGATTGTGCAAGGTAAGGAGGAGCATGTATCAAAACCCGCAGAAATAGTGAATGCTTTAGCGGAACATTATCAAAACATATCTGCAGCACATTGGATACCTCAGCGGGAAATCTCCACACGGCCTAGCTGTGATCTCCCATTTCTGGTGCTGAGTCCTCTGGAACATCAAACGGTAAAATGTCCTATCCCCATTGAAGAGCTTTGAGAAGCCTAGAGAGAGATGCCGTCCGGCAAAACACCGTCGCACCCCCCCTCCTTTTGCTACCAGAGGGGGCACCCAGCAAGGTTGCTCATTATCTCCCTCTCTTATTTGTTCTAGCTATACAGCAAATAAGAGGGTTTGGATTAGATGCAATGCACAAATATGGGGATTCGATTGGGGGCTAGCACTGGAAGACTGACTAGCGCTCTATGCAGATTATGTCTTCATATTCCTCTCAACCCTCCTTAACGGGCTCCTGACTATGCAAATTCTGGCCCTTTATGGTAAAGCATCTGGCTTTAAAGTCAATTCGTCTAAATCCATTCCGGTTCCCTTAGGAGGTGACAACAGCATCATGAATTGGCAGACTGAACCTCCTTTCCGGAGGCTCAGCTTCCCAGATCTTGCGGTCTATATAGCTTTGGCTCCTCATATGACAATGAATCTTCTGGCCATATTTATAACCCAGTTTGTATCGACCTTTCCCCACGCAACGTGGTGTAAGAGTGATGCAAACCTCAAGTGAGATTTATGAAGTTTAGCAAAGCCACCTTGTGTGGCCCTACATGGCTTCATAAATCTCTAGTAATTTAACGCAGTGCAAATTGCTGCGTTACACTACTTTGGGCCAGGGAGGCATTTCCATGGGTGATGCAGTGGGTGTTTCCAAGCAACATCCATGGATTTTGACTCATTCACAGATTTACAAGAACCTGTAAACCTAGGAATGTGCCAAAAAGATATGCTTCCCTAGAAGAGGCGTAGAGAGGAGAAACATCTTTATTTCTCCTCAATTTTCCTCTTTCTATGTATGCTGCATTTTGCAGCACACATAGAAAAAGGAAAAAGCTTCTTATGCAATGCAAGGGTGCCCGCGTTGGCACTGGGCTGCCTAAACGGCACCAGCCCAGGGGAAAGGACAGAAATGTGTGGCATTCTTGTAAATACTGCACAATCCTGCCCTTTCTCTGTGACGCAGGGCAGCACAGCAAGGTGACTTGCTGCACTGCCCTGCGAAAAGCCCATAAATGTAGGCCTTCATTTAGAACCCCGCATGTCAAACCTGACAGTGTCAATAACCAACTGGGCTGAACTCCCTCTGAACATAATCTGCAGGATAGTATTGTTTAAAATGATATTGCTTCCTCATATGCTGTATGTAACTCATAATGTTCCCCTGTGGATACACCAGTGCTGGTTTCAGCACTGTTCTCTAAAATCGGGCCCTTCCTATTGGCCAATCAACCATCTTGACTAGCTTATGACAAACGTGTCCAGTCATCCTATAATGGAAGGGTGGGTATGGTAAACAGCCAACTTTACTACTGGGCATCCGTTTCTTCGTAGTAAATAACTCACTGAGCTGAGGCTTGTGTGACCCAGTGGTTCGTCTTGAGATTACACAGATAGGTTACAAGAGGTTATTAGGATGCCTTTATGGAGAGCCGATCTCTGAGGCCCTAACAGAAGTCACTTAGATCGTCCTTTGGTCCTGGCGAGCAGTGCTGCGAAGGATGGATTGCGACTGGAGGATCTCCCATATCAAGTCTTTCCAAGAACTCCAAGCAGAGTTCTCTTTACTTAAGTCCCGATTTTACTAGAACGTACAGATAAGGCATGCACTTCACTCACACCAGGGCTCTTATTGATGTACCTGAATTCAATCCCTCTGAGGCGAAACTTCTTAGGAGCCCCTTGACCAAAAAAAGGGATTTCACAGATTTGCAAATTCCTCGTCATGTACTCCACATCTCAATGGGAGACTTAGCTGGGTTCCCTCAAAGAACCCCACCTGGAGGGACACACCCAAGTTAACTAGGACTCTGGTCATCCCACAAAGATTTAAATTGATAC
Source organism: Pleurodeles waltl (assembly GCF_031143425.1). NCBI lineage: Eukaryota > Metazoa > Chordata > Amphibia > Caudata > Salamandridae > Pleurodeles > Pleurodeles waltl. The sequence continues at coordinate 861,264,419 of NC_090439.1, forward strand.
AACCCAGTTACCTTCACATGACCTATTTCACTCCCCTTAGACTGTGGCAGTCCAACAGACTGGCAACGGCTGCATGGCCCCACTGTCTAGCAGATGAGGGTTATTTTTTTTGTATAGTCTGGATTTGCCACCCACCCCAAAAAAAATCCAACAATACTGGATATTCGCAATACTCACGCGTGGACTGGGTGACCAAGTGGTACCATTAACCAGAATTGCTTTGTTGGGACTAATTGATGACTTTGGGGGAACACGAGGAGATCAAAACTTACTTAGCATTGGGAGGGTGCTTGCTAAGAAGGACATTCTTAAAAACTGGTGCCCATAACCCCCCTCCCCCAATGCAATGGAATGGTGTGCTGAACTTGAAAAAAACGATATACTGGTCCAGAAGGTGCATGCGTAATCGTGAAAAATTGTGTGTGTGTATGGGGGGGGATGGAGTGTGTGAATATTAGGCCACATGTATAAACATTTGGAATTATTGCAATTTCCTAATTGCAATTCCATGCGATTTGTAATTAGAAAAATTGCAATCCCAAATGTAAGAAACTCCATTGAGTTTCTTTTGCTATTCCCGGTGGGTTGCAAATTAGGTAGCTCGCAATTTGCGACCCACTGGAAATCGCAAAACAAACTCAATGGAGTTTCTTACATTTGGGATTGCGATTTCCTAATTGCAAATCGCATGGAATCGCAATTAGGAAATCGCTATTACAAATGCACTGGGATTTGCAAAAAAAAAAAAAACAGTGACTGTGGCCTGCTGAGGTCAGCAGACCACCATGTCTGTGACTGCTTTTAAAAAAAGCAATCTTTTTTTTTTAAATAAACCCAGCTTGTTTTCCTGAAAGGAAAATGGGATGCATTTCAAAAGAAAAAAATGAAACGTTTCAGTTTCATTTTTTAAGAATAGGCAGTTGTCCGTGGGACCACTGCCTGCTCTTAAAAAACATTTTTGCATGCATTCACAAAGGGTAAAGGGTCTCTTGGGGACCCTTTTGCATTTACAAATGGGTTAACACCAATTTGAAGTTGGTGCTAACTGCGAATGTTTTGCGACTGCAGTCACGGTCAAAACACAATCATACATACCATTTAGATTCGGTATTAGGAAGGGACGCCCTGAACATGCCCCTTCCTAATACCAAATTGCAAAACCCAAATTGTGATCCGGTAACAAGTTATTGAATCGAAATTTGGGCTTTGTACACCCACAAAGACATTTTTGTGCTCGCAAATGGGCCGATTCTGCGAATTGGCCCGTTTGCAACTAGAAAAAAGTTTTGTACAAGTGGCCCATTATTGTCTATCAAGAACTAGGGTGGGCACTCTTTTCAGGCTATTTGACTTTATTCAAATAGAAATATGTTGAATGTGTATTCCATGTACAAAAACAAATAAAATGAATTTATAAAAATAAAAAAATAGTAATGAGTCTCCCCAAACATTAGCGTAAGAGTTCTGGAAATATACATTTTCATCCTGATACACACTTTTCAATTTTAGTACACATTTATTAATTCGAGCATACAAAAGCTTGGCTGGGCTGCACACAGGAGAACTACTTCTGGGTAGCTGGAGTGTTACCAGTAGCTTACAAGCTACTCTTTGGATTATCCTGCTCGTTACCAGTGATATAGCTCCTGGGAGGGCCCGTGAGAGTCTGTTTTCTCCACTTCATCAGGCTCACTAACTATAACACAAACGTTGACAGATGAGAGATCTATGGGATGTGCTAAATTCCAAGCGCGCATCACCGGTGCGTTTTGTGCTTCCCCTTCGCCACGGATCTCCCTTTATGGGAGCCCTTAATGGTTGGAAGCAGGGACAGAGGAAGGAGCACCTTGCCTGGTCGCTCTATGTTGTTCATGTGGCAACCCACTGCTCCTTAGAGCTTCCAGCTGTCCTGCTAGACAAATGCCCTCACAAGGCACGTGAGAGTGTCTTTTTACTCATGTTTTTGTTTTGCAAAAACCCATACTGACAACGTTGCAGCTATAATTAGTCACAATATCGCAACTTAATTTTGGAACTAAGAGCACTGTGACAGACTCGCAGTAAGACTGTAATGTATGCTTATGTAGCACCACTGGAATAGTGTGCATACAATTACGTGCTCTTGTTTCTGTCAACAAAAACAACACCTTTTTTTAACATTTTACTAAGCTGTCTTGCAACATTTTACAATAATATTCGTGCATTGAAGCAAATGCAAATAAACAGATCAACAAACATTTGGCAAATATGTGTGTGTGTGTGTTGTGTGTATAGGAGCACCTCAGTACAGGGCAGCCGCAGATGGGACCAAGGTGGAACAGCAGCCTGTTGGAGGGCACCCTAGTGTGTGTCGCTTCCGTCGGCATATCATCCCTCGGTGGCTCCCGAATCGTGGTCAAATGTCAGCCCAATATACTGCGATCAGGTATTTAGGGAAACCCCGGTTTTCTTCCCGATGGAGAAGTCTGGAGGTAATCGCTTTTGTTAGCCAGCAGCAGTGCTAAATCCACGCACCGCAGGGCTGTCGTTCGCGCATTGGAGTGTTTATAAAAGGCCCAGAACGCATAACTCCCATGAGGGCTGGAGGTCAAAGCCCTTGCAAATCATCAGGTCTTGTATTACCCGGGCCCAGAAAGTTGCCAAAACCAAGGAGGCCCAGAGTATATCATGGAAGTCTGCTGGTGTCCCACGATGCTGAGGCTCGGGAAAAATCCAGAGCAGCTGGGTCAGGGAAAGGCAGGCCAGTGAAGGCTACAGAATTGAGTTACTTGAAAACGGGCACACTTATCCGTGCAGTATACTTTGGAACGGTCTCTCGGGGGGAATCCAAAGAGACACAGGGGTGGGAGTGGTACAAGCGATAGTGCCAGGCCACACAATGTGTGCCTATTCCCATGTGTAGTGTATGTGTTGGTTGACGCGTGGGGTACCTCCTCGCCAATCCCCCATACAGCTCAGAGGGCACGTAGGAACGATCCATACATCAAGAATTGCCTGCCATGTAAAGAGTGATTGTCTACGGGGTCCTTGAGAGGCGGAGGCGGGAGTTCTATTATAAATCCCTCACTGTGTCCAACCCAGAGGCAGATGAAGGAGCCAGGCACTCGCAATCAGAACGGAGATATGGAGTGGAAGGCCCTGCAATGGGATATTGGGAGTGTAAGGATTAATGCACACTGCTAAGAGTCGGAGTCTGAATAAGGAGTGCAAGGCTATCTCTAGCACTCATGGCAGACCCAGGGGGAGCCATGTTGTGAGAATGGCCAGGTCATTTATCTGGAACTGAGTAGGGGTTCGAGGGGTCAGATGTACCTGTTTTTTCCAACACTACACCCGCTAGCCGCCTAGAAAACCACTGCAATAGGGCTTCCGAATAATATGCTTCAAGGTGGGGAGCTCCCAACCCACCCTAAAAGGGCAGGAGTCACAGGGCGCAAGTGTCATGGCTATTCGCCCAAATTAGTTCTCTAATACGTACATCTAAGAAATGCGTGGAGAGCAAAGGGAAGTTAGCAAAATCATATAGGAGGCGTGGGACCATCACTATTTTGTCTATAGCATTGCAACCTTTGGTCAATAGTGGGAGTGTTTTCCAAATTGCAACCTGAGTCCTGAGCACTGCCACTGCATTCTTAAGGTTGCCATTGCGGAGATCTGCTTCATTGTGGAAGATATTTAGTCAAAGATAGCAGATCGCAGTACCTTCCCACCTCAAACGGTAGGTGCCCAAAGAGGTCGGGATGGGGGAACCCATCATAACAAAATAAGTCCCTTCATTGACCATCAGTCCCAAGGTCCGCCTGAAATATTCAAAGGTGCTGGATCCATCTGCTCTCCGACATCCCGACTATACAGGAGGACGTCATCTGCATAGAGGGAAATAGCAAAAACGCCATCTTGGAGGGGAATTTCCCACTCCCCTCCCTCCTCATTCTAGCTGTGACAGGTTCCATGGCAAAGGGGAACAATACAGGAGAGAGGGGAAAACCTTCTTTAGTGCCTCTATACATGGCAACTGGATCCGAGATAAGTCCCTCTACCCCGATCCCTACTACTGGGGATGTGTACAAGAGATAAATGATATGTATTAATTTGGGGCCAAAGCACAGGACCTGTAGCGTCCTAAAAAGGAAGGTCTTGTCCAGGGTATGAAACACCTTCTCCAGTTCAAGTATTAACACTGAAGAGTCAGGTCAGCGTCTTGTGGCTGTAACCATCAACCGGAAGAGGCACTGAATATCGAGGTAATGTTGATCTTGTTGGTATAAAATAATTTTGGACTGGGTGGATAATATCCTTAAGACGGTCAGCCTAGCCCTTGCTTAAAAAGTTATAGCTTGCATACAATAATGCGATTGGCCTACAGGCTGCTGGGTCCAACGGGGTTTCAAAATGGGGTTCACCGCCACCTCCAGGAGGGACGTGAGGACATCATCTAAATCACTAGCTTCCTAGTAGAGCTTGGAAAGCCTCTGGGCAAGTAGGTTTTATAGAATGTGATGGGTGAACAGTTTAGGCCCAGGCTTTCCTTGATGCCAGGTCCGTGATTGCTGCTTTTATCTCTTTGTGATCCATAAGGGCCGGGAGAAGCAGTAGCCGGGGAGGTGTGTCTAAACCACAAATGTCCTCTCATCCTCCAAGTTGTGGGTGGCTCTACAGAGTCTGTCAAAGAACAGAAGAATATGTTGCAGTTTTCCTGGTGGGGAATATACTGAGACACCTTCCCCATTCCTTCGCTCCAGGTTGGGTAGCCATTGGATATCCTCAGAGAGGATCCACACCAGCAAATAACCTGCTTTTTGGCTTCCGAATGCGCTCTGGCCGCATAAGCCCCCTGATCTATGCATCTGAGTTTTTCTGTCAGGGCCACCTCCTCTTTTAAGACGTCAAAGAGAGCAGAACTTGCTAAGGAATCCACCACTGCTTTGCGCTCTGCCTCTTTAAAAGCTTGCTCCACCTGGAGCAAATCTCCTTTCAGAGATAAGTGCTCTTCCATTTGGGCATGTATACAGTGGCATCGGATGGCCATCCTCATCGCCTTCCACTCCAGGGCCCTCGAAGAGGCAGTAGTCTCAGTGTGATCAAAGTAATCTCCCAGTGTAGTGGCTAGTGGCTCATGTATAAGGTTAATCTTTTAGCATTGGGTTGAAAAATGCTCTCTTCGAGCCGCCTAATGTGAACCCTAAGTCACTGAAGGAGGAAGTGTATGCAATATTTTTTTGTTGAGTGAGACATGCAGTCATTATTCCATTTAAGAACCGTATACGTGTTCGACGTGAGCACTGTACATATAACCCTCCCCATTGTCCTCCTCCACTACCCCTGCAAATGAACCCAGTCTCTGTATTCTAAGAATAACCAATAAATATACATTAACAGGGAAGAAAAAATATGGAGAAACAGTACAAACTGAAAAGGGCAGCCTGCAACCAGAAGATCACCCAGGAGATACCAGTGTCCTCGATGGCCTTCCTGTTGAGGTGCGAGTCTGATCTGTTGAGGACACCTCCACTGCTGAGTTCAGGGCTGGAAATAGTTACATAGACTGAGTAAATGCGAGTCTGCTAGGGGAGGGACCCATCCTGGACACCAGGTAGCACCCAGGTCTCACCCCACCTGAGGGGATGCCCGCCAGGGACTTGTAATAACTGTGATAGAATGCCCAGATCATCTGCCAATGGTGGTCTGAAACAGAGGGAGATAAGCCAATGGAACGCCCCAAAAGGTCCAGGAGAGGTCCTTGTGATCTGAAGAGGAGTCAAGTGCAGCAGGGTGGGGATGCCAGAAACATCCACCACAAGTGCCACTTTCTGGTACTGAAGATGGAGTCGGAAGCTACCCCCAAATCAGTGCCCCCACCCTGCAATCCCATAAAAGAGGCCCTGTGAAACAATCCAGTCCGTGGTTGCCGCCAGGTCCACGAAGAAGTAGGATTGCTGGTGCAGGAGGATCTTGAGGTGTGCCGGAAATAATAAAGAACTTTAAATGTCATGCTCTTGAAATCACTTATTGGTGCCCAGAAAGAAGGCCAGTTGCTGCTGTGGAGTGATGGTGCGGTCGGGGACCATCATCACAGGCATCTTCTCCCTTACAAGGGGTCCTTTCATGCTGCCCAAAGGATCACGTCTTGGTCCTGCATAAAGGAGACCTCGGGGACGTGGGGTGGCAGACTGGGCCCTGATGCGTCTGCGCAATGGAAAAGAAGGGCGAGAGCTCAACTGCTGGAACAAGCTCCCGGAACCAGGTCTCCATAAAGACCACAGGCTCTGGCCCCTCAAGCTTCCCTGGGAAGCCAACAATCCTTATGTTGTGTTGTACTAAGCGCCCTTCAGCATCCTCAGCTCTGTGCTCCAGGACCTGGCCTCTCTCAGATAGGAAGTGCATCTGGTCAAGAAGATCCAATGTGGAAGACTGAACATCCACCAGTGTTTTTTCGGACTGTTTAAATGTCCACCAATTATCAATAGGGCATCACACAGTAAGTTAACATCAATCACAAGGGTATCAATTTTGGATTCTAGGAGCGATTTTGTATCTCCTATCACCTCTAGGATGTGGTCCAGCTAATCAGAGTCCAATGGAGGGCCAAGAGGGGCATAGAACCAGTTGAGGCCTAAAGCCCTGGCCCGTCATGGTGGAGCTGCAGTCAATAGTATGTGACAGACAGATCGGAAGTGTAGGTGCCCCTATGTCATTCAGCCAAAGAACAGTGAGTCAAAGGAGCCTTGGACCCGCTTGCTACCCCTTATGGATCTCTGAGGTATGGGGGGCAACCCAAGCTCCTTCGACTGCAGAGCAATTCACACAACTGGACCCCGGGAGGCCTCACCACGCTCATGGGAGACAACAAAATGAGCCCCCTCGAAGTTCAGGCTAAAGGCCAGGTTGTGAGCCATGGGCCCCTGGCGCCGAGAAGTAAGACGGGTCCCTCCTGACTTCAGGGCAGGGATCGAGAATTCACTGTTATAACAAGGACTCCTCTCTAGCGTTCTATGGTGAGAGGATCTGGTGTCCTTTTGTAGCACCTCAGGGAGATGTTTCGGGCCCAGTGAGTCCCCACAGTTCCTCTCTAGTTAGGGGACCCAGCAGGATGGAGGAAGGCCAGAGGCTGAAAGAGTGACCCAGGGAGCACCAGGCATGCAGGAGGCCTCTGGATGTCCCCTGGCGCTTTTTGAGAGCAAGGACTATTTCCCGTCCCAGCACGCCTATGCCCTCAACTCCGGCCCCCCAGTCCATCTGGTGCAGGGGATGGGGGACTGCCGAGGGGGAGGTGTATGGATGGTGCCAATATGTCACTGCAGGGTCTCAGTTCTCCTGTCCCTGATTGTATCTGATTGTATCAGATTGTGTCAGATGTGCAAGTGGTGTAGCGGAGCAGCATTGGTGTGAAGCTGCCATGTTGCGCTGACAGCCACGCCTCCAACAAAAACAACACTTTTAACAACTCAACATCTGAGGAAGAGCATTCACACTGACTCTGGAAGATATAAATTCATTTGTAGCATTATCAAAGACCACTCCATAAACGCTTGGACAGTAGAAAGTCAATCTCCAATCAACAAGAATTTCAGCCATGTCAGTACATCACAATACCCTGCCACTATCAGAAGGGAGCAATGTTGGGGTGGGGCACGGCATACAGAATGCTTCAATTTAAGTGTCTAGCAGGGTTGTGCTGCATGTCAAAAACACGCAAGCTCTGTACACTCAAAGCGACTGGTAATTGGAAGTAAACAAACATGTCTATTGGTGGGACTTATTCTAAAACGCAAGACACCTGATGCACATAGCAAAGGATTTTGATCACTTACTTATGGTAGGTAGACATGCTATGCACGAGTTCTATAAGACACTTAGCCAACGGGACATGGATACTCAGCCTTAATACAGTCTGCATGAGGACATGGGTAAATGTAAACCAATATGACTAAAGCGTTACTTTAAATTTCTAGTGTCAGAACAACGTTAAGTGCAATAAGTAGCGGCAACTGCGAGGCATCCCCAAACTCAATAAAGTGAGACATCAAATGCCATCGGCCTGCCTTCAACCAGTGGCAGAAATAAGGTGGGTTCGAAAAAACATTGATACCACTCAGCTATCAAATTCATTACTTTAACTTGGTCAGGCAAGCGTTTCGCTATATTTTCTTTTGTAGCACTCTTTATTAACAGCATTTATTATACAGTATGTCCATTTGGACATGGGATGCTGGAGTTAATATCGACAGCTGTGAAAAAATTAAAACCTTTTTAACTGTTCATATTTGTCTGTTTAAAAACGTAAGGTCCATCACCTTTAAAATAGTGTTTGGCCACGTTATCTCCAATGTTAAACATCCCGTGGCTTGCCAACATTCTTCTTATGTGCTCCCTGTTCACACTCCTCATTTTCATTCTCTGGGTGAATGTGCGTTGTGATGTTGCGTAATAACGCATATATGGCAACACCTTTGCACCACATTACAGGGATATGCAGCTTTGCGATCCCTGCCTTTTGAAGACTATTGAATACTGGTTCCAGGAATTCAAAGCTACTCTCCCAACACTGTCCTATGATGTGGCATATTCCATCCCTGCTGCCTGCCAGTGGAGAAGTGCATGTAAAATGATAGGATCCACCCATGTAGACCACATGCACTATCACCTGTTCAGAAAAACATGATTTATTGAAAGCAAACAGTATGTATTTTCTGGCTACTATATTAACCCATTGGTATATTCATCCTTACCAAGGAGACGTCAGTCACCTAGGTCACTGTTTGCTAGATTAATGGTATCACACAGTGTGCCTGAACACAGGCATCATGTGTGCAGCCTGGGTATTGTACCCCTAAAGGAGCGACTCTATTGCTGCATTAAATTACATAAGAGTTCAAATGCCACTACAATATGTGACATGCCTCCTGCCATGGCTGCAGAGGTCTATTATGTCACAGAGAAGGTAAATGGAAAGTATTAGGACCCCACGCGTGATTCTGGAGTGCCAGCTACGTGGTGGGGATATGGGTATGGGGGAGACGGTTGGGGTGTGATATGTAGCAAAACTAGAGCTAACTCACAGGTTAGGTCACAGATCACCTCTTTACTGATTCTGTAACTCCTAAAGATCTACGTTTTACTCTGTTCTAGAAGTGTAAACCTTTCACAAAAAATATCTCCATTATTCACCTTCTGCCAGTAGACACATATTTGTCACCACCATGTAGAGCCCAATCATTCCTAATGGTCGGTTGTATTCTGCAATGCCTATATTATGACAGAGATTTGAAAAAGTTAGTGAAATGTTTTTACGCTTTTGTGTGATTCGCAAAGTTTACATTTACTGTTAATTTGAAATACTACATGCCAAATGCCCGCCGTAAGTCTCCAATTTTGTTTGATAGTGTTCACAAATGCATCTGCTTCTTCCAGGCATTTTCTAGCAACATGATACAACTGCATACACTACAGGGGCCGGTCATTCTTTGTGGAAAGCATATTCAACTGCATACTTGCAACTGGTTTTGTGACTGTAGGCATGTTCACCCTAATAAATCTGGTCACCATTTCTGCATTCGATTTGCAGATTTACCACGACAGTCAAATAACATTTCTTTGCTCCTTCATCTGAACAAACGTTATTTACAGTGATTATAGTAAATTCCTAAAACCCCACGCTTAAAGATAATACATTTGCAACCTAAAACGTCACGCCTACAGATAATACACCTTTGCACCACCACGTGGGACACTGGCTGTCCTATAGGTAGGCTACTTAAGCGTGGCTGTTCTGCTGCTGTAGTTATTAAATCAAGAATTTTATCTTCTGCGGATCCAAGTTCAGCTGGTCACTAGAAAAACAATATTAAAGGATTGTTTGTACTGTTAGAATTGGACGTATCAATTTAAGTAGCTCCATGTTGCTCCCTGCACCCTGGACAAATATCAAGCTTCAGTTAGGGTGGAGCAGGTATTTAATTAAAAACAGACAACGAGAACAAGCCAGACAAAGATCAGGAAACCAGATGTCCATAGTTTTTTTATGGCTTTGTTTTATACAAAATGTATTTTGCTTCTGAATAGTTCAGAATGTATTCCTCTTTCTTGGCAAACGGATGCACCTATTAAAGCACTTTTTTTCTTAGCATGATGATATGGGCTGATGAGAGGAAAACAAACCAGTAACACAGTGGCACTAAGGCACGTTAATTTTTTCGGGTAGTGTTCGTTGAATTCTATGGGCATAACTTTTGCTTTTATGCAAGTTTCTTTAAATACTGATCAGTCAAAAAGCGCTTTCTGTGCCAGATTCTCGTCCGAGTCCTTTTTACCAACTACATGTATTTCACAGGTCAATAACTTTTCTATTGCATGTGTTATTAATTAAAGTGTTTTCAAGAATTTTTCAAAGTCTTGCACCGATGCCTTGGCAACATCCACACAAAACGCCTCATCGGGTAGGGATACAAATTTGTCCAGGGAGACATAGTTGGGTTCTGCTGGATCATACTGTGCTCGCCCCAGGAATGCAAGAAACATATGTCGTTCTTTGACTTTTAACAGTCTAGTGTTAAAAACCTGCAAAGAAAAGGAAAGGTAAACATCATAAATGAATAGGTTCATATAAGCCGTGTGTAGCAACGTTTATATATTTATATATATACATATATATATATATTTAAATCTACTTATAGAAATCCTATAGCAATTCGCTGGCACTTGTCAAAATATTTTAAGTTACTGTAGGTATTTATCTACAGGTACACTTTTGTACTTTCAACACACACACACGACTTACATGGTGCTGACCCAAGGTTAGAGCTGAACATTTTCAGTGTGTACATCCCTTCCCTAAACTCGACCCAGAAGCCCCTCTGTCTGTTCGACATCCACCCCCAAATGAACCACGTAACAAATTGGTGACACTTCTTGGTGATTATAACCCCAAAAAGGATATCTCACGTGAAAAACATTAAACATACTGCATAATGAGAATAATGAAAATAAATGTGCAATCCAGCCTGCCTTCCGGCTCATACAAATGCACATCGTGTACGGGTCACACTATCCCAGAAAGACACAGTGGAAGATGGGAAGGATAGACACTGATAGTAGTCTCAGGGGGTTAGAGTGGCTAGGACCCTGCTTCCAACTATATGCGGGCATGCCCAGAGGAACAGCATTACTGGGATGAAATACAGGATTGTGTGAGTCAGTCCAAACGAGATCACCAGAAGTATACTCAATTTAAGGTGTCCGGAGACGGGTTTCCAAAATGCTCTAATCTGTAGTAAATCTGGGGTGCGCAATGGCGAAACAAAATACTGCCAGACTGTAGACAACTGGGGAACTGAGACCCGACCAGCCCTGGCAACATGGAAAGAAGATGACTGATGCACGCTAGCAGAAAAACAAATCTATGAAAATAGAGGCTGCCCAAGGAAATAGACCGGTATCTGGGAAGCATGGCAAATCTAACTGGGGGCTGCATATGTTGATAAAAGTAGAATGCGAGCAGTTGAAACTCAACGGTTAAGCGGTGGGCCAGGTGAACGTTCTGTAACAGGTAGGAAGAGGGAAGCCATGTGCTTTAGATGTCTCGATCGGTAACCAGCTGTTCAGCATCTTATGTAGTCAATAAAAATATTTTTTTAAATACACCAGCACACATACAAAAAGTGCAATGTAAATTGTGTCTTGGCACCAAAATCCATTGAAGTTCACACAATTTACATTGTGTTCTGTCACCAAAATCCATTGAAGTTCACACAATTTAGATTGCACTTTTTAGATTTGTGTTGTATTGATTAGGTATGCAACTCTATCCTTTATTGGTTTGAAAAATTCAGGTGGTCCAATTTTCTACGGTTTAAGGACCCATACCCTCCCTCACTGGCTGCACTCCTTCCAAAGTTTGCACTTGACAACCTCCCTAGTGTACTTCTTTTACATGAGATAGAGGATCCAGTCCAAGTGCTGAAAAGTCACGATTTCATTAAGGTAAATCCACGGGATCGACAGTACTCAGACTAAACTGTGTTCAACACAGCCTTAGGTTACCTGAAAATCTAGAATGGTTTCAATCTCCTCTTTCTCCAAAGCCCCTCTATTAAATGTACTGGAATCACACATGTGTATATGTATAAGGTGATACCTGTTCTCTCTAAAATCACTATTCCAAAACTGCCAGATAAATCTGCCCTGAGAAACAATCTCTTTCATGGACGGTGCACATCTTCTGAAGGGACTCGAATGACTGACACTTGGAGTATTTCACTAATGATATTCCTAATAATTTAAAAAGCAGTAGGGCAAAAAACAGTACAGCACATAGAATTTATAAAGGTTCACCAAAAGGAAACTTTAGCCGGAAATCACGAGATGGAAAAGGGAAGCAGTGGTATTTGTCACAAAATACACTGTGCTCACTGACAAAGTTTATGGAATTTTGAGAAAACACTGGCCACTGCTTTTGTAAATTCTTGGAATCAAGGATGAGATCGTGAAAAAACCTAAAATTATCTTTAGGAAAGATGATACAACAAAAGATTTATTATGTCCGGTTATGCTGTACCCGTCCAAGAAGCCAAGAGTTGGCTGCCAGAAAGACCACAAAGACTTTTTCTATGTAATGGCAGTAATATATGCATATCTGACAGGAACAGAACGAGTTGTTTCAAATATAATAAAAAGAAGGATATACTATTCAACATTTTAATAATTGCAATAGTTTGTTGTGTACATCATTCACCGTGACCCTAATTTGATTTAAGTTGGTAGCGCAGTTCGCAGTCTGAAAACACTCATTCAGGAACATGCCTGAGCACTACTAACAGTGACACGAAATTCCCCATGACGCTTTACTATAAATAAACACAGTAAGGATTATGGCTTCTGGATTCATGGAATTGATCATGTACAGAGAAGTAACTGTGGAAGGAGTGTCGTGCTAAACTATGAGGCAAATAGAAAGCAAATGGATTTTGATCTATTCAGATGGGAGTTAATACGGATTACAAATGTATTTCTTTTTTTTTTTATTGAGTTATTTGAGGGCACCTATCTTGAATGGTCAGGACTGATGCTGCAGGTCACTTGGCTCTAGAGTGAGACTTGGTATTGTACTGAATGCATAGATCTACCAAAGGAGATTTGTGATGGGGTTTGTTATTTGAATTGACGAATACGTATAGTTTGGATTGGATTTATTGTCTAGAATGTGTAGGGTTGGATTAGATCGCAAGGCTTAACCAACAAGATTGGTTTTATTTATTTAGACTGGGGCATTTTCTGACTAGACTAAGATGGCAGCTTTGAATTTAGAATATGTGGACCTGTAATCCAGGGAAACTATGATTTGAAATTGGATAATCTTTTAAGGTCTCGCCTCTTACTAATTTGGTCAAGGGTTAAAAAAAAAAAAATATATATATATATATATATATATATACTCACACACACACACAGGGAGTGCAGAATTATTAGGCAAGTTGTATTTTTGAGGATTAATTTTATTATTGAACAACAACCATGTTCTCAATGAACCCAAAAAACTCATTAATATCAAAGCTGAATATTTTTGGAAGTAGTTCTTAGTTTGTTTTTAGTTTTAGCTATGTTAGGGGGATATCTGTGTGTGCAGGCGACTATTACTGTGCATAATTATTAGGCAACTTAACAAAAAACAAATATATACCCATTTCAATTATTTATTATTACCAGTGAAACCAATATAACATCTCAACATTCACAAATATACATTTCTGACATTCAAAAACAAAACAAAAACAAATCAGTGACCAATATAGCCACCTTTCTTTGCAAGGACACTCCAAAGCCTGCCATCCATGGATTCTGTCAGTGTTTTGATCTGTTCACCATCAACATTGCGTGCAGCAGCAACCACAGCCTCCCAGACACTGTTCAGAGAGGTGTACTGTTTTCCCTCCTTGTAAATCTCACATTTGATGATGGACCACAGGTTCTCAATGGGGTTCAGATCAGGAGAACAAGGAGGCCATGTCATTAGATTTCCTTCTTTTATACCCTTTCTTGCCAGCCACGCTGTGGAGTACTTGGACGCGTGTGATGGAGCATTGTCCTGCATGAAAATCATGTTTTTCTTGAAGGATGCAGACTTCTTCCTGTACCACTGCTTGAAGAAGGTGTCTTCCAGGAACTGGCAGTAGGACTGGGAGTTGAGCTTGACTCCATCCTCAACCCGAAAAGGCCCCACAAGCTCATCTTTGATGATACCAGCCCAAACCAGTACTCCACCTTCACGTTGCTGGCGTCTGAGTCGGACTGGAGCTCTCTGCCCTTTACCAATCCAGCCACGGGCCCATCCATCTGGCCCATCAAGACTCACTCTCATTTCATCAGTCCATAAAACCTTAGAAAAATCAGTCTTGAGATATTTCTTGGCCCAGTCTTGACGTTTCAGCTTGTGTGTCTTGTTCAGTGGTGGTCGTCTTTCAGCCTTTCTTACCTTGGCCATGTCTCTGAGTATTGCACACCTTGTGCTTTTGGGCACTCCAGTGATGTTGCAGCTCTGAAATATGGCCAAACTGGTGGCAAGTGGCATCGTGGCAGCTGCACGCTTGACTTTTCTCAGTTCATGGGCAGTTATTTTGCGCCTTGGTTTTTCCACACGCTTCTTGCGACCCTGTTGACTATTTTGAATGAAACGCTTGATTGTTCGATGATCACGCTTCAGAAGCTTTGCAATTTTAAGAGTGCTGCATCCCTCTGCAAGATATCTCACTATTTTTTACTTTTCTGAGCCTGTCAAGTCCTTCTTTTGACCCATTTTGCCAAAGGAAAGGAAGTTGCCTAATAATTATGCACACCTGATATTGGGTGTTGATGTCATTAGACCACACCCCTTCTCATTACAGAGATGCACATCACCTAATATGCTTAATTGGTAGTAGGCTTTCGAGCCTATACAGCTTGGAGTAAGACAACATGCATAAAGAGGATGATGTGGTCAAAATACTCATTTGCCTAATAATTCTGCACTCCCTGTATACAATAATGTCACTTACACAGTGTACATCTGTTCTTGGCATGCTGTGCTTCAGATTCACATGCTATACATATGGATTCCGACATCTAGAGTTGGGCTCGGAGTGTTACAAGTTGTTTTTCTTCGAAGAAGTCTTTTAGAGTCACGGGATCGAGTGACTCCTCCTCTTCGGTTCCAATGCTCATGGGCATCGACTCCATTGTTAGAATGTTTTCCCGCAGAGGGTAAAGGTAGGAGTGATAGAGTATATAAGTGAAAAAAGAGATGTCCATGCAAATGTATATGCATATGTACAAATATGTTAACTTAAACGACTACAGGCTTTCGGGGAGGAGGGAGGGTGAATGTGAATCTGCAGCACAACATGCCACGAACAGATGTACACTGGGTAAGTGACATTTTCCGTTCGATGGCATGTGTAGCCGCAGATACACATGCTATGCATAGACTAAAAAGAAGTTTGTCCTCCCAAAAAATAGCGGTGGCTAGCCTGTAGGAGTTGAAGTTGTTTGAAATAATGTTCTTAGAACAGCATATCCTACTGTGGCTTGTTGTTGTGATAATACGTCTACACAGTAGTGTTTAGTAAATGTATGAGGTGTTGACCATGTAGCTGCTTTACTTATTTCAGCCATTGGTATATTTTCTAAAAAAGCAATTTTTGCACCTTTCGTACATGTAGAATGTGTTTTGGGAGTGATTAAAAGTTGTCTTTTTGCTTTGATATAGCATGTTTGTATGCATCTTACAATCCATCTTGCTAAACCTTGTTTTGATATAGGATTGCCTGTATATGGTTGTTGGAAAGCTACAAAAAGTTGTTTAGTCTTTCTAAATTGTTTAGTTCTGTCTATATAGTACATTAGAGCTCTTTTGAGGTCTAATGTATGTAGAGCTCTTTCTGCACAGAGTTTGGCTGTGGGAAGAAGACTGGCAGGTCCACTGTTTGATTAATATGAAATGGTGAGACTACTTATGGTAGGAATTTTGGATTTGTTCTTAGTACAACTTTATGTGTGTGTATTTGGAAGAAAGGTTCTTCAAGAGTAAAAGCTTGGATTTCACTCACTCTTCTTAAAGAAGTAATTGCCACTAGGAAGGCAACTTTCCAAGTTAGAAATTGAATTTGGCATGAGTGCATGGGTTCAAAGGGTGGACCCATAAGTCTTGTAAGTAATATATTGAGATTCCAAGATGGAACTGGTGGTGTTCTTGGTGGAATGATGCGTTTTAAGCCTTCCATGAAAGCTTTAATGACAGGAACTCTAAATAAAGAGCTATGTTGAATATTTTGTAAATATGCAGAAATTGCAGTAAGGTGTATTTTTATTGAAGAAAAAGCTAAATTTGATTTTTGTAAATGAAGTAAATAACATACAATATCTTGTATTGATGCTGTAAGAGGATCTATATTTTTAGATTTGCAGTAATAGACAAATCTTTTCCATTTGTTTGCATAGCACTGTCTAGTAGTGGGCTTTCTTGCTTGTTTAATAACTTCCATACATTCTGATGGGAGTTGTAAATATCCAAATTCTATGACTTCAGGAGCCAAATTGCTAGATTGAGAGCATTGGGGTTTGTATGTCTGATTTGACCTCTGTTTTGTGTTAACAGATCCGGTCTGCATGGGAGTTTGGAGTGTGGTACTACAGATAGATCTAGTAATGTTGGGTACCATGGCTGACGTGCCCATGTTGGTGCTATGTGCATCATGTTGAGTGAAGTTTGACGCAACTTGTTGACTAGTAATGGAAGGAGTGGGAGAGGGGGAAAAACGTAAGCAAATATCCCTGACCAACTGATCCACAGAGCATTGCCTTTGAATAGGGGATGTGGGTGTCTGGATGCGAAGTTTTGGCATTTGGAGTTTTCGCTTGTTGCGAATAGGTCTATGTTTGGTGTTCCCCACTTCTGAAAGTATTTTTGAAGTACTTGAGGATTAATCTCCCATTCGTGAGTTTGTTGGTGATTTCTGCTGAGGATATCTGCCAACTGATTGTCTATCCTTGGGATGTGTTGCGCTAATAGATGAATTTGGTTGTGGATTGCCCATTTCTGAAATTTTTTGGGCTAGAAGGGACAGTTGGGATGAATGTGTCCCTCCCTGTTTGTTGAGATAATACATCGTTGTCATGTTGTCTGTTTTGATAAGAACATTCTTCTGTGTGAGAAGAGGCTGAAAGGCCTTGAGGGCCAGAAACACAGCTAATAACTCCAAGAGGTTTATGTGTAGCTGTTTCTGTTTGACATCCCACTGTCCTTGAATGTTGTGATTGTTTAGGTGAGCTCCCCAACCAATCATTGATGCATCTGTTGTAATTATGGTCTGAGGCACAGGATCTTGAAATGACCGTCCTTTGATTAAATTGGTGCAATTCCACCACTGAAGGGACATATATGTATGGTGGTCTATCACCACTAGATCTTGGGGTTGACCGTGTGCCTGTGACCATTGTTGTGCAAGGCACTGTTGTAAGGGCCGCATGTTTAATCTTGCGTCTGGAACAATTGCAATGCAAGCCGCCATCATTCCTAGGATTTTCATGACAAATCTTACAGTATATTGTTGGTTTGGGTTGTATTTGTGGAATTAGATTTTGGAAAGCTTGTATCCTTTGTGTATTTGAATACGCTAGAGCTCGTTGAGTGTGTGACTTTTGGTAGTTTATAGAGAAACCTAGTGTGTGTAGTGTTCCTATTACATAACGTGTATGGTTTTGGCATTGTATACAACTGCTTGATTTTATTAGCCAACCGTCTAGATATGGAGAGACATGTATATGTTGTCTTCTTATGTAGGCTGCTACTGGCACTTTGTGAATACTCTTGGAGCTGTTTTTATTCCAAAGGGTAACACTTTGAACTGGTAGTGTTTTCCTTGAACGACAAACCTGAGGTATTTTCTGTGAGCAGGATGGATGGGTATGTGGAAATACACATCTTTGAGGTCTAAGGCTGTCATAAAATCTTGTTTTTGTAGAAGTGGGATAACATCCTGTAGAGTTACCATGTGAAAATGTTCTGATAGGATGTAAAAATTGAGGGGCCTGAGATCTAATATTGGCCTGAGGGTGCCATCTTTTTTGGGAATTAGAAAGCATAGTGAATAAACTCCTGTTCCTAGATGAGACTGTGGAACTAACTCTATTGCTTGTTTGAGTAGTAGAGATTGGACCTCTTTTTGTAACAGGACTGTATGTTCTGAGGTTAACTTGTGAAACCTTGGTGGAATATTTGGAGGAGTGTTTATCAATTCTAGGCAATAACCATTGCGGATAATTGATGACACCCAGTTGTCTGTGGTGATATTTTGCCAATGTGTGTGGAACTGTTGTAGTCTTCCCCCCACAGGAGAGTTGTGGAGTGGAAGGGAGTGAGGGAAGTCACTGTTTTGGCTGTGCTGTCGATTGTTTAGAGGTTTGCAATTTATCTCTATGTCTAGGGTATTGTCCTCTATATGTGCCTCTAAAACCACCTCGTTGGTACTGGGTTTGGTAAGTTGGTTTTGTTTGGGAGGTTGATGCCTCCGACAGTTGTGGTCTAAAACCTCCTTGAAACTGAGTTTTTCGAAATGACCCTCTATATAGTGTAGAATAGAGTGCACCCATTGCCTTGGCTATGTCTAGTCTTTTCGTAGTTTTTCTATTGCTGTGTCTACTTCTGGCCCAAAAAGATGTTTTTTTTTTTTTTTTTTTTTTTTTTAAATCAAAGGGCATGTTTAACACTGCCTGTTGTATTTCTGGTTTAAAAACCAGAGGATCTGAGCCATGCATGTCTACGAATAGTGACTGCTGTATTTACACTCCTTGCAGCGGTATCTGATGCATTAAGGGCAGATATTATTTGGTTATTAGTGATACCTTGCCCTTCTTCTACCACCTGTTGAGACCTTTTTTGGTGCTCTTTGAGGAGATGCTGTATTATATCCTGCATCACGTCCCAATGGGCTCTATCGTAACGAGCTAATAGTGCCTGGGAATTTGCTATTCTCCATTGGTTTGCTGCTTGGGACGCAACCCTCTTTCCTGCAGCATCAAATTTCTGCTTTCTTTATCAGGAGGGGGTGCATCTCCAGAGGACTGACTATTTGCTCTTTTCCTGGCAGCACAAACCACTACTGAATCAGGTGGCACCTGATGGGTGATGTAATCAGGGTCAGAAGGTGCAGGTTTGTACTTTTTCTCTATTCTAGGTGTTATAATTCTTGCTTTTACAGGCTCATTCAAAATTTAGTCTGCATGCTTTACCATGCCTGGTAGCATTGGGAGGCACTGGTACCTAGAATGAGTGGAGGATAATGTATTGAATAAAAAATCTTCCTCTAGTGGTTCTGTGTGCATTGTAACCCCATGATAGGCTGCAGCCCTAGCTATCACCTGATTATATATTGTTGGATCTTCAGGTGGGGATGGCTTAGAGGGGTAGCTGTCTGGGTCGTTGCTTGGGATGGGATCAGGGTCGTCAAGATCCCATGGATCAACAGTGTCTTGTTGTGAGTCAAAAGAATGCGTTGGAGAATGCATTGGTGTAGGACTTATCTGAGGAGAGGTAGATAGGTGTGGAGAATGAGGAGGAGAAGACTGAGGAGGTGCTGGCTTCTCTTTCTGCTTTGGCACTTTAGCTGGGGGCTGCGCAGTATCCAATTCCTCCTGAAATGCCAGCTTTCTCTTTGTTTTTAAAGGAGGTGATGTGATGATTCTCCCTGTTTCTTTATGGATGTGTATCCTGGACTGTCTTTCATCCATAATTTGAAGGATTGGTTCAATCTCTGACTCCTCCTCAAAGGTTTTATGGCTTTCTTTTAGTCTTTTTGAAAGTCCGTGTTCCTCTGTATATCCTGTCTTTTTCGGCTCCGAAATGTAATGATTTTCGGGATCGAAAATGAGGAGGAAGGTTTCGGATCCAAACAGTTTTTCTTATTTTGGACTCCGAAAATTGTTGTCTACTAGAGTCTGAAATGAAGCTTTTTGTCAACTCCGAAGTCTTTGGAGGGGTGGCCTTTTTTTGGTGCCGAACTCGAGGGTCGGTCACCTACAGTCTTTTTTCGGGCAGAGCCATGGCCTTCCAGGAGTGGCGTACCCAAGGCCTTCTGTTTTTTATGTGGGGGTGCAGGGGCAGACGTACTCACATGCTGGGCGGCTGTGATGGGTCTGTCTTCTTCGGATTCCTGCTCTGAATCTATATCTCTGATCGAGACTGCTGTCTGCATTTGTTCTTCCTCTGTTACGTCGAAATGTTCTCCAGTCTTCGATGCCATTTCCAGCCTTCTTGCTCTTCGGTCCCTTAGAGTCAATCGACAGGCCTCGCAGTTTTCTTCCCGATGGTCTGGGGAAAGGTAGAGGTTGCAAACCAGATGTTGGTCTGTGTATGGGTATATTGCGTGGCACCGAGGGCAGAATCGGAATGGAGTCCAATCCATGAGGCTCTCCATGCGGTCGGCCCGAATAGGCCCGAGTTGGGTGCGCGCCCCCCGAAGGGCAACCAAAGTTGTTTCCCGACGGTACTGCTGTTTCGATGGAAGATGAATAACGCGATCAATACAATACCGACGAAAAAGAAAGTTTTTTAAAGTTTTCCAAATCAAAATCTCGGAGTGAGAGGAAACCCGTTCGAATCCGACAGTGGAAAGAAAACAATCTAACTATGGAGTCGATGCCCATGCGCAATGGAACCGAAGAGGAGGAGTCACTCGATCCCATGACTCTAAAAGACTTCTTCGAAGAAAAACAACTTATAACACTCCGAGCCCAAGTCTAGATGTCGGAATCCATATGCATAGCATGTGTATCTGCAGCTACACATGCCATCAAATATATATATATATATATATATATATATATATGGAAAATGTCACTTACCTAGTGTACATCTGTTCGTGGCATGTTCCGCTGCAGATTCACATGCTATGCATATTCTGCCATCTAGTTTTGGGCTCGGAGTGTTACAAGTTGTTTTTCTTATAAGAAGTATTTTCGAGTCACGGGATCGAGTGACTCCTCCTCTTCGGCTCCAATGCGCATGGGCATCGACTCCATTGTTAGATTGTTTTCCCACAGAGGTTAAGGTAGGAGTGATAGACTATAAAGAAAAGAGATGTCCATGCAAATGGAAGATATATATATATATATATATATATATACACATATGTACAAGTGAATGTTGAACTTTAACGGCTACAGGCTCCCGGGGAGGTGGGAGGGTGCATGTGAATCTGCAGCAGAACATGCCACGAACAGATGTACACTGGGTAAGTGACATTTTCCGTTCGATGGCATGTGTAGCTGCAGATACACATGTTATGCATAGATTACAAAGCAGTTTTACCTCCCATAAGCGGTGGTCAGCCTGTAGGAGTTGAAGTTGTTTGAAATAGTGTTCTTAGTACAGCCTGTCCTACTGTGGCCTGTTGTGTTGCTAACACATCTACACAGTAATGCTTGGTAAATGTATGCGGTGTTGACCAAGTGGCTGCTTTACAGATTTTGGCCATAGGTATGTTTCCTAAGAATCCCATTGTAGCCCCTTTTTTCCGGGTGGAATGTGCTTTAGGTGTTACTAATAGCTGCCTTTTAGCTTTTAGGTAACATGTTTGGATGCATTTTACTATCCATCAAGCTAGCCCTTGCTTTGAAATAGGGTTACCAGTACGTGGTTTCTGGAACGCCACAAATAACTGTTTGGTTTTCCTAAATGATTTAGTTCTATAAATGTAATACATTAGAGCTCTTTTAATGTCTAATGTATGCAGGGCTCTTTCTGCTACAGAGTCTGGCTGTGGGAAGAAGACTGGTAGTTCCACTGTTTGATTGATATGAAACAATGATATAACCTTTGGGAGAAATGTTGGGTTTGTTCGAAGTACAACTTTATGTTTATGTACTTGTATGAACGGTTCTTGAATAGTGAAAGGTGGGATTTCACTAACTCTTCTTAATGAAGTAATTGCAACTAGGAAGGCAACTTTCCATGTTAGGTATTGAATCTGACATGAATGCATAGGTTCAAATGGTGGACCCATGAGTCGTGTGAGTACTATGTTTAGATTCCACGAAGGCACTGGAGGTGTTCTTGGTGGAATGATGCATTTTAATCCTTCCATGAAGGCTTTGATAACAGGGACTCTAAACAGAGAGCTATGTTGTATATTTTGCAGAGAGATGCATTTTAATGGATGAAAAGGCTAAATTTGCTTTTTGTAAATGAAGCAAATAACTTACAATGTCTTGTATTGATGCTGAAAGAGGTGCAATTTGTTTAGACTGACAGTAATAGACAAACCTTTTCCAATTGTTTGCATAACACTGCCTGGTAGTGGGTTTTCTTGCCTGTTTAATTACTTCCATACATTCAGTTGGAAGTTGTAGATATCCAAACTCTATGACTTCAGGAGGCAAATCGCTAGATTGAGTATTTTGGGATCTGGATGCCTGATCAGTTGTTTGTTCTGCGTTAACAGATCTGGTCTGTTGGGGAGTTAGATCTGTCAGAGGTACCACATATCAAACAGTGTTGTGTACCAGGGTTGACGTACCCACTTTGGTGCTATAAGTATGAGTTTGTTTTGACGCAGTTTGTTGACTAGAAATTGAATGAGCGGGAGAGGTGGAAAAGCGTAAGCACATATCCCTGACCAATTCATCCATAGACCATTGCCCTTGGATAGAGGATATGGGTACCTGGGTGCGAAGTTTTGGCATTTTGCGTTTTCGCTGGTGGCGAATAGGTCTATGTCTGGAGTTCCCCAGTGGTGAAAGTATGTGTGAAGCACTTGGGGATGAATTTCCCACTCATGTGTTTGTTGATGATCTCGGCTGAGAACATCTGCCAGTTGGTTGTGTACACCTGGAATGTATTGTTCTACCAGGTGAATGTTGTTGTGGATTGCCCAATGCTAGATCTTTTGGGCTAGGAGGGACAGTTGAGATGAATGGGCCCCTCCTTGTTTGTTTAGGTAATACATTGTTGTCATGTTGTCTGTTTTGATAAGGCTGTTCTTGTGAGTGAGAAGAGGCTGAAAAGCTCTGAGTGCTAGGAATACGGCTAGCAATTCTAGGTGATTTATGTGAAATTGTTTGTGTTTGGTGTCCCATTGTCCTTGAATGTTGTGATTGTTCAGGTGTGCCCCCATCCAATCATTGATGCATCTGTTGTAAATATGGTCTGAGGCACAGGGTCTTGAAAAGGCCGTCCTTTGTTTAGATTTGTGGAATTCCACCACTGAAGTGATATGCGTGTTTGGCAGTCTATCAACACTAGATCGTGGAGTTGACCCTGTGCCTGCGACCACTGCTGTGCAAGGCACTGTTGTAAAGGGCGCATGTTTAATCTTGCATTTGGGACAATGGCGATGCATGATGCCATCATGGCCAACAGTTTCATTACAAATTTGACCGTGTACTGTTGGCCTGGCTGAACTTTTGCCAATACATTGTGAAATGCTTGCACTCTTTGTGGACTTGGGCTTGCAAGTGCTGTTTGTGTATTTAGTGTGGCTCCTAAATACTGTTGAATCTGTGCAGGTTGTAGGTGGGATTTTTGGTAGTTTATGGAGAACCCCAAGGGTGTGTAGGGTTTGTATTACATAATGTGTCTGGTTTTGACACTGTGTATGACTGTTGGATTTTATTAGGCAATCGTCGAGATATGGGAAGACATGAATGTGTTGTCTTCTTAGGTAGGCAGCTACTACTGCCAAGCATTTTGTAAATACTCTGAGAGCTGTTGTTATCCCAAAGGGTAACACTTTGAACTGGTAATGTTTTCCCTGAATTACAAACCTGAGATATTTTCTGTGCGCTGGACGGATCGGTATGTGAAAATACGCATCCTTGAGGTCTAACGTTGCCATGAAATCTTGCTGCTGTAGCAGTGGGACCACATCCTGTAGTGTTACCATGTGAAAGTGTTCTGACAGGATGTAAAGATTGAGAGTTCTGAGATCTAATATTGGTCGTAAGGTTCCGTCTTTTTTGGGAATAAGGAAGTACAGTGAGTAAACCCCTGTTCCTATCTGATCTTGTGGTACAAGCTCTATCGCTTGTTTGAGTAATAGCGATTTTACTTCTTCTTGCAACATTGAGATATGTTCGGTAGGAGAGTTTGTGTGGTTTTGGAGGTGGAATTTGTGCCAATTCTATGCAATAACCATTGCGGATAATAGATAATACCCAGTTGTCTGTTGTAATGGGTAGCCAATTGTTGTGGAGCCTTTGCAGTCTTCCCCCCACAAATGGGAGTTGGGAAGAGATGGAGTAAGTAACTGTTTTGGCTGTGAGGCTTGTTTTGCTGCCTGATATTTTCCCCTGCCTCTGGGGAATTGGCCTCTGTAATTACCTTTAAACCCACCTCGTTGGTATTGAGGTTGGTAGGTTGACTTTGATTGTGAGGTGGATGCCTCAGGTGTTTATGCTCTACCACCTCTGTATTGAGGTTTCCGAAAGGATCCCCTATATTGTGTCGTATACAAAGCACCCATGGCTTTAGCGGTGTCTGAGTCTTTTTTCATTTTCTCAATAGCCGTATCTACTTCAGGGCTAAAAAGCAGTTTTTGATTAAACAGCATATTACGGACTGCCTGTTGAATTTCAGGCTTAAACCCTGAAGACCTAAGCCATGCGTGTCTCCGTATAGTAACAGCAGTATTAATTGTTCTAGCTGCTGTGTCTGCAGAATCTAGGGCTGATCTAATTTGGTTATTGGTGATAGCCTGCCCTTCCTCGACTAATTGTTGTGCCCTTTCTTGTTGGTCTTTGGGGAGATGTTGTATGATATCCTTCATCTCGTCCCAGTGGGCCCTATCATATCTAGCCAATAGTGCTTGGGAGTTGGCTATCCTCCATTGGTTGGCTGCCTGCGATGCTACCCTTTTGCCCGCAGCATAACATTTTCTGTTCTCCTTGTCTGGTGGTGGTGCATCCCCAGATGGTTGGGAGTTGGCTGTCTTTCTGGCCGCGCTTACAGCTACAGAATCAGGAAGCAGTTGTTGTGTAATGAATGCCGGATCAGAGGGAGGTGGTTTATATTTTTTCTCCACTCTGGGAGTAATTATCCTGGCTTTGACTGGCTCTTGAAATATCTGGTGTGCATGCTTTAACATGCCTGGAAGCATGGGAAGGGACTGGTATGTAGTGTGTGTAGAGGATAATGTGTTAAAGAGAAAATCATCCTCTAAGGGCTCAGTGTGCATGGCGACATTGTGGTAGAATGCCGCCCTAGCTAAGACCCGAGTAAATCCAGTGCTATCCTCCGGTGGTGATGGTTTGGAGGGATAGCAGTCTGGGTTGTTATCAGGAATGGGATCTGGATCATAGAGATCCCATGGATCCACATTGTCTTGTTGTGAATCAAAAGAATGTACAAGAGACTGTACAGGTGTGGGAGTAGTAGGTGGAGAGACAAGCAGGTGAGGAGACTGAGGAGGAGAAAATTGTGGAGGTGGAGATTTTTGTTTAGTCTTTGGCACTTTAGCGTCCAATTGTTCCTGAAAACGCCAGCTTCCTCTTAGGCTTCAGAGGAGGTGCAGTTATGATCTTGCCAGTGTCCTTGTGAATGTGAATTCTGGCTTGCCATTCATCTATGTCCTCCATTTGCGTGTGTTCCTCCGAAAATCTATGGCTTTTAGAAAGTCTATGTTCCACCGTATAAACTGGCCTTTTCGGCTCCAAAGCTGTTTTTTGGTGATCGAAAGGCTGGGAGTGGATGTTGGCCTCAGCTCCGAAAGTGATTTTCGAGGTTTCGACTTGAAGGTTCGATGTCTGCTTGTTTCGGAGCCAGTGCTTCAGTTAGAGTCCGAATGCTTCGGTGGCGTGGCCTTTTACGGTGCCGAAGTTGTTGCTTGGTCACCGATGGTCTTTTTGCGGGTGGAGCCATGGCCTTCCGGCAGTGGCGTTCCCAAGGCCTGTGTTTGGGCTCAGCTGGGACAGGGGCAGGCGTACTCACGTGCTGTCCTGCCGTGACCGGTCTGTCCTCCTCAGACTCCTGCTCGGAGTCAGACCCTCGGACTGAGACTGCAGTGTGCATAATCTCCTCTTCCTCGACGTCGAGACGTTCAGTGCTCTTCAACGCCATCTCCAGTCTTCGTGCTCTTCTGTCTCAGAGTTTTCTTCGAACTGAAGGATCTGCAGGCCTCACAATTTTCCTCTCGATGGTCTGGGGAGAGACAGAAATTACAGACGAGATGTTGGTCTGTTTATGGAAATTTGGCGTGGCACTGAGGACAAAAGCAGAACGGGGTCCGGTCCATGAGGCTTCCACGCGGTCGGCCTGACCAGGCCCTAGTTGGGCACGGGCGCCCCGAAGGGTGAGTAAAGATGTTTGACCCGACGGTCCCGAAGTGTCGATGTGAGATGGTACGTGATCGAAACAATACAGATGAGAATTAACGAGTTATAGAACTTTTCCGCCTCGAACTATCGGAGCAAAAAGAAACACATCCGAACCCGATGGCGGAAAGAAAACAATCTAACATGGAGACGATGCCCATGCGCAATGGAGCCGAAGAGGAGGAGTCACTCGATCCTGTGACTCGAAAATACTTCTTCGAAGAAAAACAACTTGTAACACTCCGAGCCCAACACTAGATGGCAGAATATGCATAGCATGTGTATCTGAAGCTACACATGCCATTGCACATATATATATATATATATATATATATATATATATATATATATATATATATATATATATCCATTCTATTTGAAGAGAGTATAATTGGTTTTATTAGATTTGTTTAATTGCTTTAAGACAGTGATATTTCTGACTAGACTATGATGGTGCCCTTGCATTCGGAGTACTTGTACCTGCCCTCTATACGCCAGTAGTTCATGCTGTCATTTGTTTAGGGGTTAGAGTGAATTAGAAATGGACTGATAGTGTAAATGGCATAATTGACCCCTGTGATTGGGTTTCACTCCATTTTTTTTGTTTGGATACATATAATTTGGATTGGATTTATTTTTAAAATCAATACAGCTTTTTTGACCAAGATGCCTTATCAGCAGATGTGTTTCACTGTCCTAGATTAGGATTGTTCCTGACCAGACCAAGATGGCATTTTTGTATCCGGAATGCTTGTATCTAAGATTCAGGGAGATTGTGATATTGAATTGGGGAACTGTTTTTTTTAAATATTAATTAGTTGATGCTTTACAGCAAATATACATTTGTTTTATAGAAGAGGTTGTAATTGGTTGATTTAGGAAATTGGTTTTATTGTTGTAAAACAGGATGTTTTTGACTAGCCCATGATGGTGGCCATAGATTTGGAATGTGTGTGCTCATATAACATACATTGATATCTCATGTTCAAACTGGTTATGGGTGAACGATACATAGGAATGGAAAGGATGGTGGATTTTAATTGAACACCATTACGGATACTGCTTCGGGTAAGCTACTATGTGGTTTAGGTGGATGCGTTTTGGTAGTATCTGTTTTCTTGATATGCTTAGTTGGACATTTCCATTATAATTTTTTTCTTGTTAGGTATAGTCATATGTCTTTGCACACACATGGGTCAATACATTTCAAGATACCAACCCTGGCACACATTCAATTATGTGGTTGTGTCTTGAATTTGTGGATGGTGATTAAGTCTCTATGTGACCGTGTTTCAAAAATCATGTAAGGACATTTTGAGTGTAAATTTTAAGATTTTGGTGTTTCTAAGACGTTTTTTGTACTTTCATTTTGTTTATGAATTGCACTGAGGCGAGCTTGATCTTTTAACTTATTTCAACTATTTATTGTCAATTACTTATGATTGTGTACTTGTATGATGAAACCTGAATGTTTGCTTCAATTTCGTGTATTTTAACTTTGAATTAGGATGGACATAATATCTGATAATTCATTGTCCAGAGATACTAATATCTTTTCTAATCTATTGATTAAGACATCCAGATGTATAAATTCTGCATTGGATCTTAATATTTAATTAGATATCGATTACGGCCTACATTATTAATGATTGTATGGACTTGTACGTACTGTGACTAAAACTGCTGTAACAATCAAAAGGGGCCAGAATTACTAGATTCTGTGTCCATCAGCACTGCTTCAGCTGGGTACTTCACTGCCCAGAATCCTCAGGGTCACGGGAGGCGGACCCTCCAACGAGCCACAGCTGCTTTCTGGTAAGGCGCTATATAGCGTGGCAGCTAGTCCAATGTGTGGGACACCCCGGGCAAAGCCGGGGCCCAGGGCAGACACGTCCTGTGCCCATCAGCGACAGGAAGAGGCAGGGCAGAGCCACTCCCCCCACCCTGACCCTTATTGTTCAAACCTGGTGATAACTGGTAAGAATATACTTTGAATTTGGAACGTATTATTAAATATCCAAAGGAACCTCCTGGCGTCGGACTGTGGGAAGGAACAACCACATTAAAAGATTTGACTAATCAGCTGCATGCTGTGGGCTTAAACTGTGCTATTTGTGATTCGTGCCATGAAGCTTCCGGGCTTCTACTTATATTTGTATTGAATTAGGCTGATGGTCAGATCCATAAACGATTATGATATTGAATAGATGCCAGGAGCGCTAATCTAAATTAGATGTTTATTACAGCCATGGTGAAAAGAAAAGCGGCGGACAAGCTATCTGAGGGAGGAGGTGTTAGGAAACTCCCCCGACATTCAGGATAAAATTGTACTCTTAACGAGATTGATGAGTTGATAGAGGAAGTAGAAGGTTTGGGGTCTATAACTGAAGAACCAGTAGGCCACGAGTCATTCTGGGTTGTGGATAAAGAAGGTACTGCAGATACCACTGCTCAGTTAACTGCCTTAAAAGGAGATATTTTGACATTACGTGACTGAATGTGCAGATTGGCTGAAACACTGAATTAATAGTTGGATAATCTTTCTGCCCTGGTACCACATATAAATAATACATTAATAACTAATAAAGGTGAAGTAACTTCTTTTTGCTCAAGACAAAGTCCTGATCAGGGGAAACATGACCACGGGGATAAAGTACCTCTCTCAAGATTTGGAGCCTCATTATGACCGCCATATTACGACCTTTGTGGTAGTGCCACGGTCGGACCACCACTTTTCCTCCATAGGGGGGACTGGCGGTGCTAGCCGTCCTTATCCGCCAAGCCTGCGCTGCAAGCAGTGCCGGCCTGGGTATTACAACCCGCCTCCGCCAGCAGTTACATGGCGGTAGCACCGGCATGTAACTGCCGGAGGAGACGTGGTGCAGGGGGGCCCTGCACTGCCCATGCACTACAGCATTGCTACCAGCTCTATTTGAGCCAGCGTCAATATTGTAGGCTGTTTCTGCTGCGCCAGCAGGAGGGAACACTGTTTCCACCCACTGACCCAGCGGGAAAATCTTAATGGGGCCTGCGGGAAGGCAGCCGCACCGGTGGCAACCTGACCATCGGGACTTTGGCAGACAGGCTTTTCCGTCTGTCAAAATCATAATCCACCCCTTAGTGGCCAGTCTAGATCTGCAGGGCTACATACTAGTGCAAGTGCGTCAGGTCTATTGGTTGCTCCAAGGTGCAATTCTTTCACACGCCAGGGATCTCAATTAAATACCCAGTTAAGGCAAAAAGAGCCTTTGTTAATTGGGGAACAAAGGAAGAACAGTAGTGGTGATCGGTACGAGTCCCATATTAACCAGTATATTATGTATATAGTAAATGTCTCAAATTACGTCTGCAGCTAGAAAGACGCGAAATTCACTTATTAACAAAGTCATTCATTGCCTGAGACACACAAGAGGCTACAGATCTATTATTAGGGACGACGTCCTAGACGCTTCACAGTTTAGCACCGCTGGTTTGCAAAAAGATTCAATAGGGTTGAAACTGAGGAACCATGGTCTAGTGGAAGGACTTATTTCCCTTGAACTGAGGTTTAGGCCTATCATGTGATCACAGGACATCACAGATGAGGCTAAAGTTAAAACCCACTAATGTTATGGAAGAGGCCTTAGGTCCCACACAACTTAAAGTACCCACATCCTGAATCTGCATTCCACAGAGCCCTCAAGTAATCTATCAGAAATTGATTGATTGAATGGCAATAGGGGTGGCTTCAAGGCTCCTCTAGATAACACTGGGATGGAATCAGCTGCCACCATAGAGCCACAGGCCCTATGTATTATGGACTATCGAAGAATAGTTGAGCAAACCTCTTGTGTAATTTCTAATGCTCAAAAAAGACTATTAGTTTTGCGACCCCCGAATTAAGACATATTAGTGGGAATACCCGAAAGCGAGCTGTATCAGGATAACTCCATTAGGCTGTTGTCATGAAATGTCGCTAGGATTAGATCAAAACTTGCTGATCCAGAGTGTGGGGAATTTATTGATCATTGTCACATTATATTATGTTAGGAAAAGTGGGCGACTGATTCAGTATATAGATCAGTTTTTTTTGCTTTTAACGTCAATGCTGTACCATCCCCTGCAGACATGGCTTCTAGTGGGTTATTGATTTGGCTGAGGCTGGACCGGTTTCCTTCATTCAAAGTGAACTCCACGACTAGTAGATCTTGTGGGCATCGAAATTCAAATAAAAACACCTTCAAAGACTATTTACATTGCCCCTGTAAATACTGAGTATGATAAGGTGGATAAACTTTCTGATATTCAATTGGAATGCCTACAAAATTGTGGCACCAGCCCTGGATCTTCAGGTCCCGCAATAGGTCACTACACCACAGTGCGGTCCGGGCTGTCAAGGTAATTCTCCAACCAAGGAAACGGGTGCATCACACAACGCCTTCACCACCGTTGCAGTGTGCACCGGCAGCACTTGCAAACTCGTATGGGCATAGAGGGCCCACTCACATCCTCCCTGCCCATCATCTGTCTATCCACCCGGAGCGCCGGGTCCTCCTGGTCAGCAAAAGCCCAGTCATTAATGGTCACCAATTGTGTCGCCCAGCAGTAACAAAGGGAGTCCGGAATAGCCAGCCCACCCTCATATGCCCCGAGTTTCAATTTTAGCAAGGCCACATAGAACAGCCGCCGACCCATAGCAGCAGACTGATTTCCCGGTCCAATCAGTGAAACACCTCTGTTGGTATCTTGTAAGGAGTGTTCTGAAGAACATATAAGAGGCAGGGCAACGTCCTCATCTTGTAGAGGGCAGCTCTACCCATGAGAGAAAGAGGTAACGTCCTCCAATGGGCCACATCCCTGTGGAATCTGTCAAGCATGGGCTGTAGGTTTTCCTGGAGAAAGGGCTCCTGGTTCCTAGTCTCATATATCCCAAAATATTTAAAACTGTCCATGCAGATCGGCACATCACAACCCGGGGACAAGTTGGGTGGGGGGACCCAGCCAGGGGGAACACCAATGATTAGGTCCAGTTAATCTGGTAACTAAGTGGTCTCTAAATGCATGAAAGACCTGCATGATCCTATAGATGGACCATCGGGGTCTGGTAACATACAGCAGAATATCGTCTGCGTACAGGAAGATACGTTCCTCCCATGCTGCATCCGAGTCAATGCCCTGAAACAGGGAGTCTTGCCTAATCCACTCCGCCAAAGGCTCAAGTGCCAACGCGAATAGGACTGGAGAGAGTGGACACCCCTGTCAGGTGCCCCTGTGTAAGGTAAAAGGCTGTTACAGCGTCGCATTAAACCGTACCCAAGCCACCGGTTCTCCATTGAGCAGTCTAATTGAGGCCATGAATCGTGGAGCCACGCCGAACATCATGAGGGCCGCAAAAATATATGGCCACTCCACACTATCAAAGGCCATCTTGGTGTCGAGGGATAGGAGCGCCGCCTGCTCTCTATTCTGGTGATCCGTCATGTGTAAGACCCCGTAGAGTCTCCGCAAGTTCAAGCGTGTGGATCTGGACAGCATAAAGCTCGAATGATCTGGATGGATTAGCTTAGTAACAATCGTGTGAAGTCTGGTTGCCAGTACGTTCGCCAGGACTTTGACCTCTGCGTTAAGAAGGGAGATGGGCCCATAGGATGCGCACATCTCAGGGGGTCAATCTTTCTTTGGGATCACTACCACAGTCACGGTCCGCTGATCTAGCTGCAACACTCTCGCCTCCACCGCCTCCTGGAACATGGCCAACATGTGTTTTGCTACCTTGCTCCGCAGACATTACCATCAGGAGTCCATTCGGTCCCCCCACTTTGCCCGACTGAAGCCCCCCAATGCTGAGGCAACTTCCTCCTCCAACTCAGCGTCCAGCTCTCCTCTCTCCTCCTCCGAGAGCTCCCGTAGCGGGATGTCCCACAAGAGGTGCACACAGTCCTCCTCGGTTATCCGAGTCACCGAGGTATAGACCTCCTCGTAATATGCGGCGAAGGCCTCTGCTATGGACTCTTTGGACCCACATACGGCTCCCTCTTTAGACTGTACCTCCCTGACCCATGATTGTT
Organism: Pleurodeles waltl; assembly: GCF_031143425.1. NCBI lineage: Eukaryota > Metazoa > Chordata > Amphibia > Caudata > Salamandridae > Pleurodeles > Pleurodeles waltl. Next base: position 861,296,797 of record NC_090439.1, read on the forward strand.
CACGATCCCTCTTGTTCAACCAGGCCAGCAGTTTATTGGCTTTGTCACCCACCTCATAAGGTCGACGCTGAGAAGCCAGCGCATTCCCCGAGCATGCTGTTCAGCCAAAGTGCACAGCTCATATCACTTGAGGCGTAATTGGTGCAGAAGACCACCCTCCGCCCCTCTGTACAACGGGCCTCAAGGGCTGCGATTTGTCACTCAAGTTTTGCGGCTTGCATGCTTTGTTCCTTTTTCTTGCCCCCAATCACGTAATGCGCATGGCCCCTAAGTACAGTTTTAAAGGCTTCCCACAGAGTACACGCGGATTCCACAGATCCCAGATTTTCCTTGAAGTACTGGGTAGCCCTCGCCCTCATTTTGTCGACAAAGGATTTATCCCTCAGATGCCAAGGGTCAATTTGAGGCGACAGAGAGTAGGACTGCAAAGGGTCCAGCAAGGTGACCCCCTACAGGAGAATGGTCTGATATCCCTCTCGAATACTGTTCTGCCTCTCAGAACCTACCCACATGAGCCCATGTCATGAACAGATAATCCAGCCTTGACAAGCTACTATGGGGAACTGAACTGAGAAGTAAGTGAACTGCCTCTTCCCCAGATTCTGTTCCCTCCACAGGTCCGCCAGGCCAAAAGAGCCCAAAAAGAACCACAGTGCAGTTGAGGTGTCTGGCGCTCTTGCACATGAAATTCTGTCTAGCCCCGGGTCGGCCAAGATTCTATCGCCTCCCGAAAACAAGAGTCCCGTCGGGAGATAAAGCAGTAGGACACCAAGGTCTGCAAGAGTAGACCCCTGCAGTCTCGGCGGAACATACACTGAACACATGTTGAGAATATGTCCCTCCCAAATTCCCAATACCGCAAAATACTGCCCCCATTGTGTCCCACCAGGTGTGTGACAGAATAAATGGTACTGATTTTTTGAGAAGGATACCCACCCCCTGGAGTACATTGTGTAACCCGTGTGAGCTACCAACTGGTACCCAAACCTGTCTAGCGCCTTGTAATGATTCCCCTTCAGATGCATTTCTTGTAACAAGACAAGGTCTGGGCCATGTCTGCGCAGGTACTGAAGGACTATAGTCTGTTTAATGCAGCTGCCCAAACCATTAACATTCCATGTTGGTCCTGCCATGTGTGAGCCCTTCCCTACCCAACCGGGTCCCTGCACCAGTGTAGGGAAATGCCTCCCTTGGCATTGTTACATCCTAACTTTTTACCTTTTGTTGATGCCAGTTATGATTGAAAGTGTGCCGGGACCCTGCTAACCAGGCCCCAGCACCAGTGTTCTTTCCCTAAACTGTACCCTTGCTTCCACAATTGGCACAGCCTTGGTGCACACATAAGTCCTTTGTAAGTGGTGCCCGTGGTACCAAGGGCCCTGATGCCAGGGAAGGTCTCTAAGGGCTGCAGCATGTATTTTGCTACCCTGGGGACCCCTCACTCAGCACATGCACACTGCCTCACAGCTTGTGTGTGCTGCTGGGGAGAAAATGACTAAGTCGACATGGCACTCCCCTTGGTGTGCCATGCCCACCTCCAACTGCCTGTGGCATAGGTAAGACACCCCTCTAGCAGGCCTTACAGCCCTAAGGCAGGGTGCACTATACCACAGGTGAGGTCATATGTGCATGAGCACTATGCCCCTACAGTGTCTAAGCAAAACCTTAGACGTTGTAAGTGCAAGGTAGCCATAAGAGTATATGGTCTGGGAGTTTGTCAAACACGAACTCCACAGTTCCATAATGGCTACACTGAAATCTGGGAAGTTTGGTATCAAACTTCTCACCACAATAAATGCACAGTGATGCCAGTGTGCAATTTATTGTAACATGTACCCAGAGGGCATCTTAAAGATGCTCCCTGAATACCAATCCGACTTCTAGAGTAAGCTGACCAGTTCCTGCCAGCCTGCCACAAACCAGACAAGTTGCTGGCCGCATGGGGAGAGTGCCTTTGTCACTCTGTGGCCAGGTGCTGCACACCTCCCCCTGCAGGAACTGTAACACCTGGCGGTGAGCCTCAAAGGCTCAACCCTTTAGTTACAGCACCCCAGGGCATCCCAGCTAGTGGAGATGCCCACCCCTCCGGCCAGTGCCCCCACTTTTGGCGGCAAGGCTAGAGGAGATAATGAGAAAAACAAGGAGGAGTCACCCACCAGTCAGGACAGCCCCTAAGGTGTCCTGAGCTGAGGTGACCCCTGCCGTTAGAAATCCTCCATCTTAGTTTTGGAGGATTCCCCCAATAGGATTAGGGATGTGCCCCCCCTCCCCACAGGAAGGAGGCACAAAGAGGGTGTAGCCACTCTCCAGGACAGTAGCCATTGGCTATTGCCCTCCCAGACCTAAACACACCCCTGAATCTAGTATTTAGGGGCACCCCAGAACCCAGGAAATAAGGTTCCTGCAACCTGAAGAAACAAGATGGACTGCTGACCTACAAGCCCTGCAGAGAAGACAGAAGACAACAACTGCTTTGGCCCCAGCCCTAACGGTCCGTCTCCTGACTCGAAAACCTGCAACTAGCGACGCATCCGACAGGGACCAGCGACCTGTGAAGCCTCAGAGGACTGCCCTGGACAAAAGGACCAAGAAACTCCTGTGAGCAGCAGCTCTGCTCAACAACAGCAACTTCCTTGCAACAAAGAGGCAACTTTTAAGGAACTCACTCTTCCCGCCGGAAGCGTGAGACTTCACACTCTGCACCCGACGCCCCCGGCTCGAGATCCAGAGAACAAACACCACAGGGAGGACTCCCCGGCGACTGAGACCCCGTGAGTAGCCCGAGACAACATCCCTACACCCCCTCAGCGACGCCTGCAGAGAGAATCTAGAGGCTCCTCCTGACCGCGACTGCCTGTAACAAGGGACCCGACGCCTGGAACCAGCATTGCACCCGCAGCCCCCAGGACCTGAAGGAACCGAACCTCAGTGCAGGAGTGACCCCCAGGCGACCCTCTGCCTAGCCCAGGTTGTGGCTGTCCTGAGAAGCCCCCCCCTGTGCCTGCCTGCACCGCTAGAGTGACCCCCGGGTCCCTCCATTGTTTCCTATCTGAAACCAGACGCCTGCTTTCCACACTGCACCCGGCCGCCCCTGTGCCGCTGAGGGTGTGTTTTGTGTGCCTACTTGTGTCCCCCCGTCCCCCAGTGCTCTACAAAACCCCCCCTGGTCTGCCTCCCGAGGACGCGGGTACTTACCTGCTGGTAGACTGGAACCGGAGCACCCCTGTTCTCCATAAGCGCCTATGTGTTTTGGGCACCTCTTTGACCGCTGCACCGGACCGGCCCTGAGCTGCTGGTGTGGTAGCTTTGGGGTTGCCCTGAACCCCCAACGGTGGGCTGCCTATGCCCAGGAACTGAGACTTGTAAGTTTCTTACTTACCTTACAATCTAACCTTTACTTACCTCCCTCAGGAACTGTTGATTTTTTCACAGTGTCCACTTTTAAAATAGCTTATTGTCATTTTAACAAAGACTGTATATGATATTGCTTTTATTCAAAGTTCCTAACTTACCTGTATGAAATACCTTGCATTTTATGTGTTTACTTCAAATGAACCTGTGGTTCTTAAAATAAACTAAGAAAAGTTATTTTTCTATATAAAAACCTATTGGCCTGGAGTTAAGTCTTTGAGTGTGTGTTCCTCATTTATTGCCTGTGTGTGTACAACAAATTCTTAACACTACCCTCTGATAAGCCTACTGCTCGACCACACTACCACAAAACAGAGCATTAGAATTATCTAATTTTGCCACTATCTTACCTCTAAGGGGAACCCTTGGACTCTGTGCACACTATTTCTTACTTTGAAATAGTATATACAGAGCCAACTTCCTACATTGTTGGATCAGCGGTGGGGTCTAAGACTTTGCATTTGCTGGACTACTCAGCTAATACCTGATCACACGACTAAATTCCAAAAATTGTCATTAGAAACTGATTTTTTAAATTTGAACTATTTTTCTAAATTGTAAAAGTCCTGCTAGGGCCTTGTGTAAGCCCCTGTTAGCATTTCTTTTAGAGTTTAAAAGTTTGGATATAGGTTCTAGAAGTAGTTTTTAGATTCTTAAAAAGTTATCCCAACTTTTAGAGAAATAGGGGGTCATTCTGACTCCCGCCGGCGGCGGTAACCGCACGCCCGGCGGGAGCCGCCGAATGACCGCACCGCGGTCAAATGACCGCGGCGGCCATTCTGGCTTTCCCGCTGGGCTGGCGGGCGACCGCCAGAAGGCCGCCCGCCGGCCCAGCGGGAAAGCACCTTCAACGAGGAAGCCGGCTCCGAATGGAGCCGGCGGAGTTGAAGCCGCGCGACGGGTGCAGTGGCACCCGTCGCGATTTTCAGTGTCTGCTATGCAGACACTGAAAATCAATGTGGGGCCCTGTTAGGGGGCCCCTGCAGTACCCATGCCATTGGCATGGGCACTGCAGGGGCCCCCAGGGGCCCCACGACACCCGTTACCGCCATCCTGTTCCCGGCGGTGAAAACCGCCAGGAACAGGATGGCGGTAAGGGGGTCGGAATCCCCATGGCGGCGCTGCAAGCAGCGCCGCCGTGGAGGATTCCCTGGGGCAGCGGGAAACCAGCGGGACACCGCCGGTTTCCCGTTTCTGACCGCGGCTGTACCGCCGCGGTCAGAATGCCCATGGAAGCACCGCCAGCCTGTTGGCGGTGCTTCCGTGGTCGTCGACTGCCAGGGTCAGAATGACCCCCATAATGTCTAGCACATATGAGATGGTGGTGGAACTCAACCTCACCCCTTACCTGCATCTAGGGATGTCAGAGTTGAGGACTTTCTGTAAGCTAAAAAATATCAAAACTGGGTCCAACCCTACCAAAGTTAAGCTCCAGGAGCTTTTGGCAGAGTTTGCAAAGGACCACCCCTCTGAGGATAACCCTACAGAGGGGGAAGCAAGTGACCAGGAGGATAATTCCCTCCCTCCTGTCCTAGTTAGGGAGAACAGGGTCCCTCAAACCCTGACTCCACAAGTGATAGTCAGAGATACTGGTTCTTCCACAGGGGAGACCAGTAACTCAGGAAGCATTGAGGGCAGCCTCAATGAAGATGACCTCCTGTTAGCCAGGATGGCCAAAAGATTGGCTTTGGAGAGACAGCTCCTAGCCATAGAGAGGGAAAGACAAGAGATGGGTTTAGCTCCTATCAATGGTGGCAGCAACATAAATAGGGTCACAGAAAATACTGACATGCTAAAAATCCCCAAAGGGATTGTAACAAATATGAAGATGGTGATGATATTACCAAATGGTTCACAGCTTTTGAGGGGCTTGTGCAACCAGAAAAGTAAACAAATCTCACTGGGGTGCTCTCCTTTGGGAAATGTTCACTGGAAAGTGTAGGGATAGACTCCTCACACTCTCTGGTAAGGATGCAGAATACTATGACCTCATGAAGGTTACCCTGATTGAGGGCTTTGGATTCTCAACTGAGGAGTACAGGATTAGGTTCAGGGGGGCTCAAAAATCCTCAAGCCAGACCTGGGTTGATTTTGTTGACTTCTCAGTCAAAACACTTGATGGTTGAATAAAAGGCAGTGGTGTAAATGATTATGATGGGCTGTATATCTTGTTTATGAAAGAACATCTTTTAAGTAATTGTTTCAATGATAAACTGCATCAGCATCTGGTAGATCTAGGTCCAATTTCTCCCCAAGAATTGGGAAAGAAGGCAGACCACTGGGTCAAGACAAGGGTGACCAAGACTTCCACAGGAGGTGACCAAAAGAAAGGGGTCACAAAGCCTCCCCAGGGGAAGAGTGTTGAGACATCCAAGGGAAAAAGTAAAGTGTCTTCTACAGGGCCCCAAAAACCTGCACATGAGGGTGGGTCCAAAGCCTCTTCACAATCCTCATTTGGGTATAAGGGTAAAACCTTTGATCCCAAAAGGGCCTGGTGTCGCAGCTCTAATCAGCATGGACACCAAACTGGAGATAAGGCCTGTCCCAAGAAAGGTTCCGCAACAACTACTACTCTAGTTAGCACTGGAATAGCCAGTCTCCAGGTGAGATCAACAGTGTGCCCAGCGCAAATCAGGGTTCACACTGAAGCTACATTAGTCTCAGAGGGTGGGGTGGACCTAGCCACACTTGCTGCCTGGCCACCTAACATGCAAAAATACAGGCATCAGCTCTTAATTAAAGGGACTAGAGTAGAAGCCCTGAGGGATACTGGTGCCAGTGTCACTATGGTGACAGACAAACTGGGTTCCCCAGGACAATACCTGGCTGGACAAACTTATCCAGTCACCAATGTTGACAATCAGACTAAAGTCCATCCCATGGCAATGGTAACTTTAGAATGGGGAGGGGTCACTGGGCTGAAACAGGTGGTAGTCTCTTCTGCTATACCAGTAGAATGTCTGTTTGGAAATGATCTGGAGTCCTCAGCGTGGGCTGAGGTATAACTCAAAACCCATGCAGCCATGCTGGGTATCCCTGAACTGGTGTGTGGCAAGACAAGGGCACAGTGCAGGGCCCAGGGTGAAAAAGAAGTGCTGGAGTCTGGAATAATGGCCCAACCTTCCAAAAGAAACGGAAATAAGACTGGGGAACCAGTTTCAGCAAAGGACAAGAAACAGAACCTCTCTTCCCAGGAAGAAGTTCTATCCCCTGAGGGAACTGAGTCCATGGAGCTGGGACCTTACCAGGTTGAACTCTTGGACCCAGGGGGACCTTCAAGGGAACAGCTGTGCAAGGGGCAAGAAACTTGTCCCTCTCTTGAAGGCCTAAGACAGCAAGCAGCTGAACAAGAAAAAGGAAATGTCAGTGGAACACACAGAGTCTTTTGAGATGATGGACTCCTTTACACTGAGGCAAGAGATCCCAAGCCTGGTGCCACTAGGAGAGTGGTAGTGCCTCAGGAGTTTAGGGAGTTCATTCTGACCTTCGCCCATGACATTCCCCTTGCTGGGCATTTGGGACAAACCAAGATATGGGAAAGGTTAGTCAACCATTTCTATTGGCCCAATATGTCCCAGAAGGTAAAGGAGTTTTGTACCTCCTGGGTCACCTGTCAAGCCAGTGGTAAGACAGGTGGCCATCCAAAGGCCCCCCTCATTCCACTTCCAGTTGTGGGGGTCCCCTTTAAGAGTTGGAGTGGACATAGTGGGTCCACTTGAACCTCCCACAGCATCAGGAAATCAGTGTATCCTAGTAGCAGTGGATCATGCTACCAGGTACCCTGAGGCAATTCCCCTTAGGTCCACTACTGCCCCTGCAGTAGCCAAAGTACTCATTGGTATTTTTTTTACCAGAGTGGGATTTCCTAAAGAGGTGGTTTCTGACAGAGGTACCAACTTCATGTCAGCTTAACTGAAACATATGTGGAATGAGTGTGGGGTGACTTACAAATTCACCACACCACACCATCCACAAACCAATGGTCTTGTTGAGAGATTTAACAAGACGTTGAAGGGCATGATCATGGGGCTCCCTGAAAAACTCAAAAGGAGATGGGATGTTCTCCTGGCATGCCTGCTTTTCGCCTAAGGAAAGGTGCCTTAGAAGGGAGTAGAGTTTTCCCCCTTTGAACTTCTGTTTGGCCATCCTGTTAGGGGACCACTAGCTCTTCTAAAAGAAGGCTGGGAGAGACCTCTCCATGAGTCTAAACAAGATGTGGTGGACTATGTACTAGGCCTACGTTCAAGGATGACAGAGTACATGGAAAAGGCAAGCAAAAACCTTGAGGCCAGCCAACAACTTCAGAAGATGTGATATGACAAAAAAGGCTGCTATGGTTGAGTTTCAACCAGGGCGGAAAGTCTGGGTTCTGGAGCCTGTGGCTCCCAGGGCACTCCAGGACAAATGGAGTGGCCCTTACCCAGTGCTAGAAAAGAAGAGTCAGGTCACCTACCTGGTGGACCTAGGCACTAGCAGGACCCCCAAAAGGGTGATCCATGTTAACCGCCTCAAACTCTTCCATGATAGGGCACATGTAAACATGTTAATGGTGACAGATGAGGACCAGGAAGCAGAGAGTGAACCTCTCCCTGATCTCCTCTCCCTGATCTCCTCTACACTGACCCTAAGGATGGCACAGTAGATGGATTGATCTATTCAGACACCCTCTCTGTCCAACAGCAGGCTGACTGCAGGCAGGTCCTCCAGCAGTTTGCTGAGCTCTTTTCACTAACCCCTGGTCAGACATACCTGTGTATCCATGATGTGGACACAGGAGACAGCGTGCCTGTCAAAAACAAAATATTTAGACAGTCTGATCAAGTTAAGGAAAGAACCAAAGTGGAAGTCCACAAGATGCTGGAGTTGGGAGTGATTGAGCACTGACAGTCCCTGTGCTAGCCCAGTGGTCTTGGTCCCCAAACCTCACACAAAAGATGGCAAGAGAGAGATGAGGTCCTGTGTGGACTACAGAGAGCTTAATTCTGTCACCAAGACAGATGCTCACCCCATTCCAAGGGCAGATGAATTAACTGACAAATTGGGTGCTGCCAAATACTTAAGAACCTTTGACTTAATAGCAGGGTACTGGCAAATAAGAAAGGCACCAGGAGCAAAAGAGAAAACAGCATTCTCTACACCTGATGGGCACTACCAGTTTACTGTGATGCCCTTTGGCTTAAAGAATTCCCTTGCCACCTTCCAAAGGTTGGTAAATCAAGTCCTTGCTGGCTTGGAGTCCTTTAGTGCAGCTTATCTTGATGATATTGCTTGTCTTTAGCTCCAGCTGGCAGGATCACCTGGTCCAGCTGATGAAGGTTTTGAAGGCCCTGCAAGCAGCAGGCCTCTCTATCAAGGCATCTTAATGTCAGATAGGGCAGGGTACTGTGGTATACTGGGGTCACCTTGTAGGTGGAGGCCAAGTTCAGCAACTCCAACCCAAGATCCAGACTATTCTGGATTGGGTAGCTCCAAAAACCCAGACTCAAGTCAGGGCATTCCTTGGCTTGACTGGGTACTATAGGAGGTTTCTGAAGGGTTATGGATCAATAGTGACACCCCTCACAGAACCTACCTCCAAGAAAATGCCCAAGAAAGTGAACTGGACCGTGGACTGTCAAACGGCCTTTGACACCCTGAAGCATGCAATGTGTACAGCACCAGTTTTGAAAGCTCCAGATTACTCTAAGCAGTTCATTGTGCTGACAGATGCCTCTGAACATGGGATAGGAGCAGTCCTGTCCCAAAAAAATGATGATGGCCTTGACCAGCCTGTTGCTTTTATTAGCAGGAGGTTACTCCCTAGGGAGCAGCGTTGGAGTGCTATTGAGAGGGAGGTCTTTGCTGTGGTCTGGTCCCTGAAGAAGGTGAGACCATACCTTTTTGGTACTCACTTCATAGTTCAAACTGACCTCTCAGATGGCTAATGCAAATGAAAGGAGAAAACCCTAAACTGATGAGGTGGTCCATAGCCGTACAGGGAATGGACTTTGTAGTGGAACACAGACCTGAGACTGCCAATGCTGATGGCCTTTCCAGGTTCTTCCACTTAGAAAATGAAGACTCTCTTGGGGAAGGTTAGTCTCATCCTCTTTCGTTTGGGGGGTGGGGGTTGTGTAAGGAAATGCCTCCTTGGCATGGTTACCTGCTAACTGTTTGCCTTTGCTGATGCTAAGTTTTGATTGAAAGTGTGCTGGGACCCTGCTAACCAGGCCCCAGCACCAGTGTTTTTTCCCTAAACTGTACCTTTGCTTCCACAATTGGCACAGTCCTGGCACTCAGATAAGTCCCTTGTAACTGGTAGCCCTGGTACCAAGGGCCCTGATGCCACGGAAGGTCTCTAAGGGCTGCAGCAAGTCCTATGCCACCCTGGGGAACCCTCACTCAGTACATGCACACTGCCTCACACCTTGTGTGTGCTGGTGGGGAGAAAAAGACTAAGTCGACATGGCACTCCCCTCAGGGTGCCATGCCAACCTCACACTGCCTGTGGCATAGGTAAGTCACCCCTCTAACAGGCCTCACAGCCCTAAGGCAGGGTGCACTATACCACAGGTGAGGGCATATGTGCATGAGCACTATGCCCCTACAGAGTCTAAGCAAAACCTTAGACATTGTAAGTGCAGGGTAGCCATAAGAGTATATGGTCTGGGAGTTTGTCAAACACGAACTCCACAGTTCCATAATGGCTACACTGAAATCTGGGAAGTTTGGAATCAAACTTCTCACCGCAATAAATGCACACTGATGCCAGTGGCAATTTATTGTAACATTCACCCAGAGGGCATCTTAGAGATGCCCCCTGAATACCAATCCGACTTCTAGTGTAGGCTGACCAGTTCCTGCCAGCCAGCCACAAACCAGACAAGTTGCTGGCCACATGGGGAGAGTGCCTTTGTCACTCTGTGGCCAGGAACAAAGTCTGTACTGGGTGGAGGTGCTGCACACCTTCCCCTGCAGGAACAGTAACACCTGTCTGTGAGCCTCAGAGGTTCACCCCTTTTGTTACAGCAGCCCACGCCATCCCAGCTAGTGGAGATGCCCGCCTCTCCGGCCACTGCCCCCACTTTTGGCGGCAAGGCTAGAGGAGATAATGAGAAAAACAAGGAGGAGTCACCCACCAGTCAGGACAGTCCCTAAGGTGTCCTGAGCGGAGGTGACCCCTGCCGTTAGAAATCCTCCATCTTAGTTTTGGAGGATGCCCCCAATAGGATTAGGGATGTGCCCCCCTCCCCACATGGAGAAGGCACAAAGAGGGTGTAGCCACCCTCCAGGACAGTAGCCGTTTGGCTACTGCCCTCCCAGACCTAAACACACCCCTAAATCTAGTATTTAGGGGCACCCCAGAACCCAGGAAATAAGATTCCTGCAACCTGAAGAAACAAGAAGGACTGCTGACCTACAAGCCCTGCAGAGAAGACGGAAGACAACAACTGCTTTTGCCCCAGCCCTACCGGCCTGTCTCCTGACTCGAAAACCTGCAACCAGCGACGCATCCAACAGGGACCAGCGACCTCTGAAGCCTCAGAGGACTGCCCTGGAATAAAGGACCAAGAAACTCCTGTGAGCAGCGGCTCTGCTCAACAACAGCAACTTCCTTGCAACAAAGAAGCAACTTTTAAAGAACTCACTCTTCCAGCCGGAAGCGTGAGACTTCACACTCTGCACCCGACGCCCCCGGCTCGAGATCCAGAGAACAAACACCACAGGGAGGACTCCCCGGCGACTGCGACCCCGTGAGTAGCCCGAGACTACCTCGTGGATCCTTACAGCGACGCCTGCAGAGAGAATCTAGAGGCTCCCCCTGACCGTGACTGCCTGTAACAAGGGACCCGACGCCTGGAACCAGCACTGTACCCGCAGCCACCAGGACCTGAAGGAACCGAACCTCAGTGCAGGAGTGACCCCCAGGCGACCCTCTGCCTAGCTCAGGTGGTGGCTGTCCCGAGAAGCCCCTCCTGTGCATGCCTGCACCCCTAGAGTGACCCCCGGGTCCCTCCATTGTTTCCTATCTGAAACACGACGCCTGCTTTGCACACTGCACCCGGCCGCCCCTGTGCCGCTGAGGGTGTGTTTTGTGTGCCTACTTGTGTCCCCCCTCCCAAACCCCCAAGTGCTCTATAAAACCCCCCTGGTCTGCCCCCCGAGGACGCGGGTACTTACCTGCTGGTAGACCGGAACCGGAGCACCCCTGTTCTCCATAGGCACCTACATGTTTTGGGCACCCCTTTGACCTCTGCACCTGCCCGGCCCTGAGCTGCTGGTGTGGTAACTTTGGGGTTGCCCTGAACCCCGAACAGTGGGCTGCCTATGCCCAGGAACCGAGACTTGTAAGTGTTTGTCTTACCTCAGAATCTAACCTTTACTTACCTCCCCCAGGAACTGTTGATTTTTGCAGTGTCCACTTTTAAAATAGCTTATTGCCATTGTAACAAAGACTGTATATTATATTGCTTTTATTCAAAGTTCCTAACTTACCTGTATGAAGTACCTTGCATTTTATGTGTTTACTTCAAATCTTGAACCTGTGGTTCTTAAAATAAACTAAGAAAACATATTTTTCTATATAAAAACCTATTGGCCTGGAGTAAGTCTTTGAGTGTGTGTTCCTCATTTATTGCCTGTGTGTGTACAACAAATGCTTAACACTACCCTCTGATAAGCCTACTGCTCGACCACACTTCCACAAAATAGAGCATTAGAATTATCTAATGTTGCCACTAACTTACTTCTAAGGGGAACCCTTGGACTCTGTGCACACTATTTCTTACTTTGAAATAGTATTTACAGAGCCAACTTCCTACAGTGAGGCTCTGGACAACCACTGAGTTGGCTTCCTATAGGGAATCCCTAGTGAAGCGATCGTATGCGACAGGTAGGTCTGTATTCCATTGTTGAAACATGTTATGAATTTTAGTGGGCTGGTGAAAATGGGTGAGCTCTTGGACTCTCCCACTACAATAACAAAGAGTTATTCAGAAACTGAAAACTATTGAGAGTATGTTTGGGGGCAGATTTGGAATGAGCAGATAGAAAGAAGGTGAGCTGGACAGTACCTGCTCTATAAATGAATACCTAGTTTTGAATCTTTTATTGATAACATTTCTCCATTTCAAGCGAAACTTTGTATGTGCAATTCAGATGTGGCGGCTTACAGTTAAGAATTCTGACATCGAAGTGAGACAAAACAGGAAGCCCTACAAATAAACTTGCCCCACTGCCGTCAACACATAGAAACTGAAGCACATGTTTTCCCTCTTTTGCCGTAAGTATTTGATTGCACCACGTAAAAAATGGCTTATTGCATTGCGTAGGATTTTGGGAGTGAGACATTATTGGGAAGTATTAAGGATTTTTAAGAGCGACACCAAAGAGAAAATAGTGTTTGCCTTTTTCCGATACTTGCATTGGGCATGGACGACAAGAGCTAAGGCAACTCTTACTACTAACTTCTATTCTCATGGCAAAGAGAATAACCTAAGCTGGATTGCTTTTACCACTAAGTACTTGCCAACTAGGAGTGTTGGAAGTAGTTCTTTAGAATTGCAAATTATTCTTCTGCTTAGCACTGACAGACAGGGACCGAGCTTGGTTGAAGTCATTTTTCTTGTGTATACTTGCGACCTCAGTAGTATTTTTGTTTAAACTAGATTTTATCATACTGCATTTCAAAAAGTATCTTTGAATTTGCACTATTGTATATATTCATTTTTAAACTTTTGAAAAATGTTATTTAATGTTGTATGTGTTAAATTAATCAATATCTTTTTTTTGCATGCTATACTTTTATGGCATTTAGCCGAAATAAAGTATTATTGAACTTGAACTACTAGGCTTTGGATTTTTTGTAAACTCTGTCTAACAGCTACCAACAATATGATTAAGGAGCAGATCACACTATTGCTGGGTTTTTCCAATTGTTTGGTTGCACATGGCTTTAAGAATATTTTATTTCACTTATTGGGTTCTGTACATTCTTAATGCTTTTGTTCTATTTATTTCTGTCTTATGTGTCGCATTATGAGTTTGGATATCCTGATTATTCATTGACCTGTTTTTTGGAAGGACTTTTAGGAGTCTATTATGCCTTTTTAAATTAGGAAGAATTTGTTCTTCCGTAACCTCATCAATTTTGGATTTTGATTCTGTGATTGAATTGAATTGACTACATTTGAAGTCTTGTTAGGAGTTTTTGTGATGTGATATATATGGTGTGGTTTGTTTGTGTTTTGTACACATTGTAACCATGTTGGCATGTTCTTATGTTTGTGTTGTTGTCTGATGCCCTGAAGAGGTTTGCTTGAGTGAAACATGTTGGCTGTATGTGCTCTTATTTTAATGGTAATAAAATGGATTGTTCTATAACATCCAGACGCTTCGTCTCTGTTTCTTAAAAACTTTGGACTCAAAACTTGATTTCTCTACTAGAGTGCTCCCTAGTAGGAGTGATTATATAATGATATTCCTACAACAAGACCAAAATCAAGAGTGAGGAGGTGTAAATACACCACTGTAAGTATTTTTTTTAAAGGAATGTGAAACACAAGACTTAGGACTTTCAATCATCTCAAATTTAGTGGGGATCACAAGATTGGCTGTAAGTGAGAAAGAGACAGCATAGGTTATGGGCAAACAGTACACATTGCTTACTTGAGATTAAGGAGGTTTTTAGCTTGCAGTAGAGGGAGTCTAGTGCAGCCGCCATGGGTGGGAGGAATGCAAATGGTTGGTTCCCCTCTCCTTTACACTCAGAAACTTGTCTTTTTAGTACCAAAACACTGTGACCTTTGGTTTTCAGATATAATGTTAATTTTCATGTATGGACACTTAGATGTGTATAGAACAAAGTATTATTCTTTCTAAGACCATGCAGTGGTTTGAAAGTGACTTATTAAATGTTATTCATGTTGTGCTGTGTTCATGGTCTCTTGCTCACACCACCCCTGCGAGTAAGCCTTGGATTGCACTGCTACACTACCCTTGAGGGTCAAGTACTAAAGGGATGTTCTTAGTGCCCAGTCTTAAGTCCAACATTAGGGTGACCCCAGGACAGCAGAAGTAAAGAGTGACCATGCAGATCTAAAAACAGTTCCCACATTTGGTAACTAAGTATTATTCCATTTTTTGAGGAAACTATATCTAAACCAGAATCCACCCATTTAAATTTCCCAAGCTATATTATCCCTTAAGTGGAGGAAATTCAGCCTGTGGGTACACTCCTGAATTAAGCATTTCTTTCAGGAACTGGACACTTTTCAAGTACCATTAAAATATAAGCCTATAGTCTTCAGCTCCGGTTTTGGAATAAAGTACTGCATTTAGGGGACAGTGAGAGGCCACTCTTTGAATGCTTTCAGCAGCTGAAACGTTATTAACCAATTAGCCACAGATAGGAGAGTACCATAAGAAAGAAGCTAGGGGACCTCCCTCTCAATGGCAATCTAGGGCTCTGTGTAACACCCCAGACCATATGTGCACTCGTCCTTTTGCCTTACAGTGAACTCAAGACACAAGGAAGATAACAAGTGATCTCTAAAAGGGCACCTATGCACCCAACGGTCAATAAGTGAGCGCCACGTAGCTATGATCTCTAGAGGAAGAAAAGAAAGAAAGACATTCAGGTATACTGCAGTGTCAATGTTATGCCATTTTAACGTTTCTTGAATTATGTTAAATAAAAAAAGTTTCTTCCTTTCCAGTTACACCTCAGGATCCAATAAACGACAATCATTCCTGAACACTTCCCACACCGGTCCTCTGAATTTTGGAGCCATAGAGCTTGAGGGGCTGCCAGGTTGTTCAGCCATCTTGAAAGCCTAAAATGTGTTTCTGGGTTTATACTCATCGTTAAACATGCAAGAAAGCCACTTCTCAGGGTTCTCAAGAAAAATAAGATCCCATAAAGAGAAGGTAAATGATCGGAGTGTGTATCTCACCCAAAAAAGTAATAAGTGAAAAATCTGAATAATTTACTGGACTTGCTGTTGAAGATTATGAGGTTATACTAATGATAAAACTCTCCATGAAAATAATCATAGTGAAACAAAAACAAAAAATGCCTACAAGTATTTTTAGAGTGGTTTTAAAAGAAAATAATTTTCCCCTAGCGGCAAATATCTCAATTGATATCTTTGCTAACCTGAGGATGACATATTTAAGAGTTATGTTATCTTATTTATACAGCGCACAATTACCTAAAGGTATACTGGCACTAAAAATGTAGGGAGAATGGTATCAGAAACATAAAATAGTGAAAGAGATGAGTTTTTAACACTTTGGAAATTTAAGAAGTAGTGTCTCTCAGAAAATGGAGGGGTAAGGCATTCCAGCCTTTGGCTGAGATCACAGAAAAGGAATTCCCATCAGCAGAGTTCTGTGATACCTAGGAACGTACACAAGCTAAGCAGAAGAAGAGCACAGGGCTCTGGAAGGGATATTACTAAAAAAAGGTGCAGTATAATTCTTGTGCACAGTTAATGAACTGCCTTGTAACAGAACCATATAGCTTTGAAGAAGCATCTGTGTTGAACAGGCAGCCAGTGTATAGTTTTAATATGCGTCAAATTGCTGGAAAATTACAAATAGATAAAAGGAGAAGCGCTGCAGAATTTTGAACGATCTGTAACACGCGAGGTAGACAGTGTGGCAGCCCCATATGCAGCACAATACAATAGTCCAGTCTACTACTAATCAATGCATGGACCAACTGTTGCGTAAATGCAGTTGGAATCAGTGGTAAATGTTTTTAAAAGCTTAAAAATGAGGAGGCAAGTAGAAGTCACACTCTGGATTTGATCATCAAAAGACAAGTACACATGAAAATGGGGAAGCAGGAACAGTATATGGTCCAAGAGAATGAGACCACCAGAAAGACAGACGCAGGGAGTTGGCACTCACTCAGTCAGCAATAGCCAACATACAAGACCTGAATTGATTGCAAAAGTCTGAGCTGTTGTCCAAATATAGAACGTGCTGAGTATCATCGACATAAGCAAAGCAACAGAATCCAAAGAATATAATAAGCTATTGTAAGAGGCACCACAAAGATTAAACAAGATGTGGCTTAGGGCTGAACCTTGAGGGACACCACAACTATGTGTCACAAAGGAAGAGCGGCATTGGCAGTAGAGAATCCTACAGCCTGAGGAGAAGCTTTTCTTTTAATTCTGATTGTTACAAAGGCTGAAGCCTAGTCATTAGTGGATATGTAAATAATACAAGCCGTTTTGAAAAGAGCTCTGTTTGACGGTAAGCAAGTGAAGCTTCATTAAGGCAGGAGAGATATGTGCATGTCTATGCAAGTTACAGATCACCTTTGCTGCAGTATTTTGAATGACTTGTAATTTGTGTAAAGAGGTTTCAGGGTGACCCAAATACAGGGGGTTTGCATAGTCCAGCCACAATTACCGCTGCAACATCTGCTTTCAAAGCCTCAGGTGACAAAAGAGGAGTGACCTTCCTGATGGATTTTAAAAGTCAAATCATTTTGCTGTGACTGCTTTGATCTGGGGGATCATGGATATTTGATTATTGACCACGATGCCCAGGCTCTTGGCAGAGGCTAGTAGAACAGGAGGGGCACTGAGCTCAAAGGTCCAGTAGGTGTTGGCTCAGATATCAGCCCGGTGATTGAAAATAACCGACTCAGTCTTACCTGTGTTTAGCTTGATGGCATTAATGCCCATCCAGTTCCAAATGAATTTCAAGACAGATTAAAATTTCTGGTGGGATTGGGCTTTGCCCTCAAGCCAGAAGGTGAGCCGAGCCATCACTGTAGTTGTAGAATCTACAACCATGACTAGTCATGGCTAAGATCAATGGGCACAGGAGATAATGCTAAGCCCTGGGGCACCCTACAGACGACATGGGTCTTAGAAGAAGAAAATGAGCCAAGCTGCACTTCCTGTCTGCGGCCTCCTACAAAAAGAGGATATCCAACTTATAGCCTGACCTGACAGACCAGCCGCCTTAAGATAGTTCATCAAAATGTACAAATTACTTACCTTCGGTAACAAAATATCTGGTAGAGACATATTCTAGTTGCAGATTCCTTACCTTGGAATTTCCACCGGGCGGCAGACTGGATCCAGAGATTTTTCTTCGAGCAACATCCTTGCGCGTCGGTAGGTGGCGTCGGTCGACTCCGCGGGCATCGTTGTCACCGTGATGATGTCGTGAGTCGTACATAGATGTTGCCTCAGCACAGTGACATCAGTTTCTTTTAATGACTTTCCACGCGAAAGCGCAGAGCCGCTAAGAACAATGAGGACCTGAAGGGGGGAATCTCTGTCCCTAGAAATCAGTTCGCAAGTGGGTAGGATTAGTGGGTCGGTAAGGAATCTGCAACCAGAATATATCTCTACCAGATATTTTGTTACCGAAGGTAAGTAACCTGTACATCTGGTAGAGACTTCTAGTTGCGGATTCCTTACCTTAGAATGGATACCCAAGCAATGCCATCCTCGGTGGTGGGCTGCGAACCAAGATCATACTAGAAGTCCTGCAGGACCGAATGACCAAAGTAGCCGTCCCGACGGACCGGACTGTCCAGGGAGTAGTGTTTAGCAAACGTGTGCAGGGACACCCACGTAGCTGCCTGGCAGATATCCAAGACAGGAACTGCGTGTGCTAACGCAGTGGAAGCAGCAGTTGCTCTGGTGGAATGAGCATGCAAGCCCTCAGGAGGTTGCTTCTTGGCCAAAACATAAGCCCACCTTGATGCAAAACAATTACTCATTGAGAGATGGTACATTTTTGCACCGCCTTCCCTTTCTTCGCACCCACATAGCCGACAAAGAGTTGATCGTCCGCTCGGAAATCTTTAGTACGTTTAAGATAGAACGCCAACACTCTTTTTGGGTCCAGACGGTGGAGTCTCTTCTCTTCATGGGAAAGATGTGGGGGGGGGGGTGTAGAAAGTAGGCAGGGTGATGGACTGGCCTATATGAAAAGGCGTAACCACCTTTGGAAGGAAAGATGCCTTAGTGCGCAACACCACTTTGTCAGGGTGAAAAGACAAGTATGGAGGTTTGGACGAAAGGGCCTGAAGCTCACTCACCCTGCGAGCAGAGGTGATGGCAACAAGAAAGACAGTTTTGAAGGTGAGGAGCCGTAAGGGACAATTGTGCATTGGCTCAAAGGAAGTATACATTAAAAAGTAAGGACAAGATTGAGGTCCCACTGAGGCGTGATAAATGGAGTGGGAGGAAATAAATGGGTGAGACCTTTTAGGAATCTACTCACAATAGGAGATTTAAAGAGTGAGGGCTGATCAGGTAACCTAAGAAAAGCCGAAATGGCAAAAAAAATACCCTTTAAGGGTGCCCAAAGCAGAGCTCTGCTGGGCCAAAGCAAGAATGAACAAAAGATCCTCAGAAAGAGGGGCAGAGAGGGGAATTAACAGATTTGTTGGTCCATCATGACACAAATGTATGCCAACGACAGGCGTATACCGTTTTGGTGGAGGAACGCCTGGCTGCCAAGATAACATCACAGACTTTGGGTGGAGGATCAAAAGTCGTCAATTGTTTCCGCTGAATCTCCACGCATGAAGGCGGAGATTGGACAGGTTTGGGTGGAGAACCATCCCCTGCTGCTGCAACAGAAGATCCGCCCTAAGAGGCAGTCTGGGTGGAGGATCGATGGCTATAGTCCTACTCAACAGCTCTGGATGTCATACTCTCCGTGTCCAGTCGGGAGCCACCAAGATGACTTTGGCCCGGTCTTTCCTGATCTTCTTGAGAACTCTGGGCAGAAGCAGTATAGGCGGAAAGGCGTAAAGGAGGCTGGAGTTCCACTCAAGACGAAAAGTGTCTCCGAGCGAGTGCCAAACACGCAAAACAGCTGACATTGCTTGTTCTCTGCAGAGGCGAACAGATCTAACCAAGGCTCTCCCCACTGCTGAGAGAGACCATGTGCCACCTCCGGATGGAGATGCCATTCATGATCAGCTGTGCGTCGACGGCTGAGTTAATCCGCTCTGGCGTTGAGAACCTGCCAGATGTTTAACTACCAGGGTAATGCCCTGATGTTCCAGCCATGTCCAGAGACGTAGTGCCTCTTGACAAAGGGTCCAGGACCCTACTGCACCCTGTTTGTTGAAGTACAACATGGCGGTAGTATTGTCTGTGAACACCTGCACTACTTTGCCTTTGAGAGAGGGAAGAAATGCTTTCAACGCAAGCCTGATCACCCCAGAGCTCCAGAAGATTATATGGAGACCAGAATCCACTGGAGACCAGAGGCCTCTGATCGCCGCCTCTCCCATGTGGCCGCCCCAACCCAGAAGTGACGCATCTGTCACTATAGACATATCTGGCTGGGGAAGAGAGAGGAATCTGCCGTGGACCCAATGCGGATTCGAAAGCCACCACTGCAGGTCTTTCGCAGTCCCCTCTGAGATCTTAACCATGTCGGAGAGATTCCCCTGATGGTGCACCCACTGGAACTTGAAGTCCCACTGCAGAGCCCTCATATGCCATCTGGCATGTGTCACTAGCAGGATGCAGGAGGCCATGAGGCCCAGCAGCCTCAGAGTCTGTCTCACCAAAACCCAAGACAGAGGCTGAAAGATCGGAATCATAGCCTGAATATCTTGGGATCTCTTTTTGGGAAGATAAGACCAAAACTGCACTATGTCCAGAACAGCCCTGATGAAAGGAAGCGTCTGAGAGGGAGTAAGGTGTGACTTCGGCACGTTTATAGTGAACCCCAGTGAGTGCAGGAGGTTCGCCGTAGTCTGAAGGTGGGAGACGACTTTCTGGGGTGAGTCCTCCTTCAACAGCCAGTCGTCAAGGTAAGAGAAGACTGAGACCCCTAACCTGCGCAGATGAGCTGCAACCACCGCTATCACTTTCGTGAACACCCAAAGGGCGTTGGTAAGGCCGAAGGGGAGCACAGTAAGCTGATTGTGCTCGTGACCTACCACGTCGGTAACGTCTGTGGACAGGCAGGATGGGGATGTGGAAATAAGCATCCTGCAAGTCCAACGCTACCATCCAGTCTCCTGGGTCTAAGACAGACAGAACCTCAGTCAGGGTGAGCATTTTGAATTTCTCCTTCTTTAGGAAGTAGTTGAGGTCCCGAAGGTCTAGGATAGGACGTAATTCCTTGTCCTTTTTCGGTACCAGTAAGTAGCGGGAATAACAACCACAATCTACTTCTGGCACAGGGGCCTTCTCTATAGCTCCCTTGGCCAAGAGAGCCACGACTGCCTGACGGAGAAGTGCCAAATGATCCTCCAGGAGTTGGCTGAGTGATGGAGGAAAGGCTGGTGGGCAGATTAGAAAGGGAGGGAGTAGTCCTTTCGAATGATCTGCAAAACCCACCTGTTCGTAGTGATGGATTCCCAGTGGGGCAGGTAATGGCGAATCCTGCCGCCAACTGGTTGGGAATGAGGGGATGAACAAGGAGGGTTTGGAGGCTGCAGTGGGGGCAGAGGTGGACTGGGCAGACCTCTGGTTCCCTGTCCCACATGGGATTCTGTGTCCTCGGCCGCGCAGTGGCTGAACAGCATGGGTGGCACGGTGGGGGGGGGCGCAACAGGGAGCCCCTTCCTTGGCCACGAAAGGGGCAAAATGCGGGCTGCAGGGGGCGAGGGGCAACGGAAAGACCAAAGGACCGTGCCATAGCCCGGGAATCCTTGAATCTCTCCAAGGCCGCGTCCGCTTTGTCTCCAAAGAGACAGAAGCCATCAAAGGGCATGTCCATGAGAGACTGTTGGACATCCCCAGAAAAAACAGAAGTACGCAACCAGGCGTGTCGTCTTAAGGCCACTGTCGTTGCAACCGATCTGCCTAGAGAGTCGGTCGTGTCCAGCCCACATCGGATTGTTAACTTCGCCGCATCTGTCCCATCCTTGACAGCTTGGGAGACGATAGCACGGGCCTCCTCCGGTATCTGCGGCAGGACTTGAGCAACCGTATCCCACAGAGAGTGGGTATAGCGGCCCAAAAGGCATGCAGTGTTCATGGACCGCAGCGCAAGACTGGAGGAAGAAAACAACTTTTCCCCAAATTGTTCCAGCCTTTTTCATTCCCTACCCGGGAGTGCGGAAGGGAATGCGTCTGAAGAAGAGGAAGCCTGGATGACAAGACTCTCAGGCGTGGGGGGTTGGGCCAGGAATTTAGGGTCGTTTGGGGCGGACAGATGGCAGTGTGCAATAGTCCTATTCACAGGAGCCCCTGTGTTGGGTTTGGGCCAAGTACCCAGAAGGACATCGGTGAGGGCTTCATTGAAAGGTAAAAGGGGCTCAGATGTGGAAGCCCCTGGATGAAGCACCTCCGTCAGGAGGTTGGACCTGACCTCTACAGTAGGTAGCTCAAGGCCAAGGACCTCGGCTGTCCTACTGGTGACCATACCATAAGTCGCTCCCTCCGCCGTAGCCACGGTAGGAGGAGACAGCATGCCAGCATCTGGAGAAGTGTCCAGTCCACTGGCGTCGTCCAATTCCTGTGCCCAGTCCAAAGATGGGTCACCCTGGTATTCATAAGGGTTCAGGGACCCCTCCAATACTTCCCTGAATTCGTGCCCATAGGCAAAAGGGTCCAAATCTGACCTGGGGTGAGTAGGCCCCATCGAAGACAAAAGGCGGTGTCGGCCGACGCCGCTCCGGCTCGTCGGGGATAAGGATCGGGTCTATGTCAATAGTGGGCACTACCGACGTCGGGAGCATCGACAATCGACCCGGCGCCTGGGAAGGTCTCAGTGGTGCGACTGCTGTCGCTGAGGATTCCGATGGCACCTCAACTGAACTCCTTGGGCCCAAAGGTGCTGTATCAGGGTCGGTCCGCACAAAGATGAGGCACATGGCCTCATAGAATTCCTTAAGTTGGGCGGGGTTTGCTCTGGCTCCCGGAAACTCTGGGAAGCGGACCCAGAAGCAGGCTCCAAGGACGGAGGCCTTGAGTGTCGATACTCCTCCCACGTCACGTCAGCCGAGCGACGGGGCGAAATCGAAGTGCGATGAGACCGCTTCGACGAATTCTTACCTGCACCCAAAGATTCTGAGTAAGACGAGTGGTGATGGCTCCGAGAATGGTCCCAAGACCTTCCTCTCAAGCGAGACCGGGACCTATGCGGAGTCGAGCGCCAGGCCGCCTTGAGCTTGAGGGACCGCTCTCTCAAGGCCTTCGGGTGCACGTCCCGGCACTCTGAGCGCGATTTTGGGTCGTGGTTGCGCTCGAGACACCACAGACAAACCCGATGTGGATCCGTCACCGACATTATGCGGTGACAGTCCTCGCACGGCTTGAACCCAGTCTTCGGGGACATCCTCGACGCACCAAAAACTCACTAGAAAACTCAACAAAACGGTTGAAATCGGTCAAAAAGAGACCAGGGTAGCACTGTCCGGATCAGCGCGTGGCATGGAAAGAAAAGAGCTGACGTCACTGCACTGAGGCAGTGTCTATGTACTACTCCCGACATCATCACAGCGACTACGATGCCAACGTCGCCCGTGGAGTCGACCGACACCACCTATCGACACCCTAGGGTATTGCTAGAAGAAAAATATCCGGATCTAGTCTGACGCCTGGGGGGAAATTCTAAGGTAAGGAATCTGCAACTAGAGGTCTCGATGGGGGTGGTGTGGGGGTAGTAGTCATGACCTCGGACCTATTTAGAGATCCCCACCTACCTGATGGCAATCTTTGTACTGTACAGGGTACCGCTACCACAGTGGCTCACTTTACAGAGTTAAAGGTTTGCTGAGCATAAGCCATATTAAAAGTGCATTCTCTGCTAACTTTTTTTTGTTCTGAGAAAAAAAACTTCAAAAGTGTGAGTTTACTTTCTTTAAACCAAACAAATGTTACCACCTGAAGAGTTGTTTCCCCTGTGCTTGCGGACCATTCTGCTTTTTAATTGCCTATATCCGTCATGCATTGCATGGGGGACATGGGCAGGGAAAATGAGTGATGGTCATCCTGTCCTTAATAGGGTGGGGTGACCACCACTGTGGCCCAGGAGTCCTGTGGTAGACTGACTGCTAAGTCAGGGGTTACAGTCAGTGGAGCCAGGAGAGGCTCCACAGACTAAGCCAGCTGTTCCCTTGACTCTAGAAGGAGCAGCAAAACTCTGGGTTTGTCAAGGTGGGAAAACAGCAGATTTATGGTGTTCCTCCCGCTATGTCAAACACTAAATGAGGTCTAAAATGACATAATTTCAATCTAATTAATTATCCGACAGTGGCATTATGGCTGCTGTTTTAAAAACAATAATGTGGTCTGTAAAACATCTGATAAAGGTGGTGACATTGCTATACTGAACCTTTAGCCATCATATTAGGTAAGCAAGGAGACAGTTTAATGATCAGATAGGTTGTTTAAAATTGAATGAGATGCTGCCTACAAAGTTGCGAAATAAATTTAATAACAAATTGCTGATTTGACGAGAGCCATCCTTCAATTTCTGGGGAATATTACTTTGATACCTAGTTTAAACTATCTAATTATTTACTTCCACCAAGGCCCACAAACTCCTCATAAATCCCTTGTCACCCAACTATGGAAGCAACTAGATTTGTTTAGCATGCAGAGTGGGAGATATCTGCTTCAAAATGCAGTGAACCAAGCATGGTGGGTGTGGGAAATTGTGCTCTTAGCAGGGTACATAACTGATACGTGGGTGTTGTGAAAGGGGGTTGTTTGTTTCAATTTTTGGAAAATGAATGATTTTCTTCAGTTTCTTCATGAAGGTGTTGTGCTCATCAGTGCTTTGAAGCACGTGGCAAGGTGCTCCAGACTAGTACTGAGAAAGGCAGGAGTCTTTCCACAACATTTGTGTGTCCCCTTACGCTTGCAGTCCAGTGGTCTGTTCTGGTGACTTGGCTGAGGATGTTCAATACGAAATCAGGTACAGTCAGTCCTTTCATACATCCCACAGAGTGTTTTTGACTGTATCAATGACAGTCTTGAGAATAAGTCATTCACCAGCACTGATGTTGTTTTGGCCACAGTGAACAGATTCATACCAATTTCTCTTCCAAGCATACTGTCAAGGTCTCCTGGTGACCTGGGCAGGCTCAGCGAAATATTCTACAGCTGAATTGTGCAGGAGATATCTTGCATGTGTTCTTAAATTTCATGGGGGCTCCAAACTCCAGCAAAGGGAAGCAGGGACATAAAAAAAGGCAGCAAGAGGATTCTAGGCACCTCGAGATATCCTCTGCCACGTGGAGAGGCTGGCCATTTCTGAAGCAGAAGGGTAACTGGTGTGTACCCCAAACTAATTGTGCTTCATGGATGAACCTATAGATTATTCTGCATCAGCCACCAAGACAAGTAAACATTTTTAGTTGTCAGGGCTTCTTGCATTATTACAAAAGACTGCAATCATAGACACTAGTCTAACTCAGATTCAAATTTAATTTAAAACATTCCTATAGATGCCATTGTATCCATTCAGCAGACATGCAGATATGGCATACTTTACCTTCAAGAGGGACTAATGACATCATCGTAGGTTTCTACAGTGATATATTTGGTACATGAATTTCAAACTGCCTAACTCCTAATAAATGTTTATTACGTCAAATCCTATTGCGTCCAGCGTTCAGAGAGATAAACTTCAAATAAGTGCGAGCCTTATGAATAAAAGGCACAATGATTGTTATATCTAGAAAGTGGGGACACAACTGACATATTTCTATAACAAGACTGCGAATCGCTATTACAATTAGCACCAGTCCTAATGCAGATACAATAAATACTGGAAAGTTATTGGTGATCAACACTGATGATGCAGGACATGCACTGTACCTGGAAGCACTCAACCAATTCAAACATAAAATCCTGCACTTGTGAAATTAGGATAGAGTTAAATGGTATAAACAATGGTGTGAGCAATAGGGCCATACCATGTGTGGCAGAGTAAAAATGCCAAGCAAATTAAATGGGACGGTTTTGCTTATTGTGCAATAGGACAAGGAGCAACAAGATGCTCCAAACCCAATCAACGGGGTTGAATCAGGGTAAAAGAGTGTCATCTCCCTATTTCTGTTGAGTACACATTAGTAAATGGAGAAAACTCATTTTGTCAATTATAAAAGGCAGAACTCTGTTAGAGTAAAAACTCTTTTGTAATATGAGCTGACTTAAAATATGTTTGATCATTTTCTTACTAAAAAATAGACATAAAAAAGGTGAAAATGTGATTTACTCCAACTTTGAACTTGTCTAGGTACAAGTAATACGACACAGTTATTGTATAATATTAATTGTTAGGACTCAATGCCACAAAATATTGAAGCAAGTGAATGTTATTTGGATGCACAATTAGGAAACCCCATAGCCTTTGGCTGGCCACTTTTCAAATGGCTTTAGGGTCGTGAGTGACAGTTACTCGGCGAGCATCTTACCTCGACGTACATCAATGCTTACATTTTGGGACTTTCAAAAAAGTCCACAAATGTAAGCCAACAATTTCAGAGGTTATCGGCAGTGGGCGCGTGTAGAGAACGCTCAGCCCTAAGGAGGTGGTGTAGGCTTGCTACCAAATGTTTTAGCCTTGGCACTCCTTCTCTTCCACCAAGGGAGCATCCAGCGCAACAAAAACGTCAACCCAGCGGGACTACAGTGAAAATATGTAAACTCACAGCGTGTAAGACAAACAAGCGATCATTCATTTTACCTGAGGAAATTTTGCAATGCAGTGATGAGGAACTGCCATGTGGTTGTGAACGAAGTCAAACATTTCTGTCAGCCTCCTCTTGTTTCCAGTTAGAATCTTTGGAACGTGGGCTACCATGTGCTGTATTTCATTCTCACGAAAGCCCATTTCAATTTGGCACACCTGAAAAAACAACGTGATTAAATATCTGACTTCTTTACAACGTAGATAAATTATTTTTTCTCATCCACTATAAATTAATACATTTCTCCTTCCTGTGTGAACGACTGCACCATAACTTGACTAATCTAGAACCAAGTGCCGTAGCTCAAAAAGGCGTATACGTTTTGGCCACAGGCAATTTCTTTGTGTTAAAATTCTTACTTGATTTTAGTTTTAGGTGAAGTTTTTTTCTCAGGTCACTGGATAAAATTTCGTTCAGTGATAACCGAAAGTAAGAGAAGAAAGTGACATCCTGGGAATTGAACTGCTAATATCTGAAAAGTGGACTGAAAAATAAATAGGTGTCGTTGATATCAACAGGTAGGGTAAATTGGCATATTGTGTCCTGAATGGGTCAGTCTTGCACTGGGTCCAGTTAACTTTTGCCCTATGAAACCCTCTGGCTGGCTGTCTATGTCGTTATATGGTCCCATGCAGAGAATCTTCTAGTGACAGCAGAAGTCAAATGTTCCCTAGGGGCCAAGTTAACACCATTTAGCTGCTAGTGTAGATTTTATCATATGTGGTTTATTGCCTTATCAGTGGTTTGAATATTAGACCATTTCTACAATATGTGTGCCCGTATATATATGTTCAGTGTATTCAATACATGCTCCCGTCAGAACCCATCAATCAAGTCTTCCATCCACGTGAACGTGATTCAGTGCCTGTCAGGCTAGTAAATGCTATATAAAAGCCAATAAAACTCAATGCTGGGGACATAATTAAAAAACCTTGCAACTGGAGTGCTCAGGGAAGTCAAATGGTGGAACGGGATACGTTAATAAGCATTGACAAAGCCAACATGTTTTGCATGTGGAACCTATTGGTTTTGACAAAACCTTTTGCCACTACAGTAAGGCATCACTAGTATGATGTGCAGCATGGTCACAGGAAAAGAAATGTACAATGTAGCTGTGTCATTGCGCGTGAAACTACAAAATGACAATAAAATGAAGTTAAAATGTTATCGCAAAACCATTAAAAGAAATTTAAGATGGAAGAACCAGCAGTGATTTGCTGCCTGGTCTCCGCCTTTACCAGCAAAAATAAATGAATGAATAATCTAAAACATTATTTATAAAAGTAGTGTTGTAAGGGGCAATGGAGGAATGAGTTGGGTGAGCAATGGGGAGAGGGAGGGCGAGGAGAAAAGCAGCACAGAGGAGGAGCATCACGTGGGCAGGGCAGAAACACACAAGATAGAAAGCAACACAGAGCTTGGTTAAGTGAGGAAGTATAGCGGCAGAGGAACACACAGCAGAGCTTACAACATGAGGGATGCAACAAGAAGAGCTAGGGTAGGTATTGGGTGGGCTGCAGAAGCATTTGAGGGAGAAAACGGGTAACGTACTCTCATGGAGCGTTCAACAAAAAAGGAAAAAAGTAGTTCCTTAAAAGTGAGCAGCAGAAGAATTAAAGCCAACCAATTAGAGAGATCATAAAGAGCCTATGCTCCAGGAGAGGGACAAATGCAAGCAGGACAAGGAAAGTGATCAAGTAAGAAGCTAGCGAATTGTAATGACAATAAAGTTATCAAATGTCAAGCAATGGATGAGCTATAAGCCCCTGTAAGTACTTTGCAAGCCAAAGTAGGCTTTTTCCAACCAGACAGCTTACATTGTCTGGTAGCCTCAACCGTTAATTATACCAAATTATATGGGAGGGTTTACTAAATTATGCAGCAAAGAAGGAGACATGTGACAAAACGCTGCACTATTTTATAGTGTTACTTCATTATTTTGTGTTTTTTCACATGGTAACACATTATTTCCCATCAGTACTACCAGTTTATTGAATAACTACAGAAATAAACAATTGAAAGATGACTAGTTAATCTTTGCAAAGGCTGCACGTGAACATATGCTGGCACGTTTTAATAACTTTTGATCTGTTTGAGCTAGAAACATTTTTGGTTAAAATATGGAGATTATGCAGCAGATATATATAGCAAATCCATAATTATGCAGAAAAAGAGATACAGTTGCAGTATTCCAGTGGCAATGACTAAGCGATTGGTGCAATTAACAACAAACCATTGACACTTCACTGATGAACGTTTGGGACACCATATTCGAATAAACCACACCACTGCGAGCAACATACTATTACAAAACCAAAGGAGGCCAACCTTTGGGGTCTAACGAAAGACCTAACTGGGTAGCAGTTTAACTCCTGGAATGTTACCACAATTAAATAAACGGAGTACCACGGTGTCTGTTGTGCCACCACACGTGACTGATTGAAGGGAAGGGAGAGGAGAGCTGAGAGAACAGAATTTTTTCTTATTGTCTGTAAAAAAAGATAGAGCTCCAACTTACTTGTGTGCAGGGTTGTCTTTGGCATATTTATGACTTTAGGTCTCCAGGTCACACTCCTGTCTCCCAGAGAGCCCTGGCTGAATTTATTTATTGTAGTTATTCCATTTCTCTGCCACAGACTCTTTGTAATGCAGAAAGGGGGATTTCTTTTGACCAATGCCGCATTCTCTTAATAAAATGTGACCTCTGGTAACATGCTTCTCAACCGACCCTTAACCATTTCGTCATACAGGGAGTGCAGAATTATTAGGCAAGTTGTATTTTTGAGGATTAATTTTATTATTGAACAACAACCATGTTCTCAATGAACCCAAAAAACTCATTAATATCAAAGCTGAAATTTTTGGAAGTAGTTTTTAGTTTGTTTTTAGTTTTAGCTACGTTAGGGGGCTATCTGTGTGTGCAGGTGACTATTACTGTGCATAATTATTAGGCAACTTAACAAAAAAAAATATATACCCATTTCAATTATTTATTATTACCAGTGAAACCAATATAACATCTCAACATTCACAAATATACATTTCTGACATTCAAAAACAAAACAAAAACAAATCAGTGACCAATATAGCCACCTTTCTTTGCAAGGACTCTCAAAAGCCTGCCATCCATGGATTCTGTCAGTGTTTTGATCTGTTGACCATCAACATTGCGTGCAGCAGCAACCACAGCCTCCCAGACACTGTTCAGAGAGGTGTACTGTTTTCCCTCCTTGTAAATCTCACATTTGATGATGGACCACAGGTTCTCAATGGGGTTCAGATCAGGTGAACAAGGAGGCCATGTCATTAGATTTCCTTCTTTTATACCCTTTCTTGCCAGCCACGCTGTGGAGTACTTGGACGCGTGTGATGGAGCATTGTCCTGCATGAAAATCATGTTTTTCTTGAAGAATGCAGACTTCTTCCTGTACCACTGCTTGAAGAAGGTGTCTTCCAGGAACTGGCAGTAGGACTGGGAGTTGAGCTTGACTCCATCCTCAACCCGAAAAGGCCCCACAAGCTCATCTTTGATGATACCAGCCCAAACCAGTACTCCACCTCCACCTTGCTGGCGTCTGAGTCGGACTGGAGCTCTCTGCCCTTTACCAATCCAGCCACGGGCCCATCCATCTGGCCCATCAAGACTCACTCTCATTTCATCAGTCCATAAAACCTTAGGAAAATCAGTCTTGAGATAATTCTTGGCCCAGTCTTGACGTTTCAGCTTGTGTGTCTTGTTCAGTGGTGGTCGTCTTTCAGCCTTTCTTACCTTGGCCATGTCTCTGAGTATTGCACACCTTGTGCTTTTGGGCACTCCAGTGATGTTGCAGCTCTGAAATATGGCCAAACTGGTGGCAAGTGGCATCGTGGCAGCTGCACGCTTGACTTTTCTCAGTTCATGGGCAGTTAATTTGCGCCTTGGTTTTTCCACACGCTTCTTGCGACCCTGTTGACTATTTTGAATGAAACGCTTGATTGTTCGATGATCACGCTTCAGAAGCTTTGCAATTTTAAGAGTGCTGCATCCCTCTGCAAGATATCTCACTATTTTTGACTTTTCTGAGCCTGTCAAGTCCTTCTTTTGACCCATTTTGCCAAAGGAAAGGAAGTTGCCTAATAATTATGCACACCTGATATAGGGTGTTGATGTCATTAGACCACACCCCTTCTCATTACAGAGATGCACATCACCTAATATGCTTAATTGGTAGTAGGCTTTCGAGCCTATACAGCTTGGAGTAAGACAACATGCATAAAGAGGATGATGTGGTCAAAATACTCATTTGCCTAATAATTCTGCACTCCCTGTATAGTGGGGCATGGTCAGTAAGGCCTTCTGATCACACCCCACCATTTGAGTATATAGGAAAGGGTGGAGTAATAATATCCGAGTGGCATAAGGATTTTAGAAACCCGGGTTGAAGAGAAAAACACTCCAGGCTGTTTACCATCAGTGCTCCTGGTGGAGGAGGAGATAAGCCAGGGACGTCACTGTGTTCTGAGAAAACGTAAGAGCTTTCAGCCACAGACTGATGCAGGAGCAGTGGGGCTTTTGAAAGTGCACAACTTTCACTTGGAAAATGTTGTGCAGAAAATGTTTTACTTTCATAATGTATTTAAATATATGCTTCAATAGAAAGGCCAGAAAAGGCTAGGGGTGCAGCCCTTTAGCCCTTGAACACCAGCAGACCCTAATAAACAAAGCACCCATTTTCTCACATTGGAAATATACGGTTTTCCAATGTGTCCATATATATCATATGGTCTCCAGCAAGTTGCATGTATTTAATTCGCTCACCGCTGTATTAAAAATACACCTTCAATAGCTGCTAAAATAACCCGAGCTACAAAAATCACTGTAAAGAGACAAGATTGACCAAGTAATGACCGCGGGCTTGTAAAAGGTGATGTGACCTAAGTAACAGACATGCACGGGGGCACATTGTCGCTATAGCCCTCATAGGTCTGCTTTCAACTTTGTTTTAGGGGAGAGATGGCAAATGTTGATGTAGGGCTGCAAAGCCTCCAAGCAGCTGTCAAGGGACCAAGAAGGGAATAATTGTGGGCTCAAAACAACTACACTAGACGTTATGATGCAGCTGGAATCGTGCACACTTGCTGCAATCAGAGATACCCACAAAACATGCACAACACAAGAGAGCAAGCTTGCACTTTCTGCTTACCTTACTTTCTGATAGTATGTCTGCAGATTCTACAGGTCCGCTGCAACACTTACCACAATCCCACACACCAGCCTAGCTCCCAAAATGTGCAAACAGTTGGATTTTTTTTTTCTGCCACGGCTAATGAAAAAATAAAAAGCGAGGTCTTCCCAATGGGTCTCTCAGCAGTGAGATGCAAACACGCCTTTTAAAAGGCAAGTCTAAGCTAAAAATAGAAAATGAATGCAACCTATAGAGTGCTGGTCGTAATTGAAACAAGCATTTACAATGCATCGGGTCTCGCGTTTGCTCGTGTTAGAGCCGATCGCATTGTAAACTCCTAACCCGACTTTTCACCTATCGGGCAAAAGTGCATTTATGCACGTAACCCGAAAAAGTGAAATCAAGTAGGTAAAGCGCTCGACTTCTGCCAAGCGAGATCAGGCTCGTAAATTAGTTTTTTTAAAAGTCCACGAGCCTGATGGAAAACAGCGAGCCTCGCATGTTTTCTGTACTTGGTCGCTGCGCTCGAGGAGGGCTAGCCACCGGAAAAGGCATGACCTATGCGTGCCTTCGACTAATGAAAGCAAGCCGATTTAATTAGGGAAGCCCACGAACCAATAAAAAGCACTGACGTGAAGTTGACAGGGCTCGGAGCCCTTTTCTAAGTACTAAAGAGTCTCCCTGCTATACGCATGCGCGAGCGCATGCAAAGGAGGCTCGACCCTAAAAAAGTACCTGCAAAATGACGAGTAGCTAGCAGAAGGACACTGGTCATTAGCCAGTGACTGGAAGCTGTACTTCGTCCGGACTCCACACTACAGCAAAGCTGGGAAGAAAGTCAAAGCGTACGACGTGCTGTCCAATCAGAAGCTGGTATATTAGAGCGACACTGGAACAAGCCAATGGTAAGTTCAAGTAAGTAAGGGGCAGGTTCTAAGCCTCTTAAGTTTTTTTTGTAGTAAATAAAAAATAGCGCAAGTGTGCGCCGTGCAGGCAAAACCTAAAAAGGTGTGTGCAGGATCATAGCCACATTCATTATGGAGGTCCCCAACTAAAAACACAATTCAGTGCAGAGATGATTGCCAGGCTGGCCTGATCGTAAAAGTTTCTGCTGCGTGTCCAAAAGACGCAAAACCACAAGTAATGGTTACATGCATTTGAGTTTTCAGTGTAATTTATTGCTTTCTGGCCCCGGCTTTGGTGAACTTAAGATATGTTTGCAAAAGGAATTGCCACTGTCTAGCACTTTGTCTCTTCTGTCACCAGATACCAGGCTGGGGTGTAGTCTAGTGAGGAGAACAGTATTTAGCTGCTCGCTCTTAGTGGAAGTTCATGTGCTGCCTCTCTAATTACAAGTCTAAAGATGTTTCTGTCCGAGTCTCCCTGCCTCCAGTATTGTATATATGTGACTACAATGAAACTTCAGAATATTTATTTACCCAATAAAGAACAATTAATTTGAATGACCAGTCATTCATGATCACACAATTTGGAGGGGAGGGATGAAAAGAATGGAGCAGAGAATTATAAAATTTCTTTCAGGAAGGTGGAGAAAATGTTTATTACAGCACTTCAAATCAGAAGAGCAGCAGATACCATTCTAAGTCACACAAAACGTAGCTGGGTCGACTGTTTCAGCTCACCAACCAGCAACGATTTTGCATGGAAATCTGTGAAGTAGACACACAACACGATTTTGAGATATAATTCACAGCAATAGGGAAGCGGTGAGAACCAAAGATAGAAGCAATACAGGGCACAGGAATATGTCCTACTTTATTCCCCCATTCCAAATTATCACCACCCAAGATCGAGGAGACTGAGGAAGGTAGCATCTAAAGCTGAAGGACAAGCTACTGGTTCTTCCCATCCAGTCAGTAACTAATTTACTTGCGGCTTTCTTTAGTACCTGTAAACTACAGCAGATGTGGGCAGAAGAACTTGGACCCTCTGACTGTGACAGATATTCACACAGTACAGGGTGAAAATAGAAGCTATGCACATCCACAAACCAAAAAGGCAGGAATAACCTAAATTGGGGAGGACTGGCGAGAAATAAAGTATCAACAATTGTAAATACACTATTAAGCCCAAGAAGGACGGATACCGGGCTCAGAATGTCATCGGTTTAAGCAGAAGGTACTTGAAGTAATATTGGAAGATGGGATGAACAAATAAGTAAATAGGAAAATCAAGAGTTAAAATAGAGCCACGAAAAAAGCAGTGCATACGGGTGAAAGGCAGAAAGAAGGCAAGCTAATACAGAAGAAGCTGAGGTCTGCAGTATGATGCAACCACAAGTGGCAGTGGAGCTTCAGAACTGAAAAAAACCCACAGATGGGAAGCCTCGAAGAGCAAGCAAACAACTCTTTTGCAGTCGTCCAGGAGAAAGGGAATGCGCAATGGTCAGCAGAGTTCTACACCTGCACATGCTGATGACAATGTTCACTAGCACATGCGCAGTGAGCAACAACTCTGTGTCTTTCTCTGTTGATGAATTGCTTCGTCCTCATTACCTATGCGGGTAAATGGAAAGTTCAGACACAACTACCGAGAGGAACCGGGGGGTGAAAGCACACCAGCATCTCCCTCTCTAGCCCTCCGAAGTTAAGGTAGATGACCTGCTCTTCAGTTAAGCATAATGTCTGAAAAATCCCAACCTTTTTTTCAATAACCTAACTTCACCTCCCAATCAAACAGGCTGAAACCAAGCGGCAAGAAGCAGAGGCCAGAACATTGATGGCATCAATTAAAGAAAGCCTTGATCAATGGAGGAGCAGGAACCGCAAGGCGCATTCTTATGTACGTTCAATGTTTACAGACATTTTTCAGTGTATGAGACACTGTAGTCACAAACGTTCTGAATCACTAATGAATTTGCTTCATATTCTTTGTCCCCTTTGTATAAGAATGAAGGAGGTTTAGTGGGTAGATAGTGGGTTTCAATATTTACTGGTTTAAGGAGGCCAACATGAAACACTGGATGAAATATGAAACACTGACAGGTTGTAAAGGCAATTTCCTGGGGGAAAATTTACGACCACTATACGAAAAGATGTTAGGCAAGTAGGTGTTGATATCCTTTGTTTCTCTGGAAAAAGGTGATTGTGCATCCTCAATCATACCAAATAGTCAGCTTTGTACTCTGGGCATTTCTGCATTAATATGTTAGCCCCCTGAGTATCATCTTTACGTCTTTTGCACATGCATTTCCTGCGTATTAAAGAAGAGATCAGAAGCAGCAGGAACCAAAATTGGTAGATTGGGGACTAGAAGAAAACGAGGATGATAAGAGTAAATGCAATAGAAAGAAGAGGTATATAACATGGTCTGATTGGAGGTGTTATATACAAATTCAGTCAAGGATAAATATTGATGTTAACTATCTGTGTGCCCTTGAGAAAAACTCCTAAGGTATTGTTCCAATCTGTTCATCCACTCAGTTTGGTCATTTGGCTGAGGATGATAAGTGGAGGACTGAGTTACGTAATCTTTATATTCTTCCTACTTATGTATCCCCCGTTGCATTTTAGATATTCATTTAATTAAATGTTGACTCCTATATTGGTTAATGTTTATTTCAGCATGATTTGATAGTTCAACAATTGTTTATGAAATTCAGTCAACAAGTTTCATTTTGTTTAATGTTTATTTCAAACAGTCAATAATGTTTTATAGAAGCAGAAGTAGATGAATGTGCGTGTTGATTTTTTATTTTTAATAACATTAAGTAAGAAACAATCTGAAAACATTATTTCAGCTAATTATTAACAAGTGTTGGAGAGAATGGAATCTTCCCATTCCCAGAAAATGGAGAGGTAAGAGATTGGGCTCACGCAGACAGGATATTAGCTCTAGTCATACAGACAATATCTCAGTTGTTCTTTCAGCATATATGTGTGAAAGGCAAGGCCACCTAAGAAATTCATACAGGTTCCATTTAGTGCTTAAACAGTTTAGATTGAGGCGAGAAAGGAGGGTGCTGTAGAACAAATCCAGTGTAATCCTAAATTGCCATTATAAAATTGAATTCTTTCTACTGCAGTGTTTATTATATGCTAGTGTTGCCTCTAGTGTGCTTGTGTCTATAATCAAAGCCATACACAATATATACATTAGGATATGATGTTGATTTTAATAAAAGTCATAAGTATATTCCCAGTGTATATTTTTGAGTGTGTCTTTTCCTGGTGAAAGGAGGTTTGGATCCTACTAACAACAAGCACTCCTGTGAGTCTAAGAGGACCGAGCAATACCCAGAACACAACATCCTTATGTAATGCATGGGCGGTTTGTGAGTTACATTCCACAGGGTTCTTTGTCTCACGTTGGTATGCTGACTAAGTAAGCACTGCCAAGGTGTCTAGAGATCACAAAGCTCTGGCCATATGTTTAATAAGTTTCAGAAAACATATTCAAGAGTTAAGGTGAAATGAAGGAGGCATGCTAATATCTTTCAGAAATGTATGAGTAAAATGTGTTCCAAAATTTGTAATGATCCTTGTTGGCAAACCATGTAAGTGATATAGTGTGTTCAAGCACTGACCTGAAAATACACTGTCTGATGAGATACATGGTGGGGTAGCAAAAGAAATGAGCAGCCCTGGTGATATAATTACTGGAAGCTATTTTCTTGGTGGGAAGCAGATTAATTAAAAATCCACACACAAATGGACCATGGTTCTGTTTGAATGGAGATGGACTGTAAATATCCCCTAGTTCTAAACGGTACAGGTGCGAACATAATCATAAACATCATTTTTCAATTTGTGCTACCAGAAATAACAGAGCAGGGTAAACACTTTTAGTGGTACAAACTGAACTGTACTCATATGATCGTGACACCAGTTCTTCTCGAGATCAAGTATTTTCTCTTATTGTATCGCATTGATTTTTTTGACACACAAGCAGGTCAGCCTTGGAAATAAACCAATGTGGATACCTCTTTTTTGAGGTCTACTGTTTTTCATTTGCTTGTACTAGCCTTCTCAGTTACTGTAAACGCCATCCTTAGGTAGGATTGAAATCAGGTTGGGTAGTCAGGAAGGTAGATGTATCTGAAATTCTTATATTTATCTTTCCACAGGAAATGCTTCGTAAAAGGTGGTGGGGGGAACATGGGAAAATGAACCCCAACATGTTAAATGCTGGTTTAGACTTCTTAGGGTACACATGTGTTGGAGAATTTTGTGATCTAACAAAAGCATGGTCTGGCGGGGTTAACCCTTCAAATAAGGGTCCCTGCTCAATAAAAGCAATTCCGATCTGCACAAAACTGGATTATTTTGTTGGGGTAGGTGACTACCCACCTAAAGGAACAATCACAACCCTTGTAAGTATAAACCATCAAAGCTACTAAACTAACCCAAGCTCATCCCTTTGCCACTATGGCACAGTACAAACAGGCTTACCTTACAGCAATTTGTGAAGTATTTATGCAGTATCAAAACAGTAATAAAGTGGTACTACAAACGACAAGTCATGGCTTCCACCGCTGAACACCACTGTAAGCGATTATTATTTGGGGTGGGTAATTACCTACCTCAAGGCACAATCAAAACCCTTGTCAGGGTGAACCCTCAAATTAATTAAATTAACTTGAGCTCAACCCCCTTGTAGCTACGGCATAGAACAGACAAACTTAGGGAAACGTGTAAAGTATTTATGAAGTACCAAAACAGTAATCGTAATTAGAGCTCCCAGATTTCCATTTTTACAGATAATTACAGACACAAAACAATCTATTTCCCCGTTTGTATAATTTTAAACATGAAAATACAGAAATTATTTTCTTCTGGACGATTCTCACTTCTGTTACTCATGCGTGCTAGGACAATAGCTGTACAGAAAGAGACTGGGAAGTTTAAAAAAAAAAAAAAAAGATTTCCTAATGAAACCCAAATAACTGCAGGAGTACAACTGTTTCAGCTGTTCTACAATGCATAGGATTTTGTATGACTATTGTACTGTAAATGGCTAAAATGCATTGGCTAATCAAATGTGTGTTAATATATATTAGATAAATGTGGAGATATATCATTTGCAGCTGTTTTTTTTTTACATTAAGCACAAAATAAATAGAGATAAAAGCAGAAAAAATGAGCAAAAAACAAATATGGATAAATACAGATGGAAATGCCAAAAAAGTAATAACCCAAAACAATAAAAATCCAAAACTAAATTAAAATAAGAGAGTAAAATGTAATATGTAACATAAAATGAAATCAAGGTGCCAAAACCCCAAAAAGGGGAACTGGAAATACCAGTTTTTATATATGTATGTAGAAATAGCACCAAAAATCAATAATATAATCAATGAGAGTCACTGGTCTCAGTAGACCAGAACTTGGGCACAATTTGAGGTGGTCTGTGGGTCAGATACACCAACTAGGTAATTCTGGTCAAAGATGTTACATTCTGACATCGTCCTTTTAGTCCCAATCCAACACGGGTTACACTAAGGACTTCAGTGGAGGCACTTAGAGGCTCACAGGGTGTCAGACAAAGGGAAGAGGCTAACAGCAGGGTCCTATTCAGATCCAGTTGCCAATGGTCAGCTGGATACTTGCAGGAAAAAGCCTCTTGTAGTTTGTTGTATCCCTGTAGCTTGAACAAGAGGTTATAGCCTTCTGATCTCTGGAGTTCGCTTCTTTGTCCTAGGTACAAGAGGGAGCAGGTCTAGCCCTCAGTGCTCCTCTCTGGTCATAGGGAACAGGCCCCCAGTCCTCTTCTGATCTTCCCCAGGTACAAGAACTGTTCTGAAGTGGGTGCCAGAAGATTCCACATGTCTGCCCGGCACTAGCTAGTGGATTAGAATGACTCCTGGCATGCCCTAACCAATGGGGCAAAACTACCCACTGTGTGCATTTTCAAGATAACAAAAGTTTTGGCCACATTAAACTTGGGCTCTGAGGAGTGGTGTGTGTGTGTGTGTGTGAGTGTGTGAGTGTGTGAGTGTGTGAGTGAGTGAGTGAGTGTGTGTGAGAGTGTGTGAGTGTGTGTGTGTGTGTGTGAGAGAGTGAGTGTGAGAGTGAGTGTGAGTGCGAGTGTCCATGAACTTTAGGCAGGGGAAAAAGGAAACATTTGAAAAGTTACTTTTTTGTAATATTTAATAAAAATCTGACTTCACTGATAAAATAAATCTGATTTTAATTAACTATTAGAAATACATGTTCAGTTATTATTCTAGTGGTCATATTCCCGAGATACATTATTAGTATTTTAATTTTACTCTGGCTTTCTACAAAGGACAGCTATGCCTGCCAGAGAAAATTGTTTTCAGGTGCTCGTTACTGTAAGGACATGGTCAAATCAAATTTCTACATGTCCCACTCTTAAATACCATGCACTCTAACTTGTGGGCTACATGATGTACACAGGAGTGACTTAATATTTTAAAAGGGAGGTTTTGAGCTCTCAATAGGTCGAATTGCAGTTTTTACACTGCTACAGCCAGGCTACAATGGTAAGCCTGAAGCCATGTTCACACTGTCACTGTAGTGGATGGCACAATAGGTGTCGCAGTCTACTAGTGGCATTTAACTTTCAGGCCCTGGATACATTTTATACCATATACTAGAGACTTAAAAGCAAATTAAATATACCAACTATGAGTATGCCAATTCAACCATGTTTAAAGGGGGGGGGAACACAGGCACTTTGCCACTGCTAACTAGTAATAACTGCACAGAGTCCAACAGCCAACAAAGCTCTGGTGGTATACCATGCAATATATGGCAATTTCCTGCACAATGGCTAACAGGTCCTCTCGAAAATGGTATGAGTTATTTCTGCAAGAGTAAGAACATGGGAATAATAAGCCAATGGATGCACTTCACCATCCGAGTTTTGTTTTTGGAGCAGCAAAGTTCCAATAGTGGTATCTACAACATTGGTTTCCACTGTAAAAAGATTTCTTTCCTGAATGTGCGCAAGTGTGGGAGCTTCTATAAACATTTGTTTATGGTATTTTAAGTGTTTGTTCTGTGTAAGGAAATGCCTCCTTGGCATGGTTACCCCCTGACCTTTTGCCTTTTGTTGATGCCAGTTATGATTGAATGTGTGTGCTGGGACCCTGATAACCAGGCCCCAGCACCAGTGTTCTTTCCCTAAACTGTACCTTTGTTCCCACAATTGGCACAGCCCTGGCACACAGATAAGTCCCTTGTAAATGGTATCCCAGGTAACAAGGGCCCTGTTGCCAGGGAAGGTCTCTAAGGGCTGCAGCATGTCTTATGCCACCCTGGGGACCCCTCACTCAGCACATGCACACTGCCTCACAGCATGTGTGTGCTGGTGGGGAGAAAATTACTAAGTCGACATGGCACTCCACTCAGAGTGCCATGCCCACCTCTCACTGCCTGTGGCATGGGTAAGTCGCCCCTGTAGCAGGTCTTACAGCCTTAAGGCAGGGTGCACTATACCACAGGTGAGGGGGTAAGTGCATGAGCACTATGCCTCTACAGTGTCTAAACAAAACCTTAGACATTGTAAGTGCAGGGTAGCCATAAAGATTATATATGGTCTAGGAGTTTGTCAAACACGAACTCCACAGTTCCATAATGGCTACACCGAAAACTGGGAAGTTTGGTATCAAACTTCTCAGCACAATAAATGCACACTGATGTCAGTGTGGGATTTATTGTGAAATAAACCCAGAGGGCATCTTAGAGATGTCCCCTGAACACCAGTCCGACTCCTAGAGCTAGGCTGACCAGTTTCTGCCAGCCTGCCACAACCAGGTGAGTTTCTGCCTTTGTCACTCTGTGGCCAGGAACAAAGCCTGTACTTGGTGGAGGTGCTTCTCACCTCCCCCTGCAGGAACTGTAACACCTGGCGGTGAGCTTAAAAGGCTCAAGCCTTTTGTTACAGCACCCCAGGGCATCCCAGCTAGTGGAAATGCCCGCCTCTCCAGCCACTGCCCCCACTTTTGGCGGCAAGGCAGGAGAGGATAATGAGAAAAACAAGGAGTCCTGAGCTTAGGTGACCCCTGCCTTTAGAAATCCTCCATCTTGAGATTGGAGGATTCCCCCAATAGGATTAGGGATGTGCCCCCCTCCCCTCAGGGAGGAGGCACAAAGAGGATATAGCCACCCTCCACGACAGTAGCAATTGGCTACTGCCCTCCTGACCTAAACACACCCCTAAATTTAGTATTTAGGGGCGATCCAGAACCTAGGAAATCAGATTCCTGCAACCTACACAAAGAAGAAGGACTGCTGGCCTGAAAGCCCCGCTGAGACGACGGAGACAACAACTGACTTGGCCCCTAACGGCCTGCCTCCAGACTCAAAGAACCTGCACAGCGACGCATCCGACAGGGACCAGAGGACTCAGAGGACTGCCCTGAAACCGAAGGACCAAGAAACTCCTGAGAGCAGCGGCACTGTTCACCAACAGCAACATCTTTGCACCAAAGATGCAACTTTTAAAGAACTCACTCTTCCCGCCGGAAGCTTGAGACTTTACAGTCTGCACCCAACGCCCCCTGGTCGAGCTCCAGAGAACTAACACCGCAGAGAGGACTCCCAGGCGACTGTGACTTCGTGAGCAACCTGAGACAACCCCCCTGCAGCCCCACAGCGACGCCTGCAGAGAGGATCCAGAGGCTCCCCCTGACCGTGACTGCCTGGTAACAAAGAACCCCACGCCTGGACTAAGCAGCCCCCAGGACCGAAAGGAACCAACATCCAGTACAGGAGTGACCAGCAGGCGGCCCTCATCTGAGCCCAGTCGGTGGCTGGCCCGAGAAGACCCCCTGTGCCCTGCCTGCATCGCCAGAGTGCCCCCCCTCCATTGCTTTCAATAGCAAACCAGACGCAAACTCTGCACACTGCACCCGGACGCCCCCTGTGCCGCTGGGGGTGTGGTTTGTGTGCCTGTTTGTGTACCCCCCCAGCGCTCTAAAAAAAAAAACCTGGTCTGCTCCCAGAGGACGCAGGTACTTACCTGTCAGCAGACCGGAACCGGAGCACCCCTGTTCTCCACAGGCGCCTATGTGTTTTGGGCCCTCCTTTGATCTCTGCACTTGACCGGCCCTGTGTTGCTGGTGCGGTGACTTTGGGGTTGCCTTGAACCCCCGACGATGGGCTGCCTATGCCCAGGAGACTGACTGTGTAAGTGCTCTACTTACCTCAGAAGCTGTTCATTTTTGCAGTGTCCACTTTTAAAATAGCTTATTGCCATTTTAACCTATACTGTGTGTACTACTGCTTTAATTCAAAGTTCCTTACTTACCTGTGTGGAGTACCTTGCATTTTATGTATTTACTTCAAATCTTGAAAATTGTGGTTCTAAAATACATTGAGTAAAGATATTTTTCTCTATAAAAACTATTGGTCTTTGAGTGTGCGTTCCTCATTTATTGTCTGTGTGTGTACAACAAATGCTTAACACTACCCTCTGATAAGCCTATTGCTCGACAACACTACCACAAAATAGAGCATTAGAAGGATCTAATTTTGCCACTATCAACCTCTAAGGCAGTGTTTCCCAAAGTGTGCGCCGTGGCTCCCTGGTGCGCCATCAGAACTCACCAGGGGCGCCGCACACTTCTAAGGAACACTGAAATGCTTTCATTTTCATACTACCGTAGGGCCCCATTCTAAAAATACATCACATTTAGAATGAGGCTTTACAGGAGTATGAAAACGAAAGAATCACAGTGGAAATAAATCGAAGTTGTTAGGGTTTTGCAATGTTATGTTGTAAAGTGTAAAACCCATCAAGTTTGATTTGTTTCCACTGCGAGTCTCTCTTTCATACTACGGTACAGCTAACAAAGCTGCATGGTAGTATGACAGAGAAAGACTTGCAGTGGAAACAAATCAAACTTGATGGATTTTACAATAGACATCATAACATTGCAAAAACCTAACAAGTTTGATTTATCTGCACTGCAATTCTTTCTGTTTCATACTACTGTACGGCTCCATTCTAAGGACAAGTTACGTTTAGAATGGAGCCGAACAGTAGTATTAAAAAGAAAGAATCACAGTGGAAATAAATCAAACTTGTTAGGGTTTTGCAATGTTACATAGTAAATTGTAAAACCCATCAAGTTTGATTTGTTTCCACTCAGTGTTTAAATATTTATAAATAAAAACATGCCTGAAAGCTCTCCTCTGAAACATGTGGCTGCTGCAGTTAAATATGCATGCACAGAATATTGAGGCAGCAGTAATCCTAAAGCCATCTTGGGCCTCTTCAATCCATTTACAGCCTCTCCCTGCCCCTTCAGCTCACTCTTGCATCTTTCTCCCAATGTGGAGCTTTTACGTCCTTCTTTTTCTTCATCCTTTCCATATATGCCTTTGCTCACAGTAAATGCCTGATGCAGAAAACTAAGGCCCATATTTCTGAAAAGTTTGTGCCGCATTTGCGTCATTTTTTTATGCAAAAGCAGCGCAAACTCACAAAATATAAGTATATTTTGTAAGTCTGCCCTGCTTTTGCGTCACAAAATAATGCAAATGTAGCACAAACGTTTCATAAATATGGGCCTAAGTGCCAGTCCTTAAAAATAAGTGCTGTGCCCCCCACTGTATACCCAGTGCTTAATTTGTAGATAAAAATGTGATGGTGATGAAAGCTCTCTTTTGAAACAAGCGGATGCTGCATTTAAATGTGCGAGCCTTCTCGGGCCTCTTTAATCCATTTACAGCCACTCCCTACTCCTTCAGCTCACTCATGCAGCTTTCTACTTTCTCCCTTAGTGATGCTTTTTAGTTTCTCTTCCTCCACGTTTCCCATATGTATCTTTTGCTCTTCCTAAATGTCTGATGCAGAAAACCGGAAACCACCTGCTCAAATTAATCCCTGCGGAAAGCACTGGCTCAAATTAAGCACTGTTAGCACTGCGACTCTTTCTCTTTCATACTACCATACGGCTCCATTATAAAGATGTTATGTTTGGAACAGAGCCGTACGGTAGTATGATAAAGATAGAATCACAGTGCAAAAATCAAACTTGTTAAGGTTTTGCAATGTGCATTTGCAGCCCTGAGTAACCCATGTGGGAATGC
Source organism: Pleurodeles waltl (assembly GCF_031143425.1). NCBI lineage: Eukaryota > Metazoa > Chordata > Amphibia > Caudata > Salamandridae > Pleurodeles > Pleurodeles waltl. The sequence goes on from NC_090439.1 coordinate 861,340,029, forward strand.
CATGTGGGGATGTTATGGAAGCCACAGCTGTCAGCGTCTGGAGTGGTTTGGACTAGCACATGACGTCTTGCCTAATAAATAAAGAGTATGTCCATTTAGGTAGGGTCAGGCCCAATCAGGACAGTGATGGAGTGTTACTTCTGTCTGTGTTCTGCAGCTACTCAAGAAAAGAGGGTAATCATTAAATTACAAAAATGTCAACATTTAAGAGGAAAGCGGGAAATTGAAAAAATAAGAATCGGGAGAATGTATTTCTCCCCTTGAGGCCTGAATCAGGTCTATTGACATATATGGGACTTCCAAGTGTGGTGCTGGAGGATCTGAGATCAAAAATACTAATGTGCTTTTTTTTTTTTTTTTTTTTTTTAACTTGCCAGGAACAAGGAGAAAGCGCAATGGCAGGCAGAAAGAGTGTGATAAAAATGTTGTGCACTGGCCTTCAGCAGCAGATTACTGGCAGTGCATACTCCAAGCCACTAAAGACAAGTCCCTATAGCAGAAGCCCTTTATCAGCTTCATCCCAATTATTTTTTAGGAAGGAAAATGGAAGTGCTCCCAAATCCTGGCTTACATCCCCCCACCCGTCAAAAAAAGTGACATAACAGGGAGCCGCAGCCAATGGCCAATAGGTCAAGGGAGCCATGTGTCAAAAAAGTTTGGGAACCACTGCTCTAAGGGGAACCCTTGGACTCTGTGCACACTATCTCTCACTTTGAGATAGTATATACAGAGCCAACTTCCTACATTCTGTCTCATCATTCCGTCTATAAGGCACTGTTTTCCATGTGAGATGTGCCAGTGGACCTGCAAGCCAGGAGAAGTCTTTGATGTACCGCCAGTAAAAGGTAAGCAACTTTAAAAATGTTTGGAGTTTTTTTTTATATGTTGAGGTGTGATCGACTGCTCGACTGTACTATAGTTTAACTGAGGCAGAAACCCAGAGTCCATCGCACTTTGGTTGAAGGAGCATTTCTCGGTTAGGCACTGCAGCTCTTGGCGTTGTTTCCCTGTACATTTTTGCTTCTGACCCCCTTTTTTGGATCTTGTGCTGTAATTCGTTTTCGCTGGTTTTGATACTTTGGGCACTTTACCACTGCTAACCAGTGCTAACATGCAAGCGCTCTCTATCTAAAAGATATTGGTAATTGTTTTTCCATGATTGGCACATTTCATTTACTGGTAAGTCCCTAGTAAAGTGCATTATGGTTGCCCGTGGCCTGTAAATCAAATGCTACTAGTGGGCTTGCTGCACTGATTGTGCCACCCACATGAGTAGCCCTGTAAACATGTCTCAGACCTGCCACTGCAGTGTCTAAGGGGGGGGGGGGGGGGGGCAGTTTTACATTGTCAATTCAAGGCCCAAACCTTCCCTTTTACTACATATAAATCACCCCTAAGGTGGGCCCTAGGTAGCCACATGGGTAGGTTGCAGTGTATTTAAAAGGTAGGACATGTACTGGTGTGTTTTACATGTCCTGATAGTGAAATACTGCCAAATTTGTTTTTCACTGTTGCAATGCCTATCTCTCCCTTAAGTTAACATGGGGGCTGTCTTTAACCCCTTCAATGCGGGTGACGGCCACTGGCCGACGCCCGCACTACCTCCCTGGTGCGGGTCACGACCAGTGGCCGACACCAGGGAGGGTATTATTAAATCCTCGGGTGCATCGCACCCGATGATTTATATATTTTTTTTTTCTTGCCCCGGGAGACACGGAAGCTTCCGTGTCTCCCACCCGCCCCTTTGTGACGTCAGCGCGCCGCGAGGCGCACTGACGTTACAAAGTTGTTTTCCCCATCGAAGCAGGAAGCAGCCTTGCGGCCGCTTCCTGCTTTGATGGGGGAAAACGGCCTTCCCCACGTTCGGGAAGGCCTCGTAAGAAAGGGGAGAGTCTCCCCTTTTTTACGAGGCCTTCCTGAAAGTGTTTCCTGGCCCCCGATCGCAGCAGGAAACACTTTCAGGTTTCCTGGCCCCCGATCGCAGCACAGCTGCGATTGGGGGGCCAGGAAACACTTTCAAAAGGCCTCGTAAGAAAGGGGAGACTCTCCCCTGCCCAGGAAACACTTTCAAAAGGCCTCGTAAGAAAGGGGAGACTCTCCCCTTTCTTACGAGGCCTTCTGAAACTGTTTCCTGGCCCCGATCGGGCCCGTTTTCCGAGGGGGCCGACCCCCCCCCCCAAGTGAAATCCCTGGCGTCTAGTGGTGTTTTAGTCTCCCCTTTCTTACGAGGCCTTCTGAAAGTGTTTCCTGGCCCCCGATCGCAGCTGTGCTGCGATCGGGGGCCAGGAAACACCACTAGACGCCAGGGGCCTGGGGGGGGGGGGGGGGGGGGCTGGGAGGTTCACTGTTCGAAAAGCCAGGTTTTGAGGCCCTTCCTGAAAAGAAGTAGGTTTTGGGTCTTGCGAAGGTGGGTTGGGAGGGCGTTCCAGGTTTTGGGTGCAAGGTAGGAGAAGGATCTGCCCCCGGTGGTGGTGTGTTTGATGCGGGGGACAGAGGCGAGAGAGAGGTCAGCTGAGCGCAGGTTTCGTGTGGGGGTGTGGAAGGTGACTCTCGTTGAGGTAGGCAGGGCCTGTGTTGTGGAGTGATTTGTGTGCGAGGATGAGGATCTTGAAGGTGATCCTTTTGTCAATGGGGAACCAGTGGAGGGATTTGAGGTGTGGAGAGATGTGTTCGTGTCGGGGGAGGTCGAGGATGAGTCGTGCTGCTGAGTTCTGGATGCGTGTAGTTTGCGCTTGAGTTTTAGAGTGGTGCCGGCGTAGAGGGTGTTTCCGTAATCAAGTCTGCTGCTGATGAGTGCGTGAGTGACAGTTTTTCTGGTATCTGTGGGGATCCATTTGAATGTTTTTTTCAGTATACGGAGTGTGTTGAAGCAGGAGGAGGTGAGAGCGTAGATTTGTTGGGTCATCGAGAGGGAGGAGTCTAGGATGATGCCGAGGTTGCGTGCGTGGTTGGCGGGGGTGGGTGAAGGGCCTAGCCTAGTGGGCCACCATGAGGGGTCCCAGGTGTTTTTGTGTGGGCCAAAGAGGATTATTTCAGTTTTGCTTGAGTTGAGTTTCAGGTGGTTGGCTGTCATATATATATCACTTTTGTCAATATGTGTGTGGTTTCCCTGGGGGGGAAAAGGGTCAGACTTGTCTAGTGGCAGTTTTATTGCCATAAAGAAGCGCAGAAGGTTTATATGCCTACTGCAAAGAGCAAATCTGTATTTTATGTAAATAGCTGAGTACATTAGTAAAGTCAGCCATTACCTGCGCTATAATACCAATGAAATGTATGTGCGGGGTGGAGGGCGGCTATGGAGAGATGAAGGGCACTTTTGCTGGGTGGTAATGAGGGAATCCGAGGAGGAGGGAGTGGCAGCACCAATAATGATTGTTGGACTGGGCGCAGGAGGTGCTAAAGACTGTGACGAATGGTATGTGACAAGGTGTTTTTTGAGTGTCTTGAAAGAACGTGCTGATTGAGGGAAGAAGCGCAGGTAAGGTGGCCTCTACTGTTGCACGTATCTCACACACACCATCGATTTTGTGACTGTCTACGTAGGCTAGTGTTTTAGAGCAACAGTTTAGCCAATAGCAGAGATGGCATCTTGATGGATGACTGCTGCCTGCACTCGGGTTATAGAGGGCCGCTCTGACATAGGATCAGAGACTGAGACATCAGATACTGAGACAGCATCTGAGGGATAGGACAATGGCGCAGACTCTGGGAGTGATTTTTCAGTCGGAGGAGTCCCATTCGATAACTCCTCTTCCAGTACATTATGAGGGAGGTGATGAGGACAGTCCTGCTGTCCCTTCGCAAGCTGTTTGTGCAACTGGGTAATAATGGGTTAGCCCAACCCAGAGAGCAGGTGAATGCAGCGGCAAGCAGAGAGAGAGAGAGAGAGAGAGAGAGTGCTCTCTTGGGAGCTCCCCAATTTAGTTCAGCCCCAAATTCCACCACCCAAATCGTATTGTGGAGACATCAAAATTATCTATGGCAAAACAAACTGGTTTTGCAAGGCAGGCACCTGTGTTTTTGGTCCTGGGTTCGGCGGCCATATAGAGAAACACACTAAACCCAAACATTTCTGGAAACTAGACATTCGGGGGAGTCCACAGAGGTGTGACTTGTGTGGATTCCCCAAAGTTTTCTTACCCAGAATACCCTGCAAAGCTGAAATGTTGAATAAAAACTCTATTTTTCTCGCATTTCTGTCACACAAACTACAGGAATATGCTGGGATCCACAAAATTCCTACCACCCAGTGACTCCTCACCTGTCCTGATAAAAACACTACCCCACTTGAGTGCCTACACCTAGTGCCTGCGTCAGGAATGGATCACCCCAGGGTCAACAGCTGCCTCATGTAAGGACCAACATTGACCGTTGTGTGATCTATTCCTGTCGCGGGCACCAGGCCTACCCACACAAGTGAGCTATCATTTTTATCGGGAGACTTGGGAGAAGGCTGGGTGGAAGGAAATTTGTGGCTCCTCTCAGATTCCAGAACTTTCAGTCACCGAAATGTGAGGAAAACGTGTTATTTTAGCCACATTTTGAGGTTTGCAAAGGATTCTGGGTAACAGAACCTGGTTAGAGCCCCACAAGTCACCTCATCTTGGATTCCCCTGGGTTTCTAGTTTTCAAAAATGCGCTGGTTTGCTAGGTTTCCCCAGGTGCCGGCTGAGCTAGAGGCCAAAATCCACAGGTAGGCACTGTTTTCTATGAAAAAATGTGATGTGTCCACGTTGTGTTTTGGGGCATTTCCTGTCGCGGGCGCCAGGCCTACCCGCACAAGTGAGGTATCATTTTTATCGGGAGACTTGGGGGAACTCTGGGTGGAAGGAAATTTGTGGCTCCTCTCAGATTCCAGAACTTTCTGTCACCGAAATGTGAGGAAAACGTGTTTTTTTAGCCGCTGTTTGAGGTTTGCAAAGGATTCTGGGTAACAGAACCTGGTCAGAGCCCCACAAGTTACCCCATCTTGGATTCCCCTAGGTTTCTAGTTTTCATAAATGCATAGGGTTGGTAGGTTTCCCTAGGTGCCGGCTGAGCTAGAGGCCAAAATCCACAGCTAGGCACTTTGCAAAAAACAGCTCTGTTTTCTGTCAAAGAAATGGGATGTGTCCACGTTGTGTTTTGGGGCATTTCCTGTCGCGGGCGCTAGCCCTACCCACACAAGTGAGGTATCATTTTTATCGGGAGACTTGGGAAAACATAGAATAGCAAAACAAGTGTTATTGCCCCTTATCTTTCTCTACATTTTTTCCTTCCAAATATAAGAGAGTGTGTAAAAAAGACGTCTATTTGAGAAATGCCCTGCAATTCACATGCTAGTATGGGCACCCCGGAATTCAGAGATGTGCAAATAACCACTGCTCCTCGAAACCTTATCTTGAGCCCATTTTGGAAATACAAAGGTTTTCTTGATACCTATTTTTCACTCTTCATATTTCAGCAAATGAATTGCTGTATACCCAGTATAGAATGAAAACCAACTGCAGGGTGCAGCTCATTTATTGGCTCTGGGTACCTAGGGTTCTTGATGAACCTACAAGCCCTTTATATCCCCGCAACCAGAGGAGTCCAGCAGACAAAACGGTATATTTCTTTCAGAAATCTGACATCGCAGGAAAAAGTTAGAGTAAAACATAAAGAAAAATGGCTGTTTCAGCTCAATTTCAATATTTTTTTATTTCAACTGTTATTTTCTGTAGGAAAACCTTGTAGGATCTACACAAATGACCCCTTGCTGAATTCAGAATTTTGTCTAGGTGTCAGAAATGTTTAGCTTTCCGGGATCCAGCATTGGTTTCACAACCATTCCTGTCACTAACTGGAAGGAGGCTGAAAGCACCAAAAATAGTAAAAATGGGGTATGTCCCAGTAAAATGCCAAATTTGTGTTGAAAAATGTGGTTTTCTGATTCAAGTCTGCCCGTTCCTGAAAGGTGGGAAGATAGTGATTTCAGCACCCGAAACCCTTTGTTGATGGCATTTTCAGGGAAAAAACCACAAGCCTTCTTTGGCAGCCCTTTTTCCCCATTTTTTTGGAAAAAAACACATTTTCACTGTATTTTGGCTATTTTCTTGGTCTCCTCCAGGGGAAACCACAAACTCTGGGTACCATTAGAATCCCTAGGATGTTGGAAAAAAAGGACGCAAATTTGGCGTGGATAGCTTATGTGGACAGAAAGTTATGAAGGCCTAAGCACGAACTACCCCAAATAGCCAAAAAAGGGCTCAGCACTGGGGGGGAGGGGGGGGAAGGCCCAGCAGCTAAGAGGTTAAAAGTCCTAAGTGCAGGTTCCCACTGGGAGCAGATAGAGATGTGGAGTTTTGGGTCTCTGATCTCACAATTTAAAAATACATTGTTTGGGAGAGTTGATTTTTAGATTGTCTGTTTGAAAATGCCACTTTTACAAAGTTGTCATTTTCTTACTTAACCATTCTGTGCCTCTGCCTGTCTGTGGAATCCACGTCTGGGTCAGACTGACAGTTGGGCTGTTTGGGAATTCCCTCTAGACAGTGACACAAAGGGATCTGAGGAGTGTCCTGCATATCCTGATGAGTACCCTGGGCTAGGGTAGGGAGGGAGGAGTTGACACTTACACCTGAAAGGGCTGTACCTGTCCTCACACAATGCAATCTCCAACCCCATGGTGTGTGTTTGGGGCCAGGCCTGGACAAGGCAGGATCCTGTGAACAACAGAGGCTTTCCTTTGAAGTTTGCCTATTTCAAAGGCAGAAGGGAGTATAAGCAGTGGACCTAAAACCCCAGACTTTTAGATTACTTCTGGATCAAGAGGAACCTCTGCCAAGGAGAAGAGCTTGATGCTTGAGGAGGACCTGCCACTCTGCCTGTTGCTTTGCTGTGCTGGCCTGCTGCTCCTGCTTCTGCCTGAAGAGGGAAAGAACTGGACTTTTCTTTCTGAAAATCTGCTTGTGAAGTTTCTCCAAGGGCTTGGACTGAGCTTGCAACCTGTTATGAAGTCTCAGGGACATCAAAGACTTCATCTGCCAGCACCTGGGGTCTCTTGCTGAGAACCTACCTTGCCAAGTGGTGCCCCATCCAGTCCCTGGACCACTGAAAGGAGAAGCTGGTGAACCCAAGGTGAAAATCCACATACCGGAGCCAAGCAGCAGAAAAATAGACGCAGCATCGATGAAATCAAATCATCAGCTGTGCATCCGGATTTTCCACGCATAGTCCCTGGGCATCAAAACCTGCAACAGCATGCACAAACCTGAGGCTGCAGGTCTGGAAATCAATCCATCTCTTCCCTGCGAGGAAAGAACGGACGCATTGCTTGCTCGGTGGAGAAAGAATCGAAGCACGGCCTCACTTCCATGTAAGGAATCGACACATCGCTTGCTTTTCCAACGCCCACCCGCATGGCTTTATTTTTGATGCATTCCAGGTACTTTGGGTTAAAACAACGCATCCATTGATTTTATATGAATTAAGACTTTCTACTTTAAAAATACATATCTTTGCACGATGGATTTTTGTTGTTTTGGTCATGTTTGATTTAAATACATATTGGCTATTGTTCTAAACTGGTATGGCGTCCCTTTGTTGTGTTTTCACAGTGTTAATGTGTGTGTTGGAACAAATACTTTACACATTGTCTCTGAGATAAGCCTGATTGCTTGTGCCAAGCAACCAAGGGGATGAGCAGGGGTTATCTGAGCTGTGTATCTACCTTACCCTGACTATAGTGATGGCTCCTACTTGTACAGGGTGTACACTGACTGCTAACTACAGACCCTATTTCTAACACCCTCATTTTTCATCAAATCAATCAGATCCAGAATTTGACCAGTAAATCTTAAAATATTTCATTAACGAACCTCTAGAAAGTAGAAAATGCATTACAAAGCCTTCGGTCCCTAATGAGACATTCATAGTGCTCAAATTGCATACAAAACACTATCTTTCCCTCATGTCTGGGTCGGTTTTTGTGAGTCCCCATAAATCATGCTTTGTATACAAACATGCTTTTGTCATATCTCCTAGCAATTAAGGAATTTAAACTATTGGCAGCCCAGTAAAACACACTCTAGATCTCAATTACTGCCCTGATCATTGTAATCCTTTTCAAGCCTCTTGATATCAGCTTTGATTTCTTTAATAAAAATGTGGGTGCTACTGCCGGAGAGGACACATATAAATTTCCTTTGGAAGGTGCTCTTTTTTTTTTCTTTTTTTTTTACTTGTTTGTTTATAGAATATTTCACAGATAGGCAACAGGACAACCATCTATCACAGGTTGTCGAGCTTGTCCAGCATCCAATACCTAAGGAGGATGCTCAAGGTTTAATTATTTAGCACTTCCTTTTCAGGCCTGGTCAAAGGATATGTCCTGCCATAGGGTATGGGTGTATTTGATGCAAGATCAGTATGACAGTCATATGGTTGATTAGGTGGCAGCTGTTTTGCTAAAAAATAAAAAAAATAAAAACACTAAATCCTTGATAATCTGGAGGTAATGTTGTGGCTGGCACGGAATGGGAACATAAACCCTCTTTGGATTCCAAAGGTACTGCTGAATCTTCAATGGGACAAAAATAATGCTGATGGCAATAGCTGATCTCAGTGTAAAATAATTGTTTATTGTAACTGCCACTCTATACTGGGACGGTTTCTGACGAGCTAAGGAATTACTAGCATGGTAGGAAAGGTCTGCATAAGATTGAAGAAAATTTATGCTCTTGCAAGTCATCAGCAATACTGCAGAAGTACGAGTACTGGAACCAACCTGAGGCCAAGATTGTGCCTTTCTACCACACTCACTTCATTTGGTTGTTCAAGTTCTAGAATCAAAGCGAGCTGTTAATTGCAGCACTTCAAGTGTGAAATGTAGAAGACACCGTACAGGGGTCACACAAGACTTAGCAGGGTTGACTGTTTTAGTCCCACATTCTAGAAGGAATTTGAATCAGTGGAATTAAATGAAGCCTTCGAGATAGGTATGCCTTTTTCTTTTTTTTTTTTTCTAAATGGAGTTCAATGTGTTTCTCTGTCCTCACTGTTGGGAAGGATTATCGGGACTAAAACATTTACACTGTAACAGACCTTTTGATATGTATGTTAAAAGTGGTGTTTATACTGCTTTAAGCAGCTGCAAATGTTGCTGCCAAATAGTTCCACAATCTATATTTTGATGAATAATTAATCTGTATTTAATGGCTGCATTCTGCAGTTAATTATTTATATAATTATGGTCAGTTAGCAAATCAAGTCAGTCCAATAAAGCCTGTCAGAATTCTGTATTGGTGCTCCATTACAGGTGGAATACAGTCTAGGATATGAACTATGTAGCAGTATAGTAAATGCTGCTGTAGTCCAATACAACCTGGCATACTACCAGTCTTTCATAATCTTGGTATATTTGCTTCCTCTAAGCAGAGAGAGCATTTAAGTCCCTCTTATACAAACGGCAAGAGAAACACCAGTGACAAGAAGACAGGGAGCAGAGGAGCTATGCCTGCTTCAGCTTATGGAATCTCCCTCTGGCACTTATTAAGCAAGATTGAATTGAAGTTGCTGGCTCTATACAGTATTGGTTATAGACACCATACGGTACTCCCATAGCATATATCAAGTGCAATAATTCAGTTTAATGTGCTGAAAAAAAGCCTAAATTGTGCTTCAATTAGTCATCAATAGAAATATTCTCCTTCTCATTTTGTAATTTTATATTTCAAAGACAATTCTGCCATTACAACAGTTAAATCACTATATGCCAGAGGCTTGTTCACCTTAAGTTATACCTTTCCACCTTGAACGAGGCCACCCTTGTATTACCTTAAGAGAACTATATTTTACCTTACACCCCTAAGCACAACAGTTATACTGTTGTACATTTCTGTGCTTTAAACTGTTTACATAATTCATTTAGAGAAAACTCATTTGATGCTGGCTATATCTTGTAATCAATCTTTTTGTTCCTGAAGAGTATGGGGCATATCATTTGTTATACTAAGCATTACCTGATTTAGGTGAGATTCAAAGTGTGCTCGGCAACAGAGGGACGTGTTCCAGGTTCTTCCCTGTAGATTTACACTTAGTTTTATCAATGTTAAGGGTGCTTCTTTATTTTTAATAGATTCTGTTTGATGGTGGATATTTATTTAAGGGTGTATGATCTCATGAAGTGTTTACAGGTAACTGTTAGTAGGGAGGTGAATGTTGATTTCATCTTGAAGAACTTTTTATCCAACGGTGTTTACATTTCAATAAACTATTACTACTACATGAAGTTTTGTGTTAGTCACCAAATTTACTAAAAAAAATGTTTACTGTGATTGGAGTGAAATCAACCCATCTGTTCACGCTTGGATTCTTGCCTAATTAACAAAAGCATCCCAATGTTGGCAATTAAGTGAGCAGAGGCACTGCAGGGTAAAAGCGATATATTCACGGTCACAAAATGTAGGCTGAGAGAAGACAGGTTTAGACTACACAAGGCTTCCTGGTTTTGCACCCAACAGTGCACAAATCCTGGACCCACCATCTAACTGGATGGACTGCATATTAAGCAGTTGTCATGGTGAAACCTTGATTTGATTTGTTTAAGGTTTAGTCTGTAGCGGAAGGGAGGGTGCTTTGGTTTTATGATTATATTTATAAAGTGTTCATAGTATGTCACACACAGAAGTTACTACTGACACGTGTAATACTATACACTTTTCCTATTGCGGTAGCACATATAAGTTTTATCTTTACTGTAACGCATACTTGCCTTAAGGTTTTCTTTTATGGGCGCCAGACTCCCAGTGAGCATTCTTGGATAACGAATTACTAGATCTCTAGTCTGTGTAAAGAGAATAAATACATTCATCAATATTTGTATGACATGCTGCACTGAATATTGTAATAGTCATTAAATAATGTACACACACATTAAGCAATGAAAACAAATGAGAAGTTGATAGTGTCTATTCGCTTCTGTAAACCACCAAGTAGCAGCTGATGACGCATTAAAAGCAGCGTGACCAAAAGGGCTGGCTGCAATATGACAGTAGTTAGAGGGGAGGAAGGAGTGAATCAAGAACACATGTAGTAGTTAAAATGGTGCTGCCTATCACTGTGTCCTCCTGCCAGCATGGCCTTTGTACTGGATATAGAAGGACGATTGATGGATGTGTCATAGAGGACTTGTGCAGAGTGAAAAAGGGGTATAAAGGCAGACCTCCGGTTCCAACCAGAAATAGGTGGTCATAGGCTTGTAAGGTCAGATGCCCAGTCCAATATCTCAATGCAACCTTCCCGCTGTACATGATATACAGCATTGAAGCTCCGCATTGGACCAGAAGGGCTGAAGCCATTTCAGATTCTCACAGAAACCACTGCCTAGGTAAATTTGTCCCACATGAAAAAAGTGTATGTACATGCACAAATCCCGACTATCTGGCAAAGCTTCTGCCCTTGTGGATCAACATTAAAAACCTTGGCAAACAGGATACAGGGATCACTGGACCTGGGCCTGGATATGGTCTATGTCCACCTGAAAACACTTAATGTACCCCTGGTAGCCCTTCTTTACGCGGAGCAGTCACAATTAATGATGCTGCCCTTTTACATCCTCAACCTACCTTGAGGAGAGCTTTTGGAGGGGATAGGTTGTATAGAAGCTTTAACACTTTTTGTGCTTCAGGACACCAGCACCAGTCCTTAGATAAAAAAAAAGACAGCAGCACCACACACTTGAGGAGCAGAAAATAGGGCAAAGCCACATGCTGAAACTCGCTGCAGAGACAAACAGCCTGTGCGCATTTGAAAAGGAGTGTGCTTTCATATATTCGCACATTAAAACGAGGATAACTGGCTTTGTCATAACTTATTGTCAATGTGTTTGACATCTCTAGATTTTATCATTTCCATTTATGGATTGCCATGGGGACGGTGCATTAGCATCGGGCTTTTGTAAACAATGAAGAACGATTCCGAAAAACGAGATCAGGAATCTTTATCGTGGGTAGGAAAGGTGCACTGTTATAAGAAGTTGTTTAACAGAAACGATATGGAGAGAGATATGTGCGTGGCTTCAACTTTTTTTCCTCAGTAGTGGTTGAAATCGCCAAGGCAGTGGGCACTGTGCGACTAGTATAACTGCCTGAAATGCGGTGCCACGGAAGGCATTTTTTTTTTTTTTTTTTTTAAAGTGTACACACAGCATGGGACTGTAGGGTCATTTGAACATTCTGGAATCAAATAAATGATACACTGACTGAAAGTCTTGGTGTAGAGGTACTTCTGACAACACAATTCAGGACTCTGGTCATTCCGAATGACGAGGCTATTATGAAAAGACACTTAACATTGTGCTCTCTCTAATCCGATATAATAAAGGAGAGTGGAAATACACATGGCCAAACCTGGCAGAGATGGTAATCGACGTAGGCAGAAGTGCTCCGGAATACAGAAAAAGAAGTGAGGATCTTGGAGAGAACATTTTGGTCTGTTGAAAGGGCTAGAGACTGCGACCCTTTATTAGAAAGCCATCTTGGGAAGAGACAATTAAAAATCTGTACTGGATCAATAACAATCCCAGCATTATATTATGTTCTCTGTTCTATGTTCTCACCCTCACAAATTGTCTAAATGTAAAGTGGTTAAAAGTTGTTCCTTGAATGCGGTGCGCTAATCACTTACCCAGTGAATTATTGTTTATCCTTTTTCAGAGTTCATATAATCCATGAAAGGAAAAATAGTTACAAAAAAAACCACACAAATAACAGGAAAATCTGATCTTGAGCGGAAAGGAGCTGATCAGTGCTATAATGACGGAAACCATTTTGCTGTTGCCAGCTGAGAAGTACTGTATGTTCAGCCTTTAGGTTTACCGGTTATATTTGTGATAGCCAAACTGAGTAATTGAAACGAGGAATTTGTACATTAATTGGGCAGTTTCACCCGATCCGACACCCCTCCCCCCCTCCACGAAGAAGAATCTGTACCGATTTATTAAACTGGCTTAGAGCTGAGCCACAAAGATTTAAATAAATACTTTCATTTGCCTCTAGTCTCTTGGGTAGCTATGTGGCGGAAATATGCATTTGCACATGATCTTGAAGTAAATCACTTTCGCCTTGCCACATTTGAAAGATTAGAACATTTTTCGGAACTTTTCCATCCTATCTAGAAATTTACTCCAGGTAAGTTCAGGGGTATCTTTGTGTGGTAAAAACTCAATTGGAAAGGATTTTGAATAGGCATGGCTTTGTGGGGATTTACGACATATTTAGTTGCCACCCTTCTGCTCCTACCTTACAAACACCTATGCTCCTAACCCTAAATTGACACTAGCAGAAACTCAAAGGATGGGGGCTAAAAAAATGAAAGGGCAGCATACTTGTCCTTTTCGTTTGATACGAGGAACAGTCAACTGATTTGCTCAAACAATTCGAAGGCAGAGCTTTAGCAAATAAGGTTTCAGTCTGTGCCATACAAATAGCAGACCGTGCTGCACAAAGAACAAATACAACAACTTATAAAATTAGTATGTCAGACACAAACAAATGTACATAATATTGTGGAGTAAAAACTTGTGGCAAACAACTTACTTCCCATTTCTTAAATAAACAGTATGCAATGACTTCCAATAATCAAAAAGTAGGCATTTTCTTACCTTTTGGGGACTTATTTTAAGTTCTTTCTGAAAAAACCCAAGTCTGTTGTCCAACCTTTCCACTGAAAAGTTCAGCAGATATGGCGCTCGGGAGACCATTCGTGCAACAGCTTCCTTGCTGAATTTTTTATACACCAGATAAGCCACTCTAAGAAACATAAAATAATGTGAAAATACTAAAGAACAGTAGGTTAAACTGCCATTTCTGCATCTTGATTCTCTCCAACGCTATTTGGGTTATCTAGTGATGCAAGTTACTGAATTTCTTTTGTAGCAACAGAACAATATGAGATAATTAGTACTTGGCATATTCTAGAAACATGAAAACGAGTAATAACAAAAGATTTCCAGGCACCTTTAGCCAACTTATTCCAAGATATAGCTGTCACGTCCCCAAAATGCAAGAAATAGCAAAAGTGACATCACACAGCCTATGTCCCTCTGTGACGTTAAACTGTTGAGCCTTTTAAGCAACCTTTGTCCCAAGACTACCTACCATTTTCAGCTGGAGGTCTAAGAGAAGGGCAGGCAGTGGACCCTACAGCAAAGTAACTAAGACTTACCTTCTGTTTCTGCTCTGCTTTCATGAGGCAAACAGAAGTGCCATGGGTACCCAACGGCAGACCAAGTGGTAGCAATGGCAACTGCTTGGCTACCCATCATTCGCATCCATGTTGCAAAAATACATAAATGTTTTAATGTGAAAGAATAGGATGGTGAAAAACAAGAAATGAGTTACTCCCTTGTGACTCTGCGTGCTTGAATAATTCCTCATTATCAGGCTGGGAATCCCTGGTACATTTAAATAGCAGTAAGCAGTGTTAAAATGACTGAAGGCCTGAACAACAATTTAACTTTGTTTAGTAGAAAATCCACTCAATTTGAAGAAACATGAACTTCAGCCAACGAGGTGAAAATGCCAGCTCTTCTACTCCCCCTAGAGGCCACCACAGCTCAATTTTCCTAGCACAAACAGTGAGAAGAGAATATAATAAACAAATGAGCCTCTGACTGGGGAGAAGAGAGGGTCACTTTTATATAAAACGATTCTAACGTTGGAGAACTGGGGTTATAAGTAAGTAACTAATTTCTTTTGCAACATTGGATCTTTTATATATTCACATGCTTGAATCAGAATAGCAAGCAATACACATTATAATATATAATAAAAGCAGGAAGCAGGTTCACATTTATCGAAAAAAGGTTTCTGGAGACTGCCTGTTTTTCTGCCGAGTCTGCTTCTGCATTCCTGTCAAGGCAGTAGTGCTTCATGAATGTGTGCCTGCTCTTCTTCCAGGAGGCTGAATGGCAAATCTCTTGCAAATGCACACTGGCATAGAGTGCTGCAGTTGATGTCATTCTCCTGGTGGAAAGAGTCCTCACTCTTTCATGGAGTGGACGCTTGGCCTTGGTGCGGCAGAAAGGAATGCAGGCTGAGAGCCAAAGTGCTATCCCCTATTTGGACAGGGACGACTACTTCCTGGATATCCAAAAGATCCAATGTCCAATGCCTTTTGTCTTATCAATAAATCTCTCTGCACGTCCAATGAATGTAATGATCTTTCTACTGATTTAAATGGATTTGGAGAGAAAGAATTTAGAAAGACATTCAAATGAAAGTCTGTAGAAGCTTTGGATATGAACTTGGGATTGGCTCTAAGGATGACTCTGACCTTTGTGAACCAGAGGAAAGGGTCCGTGATGGCGAATGCTTGCATCTCTCCTACTCTCCTTGAAGATGTTAATGCTAGATAGAAGTGCTGTGTCCCACATGAGATGACTTTTAAGTGTGCCTTGTGTATTGGCTCAAAAGGATGTTGTTTTAACTGGCTGAGGACAGTACTGAGGTCCCAAGGAACCGGAAGGTCGTCGTACAGGTGAAAATGCTTGAAAAGCATTTCCACAATTGTTTTAAGGTGTGTTTGGAAAACAGAGAAGATGACAATAGCTCTGTTCGTCTAAATCTTAAAATTGCAGCCAGAGGGTCTCTGACTGAAGAATATTCAAGTCCACTCTTAGCCAGATCCAACAAGTACAGAAGTATGTGATGAGGCCTTATTTGAAAAAATATATTGAACTAGTTAGTCCTGCACCAGACGCAGAAACACTTTGACTTGGCGTTGTAGGTTTTCATAGTTGCAGGACTATGGGCCTGCGCTAGAATATTTTGCAGTCCTACATTTAACCTAAATGGCCTTAATCTAAGTGGTCAGGTACCATTCTGTCACGTTCAGCGACTTGAGGTTATAATGCAGAACCTCTCAGAGGTGTCTGAATTGGACATTGGAGTGCAGTTTTAGATGGTTGGCTGGACGTGCCAATAGCTATAGGAGATTGCGGTACCAGTATTGGTGTGACCACGCAGGAGCACTGAGGATCAAAGTAGAACAAACCATTTTCAGCTTCTTCAGTACCATTGGGCCTGGGGAAATGTAGAAAAGGTGTAAGCAAATATTTTGGCGCAGCTGATCGAAAGGCACTAGTTCAGCCATGTTAGGTTCAGAATTGGTGTATAAAAATAATTGGGAGTACAATCACAAGTTTCTATAGGATTTGGGGACAGTTTATATTGCGCCCTTAAGGCAGGGAAGGATAATTTCCTGTTGCAGATCCCTCTGAAGGAGAGGTTTGTTCTCACTGAGCATACAGGTGGTTTTTGAACATATTCTGAAGTATGTGCACCCATTCTTTCAATGTTTCAGACTTCCAAGTGGGTGAAAAAAAGGGAAATTCCCCCCTCTACTCTGTGTATGAGAAGGAAGGGAGGGGGTTGGACAAGGCTAGAGTGGAGCCCTATTCTGCTTATCCCTGGAGTGTCACTGAGAGCCACTTCTCTTTCTTACTGAAGATCTCCCATACCTTTATTTTTGGTTATGGTTGTAGGTATATCCTTGGCCATATCTGATTTGCCTTTGGGGATAATATGACCGGCCTCAGCCTCCATACCGATTGAATCTTCCCCTGTACATCTGGGATCTTCATAAGCTATGAAAATATGAAAATCAAGCTCTATGGTACTGTAAAAGACCTAGTGCCTCTACAGTGTCCATGTCCATCTTGAGACCATGGAGAGCCTCATCTACATGTTTTCCAAACAGAATATGACCATCAAAAGGCATGACCATCAAAAGGCATGTACAGGATGCAACCTCAGGACGGATGCCTGTAGATCTTAACCAGCCTTGTCTTCTGAGGACATCTCCTCTTGCAAGCTAGCAAAAGCCTGCTTTTGAGGCGTCTATTGCTGCATCAATGATAAAGTAAGTTATCCCTTCTTGAGTATAGTTCTAGTAGTCCCCTTTTTGTCCTTCGGGATAAGGTCAACTCATAGTGCAATGTCATGGCACAGTTGATGACTGTAGCGTCCTAAGATTGCCAGAACGTTGGGAAGTATAATCAATATTGCTGCCATAAAACAAGTTATTTGGCTTATACTGCCTATATACCTACTATTCCTTTCTGGAGGACCAGACGATGATGTGATGGGATTTTCTGATCTCCTCTGAGCAGCCAAACGTTTTACTGAATCGGTTTCTCATGACCAGTGAGATAATCAGCAGTTGAATCTGGGACTTTGTATTTTTTTCTCCAGATGTGATATCACTACTGGAACGGTAGCCGTTATTTTCATTCATTTTAGACCTTCAGACCAGTCAAATTCCAGGATTAGAATGGATCTTTTAGATTTATGTGGCTGTTCCTTAAAGCCATAAAGGAAACATTGCTATCCCACTGATGTCAGTGGCAGGTTTAATTTCTTGCCAGCTGTTTCCATGAATGTATGAACACGGAATGTACTGCCAGTTGAACCCTGCAGTTTGGGTTGGTTATTATCTTCCTTGTGAATGTTAAAATCCTCTCTATCATCACTATTATTATTATCTCCATCTCCTTGTGGAAGCTCTTAATCCTCCTCGTCTACATTAGAATATACAGAGACAAGTGAGTCATCATCATCATCACCCATGTCCTCAGACGTTGGTGAGACAAGAAGCTTATAGACTGGTTTGGAAGGCTGTTCTCCTGGAGGCGGAAGTGGAGAATCTGGTGCTGGTTGGCAAGGACGTGTAGATGGCAAAGGGGTAGGTGAAGGACGTGGTGGTATGGGTACAGCAAGTAATACTGGTTGAGGAGGATGGTAAGTTGGAAGCAAGAGGGATAAGACATAAAGGGTATTTTTGGCAAAAAGCTATGCGACTAGTACTTCACAGCAGGCCTAAATCATTAACTACAATAACTGCCTCTACAGATCTCTCTCTCACACAAAAATAGTATAAGTGCAGAGCTGTTCTAAGACAAGTCTTACGCCTGTTCTCATAAACCAAGTCTGACATCAGTGGTGTAGTGAAATGGGATCCTCCCATACGATTCAACCAGATTTCACCTTTGATCACCCCCTTTTTGGTCTTTTTACTGATGGAAGACCCTCACTATTTGTGTCTTACCCATGATAATCACAAGGTAATTGGACCTGCGTGTTTTCCACCAGTGTCCGCTTTTTAAAATAAGGCCACTTAAACATAGCTACAGTAAGAGGCACTTGGCTGGTTACACATAAGCACGTGTGCGGGCTACGAGGGTGAGACTTCTGTTGCATGCAGCCTGGTAATTGCACACAGATCGACTGGTGCAGAGGGGACTCTGCAAGGTTAGATGTTGACCTATGGTAGCCCTTATAATATCAGTGTGCACTCAAAGGAAAGGGCAGTAGGATTTACTGGTTTATCTGCAGTGTCACTGTACTATACACATTGGGGGAAATCTGCATTAGATTGCAGTTTCGCTTCCCCTAGGTCTACAAAGTCCAGTGGGGTATTGGGGTGAAATACGTACATGTTTGAATATGCAGGTCCCAAGAACCTACATGTACACCTTATGGGTCTTCCAGAATTGTCATATTTCTCTGGTATACAAAAAGTGATGGATAGAATGCTTCAATTGATCTCAGCCATTGGTAATTACCTGGGCCACATCCAAGACCATCGTTATTTTGCACACCATACCACCTCCTCAGTTTGGATCCCAATTAATTCAAGCATTCTATCCATTACTTTGTTTTTTGATGCCCTAAGTGTGAATGTATGCCTATTAACTGACACATTGTACCCAGGTTGTGGCTCCAGGCCCAATGAACAAAGGTGGGAGCCCAGACATCTGAAGCCAACACAGGAGGGGGTTCCCCTTTGAGATTTTGGTGGGAAAATTCCTGGTGGTGAAGTCAGTGAGGGGTGAAGATGAGGTCCCAGAGGAGCCATGCACTGATGCCTAATGGCTAAGGACTCTGTCTGCAGCTGACCCCAGATCAGTGGGTCTCTCCAGGACCAGTGAGGATGGTTCGCCTACACCCAGTCATGGCCGAAGGACCAGTTGGGGGAAGGCCTAGACTTCTGTACCCCAGCGCGAGGCGAGACGCACCAGAGACAAAGCAACGGAGAAAAGCTGGAGCAAGGGGACAGTGGTACCAGCTCCTTGCAAAGTGTGCTAGGAGCCTCCAGGAGGCTGGGGCTTGGCACCAGGAGCAAAATGAGCCCAAGATAAAGGAAAACGGCCCATTGGGGCCCAATACATCCAATGGGAAAATATCCCAAAGAAATCCCAGAGTGGGCCAGTGACAGGGGGAGAGCACAAACTTCATTAATAATTTATGACCCAGGGAGGCGGACCCTACCCCAGAGGTCTGTGAGGTCTGGGGACTGCCTCCCTGGGCCCAAAGGTAAAGGACAGGTCCCAGGAACCCTATCTGGGGGAGCCGAAGATGGAGTAAGTTGGTGCATTCAGGGTTGGTAGTCAGGGCCCCATCCCAGCCCCCTGATGCGAAGGAGGAAATGAGGCGAGCAGTCATGCCCCTCAATAGTGGCACTGGCTCTCCTCTGCTCCCTGTGCTCATTTCTAGGGGTAGCAGGGGTCACCGCAAATCGTACAGCCCCAATGAGAGGACCAGGTCACAACCGACAGCTGATGGCAGCTAATTAACATCTCAGAGATGGAGGCATTTTTTCCTGGTCCTAGTAGGAAGATTGCCTCATCAATGGAACAAATTATGCTGCATTTTCCAAGCTCTACATGAGATCCTCTGTCTAATCCTGACAGAGTAAGTGTAAAGGAATATCGTCTCAATGTTTGAAAATCGTCTAGGTCTCTTCTGAATTGCTAGACATGAATGTCCCTAGTCAGGTATATTTGATATTTGTTATGTCTAAAAATGTCTAATTGTTATAAGGTATCAAGGGTTATGTACAACATACATAAAGGTTGATGTAAAAAAACATACCTTTTCTGCAATACCTCTAGATCTTCTGCGAGGATAAAAGGATTGATGGTAATAAATGGCCCAAGCTGCCCATCTTCCACACCGACATCCTTCAGAAACAGAAGTATCTTTTGGATATCTTTTTCAAAATCTAGCTTCAGTAGGAAGGTAGCTACATTAGGACGCCTTTCCAGCTTGGACAAATTAACACCTGTGAAAACAAAATTATTATGGTAGTAAAACACAGAATTAAAAGAAAATTAGATGTAAACAATTCTTATAACGACAGTATCAGTAATGCTAATTTCCTGCTGATCATATTGCCTTCCCATATAGGCAACCCCTAAAGATACACAAGCAAATCCTGATTCAGTACACACTATCCTGTCTTTATCCTGTCATCCAAAGTGAGCAGCATGTTACTTGAGTTCATGAGCTGCAAAAAGGCATTTTCATCAGTTAGAGAGCATCACTGTTTTGTGTCCAAGGTTGCTTTGGAGTATCATTTGAACAAAGAGGTGAGACTAATGCCAAGACAGGGTGGAAGTAGGAAAGCATATCTTCCCAAATAAAGGACAAAAATCGTAAATTAGACATGCAGCAGGGAATTTCAACATATGCTATAATCTCAGCTAAACCTGTGGTTGTTGCTGGCTTACTCCGATTACCAGAAAGGTCTGTCTGGAATCCAGCTTGGAGACATATTTGCAGTTTACTCCTAGAAGGATACTTGGATGGCACAGCTCAACCTACTGATTGGTGGTTGATTCTTTTATGAGCAGTGATAAAAAAAAAAAAGGAGGATGTTCTCTTGCCAGTAGCAGACAGATACGTAGTTAAACCGGAACGAGCTGTCTCAGATGAGATGATGTCTGAAGACATCAGAGCCGATACACTTGTTGACTCAAGACAAGCTTCCACCAGAGGCCATGTGGCAAGTGAACTGAGTAGAAGCAGGATGCTGATGGATCAATGTACAGGACTTAGAACACATCTTCAAGCATCAAATGACCAAACAAACGCCGCCAATGAAGGCTGTGGTACACCCTCCCCAGGAATTCTTGCCTGTCCCCAGGTCTCTCCAAATATCATCTGAAGAGCCTCGGCAACAGGAAGAGTAAATTATGAAGGGGAATCAGTCAACAGTTCTAAGAGACAGAATATACACATTTTATGTTAATATTTTGATACCTTCCTTTTGGATGGTGGTATACTCCATCATTTTCATGACCAATCTTCTGTGCTCCGCCACACCCATGATCGGGCAGAAGATGCAGGAAAGGCTTACAAGAAAGTGCAGCAGGAGATTTTTGCTCCGAGCCATGGCTGCACAGCTTATGAACTCTAACTTGCACAACTTATACAAGAAGCAAGAAGAATCCTCAACTTTTTTTTTTTTTTGGCAAATATATTTTTATAACTCAAAGTACACAAGAAAGTACGGGGTTCTCTTAAGAGGGCGTCGCGGGTACCAGCGTAGCCCTAGGTTATACGTGTTCCTATTTGGAAAGGTAATGTCAGTGAAATGTCAGTAAGTAACTGCAGAGTGCGTGCGCGGGGAGAGAAACCGGGGACAGTGCCACCTGGGCGGACTCAACCTCTCTGTTAAAGGAACAGGAGGGAGTGCGTAAATAAACTTGTTTCTGGAAAGATCGGGATCCAGCTAATCTAGTGAAAAATTAAAAACACCTAAGCAGACACCTGTAAGGAGTGACAAATTTAATGGTGGTGTCTGATTGGTGTAGTTAAAACAGGGGTTGGGACACCTCTGTGAGGATAAGGACTCACAGGGTCACCTAACTAATAGCCAACATGTTTCTGCCCTCAGAAGTGAGCCAATAGAGGTCTCGGGGCATTCGTCAGGGCCTAGGATCCCTACGTCTCACGTTGGAGGAAATTTACTCTATGTAAAGGTCAAAGAGTGTGAAGTAAAAGGTCTACCTTACCCAAGGAGTTACCTTGAGGCGGCCCTTTCATAGAGGCTACTGGCCTCTGGTATCCAGGAGGGGGAGTGTCCCCTTATAGTCAAACATACATCAAAGGGGGCACTCGCCGTGCGCCTATACCGTCCTCTCTTTGGACCGCTTGGATATATATTTTTATTGCAATTTCAGTTGTCTAACAATCCTGCAATTGTGGTGCGATACAACTTTTTTCAACTGTTTTTTGTTTCAATACAGTGGTTCAACTCAGTCCATACATACCGGGCCCACTACTAAACTGGGACCCTAAGAACTCACAACTCACCCAGCTTCCCCCCTCCCCCAATTAGTGAGTCAAATTTCGTGGTGAGGGATGAAATGTGCATTGAGGTCATATAAGTGCTGCCTCGCCTTGTGTGTGGTATTGTCAGGTTCCCTTTCAGTAAAGATGTCTGCTATCAGGTGTGGTGCGGTGGGGCCCCGTCAGTCCGTTATTCAGTCAAGGGGCCAGGTCAGTCGGGCTCTCCTCTTCCATGGCCTCCATCACTACATCCCATACTTGTGCTATTTCTGGTGGTCTCATACCTCTTTTGGCCTCTCTGAGAAGAACATCACCCTCGCATCTAGCCCATTTTTTCAATTCCCTTTTCCATTGAGACATCCTTGGGCCCGTTGGATTTTTCCCAGTCATTGCAATTTCCCTCTTGGCCAACATGTAAGCCAGGTCCTGAAATCTGCCAGCGACATTTGTCTCGGACGTATGTGGGAGCCACCCAAGTAAACAATGGCCCATTGTACAGGGAATTACCTTGTCTATCGCTCTTGCCACTGACTGGGTCACCTCCCCCCAGAACGTCAGTAGGGTTGGGCAATCCCAAAACATGTGCCTGAATGCTGCTCCAAGCAAACCACACCTAGGACATTTCGCTCCGTCTGTTCCAAAGTTCTTGTTGATCTGACCAGGGGTTAAATACGCTTGATGCAGCACATAAAAGTTAATAAGCTTAAATCTAGTGTTTCTAGTCGTCCTGGGGAAGCCCTCAAGTATTTGCTCCGATGCTTTGTCAGGAATATCGTTGCCCAGATCTCTCTCTCCCATTTTAGTCTAAGTTGGGTCAATGGGAGGGTCTTATCTGCCCTTATTCTACCATATAAATTTGTCACCGCTTGGAGCTTACCCGTGGAGGTCGCCAGGTAGGTACAAGTTGTCTGTGAAGGGGGCTCTCCCAGTCCCTCCCGCCAGTGCAGCCAAATACTAGCAGTGATTGAGCCACAGAGTGGAAAATGACCCCCCGGTAAATCAAACTCCGCTCTAAGGTCTTCAAATGTTGTCATCGTCCCTCCTTAAACAGGGTTCCCACTGTCTTAACCCCCTCCGGAACCCAGGCTTGGAGCCCCTCCCAGTTACTCATATGTGGTAATGCCAGTATGGACAACAGTGGAAGGTCCGGGGAGTAGGGGGTCTTTATCTTAGGTTTACATAAAATGCTTGTCCATCATTGAATCAAGATTTTCAGTTCAGGGGAGTCCCCTGTCCTGCCGCAGACTCCCCAACACCTCAATTAACCTTGTCCACGGTGGAGTGAATGGTTTCACTATTGCCTTAGGGTCCTGTCTGCTTGCTATCCACTGTGTAAGCCATTGGAGCTGTGCCGCCAAGTAATAGGCTTCAAAGTCGGGGACCGCCAGCCCTCCATCCGAGGACTGCCTTTGAAGTTTGGCCAATGCCACTCTCCTTCGTCCGCTACCCCACAGGAATGCTATGACCAGTGCCTCCAATTCCCTAAAGGTTGCCCTGGGTATCCATATCGGTAAGACTGTAAAGTAATATAGTAGCCTAGGCAGGACTATCTTTTTTAGAAGCGCTACCCTACTCGCTACAGACAACAGCAAGGTTTGCCAAAAAGTCATACTGGTGCTGACGGACTGCAGGGTTCTTCCTACATTGCCCTCAAGGATGTCCTGCAGATCATGGTACACCTTAACCCCCAAATAAGCAAGACAACGCGGTTCCCATATGACCGTACCCAGCCCAAGAGGGGGTGCTGCTGCAGGACCCAGAGGAAACAACCTGGTTTTGTCCCAGTTTACTCCCAGTCCCGAAAGAGTACCGAACTGAGCGAGCATTAGCTGGGCTCACGGCAGGTCTCTATGCATATCCCCCGCAAAAAAATCAGCAGGTCGTCGGCATATAAGGCTATTCGGTGTCGTCCCCCTCCTGCTCTTAATCCCCGACCTCCCTCCCCACCTCGAGCTGCAGTTGCCAGTCGCTCCATCGCCAACGCAAACAGCAACGGACACAGGGAGCAGCCCTGTCTAGTGTCCCAGTCCACCACATAGCTTTCTGGTATTATCCGTCCTGTGCGCACTCTGGCAGTAGGTTTGGTATACAGTAACTGCACCCATGCAATATAGTAAGATCTCAACCCCAGCCTGGCCATCACTGCATAAAGGATCCCCCACACTAGGCTGTCAAAGGCCTTCTCGATATCCACAGCTAGCACCCTGCCATCTTGTCGTCATGGACGGGGTCCCTCATGATGGCTAATAATCAGCATATATTATCTGCTGTGTTTCAACCCGGGACAAAACCCGCCTGATCTGGGTGTATCAGTTTTGTCATGTGAGGGAGGAGCCTTGTTGGCAAAATCTTACTGAGGATCTTGTAGTCCAAGTTCAACATGGACAAAGGTCTGTAAGCGCCGCACTCCGTAGGACTTTTACCAGGCTTTAGCAGAAGCACCACTATCGCCTCTCTTGCCATTGCCAGCAGTATTCCCTGCTTATTCCCTGCTCCCTGACAGCATTATAGAGGGGGTCTAGCCTTAGAGCCAGTAGTTCTGCATATACAGCATAAAACTCAACTGGGAAACCATCCGTCCCAGTGTCTTCCCTCTGGCTAACTTCTTGATGGCCCCCTTGATTTCCTGCTGGGCGATGGGCCCACCAAACTGCCCTGCTGTGTCAGGTGTAAGTGCTCTGAGTTGCATTTCGGCCAAGAAAGCCTCTGTGGTTTCCCTATCACATTGTAGGGTACTTTTGTATAACCGCTCATTGTAGGTTAGGAAATGTGTATTAACTTCTTCCTGTCCATAGATGCGGTCCCCTAGGTCTGTTTTCATTTCCAGTATGATTGAGCCTCTCTGAGTCGGCAATACCACCCATGCCAGCATACGGCCTGCTTTGTCCCTCTCCCTGTGGGCTCTTGTGATATAATTCCTGTAGTCGAAGCAGTGAAGACTTTCCACGCACTCCGCTACTGTTTCTTTAAGCTCAAGTATTGTGTACTGGAAGTTTGGATTCTCCGGCCTATTCTTTTCAGCCTCTTTCAGTTTATTCTCTGCCTCCATGGTGTCTCCAAGCAGTGTTCTACGGACCCCCACCGCTCCCGCTTTACACCTTCCCCTCATCACCACTTTAAAAGCATCCCATTCTATCAAAGCATTGCTGGTTGTGGCCTTGTTATCCGCAAAAAAATGAGTAATAAGCTGTTTCATCTCCTCCTGATATTGTACATCCTCTAACAATTCTAGTTTCAATTTCCATGTGGGATACAGGGGAGGGGCAGGCCCCACTTCAGTGATAACAATAGTGGGTTATGATCTGAGATAGTGCGAGCCAAGTATTCAGCGTTGTGTATATGTGAGAATACATCTGGTGTACACAAGAATGCATCAAGCCAAACGTGTAGCTCATGTAAATAAGAGAAGTACAAGTCGTCCC
Organism: Pleurodeles waltl; assembly: GCF_031143425.1. NCBI lineage: Eukaryota > Metazoa > Chordata > Amphibia > Caudata > Salamandridae > Pleurodeles > Pleurodeles waltl. The sequence goes on from NC_090439.1 coordinate 861,365,545, forward strand.
TGGTGTCTGGGTGCAACTTTCACCACGCATCTACCAGGTCCCAATGTGACTGCCAGGATGTGAACTGCCGTGCCACCCTAGTAAGTGGGGAATCGTGCAAAGGGGGGTGTGAGCGGTCTATGAACCTCACAAATCAGTCCAGAGTTGTGCGGGTCAGATGATGCAGTCCGACGTCCCCGGAGTCACCTCTGGTCCCGACCCAGCCGATGCCTGCAACGCTTATGAGTCTTGATCCGATCCTGAATGTTCCAGCTCCTCGTCCACCATCCGGTAAGAGCCGGGGTCTGATCCGCTTAGAGATGCCACTGCTTTCATTGCCTTCTGGTGTTCTTTTTGCACCTCTTTATTTGAAGGAGTCCTCAATTTGTGGTTCCTGCTATGCCGGGCTCTCCTTTGGCGTTGTGGTTGCGGATCCGCAGTCAGATGGCCCTTCTCTGATGATGCCTGAGAGTCTATCCACTGCCACACTTCGTTTGGTGTGCTAAAGAACTGTGTGCCCCCCTTGGCCACCACTCTATGTTTTGCAGGGAACATCATTACATATTGTATCCCTAATTGGCGCAGTTTCTGTTTAGCGTCTCGAAAAGTGGCCCTCTGTTTCTGTACTTCCCGCGAAAAGTCGGGAAAGATACAGATCGTGTGGTTGTCTATTGTGCAGTCACCGTTCCTCCTGCCTTGGCTCAGCAAATAGTCCCTATAATGCAGCAAACAGGCTATAACCGGCCTTGGAAGGGCCCCCGTAGGTGGAGGACGCACCGGGATCCTATGCGCCCTCTCAAGCGCAAAAAGGGTGAGAGTCCATCCCCTACCACTTCCTCTTTAAGCCAGCGCTCCAGAAACTCTACCATGTTATTATTTTCTATGCGTTCCGGTAAGCCAATCATGCAGATATTATTTCGCCGGAAACAATTTTCTGCATCCTCTGCTAGTAGATCTAGGTCGCAAATCTGCTTTTCCATCCGGTTCATGATCTTGGTTGTGTCACTAACCTGTGGCAGGAGTTCTTTGACTTGTTTTTCTGTGGTGGACACTTTTTCGGCCAAGCGACGGTGGTTGTCTCTGAGTATTGTTAAGTCGGTGGCCATGGTGTCAATTTTCCCTTCCAAGGCTTCACGAGAGGCTGTTATGGCTTGTAGTATGTCCTGAAGGGTAGGGTCCCCAGTCCCCTCCGTAGGGTGGGTACTCTTGGCTCCCCGCGGTTCCGTCATTGCATCCGCAGCAGCACCATCTTTCATTTCTGTATCCTTCTTGCAACCAACTTTTCCCATTTCTGGGTCTCTGCTGCTATTCTCTACAACAATAGAGGCCTAATCGGTCTTCCTTGAAGTACTAACGGATAGATGCAACAAGCCCCCTCCTCGTTAGCGACTCTACAAGCTCTCCTGCTCTCCAGCTCGCAGAGGATAACTGGTTACTTTGCTTCTTATCTTGTAGCCTGCAGAATCTAATGAAGCAGGCCCCCGATTCCGCAGTGAGTCCCTTTCGCTTGTGGCTTTGGAGTGTGTTCCATATTTGGGATCTTCCCCCGTTGCGGGGGCACCTCCTGTGCAGCCGTCTCCCCCTGCAGATTGCCTCCATATTCTGCTACAGCCGAAGATTATGTGGCTCACCTCATCCCTCTACACAGGACTCCTTCTCCTGGGCAATATCGGGGTCGGAACCCCAGCGGTCTCCTCTCCTGGGCTCCCTGCGGTACTCACAACTCCGGCACGGCTCGGCAGACCTCCTATCGCCACCCTTGTTGGGAGCGCCCCCGTCACGCAACTGTTGTACCTCTGCGGTCTGTCCGCCTTTGCTTCTGGGCGCGGTGCCCAGGGCCGGGTCCGGAGACCCCCCTCTCCTTTCTGCCTCCTCTGGCGCCCTATGCCAGCCTGGAGCCTGGCCTCGTTCCTGGAAGGCTGGTCACTGCATCTCAGGGACTCTGCTGTCTCCAGATCCCGCTCCCTGCCATGCGCCTCTGTTCACTGGTGCTGCCAGGGAGCGCAAGGCTTGTCCCGGCTCGCCACACACTGCAGCCTCCGCTGGGTCTCTCACCAGTCCAGGTCGTCCGCAGCCCCCGTCACACCCCGCGTGCTCTCTCCAATGTTCCAAGCGGGCGGGAGGTCTCAGGCTGCCAACTTGTGCTCCTTCGCGGCCCCTGACAACCCAGCCAGTCCGGGCCGATCCCAGACCACTGCATGCGAAGTTCACTCATCAAAAGGCACAGGGGCCCCTCCCACACTTCCAGCTATGTGCCGGGAGGGGCTGGGGGCCCTTCGAGAATCAGGATGTAACGGGGTGGGGGATTACTGGCGGGAGCCTCACGAAGAGACTTCTTGCGCCGTCGGGCTACGACCCCAGAAGAATCCTCAGCTTGTACAGATTTTTGTTATGTACTCTTCTGAGACAAGCATAGCATTAATGTATTTACAGCAGTGCTGATGTTATTGCTTTTTGTGCGGAGGAAAGTACAATACTAATGTGCGTTCCTTATGATACAGCAGGTAATCTTGTTACATTAAGGGTCATTCATAGCAGACAATTTACAGATCATTAAAGATAGTTTCTATACATACACACATATTAAAGCTCAAGTATGCCTTAGTATCTATTAAAGAGGTTTCATCTGCATTTCATTTCTTGAAAGTCCCAGAATACCCCTAAAGTTTCAATCAATTGAATTGGAACTTAAATTTCAGTGTGTAAGGAAATGCCTCCTTAGGATGGTTACCCCCTGTCGTTTTTTGCCTTTTGTTGATGCCAGTTATGATTGAAAGTGTGCGGGGACCCTGCTAACCAGGCCCCAGCACCAGTGTTCTTTCCCTAAACTGTACCTTTGTTACCACAATTGGCACAGCCCTGGCACACAGTTAAGTCCCTTGTAAATGGTACCCCTGGTACCAAGGGCCCTGTTGGCAGGGAAGGTCTCTAAGGGCTATAGCATGTCTTATGCCACCCTGGAGACCCCTCACTCAGCACATGCCCACTGCCTCAGCTTGTGTGTGCTGGGGGGGGGGGGGGGGGGGGGGGAGACAAAGTCGACATGGCACTCCCCTCAGAGTGCCATGACCACCTCACACTGCCTGTGACATAGGTAAGTCACCCCTCTGGCAGGCCTTACAGCCTAAGGCAGGGTGCACAATACCACGGGTGAGGGCATATGTACATGAGCACTATGCCCCTACAGTGTCTAAGCAAAACCTTAGACATTGTAAGTGCAGGGTAGCCATAAAAAGTATATGGTCTGGGAGTTTGTCAAACACGAACTCCACAGTTCCATGATGGCTACACTGAAAACTGAGAAGTTTGGTATCAAACTTCTCAGCACAATAAATGCACACTGATGCCAGTGTGGGATTTATTGTAAAATGCACCCAGAGGGCATCTTAGAGATTCCCCCTGAATACCAGTCCGACTCCAAGTGCTAGGCTGACCAGTTTCTGCCAGCCTACCACAACCAGACAAGTTTTTGGCCACATGGGGTGAGTGCCTTTGTCACTCTGTGGCCAGGAAAAAAGCCTGTACTGGGTGGAGGTGCTTCTCACCTCCCCCTGCAACAACTGTAACACCTGGCTCATGCCTTTTGTTACAGCACCCCAGGGCATCCCATCTAGTTGAGATGCCCGCCCCTCCGGCCACTGCCCCCACTTTTGGCGGCAAGGCAGGAGAGGATAATGAGAAAAACAAGGAGGAGTCAACCACCAGTTAGGACAGCCCCTAAGGTGTCCTGAGTTGAGGTGACCCCTGCCTTGAGAAATCCTCCATCTTGAGCTTGGAGGATTCCCCCAATAGGATTAGGCATGTGCCACCCTCCCCTCAGGGAGGAGGCACAAAGAGGTAGTAGCCACCCCCCAGGACAGTAGCCATTGGCTACTGCCCTCCTGACCTAAACACACCCCAAAATTTAGTATTCAGGGGCGACCCAGAACCCAGATTCCTGCAACCTACATGCAGAAGGACTGCTGACCTGAAAGCCCTGCAGAGATTATGGAGATGACAACTGACTTGGCCCCAGCCCTACCGGCCTGTCTCCAGACTCAAAGAACCTGCACAGCGATGCATTCGACAGGGACCAGAGACCTCTGAGGACTCAGAGGACTGCCCTGAACCAAAGGACCAAGAAACTCCAGAGAACAGCGGCACTGTTCACCAACAGCAACATTTTTGCAACTTTGAAGCAACTTTTAAAGAACTCATTCTTCCCGCCAGAAGCGTGAGACTTCACACTCTGCACCCGACGCCCCCGGCTCGAGCTCCAGAGAACCAACACTGCAGAGAGGACTCCCAGGTGACTGAGACCTCGTGAGTAACCTGAGAAGACCCCCCTGCAACACCACAGCGATGCCTGCATAGAGGATCCAGACTCTCCCCATGACCGCGACTGCCTGGTAACAAGGAACCCGACTCCTGGACCCAGCACTGCACCCGCAGCCCCCAGGACCGAGAGGAACCAAACTCCAGTGCAGGAGTGACCATCAGGCGGCCCTCTGCCTAGCCCAGTTGGTGGCTGGCCCGAGAAGCCCCCCTGTGCCCTGCCTGCATCGCCTAAGTGACCCCCGGGTCCCTCCATTGCTTCCTATAGCAAACCCGACGCCAACTTTGCACACTGCACCCAGCCGCCCCTGTGCCACTGAGGGTGTGTTTTGTGTGCCTGTTTGTGTCCCCCCTAGTGCTCTACAAAACCCCCCTGGTCTGCTCCCAAAGGACGCGGGTACTTACCTGCCAGCAGACCGGAACCGGAGCACCCCTGTTCTCCATAGACGCCTATGTGTTTTGGGCCCTTCTTTGACCTCTGCACCAGACTGGCCCTGTGTTGCTGGTGCGGTGACTTTGGGGTTGCCTTGAACCCCCAAAGGTGGGCTGTCTATGCCCAAGAAACTGAACTTGTAAGTGCTTTACTTACCTCAGAAGCTTAACCATACTTACCTCCCCCAGGAGCTGTTGATTATTGCACAGTGTCCACTTTTAAAATAGCTTATTGCCATTTTACCATATACTGTGAGCACTACTGCTTTAATTCAAAGTTCCTTACATACCTGTGTGGAGTACCTTGCATTTTATGTATTTACTTCAAATCTTGAATTTTGTGGTTCTAAAATAAATTAAGAAGAGATATGTTTCTATATAAAAACTATTGGCCTGGAGTTAAGTCTTTGAGTGTGCGTTCCTCATTTATTGTCTGTGTGTGTACAACAAATGCTTAACACGACCCTCTGATAAGCCTACTGTTCGACCACACTACCACAAAATAGAGCATTAGAATTATCTAATTTTGCCACTATCAACTTCTAAGGGGAACCCTTGGACTCTGTGCACACTATCCCTTACTTTGAAATAGTATATATAGAGCCAACTTCCTACACAGTGCTTCATCATTGCAGCTTGAATCCAGCTGTACAGACAGGCAGAGTGAAGATATGCCAGTGCCTATGTTTCAGTCATGTGCCACTCCCTTTGCCCCAATCTAGGCTTGGCCAGCATACTATCCTTTTCAGGGTTGCCAGTTTTATGGAAGTAAAGAGATAAACATTGCTCCTGTTGGATCCGGATTGCAAGGTTAGTGTCAATGTGACACTGGCTCCTCAACAAGAAATCTGGCAAGCTGAAAAGGTTGAGCCATATGCTCTAATGTAATCAAATTTTTCAGTCTCAAACCTGCACTACAGATTATGCTGCGGCCCAGGTAACATATTTGACACAGCATCCTCCCACTACACCATTTGTTTGAGAGACTATAGCTCCACAAACCTCTGAGTCTTCTATCCCTTGTTCTCTCGCTTTCTTCTTGATTCTACCCCTTTGTCTGTTTACCAACAAGCTAAAAAGGGTAGTGATGTAAGAAAGGGTTGAAGCTTGAGTCCAATTCTTGCCTGGCCTACAATTACATTCTATTTAGATGAAAGTTTCAACGTTAACCATACCAGACCCAAGGAAAAACTGTTGTGGTGGTCAAACTGAACTGGCAACCAAGAGATGCAGAGCATGAGACTCATGCTAGTAATAGAAAATATTGGCATGACACAGAACAACAGGCCTTCAACCAGTCAAAATGGATAGGTTCACTATCCCATCCTAATGGAAAGGCACAGGAAACACTGGTAAGCAGGGATCCAACACAGGAGGATGAACTTTCCAATACAGTAATGTATAAATCTTTAAATACAGATACTCAGTCAGCACCTGAAATTAGTATTTTATCATTAAAAGAAACTGCATTCGGTTGCTCAGGCTAAGATCTTCCCAAAATAAAAACATACCTTTATTAGATGCACATGGAGACGCAAATACAGATCTAGGAATCAACCCCAACTCACAAGACTGAATGTTAAAACAAGGAACATAGGATTCAACCAAGCAACAATAACTTAAGGTTGGAGAGCTTTCCAAAACAAGTGGAGTGAATACACAATGACTGGATTAGACTGGTATGTGGCCAGGCACAAAGTGTCCACTGTTTCAACATTCAGCAAAAACCAAATCACAAATTTATGTCTAAGGTTCTCTTGGTTAATTTGAACAGAGAGGTGGTACAGCCAGACAGATGGATGTAGCAGAGGCTAGATCCCCCAAAACAAGGCAAATTAAAAAGTGACTTACCTTCAGGTACTTTCGGATCTCTGTGAAGGAGATGGTGTGAATTCCAAAGATATAAGGATGTTCCCTGTAACCTGGAGGTTGGTAACCACTGCCTGGGGTGACCTTATCTTCAGCGATCAATTGTCCAGATAGGGGAAGACTGATATTAACCCCCCCCACCCCCCCCCCCCAAAAAAAAACATCTAAAAGGTGTGCAGCATGAGCATCCAAGGGGCACTGGTGAGGCCAAAGGGGAGCACCTCAAACTCAAAGTGCTCTTGCCTCACTGAACTGTAGGTAGAGCCTGTGGGCCGGCAGGACAGAAATGTGGAAAAAGGAGATCTGCAGGTCCAGAACTACTATCCAGTCGAGGGCAGATAAGACCTGGGCCAGGGTTATCATCTTGAATTTGTCCTTCTGTACAAAGGCATTAAGAGTGTAAAGGTTTTAAGAGGGCAATGGTTTAACTAGGATGAAGGCCTCCATCTTTTTTTCTGCACCAGGTAGTATAGGAAGTAACAATCAGTTCCTACCTTTGATGGCGGCACTCTCTATATATATGGATCCTTTGGAAAAAATGGTCTGCACTTCTTCTGTAAAAAGGACAGGTAGTCTCTGTCAGCTGCTCTAGGGTGGTGGAAGGTACAGTAGGGTAGAAAAGATTGGTAAGGCATAGCACCAGAGGATAATTTGCAGGGCTCAACTTGTCCAAAGTAGCTGCTTGCCACCTTGGAAGAAAATGCCACATCATGACTCAGCCAGGGTGGCTGTGTGTCTTGGAGGACATACTATAGGAGTTCTGTGGCAGCTACAGGGGCGGACCACTGGGTTGCACACCGCCCTTGCTGTCCACTTTGTCTTTGGGATCCATGGCCTTTGCCATGAAATGGCTGCAGGGTTGAGGTGGTTTTGCTGAACTGGCTGCATAGGTTGGTGCTGGTGGAATTAGAAGCCCCTACAGTAGCCACGAAGGGGACGAAACTGATATTGGAACTATCACACTGGGGTAGCCATGCCCAGAGACACAGACTTGCTCTCTTTAAATGACTTGATGGCAAAATCAGCTTTTTCACCGAGCCATCACATCAAAGGGCATGTCCCATCAGCAACGATTGGACATCTCCGGAGAAGCCTGTGGAATTCACCCAGGTGCAACGCCAAGTGCCAGACTTGTGCCAATAGCCCAGCCTATGCAGTCTGTAGTATCCAGCCCACATCTAATGGTGAATTTCACTGCAATGTGGCAATTCTGAATGGCCTGTGCGAGGACAGGACTTAAATCCTGTGGTACAGCAGGTAAAACCTAGGCAACAGAGTCCTAAAGTGCGTGAAAGTAACGCCCTAGCAAACAACTGAAGTTCACGGACTGCAAGGCAAGGCTGGTGGAGGAAAACACGCGCTTGCCAAATCTTTCGATGCACTTAGACTCCTGGTCTGGAGGAGTAATAAGGAAAGCACTGAGTGTGACTTTGCTGGTGGGTGCTGAACCACCAAATTTTCTGGTGTTGCGTCAGCAATAGTGGGTCGTACAGGTGGAGGACTTTGCAGTTCCTCAGGGCCTGGAGGGGAGCCAGGGGGAGCTGGTAGCGTGCCACAAAGGTTCAGTGTGGCCTCATCATTTGCTGCTGCGTCGCCGATGGACCTTGAAATGCAGAATGCATCAGGACATGATTTGGAATCTGCTCAGAAGGGGATTGCGTGGAGGAGCGAGACCAAGAAGTGTGTGCTGGCGCCTTCCCATCTTCACTAAAGTTCAAGAGTGGCAGGAAGTGGCAGATTCCCACTTGAGCTTCTTTTTTGACTTACCCGAGTATGTTGACCATGACGAAGATCTGCCACGGGAAAGACCTGCTACTTCAGTAGCAGGAATGGGACCTTCCGTTCGACTGAGCGATCACAATGTGGAGTCTTCCGATGTTTTGCGACATATAACTTTGCCTCATGGCCCAGGATGACTATCGGGTTCTTCTGGGGGCATTAACTGAAAGCCTTAAAGTTGTGCTCCAACCCCAATCACCATAGGCATGCCTGATGGGGAACTGTCACAGACTGTCACGGGCTACTCGTCATTTATGACTCAGGCCAACGAACTGCAGAGTGGTCTCGATCCTTGTAGGTTCTGCCTCGACTAAGGTAAGGGCGGCCCTTTCTGGCAGCCACGGTGCTGCTTACGACGGGGCGTCAAAAGGCAGTTCGTGCCCTCCAGGAGTCCCAGAGGAAAAAAACCCTAAGGGAAAAACCTCTGTGGCTGGAACACTCTGGAACAAAAATAAGAACAAAAGGTAAGTCTTTCCACAATGAAAACAAATACTGGAAGAAACTGGAACAGGGAAGGAAAAGACCTGGAGAAAAACAACCGGAGCGTGATCACCACCAAAAGAAGTGTTGCCGCGCAAAGGAGAACAAGAATCATACTCCTTATATACCCTAAAACAGGAAATGACAGATCAGAAGAAAAAAGACGCCATGTTGGATTGGGAAAGGACCATAGGAGAATACAGAGGAAGGCGCCATTTTGGAAAAGGGTCCTAATGCATGCAGGGAAAACGGTAGAAGCAAGGCATGCTGGGATAAAGAAGAACATGGCTTCTAAGTGTAAAACAGGAAAGAAAGAAGAACAGGAGAAAGAATAGAAAAGAGAAGAAGAAAAGAACAGGCTTCTCCAGGTAAGTGAGGGGTCAAGGGGAGAGGGGGTGCCTACTTCTAATTTTGAGGGCATTCCACGCCCTGAACTCACCGAGACCCAATTCCCACTTTAGGGCCTTGTGCGAGGAAATACAAGACAAAAGGGGTGCGGCATGCTCGGCGGCCAAGAACATGAACTGCGGCTCCAGACGCACCCCGAGCCGATAGCTCTGCTCGGGTTGCGGTGTGCCGCAGCGTGACAGTACGTCTCCCCGGAGCAGTGGGTTTGTGCAGATTCAAACGGAAAAAACGACGGATCAAAAGAGGGACGTTGACAGAAGAGGCATCTTCCCAAGAACACTTACTAAGAGAATAACCCTTCCAATGAATAAGATATCGGAGATGGTTTCGGAATATACAAGAATCACATATTTCTTGGACTTCATATTTGGGTTCGTCATTCACTAACAAAGGGGGAGGACAGGTGAATTGCCTATGAAAAGGGTCAGGATTACAGGGCTTCAGTTGAGACGTGAAATACTGGATGGATTTTCCATGTTCAAGGCAAACGGAGATGGGAGGACACTTGATTAATCTTCTGAAGAATTGAAAAGGGTCTATAATAGCGAGGTTTGAACTTATTTTGTGACAGACGGAGGGGTAAAAATCTGGGAGAAAGCCAGACTTTATCTTGGATTTGATAAGATGGAGCTTCACATCATCTTTTATCAGCCATCCTTTTCATTTGTTGTTTAGTAAACAAAAAATTAGAACGTATAAGGTGTTGAATTCCACGTAATTTTGGAGAAAAGGAGGTGATTGTAGGAAGTACAGGAGAGTTTTTAGGATTAGCAGAAAAAGACTTGGGATGAAAACCATATGAGCAGAAAAAAGGAGTGACTTTTGAGGCACTATGTACTGTATTATTATATGAAAACTCAGCAATGGGTAAATACGTGGACCAGTTACTCTGAGTGGTATTGCAAAAACAGCACAACGTATTGTTCAAGTCCTTGATTCAGGCGTTCCGTTTGCCCATTAGTTTAAGGATGAAATCCAGAAGATAGGGCTACCTCGATATTTACGGTTTTACAGAAATGCTTCCAAAAACGTGATATGTATTGAGGACCATGATCTGAAACAATAACTTGAGGGAGACCATGGAGAAAAAAAATCTCTTGTATGAAGAGTTGACTTAATTCTTTGGATGTGGGTAGTTTCTTTAAGGCAGTTAAAAATGAGCCATCTTAGTAAATTAATCTACAGTCACCATTATAACTCAATTTCCTGCTGAGGTTGGTAATGAACACATGAAATCGGTTGATACAGTATGCCAAGGGACTGGTGGAACAGGTAAAGGTTGAAGTAGTCTTGCAGGCTTAGTATGGATTGTTTTTGCTTGACCACAGATGCAACAAGAAACCACGTAACTCTCAGTATCTTGCTTAAATGTAGGCCACCAAAAGGAACAAATGAGTAATTCCTGTGTGGCTTTGATACCACGATGACAGGCCACAGGGGAGTCATGACACATTTGTAGTGCTTTTCCTTGCACTATCTTAGTAGGTAGAAACAACACATCTTTATGGTAGTACCCTTTAACCTTGCATAATTGTGGACGTAGCTCTTTCATTTCTAGTTCTGAGAAGATTGAGTACTCGGACTATAATTTATCAAGGAAAGACTGGACTAGACTAATAATTCTGTCTAGTTCAATGGGGTGTTGTGAAGGGGAATTGATACTTTCAGGGTTGCGTGGAGACAGGGCGTCTGCCAAAATATTTTGAGAACCTGGAATATAGGCGATATAAAAAAAACGGAATTGGCTACAAAAGAAAGCCCAACGGGCTTGGTGACTGTTCCGACATTGAAAGTTTCGTGGGCACTGTAAATTTAGATGGTCTGTTCTCACTTCAAATGGCTCCATAGAACCCATAAGGAATTGTCTCCACTCCTGACAGGCTGTTTTTAGAGCTAGAAGTTCTCGTTCCAAAACTGAATAATTTTGCTCAGAATCAGAAAGCACATGGGACAGATTAAAAAATATATAAATTGGATGTTCTAATCAGTCGTCGTCCTGTCTTTGTAATAATGCATCCCCTATAGCTCTTTCTGAAGCATCAGTGACTACGATAAATTGTTTGCTGGTGTCCGGATGCCCTAGTTTAGGAGCTTGGGTGAAAGCATGGCCTGAACTTTCTCTGGATCCATGGAAATACCAACTTAACTAATAGGATACCCTAAATATTTTAGCTCTGTCTTGTCAAATTCACATTTCTCGGGTTTACAGTGGAGTTGATGTTGCCTAAGTCTGTCTAGTACTTGTATTACATGTCTGGTGTGATGTTCGGGATGTCTGGAATATATTAGGATATCATCTAAGTAGATTACTACGGTGTGATTTAAAAGGTCAGAAAATACCGAATCCATGAATCTGAAAAATAGAGGAGGCATTGGTTAACCCAAAGGGCATTAACCTATATTCGTAATGACCAAAAGGTGTACGAAAAGCGGTCTTCCACTCATCACCTTCTTTAATTCTTAAAAGATGGTAGGCACCCCGAAGGTCTAACTTTGAAAATATCTGCACCCCTCTGACTGCTTCCAATATATCTTTGAGGAGAGGTAGTGGATACCAGTCTTTTATGGTAATTTTATGTAATCCACAAAAGTCGATACAGGGACGTAGATCCATCGTCTTTTTGGGCACAAAGAAGAGGGGAGCCCCAGCGGGAGAAGAAGATGGTCTAATAAGACCACTCTGTATATTTTCATGCAGGTATTCCTTGAGTATTTTCTTTTCACGTTCAGCAAGAGAATACATTTTTCCCTATTGGGACAATGGCTCCAGATTCGAGGGAAATGGTACAATCGTATTCTCTATGTCGAGGTAATACTGGTTTTGAGGGTTTTTGGAACACGTCTATATAATCCAGATAGTGATTAGGTACCCCTGAATAGAGTTTATGGAACACCCTAATTTGGGTTCTGTTGATAACATCTTCCTTTGGTGACCAATATGTTTCCAGGCATAACAATGGTCTTGACAGAATTTGGAAGACGGAGAAATACTTCTGGTTTCCCAATTGATATAAGGATTATGCTCTGTAAACAAGGGTATTCCTAGGATTATTGTATGATTAGGAGAGGAGATCAGATCAAAACAGACATGTTCCTGATGTTTTCCAAAGCGTAGACATAGGGTAGGAGTAGTACTGATGACAGGACCGTAAGCTAGTAAGGATCCATCTACTGTATGACCCTGTCCCGGAATGTCCTTAGGTAGTCGGGGAATTTTTTGTTTCATGGCCCATGTCTCATCCAGATAGATCCCACTGGCTCCACAGTCCAATAATGCCAATGCTCTTTGTTCCCGACCATCGGACAACTGCAGTGTAACAGGTAACAGAAACAGGGCAGTTGCATCTTCTTTGGAAGAACAAATTGAAGGTATCTCAGAGAATCCCGTCCCATCCCTTCTCAAAGAGGATGGGAATTGGCGTTTCCAAGGACTTCACAGGACGGACTGGGCAGGTACGAAGCAAGTGGCCAGCAGCTCCACAATAAATACATAATCCTTTTCTCTGTCTATTTTCGCGCTCACTAGCAGTGAGAGGGCCATGAGCGGTGTCTGTTTGTATTGGTTCCCCTTCTGTCACTTCTCTTAATTCAGGTCGCGACTCTTCGGAACGATGGATGACGGTACATAGTTTCCCTGCATGAGAAGGTCCACAATTCTTTCTCTTTTCTAGACGGCCTTCCTGTAGACGATACTCTATGGAGAGCGCTAAATCCATTAAGCCTCGTAAATCTTCCACTCTAGCTGAATGTACTAGTTCGTCTTTTATCTCTTCACGAAGACCTCTACGAAAAAGTTACAAGAGTATGTTCTACCCACGTAGTCTCTGCTGCCAGTTGTTTAAAACGCGTATATATTGTAGAACATCCTGGGTACCTTGCTGGATTTCACAAAGCTTCCTCCGCAGACGACTACAATCCCGGGTGTTCAAACATTTGTTTAAATGCAGCGACAAAAGCTGAACAGTCAGACAGTACAGGGTCAGTGGAGGCTACCAACGGAGTCACCCAGGCCAAAGCAGGACCAGACAGGGCACTGATTAAATATCCCACTTTAGTTTTATCTTGCGCAAATTGAGATGGTCGGAATGCAAAATAGACTGTCGGAGCATCGAGGAATTCTTGCAACTTGTTTGGATCTCCTGAAAAACATGGCGTATTAGCAGAGATAGTGGGAACATCTGTTGTTCGGGAAACCAGGGCTTGTTGTAAAGCTGCATTTTCATTTTGTAGTTTTTGCAATTCCTGGGCTTGTTGTTCCCTGCAGGAACTGCAACACCTAGCGGTGAGCCTCAAATGCTCAGGCTTCGTGTTACAATGCCCCCAGGGCACTCCAGCTAGTGAAGATGCCTGCCCCCTGGAAACAGCCCCCACTTTTGGCGGCAAGTCCAGAGAAGATAATGAGAAAAACAAGGAGGAGTCACCTACCAGTTAGGACAGCCCCAAGGGTGCCCTGAGCTGAGGTGACTCCTGCCTTTAAAAATCATCCACCTTGGTTTTGGAGGATTCCCCCAATAGGAATAGTGATGCGCCCCCCTCCCCTCAGTGAGGAGGCACAAGGGGGGTGTAGCCACCCTCAAGGACAGTAGCCATTGGCTACTGCCCCCCAGACTTAAACACACCCCTAAATTGACCCAGGAAATCAGATTCCTGCAACCTGAAGAAAGGAGGACAGCTGACCTGAAAGCCCCGCAGAGACGACGGAGACACCAACTGACTTGGCCCCAGTCCTACCGGCCTGTCTCCAGACTCAAAGAACCTGCCCAGCGGGACCAGTGACCTCTGAGGACTCAGAGGACTGCCCTGCACCTAAAGGATCAAGAAACCCCCGAGAACAGCGGCACTGTTCAGAAACTGCAACAACTTTGAAACTTTGAAACAACTTTAAAGAGACTCTCACTTCCCGCCAGAAGCGTGAATCTTCACGCTCTGCACCCGACGGCCCCTGCTCGAGTCCAGGACAACAAACATCGCAGAGAGGACTCCCAGGCGACTCCAACGATGTGGACACCTTGAGTCGACCCCCCCCGCACTCCCACAGTCACAACTGTAGAGAGGATCCAGAGGCTCCCCCTGACCGCGACTGCCGGGTAACAAAGGAACTCGACGCCTGGACCAAGCACTGCACCTGCAGCCCCAGGACCGAGAGGAACCGCCTACCAATGCAGGAGTGACCAGCAGGCGGCCCTCATCCTAGCCCAGTTGGTGGCTGGCCCGAGAAGCCCCCCTGTGCCCTGCCTGCATTGCGTAAGTGACCCCCGGGTCCCACCATTGCTTTCTATAGCAAACCAGATGCCTACTTTGCCTACTGCACCCGGCCGCCCCTGTGCCGCTGAGGGTGTGTTTTGTGGGCTTGTGTGTGTCACCCCCCCCCCAGTGCTCTACAAAAACCCCCGGTCTGAGGACGCAGGTACTTACCTGTAAGTAGACTAGGACCGGAGAACCCCTGTTCTTCATAGGCACTTATGTGTTTTGGGCTCTTCTTTGACCTCTGCTCCTGACCAGCCCTGTTGCTGGTGCAGTGGCTTTGGGGTTGCCTTGAACCCGCCATGGTGGGCTGCCTATGCCCAGGAGACTGTCTGTGTAAGTGCTTTACTTACCTGCAAAAACTAATCAAACATTTACTTCCTCCAGGAACTGTTGCAGTGTCCACTTTTAAAATAGCTTATTGCCATTTTAACCAAAACTGTGTGTACTATTGTTTAAAATCAAAGTTCTATACTTACCTGTTTGAAGTACCTTTCATTTTATGTACTTACCTCAAATCTTAAATCTTGTGGTTCTAAAATAAATTAAGAAAATATAGTTTTCTATATAAAACCTATTGGCCTGGAGTTAAGTCTTTGAGTGTGTGTTCCTCATTTATTGCCTGTGTGTGTACAACAAATACTGCTCGACCACAATACTAATGCTCTGTTTTGTGGTAGTATCTAATTTTGCCATAATCAATCTCTAAGGGGAACCCTTGGACTCTGTGCACATTATCTCTCACTTTGAGATAGTATATACAGAGCCAACTTCCTACACTGTGGTTTTGAGGTAGATTTGTCAAGACGGGGCCAAGTTTTCTTCATCAGGCTGGAATGGTAGGAAATGGTGTGGTAAGCAGGCCTCCTACACCTCACCCTGTGTACCCTCTTCATCTTCCTCTCAGAGCTGATCTCCTCTCACAATCTATCGTCCTCTGCATCCCACCAAGCAGGGGGACAGATTGAAGGGTGCTCAGTTTGTCTATTGACTGCACCAAGGATTTCTGGACAGTAACCAGCCCCTTATAAGGCACACAGCAAACTACAGGTAGGACAAAGCTGGCAAAAAGAGAATCTTATCGAGGTTGATCAACGTACGCATCAAAATGTGTCATGCCTTAGTAGAGAAGGAACCACCTGAGGCCTAAGGGTCCATTCCACCAGAGGCCAATCTTACATCACACCTTGGCAAGGTGAGTTCCTTTATCTGAAATCTGCAGAGCAGCTACATGGGCATCCCTATATAAGATTGTAAGCACTACTGCCTATGATGTGGAAGTGTGATGGGTTGGACCTTTTACCCACTTTGTCTTCCAGGACTTCTTGCCTGACTATTTTTTCAAAGCCCCTCCAAGTGGTGCACTGTTTGGCAATCTATTCAAAAGGTGAAGAATCTGCAGATAGAAGCCTCTATCAGAAGAAAAAGTTACTTAACTTCAGTAACAATCTTTCTGGTGGACACTCCACCTGCTGATTTCTCACCAATCCACACCTTCCTCTCCGTCTTGAAGGTTGGTCATAGACCATTCTAAAAAGGTTCCAAAAAATATTTGCACAGCACATCAACATACATGATGATGTTCTTGTCCTCCTGCTCACTGGAATCACAAAAACTGATGTGAAACTAACATCAGCATGCCACAGAGGGCACTTTATGGCTTTGGTGACGTTACAATAATATCTCTTCTAGAACCGATGGGGAGCCAACGCCTTCTACTGGTGTGGCAGAGGTATGGAAACGTTCATGGACGCAGGCTGGTTCCTTGGATATTTAACAAGGTGGAGAATCTGCACATGGAGTATCCATCACAAAGATTGTCACCAAAGCTGAGTAACTTTTTCTTTCAGACAACAGACACATTCCAATTGAGATGAGGAATCCAGATCCACCAACATTACAGAATATAAAGAGTAAGTTTTTCCTGAAGTCATCTAAGTAGCTCAAAGAAATCAATAAGAAAATGTGGGTGCTGGATGTGAAACATATGTGGTTATTTGCCTGCAAATCTTCAGATATAATATATGAGAGAGAGAGAGAGAGAAAGAGAAGAGAGAGACACACAAGCACACACACACAACTGCAGAAGGAAGAGACAAATGGTGACAGGAAGCCTAAGACGCTAAACGCTGTGGGGAAACGCTGTGGGGTGATGCCATAGATGCAAGTACAGGACTACTTATGACTGGTGATTTAGATGTGACAAAACTTGCCATGAGATAATGCATCTCAGCTGGTGACCCATGTGCATTTATGCATGCTGCAGTAATAAATTTTGTCAAAGGAAGCTGTCACCAGTGCATGTCTAAATGAAAGTACACAAGTGACATATACTGCGCAGAATTGGGACACTTCTGAGCTTGTACTGGCTGTACTACTTGTTTAGAGCTAGAAATTATGAAATTAAGATTTTGATTAAGGGGGTGGTGGGTGTAAGAGAAATAGTAACCTAACCAGGATAGTCATATTATATTCAGGAGTGGGGAAAAATATTGTTACAATAATTGTTAGTTGCCTAGTGACTATTTGCTCTAAATTAGAAGAGCAAGTTGTTTGGCTGGGTGATGGCTTAAGCAGTCCAATAAAGAGTCAAATAAAGAGTTCATATATGAGGAAGAGGAGATGGAAAGGTATATCACTTAGAAGACACAATAGATGGCATAGATGGATATACGGAATGAGGTGAGGTCTGACTAAAAAATTATATTATAACAGTTATAACAGTTGAATGTAGAATGAGAAAGAGTAAGGCAGAGGATAAAGCATAAGTGAGTAACATTTTAACAAGGATGATACAGTAAGCATCACGTGTAATGTTGAGGAATGGTGAGCAATAATGAATGGTGGGGTGCAGGTCTTTCTTAAGAAGAAATGTGTCCAAGTCGATATGAGAAGTCACACTTTCTGAAGGAAGACCATGGTACACTACTTAAGAGCTGAAGGAAAAATATTTGCCTATTGTTTAAAACAAGAGACGGCTCTTGCCTGAAAGTACCATTTATACTGATGGGCAAATTATCAAATGAATTTACTTTATGAAAGGATGCACAGAGATAGCTAAACCTAGTATGTATTTGATGTAGAAGGGACCATTTATATCGCTCACTGACTAAGATTACCTAACTGCATTAAAATAAACAATGAATATTCATTTAGCAAATGAGGCATTGACATATTATCTATTCAAGCTCCTCCTGGCTTCAGGAGTAAAGATGCTAACTAATGAAAGGATCTTGAATTTTTAGATGTGTAGTGAACAAACAAACGTGTGAAAGATTATAAATTTAATCTCCTGCTGAAGAGTTAGAGATGGTTCTAAACCTATTACCCTGCTGTTCTTTTCTGGGTGGAAGGAGGTGACATCCACTCCCTAGTAACTGAAATTTCACACAGAAACCAGGGTGCAAAAACATTTCCTTTTGGAGGATGGATGAGGGTATTCATAACGAGGAAGCATAGATCTGATCAACTAGTTTTCCAGTGTGAAGCACACAGAAGAG
This sequence comes from Pleurodeles waltl, assembly GCF_031143425.1. NCBI lineage: Eukaryota > Metazoa > Chordata > Amphibia > Caudata > Salamandridae > Pleurodeles > Pleurodeles waltl. Next base: position 861,383,550 of record NC_090439.1, read on the forward strand.
ATGTCCATAGTTGGTATACTGAAATAATTTAATGTATTCATCTGGGGGAAGGGGGCATTTATAGTTCAGAGATCAGAGCATTACAATAAAATTACAAGATTGAACTCTCCAGAATTAATATGCTTCGGGACACAAAGGGAGTCATTCTGGAAGAACTATAGTGTTGTAGAAGGAATTCAGAAAGAGCTTTGGAGTAGCTGGGAAGTCTGATATAAATTCATACCACAAGCAATAACTTTGTGAGGGAAACAAAGCAAGTAGGACACTGGAGTTGCTTCTGTAAAAACAGCAAAACATTAAAGCTTTGCTGTTCCTTACACAAAATTACTGTAGAACTAAAGTTGATAACCTGGAAATTACAGTAGTGTACCATCATTTTTGAGACCAGCTTCCAAACTAAATACTAAAGTCAAAATATATAGCACTACCTTTGTTCAAATACTACAGAGTGCAATCACTCGCCTGGTGCACAAAAATCAATTTGACTTCAACCCGCAACTAAACATGGCAATAAAGCTACACAGGCTGTTCACTACATATTGGAAGTTTCTATTTCACTCTGCAGAAATCTTAGTTGAGGCCTTAGGCACCATGGCTCCTCTGGTTGAGTGAACACCAAATTGAGGGGTGTCAATGTCTGCCTCCAACAAACTGAGCCATCTGATTATAGTGGGGGAGGATAACGGGCCAAACAGTTTCTGTACAAAGAGAAAATGCTATTTGGTATTAGGAGTTCTGAAATCCTCTATCATGGCCTTATATAACATAAAACACCTAACCACACAAAGCCTCTCGTAATTGGGGAACTCTGAATAGGATGCCACCCTTGTGTTCTTAATAGCAACCACATCCATAGTAAAATACCCGGCAGATTAAGCCAAAGCCCTTATATCAGAACCTCATTTACAAGAAATACAAAGTTTTTCTAAAAAGGTATTGGCTAGCTTGTCAAGACTACAAAAGGTTGAGAACAATGTTAAAATGTTCCCATTCCATAACTGAGAATCTCTAGGCTCGGACGGAGAAGGCATCCTGCCTCTCACTAGAGTAGCTTACAAACCAAAGGGATTTACCTTACTGTGACCCGACAGAGGGTTGTGACCTGCAAAAATTGTTTACCTGCAGGCACTAATGTTTTAAATGGCCAAACTGCCATTAGCAAGCTCTGCTGAGAAATTCAGGATATGGACAACATATGTCCCCACACCAGACACCAATATCTTAAAGCTGAGCTCTACTGTTTGATGGAGGACCATGACCAGGACCTCAGAATGAAGATTGAAGCTTTCTGCGAAAGCCACAGGATTTCCCAACATATCTGGTAATCCTTTATGTCATGAGTCAGAGGAAACCCTCGTGCACCAGCTAGTGAGATCTGCCATGAGGATCCTTCAGAATGCTTGGTGAAGAACAATCAGAGAATCCCAAGAAAATTGCAGTAGAAATGGAAACCATACTTGAGATCTCCAAAAAGGTGTCACTAGGATTACATTCGAATTTGGCCTCCTTAACTGAGTCAACAGTCTTGATATCATCAAGAACGGTGGGAAGGCATAGTTCTGAGCTAGGGACCAGTTCTGAATAAAGACAGCAATAGCTTCTACTTGGAGTCTTTGGGAGTTGATGTGCCAGTGATGAGGCAATAGATCCATCACGCAAGGGCCTAACTTCCACATCGGCTGTTGGAAAAGAAACTGATCTAATTTCGAAACACTAAAGTCCTTGATGAACCTGGAGTTCTAGTCTGCCTCTGAAATCTGTTTTCCAAGGCTATGTCGGACTGCTGACTGTCCATTTTCAAAAGTACCGAACAGGACACTAAGGCCCTCATTACGACCCTGGTGGTGGGTGATAAAGTGGCGTTAATACTGCCAACAGTCTGGTGGTAAGTACTGCCAAATTATGACCATGGCGGTGATAACTCCCATAGACAGCCAATGTACCACTACAACCGCCACGGTGGAAACATCCACCACAGCGGTAGCCGCCAACAACCAGGCGGAAGACAATGTACCGCCCACCATATTAAGACACAGGAAACCGTCACCTTTTCCGGGGTGGTACCAACGCCAACAAAAGCCTGGCGGAAATCACTGGAGACACAGGGAAGAACCATGCCGCCATGGAGCCCGAACTGCATGTTTTCCAGATCATCTACGTTATGCTCCACGTGGAACACCAACGTCGACGAAGACGGGGAGTACAGCCGCCTAGCACACAAGGGAGGGTGAGAGGAAAACTAGAGTGACACACACACGCACCACAAACACACGATACACACAAAAATCAATTTGTCCCCGAAAAACGGCAGAATAATGGAAGGACAACAAGAATTGACTAAAGTGATTGTAATCAGGTCAACATCAAAATTAATAAATTGATTTGTCAATGAAACAGATATGTACACAATGGGACACTGCCCAGTCCAATGTTCAAAGGGCCAACATGGCCACAATGCACAGTCTAAGGCCCAACTCCAGCCCTAACCACATCCGGATAGTACACTGCAGGGGCATCAGTTTGCAAATAGGCAGGCACCTCAAGGGGAGGGGGCACCTCAGCCAGATGCGGGAACAAGAACATTGGTTCTGGAGGGGGTAAAGTGCCCATTGCTTTGTCCTGGGGAGTGCAAAGCCACAGTCTCTGGAGTGGGTGACTTGCCCACTGGTTCTGGAGAAGGCAACATGGCCATTGCTTTGTCCTGGGGAGTGCAAGGCCACAGTCTCTGCAGTGGGTGACATGCCCACTGGTTCTGGAGGGGGCGACATGCCCATTGGTTTGTCCTGGGGAGTGCACAGCTGCAGTCTCTTGAGTGGGTGACTTGCCCACTGGTTCTGGAAGGGGCAGCTTGCACAGTAGCACCTGGAGGGTGGACTACATGGCGTCCGCCGGCGGTGATGGCTGTACTGTGGTGGTGGTTGGAGGAGGCTCCTGGCCAGCCCCTGCACTCACTGATGGCTGCACATCCACAGCTGGCGTGGGGGCCCCGTGACAGCTGGTGGTGGTGGCGGCGGTGTTTGCCTGACAGCTTCCGCTGGTGTAAGGTGCCTTGTCTCCTCCTGTTCATGGGTTGGGGATTCCTTACCCTTCCTGGCAGGGGTGGATGAGCTCTTCCCCACTCTCCTGGTGGTGCAGGCTCCTTCCCCTTCTTCACAGCTGGAGCAGGTTACTTCCCCTTCCTCACAGCTGGTAAAGGCCCCTTCCTCACAGCTGGTGAAGGCCCCTTCCCCCTTCCTCACAGCTGGTGAAGGCCCCTTCCCCCTTCCTCACAGCTGGTGAAGGCCCCTTCCCCCTTCCTCACAGCTGGTGAAGGCCCCTTCCCCTTCCTCACAGCTGGTGCAGGACTCTTCCATTTCATCCCTGTGGTGCTGGCTCCTTCCCCTTCAGTGTTGTAGGTTTGGTATCCTTACCAGCACGATTAGGTGGTGCTACCACTGTCCCTGTGGCTGAGGTGCTGGGCTTTGTCCTTGGAACCCTGCCCATACATGCAGGATGGAGGGAAGGGTAGGGAAGAGGTCAAACTGGGCAAGGAAAAGTTTTTTAGGGACATTGGGGCAGGAGGAGGGTGGAGTAATGGGAGTGGTTGTTAGAGGTATATGTCTGCTGGATTTGGGTGCAGGTGCATGGGCTGTATGCTGATGTGAGGTGGATGGCTGTTGGGTGTCTGAGTGCTTGCTTTTGTGTTCTTTAGGAGGGGGGTGGACAGACACGGTTGCAGAGGACACCAAGGACGCGTTCATGGATGTTGTGGAGGTGTCTGCCAGTGTGGTGTGTGTTCTGTTTGGTGTGGTGATGCTGATAGTGGATGTAGATGTAGTGCATGCAGGCATGAGTGTGGACGTAACTGAGAGGGAGGTGGAGGAGGGGGAGACAATGGAGGCTGTGGATGTTGTTGTGTCTGCAACAATATGGTGTTTGTGTGAGTGTCTGTGGGATGAAATGTGGAGCTTGTGTTTGCCTGTGCCACTCTTGTATGTTGCCTTGTGTGCATGCTTGTCCGTCTGGGTGCTTGGGGTGGGTTGGGGAGAATGGGACTGGGAAGTGGAAGATGGAGTGGAGACGGTAGAAACAGGGAAAATGGCTGCCATCAGAGAGGAGGCACAGCCTGAATCGATCTCTGTTGGGCCGCCAAAACACCATGAATGCCCTCCAGGAATGCACTGCATTGCTGCATTTGGGATGCCAGCCCATGGGTGGCATTCACAATGGTTGACTGCCCTACAAAGATGGATCTAAGGAGGTCAATAGCCTCCTCACTCAGGGCAGCAGGGCTCACTGGGGCAGGGCCTGAGGTGCCTGGGGCAAAGGAGATGCCCACCCTCCTGGGTGAGCGGGCACGGGCAACTTGCTGAGGGGCTACTGGGAGGGCAGTGCTGGTACGGGTGTGGCGGCTGTACCTGCAGCTGGGGTGGTCACAGAGGTGTCTGCCACCACCAGGGAGCTCCCATCGGAGGAGGTATCAGTGTCTGTGTTGTCCCCAACAGTCACCGCCATGGTGCTCCCCTCGCCCTCCGTCCCACTGGTTGCGTCAGTGGACTTTGCCTCCAGGGTTCTGTGGGATGCAGCTCCCTCTGTCGCCGGTGCCTCTGCTGCTCCGCCAATGCTAATGCACACAAGGACATGATGACAAAACAAGAAAGGGGGAGGAGAGACACAGAGGATACACTGAGTCAATGACTGGACCAACACCACCCTTGGCATAGACAGCACCCTCACACACAGGGAACAGGCCTACAGCACTATGCATTGCACTACCAGTGAAATGGCTAGTCACCAAAGCATGAGGAGGAGCACACACTACTAAATGCAGCACACCTGGGACCCACGCAGCCCTGCCTAGAAGTGAATACTGAGAAGCTAGGATACCTGTATTTGTCATGCAACCCTTACCCTTCAGAGGAACTACGCTGCTATGTCTGGCCTGGCCTTAGAGGCACCCACTAACACACAATCACCACCCGGATACCAACCCACCAGCCATAAGTTGTAATGATACCCACTGTTCTCACCCCCTTGTGGCTGCTGTGATTCCCTCAAGCACCCATCCAGCTCAGGGTAGGCCACTGCCAGTATGCGGGCCATCTGGGGGGTCAGGGTCCGATGGGCACCCCTTCCTTGTTGGGAAGCCATCCCCAGCTGGGCCTCCGCAGTCTTCCGTGCCCAGCATCTCATGTCCTCCCACCGTTTCAGACAGTGGGTGCTCCGCCTTCCATAGACCCCCAGGGTCTGCACGTCCTTGGCGATGGCATGCCATAATCCCTGCTTTTGATGGGCGCTGACCTGCAGAGGTAATACATACAGGAGAACTCCTGTAAACAAACAGTCCAGCCTGTCACTCACATGACCCACCATACCCGATCCCATCACCATTGCAACACACATAGGCCAGCTCACAACATGTACACTGCCAAAAGACAATCCCCCCCCAACCCCCACCCACCCCTACACAATGCCTTCACACAAATCTCCATGCATTCATGCCACATGCATCGTGCCCACAGTGTACTCACCTGTTGGTCCGGAGGCCCATACAGAAGTCCGTACTGGGGTACAACCCCATCCACCAGTCGCTCCAACTCATCCGAAGTGAAGGCTGGGGCCCTATCCCCGGTGACACAGGCCATGGTAGGTTCTAGACACAGATCACAGCAGCACATGCGTTGTAGGTCTTCTCCTGTGGAAGGTCAGGAAGCAAGTGAGGATTGAGATAGAAAATGGCGGTCACGTCTGCGGCGGTGTACACTGTCACTGCCGGCGTACATCCCCATTGCCCACGGTACCCCATAGGGCCCAATATAATCCAATGAGGAATTGCACGGCGGTTCACGACCGCCTACAGCCAGGGCACACAACGTTGGCAGAATTACCTCACTTCCACCTGTCCCTCCACACAGGACAGGCGGTCGCCATTTCAGGGGGGGTAAAACAGACCTATCAATAATTTCTGCGCCACAGGATAAATAGGCACATACTTTTCAATTCTGAATGCACTATGTACACGGAGGTTGGGGTTTCATTGTTCAAATTGCGACAGCCTACTAACTCTTGTGTCCCTTAGATTCGTACAGCTGCAGATGAATAGGAGATGGAGACATACCCCTGTGTACAGACCCCAGGTGGACTATGCTGGAGAACAGGCACATAATACTCACCTATAGACTGGACAGGGCTACAATCATAGAGCTGTGTGCCCAGTTGGAGCCTGACCTGATCTCAACTATGCGTCATCCCACTGGGATCCCCCCTCTTGTGCAGGTTCTATCAGTGCTCCATTTTCTGGCAACATGTTCTTTCCAAGTGACAGTGGATTTGGCAGCAGGAATGTCATAGCCAACGTTCTCAATCGTGCTGGCAAGAGTCTTGTCCGCCGGGTAAAACACATGTGCAGCTACATTGCGTTCCCCCAGGTGGAAGATTTGGCCACTGTGAAGGTCGGAATTTATGCAGTGGGACATATCCCCCATTTTATTGGGGCGGTTGATAGTACACATATTGCATTCCTCCCCCCCCCCAGCAGAAAGAACAGGTGTACAGGAATCATAAGGGTTTCCACTCCATGAATGTGCAGATGGTGTGCTTGGCGGACCAGTACATCTCCCACGTTAATGCTAAATATCCAGGGTCGGTGCATGATGCCTTTGTCCTGAGGAATAGCAGCATCCCAAATGTGATGGCCCAACTACAGAGGCACAGGGTGTGGCTTAGAGGTGAGCCTGGGTCCCCACCCAGTGCATGTTGGTGTATGCCTCTGCTATTAGCCAAATAGGATAGTGTGTGGCTAAATGTTGTCCCTCAATACTTGCAGGTTACTCTGGCTACCCAAATCTATCATGGCTGCTGAACCCTGTGAGGAATGCCAGGACAAGGGCTGAAGAACGTTATAATGAGGCACATGGGGCGAACCAGAAGGATAATTGAGAGGACCTTCGGTCTCCTGAAGGCCAGGTTCAGGTGCCGCCATCTAACAGGTGGATCCCTGTGCTACTCAACCAAGAAGGTCTGCCAGATAGTAGTGGCATGCTGCATGTTGCACAATCTGGCCCTCAGACGCCATGTACCTTTTCTGCAGGAGGAGGAGGAGGCTGGAGATGCCCCTGTGGCAGTAGTGGACACTGAGGATGAGGAGGGAGAGGACGAGGACAACAGAACATTAGTGATCCGTCAGTACTTCCAATGACACACAGGTGAGACAGTGCACTTCACAGTTCCATGACTATTGGTGTATTCTGTGTGGCATTACCCACTTGTTTCCTCTACTTACTGTCACCTATGGATTATCATTTTACAGATGTTAGTGATATCACAACAATGTCGTGATGTGATCACAACAGCCAGCAACAGGTCATTCATTCTATGCTCTCACTATGTGCAGATCATTTGAAATGGATGTGGCTGTTTCAATCAATACAAATTTGCAATACATGAAATACTAGTAGTCGAGTTTTATCCAAGGGTGTTTATTGTAGTGCTAATAAATTGAGGGGAAGTGCAATGGAATGGGGTGATGATGGAGAAAAGTCCAGGTTACTGTTCCAGTCTGTTTGTAGCACAGGTGCAGTGTCCAAATGGACATAGGAAGGGGAGCAATGGCAGTTCAAGGTGGACAAGGTGACTGTGAGGGACACAAGGGGGACAATCAGGAGAGTCTCATTTCCTGGTGGTGGTCTTGGCAAGTGTCTCTGGCTTCTATCTGGGTCGCAGGGAACGTTTGCGGGGTGGTTCACCTTCTGCAGGAGGAGGGGTGCTGGTGGCATGTGGGTCCTGTGACGGGGCCTCCTGGCCACTAGCGGAAGTGGAGGGCTGTTCAGTTGACTGGCTAGTGGTAGGGGCCCGCTGGTGGTCTGTTGCCTCCCTCATGATGTTGGCCATGTCTGCCAGCACCCCTGCAATGGAGATCAGGGTGGTGTTAATGGCCTGCAAGTCCTCCCTGATCCCCTGATATTGTCCCTCCTCCAGCCCCCTATTCTCCTGCACGTTGTCAAGGATCTGGCCCATTGTGGCCTGGGAATGTTGGTAGGCTCCCAGGATCTCGGAGAGTGCCTCCTGGAGAGCCGGTTCCCTTCTCCTGTCCTCCCCCTGGCACACAGCAGTCCTCCTAGTGTCCCTGTTGGCCTGTGCCGGTGTTGCCCACTGCCACTGACCCCAGGTCCCTGATTGTCTTGTTGGTGAGGTGTGGCTTGGGGTCCCGGTCAGGTGGGCACACTGCTCATTGGCTTGTCCTGGGGACGGAGGTGTGGGTGCTGTGGTGTTGGTTCCTGATGGGGAGGCTCTGTGGTGGTCTGTGAGTGGGCTTAGGTGACCGGCTGTCCAGTGGTCCCTGATGGGCCAGGTAGTTCCTCCAGATCCAGAAATCCAGAGTTACTGTCATCACTGGGGGCCTCTTCTGTTGGGAGCCTGGATAGTGGTGGCACCTCCTCTCCACTGACACTGGCTGGGGTACCTGTGGGGATGTAAATGATGTATTATGCTTCAAGTGTATGACATTTGTACTTCCGTAGCTTCTCCTCTTTGGTTGGTGTTGCTCTGCCAGTTTTTGCTTGTGTATGGTGATGTATTGTGGTTATGTTAGTTTCCCTATGCCATACATGCTTTAGTGTTTGGTGTACATGCAGGGTTGGGAGGGCTGTCCATGCATTGGTATAGCATGCAGTGCTGGGCATTGTGATTAGTCTTATGTGTAGGTGCAGTGTGTGGGATGGTGTGGAGTGAGGGCAGTGAGGTGAGGGGGTGTGATGGCATGCAGGTACGGGGGTTGATAAGTAGTAAATGTTGACTTACCAGTGTCCAGTCCTCCGGCTACTCCAGCGAGTCCCTCAGGATGCAGTATTGCCAGTACCTGCTTCTCCAATGCTGTGAGCTGTGGGGGAGGAGGTGGGGGTCCACTGCCAGTCCTCTGATGGCGAGCTGGTGCCCTGCTGCTATGGAACATACCATCCCCTGTAGGTCGTTCCACCTCTTCCTGATGTTGTCCCTTGTTCTTGGGTGCTCTCCCACGGCGGTGACCCTGTCCACGATTCTCCGCCATAGCTCCATCTTCCTTGCTATAGATATCTGCTGTACCTGTGCTCCAAAGAGCTGCGGCTCTACCCTGACAATTTCCTCCACCATGACCCTTAACTCCTCCTCAGTGAAATGGGGGTGCCTTTGTGGTGCCATGGGTGTTGTGTGATGTGTGTTGGTGAGGGTGTGTTAAGTGATGTGGTGGGGTGTGTGATGTGGAGTGCGTGAGGGGTGTATGGTTGTATGTGGTGTGTGTCTAGTTGTCTCTGTGCTCTTGTTCTCAGTCTCCTGGCAGTAATTGTTGTTTGTAAAGGGTTGTGGGTAATGTGGGTGTGTGTTTTATAGTGCTGTGGGTGAGTGGGTGGGTGGGTGTGGTGTGTGTTTGGTTGTCAGGTGTGTATTTTTCGTATTGGCCAATGTAGTGTTGTTTTTCTTTATGTGGGTGTCCATTCTGAGTGTGGCGATATGAACCGCCAATGGTTTACAGCCATTGAATGTCCGTCGTGGTGATTCGTGCGTCAAAATGTGGTGGGCGTTGTTTTGTTGTCATAACGTATGGGTTTTGGGACCACCAATTTATCACTGATCTTTGGTCTGGCGGATTTGTGTATGTGACTGAATTCTGTCTGATTGGTGTGTGCGTGTCATAATATTGTGAACGGATATCCGCCACCGCGGTGTTATGTTGGAGGCTATCAGCGTGGCGGTAAGCGGGATTTACCGCCAGTGTCATAATGAGAGCCAAAGTCCTTCGTCATGCATCACGCATCTGACAGCAAAGGACACCCCCAGGAGTTCCAAGCAGGTGATCAGCGTGGTCAGTTCATCTTCTGACCAATATCCACCTATGGTAACCTCTCCACAGTGAACTCCCTATCTCGAACGGGTTGTGTCTGATTCTATCATGAAATCAGGAACTGCCCCATATATGGCCTTGCCATTCCAAGCCTCCATGCAGTCTAGCCCCCACTGCATCTTCACCTTTTCTTTCTCAGAAAGCTCCACCTCCTCTGTGTAGGAGAGTCCTGTTTTTAAATGGGAGGTCTTCTAGTGCTGCAGAGCCTTGTAAGGCAATGGACCTGGGAAGATAACCTAAATTGATGATGGTAACAGTCCAACCAGTCTGACCAAGAATCTTATAAACAGTTGTACCTGCCTAGGGCCATTCCGTTTCTTCTGCGGACGCTTCAGAATATATGGAATAGAGTCCATGACAAAGCCTAGAAAAGACGTTCTAACTTAAAGCTCACCTACAGCTCTTCTTGAATGATATTGCTAAAACAGAGTATTATACCAATCCCTCTGGCTCTTGGTGAGGTACCAAGGGGATGATGACAGGCTGAAGGGAAGAGCAGTGAACTTGTAGGTACTGTACATCTGAACTGAAGAAATCTTCTGTGTGGAGGGAATATGGAAACTGAGAAATACATGCACTTTAGATCGAGCCTTACCATCCAGTGGTAGGGAAGCAAGATATCCTTGAGTAGATGAATCCTATTGTATTCCCAGAGGTTCATAAGTAGGCGATAACCCTTAGGGGGCTAATCAGGGGTCTTCTGGCAGGGGATCTTCTGCACAGCCTGGGGTTTAAGAGGCCTGATATACCCTGAGCCTTTCCCAGGCAGAAGTATGCCGCTCTGAACAGAAGTGAGCAAGAGACTTTTTCTTCCGGGGGGTCCAAAGCAGAAATGACCACCTTCTGAAGTACGTAATAAGTTGCCTCAACCAAACTGCTGTCAATCGGTAGAACATATTGCCCCACCCTGACCTGCACTGGATAACTAGAATCCTGTGACTGCGCCATAATGATTGATTCAGATGTTGATTTAATTGGCAAACAGGCCATGGGAAGATGGAAAGAGAAGGCTAGAAAACACTTCATCCTTTACAGTTGCTACCAAAAAAGGCCAGTCTAGCTGTAGAACCAAAACAATAATCTCCCTTGAACATGTATGGTCAATGAGAGATCAAAATCCAGATATAAAAGGCAATGCACCCAAACTGAAAGGAACAAACAGCTTGTAATAGATTCGGCATTTGACGTGCCTGCCCAATGCTCGCTCTCTTCATGGAAGTCTTGAGACCATAAAACAAAAAAGACATGGATCAGACATGGGAAAGCGAGAGGCAGAGCTGAAGAATGCACCCTTCTACGGGTGTGCTGGGTACAATGAACCACAAGCTGAAGTGGTGCTCCGTCTCATAACAGCCTATGAGTGGAATTTAAAGAATGCCCTAGACAGATGGGAAAAAGCCTTTCCAACACAATCTGACACCCCTGGAGGAGACCAGTGTGGGTCAGGTGGGCTTAAACAATTAAACATGTGCAACATTGACCATCAAACACAGATCAGGTGGCGCCATGTGAGTCGGTGGGAAAGATACCAAAAGCCAAATCACAATTCAGATTTATTCAAAATTCAAACCACAATAAGAAAGGAAATAAATTACACTTATCTGGCTGCTGAGCAGCGAAGAACCTGGAAGTGCTACTTTAATGATGTCCATTATATGTGGATAGGAGGGAATGTTATTGGCTATAATTTTTCTGAGAAGCTCATTAGATATGTAGTCCCTATATTTTCTGTTATTGAGTTATAGCTGCAGAGTGGTAATACAGAAGAAAGATAAGCATAAACAAAAGCCTACGGGTTCTCGCATGAAATTGGTGATAATGGTTAAAAGTATTGCAGTTAATGCACATGATCACCTAAATGTCTTTGCCTTATAATATGTAGATAATGTCAGTCCATGTACTACAACCAACTGCTGTCTTTTAGCAATAAGTAAAATGAGTGTCAAGTTACCTGTGCAAAAGAACGATGCCAATCTTGAAGTCAGGGGACTATGAAAAATATTTTGTCTCAGACTGACAGTGCATGTAGGGCTTAGAAGTTGTTTAAGAATTCCAACAACTAACAGGGAGTATTCAATGACCCCATCATTTCTGAAGATCACAGTGACATTAGTTTACCTAACCACAACCATCTCTGAAAGTGTCTGTTCATGTGGTTGGGAAAAATATCATCATGTTGGCTGTTTAAGACATTCCTGATTGCACACTCATGATAAAATAACTATCTTATTTTCAACTTTCCTGAACTAATATTGTCTGCAAACTAATCCCAAGGAAGACTGAAAATCTGAAAAAAGGGTGATGTGCAAAACTGATTTAATGTTTAAATCTTCTAAGTATGCATTTGGTGAAAGTGTGCATCTATTGACGAACATTGGAAACAAAGAATACATTATTCACATAGTAACTATAGCCCTCCTCTCCCCATGAAACATATTCACTCCTGATCCACCTACCAACCACCATCCTTTCCTCTAGACAGGAATGCAAGAAAGTACAATACCACAATGCAGAGTTATTGTGGATAAATTGTGCCTCTGTTTGGGGGGGTTGGGGGGCTGTAAGCATGCACAATACAATTTATAGTATGTTCTGTCATATTAGTAACTTTTTCATATGCTGCAAAACATATTTCGAGTTGGAAAAATTCAATCTTGATATATAAATTCTCATTTAAAATAAAAACATTAATGACTTGCCATCTCATTTATAGTATTCCGTACATTAGACTACAGAAGGAATGATACTGGAAATGCAGTTCAAAACTTTCGTCACATAAACACACATTACCTTATCAAGTCAGTAACAAGAACCTTCATATTTCGTTAAAACATTTTTTTACTGTTGTATTACCACTAATGTTTAAGAAAGCTTTGCCCCTTGTACTTACAGACTGTGCCAAAACCAAGAATCAAGAATATGCGAGTTAGAAAATCATCAATTCTGCCCTATTATTTAATCATTGTTTGAACAAAAGGTACCTAGTCTTACATTCCGACATTCCTAAACTTCAGCTTGATGCTGTGTTTGAAACTGAGTGTAAGCATGTTTGCCACACACTATTTAAGAAGCATGTAAAATAAACTGGACTATTGTGAAAGGGTCTGCACCTGCAGAAAATAAGTTTAAGATTCACCGACACGTGTAGCTCTTTATTTCCTTTTACTTAATGATATAAGTAGAAAAGTGCCTGAAGCTCTTATCTGGAGCGAACAAGAAAAGTTTTTAGTGGTGTAAATTCTTTAAGAGCAATAGGATATCACAATCGACATGCAAATTAAGAGAATGAATTAGAATAGATCACTTTTAATGATTTATTGGATGATATTGTAAAGCTGGGAAAACACAAGAATAAGTTTAAAAACAATAGAACGTAGTTAACAAGAATTAGTGCTTTCTAGGCAGCAGCAGCAGGCCAAAGGTGTCAAGAGTGACTGTGCGACAGACATAAGAAATTAGAGCTTACCCAGAAGAACCAGCTTGCTCAAAGTCTCTGAACGGTCCACATAATCACGAAGTGTAAAAGAAGATGGGGGAAGCAGAGGCTCTGCTACAATCTGCATGGCTTCATCTTCTGAAATTTCCTCCAGAGGTGATACAGGCAAGACATCATCAATTTCTGGCAATAAGAAAAAGCATTCTTGAAGAAGGTACTTACTTTTCGGCCTGAGCCTTTTTAAAACACAATCACAGAATATTTTCCTACTGAACGGTCTGATAACTTTAGCTAGTGCAATAAAATAGTTCAATAGTAAAACAATTTTGAGCTATGATTATGTAGTTTTTTGCAGAATAGTTTTGCAAGTGAAACTGATTACTTTTTCATTACATGATGGCTAATAAACGAAAAAGGGTTTGGTGAGTGTTACATAATCTCCTTTAAATAAGATTAAATAAACAAGATTTAAGGTGCCTGGACACTCAATGATGTGTGTTTAGAAATTCCATGTGGTTTGGTATCAATGTTATGTCCGATCTGCAGCAACAATGGAACATGACCATATCACATGTTAGTCTGTCACATATATTTTCCTGCAAGTCTCATTCACCAATAGCCATGTTATACTTCAGGGACAGAATGCTGAGAACAAACTGCAGAAAACCATGTACAGCGCTCCACTGACATTTTTGCTACTTTTCAGCAATGGGAATTCCACACACATACAAACAGAAGATTATGTGCAGCCAGGTTTGCATTAGGAGGCTCTCTACACTTTATCCAGCATACCTTCCTTGGTATAGAGTTAAAAATATATATAACCATGTCATTCGCCTCATGTGATATGCAGAGGTATTTATAACGATTTGTTTTGGAGAACTGTGATATTCAGTTCTTTAACTCAAACACTTAAAATCAGAGACTCTAGCAAAAACTGAAATGTAAGGAGAAAAAAAACAACTGCACCAAATGCAAGGATGTTATTTTTAAATTCTGCTAATATTTAAGACTTGTAATTTTTAGGTCTGACATCAGTTAGGACCTTTTAATTTTACTAAAATTATATGTATAATATACTTACTTATAGGTACTTTTATCCAGCCCACTTCATCTGATGTTGTGTCATAAAGCAATGGATCAGCACAAGTCAGCCACTGGCTAGCTTCATTGTGGGTGACTACGTTTTGCTTTGACAAAGAGCACGCAGTAGTTCCCTGAAATTCGAGGGACTCTTGTTACAATGTGTGCTTTCTAAAACAAACCAATTGTTTTGCTTTAAGATTTTCTTTTATATAGGTCCTGCTAGCTCCCCAAAACAAAATGTTTTACAAAAACTAAAACAAAACAAATCAAGCATTTAGAGGACCAAAATGCTGGCAACCAATGGCGGATCTATTGGCTTTGCCAACTTTTTTTGCTTTCCTTGGCAGTAAAAAGATTCACAGAAACTGTAAAATGCACCTGCTCTGTATACACCAACAGACTGTTTTACTAAGATGTTTGCAAGGGAATTAGCCACAATATTATTTTGTTTATATCACTAGGGGCCAAATATTGGATCACAGTCGTTTGAAAAACATGTTTTTCTAAGTTTAAAGATGACAAGGCGCTGGATACAAGTTGAGTTTAATTACAAGTAAGTTCTGTAAAGTGAGGTGTGCTCGTGGCTACCCTGTCATTCAGTCAGCATCAACTGAGAAAGTTCAACTCAGACACACTCTATTATACACATACCATTCTCATAGTAAAGTACATGATGCCATCAACTGCTTGAGACATTTACCACTGGACACTATGGCCCTCATTACAACCCTGGCGGTAAATGCCGCTTACCGCCGTGCAGAAGACCGCCAACATACCGATGTGGCCGCGGAATTCCGCTACAGGTATTACGACCCACAGCTCGGAATCCGCCATAATACAGACACCCACACAAGTCCGCCACACCAAAGGTCAGTGATAAACTGGCGATAACAATCCCCACACCGTCACGCCAACAAGAATACACCCACACTATCACGACCCACGAATCAACACAGCGGTCTTTCAACCCCGGTAATCCATTGGCGGTACACACCGCCGCGCTCAAAATACACACACACATACAAAACACAACCACATTGGACAAATCGAAATACACACAACTGATACACATACACACACCACACCCACACACCCAATCCAATATAAAGCACACACCCACATCACCCACCAACCCTTACTACCAGAAATTTGAAAGCAGGCCAGAGAGAGACACTACCTAAAACAACACCAGCATCCACAGACACACAACACCATCACTTACACAACATCCACGCACCTCAAACAACACATCCCCTCACACATCACAACACACACCACCTCACACATCACCCACACCACATCATGGCACCTCAACGACACCCCAGGTTCTCTGAGGAGGAGCTCAGGGTCATGGTGGAGGAAATCGTCCGGGTAGAGCCACAGCTATTCGGATCACAGGTGCAGCAGACATCCATTGCAAGGAAGATGGAGCTATGGCGGAGAATTGTTGACAGGGTCAACGCAGTGGGACAGCATCCAAGAACACGGGATGACATCAGGAAGAGGTGGAACGACCTACGGGGGAAGGTGCGTTCCGTGTACTCCAGACACCAGATTGCTGTACAGAGGACTGGCAGTGGACCCCCACTTGCTCCCCCACAACTAACAACATGGGAGGAGCAAGTCTTGGCAATACTGCACCCTGAGGGCCTCGCAGGAGTAGCAGGAGGACTGGACTCTGGTAAGGCAAATCTTTACTACTTTATCCCCCACCCTACCTGCATGCCATCACATACCCCACCCTTACCCTCACACCAACAACCCACAGTTACCCCACCAACACAACCCACACATCTCAAAACCAAGCCCTGCATGTAACACCAATGCATGGACACCCATCACCAAAGCATGTCCACTACAGATACCCACACAGACCCCAAACCAACTATCACACAAGGACCAAGCCAAGAATGCAAGCACTGGAGTACAGGGTCACTCACCCATTGCACACGATGGCACAAACAGATGCAATAATCATGCCTTTACACCCCTACAGGACCCCTACCCAACGTCACCGGACAGGAGGTGCCAGACATATCCAGTCCCACCACAGAAGAGACCCACAGCGATGACAGCAGCTCTGCACAACTGGATCAAAATGACCAGCCCGGCCCATCAGGGACCTCGGGACAGTCGGTTCCCCTGACACAGTCACAAGCTGTCAACACCAGGACAGTGCGCGCTCTACGGGCATCTAGAATGCAAAAACCCAACACTCGCAAGATAATGTAATTTATGCATTGTGATGATATGTTATTGTTTAACCTTTTGCATTGCAGAATTCCATCCAAAAGATTCATTTTTAAGGTGCTTATAAATACTGTACATTTGCAATGTATTGCTGCAGACATTCAGAGTGTGTTAGGGTGTGGTCCCTTTCCAGGGCCTTCTAGAGACTTTCCCTGCAACATGCCTGGGCGTGATTCTAGGTTGGGCCAAGACTCTATAAAAGAGAGTCAGCCCAACTTCCAGTGCTCACTATTCAGAGGTCCCGGTGCAGAGCAGCAGCTTCTTCCTGAGCTCCTGTCCCGGCGGCCTATTTGGATTTTCCAGTCTTCTGCACTCATCTCTCATTGGTGATTACTGTTTCCAGGCGGTAAGACGGTGTTTGGACATTTCCCAACACGGTAATTGAGAATTTTCATATTCTTGATTTTAATTCTTAAATGAATAACAGATTACTTGTGTGCTGCCATTTTTTGACATTTGTATGGTGGTTTGCAAATAGGGAGGACGCGCAATTTATTCCATAAAGATTTGACTTCGTTATTACATTGTTGTTCATTGCGCGCTGATATTTCTTGACATTTACATGATGTTTTACGATTTGGCAAGACTTGCAACTCGTTTCATGAGCATTTAACTTTGTTGTTCATTGCGCGCTACCTTTTCTTGACATTTACATGTTGGCATTCGAATCGGCGAAACGCGCGATTCACTTCTCATGTGTAATTCATGCTGTTGATTGTGCGCTACCATTTTCTAGCATTTACATGGTGGCATTCGAATCGGCAACAAGCGCGATTCTTTCCCTGAGTGCTTTTCATGTTGTTCATTGTGCGCTACCATTTCTTGCCATTTGTATGGTGGCATTTGAATCGTCAAGACGCGCAATTCTTTCCTCGTGTATAAATAATGTAAATTACTGTGCGCTACTATTCTAAGACACTTTTTTGGTAGCATTTCAAGTTGACACGTTGCGTGATTTATTCCTTGAATCTACGTTGTGTGATTTCATGGTGCACAATCCTTTATGGTGTTTAATACTCATATAAAAATCTGCAATGTGCGCAATTCACTTCCCAATGTTTTTTCTGAGATGAACACAACAATACCAGAGTTCTAGATGTAATGCTGTGTGTTCCTGATATATATTCTTAAAAGGAGATTCATATGGTTGTTTAGAAATTGCTCAGAGTGTTTCCTGATTCTCATGCTAAAGAAAGTACTCAAATCTGAAAGTCCTATTTAACTTTTCCTGTTTCCTCCTCAGGCATTCGGTCATCTAAAGCCTAGTCAGTTTTAGGACTATTTTAGGGTTGTTCATGTTTTTTCAGAAAAGACGAAGCTTAGAGTTGTAGCATGGTACTGATTTCATGAGATATAATTTTGATGTTGTGTTTTAACCTTTTGCTTCCTACAGGTCTCCTTCCCAGCTGTTCCCGTCCTAATCCCCTTTCCCCACTTGGACTCTCTTAGACTCTGTGATAAATCTAATCAGAGTATTGGAGCTGTCTTGTGGTGGAAGTGTTGGGAACGTGCACAGACCCCGAGGATCTGGTGACTCTGACACAAGCCACCACAGAGCCTCCTCCCTCAGGAAACACCATCACAGCACCCACCCAGCGGGCCCATCCCTCTGTTCCCAAGACACGTCAATCAGCAGTGTGTCCACCACTACAGGGAACCCAGGCAACCCCACTAACACAGGATGATGAGGGACCTGGGGGCAGTGGGCACACAGTTCAGGGGACAGAGGCAAAGGACAACAGGGAAGCTGGGAGGACTGCTGTGCGACAGGGGTTGACAGGCCCAGGGAACCCACTCTCCACGAGGCACTCTCCAACATCATGGGAGCTTACCATCATTCCCAGGAGACAATGGCAACGGTACTGGCCAAGTTTCAGGAGACCCAGCGGCTGCAGGAGGAACACTACCTTGGGATCAGGGAGGACTTGAAGTCCATTAACAACACCCTGGTCACCCTTGCAGGGATGCTGCAAGACCTTGTCAACACCAGGAGGGACACAGTGGCACAACAAGGGGCCCCCGACACTAGCCTGGACGATGAACAGCCCTCCATCTCTGCCGGCACTAGTGGACAGTAGGCACGACACTAGCACCCCACCCCCTGCAGATGGAGAACCACCCCGCAAACGGTCCCTGAGCTCCAGGAACAAGACAGAGAACATTGCCAAGACCCCCACCAGGAAATGAGACCTCCCTGAATGTCCCACTTTGTTACCCTGTCCATCCTTCAACTACTTCCTATGTCCCTTTGGACAATGCACCTGTGAAACAAATAGACTGGACTCTGCCATGGACATTCCTCCACCATCCCCCCAGCCCATTTTACAACCCCCTCCACTTATTAGCACAGAAATAAACACACTTCAATCACAAAACTATCTGGAGTCAGTCTGTGCTTTCACAAATGTGTAATTGCAATAACCACGGAATATAGCAATGTCAATTTACTTGTGCACATACCGATGTAACACAGCTGTAGGCCTGGAGGAAATATAGCAGAGGGCACAAAGTGGGACCCACATCTGTGAAATGGAAAGCCAAAGTGACAAGTCAGGGTCCATACACCGAGGGAAAATGACAGACTTATGCTAGCTCCAAAAATTGTCTGAGATGTCGGAGGCAGTGACATCTTCTTACCTGTGTCTCACTGGAAGTATTGCATGATTATGTTGTTTCGGTTGTCGATATCCTCTTCTTCTGCCTCCTCTTCTTCACTGTCCACAGAATCCACAGCTGTCACAAGACCACCAGCTGGCCCATACTCCTGCAGAAAAGGCACCTGGCGTCACAAAGCCAGGTTGTGCAGCATACAGCAGGCCACGATTATCTGGCACACCTTCTTTGGTGAGTAGTAGAGGGAACCACCTGTCATATGGAGGCACCGGAATCTGGCCTTCAGGAGGCCAAAGGTGCGTTCGATCACCCTCCTAGTTTGCCAATGTGCCTCATTGTAGGGTTCCTCTGCCCTTGTCCTGGGATTCCTCACTGGGGTCAGTAGCCATGACAGGTTGGGGTAACCAGAGTCACCTGCAAATATCGAGGGACAAGAGTTAGACACACACTAACCCTTAGGGATAACCCCATACCAAGACACCTATTCACACTGTATTGGGTCCTTGGCCTCACCTATTAGCCACACACGGTGCTTCTGGAGTTGCCCCATTACATAAGGGATGCTGCTATTCCTCAAAATGTAAGCGTCATGCACTGAGCCTGGAAACTTTGCATTCACATGGGAGATGTACTGGTCTGCCAAGCACACCATCTGCACATTCATCGAATGGTAGCTTTTTCTATTTCTGTACACCTGTTCAGTCCTGTGGGGGGGTGGGGGGGGGGGGGGGGGTACTAATGCCACATGTGTCCCATCAATGGCACCAATGATGTTGGGGATATGTCCAGGGGCATAGAAGTCACCTTTCACTGTTGGCAAATTCTCCACCTGAGGCAACACGATGTAGCTGCGCATGTGTTTCAGCAGGGCAGACAACACTGGACAACACGTTAGAGAACATTGGCTGGGACATCCCTGATGCAATGGCCACTGTTGTTTGAAAGGAACCACTTGCCAGGAAATTGAGTACTGGCAGGACCTGCACTAGAGGGGGTATCCCTGTGGGATGGCGGATAGCTGACATCAGGTCTGGCTCCAACTGGGCACACAGTTCCTGGATTGTTGTACGATCAAGTCTGTATGTGACTATTATGTGTCTCTCTTTCATTGTCGACATGTCCACCAGCTGTCTGTACACCAGAGGATGCCGCCATCGCATCACCTGCCCCAGCAGACGTGCCTTATGGAGGAGAACAGCGAGCAGAGAGTCAGCCAACACTGAGGTATCCCAAAATGTCATTTACACAAATTTATTAATCCGCAATGTGCCTGTAACTGTGTGTATTCCAGGCCTACATAGGTGTGACGCAGTTATTATTAATGCCATGTGGTCCCCTGAAATGGCGGCTGCCTGACCTGTAAGGTGGGACAAGGGGATATGAGGTAACTGCGCTGGCGTTGTACACCGTCGTGGTGGGTGGTCAAAGACCGCGGCGCAATTTTGCATTGGTTAACACTGGGCCTTATGGGTCCGAGGAGCCAATGACGATGTACCCCGGCGGTGACGGTACGCGCTGCCGCGGATGTGACCACCATTTTCTGTCTTTTCACTCACTTGATTCCTGACCTTCAACAGGAGAGGACCTACACTGCAAGTGCTGCTGTGACTTGTGTCTGGAAGCGACGATGGCTCATGTGTCTGGGGAAAGGGCCCCTGCCTTCACTTCGGAGGAGTTGGAGAAACTAGTGGATGGGGTCCTCCCCCAGTACACGCAACTGTACGGTCCTACAGACAAACAGGTGAGTACACTGTAAGCATGCTGAATGGGCAATGCCTGCTTTGAGTGGTGTGGATGGAAGATACATGGGGGGGGGGGGGGGGCTGAGGCCTACATGTGCGGATGGGGAGTTTGTGTGCGTCCTGGCATTGGTGGGAACTGGTGGGCAATAAGTATGACGGTCCGGAGGGGTGAGTAATGTCCTTTCCCCCTTTACCATTCCTCTAGGTCAGCACCCACCAGACAAAGGCTATTTGGCGTGCCATCGCCAAGGACGTCCGGACCCTGGGGGTCTACCACAGACGGAGCACCCACTGCCGTAAAAGATGGGAGGACCTGCGCCGCTGAAGCAAGAAGACGGCGGAGGCCCAGCTGGGGATGGCCTCCCAATGCACCATGACCCCCCTGATGTTCCGGATCCTGGCCATGGCCTATCCGGAGTTGGATGGGCGCTTAAGGGCATCAAAGCAGCCACAAGGGGGTGAGTACACTCTCATTCAGCTGACTTTGCGCGCATTACGAGGTGTCTGGGCGGGGGAGGTGGGCAGTGGGTTCCCCTAGGCCAGGGCGATCTTGGTAGGCAAGGTCCCTTGTGAGGCAGGCTATGTGGCACCCCAACCCCACTAGTGGTTAGAGCCATCTACACCTAGGCAGGCTCCTGTGACTTCCAGGTGTGCAGCAATTGGGCTTAGGCCTCGTACCCCATTGGCATGTGATAAATCTAGGAACTCTAAGTGCATGGCGTAGTGCAGAGGGCTGCTCACTGTCTGTTGTGTCCGCCAACAGTAGTGGTGTTGCATGCACTGAACATGTTTTTCTTCCGTCTCCCCCCCACCCCCCTTTTTTGTGATCTCCCTGTTCTTGTGTGCAATAGCGCCATCAGGTGGAGGAGCATTGGCACCGGAGCAGGAGGGAGCTGCATCCCACTTGGCCCTGGAGGATGAAGCAACGGAGTCTGAAGGCACCAGTGGGACGGAGGGCTAGGGGGGCTTCACGGCGGGGACAGGATCAGAGACCAGCGACAGCGACTCCTCCTCTGATGGGAGCTCCCTTGCGGTGGCGGGCCCCTCTGTGCCCACCGCATCAACAGGTACAGCCGCCCCCCCCTACCAGCACCGCCCTCCCAGCAGCCACTCAGCGTCTGTCCCGTGCCCGCTCATCCAGGAGGGTGGGCATCTTCTTTGCCCCAGGCACCTCAGGCCCTGCCCCAGTCAGCCCTGCTGCCCTCAGTGAGGAGGCTATTGACCTCCTGAGATCCCTCACTGTTGGGCAGTCTACCATTCTGAATGCCATCCAGGGTGTAGAGAGGCAGTTGCAATAGACAAATGCATACCTGGAGGGCATTCATTCTGACCTGGCAGCCCAACAGAGAGCATTTCAGGCTCTAGCCTCAGCATTGATGGCAGCCATTGTCACTGTGTCCAGCCTCCCCCCTCCAACCTCCTCCACCCAGACCCAATCCCCGGTACCTCAGCCTATCCCAAGCACACCATCAGACCAGCATGCACACACATTAACACAAAAGAGTGTCTCAGGCAAACATAAGCACCACACATCCCACAGGCACTCACACAAGCACCATACCCATGCACACATACCAACATCCACTTCCTCCACTGTGTCCCCCTCCTCCACATCTCCCTCCTCCCTCCCAGTCTCGTCTCCACTCACACCTGCATGCACTACATCCTCAGCCACAACCTCCGTCACCAGCACGCCCATCACCACACACCGCTCACGTGCACTCACCACCCCCACTATCATTCACACATCCCCAGTGTCCTCTACCAGTGTGTCTGTGAGCCCTCCTCCCAAAGTACACAAAACACAGGCACACACCCACCCAACAGCCATCCACCTCACAACAGCCTCCAGCCCATGCACCTTCACCCAAATTCAGCAGACGTACACCTCCTACAACCACTACCTCTTCCTCCACTCCCAAACTCCCTCCATCTACCCGTCCCAGTGTGTCTAAAAAACTTTTCCTGTCAAACCTTGACCTCTTCCCTTCACCTCCCCCCCGTCCTTCCCCTAGGGCCAGGCTTTCCAGGTCCCAGCCCACCACCTCAGCCACCACATCCCCAGGCACAGTGGTGCCAGCAACTGCGGGGTCATGGAGTACACCAACCATCAGGGCTGCCAGTGTGCCATGTAGCGAGGGCAAGGACATTTCGCCACCTGCCAAGGTGAAAAAGGTGCCCACATCCCGGAGGGAGAAGCCGAAAACACCAGCCACCAAGGGGTCAGCGAAAACGAAAGGGGATAGTGGTAAGACAACTGCGCCACCATCAAAGGTGGGGAAGGGCCAAAAACTGAAGGGCAGGTCAGGAGAGGGCATGGTGGCACAGACTGAGGGACCAGTGTCACACCTTCTGTCCACGTCCATGCCAACCTGTATGGTGGCGAACACTACCACCTGCACCGCCTCCGGCACGTCTACAGCCGCTGCAACAGTCCCCAGCCTCTTCGCCGGTGGGCAGCCGTCCGAGGCTGCAGGAGACATCCTGCTTTCTCCCTCAGCAGGTGCTGACACATGCCCTGCCGCCACAGACCCTGCAGCCAGCACCGCCACAACAGACACCGCCGCCAGCACCGCCGCCACAGACCCCGCAGCCAGCCCCGCCACGACAACACCGCAAGAACCGCCAGCGGCCCCCCGACGTCCTCGGACAGTGGCACCACCGCTGACATGCCTACCATCCCCAGTGGTCAGTCGTCCGAGGCTGGTGGTGAGTTACAGGACCTTGGGCAGCTTCCATGAAGCTTTACTGTCATCACTGTTGTCACCTGCAGGTGGAATGCGAAGCTGCAGCAATGTGGGGTATGTCGCTGCCTCCATGGCTTATCATGCTACCTGTACCTTGGCAATCTCGTGGCACACACACCCAGGTGAGGGAATTGTACCGGCCACACTGCACGTGGAGCACTCTGGGCCCCAGGCCCCCTCCAGAACCAGTGGAGAAACACATCCACTACCTCAGTCCTTGGCAGGATGAAGCACTCTGGGCACAAAGCCCCCTCCAGAACCAGTGGAGAGATACATCCACTTGAGAGACTGTGGCTTGGCACTCCCCAGGATGAAGCAGTGGGCAAACCACCCACTGGAGAGACTTGAGAGACTGTGGCTTTGCGCTCCCCAGGATAAAGCAGTGGGCAAACCACCCACTGGGGAGACTGAGAGACTGTGGCTTTGCACTACCCAGGATAAAGCAGTGGGCAAACCACCCACTGGAGAGACTTGAGACTGTGGCTTTGCACTCCCCAGGATACATCAATGGGCATGGAGCCCCCTCGTGCAGCAGTGCCGTCGTGCGTTTATCTGGCTGAAGTGCCCCCCCTCCACCTGAGGTGCCTGTTTCATTTCGATCTGATGCCCCAGCAGTGTTCTCTCCGTTTCTAGTCAGATATCATGTGTGGGCTTCGCCCATGCATTTTGGGCCCAGTGGTCCACGGACAATGATTGGTGCACTATCCGGACTTGTGTAGTTGGTGTACATAATTGTGTTTACTGGATTTTGAACTTTGATAATGAGATTTCACATGATTAGATTTGTTCAAACCAATTCATTTTGTCCTTGCGTTCTTCCAGGGGGTGGGGGGGCCGGGGGGGGTTGTGTACTGTTGCTGCATGTATTTGTGTGTATGGTGGTGTGGGTGGGGGTGTTGCATGTGTGTGTCCCTCTCTCTTCCCTCCCCCTCCCCTGTGTTGTAGGTGCAGTACTCACCGTGGTTGTCGCCACAGTCGTTGGCGCTCCTGATAGAAGAGAAGGAAGACCAGCATCTGCAGTATCTTCAATTCGGGCTCCATGGCGTCCTGGTTCCTCGTGGGGTGTGGAGAGGTGGGTGTTTTCCCTTCTGTGTACTGTTTCTGCCATGTTTTTGTTCGCATTGGTTCTGCCCCGGAAAAGGGGGCGGATAGGCATCTTGTGATAGGGTGGTTGGTACACTGTCTTCTGCCTGTCTGTTGGCGGTTACCGCCGCGCTGTTTGTTTGTACCGCCGTGGAGGTCGGAGTGTTAAAGTGGCTGTCTATGTTGGCGGTTTCCACCATGGTCATGATTCCATTTTTTTTTCCGCCGGCCTGTTTGCGGTGTTACCGCCACTTTAACACCAACCGCTAGGGTTGTAATGAGGGCCTATATTGCTTTCCCTTTCCTGAGCAAACTAAAACATACTTTAGTCATACAACTGCAAGACAAACAACATAGGACAGCACAAATATATACAAAACTAGACACTTGATAGACTTGAAAGAAAACACAAAACAGGGGTGTAGGAAAATGGCTCCTTGTTGCAGAACCCCCCACTTTTTGCCTGATATTGATGCTGACTTGACTAAGAAGTGTGCTTGGGCCCTGCTAACCAGGCCCCAGCACCAGTATTCTTTCACTACAAATGTACCATTGTTTCCACAATTGGCACACAGTTAAGTCCCTTGTAAAAGGTACCAGTGGTACCAAGGGCCCTGTGACCAGGGAAGGTCCTTAAGGGCTGCAGCATGCGTTGAGCCACCCTAAGGGACCCCTCACCTAACACATGCACACTGCAATTGCAGATTGTGTGTGTTGGTGGGGAGAAAAAGGCAAAGCCGACATGGCATCCCCCTCAGGATGTCATGCACACAAAATACTGGCCTGTGGCATAGGTAAGTCACCCCTCTAGCAGGCCTTAAAGCCCTAAGGAAGGGTGCACTATACCACAGGTGAGGGCATAGCTGCATGAGCAATATGCCCCTACAGTGTGTATGTCTATTCTTAGACATTATAAGTACAGTGTGGCCATATTAAGTATATGTCTGGGAGTTTGTGAAAACGAACTCCACAGCTCAATAATGGATACACTGAATACTGGGAATTTTGGTATCAAACTTCTCAGAATAATAAACCCACACTGATGCCAGTACTGGATTTCTTACAAAATGCACACAGGGGGCATCTTAGATTTTACACAATCCTTCAGCGCAGGACTGACTGGTCTGTGCCCGCCTGCCACTGAGGGACGAGTTTCTGACCTCCTGGGGTGAGAGCCTTTGTGCTCTCTGAGGCCAGAAACAAAGCTTGCACCGGGTGAAGGTGCTTCACACCTCCCCCCTGCAGGAACTGTAACACCTAGCAGTGAGCCTCAAAGGCTCAGGCTTCGTGTTACAATGCCCCAGGGCACTCCAGCTAGTGTAGATGCCTGCCCCCCCAGACACAGCTCCCGCTTTTGGTGGCAAATCCGGAGGAGATAATGAGAAAAACAAGGAGTCGCCGCCCTCCAGCCCCTAAGGTGTCCAGAGCTGAGATGACTCCTTCCTTAGAAAATCCTTCCTCTTGCTTTGGAGGCTTTAGCCCAATAGGATTAGGGATGTGCCCCCCTCCCCAAAGGGAGGAGGCACAAGGAGGGTGTAGCCACCCTCAGGGACAGTGGTCATTGGCTACTGCACCCCAGCCCTAAACACCTCCCTACATTTTGTATTTAGGGGCAACCCTGAACCCAGGAAATCAGATTCCTGACGACCTAAGAAGAAGAAGGACTGCTGACCTGAAAGACCGAGACGACAACTGACTTGGCCCCAGCCCTACCGGCCGGTCTCCAGACTCAAAGAACCTGCAACAGCGACGCATCCAGCGGGACCAGCGACCTCTGCCGACTCAGAGGACTGCCCTGCAACCCAAAAGACCAAAAACCTCCAATGGACAGCGTCTCTGTCTAAACAACAAAGAAGAAACAATCTTTAAAGGGTCTTCAGCCTCACTCCGGAAGCGTGAGTCTCCAACACTCTGCACCTGACGGCCCCAGCTCGTGTCCAGAGAAACTAACACTGCAGCGAGGACCCCCAGGTGACTCCCACGACGTGGATACCCTGTGACGATCTCCCTGCACCCCCACAGCGATGCCTGCAGAGAGAATCCAAAGGCTCCCTCTGACCGCGACTGCCCGGTAACAAAGAACCCGACGCCTGGAAGAAGCACTACACCTGCAGCCCCCAGGCCAGAGAGGAACCAACTACCGGTGCTGGACTAACTGCAGGCAGCCCTCATCGTTGCCCAGTCAATGGCTGGCCCGAGAAGCCCCCCTGTACCCTGCCTGCATCGCCAGAGTGAGCCCCGGGTCTCTCCATTGATTTCTATTCAAAACCTGACACCTACTTTGCACACTGCACCCAGCCGCCCCTGTGCCGCTGAGGGTGTATTTTGTGTGCCTGTTTGGGACCCCCCCCAGTGCTCTACAAAACCCTCCAAGTCTGCTCCCCGAGGATGCAGGTACTTACCTGCTAGCAGACTGGAACCTTAGCACCCCTAGTCTCCATAGACGCCTATGTTTTTGGGCCCTACTTTGACATCTGCACCAGACAGGCCCTGTGTTGCTGGGTGTTTGGGGTTGACTTGAACCCCCAACAGTGGGCTGCCTATGCCCTGGAGACTGAACTTGTAAGCGCTTTACTTACCTGTACTTACCTCCCCCAGGAACTGTTGATTTTTGCAGTGTCCACTTTTAAAATAGGTTATTGCAATTTTTGCCAAAACTGTGTACCTTACTGTTTTACTTCAAAGTTGCATATTTACATATGCCAAGTATCTTACAATTTATGTACTTACTGGAATTCTGAATCTTGTGGTTCTAAAATAAATTAAGAAAATAATATTTTCCTATACAAAAACCTATTGGCCTGGAGTTAAGTCTTTGAGTGTGTGTTCCCATGTATTGCCTGTGTGTGTACAACAAATGCTTAACACTACCCTCTGATAAGTCTACTGCTCGACCACACTACCACAAATAGAGCATTAGTATTATCTATTATTGCCACTATCAACCTCTAAGGGGAACCCCTGGACTCTGTGCACACTATCTCTCACTTTGAGATAGTATATACAGAGCTAACTTCCTGCAAGGGGGAAATACAGATGATGAACTAATCAGAAATCTACCAACAATATAATATTAAGACCTAAAATGAGCAAGAACCTTTTTAATGAGAACAATCCTTCAAATAGGACTGCTTCAACCATAAACTTGAGCTGCATTGTCTCAAACTACTCTATTCAGATTCATTAGATTCTGACCAACTTTCATGACTTTATTAAATTTCCACCACTTTTGTCCACCAATTCTGTTCGCATTACCACATATATTCTCAACCAAAAAGAGACCACTAAACTTAAAACTATCTTTTTCAACATGTCCATTTTTCTTGATATGAAACATATCACCCACTAAAATTAAAGTAACTCTAACTTTTATCCTATTATCAAATTATAGTTTCTGGTTAGTTTGATCCACATCAACTCTGGATCTTAGAATGTCATCCACCTTTATGGAGTCACGGCCACCTTCTAACATTCTCTTCATCCATGAGGTACATCGTTTTGAAATGGGTTTCCTTCCCCTTATCAACTGCAATTGAGCCACTCCAGTTATTATGTGGGAAGTGGTGATATAAAACTATATTGCCACAATCTCACACTTACTAGCTACAGCCCAAACACATGGATCAATTTGTATTACTTCTTCCACCTTGTTGCCCATCCCTGGCCACCAATAACTCACTTGAAGCCTATATTTAGTCAGTCAATCTAGAACCAAAACGTCCCTTGTGTTCACTACAAATAATCTCTGGTCCTAGTATTCTGGAGGAACTAGTCTCCCCTTATCAGTAAACCACCCTTCTTAGTTAATCCATCCATTAAAAATACTGTGGAATTGCACTGCTCCAGATAACTGGCTTCATCTAGGCCATTTGTTACATAACTCACCTATTCTTGCAATACCATGGCATTTTCCAAGGGATTTAAACACTCTTTCTCTGTAATAGGCTAGCAACCTCTACATCTAATTAAGCACATTTCGCTTCATCTTGTCCCTCAGCCTCACTATCTTTCACAACAGGATGTCTAGAAAAATAATCAGCATGCCAGTTCTTCCCCCATTCTATGTACCGGATATTAAAACTGAAACTGTAGCAATTTTGACAACTGAATTATTCGAGGAGTGTAACTCTAAACATTTCATCCAGGTTTGTACACAAGAGGCTTATGATCAGCAAATATAGTGAGCATCTTGCTCCACAAATATGCTCCTAACTTTTCTACCTCCTCCAGCACACAACTTAACAACTCTTTCACTAACCAAATACAAGTCTTCTGGTTTTCTCAACCTCTATAATACATATCTCATGGTCAATTCACTCTCAACATATTTGAGTCAGCATCTCACCAAGCCCTGAATTACTGGCCTCAACAGGTATTCCCCATAGAGCAGAGGTCTTTAAACTGGGGGGCGGGCCCACCTTGGGGGGCCTCAAGTGATCCCGGGGGGGCGCCAGACTCTGGCCAAAAGAAGTATTATACAGATAAAAGGCCTTTGCTTTAAGCAGAAGCATGTTATTGCATTTTAAAAAAAAGTAACAGTACTTAACTGCAGTGTTTAAATAGGTCTAGACATATTTAAACTGCAATCTGCCATCTTTATAAAATAATTGTGAAAAATTCTGAGGGGGGGCCCAATGATTTTTATTTTCCAACTGGGGGGGGGGGTGCGGCATTAAAAAGTTTGGAGACCACTGCTATAGAGAGTAATTTCTGCTGTATGCTTTTGTCCCAATAGTGACTCACTAAAGAATGTCTAACTAGCTTGTCAGTGTATTCTCTGAAGTGACACTCGGATATTAATTGACAAAGTGCAAAAATGTATGTATCAACATTTCAATGTCGTCTTTGATACCACTTGAAAAACTTGTGTATAGGCACAACCAAAATGGGCATGACATCATACCATGTTTCTAATCTCTTTCTATTTGATATTATTCCGTACCCTTGATGATATTGGAGTCCAATTCCAGCAGATGTTTATAGATTTTTGGTAAGTAGGTTATGGAATCTATAAAGTTAAATAGTTAGCTTACTAAACAATTTAGTAACACACAACATTCAATAATGTACATAGAATGCATATACAACCCTGCCACACAAAGTTAAGATATTCTAGCATCTAATGTGATTTAAAACAAAATTGCACAGGTGTATGTAATGAAGTAAGTTGTAGATATCACCACATGTACTATAAGACAGACAACTTTGCAATAAATATGTTTAATGTTCAGTAATTAAGTTGATGAGAAAATTCCTGGAGAAATTATACATCAAGATGTGTACATCACCGCATGCACTATTATAGATCAGATTCCAAACAAATTGAAGGTGTGCACATCACTGCATGCACTCGGATTAGATTCCAAATGTTTGGGAATTTCTGATAGATGTGTGCACACACACAGCCTATGCGCAAAGTTATTTCCTGACAGGAATGTATGAAGGCCAAATGAGGCTGCATATAGTACCTGGTTTGGTCACTTCACACAGGATGGAAATAGTAGGTACATAGACACGACTAACTCTGTACTGAAACTCTCAGTGGTTCACTTCAATGCAGTTAACTGTTTCAACAGGACTTCATTTGAAGAGAATTAAAACTAAGCTTAAAATGCAGATGCATTCCATTGTAGATGGGCGGGGACATCACTCCGACCAACTGTGTGTGGGCAGATGTGCTGTCCTGTCATTCAGTTAGCTCCAACTGAAAAAGAGTTCAACTCATAACATTACCAACATAACATTCTCTTAGGAATGTACATGATGCCAGCAACTACTTCCGACAATTACCTCAGAATACTACAGTTGGCCATGCAGAGACATGAAACTGGTTAAAATGGCATACAGCTGTAACTTCTATTGAAACCAGTAAGGCAGGTAAAAGGGAGAAGATAGAAAGGAAAAAATTATAAATGCAGAGTTCTTTAACTCACCACAGCTCAAGTTCTGATTGACAGGTCTGCTACAGGCTTCACAACTGAATGAGAAGAAAATGAAAGGAAGCATGTGGCTCAGGTGGAGAAAAAACTACACACCAAGGAAATAACTAATATTGCGGAAATACTGCAGCTTGTTCTGGAGACCAATCATTGCATTAACATGGAGAATCAGATGTGTCAGCTTGTGCGAGACTTTATGAATTTCTTCATTGCAGACCACAAAACTGCCTAAGCACTACCTTCCTTCCCTTGGAATCTAGTTTCATTAACCACTTTGTCTATCCGGATATAACGTCCCTATCTGTAGTGCAATCCAATGGGTTGGGGGGTCAAGGGGCGAGAGGTGGGTTTGGGGTGTGAACTAGTACGTCAAGTCTAAATGCCGTCAATTGTATATCCGTCTGGCACTCTGAGTCACCAGTGCCCCAAGCACCAGTTTGGACAGAAGCACTAACCTCCCCTTTTCAGCTGGTCCACTCCCTAATGGATCCCTTACTTGGAAGAGTGTAGTACAATGAGAGATCAACATCACAAGACCATCAAGCATATTAAAACCAGAAGTAGGTCTCAGCAAGGCCAACTGCTCCCCCACACTGAGAAGCCATGTCAGTCACTTTGCTCCCCAGGGAGCAGAAATCTCACTAGACAGGAGGGATAGAAATCTAAAAGAGAAAAATTAATTGGCCTCCTGGCATTAGGCCACGTATCTCCCTCTACTGGAGCCCAAACTGTCCTTCTGCATGAGGGCAGTGGGTAGATTGTGAGGTTAACCCCCAATCTGTCCCTCTGGTCTACCGTCAACCTGCCTATCTGGGGTGCGGGTCTGGAGGAGGGTGGTTTACTGAAGTTCGCTAACACCTAGGCAACCCTACCAAACTTGGATATTTGTCACAGCATGGGGCCCAGGGAGAAGGTGGAGTGGTGGTCCATAGTGGTGTGGACTGAATGATCCATCCACATTATTTTATTTGAAATGCCCTCTGTGGTAGGCTTGGCGGTACAAAGGACTCTGGGCCGTATATGTGTGTGAAAAGTAAAGGTTTTTATTTGTTTTTATAATGACGTAGTGGAAAAAAAAAAAAATCTTTGTATAGGGCAGCAACAAAAATGTCTATTAGGAACAGTTCCACGTAAGTTCTCCTTGTGTCTCTGTCTTTTCTTCTCCTTTAGGTGTCTTTCGGATTATTGGGGCGTCTCTTCCTCCAGTGGGACCGGAAAAACAAGAACACAGGAGCAAAAAAAAAAAAAAAGGTAAGTGGTTTTGTGGGGCTCTGGTACTGTTTAGTAGGGGAACGTGCAGGGGGTAGAAAAAGGAGAGTGGTGTTTATGGGTGAACAGGTATAGGCGTAGACCGGATAGTGAGGGAGTGGTGGGGATTTCTCTAAGGCATTTGTGCCAAGCTATTTTCAGTGCTCAGCCCAAGATTTCGTCCTCCGTGACTCTGTCCCCTGTGACCCCCCCCCTGTCTTAATCCCCCCCTCTCCTCCTTTCTGCTACCCCGCCTGTATTTAGTGTTAGATACAGAGTGCCTCCGCCCCCGTATCCTGATTTCCTGGTTCGTTGTGGTTCTGACTTGCCGTCTTCTCCTCTCCTCCTGCCTCGGCGTCTTCCCCTTGCCGTCTTCTCTCTTCGGTCTCCGATCGCGCTGTCTCTCCAGGGAACTCCTCCTCCTTCCCTGTGAAGTCCTTTGTCCGTTTTAACTCCGACACCCGGAAATCCGGTGTCGGCGATTCTCGTGGCGTTCGTGCGTTTCCATGGAAACGCCCCAGGGCTCCGGACGAGGCACGCGAAAGGCGCCAGTCCGCAGAGTCTGAAGACGAGGTCGACGAGACCCGTCTACACCCTCTAAATGTCAAACATATGTTTAAAAATACCCAATTTCCTCTAACTTTCCAAATGGATGGCTATGATACTCGACCTCTGAATCAATCTAGTCCCACGGAACCCTACTAATGAAGGGCATTTCTCAAAACTAAAGAGCCAGGGCAGTTTAGGGTGGTCAGCTTTTTTTTCTTTAAAAAAAAAAAAAAAAAAAAAAAAAAAAAGAGTTAAGGGTTGGTAGGGTTCCAAATGTGCCTGCCACCCCTGGGCCCAAATATGATAGTCAATAAGCACTGTAAAAGTCTATCTTATCGAAACATCATTCCTCTCCACATGGTCGCTTTTTTGGCTTGTCCTCCAGGGTATTGTTTTAATGAGGAGTGTGGGCACATACAATAGCAGGAAAGCTATTGACTTTTTCTATTTTCTGACATCCAATTAGAAGTCAGGGTGCACAAATGCCGCATTTTCTATCCTGGTCCCAATGTTGTTTTCTTTGTTTCTTGCAGATCTCCCTAGTGCAGTGGTATCCAAACTCTTTAATGCCGCGCATCCCCAGTAGAAAATAAAATGTATTCCCCCCCCTCAGAATTTTTCACAATTATTTTTTAAAGCTGCCAATGTTTAAATATGTCTAGACTTGTTTACATATTGCAGTTAAGTACTGATACCTTTTTAAAAATGCAACAACATGTTTCTGCTTAAAACAAAGCCCTGTTTTGTCTATATTGCTTCTTTTGGTCACAGCATGGCACCCCTACCCTCCCCCGGATCACTTGAGGCCCCCCTAGAAGGGCCCACCCCCCAGTTTGAAGACCCCTGGCTCTAGTGTCCTAGCCAACACAAACTCATTCAGTCCGGAAATGGGGTTAGACAGTTTTCATGCCTTCTTTACGCAGATGACTTGGCCATTTTAGACTTGACCAAGAGTAGGGCTTCAGAGAAAGTTGAACCTGAAGGTTAACTTGGAGAAAAAAAAAGAACTTTTTGTGTTCGGGAAAAATATTAAACTGTTCAACTGGTCACTGGGCAATAAGGAGGTGGTCACCTCTTGTAAACATCTAGGAATTATATTTACCCAAAAACTGAACTGGGCCCTACATAAAGAACCTGTAGAGTTATGTGCAGCTTCAACTATAAGAGGACTGGGGAGTTTTAAGAACTCATTTGGTGGTCCCTCATGGCCTCCGCTTTTAACTGCCTATAATGCAATGGTGCTGTCTCAGTGCCTTTATGGGACTAAGCTAGTGGCCTTAAGTTCTGAGACAAGCTGGGAGAAGAGGGAG
The DNA here is from genome assembly GCF_031143425.1 of Pleurodeles waltl. Lineage (NCBI taxonomy): Eukaryota > Metazoa > Chordata > Amphibia > Caudata > Salamandridae > Pleurodeles > Pleurodeles waltl. The sequence continues at coordinate 861,417,409 of NC_090439.1, forward strand.
GTCAAATGTTTGCCTAATAGTGGGATGGGCCTGGCGATAAGATTGGAAAGGGATTTGCAGGCTTGGAACTTCCTGGCCTATAAATTAACTCTGAGGTTTTAGATAAACTGTGGACCTTGGAGGCCCAATCACTCCTGTGTGCACAGAAAACTGTGAAGAGCGAGTTAAGATGGGTGGTGCAGGTCAAGAATAGATTAGGGAAAATTGCTGCAGCTTTAAAACTGAAACATTTTAAATTGGCAGAGGCCTCCCTCCTTTCAAAATGTGAACAGAAAAGGGCTTGCAAAAAAAAAAAAAAAAAAAAAGAGTCTAGGTTGTCTCACCTAGGGTATGTAATGAGTAAACCCTCAGCAAATTATATGCTGGAATCCTAGGATAATCAGAGGGTGTTTCCATATAAAGCTGTTCTGCCTAATGCCCGGTTACGCTTATTACTTATAAAACTCTGGTCTTTGAATGAGCGTTATTTAAGACTGGAGAAGTTTAATGCACTTTTGAATGTTGAGAATAATTTTACGTGTAGTTTAGGACTTCAGAATTAAAATGTTCATGTTTTATTATACTGTTCGCACTTTTATAGAATCCGTTGTGTGATTTTAAATCGGATTTAAAAAAATATATAATTTCTCTCATTGGGCCGATGCACTTGCACTTTTGACGAACATGGCATTTTTGGATTGAAAGTGCTCTAGCTAAGTTCTTAAAAGCAAGTTTGGCCTAGAATCATGGTTCATATCATGGTTGGAAGTTGTATACATTGTACTGGTTGTAGAAATATTATTTAGAGATACCTGTAGAATTTGCTTGTTGGGCAGAGCGGATTTAATGTTTCTAGGGTAGGGAATGGGAAGGTTGGGGGTTAGTATTTTATGTGTATGTATGTATTTATTGTTTTAAAGACTTTTGTCTATACAAAATAAACTTGAACTTGCCACATTTTTTTGGGGAAAAAAAAGTGAAAAACTGCCCTCAGAATCACTGGTGACATTCATGATGTTACCAAATTTAAAGCAGTTTCCATTTGATTTTTCATTATGAATTGAGGCCTGGTCAAAACACAATGAAAAATCATTTGAAGCCACGGCTCAGTTGATGGTTGTGGGTGTCACATTGAACCACTGTCAAAAACGATGAATTTCTACAACTAAAATAAGTCTCACACATATGGCTGCCTATTACGTTTGAGTCGGCCTACAGAGCAATAGCTTACAGATGAAAACTGTGACCAATACCTCTTTTATTATTCATTACATTCACTATTTCTGATTTCAACAATTCCTTTCTTCAGGGAAGCCTTGAAAGATCTACACAAATAACACCTTGCTGAATTCAAAATCATGTCTACTTCTGAGATATACCGCTCTCTGGGTTCAACCATGGGTTTCACACTTCATGGGTTTTTCCCATGAATCGCAAGTAAGTAGAAAACACAAATATTGGAAATACTGACCACCACTTAAAAAAATGCAAAAATTGTTGTGACAAAATTAAGGTTTATTCTGTTCGGCCAGTTTCTAAAAGCTTTTAATGATGTCAGTCTTAGCACAGTAAACCTTTTCTTGAAGCCAATCATAGCACTTTTTAAAAACTATTTTTTGTTAAAATAGGAAATTCTGCAACTTTTTGTCTATTTCCCAAGTCACTCCAGGGTAAATCACAGATGCCCCAACATGTGTATCCAGCCTGGATAAGTTTGGTACAAGTAGTTATGATGGCTTAACAGCTGCCTCAAATGTAAAACGGCCTCATTAACAGGAGGATCCCCTAGCGGTCAAGAGGTTAGATACTACTGAGGTGATGTTCTACTATATAAAAGAAAAAAATAAGGTGACCACAAGACGATGGAAACCACATGGGTAGTGCTTAGAAAATGCCCCTCTCGACAGAACAGGCCATGATTTGGCCCAGAGACGGAGACCCTCAGCTTTACCCCAGGGGTTTCTCTCCTTGAGATACCTGAGGCAATTTTTGCCTTGAAGCACAAGCTGGCGTGCATTGTGGGTTGTTAGTCTATGCCTTTGGCATCACCTCCAAAAGAGGACAAAAGCAGCCATATGCAAGTTTTTTTGAGTTAAAGAGTCAATGTGAGATAGGTGTAGAACCAGTAATGGATAAACAAAATCTTTCCTGTTACAGCGGAGGGGCACATAATGGGACCACTAAGCACCACTTTCTAAGTCTGTTCAATTCGCAAGTGTAGTCAAATTAGGCTTCTTTAGCTAAAACGGCTCAAGCTAATAGTCTCTTATGTAGCTTAGACTTCAAGCGTGCAAAGTTGAATGAGGATTTTAAAACAACAATTGACAAGGTCCTCATACACCATGCTAACAGGGTAACCAATAGAAGAAATAATTTGTATTAAACCATAGCACAGCTACTGTAAAAATGCCTCAGCTGACTCAGATGAGTTTGGACGGCCAAACACAGATCTCAGGACAGCAGACACTGCTGTAGCACATTCGCTCATAAGCACAGGTTGCGTGTGGACTTCCTAGCCATGGGCATTCTGTGGCTGCCCAATTACAAGGCATGTTGTGGAAAACGAATGACTGAGCAAACCAGCCTTCCAATGGGGTCAATCAGTAACCTGCTTCCAGAAGGGTAGCAATTTCAGACACAACTAAACCAAGCACAGATTATTCGCCCTAACTTACAAGGCATCTGGCCATATCTCATTCCTGCTCCCTGAAAATACTTGATGGTGTCCATTAGCATGGCAGAAAACATTCACAGGAGAGGCTCACAACCCACCCCATTCCTCCTGTGTCAAAGTTCTTTACTCTTTAGTCTCTCAGGTAGACAAGTATGGGAACCAGTGTCATCAGCAAAACACAGTAAAGTATGAGTCCTTATCTGAGTCGTAATCCTGGGTTTTTCACCTTTTGCTGACTGTAGAACTCTTTATTAGTGGTTAGCTGTGGAAAAGTGCAAACTGCCTGTTCTTCCCCTTTTAACAGGGTCGAGTTGGCATATTCCTAACTGGCACATGTAAACTTTCCTATAAGTCCCTAGTATAGGGTATAAAGTGTGCCCAGAGCTTAGACATTGAATGCCTCTATTGGAGTATGGCACCTAGTGTAATCCATGACAGTGGAAGTGCAAACATGCTTTCAGGCCTAACATTATAGTCTGACTGTAGCAGTGTAAAAACTGCAATTTGACTAGTCAAAATAAATCCTTTTTGACTGGTAAAAAGCTTGCTTTTAAAAATAAATAAGTCTCCCAGTGTAGGCCTTGCAGCCCACAGGACAGGGCGCATGGTATTTAAAAGTCTGACATGTAGAAATTTAAATTTAACATCTCCTTACAGTTATCACCCAAAAATGATAAATAAATGATAACACTGTATTCTCAGGAATGGGACCAGATACAAACATTATTACACAACTACTTTTAAAAGTGATTAAAAATCCAATTCAATGGTGAAGTCGGATTTTTAATATTAAGTAAGAATAACTTTTTAGAAAGTTACCTTTTCTCTCATGGATAATGATTTGCATCGGCTCTCTAGCTTCTGCCAGGCAGTAATCAGCCTTGAATATATGTGAAATGCCTCCCAGGACCAAATAATGGGGTGACCCAAACTGGCACAGATGATGACACCTCTAAGCTCTACAGAATATGCAAGGTGGGGGCTGTGGGCATCCTTTTTGACCCAGAGTGTCAAACCTGCTTGAATGGCAAATACTGTTTGACAGGTCTGTTGGGTCCACATATAACACTTGGGGAAGACACTAAGGTGGGGAGAATAGGAATTCAAGACAATTCTTGTGGGTTCACTTTCTGGTTGCTGAAGGACCATTCTTTTGTCGTACCAGACTTCTGTCTCTGGATGTACATATAAGACTTGGGGTACATGTGAAAGGGGAGAGAACAGGATGCCAAGACAATCCTTGTGGATCCACTGTCTAGTTGTTGAAGAGCTCTGCTTTTGCTCTAACAGACTTGAGGAAGCCATTTTATTTTCTGCGCTGTCCTCCTGTGCAAAAGATTCTTACCAGTATTTCAGCCCCATGGGGTCATGGAAATGTTAGTTGGGCTGTGTGCACAAATAACTGCTTCCATCACAGAATATTTTTTCCATGGTTCAGAGATACCTAAGGAAGTACTTATCTGTTGCTTAGCTCAGTTCACTGTTAGAAGAGTTCAAAGGGAACCGTTGACAGAGTCAAAATGTGCAGCTCCTCACATGAGATTGAACTGTTATTTTAACTCCCTGTTCTGTTCTCAAGCTTGGTGATAAAACACAGTGCATGAAGTGTTTCCAGTGACTGGACCAAGGAAGGAAATTACTCAGTTGTTGGCAACACTAAGTGGCAAAAATTGTGAGAGAACCATTCAGCTGTCGCTGTACTCTTTCAATGACTTTTACTCTTCTGATTATTGTATGATGAGATCAATGTCTTCCATTATATCCTATGTGCTTATGAAGGTATAAAAACTGAGGCGTCTAAGCTGACTCAGACTCTCTGTTCGAATGAGTCAGAGAAGCTCTGCTGCAGTATCTTAAATACTGAAGGCCTACAGTGAACGGACTCCTCCTTTATTTCAAGAGGGATTTTGAATGTGTATTATCAGCTGGTGCTGTGACTCGACCGGACGTGGACCTCTTCAATTGGATCTAAGCACCGCAGTGAAGGGGGCAGCGTGGACCCCTACATATCCCAAAATGGGCACCTCCAGAGGGACTTGTTTCCTGAGATGGCATCTGTTGGGGACCTCTTGAAGCCGCAACACACACTGAGAGCTCCATCCTAAACGACTATTGATAAGTCAGTCATTGAGTAAGGTTGGCAGGTCAGGTAAGGGAGAAAAAGAGGCACTATTACAGGGGACGAAAGGGATTGGTTTCCCAGAGGAAGTTGGTTCTTCCTCAGTTCAGGAGGTTGATTCCTCCATGATAAGATATGTGAAGTTCCTCAAGGAAGTTGGCTCTTTCTGAGCTCAGCAGGAGGCTGGTTCCTCCACAATAGGATATATGAAGCTTCCGGTGCTTGCTAGAGTTTTTGGACTGCCCAAAGATCAATTTTAACAATGAGTCAAGCGTTTAGCAAATGTAATTGATTAGACCAGTCAGCCTTTGCCAACCAAAGGGTCTCCAGCTCATGAAATAATGACTAAGGTCTCTAGATCGACAAGTTTATTTTTTGAATCAAAGGCATAATTATACTAAGAAGAATACTTATTTACAGCTTTCATTAGAAGGGACTTTTGACTTAACTAAAATACATTATTTAAGACACTGCATGATGAGAAAGGACAAGAAAAGGAATATTAGACTGGCACAATGGGATTGTTTGAATGAATGGGAGTTGTATGTCCGACAGTTGAAGTGTGCGAAACAAGTGAAGGGCATAGTAAAAAGAAACTGCAGGAATTTAGGCAGGCTAAGAGCATGCATGAGAGTGGTGGGAGTGGCTAGCCCCCAAGAACGGCATCTGCATAACCCGAGTGCTTCTAGATCGAGACCCTGAATCCGCATTTATCTTGCTCATCATCACACATCCTAAGGGCCCTGATGTGCGAGGACAATTACAACACATGCTACACCTATTACTGAGCCTGGTGACGATTCTCGGCTTGTGAACGGCCTGTGACTCACCAACTGCGGCCGTGAGGGGAGTCAGTGCCATGCTTGAGCCTATGAGCCAGGCAGCGCTTTCCTTAATGCAGCGAAGGTCCCCGCGATAGACACTGGTGACCGGACTGCATGCAACTTATTTCTGAGGACTGACGGACACTGACCAGACACTGCCATGGGTTCGGCGGGACTATGGATCTAAGTCAGGCAAGTGGACGCGACGTGTAGCAAAGAGCCTGGCAGGGTCATAGACTGAACATTCTCCACAGCGACAGCCACTTCAGCTGTTCCTGCTGGCCTGAGTCTTAGTGGTGCCGGGTTGAGCTCGTAGGCTCAGTGCCGCTGTGGGGTCGGAAGTGGAGATCAACCTCTGCCCCGGAGTTAGACAACTATCGCAGAGAGGCTTGGGGTGGGGCTTTCGAGTTCCTGCTACTGCCTTCTCGCACTGTGTTTGGATGATCTGAGACTTGATGAGGAGGCGGGGATGAGTGGTGATCATGCCTCTGCTAGCACGCCCGGTCCTTAGTAAGTAAACTTACAAGGGGACGCGTATAGGTCGATGAACCTTTTGAATCGCATGGAGTATCCTAGTCATGCAGTGATCACTGGACCAACTATTCAACAATAATACAACATTATCAAACACCTAAGAAACCCAAAAGAAAACCAAATTAATCAGGAAATAACCATCAATTCCCTATTGATTGCAATTCTGGATCATCAGTTAGTTCACATTTATTCAATCAATTCTTCATTAATTCATCAGTTAGAAGACAGTATCTTGAGGAAAATACATATAAGACCAAACAACCACATAGGCTATGAATATCAACATTAGTAATGTAATTCAGCCATAAAGTTCGTCAGTCATTTGTCACTGTCCACGTCACCCCTAACAGCCTACCTAACCAAGATTAGCATTAGCATGGGGGTCTTCATGTGAAACAATTTAGATAAAACATTAATTTGGAAAAAATCTACTCTAAGAGAGAACTTCTATAAAAACAGCGCAGCTGGTACCTAGAAGAAAAGGCACAAAATTCAGTCAGTCACATTTTCATAGCTACCTATCCAGGATGGATCATCAACGAGTCAGTCTTCGTCCCCAGGTCATCAGTGGTCAGCTACGCATTAGGATCACAGAGTATAAGCCCAATCATCAGCACTTCGGACAGCGTCCCCTGAAGTCATCACCTCACAGTTCTGATTTCGCTCCCCTTGTCATGTCTTTTGATTAGGGTCTCTCAATCCGTCCCACTAATTGCTAATTGGTCCGTCTATCGGAAGTTATGACTCTAACCTATAATTTTTGTTTACCAAATCTCTAATTTTGCATATACCTCACGTCCCATAAAACTGATTGGTTCTTCTTGCGATGAGAACATCATCCGGCTCTTCAGGTAACAAAATTGCTGCATACAAGTCTTTAGTCAGTGCCTCTATTGTTCAAGTCCTGGGAAAGGACATTTAGTCTACACTACACATAACTTTATCAAATTGTCTTCATCATCTCCTGTCCGTTGGTACATTGCAGAATGTTCCAGCTAAGCCGTCTGAACTCTGAACAGTTCAAGGTTTCTCCTTCCAGTTACCAGTCCTCACAACGTTTTCCGAAGTCTCCACGTTATGAGCAAGCAAGGCCCAGCGAAACCAGGCCTTTAGTACGGCTAATTTAAGAATATGAATTGACATAAAACATAGATTATACATTCATTTATGATATAATAATACGTTTTGTTATTCTTTTTTTCATTATTTTGTATGTTAAAACACATGGTGACCATTTTCCGAGGGCACATTTCATTTTCGATTATAAACATTGTCTAATATTAATTTTCTATGCATTTTTCTCATTAATAAATGCAAATGAATCATTAGCAAATTCCTTTAATTAACATATCTGCTCCATCACCTCCCTCCCACCTAGGAGACTGCAAAAAAAAAAACAAAAAAAAAGACACGCTGTCTAGCCACCACCGGATTCTCCTCCCCTGCGCTTAAAGGATTGTGAATGACCTGAGACGCCCCTTCTCATGGATTAAAGAGGTATGCTGGTGCGGCCCCTTCAGAAAGAGTGCTCTTCCTAGTAGGAGACTCGAGGAGAAATACCTTGCTCCCTCAATCCCATGTTGTGGGGTGAAGTATTATCTGTGCACACCACAGGACCCTCCCTATTTTCTCCTTCCCTTGAGGCCCGTATACCTGACTTCTTATTGATGTCAGGGCCTGCGGCCACCCTGGATAGTACCCCCTGCACCTCATCACAAGCTCTGTTAAGGGAAAGTGACACCTGTGGCATCCCTACCTGTTCACGGCGGCACCCCTCTGAGGCTGTGAATGAAAACTGCGCTGCCATGAAGGGCTCTATAGACTGGGACAGATATATGTTCCCCCCACAACACCGAAAATATAACCCTGAACACTGTGCTGCTGATAACCCCTCTATATTTGTCCCACTACATGCACTGGAGCACCACAGTCGTCGACGTGGGGTGCACTAGAGGTAAGACAGGAGAGCATCCTGGAATCACATACTTCCAATCCAATCCTCAGAATGCTCTTCCACATGGGCACCTGCGTACTATATACCCCCCACACACTGACCAAACCCCAACCCAGATAAGCTTGATATTATATTACAGGAAATCCAGGACTCCAGAATGGCCATAGAACAGAGACTTGGTGCTATTACAACTGATCTCAGTCTCCTCAAATGTGATCATCGTAAATCGGCGGATGAAGTCAAAACTAACGAAGCCACCATTTCATCATTAGTACCTTGGCAGTCAGAACAGACATATGCAGCTGTTCAACTCCATAAACAAGTTGACATTCTTCAGGAGCGGGTGGAGGATGAGGAGGGACGAGTGCGGTGAAACAATGTACACATCATATGAATGCTGGAAGGAGTGCAAGTTACCAATGCCACACAATCTATGGAAGCCTGTTTGCAGATCACAGTGGCACCAAAAGATCTGTCAGAACAGGTTACAGTGAAAAGGTCTCACTGGGTGCCGGCACAACGCCACCTCCTGCAAACTCACCATGCCCTTTAGTGGCATGCATAAAAAATTTCAAAGATCAAGACACGATCCTCGGATGTGCCAGGTAGAATGCGTCTATTACAATGGACAACTTACGGACCTCAGTGTTCCCAGATTACACACTTGCAGTACAATGCTAGTGTGTCTCCTACCAGGCGGCCAAACAGCAATTACGCAGGATGGATCTAATGTTCGCCCTCCTTTTCCCTACCAAACTCAAAGTGATCCACGACCAATGCCTTTTTTGACACACTGGAAGCCACCTGGGACTGGATAGCACAACACTATCCTACATCCAAAAGACCCAAAACCTCATGTCAACCAACGCCACAACCTCATCGATGGCCCCAGAAGCGACGACACAGCCATGGAGTTCTTACCTTGACTGAGGCTGCCCATCCCCACAGCAGGCCCTGGCGGGACAGAAAGCTGAGCTTGCATCTGCTACTTATACAACAATGCCACGAGGAGGTAAAACATGGGGCACGGCTGAAAGCAACACTTTGTGTGGAGCAGAATATAAAGGGTTGGGAAAGTGGCCCAACTCTTTCTCAGTTCAAGAAACTCTTGATGACTTATCTTGATAGGGACAGACTACACACAATCTTTCCTGTGTACCACGATCTATGGCATAATACTGCAACCTTTTCCTGAACAATAATACCCCTATGCATCCAGTTAGAATTTGTGATACCACATAGCTGAAGGACCTATTACACATGATACTCTACCCTGCAGGAATCAGTTCCGAATAGATTACTAGGTTCCAGTGCTCCTATCACCACATACACACATTCACCAAACAGCACAATAAAGGTACATACTTGCATATGTGACGGTGACAGGGTTGGGAGTTGATAGTTTATAGCTGAATCTCATTTTGCTGATTGTTGAATACAATATTTCCTTGGTAGAATGATGTGGTATATATCTGTACCAGAAAATCCAATACAATTTGTGTTTAAAAAAAAAAAAAACGTACAAAAGAGTAAGGAATATTGTCGAGAAGATGCCTTGAAAAAAAGTAGGACTTTCGTGGGACAGCCTTTGGCGCCACTGCAGAAGGCAGAGAAGGATCCAGTGATAGAGGGCCTTTTGAACGCACCACCTTACAGCTTCCGTCCTATAGTGAGATACAGAAAAGTGATCAAAGGTCAGAGAATGTAGTACAGGAAAACAAAAAGGTAAGCAACGGGTCAGAAAGAAACAAAATAAACCAGGTCAGAGAAAGGTACCCAGGAGAAGACATCATGAAGGAATTTAGTGTGCAATTGGCTACTAGGTGGGGATAAACTTGTCTTTGCTGGCTTGGGCGAAAAAGCCATGAATGGGTTAGCATATGAGATAGGGGATTTGAGATATCAAGCATAACACAATGGTGTTAATTTTGTCCAATGACACCCTAATAATGAGGAATACTTCTTAAAGCAATGGGGGTCTGACTGGAACAAAGATCGTGAGGAACTGAGTAGAGGAGATTGGGATGAAGAGGAAGCTAGGACATGGGCAGAGGAGTTGTACCCACAGATACAGAAATGGCATGAACAGGCAGACACATGAAGATGGGAGATAGAGAAAAAGGAAACAAACTGAGGTTAGAGCAAAAATGCAAAACCTGACATCCAGTACAGATCAAACAGAGATTAATCGGACTATCACCAACAGATCAATGCTTGAGGATACTACTTTCACCAGTACACTTGGGCCATTAACACTTCACCCTAGCCAGACTAAAGATCTTCCTAACAGTATAACTTGCACTATGAGGGAAGTGCTAGGTACAACCCCTAAAACATTTCAGTATGTTTATAGCTCTTGGACCAAAATAGACATATACACTTTCGCTAAAGATTTTCCCAATTTACGAGAGAACCCGGATGCATTTTATTTAAAGGTGGAGCATGTATTAAAGCTAGGTGACTTGACGTGGAAAGACTTGGATACCATGTTTTCCATAATTGTGCCTTTTGAATTGTGGGCTAAGGTAATAATGATAAAGTGGTTGACTAGCCACAGGAGGAACCAAAGCGGAATGATAATGGCTTCCCTCACTGACGCTACTTTGGGACTGCACAAAAAGGTTTTAGATTGCTTTAATGAATTAGTACCAAGTAAGAGTATGGATTAGATTATAGTCATTCCCCACTTACCCCTCTCGGTGGGGACCAATACATCTGTGGGGATTTCAAACGCTTCTATTACAAGTCCTATTAGTAAACCTGTTACATATGCTATCTTATATGCAATCATAAATAAGAATTCCTTTGAGGTTTCTGACCATAGTATTTTTAACTTGGTGGGCATTGGTTTACTGAAAAAGATGAACGCTGTCATCAAATGTACACCAAATGGCGTTTTCTTTTCATATAGTGATGATTATTCACTTACCTCTAAAATATGTGTATATCATAGTGACATGGAACCTGATGTCTTGGATTGTTTACCTGATATTGTGTGAAACGAAGTAACAGTTCATTTCTGGGATCTGAACAACTCTGATGTGGGTAAGTTAATCAATGTGGAACCAATTCATACTGCTTTAAAGGAAAATGCTGCCTTACCTCAAACACCACTGTATCCCATTTCAAGAGAAGGAGAATTGGGCCTGCAGGAGTTAATTTCCTTATTTATATAGGAAGAAATCCTGGCAGAAACAAGGGGGAGTGTATAAAATTCCCAGATTCTTCCCGTACGCAAAAGGACCACTAAATGGCGTTTGGTACAGGACCCTCGCCAGATTAGTAAGATAGTGCAACCTATATTTCCTCTAGTGCCAAACCCCCCACAGTTCCTGACACTATGCCAAGTAGGGACCCTCAATCTAGTCAGAGTAAGGGAGCAACCCATCTAAGATCACCTCTGCTCACCCACTTGGTAGCTTGGCACGAGCAGTCAGGCTTATATCAGAGGTAATGTGTAAGGTATTTGTACCAACACACACAGTAACACAGTGAAAACACCACAAAAGGACTCCACACCAGTTTTGAAAAATACCCAATATTTACCGGAGTAAAGCAAGACCAAGACGACAAAAATCCAAAATACACAAGTCAAATTATCTCCTTTTTAACAGCTTAATTAAGTCTTAATCCATTGGTATCAATGGATGTATCACTTTAGCATAAAGTACCTCGGCTGTGTCCAAAACAAAGACGATGTGGGTCACAGAAGAGGTGAGGCAGCAGAAAGGCAAAAGTGATGAGTCGATGCCTTACTGCGGTAATGCATTGATTCTTTCCTTGCATGCGAGACGATGCATTGGTTCCTTACTAGCAGCGGAGGTGATGCGTTGACTCTTTCCTCGCAGGAGAGGCGATGCTTTGATTTCTGGACACGCGACCTCAGTTCCTTACTGCAGTGCGGGGTAGGTGAAAGATTGGCGCCCAGGGACAATGCATGTAAAATCCAGATGTGCCGTGCTGATGGGACCGCAGTGAAACAGGCGCTGCATCAATCCTGCAGCCTCAGGACAGGCGCTGCATCGATTCTCCAGCCGCAGGGCAGGTGCTGCATCGATTCTCCAGCCGCAGGGCAGGTGCTGCATCGATTCTTCCATCGTGGCACATTGATTTGTGTATTTTCTCCTTCGGATTACCAGCCTGTACTTCTAAGGGCCCAGGGATTAAAGTTAGCACCACTTGGCAAGTTAGGACTCTCAGCAGACAAGCTCAGGCTCTGGCAGATAAAGTCTTTGATGTCCCTAAGTCTTCTCAACAGGAGGAAAGCTCATTCCAAGCCCTGATAGAACCTTTGGAAGTAGGATGTAGAAAAGCAAACTGCAAAGAGAAGTCTTTGTAGTGCACAAGACTCTGCCTTTCCCTGCCCTGACTCCAGGAGGTTGGAGACTGCTTTGTGTGAGGACAGACACAACCCTATTCAGGTGCAAGTGTCAGCTCTTCTCACCACTCTAACTCAGGAAGACCCATCAGCCTGGTGATGGGCCATCAGGACATGCAAGGCACAGCTAAGCTTCCTTTGTGTGACTGTCTAGAGTGAATGCACAAACAGCCCAACTGTCATCCTGACCCTGACATGTATTCAGCACAGAATGGTCAAGCAAGAAAGTGCCCACTTGTAAAAGTGGCATTTTCAAACGTACAATTTAAAAATCAACTTCACCAAAAGAGTTATGTTTAAATTGTGAGTTCAGAGACCCCAAATGCCATATATCTATCTGCTCCCAATGGAAATTACACTTAAGATATTTCGAGTCAACCCCCATGTTACCCTATGAGAGAGACTGACCTTGCAAAAAACAAAATTAGCAGTATTTCACTAGCAGGACATATAAAACACACCAGTACATGTCCTACCATTTAAATACAATGCACCCTGCCCAAGGGCTGCCTTGGGCCTACCTTAGGGGTGACTTACAGGTAATAAAAGGGAAGGTTAGGGCCTGGCAAGTGGGTGCACTTGCCAGGTCGAAATGGCAGTTTAAAACTGCACTCACAGACACTGCAATGGGAGGTCTGAGCCATATTTACAGGTCTACTCATATGGGTTGCACAATCAGTGCTGCAGGCCCACAAGTAGCATTTGACTTAGAGGCCCTGGGCACACACGGTGCACTATACTAGGGACTTACTCATACATGAAATATGCCAATCATGGAGAAACCATTCACCAATACATTTTACATAGAGGGCATACGCACTTTAGCACTGGTTAGCAGTTGTAAAGTGCCCAGTGTCCTAAAGCCAACAAAAACAAGTCAGGAAATAGGAGTAAGAAGGCAAAAACGTTTGGGAATAACCCTGCAAAAAGGGCCAGGTCCAACAGCCCTTTTCTCCATTCCACTACATCCTGACAGTCATTATTTATTCTTCTTTTCATTAAATCAGCATAGCTTCTCGTGGACATGACATACCCAGGGGTATACAAAGACACCCTCCATTTACTTCCATGTGTCAAAAGCAGATCTCGATCAACATGTTTTCTGAACCTGTGGTAGTGTTAGTACAGTTTGAAGATGATCTCCTCATAGCGGCCTATAGAGAAAAATAGTGCTACTATAAATCTGCTCACTTTTCTAGCATCCCATGACCACAAGGCATCTCCAAAGTAATTTCAGTTTTGTAGAAAGCAGGTGTCCTCCCGGAGTCACCTGATTTCTAAAGGGAGAGGAGAACATCACCCAAACGCATTTGTGCAACACCCTGCCCCTACAAAACAGCAGGAGGTAAGATCATTCTTAGGCATGGCAGGATATTATAGACAATGGATACTAAACTTTTTCCTTATTTCCAAACCTTTACACGATCTTACACACAAAGATGTTACTGATTCCTTCCCCTGGATGCAGGTAAATAATAAGAATTTTCAAACTATTAAGAAGGCTCTTTGTGAGTCTCCGGTATTAGGATTTCCTGATCATGCCAAAGACGACTTTTTTTTTTTTTTTTTTACATGTGAGCTAGAAGGGTGTGCCCTTGCAGTCCTCACACAGGAACACAGAGGTCTGAAGAGACCTTGTACATATTTGTCAGCAATATAAGATCCTGTAGTAAATGTCTTAGAGCAGCTGAGGCGGCAATGGTCTCAGTGGAGCAAAGCGAAAGCCTGGTTTCAGGAAACACACTAAATGTGTATGTTCCTCATTCTATTGGTGCATTATTGACTAAAGCTCACACACAACATTTGACCATCGCCAGATTGACTAGATATGAACTGATTTTGTTATCAGCCGATAGATAATATTACCTTGCATCGTTTTACTTCCCTAAATCCAGCTACAGTTATACCATTGCCAGAGGAAGATCAGATGACTGAGTTGCACAACTGTATTCTGGTAAAAGAACAACAGACTTTAAAGGCAGAATTGGTGTGTCTGATAAAGCGTTCTTTGAAAGAGATGTGGATCTGTGGGTGGATGGATCAAGTTACAAATTACCAACAGGAGAGACTAGGGTGGCTTATGCCATAACCACAATGCCAACAGTTGTTGGGTTGAGATGAATATCACAATTGTCGGCCCAAGAGGCAAAAATAATAGCCCTTACTCAAGCATGTGGATTGACCACAGATTTGACAGTGAATATCTATACTGACAGCCCATACACTTTTGGGGTCATGCTTGATTTTGGTTAACTTTGGGAAGAAAGAGGATTTCTGACCTTGAGTGGTGCAAAATTAAAACATGGTAACGTGATTGTGTGACTCCTCAATGTACTAACTTCACCTAGAGCCCTAGCAATTATCAAATGTGTTGCTCATCAGAAAGCGACTGATGATGTGAACCTTAGCAGAAGTTAGCACTATGTATGTGGCTCATTCTGAACAAAGCTCACAAGCAGACTGTAACGTGAATATGGATCCCTGCTTACTACAAAAAAATGCGACTGAGGAAGAGAAGGCTGAATGGCAGAAGGAGGGTACTGAGGTTAATGGGATTTGGGTGGTGCTGAACGGAACGTACTGGTTATATGATGCTATGGTTTATAACTTAGATCATATTATTCATGGGCCTGCTCATTTGGGACATGATGGTATGTGCAGGTACGTCTCACAATTTTCGTATAACAAAAACATTCGGAAAAATGCAGAGGCCATCTATAATAACAGTGTCACCTGTGGACAATTCAATAGTGGTAAGATGACACCCACTTCACCAGGACATTTCCCCCCAGCTCCTGAGGAGCCGTTGGAAGATTTGCAACTGGAGTGTGTGGATTTCCTCTGACACACAAGTTTTGGTATGCACTGGTCCGCACGTTCAGTGGTTGGACTGGGGCTTATGCGACCAAGAAAATGGATGTGCAGACAGTGGATAAGTGTTTGCTGAAAGAACTAATCCCAAGATTGGAGTCCCACACAGTATTTTGACAGATAACAAACATCATTTCACAAAGTGATGGAGTGGGTATGCAAGACCCTGGGGATAAAACAAAAGTTTCACTGTGCATATCATCCCTAGGCAGCAGACACAGTGGAGAGTGACATTCTTAATGCAAGGATTGCAAAAATATCAGCAGAGACTGAATTGACATGAGTGGATTCACTGCCCTAGCACTTCTGAGATGTGCAGCATGCTGAATGCCAACATGAAGTTGAGGCCCCATGAAATTGTGACTGGCCGTCAGATGGCAATATGGGGGCCTCCACAGGAAAATGCTGCTGTACACATTGGTGATGCAACATTAAGAGATTATTGCATTGTATTGACTAAAAGGGAGAATGTTTTGCACATCCAGGTGAAAGACGCCTAGCCTGCATCCTCTTCGAATGAAGGACACGGTCTCCAACCCGGAGAGTAGGTGTATACCAAAAAGTTCAAAAGCAGCAACTGTCTTCAACAAAATTAGAAGGGCCCCACTCAAATATTGTTAGTCACTAACACTGCTGTGAAATGCCACAAGCATAAAAATTGGACTCATGCTGGTCACATGAAGAGAGCACCCCCACCTGTGTCCCAAACAATCCTCAGCCTCCAGACTGCAGACGTCTCACTGCCCCTGCATACTGGTAAGCCTTGGTACAACTTGAGACCAAGACCATCCCCTGGGTCCAACCAACGATAGCTTGACCGCAAGCTTATATGTGCTTAAAGCATGTCTCAGCCTTTTGGTGGTGAAGAATTGTGAATACCTTCTCAACTGTATCTGCAAAAAGGAAGCAATTAATAATAATGGAAGGTGATTGTGGTATTCTGTTTGTTGGGGAAACATTTATGTATGCAAATTGTAATTCAAGGTTCAGGTAATTATATCTTGTCCCTTTACGCTTCGTTTATTTATGTTATGTGAAATGGTATCTTCCTGCTCTCCCTGCTCTTAGAACGTTACTGCCTGGAATGTGGGGATTGGAGGCAGTTAAAGAAGGAGCTGAGCAGGAGCGGCTGGAGTCTTTCATTATTCCGGACTTGAACAAATAAACAAGTGTTTTACTTTTTGAATTGGTATTTTTCTTATGGATTTACTTCATTTTGGCGACAAGGAGGTTATGCCGTTTAGTTATGGTGGGAAACTTATTGAGTTAAGAGGGTACTTTGAGGCTAAGATCACGTTCAAGGGAAACGTAATTGAAGGAAAAATATATATTCCTGTTGTGGGTGACACGATTTTGGGATGGCCTCATCAAAAATTACTTAATATTATGTTGAATCCTAATGCTAACCCTCAAGTTCAAGTGCAGAAGGTATATATGGAGGGTGAAGATCTCAAGAATGAATTTCCTGAGGTATTTTCCAACAAAATTGGGTGTGTTAAGGGCTACAAGCATCGCATTGTACTTAAGAAAGGAGCAATACCTGTAATGTGCAAAGTTAGAAGTAAACCTTTTAGTGTAAGGGACAATGTGAGAAAGGAACTTCAGAGATTAGAATCAGAAAGTATCATTGAAAAAGTTGAGGCTGCGGAATGGATTGCACCCATTGTGGTTGCCTCTAAGGCCAATGGAGACATAAGATTGTGTGTGGACTTGCGCAATTTAAATAAGGCAGTAGTTGAAGACAGGTTTCCCTTACCCAACATAACTGAAATGATAAGTTCGTTAGGTAATGCTAGATTTTTCACTACTTTGGATCTCAGCTCGGCTTATCACCAGGTTCAGCTTTGTGAAGAATCTAAAGTGTTGACTTCCTTTATCACTCCTTTTGGTGTTTATAAATTCAACCGGATGCCGTTTGGTCTATGTTCTGCGGCTTCGGTCTTCCAAAGACTCATGAATGAGCTTCTTGGTGAGTTGCCTTTCGTGAAATTTTTTCAAGATGATGTTCTCATATTCTCCAGTACTCTTGAACAACACAGAACATCTGTGAGGAGTGTGCTCAACATTTTCCGGAACAAAGGTATAACTCTTAAAGGGGATAAGTGTAAGTTTTAAAAAAATGAAATCTCTTACCTTGGACACATGATTACTGCAGAAGGTGTAAAGCCGAAAGATTATCTAGTGAAATCTATTATCAAGCTTACTGTGCCTGAAAGTAAGTCTGATGTGCAGACGTTCTTGGGAATGGTGGAATATTATTCTAGGTTCATTCCTGATCTAGCTAAAAGAACTTGTGCTATCAGAAACTTACTTAAAAGTCGATCTGTATTCATGTGGGACTCAGAATGTCAAAGGGAATTTGACGACTTGAAAGAGAGCTTGTCATAAGCGCAATCCTTAAATAGTTTCCAACCTGGCCTTCCGTGCTCTATCACTACAGATGCATCTGAGAAAGGGTTAGGTTGCGTTTTGAAACAACTTAGTGGTGATGAGAACAAAACCATTGCTTTTGCGTCAAGGAGTTTACGTGGAGCGGAGTATAAATATTCTACCATTGAAAAAGAGGCTTTGGCAATTTTTTGGGCTATAAAGAAATTCAAACAATTTCTGTGGGGAACTAAATCTGAGGTGTGCACTGATCACAAACCACTATGTGAGATTTTTGAGAAGAAGGGTTTGGATAATGTTTCAGGTCGTATTTGTAAATGGATTGTTGGCATACAGGATTATTTTTTCGATGTAAAGTATGTGCCAGGTTGTGAGAATAAAGCTGCAGACTGTTTATCCAGACTCAGAAATAAAGGAGTGGGAGAAGATGACTCTGAAAGTTCCTGGTGGGTAGATGAGGAGGTGAAAGTATGTGCTGTAACGGATGGATGTGTTACTGAGGAAGAATGGAAACAAGGAGTGGATGATGATGTTGAACTTTCCCGTGTGAGAGATTTACTTTCTGTTGGTAAGGTTTTAGATAAAAGTGAGAGTATAGGTGATGGTTTTGGTAAGATTTGGCATGAATTGTCCATTCAAAATGGAATTGTGTTAAGAGGGGAAAGGTTGATCCCGCCGTGCAATTTGCGTGAACGTATTATGGATCTTGCTCACAGTGGTCATCATGGGATCTGCAAAACTAAAGAAAGACTTAGGGGAGTGTATTGGTGGCCAGGGATGGATTTATCTATCGAGAGAAGGGTGCGATATTGTGTGGAGTGTAATGTTGCAGATAAATCGTTGAAAGTCAGAACTCAACCCATGATACTCAAAAGAATTCCCAGTGAGGTGTGGGATTCTGTATCTATTGACATTTTGGGGCCTTTGAATTATAAATCTCATTCGAAGTATGTGGTGGTCCTCATGGATGAGTTATCTAGATGGCCGGAAGTCAAGATTGTCTATGAGGTGTCTTCTTTGACTGTTTTAGAATTCCTCACTGAAGTATTTAGTAGAGAGGGTAATCCTAAGTCTATTTTGACCGATAATGGAGTTCAATTCACATCCAAACTTATGTGTGAGTTCTTGAGGAAAAGAGGGATTTTACACAAAAAGAGTGCATTATATCATCCAGAAACCAATGGCATGGTAGAACGCTTCAACAGAACATTAAAAGAGACTATCCAGTTAGCTAATCATTTAAATTGTGATTGGGAGTATATGGTGAAGAAGAAGGTTGAGGAATATAGGTTCACCCCTCACACTAGCACTGGTCAATCTCCGTTCATCTTGTTCAGGAAAAGTATACCTCACACTGTGATAAATCCACCGTGGGTTAAAAATTATACCAAGGAACATCTCAATTATGAGGGCAGGAGAGTTTTAGCAAGGAGTAAGCATTTGTCCTGTCAGGAGAAAAGAAAACTTGTGTATGATGCAAGAAAATCTGTAAAGGAGATGCATTTTGGGGTAGGGGAGTTAGTTAAAGTCAAATTACCAGGGAGAACTGGTGGAGGGCAGCCTCACTTTAGTAGAGTCTTTAAAATTATTAAAGTCTATAAAGGAGCGGTTAAATTGGATGATGGACGTGTATGGAATCTCAATAGAATTGTCAAAATAAAATAATGTGTATATATTAATAGTTATTTGGGAATCTCAATAGGAATGTCAAAATAATATTATGTATACTGTATATGTTTATAGTTATTTGTTTGAAGGGGAAAGATGGTGTGGTATTCTGTTTGTTGGGGAAACCTTTATGTATGCAAATTGTAATTCAAGGTTCAGGTAATTATATCTTGTCCCTTTACGCTTTGTTTATTTATGTTATGTGAAATGGTATCTTCCTGCTCTCCCTGCTCTTAGAACGGTACTGCCTGGAATGTGGGGATTGGAGGCAGTTAAAGAAGGAGCTGAGCAGGAGCGGCTGGGGTCTTTCATTATTCCGGACTTGAACAAATAAACAAGTGTTTTACTTTTTGAATTGGTATTTTTCTTATGGATTTACTTCAGTGATCCTATGGTAAAGACCAATTGGTGGGAGCAAACAATTGGCAAAATGATTATTGTACTATTTATTTTATTTACTTTCATAACTTGCATTCTAGCTGATGTTTTTTTTGCTGTGCATGAAAGATTTTTTGGGAAAAGGATGGCCTGTTACCCCATTTAACTTCTGCCTTGTGGACAGCATACCTCACTTCCATAGTTAATTACACCTACACAAAACCAATTTGGAGTTGCCTACCGGGACCCAGTATATATAATTATGTATATCAAGAAAAAGGGTACCGTGGGTGCAACAACAGATCATATTGTTACACCTTATATTTTGATGAAGATAATGTGACACTTACAGCAGTGGTTGCCAACCTTTTGACTTCTGTGGACCCCCACTTTATCATTGCTGGAACCCGGGGACCCCCACTGAATCATTATTAGAATCCTGGGACCCCTGCTGAGTCACTAATGAAAAATGGGGACCTAATCTATTAAATATGTAATTTTCTAAGCAGTCGTGGACCCCCTGAGGAGGCTTTGCTGACCCCAGGGGTCCCTGGACCACAGGTTGGGAACCACTGGCTTACAGGATTCTCCCAGTAGCAAATAACTGTAACAAAGGAAGCAGGTAATTATGCTGCATGCTGTGATAAAATGTTACTATGAATGACACGGAATCAGTGTTGAAGTGTTCATGAAACTGAAGCAGAAGAATATACTGTCCAATAGTATGTGCCTGGCTCTTGTTGTATAAACAACAAGAGCCAGGCACATACGACTGGACGTAGTACCAGTTATTCCATAGTCAATTATGGAGGAGATGGGCCCCTACATGAACATCCTGGGTTCTTTTTGTCTTTCTAATGGGACATACTCTAATATTTATAACAGCACTGACAATGCAGCCTTAGGCATGGTTTTGCCCCTGGGGCTGCTGTGTACAGATATTATACCCAGAGTAAGATGGTAAAGAACATTAACTAACAAATTTTGTGATGGAGTAACAGATCTTCAAATTAACAATTACAGTAATAGGAAAATATTTGGTTACATAATGGCCTCTGTATTCTCTCTAGGAGGTGTTGCAGGTGCAAGAGTAGAAGGAGCTAGGGAATATTTTGGGTGCAAACTATGCACCCAAAATCAGAGATGATGGAGTTAGATTCTGTCTAACTCCATCATCTCTGCCTTATAAAGCAGCACTTTAGAGTTACAAAGCAGGCAAGGATACTCAGAACAAAATAGGTATGCAATAGATTTAATATTAGCCCAGGGAGAAGGACTATGCACAATAGTGAAAGATAAGTGTATTATGGGGCTCAGTAAGGACGAGAAAAATATAACTGCCCCAGTAATCTATACGGCTTAGTGAGTGGGAAATGGTATTTGTCCCTTGGAAGTTGGGGCTAGTTAATTAAGGACCTGATTTGAATTCTGATCTTTTGAAGTATCCGGATTCAAATTCTTCCCTCCTGTATTTCAGCTTGTATCTCTAAAGTTCAGGTAAACCTCAGCAAAAGTATGGTGTCTGCACCAACTCGGACCAACCTGACTTCGTACAAATGATGAAAAATATAAATAGAATGAATGCTCATGTTAACAAGGCATTGAAAGGGAGATTGAGGAAGCCATTTTCTTTTCTTAAAGAAGCCATTTTATTTAATGCACGGTCCTCCTCCACTAAAAAGTATAACTATTTTAAGATGTAATTTAAAAAAATAAGCGTTTAAACTTGTGAAACATTTAATGTAATATAAATTAATTCAACAAATTTTTAACAAATTTTTGCAACCTATTAAAAATATATATAACGTGAAGATGGGTATTTGTTTAATTATAGTTTGGAAATTATTCATAAATTAACTTAATATATTTAATTATTTCTAAACACATTTGCTGAGTTAATTTAGTCTAACATTTTATTTTATTAGTTCTAAGTTAAAAATAAATATTTTAAATTAATTTACATTTTGTAATATTCGTTTTCTACAGAATAATAAACATGAATTATTTTTGTACACTTTTCAATAGAGACATCTCTGCCACATTGGAGGAGATCGCCATCTATGGGTGCAATATTACTAGTAGGAACTTTGGAACTGTAAATCCTGTTTTAGGACACTCCAATCCCCTGATCTGATGGGGTAGGGACATGCATGCATTCACCTAGGAGAAAATCTACACTCTGAATTGGTGAATAGCAAAAAAGTGCAGAGTTACATATAGGTGTTTTAATAAGTATGAGTAAACATACAGGTGTATATTTACCTATGAGAATCGGGGTCTTGGAGTCTATATTGGTAAAGAGGTGCTGGGGCAAACATATGGGGACAGTAGCAAGGAAGTAAAGAAAATATAGCAGTAGCAGAATTTTTGCAATGGCTGTTCTGTCCATTACAGAGAGGGGTAGTTTCTCCCAAAATGTTGTTGATTTTTCGACAAAGTGTTTTTCCAAACACCCATGAATCAGAACCCCATAGGAATAATACACCTGAACGCCTAGTTATATGAATATGGTGTATTCACATAACAGTGAACGGGTGGCCAGGTACAGAGATCATCGAGTGCTATTGCGGGTATAGAAATGATTTGTCCAGGGTAATTTTTAGCATGTTTAGCTACAATGCTCATGGGTCCTTAACATCAGGATCAGATTTGCCTCTGTATCATTGAAGCAAAGTAATGTCATTTGCATGTAGTAAGATTACATGTATATATTTGCATAGTTTAATTCGCCTATGGACACCCACCCGACTAAAAGGTTCTTCTAACAGCTCCATCACTAAGGGGACTAAAGGTGAAGACAAAGGGCACACTTGTCTTAGTGAAGAGAGGTCAGATATGACTTTCCCATTTTCAGTCTGGTGGATGCGTTCCAATATAATAAATCCATGATGTGATTTCCAGACCAAAAACTATTACCATGAATAGTTAACTCCAAATACGGGTCTCAATAGCTTTGTCCATGTCTATTATTGGAGTCATTGACAATCTTGCTTGTATCTTAAAAGCCATGCTAATAGATGTCCTGTTTTGTCCCCCTCACTTTGTTGCCTTCTTATGTACACCCTGTTGTGACACAACTATGTCACTCTTCTGTAGTCAGTCCTGAAATGCCTGAGGTTTTCACCAGCCTGTTGTTCTGTCACTGCTCTATTTTCTAGTATTTGAATCTGGTCTTCTAGCTGCTGGTGGTCAATTAACAGTTTACTTTTCCGAGGGAAGTCTGTATACACATTCCCCAACTTTAACCCATAAGAAGGCTGTGAAGACCTCCAATTCTATTAGTTTGTACCACTCAATTTGTCATGTTCTGCAAATGGTGCACAATGTGTTTACTAATGGTCTAAACCCCTTCGCTGCCAGGCCTCCCCTCCCCCCCTCAGGTGCCAGGCCTTTTTTTGGCTATTTGGGGCAGTTCACGCTTAGGCCCTCATAACTTTTTGTCCACATAAGCTACCCACGCCACATTTTCGCCCTTTTTTTCCAACATCCTAGGGATTCTAGAGGTACCCATACTCTGTGGGTTCCTGTAGGAAAGTACCATCTTGCCTGGCATGTTACCCCCATTTTTCACTGTATATATGTTGTTTTAGTTGTATGTGTCACTGGGACCCTGGTAACCCAGGGCCCCAGTGCTCATAAGTGTGCCTGAATGTGTTACCTGTGTAGTGACTAACTGTCTCACTGAGGCTCTGCTAATCAGAACCTCAGTGGTTATGCTCCCTCATTTCTTTCCAAATTGTCACTAACAGGCTAGTGACCATTTTTACCAATTTACATTGGCTTACTGGAACACCCTTATAATTCCCTAGTATATGGTACTGAGGTACCCAGGGTATTGGGGTTCCAGGAGATCCCTATGGGCTGCAGCATTTCTTTTGCCACCCATAGGGAGCTCTGACAATTCTTACACAGGCCTGCCACTGCAGCCTGAGTGAAATAACGTCCACGTTATTTCACAGCCATTTTACACTGCACTTAAGTAACTTATAAGTCACCTATATGTCTAACCTTTACCTGGTAAAGGTTAGGTGCAAAGTTACTTAGTGTGAGGGCACCCTGGCACTAGCCAAGGTGCCCCCACATTGTTCAGAGCCAATTCACTGAACTTTGTGAGTGCGGGGACACCATTACACGCGTGCACTACATATAGGTCACTACCTATATGTAGCTTCAACATGGTAACTCCGAATATGGCCATGTAACATGTCTATGATCATGGAATTGCCCCCTCTATGCCATCCTGGCATTGTTGGTACAATTCCATGATCCCAGTGGTCTGTAGCACAGACCCTGGTACTGCCAGACTGCCCTTCCTGGGGTTTCTCTGCAGCTGCTGCTGCTGCTGCCAACCCCTCAGACAGGCAGCTGCCCTCCTGGGGTCCAGCCAGGCCTGGCCCAGGATGGCAGAACAAAGAACTTCCTCTGAGAGAGGGTGTGACACCCTCTCCCTTTGGAAAATGGTGTGAAGGCAGGGGAGGAGTAGCCTCCCCCAGCCTCTGGAAATGCTTTGTTGGGCACAGATGTGCCCAATTCTGCATAAGCCAGTCTACACCGGTTCAGGGACCCCTTAGCCCCTGCTCTGGCGCGAAACTGGACAAAGGAAAGGGGAGTGACCACTCCCCTGACCTGCACCTCCCCTGGGAGGTGTCCAGAGCTCCTCCAGTGTGCTCCAGACCTCTGCCATCTTGGAAACAGAGGTGCTGCTGGCACACTGGACTGCTCTGAGTGGCCAGTGCCACCAGGTGACGTCAGAGACTCCTTGTGATAGGCTCCTTCAGGTGTTAGTAGCCTTTCCTCTCTCCTAGGTAGCCAAACCCTCTTTTCTGGCTATTTAGGGTCTCTGTCTCTGGGGAAACTTTAGATAACGAATGCATGAGCTCAGCCGAGTTCCTCTGCATCTCCCTCTTCACCTTCTGATAAGGAATCGACCGCTGACCGCGCTGGAAGCCTGCAAACCTGCAAACCTGCAACATAGTAGCAAAGACGACTACTGCAACTCTGTAACGCTGATCCTGCCGCCTTCTCGACTGTTTTCCTGCTTGTGCATGCTGTGGGGGTAGTCTGCCTCCTCTCTGCACCAGAAGCTCCGAAGAAATCTCCCGTGGGTCGACGGAATCTTCCCCCTGCAACCGCAGGCACCAAAAAGCTGCATTACCGGTCCCTTGGGTCTCCTCTCAGCACGACGAGCGAGGTCCCTCGAATCCAGCGACACCGTCCAAGTGACCCCCACAGTCCAGTGACTCTTCAGCCCAAGTTTGGTGGAGGTAAGTCCTTGCCTCACCTCGCTGGGCTGCATTGCTGGGAACCGAGACTTTGCAAGCTTCTCCGGCCCCTGTGCACTTCCGGCAGAAATCCTTCGTGCACAGCCAAGCCTGGGTCCACGGCACTCTAACCTGCATTGCACGACTTTCTAAGTTGGTCTCCGGCGACGTGGGACTCCTTTGTGCAACTTCGGCGAGCACCGTTTCACGCATCCTCGTAGTGCCTGTTTCTGGCACTTCTCCGGGAGCTACCTGCTTCAGTGAGGGCTCTTTGTCTTGCTCGACGTCCCCTCTCTCTGCAGGTCCAATTTGCGACCTCCTGGTCCCTCCTGGGCCCCAGCAGCGTCCAAAAACGCCAAACGCACGATTTGCGTGTAGCAAGGCTTGTTGGCGTCCATCCGGCGGGAAAACACTTCTGCACGACTCTCCAAGGCGTGGGGGATCCATCCTCCAAAGGGGAAGTCTCTAGCCCTTGTCGTTCCTGCAGTATTCACAGTTCTTCAGCCTAGTAAGAGCTTCTTTGCACCAACCGCTGGCATTTCTTGGGCATCTGCCCATCTCCGAGCTGCTTGTGACTTTTGGACTTGGTCCCCTTGTTCCACAGGTACCCTCAGTCAGGAATCCATCGTTGTTGCATTGCTGATTTGTGTTTTCCTTGCATTTTCCCTCTAACACGACTATTTTGTCCTTAGGGGAACTTTAGTGCACTTTGCACTCACTTTTCAGGGTCTTGGGGAGGGTTATTTTTCTAACTCTCACTATTTTCTAATAGTCCCAGCGACCCTCTACAAGGTCACATAGGTTTGGGGTCCATTCGTGGTTCGCATTCCACTTTTGGAGTATATGGTTTGTGTTGCCCCTATCCCTATGTTTCCCCATTGCATCCTATTGTAACTATACATTGTTTGCACTGTTTTCTAAGACTATACTGCATATTTTTGCTATTGTGTATATATATCTTGTGTATATTTCCTATCCTCTCACTGACGGTACACTCTAAGATACTTTGGCATATTGTCATAAAAATAAAGTACCTTTATTTTTAGTATAACTGTGTATTGTGTTTTCTTATGATATTGTGCATATGACACTAAGTGGTACTGTAGTAGCTTCACACGTCTCCTAGTTCAGCCTGAGCTGCTTTGCTAAGCTACCATTATCTATCAGCCTAAGCTGCTAGACACCCTATACACTAATAAGGGATAACTGGGCCTGGTGCAAGGTGCAAGTACCCCTTGGTACTCACTACAAGCCAGTCCAGCCTCCTACAGTTCCCCTGAAGGAGACCAAGAAATTAGTCACAATACAGCAAAAATGTTGTTTACCGCCAGGGTCAGAATGACCCCCATAGTATGCTTGGGCTCAGTACAGGGAGATGATGGATTATGTAGTGCTGATGAGTTGTCAAAGACGACAGTTTAGTTTTATGTTTGTGGATGTGTTTGTATATACTGGGACAACGAGAGACCTCCTTTTTCTGTATACTTTCTTATACATTTTATTGTTGTTCCTGTTTGCATTTATTTTCCCCTCTTGGAAGGTAACAGCATTGGTGCGACTAATATTTACTGTTACTGTGCAAAATAAAAACAACACTTTTATAAAAAGGAGGAAGGCTGGGAAAGTAAGGGTGAATGTGAGTGTAACATGTTTTAATGGCACTGTTGTACATGTTGTCGCTGTTTTAGGTTGCTTAACAACATTTCAGGCTGCAGCAGTGGGGAGGCATGGCTAGGAGGTGGGGCATGGCTAGGTAGCGTAGCAGAGTAGTTGTGAAATTCTGAGGCTGCTGCAAGCCTGATAGCATCCTTCAACATCTAGCACACCTTTAATATACCCATGTAAGTTGTGGCTGAAAGAGCATCTGAATGGCACACAGACCCACAGGTTGACTCGAGAAATCTGGTGAATAAAGCCTGTTTGTTGCCTATTAGCCGAAGGAAAAGCCTACCCATGCCAGTGAAATGTGTGTGCAATGTGGAGAGGTAATGCAGGGGAGACAGACTGTGCACATGGAGCGGGAATTGCCCTCTGCCCAAGAAAAAGATTGGCATACGAGGGCTTGTAAGATCCCGTCCCCGAAAAGGAAGGTGCATTGCGGAATAAACATCCAGAGACAGAGGTGTCAGTGTCTAGCTCTGGTGGATTGAAAAGAAGATAGCTGAACACACAAGGTGAGACTTATTCAGGATCTACTGCACATGACATAGGGCCACACTGTGCAGCTGATGGGCTGTGAGTGGACTTCAACATTTGGGACACACTCTGAGGTTGGAGGCTTATGGATCCTTTTATCAATTCTGAATCTACAATCCTAACAGAGGAGGCAAGCTAAAGTGAAGTATCGGAGGTTTCTTGTGACCTCAGGCCGAAGCTGATACTGTTGGGGCCAGTGGTTCAAGATGAGACATCAATCACAGAAAATAAGATAAACAGAGGTAAACTCCAAAGTCAAAGTAAGTAGTTCAATATGTGAATGCTGACCCACTGGACATTAGATGTTGACAGAAATGTAACACTCAAGGTAATCAATCATTAGGAACCCCTCTATTACATCTTGAATTAGGTCTTGGGCTAGCAGTTGCTGTTAAGCATGCATAGTTATACGGTTTTAGGGCTAGGAGGGGCTTGACGGTGACACCACCATAGAGGGAAGGGTAATAGATTGTACGGCATTCCTGATTTTGGGAGGGGGGGGGACAACACTTGAAGTCATTGCAGGCTTAGACTCCATGCCTTCTTTCCTGCTGGTCCGATTCTTGTCCTCTCATAACAGTATCGTTAAGCACTCTAGATTTGGTAAACCAAGACCATAGAAGCCCAACATGCCACCCTTGAAGATTCTGTAATGTTGTAGTGGTGCTGAAGCACAAAATACACCAAGTGTGACAGGAACATGAATAGAGGATCCCCTCAAGCTGGATACAATTTTAGTGGGTCTTGGGATATCATGTGTGGCCCTATAATTAAAGAGTGACGCAGTGGCCACAGATCTCATTCATCTTACAAGAGACCACCAAAAACTTTCTGATAAAGTAACAATCTAAATTGGTGCTGGCATTGCAGGGACTATCTGTACAGGGCCTGCAAAAACAGGTCACAAACTTTATGGACACTTGTTAGACTACAGGGCTGAAATGCAGGATGGTGGGGATAATGTGAGGGTTATTGAGACTTCATGAAGAAACTGAAGTACTGAGCATAGAACAGTACCTTTAGGAACAGTTCAGCACTCAAATAGCGCCACAAGGCCTCTCCAAATTCTTTTTGGCCAAGAGACAGTGTAAGGTCCCATTAAAGCTTGCTAGGGTGGCCGCTTCCCATGCCCAGTTGTGGCCCAGTTGCTCAATGAGAATGAGATAATCTTTTACAAAGACCTCGCTGAAATGGACCATATGCAATCCATAGTCAACGATTATTCCCTTTACTGGATTTTACAGACCCATTTGTACAACAGTTAATTTCTCAAGATTAAATACACATCCCTCAGACCACTGAACTTAAAATATATGCTTCTATTCACTGTCACTCTAAATACTCTGCATGGAAAGGACACACATTTCTTCTCATACCCCAAAGTGGCCAGAGAATATGCAGACAGAAGGGCGGCTTAACCTCATGCAACGATGGAACAGCTCAAGAGATTCTGACTGACAGACCGCAGCAGACAAACCAACAAAATAACAAGCCAGCAAAGAAACATGCATCAGCCGAGTCTAAGGAGACAATTGTGCAAGTTGTGTTCTGGCACATCAGTGTGCGTGATGACATTGACTCCTCTGAACCAGGTACACAGAGGGGGGAGTTGTTGTTACTTTTAGAATTCTTTTAGACACCAGGTTTTATCTGCTACTCTGCAGCACCAGAAGCACATGCCGTAGATCCACCAAAAAGCAGGACCTTTGAATGGTTGAACTTATCATCAGGGCTACATGTAACTTGTCAGGGATCACAGTGAGAATCCTGACATGATACCATTAGGTACAAAACAGTCCTTTTAAACATAAGAGGGATGGGCAATTTAGGAATTAGTTATAAAATGTACATCTGCCTACATAGACTCAGCATTGATACGTCTGCAGAGAACACATTTATCAGACATGAGGTGCTAAGCTACATAAGAGATGGAAAGGGCATCTATCTTACATTATTTTCTTACCATTCACAAGGGGTGTACTGCTGTGGGTCAGACTGGATTTTCCATTGGAGGTTCTCCAAAACAGAATTGACTCAGAAGGCAGATACATCTTAGCAGGAGCACATTAGATGGGAAACGCGTAACAATGGTGAGCTTATATGCACCAACCTTGCCACAGTTAGAACATTCACTGAAACTGCATAATGTAGACTGTTGCCTGTGTCAATGTAGGTGGGCACTAGGGGAGCAGTGGGACTACAATTGTGGCATGAGTATTGTACTCAACAGATTGTGCCTGCCCATTGCCTGGCCAACTGTAGTGAGAGTTGCAGAAGTTTTCTTGAATATCATGATTAGGTGAAATTAAACATATGGGTTCAATGAACACAACATGGAGTACATGTATTCTCCCATGCATGACTACACTTCAGATTGTAGATAATCTTACAGCGTGAATGTATACAGAGAATGATTAATGCAGAGCAATTGAAATGCACAATATCTGCTCACAACCAGGTGATGTGGCGTGGGGGATACAAGTCATCAGTATCCCAGCTTTGGGATTACAGGCATGGTCACAACAAGACTCTGCCTTTAACCCTTTGGCACCAAGGACGTAATAGTTACGTCCGGGCTGCGGCGCCACGGATGTAACCATTACGTCCTAGTACTGGCCCTGGGGAGGGCCGCGCCCCCTACCCCCCCTATGGCAGGGCTGGAAGGGGAATCTCTTCCCCTTCTACCCCTGACACTCCGCCCTCACCCCCCCCCCCTAGTGACGTCTGATGACATCAGCACGCAATCATCAGAGGTCACCTCCCATCGCAGAAACCCCCTAGACACCAGGGATAAAAAAATATATATATTTTTTCTTTTTTTTTCTTATTATATGCTGGGAGTGACCCCTTAAGCAAGGGTCGCTCCGGGGGGAGGGGGGGGGAGAGGGGGTAATTACTTTTAGGCCATTTCTGCCCCCCTTCGGGGCAGATCAGCCTATTTTTATTAGGCTAATCTGCCCCCAAGGGGGGCAGAAACCACTAGACACCAGGGATTTCTTTTTTTTTATATACTTACGCATAAGGGGATCGGCCTCGTGGGCAAGGTCCGTGCCCAAGGGAGGCAAAATATTTTTAGGCCTTTTCTGCCCCCCATTAGGGTCAGATCGGCCTATTATAATTAGGCCGATCCACCCCCTGGGGGGAGGAGGGGGCGTCAGAAACCTCTAGACACCAGGGATATATATATATATTTTTTTACTTTGTTTTTATGCATGGGGAACAACCCCTTAGGCAAGGGTCGCTCCCCTGGCGGGCAAATTTATTTTAGGCCATTTCTGCCCCCCTTGGCCTATTTCTATTAGGCTGATCTGCCCCGAAGGGGGGCATAAACCACTAGGTACCGGGGATTTTTTTTGTTGCACCAATTTCACACAAGGGGAGCGACCTCTTAGGCAAGGGTCGCTCCCCTAGGGGGGGCAAATGTATTTTAGGCCATTTCAGCTCCCCTTGGGGGCAGATCAGCCTATTTCTATTAGGCCGATCAGCCCCCGGGGGGACAGGAACCACTTAGGCACCAGGAATTGGTGTGTTTGTATGTGTGTGTATTGTTTGGGGGGGGGGGGGGGCAGCCCCTTGGGCAAGGGTCGCTCCCCATGGGGGCACATTACTGTTGGCCAAATCTGATTTTGTAAGGCCCATCTGCCCCCAAGGGGATCAGAAAGCCCACCAGGGAAGATTTTCTTTTCAAAATAAGAGGGTGGGGGTATGGCCACACCCCCACCCCATATAAATGGGGCCAAAGTTATTCTGTCCACCAGTGGGCAGATGGGGCAATTACCCCAATCCACACCCCCGGGGGGGGGGGGGGCAGGGGCAGAAAGTCTACTAGATGCCAGGGAATAAAAATAAATAAATAATAGTGTTGTGGTGGTGGCTACCAACCAGTACGGGCATGGTTATGCCCCCAACCCAACTGAAGGGGGTAACAGTATTTCAGCTCTCCCCCCACACACTTAAACATCTTATTCCATGGCAGGCAAGAGGACATTTGATTATTTGGGTTTTGGTTTCACATTTGGGCCATGAGAGCTTGGCGAACTATCAAAATCATCCCACTTGGAAAAGTGAGGGCTGCAATTTTTGGACTGTGGGACGCTGCCATGTAGAACAATCCACAAGACCTAGACACTTATGAAAACTGAACATCTGGGTGAGTCCAGGGAGGTGTGCTTCACATGCACCCGCACCATTTTCTTACCCCCAATGCCCTGCAAACCTCCAACCTTGCTGGAAATCACACATTTTTGTGATGGAACCTTCCGGAATCTGCAGGAATCCACAAAATTCCTACCACCCAGCATTGTCTCATCTATACCGATAAAAATTTGCCCCACTTGTAAACCTAAAAATGTTTTTTTTTCAAACTGCCCTTTTAAACCTGCTTTGGTTCCCTCTCAATTTCCATGTGTATATGGCTCTTTGCTGACACAGGCACTTGGCCCACCTACACAAGTGAGGTATCATTTTTACCGGAAAACTGAGGGGAATGTTGGGTGGTGGAAATTTGTCCCGGTGCAGTGGTCCCACACAGAAATGTGGGAAGAATGTGATTTTTTAGCTAAATTTTAGGTTTGCTGAGGATTGTAGGTACTAGGCCTACCCACACAAGTGAGGTACCATCTTCATCGGGAGACTTGGGAATGCTGGGTGGAAGGACATCTGTGGCTCCTCTCAGATTCCAGAACTTTCTGTCACCGAAATGTGAGGAAAAGTGTGTTTTGGGCCAAATTTTGAGGTTTGCAAAGGATCCTGGGTAACAGAACCTGGTTAGAGCCCCACAAATCACCCCATCTTGGATTCCCCTAGGTGTCTAGCTTTCAAAAATGTGCAGGTTTGGTAGGTTTCCCTTGGTGCCGGCTGAGCTAGAGGCCAAAATCTACAGCTAGGCACTTTGCAAAAAACGCGTCCGAATTCAATTTAAAAATGTTGTGTGTCCATGTTGCGTTTCCTATCGCGAGCATTAGGCCTACCCACGCTAGTGAGGTACCGTTTTTATCGGGAGACTTGGGAGAACACAGAATATCAAAACAAGTGTTATTGCCCCTTGTCTTTCTCTACATTTTTTCCTTCCAAATGTAAGACAGTGTATAAAAAAAAGACGTCTATTTGAGAAATGCCCTGTAATTAACATGCTAGTATGGGCACCCCGGAATTCAGAGATGTGCAAATAACCACTGCTTCTCAACACCTTATCTTGTGCCCATTTTGGAAACACAAAGGTTTTATTGATACCTGTTTTTCACTCTTTATATTTCAGCAAATGAATTGCTGTATACCCGGTATCGAATGAAAACCCTTGCAAGGTGCAGCTCATTTATTGGCTCTGGGTACCTAGGGCTCTTAATAAACCTACAAGCCCTATATATCCCTGCAATCTGAGGAGTCCAGCAGACGTAACAATATATTGCTTTTAAAAATCTGACATTGCAGGAAAAAGTTAGAGTAAAACATGGAGAAAAATGGCAATTTTTTTCACCTCCATTTCAATATTCTTTTATTTCAGCTGTTATTTTCTGTAGGAAACCCTTGTAGGATCTACACAAATTACCCCTTGCTGAATTCAGAATTGTTTTTTCTACTTTTTGGAAATACTTATCTTTTTGGGATCCAGCATTGGTTTCACACCCATTTCTGTCACTAACTTGAAGGAGGCTGAAAGCACAAAAAATAGTAAAAATGGGGTATGTCCAAGTAAAATGCCAAAATTGTGTTGAAAAATGGGGTTTTTTGATTCAAGTCTGCCTGTTCCTGAAAGCTGGGAAGATGGTGATTTTTGGCACCACAAACCCTTTGTTGATGCCATTTTCAGGGAAAAAAACAACAGGCTGGCGGTGCTCCGCCGGGCATTCTGACCGCGGCGGTACAGCCGCGGCCAGAAGCGGAAAGCCGGCGGTGTACTGCCGACTTTCCGCTGCCCATGGGAATCCGCCATGGGGACTCTGACACCGCATACCGCCATCCTGTTCCTGGCAGTTCGCCCGCCTGGAACAGGATGGCGGTATGGGGTGCCGTGGGGCCAATGACATGGGCACTGCAGGGGCCCCCGTAAGAGGGCCCCACAAAGAATTTCAGTGTCTGCTTTGCAGACACTGAAATTCGCGATGGGTGCAACTGCACCTGTCGCACCTTCCCACTCCGCCGGCTCCATTCTGAGCCGGCGTCCTCGTGGGAAGGGTGTTTCCCGCTGGGCTGGCGGGCGGACTTTCGGCGGTCGCCCGCCAGCCCAGTGGGAAACCCAGAATGACCGCCGCGGTACGGTCTTCTGGCGGTTCCCGCTTGGCTGGCGGCTACCGCCGCCCGCCAAGCTTAGAATCAGGGCCTATATCTCCAAGTGTTTACGTGGACAACCAACTGCCTCATATATCAGACTCTCCAACACCCTTATCTCGCCTAAGCTGTGCTTTCATTTTGGAACACTTAAAGGAATCTAGCAATATCACTGTTATAATCTGCTATGCTTGAGATGCATTCTGTGCACACCTCCACTGTTTTCTGCTCAGCCAGAGTGTGATGGTTTGGAATGTTGTTGAGAGACTGGAGGCGTGTGACAGAGAAGAGAGGATGCTGCACCTGATGGGTTCTCCTTATTAAGTAGCTTGTAACGTATCCTGTAACTTTTAAAATAAATCTACAACCTCTATCTTACATGAACTGGCTACTTGACTCCTACTTACAAAGAAAGAATTACAACAATCACACTTGGTGACGATTAGAGACACCCTTAGGTGAGTACTGCTGTAGTATTTATATTATGGGGACTCCCCATATTATTCTTTTACTATGGATGCTTAGAAGCAGAAAAGCCTTTTAATGTCTGTGTATTGTTCACTTTTCACTGGACTCAGAATACTCCAATTCTACTCTACAAACACATCACTCTGTTGCTATCTTAACTTCTGGTTATTCACTATGAGAAGAAATTCTCTGTCAGATATTCTCTAACCCAAAGGAAATGACTCGCCCTTAAGACTAATCTGTGCATTTTCTTTTAGGTAACAGCATAAAACTTGAGTCATTTATACCCAAATTGTAATTTTACTAATTGTAGGGACTGGTCCCAAGCACCACATGCCGCCATGCTGGAAAAAGCTTAATGAAATACATGCTCCTTCATAATTCAACAGTGGATCAACGGATCTAATTTTTTATTTTGAATTTGTTCTGTCTAATCACAACAAAAAGGCAAGATCTTTGCAGGATCAATATGCACCTGTTACAGTTTTAATTACCTTGAAAACATGGCCTCACATAGTCAGTCTATTAACTTCTTATCGTTCAGCATGAAACGAAAAGTAAGGTTTTAAGGAATACTTAGTTTCAACTGTCAAAGAAATGTCTTACTGTTAACAAGATATCAAATAAATAACATTTTGTAATTATTTTATAAAATGAAATTTAAGGTAGCTATGAAAAATAGAATTGTTTCTCATTTTATTTTCTGTCTCTGGTAAGCTTTATTTTGCATAAAGTAATGAAACAGATTAGGTTTAAAACTTTGTATTAAAGTTTTTTTTCTCTGAAATTTTTTAAAAGTATGCTTATTACATTAAAAATCAAAACAATCATATCCACCACATAAAGAAAAAGTAGTGCAGGGTGAATGATCCTTTGCACAGTGAAGCATATCCACTTTAACACTTGACTCATGACTCAGCATCTGCAGGTAATATGATTTGTCAGTGCTGTTACATCGAAGAGTGTTTATATTAGGTCCAACCAAATATATCAAGCCTTGGATATAAGGCGATTTCCCATATACCTGGACCAAGTATGTCCTGCCTGGTAGCCTACTCTGAGAACATGCATCTGACAGGCTTGGAGGGGAATTATTTGGCTCCCTATTTTTCTGCCTGGTCGTATTCAAACATTGTTCCTGCCAGCAGCTGCTTTACATAAGAAGGACAAACCATTCAACTGAAGGCACTACTGCTACAGTCTCTTTGAACATATGTGTGCAGGAAAGACTACAAAGGGTTGTTGTCACTTCTGGGTAATTATTCCAAGCAATCCAGCAAGTTATTTAGTTGCTGCCTGAAGGGGGTGTGGCCAAGCGCCTAAACTGGCAGACGCATGAATCCGCTGCTCCAGACCCGGGCCTACAATTTATTCTTCAATAGGCCACAATCTGCCCTAGTGAATTATGGGACCCCAAGATTGCAGGCTACACAGGCGACAGTGATGTTGCAGACCGGATGCGTGCCACCAATACGGTGCAGCTAATGGGAGGGCGGGCCGCGGTGGAGTGTGCTGCAGCCTACGGCTGAGTCCCCTGTCTCACCCCACCCCCAGCTTCGAGACCTGGGGCAGCCGAGGTGTGGGGCCTGCCACGGCCTATCTGCAGCTGTGGTGTGCTGAGCCACGCTACTGGGAACCGGCGTGGACGTGCCCTCTGCTCCAAATAACCCGCTGGATCACATGGACCCTGTGCAGAGTAATGAAAGGACCTTCTATTGGAGGTGAGCGCTGAGCCGACCTGGTGTGTACTGGAGGCCAGGTGCGGCCGACCGAGGGCTGGAGCCCTATCGTGGGGCCTTGTATACCTGCGTTACACGATGAGACATTGCTCTGCCTGATTTGATGACTGCATGATCTGGTCGGGCTAAGGCGGGCATACAGCTGGACCGGCCCTGCAGTGAGGACGTACAAGTGAGAAATGGCTCAGACATGGTGAAGGGGACACTGTGGTGAGAGGCCGGTGAGTGCATGCTGTGAGGCTGGGGCCCGACTGCTTCAGATGGGCTAACTGACTGCGATGTTAGCCTTCGCGATCAATGTGCATGTTGTGGACTCGGTACTGGGCCACAGTGCCTTGCTCTTGGGTGTGACGGTTGCTGGAGACTCATCTCCTTGCGAGGTGTTTGAGACACACCGCATTACCTACAACAAATCTCCTTGAGGTTGTGGCGTGGTACCCAGCGCAACAAGGCCTCTGCAGATTGCTGCATTGTAGTGCTCTCACAGTGTTGACTTGTCAACCTGTGCTGCTCATGTCCTGCGATTGAGAGCGGTCGATATACAGTTCCACTGTGGTTTGCTCTTGAGGTCAGTGGCATTGGGGTGGTCTCTCTAAAGGGGCGACCTACACTGCTGGCCTCCTGTAGTCTCCTCTCACGATTCAACTATGGGACGCACCAAAAACAGGCTTCCGAAATCAGATGAATGTCTGCAAACACGGTCTCCGCCCTCGGAGGGTTCAATCGCCTCAACTCCTGTCGACTGCATCCCCCCTATGATGCCGGCACCTCCAGTAGTAAGCTAGACATAATAATGCAAGAAATACGGACTCCAGGGTAGCTGTGGAGCAGCAACTTGGCACTCTCACCACGGATATCAGTTTGCTTAAAGACCATCATCATAAACTTGTTGACAGAGTGAAATCGACAGAACAGGTGCTGGCCACACCTTATTGCCAGAGCAAGCGAAACATTTTTAGCCCAGCTGCGCAAACAAGTGGAACAGCTTCAGGACCGTGCTGAGGACAATGAAGGCAGAGCGCATAGGAAGAATCTCCGTATAGTGGGAATGACGGAAGGTACAGAGGATGTCAGCCTACCCAATTTATCGAACATTGGCTCCAGACTCAGATAGCCCCAGAGGGTCTATCTGTCCTCTTCACTGTGGAAAGACTGCATCAAGTGCCCACTTGAAAACCCATTCCAGGCGTCCCTCCGAGGCCTATTGTGGCAAAAATTTAGAACTTCTTTCTTTACAACTATTAACATATTTCTGTCTTCTGCATATGCCTCAATTACAGGTAAACTGGCCAGAATATGTTTTAGCCTTGTGAAACGAATACTGGAAAAATTGTGTCCAAGTGGTTCAATTATGATATAATGGAACCAGTTATACTCTCAAAGTACTCAAAAACTGGCATATTTTCTTAACAGTATGCAGTGGATTCAATGAAAGCTATAAGCCCTGCAAATCCACGTTTGAATGTCAAATGCTGTGCATCATCCTTTTTTTTTTATTTCCGGCTTGATATTTTCTGTTTTTATGATTTGCGCACATGGGGCACTTTGATTAGTACAGTGCATCCCTGGTAATCATGTCTCCCTCAATTAGCAATTCATATGGCAGATTCAAAGCATACTATCTTAAACGGCTATCCACTTTCAAAGTGGATGCAAGGGGCAATGGTTTTTCCTACATCTCAGGACCTTTATTATCACATAATAAGCATTTTAGCTCTGACAGTTATGACTGGAAGCATATTTTCCCTCATAAGTCCATTTAAAGCAGGACCATCACATTCAATTTCTGATACCTGTGTATTATTAGACTGGGGAATGATTTCCTTGCTTACTTGTCTGTGCTCAGAAGTACCGTCCACCTACTCTACTAATTGTAGTGGTTTTTACACTTTCTGTGGAACTTACCTTTAAATTGAAAGATCGTGGCTTTATTTCCAGGGCCATCATTCAACTGATCTAGTGTCCCAATTTCTTCAGGTAAATTACTTGTAGATTCAAGAGCTTGACGTTGTTTATCATTTTATATTTTACAGCTGTGTTCCTTAGCATAATCAGCAGCATATGGTAGTTTCTCAGTTTTAGTTTTTTGACAAAAATGCACATCTTCCCGGCGTATATGAACTTCCCTGTCGGTCAGACGAAGTCTCACCATCCTCAATATGGCTGCTAAAATCGCACACTACAACACATCATGACCCAGATTCTAGCTATTTTTTCTAGTTATTTTACAAACTTATACTCCTCTGTCGGTACACAATTACCTGAGCATATTTCTACCTACCTGGAAGAAATAGCCTTGGCCTGAAAAGAAGATGCCCATTGACAATTGCTGGCCTAACCATTTACTACTGATTAAAAAAAGAAGTCCTAAATTGGTTCCCGTCAGGCCGTGCTCAGACAGGTTACCTACAGAATGAAATTTAAGATGTCCTAGCCCCCCCCTCCACCTACTGCCTGTTTTGGAGGAGTTTAAGGAGTAGCACACTCTCCCCCAATACACCCTGAAGCCATCCTAAGAACACTACTATACCTGGGAAACCAGCTAATAACTATTAGTCTTATCAACCACTGTAATTTATAAATTATTACACCAAGATTTTGGGGAAGCTTATTGACAAAGCCTTGTTCTCCTCGCTGAATTGGTACTCCTGGATCAGCCTGCGTTTATCTCAGAAAGGTGAACCATGCACAACTGGTGTACCCTGTTCACCCTCATTCAGAGTCTAGAACATAGTTTGGACACTGTAGCTGACTACCTGTATGCCTAAAAGGTTTTTGTCTCCCTAGAATGGAGGTACTTATTTACTATCTTGGGTAGACTTGGTATGCCTATAAGATTTATAGAGTGGATCATGTTACTATAAAACTCACCCATGGCCTGTTCAAATCAATAACTGTACCTGGAGGCCATCACCATCTCCGGTAGAACAAGCCAGAGTTGCTGCCCCTTTTCAGCTGGTCTTTTTTGTGATAGCATTAGAGATACTAGTCGCAAAACTTGAACAGAACTATTCTAATCACGGCATTGGATACACCAGTCATTATCTTCTTATCTCTCTACATGCTTATGACGTGGTTTTTATTTTTGAGGAATCTGGGAGAATATATTAATCCCACAAAGAAGAAATTCATATGCTTTTGGGCCCTGTCTGGGGTGAATATAAATTAGAGCAAACCACAATTTCTTCCGCTTCCTGCCAATACTATTAGAATTATACCCCACTTCCCTCTGATATAGTTTGAAGGTTCACTTAAATATCTGAAGATATGGGTCAACCAAGACACTAACTTAGTAGTCAGGGAAAACAATGGTTTTGTTATGGACAAGTTTTTGGATTAGATAACCCGGTAGACGTCTCACCTGCTGTCACTTGCAGGGCAAATTGCCCTACTGAAATTATCTCTCTTAACACAACTTTTTGTATGCTCAGATCCAAGATGATCAAGTTGCCATCATCCAGAACATAGCCTACAATTAGATGGGGGACGTTGACTCTACCCTTTCACCTCAGTGGCTTTGAAGCACCTGACTCCAATTTATATTGCTTGTGTGCACAAGCACACTTTGCTGATTATTGCTGAATGGCTTCAATCGTTGCTAAGATTGTGCCCCACCCCTCCATGGATACTGCTATAGGACGATCCGTGCCTGGGATGGTTTTCAGAAGTGTTTTGGTAAGGAAGGTACATACTCGGATGCACTCCCCAAACTATTTAGCCAAAGCTCCCAATAACGCATGCAGCAAAAGCGATCTTGCCGTTATGCTCTCTGTCATGGGTACTGTAGGAAGTTGGCTCTGTATGTGCTATTTCAAAGTAAGGAATAGCATGCACAGAGTCCAAGGGTTCCCCTTAGAGGTAAAATAGTGGTAAAAATAGATAATACTAATGCTCTATTTTGTGGTAGTGTGGTCGAGCAGTAGGCTTATCCAAGGAGTAGTGTTAAGCATTTGTTGTACATACACATAGACAATAAATGAGGTACACACACTCAGAGACAAATCCAGCCAATAGGTTTTTATATAGAAAAATATCTTTTCTTAGTTTATTTTAAGAACCACAGGTTCTACATGTAATATCTCATTCGAAAGGTATTGCAGGTAAGTACTTTAGGAACTTCAAATCATCAAAATTGCATGTATACTTTTCAAGTTATTCACAAATAGCTGTTTTAAAAGTGGACACTTAGTGCAATTTTCACAGTTCCTAGGGGAGGTAAGTATTTGTTAGGTTAACCAGGTAAGTAAGACACTTACAGGGCTTAGTTCTTGGTCCAAGGTAGCCCACCGTTGGGGGTTCAGGGCAACCCCAAAGTCACCACACCAGCAGCTCAGGGCCGGTCAGGTGCAGAGTTCAAAGTGGTGCCCAAAACACATAGGCTAGAATGGAGAGAAGGGGGTGCCCCGGTTCCGGTCTGCTTGCAGGTAAGTACCCGCGTCTTCGGAGGGCAGACCAGAGGGGTTTTGTAGGGCACCGGGGGGGACACAAGCCCACACAGAAATCTCACCCTCAGCAGCACGGGGGCGGCCGGGTGCAGTGTAGAAACAAGCGTCGGGTTCGCAATGTTAGTCTATGAGAGATCTCGGGATCTCTTCAGCGCTGCAGGCAGGCAAGGGGGGGATTCCTCGGGGAAACCTCCACTTGGGCAAGGGAGAGGGACTCCTGGGGGTCACTTCTCCAGTGAAAGTCCGGTCCTTCAGGTCCTGGGGGCTGCGGGTGCAGGGTCTCTCCCAGGCGTCGGGACTTTAGGTTCAAAGAGTCGCGGTCAGGGGAAGCCTCGGGTTTCCCTCTGCAGGCGGCGCTGTGGGGG
Organism: Pleurodeles waltl; assembly: GCF_031143425.1. NCBI lineage: Eukaryota > Metazoa > Chordata > Amphibia > Caudata > Salamandridae > Pleurodeles > Pleurodeles waltl. Next base: position 861,457,917 of record NC_090439.1, read on the forward strand.
CTCAGGGGGGACAGGTTTTGGTACTCACAGTATCAGAGTAGTCCTGGGGTCCCTCCTGAGGTGTTGGATCGCCACCAGCCGAGTCGGGGTCGCCGGGTGCAGTGTTGCAAGTCTCACGCTTCTTGCGGGGAGCTTGCAGGGTTCTTTAAAGCTGCTGGAAACAAAGTTGCAGCTTTTCTTGGAGCAGGTCCGCTGTCCTCGGGAGTTTCTTGTCTTTTCGAAGCAGGGGCAGTCCTCAGAGGATGTCGAGGTCGCTGGTCCCTTTGGAAGGCGTCGCTGGAGCAGGATCTTTGGAAGGCAGGAGACAGGCCGGTGAGTTTCTGGAGCCAAGGCAGTTGTCGTCTTCTGGTCTTCCGCTGCAGGGGTTTTCAGCTGGGCAGTCCTTCTTCTTGTAGTTGCAGGAATCTAATTTTCTAGGGTTCAGGGTAGCCCTTAAATACTAAATTTAAGGGCGTGTTTAGGTCTGGGGGGTTAGTAGCCAATGGCTACTAGCCCTGAGGGTGGGTACACCCTCTTTGTGCCTCCTCCCAAGGGGAGGGGGTCACAATCCTAACCCTATTGGGGGAATCCTCCATCTGCAAGATGGAGGATTTCTAAAAGTTAGAGTCACTTCAGCTCAGGACACCTTAGGGGCTGTCCTGACTGGCCAGTGACTCCTCCTTGTTTTTCTCATTATTTTCTCCGGCCTTGCCGCCAAAAGTGGGGCCTGGCCGGAGGGGGCGGGCAACTCCACTAGCTGGAGTGTCCTGCCGGGTTGGCACAAAGGAGGTGAGCCTTTGAGGCTCACCGCCAGGTGTGACAATTCCTGCCTGGGGGAGGTGTTAGCATCTCCACCCAGTGCAGGCTTTGTTACTGGCCTCAGAGTGACAAAGGCACTCTCCCCATGGGGCCAGCAACATGTCTCGGTTTGTGGCAGGCTGCTAAAACTAGTCAGCCTACATAGATAGTCGGTTAAGTTTCAGGGGGCACCTCTAAGGTGCCCTCTGTGGTGTATTTTACAATAAAATGTACACTGGCATCAGTGTGCATTTATTGTGCTGAGAAGTTTGATACCAAACTTCCCAGTTTTCAGTGTAGCCATTATGGTGCTGTGGAGTTCGTGTTTGACAGACTCCCAGACCATATACTCTTATGGCTACCCTGCACTTACAATGTCTAAGGTTTTGTTTAGACACTGTAGGGGTACCATGCTCATGCACTGGTACCCTCACCTATGGTATAGTGCACCCTGCCTTAGGGCTGTAAGGCCTGCTAGAGGGGTGTCTTACCTATACTGCATAGGCAGTGAGAGGCTGGCATGGCACCCTGAGGGGAGTGCCATGTCGACTTACTCATTTTGTTCTCACTAGCACACACAGGCTTGTAAGCAGTGTGTCTGTGCTGAGTGAGGGGTCTCTAGGGTGGCATAAGACATGCTGCAGCCCTTAGAGACCTTCCTTGGCATCAGGGCCCTTGGTACTAGAAGTACCAGTTACAAGGGACTTATCTGAATGCCAGGGTGTGCCAATTGTGGATACAATGGTACATTTTAGGTGAAGGAACACTGGTGCTGGGGCCTGGTTAGCAGGGTCCCAGCCCTCTTCTTAGTCAAGTCAGCATCAGTATCAGGCAAAAAGTGGGGGGTAACTGCAACAGGGAGCCATTTCTTTACACAAGCCCCCCCCAGCCCACAGGCCAGGAGACTCAGCCCAAGCTGGGAGAGTCTTCCTAGTCTGTCAGGCGAGGAAGAGTAGGAGAAATAGGCTGGTTAGTTGCAGGGCCTACTCTGCCTTACATCCTTCTGTTCAGGTCATTCCCTTTGGGGAACTGACCTACTTCCACAGTGATAGGACCTAGTCTGAATTGCCTCTTGTCTGCCTCTTCAATGTCTCCACCCATTCTTTCTATTTTGGTCTTAGAGGTATCCACCTCTGCTAACCTTATCTTGGCCAGGGTTACCCCTAGCTTACCCAGAGCGGTTACCCAGAGCTGGAGTAACCCCACCATGACCAATAGGGTCAGGGGGCCTAACTTGCTATTTGGCATGGGGTCAGACCACCATGCTAAGGATAGTGCAGCCATAAAGGCTAACACCCAGCAGAGGCCACTGACAGCTGTCAGTGCCCAGAACCACACCTTTAGCTCTTCACCTAAAAGGGAAGGGGCTAAGTTACAGGCTTCTTTGGGTTCAGGTTGCCTGTCTGCTGTATTAGAGTGGGGGGTTACCACATCTTGTAGTAAACACCCTTCTTCCACTCTTTCTTCTGTTAGCTGAGGAGCCACCCACTCAGGTTTAACAGTTGCCTGACTAGCCAGGACTTCTTGTGGGTCAGGTTGGACTTTATCAGGGCCATTTTTGGAGTTCTCCCCTACTGGAGCAAAATCTCCTTGGCTTGCTGTAACCTTGGCTAAAGGTTGTCCACCCTTCCTACTCTGTTTTCTTTTCTTCTTCTTCTGGGGCCTGCTTGCATTTACTGCAGAGGCAGGACTTCCAGAATCCTTGGGAGAGGACTGGCACGGGACCAGTTTCTCTCTTGGGCTCTGACTAACCTCTGGGTAGTCATTTCCAAGGAGACAATCAAGGGGGAGGTCTGTACTGACTACTACCCTTCTCCAGCTAAGAGTGCCACCCACTTCTATGGGCACTAAAGCCACAGGCCTCTTAGTGACCCTGTCTAGGCTAACTCTTACCCTGGCAGTCTCACCTGGGATGTACTGGTTTGAGAGCACCAGCCTGTCATGCACAATAGTGTGACTGGCACAAGTGTCTCTCAGGGCAGTGGTTGGGATTCCATTCACCAGTAGGTGGTGGAAGTGTCTACTTCCCTCTGGAATCTCCAACTCACCTGTTGGGCCCTGTTTCCAGTTGAAGGCTATGAAGACCTCCTCATCTGAGGAGTCATCTCCCATGGCTACACTGGTTACCCCTGGAATTTTGTTCTGGGGTTTGTTTTTGGGACAAGAAGTGTTCTTGGTGTGGTGCCCAGACTGTTTACAGTTGTGGCACCATGCCTTAGTGGCATCCCAGTTCTTACCCTGGTACCCACCTTTGTTTTGGGTTGTGTCTTGGGGCCCACCCACCTGTTCTGGTTTTTGGGGGCCTACAGAGGACTCTTTTTCTTTGTGTCTAGTGTCACCCACTTTCTCCTGGGGAGTTTTTGTAACCCCTTTCTTTTGGTCACCCCCAGTGGAAGTTTTGGTTACCCTAGTCTTGACCCAGTGGTCTGCCTTCTTTCCCAATTCTTGGGGAGAAATTGGACCTAGGTCTACCAGATACTGATGCAACTTTTCATTGAAGCAGTTACTTAAAATGTGTTCTTTCATAAACAAATTATAAAGCCCAACATAGTCACACACTTCATTTCCAGTTAACCAACCATCTAGTGTTTTTACTGAGTAGTCTACAAAATCAACCCAGGTCTGACTCGAGGATTTTTGAGCCCCCCTGAATCTAATTCTATACTCCTCAGTGGAGAATCCAAAGCCCTCAATCAGGGTACCCTTCATGAGGTCATAAGATTCTGCATCTTTTCCAGAGAGTGTGAGGAGTCTATCCCTACACTTTCCAGTGAACATTTCCCAAAGGAGAGTACCCCAGTGAGATCTGTTTACTTTTCTGGTTACACAAGCCCTCTCAAAAGCTGTGAACCATTTGGTGATGTCATCACCATCTTCATATTTTGTTACAATCCCTTTGGGGATTTTTAGGATGTCAGGAGAATCTCTGACCCTATTTAAGTTGCTGCCACCATCGATGGGACCTAGGCCCATCTCTTTTCTTTCCCTTTCTATGGCTAGGAGCTGCTTTTCCAAAGCCAATCTTTTGACCATCCTGGCTAACAGGGGGTCATCTTCACTGGAGTTATCCTCAGTGATTTCAGAGGTGTTGGTCTCTCCTGTGAGGGAACCAGCATCTCTGACTATTATTTTTGGAGTCAGGGTTTGAGGGACCCTGTTCTCCCTAGATAGGACTGGTAGGGGGGAATTTCCCTCCAAGTCACTATCCTCTTCCTCTGAGTTGCCACCCTCAGAGGGGTTGGCCTTTTCAAACTCTGCCAAAAGCTCCTGGAGCTGTATTTTGGTAGGTTTGGGGCCCATTGTTATTTTCTTTATTTTACAGAGTGACCTTAGCTCCCTCATCTTAAGATGGAGGTAAGGTGTGGTGTCGAGTTCCACCACAGTCACATCTGTGCTAGACATTTTGCTTCTAAAAGTTGGAATACTTTTTAAGAATCTACAACTGGTTCTAGAATCTAATTCAAACTTTTAACAAACTTTTAAACTCTAAAAAGGAATGCTAACAGGGACTAACACAAGGCCCTAGCAGGACTTTTAGAATTTAGAAAACTTTTCAAATTGCAAAAATCAATTTCTAATGACAATTTTGGAATTTGTCGTGTGATCAGGTATTGGCTGAGTAGTCCAGCAAATGCAAAGTCTTGTACCCCACCGCTGATCCACCAATGTAGGAAGTTGGCTCTGTATGTGCTATTTCAAAGTAAGGAATAGCATGCACAGAGTCCAAGGGTTCCCCTTAGAGGTAAAATAGTGGTAAAAATAGATAATACTAATGCTCTATTTTGTGGTAGTGTGGTCGAGCAGTAGGCTTATCCAAGGAGTAGTGTTAAGCATTTGTTGTACATACACATAGACAATAAATGAGGTACACACACTCAGAGACAAATCCAGCCAATAGGTTTTTATATAGAAAAATATATTTTCTTAGTTTATTTTAAGAACCACAGGTTCAAATTCTACATGTAATATCTCATTCGAAAGGTATTGCAGGTAAGTACTTTAGGAACTTCAAATCATCAAAATTGCATGTATACTTTTCAAGTTATTCACAAATAGCTGTTTTAAAAGTGGACACTTAGTGCAATTTTCACAGTTCCTAGGGGAGGTAAGTATTTGTTAGGTTAACCAGGTAAGTAAGACACTTACAGGGCTTAGTTCTTGGTCCAAGGTAGCCCACCGTTGGGGGTTCAGGGCAACCCCAAAGTCACCACACCAGCAGCTCAGGGCCGGTCAGGTGCAGAGTTCAAAGTGGTGCCCAAAACACATAGGCTAGAATGGAGAGAAGGGGGTGCCCCGGTTCCGGTCTGCTTGCAGGTAAGTACCCGCGTCTTCGGAGGGCAGACCAGAGGGGTTTTGTAGGGCACCGGGGGGGACACAAGCCCACACAGAAATCTCACCCTCAGCAGCACGGGGGCGGCCGGGTGCAGTGTAGAAACAAGCGTCGGGTTCGCAATGTTAGTCTATGAGAGATCTCGGGATCTCTTCAGCGCTGCAGGCAGGCAAGGGGGGGATTCCTCGGGGAAACCTCCACTTGGGCAAGGGAGAGGGACTCCTGGGGGTCACTTCTCCAGTGAAAGTCCGGTCCTTCAGGTCCTGGGGGCTGCGGGTGCAGGGTCTCTCCCAGGCGTCGGGACTTTAGGTTCAAAGAGTCGCGGTCAGGGGAAGCCTCGGGTTTCCCTCTGCAGGCGGCGCTGTGGGGGCTCAGGGGGGACAGGTTTTGGTACTCACAGTATCAGAGTAGTCCTGGGGTCCCTCCTGAGGTGTTGGATCGCCACCAGCCGAGTCGGGGTCGCCGGGTGCAGTGTTGCAAGTCTCACGCTTCTTGCGGGGAGCTTGCAGGGTTCTTTAAAGCTGCTGGAAACAAAGTTGCAGCTTTTCTTGGAGCAGGTCCGCTGTCCTCGGGAGTTTCTTGTCTTTTCGAAGCAGGGGCAGTCCTCAGAGGATGTCGAGGTCGCTGGTCCCTTTGGAAGGCGTCGCTGGAGCAGGATCTTTGGAAGGCAGGAGACAGGCCGGTGAGTTTCTGGAGCCAAGGCAGTTGTCGTCTTCTGGTCTTCCGCTGCAGGGGTTTTCAGCTGGGCAGTCCTTCTTCTTGTAGTTGCAGGAATCTAATTTTCTAGGGTTCAGGGTAGCCCTTAAATACTAAATTTAAGGGCGTGTTTAGGTCTGGGGGGTTAGTAGCCAATGGCTACTAGCCCTGAGGGTGGGTACACCCTCTTTGTGCCTCCTCCCAAGGGGAGGGGGTCACAATCCTAACCCTATTGGGGGAATCCTCCATCTGCAAGATGGAGGATTTCTAAAAGTTAGAGTCACTTCAGCTCAGGACACCTTAGGGGCTGTCCTGACTGGCCAGCGACTCCTCCTTGTTTTTCTCATTATTTTCTCCGGCCTTGCCGCCAAAAGTGGGGCCTGGCCGGAGGGGGCGGGCAACTCCACTAGCTGGAGTGTCCTGCCGGGTTGGCACAAAGGAGGTGAGCCTTTGAGGCTCACCGCCAGGTGTGACAATTCCTGCCTGGGGGAGGTGTTAGCATCTCCACCCAGTGCAGGCTTTGTTACTGGCCTCAGAGTGACAAAGGCACTCTCCCCATGGGGCCAGCAACATGTCTCGGTTTGTGGCAGGCTGCTAAAACTAGTCAGCCTACATAGATAGTCGGTTAAGTTTCAGGGGGCACCTCTAAGGTGCCCTCTGTGGTGTATTTTACAATAAAATGTACACTGGCATCAGTGTGCATTTATTGTGCTGAGAAGTTTGATACCAAACTTCCCAGTTTTCAGTGTAGCCATTATGGTGCTGTGGAGTTCGTGTTTGACAGACTCCCAGACCATATACTCTTATGGCTACCCTGCACTTACAATGTCTAAGGTTTTGTTTAGACACTGTAGGGGTACCATGCTCATGCACTGGTACCCTCACCTATGGTATAGTGCACCCTGCCTTAGGGCTGTAAGGCCTGCTAGAGGGGTGTCTTACCTATACTGCATAGGCAGTGAGAGGCTGGCATGGCACCCTGAGGGGAGTGCCATGTCGACTTACTCATTTTGTTCTCACTAGCACACACAGGCTTGTAAGCAGTGTGTCTGTGCTGAGTGAGGGGTCTCTAGGGTGGCATAAGACATGCTGCAGCCCTTAGAGACCTTCCTTGGCATCAGGGCCCTTGGTACTAGAAGTACCAGTTACAAGGGACTTATCTGAATGCCAGGGTGTGCCAATTGTGGATACAATGGTACATTTTAGGTGAAGGAACACTGGTGCTGGGGCCTGGTTAGCAGGGTCCCAGCACTCTTCTTAGTCAAGTCAGCATCAGTATCAGGCAAAAAGTGGGGGGTAACTGCAACAGGGAGCCATTTCTTTACAGGTACTCTATACAAAAATGGAAAATTTAAAAAGGTGGCGAACACAGGGGGGGGGGTGCTCCACGTGCACATCTAGATATCTTTTTTGTGTTACTGCCTTAGGGGCAAGGGGTTTGGCCCTGTTCATTCCCTTTAGAACCTAGCACATTCAAAACTTCAGACAAAATTCTTAACTGCCAACCCCATGAAGCAGCGTACAGCCACTCTATACCACAGGATACAAGGTGAGGCACATAGACCCTCATTAAGAACTTGGCGTTAATGACCGCCAAGGTGATGGTGAACAGAGGACTGCCAGTGGCAGTAGACTACACACCGCTGAATAATGATGCCAAAAAGTAAAACCTCCAAAAATCCTGCAACCTCCACCCACCACCAGGGACTACAACGGCGGAAAGGCAGTACACACCCCACCCCGCAACTGCCATGCAGACAAATCCTCCGCCCACCAAATAATGAAGCACAAATCAGAGTGGCGGATAGTGAATGCCGAACGACCATTGGCGGTGCGGACCGCCACGGCCAGGAATGGGACCCACCTACAAAAAAAGCACACACACCTGATACACATCCACAACACTACAAAACACTCACACACATACCCCACAATCCTTTACATCGCCACTAGCACGACAGTGATTGACAACACAACATGCATACACTAAACCCAACATCACACAAGTCTCACACACAAATACACCACCAAAACACATACAAACCCCAAACACCTTTACAAGCCACACACACAACCACACGACAGCACCCTCACCAATACACCCACAACACACACCATGGCACCCCCGCTTCACAGATAGGAAGCTAAGGACCATGGTGGACGAAATACTCAGGGTCGAGCCACAACTATTTGGGGCACAGGTGCAGCAGACACCCGTGGCCAGGAAGATGGAGCTATGGCAGAGGATAGTCAACAAGGTCAACGCAGTGGGAAGCCATCCACGCAAGGGATGACATCCGGAAGAGATGGAACGACCTGCACAGGAAGGTTCGGCCAATGGCATCCAGGCACAACATCGTCGTACAAAAGACTGGTGGCGATACTAACCCCCCCTTCCCCACCCCAAATACACCAACTGGGAGGAGAAGGTCCTGGCTCTCCTGCACCCGGAGGGCCTCACTGGACTCACAGGAGGACTGGACTTGGGTAAGTCAACTACAATACCTTAACAGTCACCCCACCTATAATGCATGTATCACCCCACCCCTATCACTACCACCAGGACCCCATCCCCTACCCAGTCCACAACACCCACATCCAACTCTCCCACAAATAGACCTCCATCCAGTCCCCTGTGCACAGTCACCTACCCCTACATATATTCCCAGTGGCACTACAGCACCCACAATGCACCTCCACCCCCCATATAAAATGCAAAGAAATGTACACAAAGGGACCTTGCATGCCACGACAGGGGAATAAAACCATCAAATAGGGAAGAGCAGTGCAACAATTGCTGAAAAAGTACCTGACACCCACATGTCCATTCCCCCTCTCACAGGCACCACCACCTATGCCACGTGAAAATGCCAAGGAGAGCCAGGGCCCCACTCAGGAGAGTGCAGTGGGATGTCTGGAAATAGAGGAACTCCCTGGCACATCACACAGTCCTGGACTGTCACCTTCCAGCAGCCCCACCCAGGATACCAATGACAGCCCTACCACCCAGCCACCATCATCAGCCCTGGCCAAACAATCACACACCAGTGTCTCCCGGGCACGGACTATCAGCCCACATGCACAGAGGCCAGAGTCTCCACTCACCAACAGGCAGGATGCTGAAGGGCCAACTGCAAGTGGGACTGCCAGACCTGTGCATGGGACACAGGCACAGGGGGCTAGGGCCAGTGGGAGGGCATCAGTGGTCCAGGGGCTGGCCAAAGGAAGGATGCAGCAGCCCAGAAGGTGATATCTGAGGTCCTGGGAGCATACCACCATACCCAGGACAGGATGGTCCAGATCCTGGCCTCCTTGGAGCAGAATCAGAGGCTGCAGGTAGCACACCACCAGGAGGCCATGGAGCAATGGAAACAGCTCAATGCCACCATGGCCTCCATTGCAGGGGTGCTGCAGCACCAGTACCACAGCCAGCCTGAGTCCTCCACCCACCTGCAAGCCCGACCACTAGCCAGGACATTGCCCTGCCCTCTACATCTGTAGCAGCTACTGGACTGGTGGCACTAACAGAGGACACACAGGAAACTAGTACCTCTACCCCTGCAGCCCAGCTTCAGCTTTACAAATGTGCCCTCAGACCCAGACATGCCACTGAAACACCACCCACGACCAAGCCCAGCGCTAGGAAGTGACTCTGCCCTGAACTGTCTCCCTTGAGTGTCACTGTGCTACCTTGTTGACATGCCACTGCCATCACACACCATCTTCCAACGGCCACATGGACCAAAGCCCAGTGCTACCAACAGCTGATCATATGTACCAGAGTATGTATGAGCACCATGTGCCCCCTCCCTTTCACTGTCCCAACACTTATGTATATTTTGCCATTGAATAAATACACCTATGCACTCAAATCGTATGCCCTTCATCAATATGAGATATGAATTGTGAGTGTGTATGCATTAGCCAGTCAATTTTCTAATCATACCTTTATTGATGGAGGGGATCCAATGGACTGTAGTGCCTGAAGTATGTCACACTGTACATAATATTGGGTTTCCTGGCACATGCCACTTCAGTCATCAGTTAGCTGACTATAGACACCACATTACCAATTACATGTGTCAGACTGAAACTATGCAGTGAATACATCAGCATCATTGAACAGTACCTAAAGAGTCACTAGATGTATAGGTGGAGTAACTGGGTCCTGGAGTTGAGATCTTCCCCCTCTTCTTCCTCACCATCACTCTCATCCCTTCTCTGAGGTTGCTGGGCTGGTTGGACTGCACACTCCTCTTCCAGAAGGGGGATAGCTTTCCTTGCAGCCAAGTTGTGCAGCATGCCACCACGATTACAAATCGGTGCGGAGTTCTCTGTCATAATGGTATCCCAGTGTGCACACACTTCCAAAGATGGGTACATGTGAGGATCATAGACTCATGTCAGCAAGTGACTAAGGGGGGAGAGTTTGAGGCCCCTGGCCAGGCTAAGGTGATGTGGTGGTAGCACAATGGCAGCCTCCTGCCATCCAGGTATGACAGAGTGGAAGTGACTTAATTCTGCTGGCGTTAGTCGTCATGGCGGAAGGCTGTGTTCACCGCGTGCACCCGATCATTGGATTACATGGTTGTTAGTGGGGAACCTGGGCCAATCATGGTCACCGCCGGTGGCGACGGGGCACACCGTCGCAGCAGGAACGCCATTTTGTCAGACCCTTGACTCCTGATTCCCATGCAGGGTAGTACTCCACTGCGTGTACTGTGTCGTGACTCTGGTCTCTGGGATGGCGCGGGTTACAGGGGAACAGACCCCGGCCTTCACCGCGGAGGAGCTGGAGAAGCTGGAGGATGGGGTCCTACCCCTGTATGCGAAGTTGTATGGGCGACCAGAAGAGCAGGTGAGTTAGCATCTGTCATCCTTAGATGTGTGCGATTGTGGCGGATGCCTGTATGCATGTAGGTTCGATGTGTAAATGCCCAGCCGTAGACTGTCTGGCATGTACTGTATGAGAGTTGAAAACATGCCTTTCTACAATGGCCGTTCCATAGGGAACGACATGTCATCTGTATTCGGTGCACACATACTGATGTCTGTTTTTTTCCTCTGTGTGTCCCATGCAGGTCAGCGCCCATCAAAAGAAAGGCCCGTGGCAAGCCGTCGCCAATGAGGTGCAGACCCTGGGGGTCCACAACCGGCGGAGCACCCACTGCAGGAAGCGGTGGGATGACCTGAGGCGCTGGACCAGGAAGACTGGAGAGGCCCAGCTGGGGAAGGCCTCCCAACAAGGAAGGGTTGCTCGTCGGACCCTGACCACCCCCTAATGGCCTGCATTCTGGCGGTGGCCTATCCGGATTTGGACGGGCGCTTGAAGGCAGCACAGCAGCCACAAGGGGGTGAGTACCAACACTGTTGTAATACTGCTTTGATGGATGTATGTTGGTGCTGTGGTATGTATGCATTCTAGTGCCAGGCACTTGAACAGGTGTGTTCCTGCAGTCCTGCCCCCTCAAAGTTCTTGGGATGTGTGAGGGCTAGTTTGGGCAGTCTCTATAGGCCCATTGGGGGGTGGGGGGGTCCCCTTTCTGTCATCTGGTATGCTTTGTGGCCTCATGGACTTATAAGTGCATTGGCTGGGCACGGTCCCTCATGGGTGTACTTCACACAGCGTATCAGGTCCATGTTTCATGTGAGTTATTTGGTGTATTCTGGGGTAATGGCCACTAGTCAGGGGAACAATCATGGCATATGTTGTATGTGCTGCGTGTCAGTGTGTGACCTGGATGGGAGTGAGCCAGCGATGTACATATGTCCAGGTTTTGACAAAGTTCTCCCTTGTTTTGTCTCTCCCCCCCTGTGCTCTTGTGTCCTTTGTGTACATCAGCATCATCTGGCGAGGGAGCAGTGGCACCGACGAGTGGGGTTGCAGCAGCCCACGGTTCCAATGAGGTAGAGTCGATGGACGCCAAGGGGACCAGTGGGTTGGAAGGTGAGGGGAGTACCACGAGGGAGGCAACTACCACTGGAGGTAGTGACTCTGATACCTCCTCCGATGGGAGCTCCCTGGTGGTGGCGGACCCTACTGGGCACACCCATTCTATACCATCTTCCGCCACCCCCCCCATACCATCACCTCCCTCCCAGTTACTCCCCACCCAGTTGCCTGTGCCCGCTCACCCAGGAGGGTGGGCGTCTCCTTCGCCCCAAGCACATTATCCCCTGCCCCAGTCAGCCCTGCTGCCCTCACGGAGGAGGCTATTGACATCCTGAGGACCATCTCTGTAGGGCAGACAACCATTGTAAAGGCCATCCAGGGGCTAGCATCCCAGATGCAGCAATGCAATGCATACCTGGAAAGCAATCACGGTGCCATGTCTGGCCTACAGAGATCTTTTCAGGCTCTGGCCTCCTCTTTGACGGCAGCCAGTGTCCCCTCTCCCACCACCTCTACCCCCTCCAGCACCCCACTCCCTTCTCCCATCCCAAGCACACATACAGACAGCCACGCGCACAGATCAACACACAAAAAGCACACTGACAAACACATGCACCACACTTCCCACCACAAACATGCACACACCCAACATACCAAAGCACACACAACATCCACTTCCCCCAGTGTGTCAACCTCCCCCGCCATCCTGTCTGTCACCTCACCATGCACACCCAAATGCACCCTCAGTCTCTGCTGCTGCCCCCATTTATGCAGTCCTCACAACATCTGACATCCAGACATGCACCCCAGACACCACACCTGCACTCACCACAACTATACTGACAGACACTTGCAGCACACTCACCAGACCTGCAGACACCCAGACAACATCCATGTACATTGGCAGCCTGTCTTCTACCACTGTGTCCACCCCGCCTCCCAAAACACTCAAACATTTGCACACATCCACACCACACACATCCACCACACATCAGCATACTTAACAGGTACCTGCATCCACATCTGGCACATCTACACCTGGTACAAGCACTCCCTCAACCTCCACTCCCAGACCTGCATCCAAATCCCCTCCAACTGCCCCTATGAAGCTTTTCCTCTCCCGTGTTGACCTGTTCGAACCCACTGGCCCACGCAGTCTTGTCCCTAAATGTGACCATCTCTTTGCCCAGGCCACACCTTCCACATCCAAGTCCGCCCCAGTCCGCCCTTCCCATTCCTGTGCCCCTTCCCTAGGGAGGAAGAAGCCCCGTGTTGCCCCAGCTCCCTCTGCCCCCCCCCCACACCCCCCTACTGCGGTCCAAGCCCACTCCCCCACCTTCCAAGGGCAAGCCCAAAACCCCTCCACCTTCCAAACCTAAGCCCAAGCCCCCTTTCTTCCAGACGCAGGTCCTCACCCCCGCCACTCCCTGCTCCTGAGGTGCCTGGCTGCCCCATTGATGCCCATTTCGAGTGGAGTACCCTTTGCACATGTGGGAGTCAAGTTTGGCCTGTTTTGGACCTTCAGGCTATTTGTAATGGACTGGCCAATCGACTTATTTGGACATGACGCAATGTCTTTGTAAATAAAGTTTCAGTGCCCAGTAGTGCTGTTGGCACAATATGGTGACGTTGTACAGCGTTTCACTATGGAGGGGTGATGTGCACATGTGTGTACTTTGGTGCAGGTCTTGTTGGCTTGTGTCTGATAAGTATATTTTGTTATGGTATGTTTGGCTTGGGATGTGGGAGGGGTTGGGAGTGCGTTGCAGGGTGGGGTGGTTTTGTAACTGTGCCCTTTCTTTCCAGGTGTATTAGGCTGCGGTACTTACCGTCGTCGGTCACGGTCCTGGAGATAAATGGCAAGGAGCAGCACTGGCAGTATTTCCAACTCTCTCTCCATGTCTGCATCGGCGTGTTCTGTGTGCCTCCGGTAAGGGTGTCCTTTTATATTGTTGGTTTCCGCCATGCTGTGTCTGGCAGAGGTTCCCACCCCGGAACGGATGGCGGTCTTGTGTTTCATTATTTGGTGCGCAGGTAGGTCCTTTCTGCCAGCCTGTGGGCGGCTCCCTCCGTCGTAGTCGGGACGAAAAAGATGGAGGTGTGTGGATGGACCGCTAGTTTTTCATTTGCTTCATTATTTGGTAGTCTGGACAGCCAGCCTGTTGGCGGTAGTTACCGCCACCGCAGGCGGGGCGGTATTTACCACCATGTTCATAATGACCACCATAGTGTTGAATATCTTGCCAGGACTGGCTGGGAGGCTGAACTAGGGGAGATGATTTCAGAGGTGGTGTGGAGATTCAGTTACACACAGACTGGTCTGCTCTCCCAGAACAGATGATTTTGTGTATTTAGTATTTTACATTATACTCCAGCGAGCCTAAGACAAGATGGGTTTGCATCAGATGCAACCCTGCACACCCCTTTCCAGGCGGATTTCCTGAAGCAGGCCTAAACATACAGCTTTGTGCATGTCTTCTGGGGTGAGGTAATTTCTGCTTTATCTGACCTGATTAGATGTGCAATTCAGATGGGCCCTACGATAGGCCTTGATGGCTGGGTGGAGAAGATTTCAACCCACTATAACAAAAGAAAAAAATCACTGCTTTCTCACTACTGCTGGCTGAAAGAATGATAGTGTGTTACTGGGGTAGAGGCAGAACTCCAAAATGTAAAACTTAGCTTGAATCACTCACACACTGAGGCCCAACTCGAACTATATGCGGAGCTTCTACCACTCAGATCTAGATCTATGGGCACCACTGTAATCCTACCTGCTTACCACCTCAGCACAGACTGAGGTGGTGATTCCGAGTTTGGCGGTGATCACCGAATACCGCCGTGCAAGTGGCCGCAGAAAGACTGCCAGAGATGGCAGAGTAAAGACTGCCATATTACGAGTCACCCACACAACACCACCCACAATACACCCAAAAAACGACACAGCCGGACGAAACGACCGCATGAAGGAGGAGGCTGCACCGCCACGCCGAGAATATTCCGCCTGCCAAATAATGATTCACAAATCAGAACTGCGGCAATCCAATGGGGAAAAAGGCACCACCACCAGAACACTGTACCACATTGGACAATACCATTACCCAACACCTGAGACACATACACACACTTGTCCACAGCACTACAAAACACACCTCCACACATACCCAGAACCTTTTGCAAACAGAAACTCTGACAGAGCGAGGCAAGAGCACACTGAAAAGGAGGCACTGCACCTAAATACCACAGGCTCCATCACACTGAACACACATCACACAATACACCACTGCACACGAACACCACAAAGCACACACACATACCACAACACAAACTCACATCAACAAACAGCACACCCAGAATCCCTACATAACAAACACACCCACCCACAACACAACCACCATGGCACCACCAAAAAACCCACGATTCACAGCAGAAGAGCTCAGGGTTGACTAAATCGTCAAAGTGGAGCCACAACTGTTTGGAGCACAGGTCCAGCAGACATCCATAGCCTGGAAGAACGACCAATGGTAGAGGATAGTCATCAGGGTGAATGAAGTGGGGAACCATTCATGCACAAGGGAGGACATTAGGAAGAAGTGGAACAACCTTGGGGGGGGAAGGTACAGGCCATGGCTTCCAGGCACCAAATCGCCATTATAAAGACAGGTGGTGGGCCCCCACCAGACCCCCAAGAAATGTCACCGTGGGAGGAGAAGGTCCTGGCCATACTACATCCAGAAGGGCTGACAGGACACTGGTAAGTCCACTGTACTTCCCCGCCAACATGTCCCCATGCACAGCATGTACTGCCACCACCCCCTCACACCATTCTAAAGTGCACAAACCCACCATGGACCCAATCCCCACCCTTGCATGCCACAGCATACTACTGACACCATTCCCACGCAGGCCCACCTAGTGCATGGATATCCCACACCACAGCAAGTACCACATCTACCACAATGCAACACTCCCTATCCTTGCATGACTGCTACATCCACATCACATCACTGCAATTGCACCTTAAACCATGTCACTCCCCATCACCAATAAGTATGAGGAATAAACATCAGTACATGGCAATGACAGCAGCAAGGCAAACATGAACTATCCTCCAAAATAGGCCCATTGTAACCTTCCACCGATGGGAACACAAGCAGTGGAATGCTAACTGTTAATGCCATTACTGCCCTGCAAATCCAGTTAATGATGGCATACAACCATGTGTGTCACTGCTACAATACCATCATTTGACACAATACCTCTTATTACACACGTCTCCCAAATAATGACACACAGTAGAGGAGCCCAGTGACACAGAGCCCAGGCCTTGAAGCAGGTCCAATAGGGGAGGACTCCCCTGGAAGTCAGATTATGGACGACCAACCTGGCCCATCAGGCTTGAGTGGCCTGTCCATTACCACCAGTCTCATCCTGCCCACAACTGAAACATCCTCCCCTGTGGCAGCCAATGTACAGCATTGACGGCAGCCAGTGTCCCTCCATCTTCCGTCCCCTCTCCAGCTACCTGTTCCCAATCCACAACACCTCACCCTACACCTGTCCAAAGCACACCTACATACCAGCATAAACCCACTACAACAGACAAGGTGCACAAAGACAGTCATAGGCATCACAAACGTTCCCACAGGCATGCATGCACACACACACACACACAACACACATCTGCAGACATAACAGACATTTCCCCCACCACCTCCTCCCTTGCAGTCACATCTCCACTCACACCTGCCAGCACTACATCATACCACGCTGGTCCTGCTACTATTCCTGTCATACCGTCAATCACCACAACAGCAGACTCACAGACACACACCCCACACACCACATCCGCACCCACCACAACTACCATCTCTGCCACCTGCAGCACATTCACCTCACTTGCTCACACCTCTGCAACATTCACTCATACATCTCCCATTCCCTCTCCTTGCATCTCTGCCCCCTCCCAAAAAATGCATACATACCCACTCACCCACCCAACATTCAGCCACCACGCATAGACATTGCACACACTGGCATCCACGTACAGCACACCAACACGTCAGACGAGCACTCCCCCTACCTCCACTCCCAACCCTCAATCATGTGACCGCCCCCATGTACCTAAGAAAGTTTTCCTTGCCACCCTTGACCTCTTCCCTACTCGTCTCTCACCCAGTTTTCCCCGTAAATGCTGTGTCCCCCTGCTCCTCTAAGGCCCTCCCACTCCTTAGGTGCCCCATCTGGTGTTTCCCCTGCTTCTCCACCCAGCAAGAAATCCACCCCTCCCAGTTCCAAAGTCACCCCTCCTAAGCCCAAAATGAAACGTGCCCTTTCCACATCCAAGCCTCCCCCACACCCCTGAAGTGCCTGCCTGTCCCATTGATGCCCCTATAACGTGGAGGCCTATTTGCTGTCAGGAGCCAAGTTGGGCACAATTCATGGACAATGTGTCCTGCATTTCTGGACATTGGACTTGCCATTGGCACATTTTGTATATAGTTCATATAATTTATTGGTTGTTGAATACAACTGCCCACATTTTTACACATTTCACTGCAGTACTCGCGGCGTGTGTGCCAAGCAAAGGCAGGTAAGGGATTTTCATGCTGGTAATGGAACTAGAAACTTAGTAATAATAATATGAGATAGAGATTAAATTTTATATAATCTTTTTTCTTAGGATACGCTCCTTTCACACTAGGGGCATCCTTATTAAAATCATATTGCTAATACAAATAGTAAGGTAAGCATTACTGGGTGAATACTACCTCATTAACTGTAGAAATGAGATATGGTCAATATAGATAATATGAATATATTATTTAATTTCAGATTATACATTTCAACGTAACAACTATTGAATGATCATTAGGTAAACACAGATCTCTCTGTATGAGATCATCTATTTCAAAACGAGGTATTAGTCACTATTACTCTTCATACTTATAAGCATGGTTTCTTTTGATTTTTTTTGGAGTAAATATATGGGAAATTTTCATAAACATCACGAAGCAGGACTTATACGAATGAATTAGATGCACAACTAATAGCGTTCTATGTGTAAGTGATATGACATATATAGTTGGTTTTGCATGAATCGGTCTGTGCACATAAAAAGGAGGAGATTTGCAATTTGAAATTGTAAATTAGAAAAAGGTCATAATATTTTGAATCACAGTTTCCACAAGTGAATGGACACTAGTGACATGGTATGGTGAGGGGTCATTTGATCAATATATCTATTGTGAGTTTAATTATATGTTATGTATTGAATGTTGTTTGTTATAGAGACTCCTGAGGAAGTCAAGGGGTATTCCCCAGACGAAACACGTGTTGACTGGAACAGTATGAAAGGACAATAATATGGATGGAACATCATGAAGTAACAATGATATGAAATTTTTTGGCTATGAAAACTACTAAGAAGAATAAAGCATTATGGTTAAATTCACGGAAGAATATTTTACTTATGGACATTTGAATTATTAGAATATTGTGTTATATGATTACCGTGGAGTGCCACTCAATTATATTGTTTTGGATAATATTTGTTATTCTGGGTTTGTAGGGGGATTTCCCAGAGAGTAGGCACCACTTGGCTAGTAAATGGTCGGTTTAATTTGAGAGGGAGTGACAGTTACTCAATTTGTAATCCCCCCAGAAGAGTTTTGGCCACATTGCTGTGGTTGTCAAGTTCAGATGCATGTCCTGGTTTCCTTCTACATGGTGGTGTGACATCTGTGTGCAAAGGAATGTGAGGTCTGTGTATGGATTGTGTCTGTGTTGTTGCATGCACTGGGTAGATGGTTTGGGCCATGGGGATATTGCGATGTGTGTGATTACTAGCTTGTGTGATCGTATGGGGTGCTGTGTGCGTCCGTGTGTATGGTGCTGCATGTGAGGATTTCCTTGATTGTTAGTTGTAAGTGTTGTGTCATCTGTATGATTGTTTGGATGTGTGTTCACAGCTATTGATTGTGTGTCATTGCTACATAGAGTTCATGGTGTGTGTGTGGTGTCGCACAACGTGCCCGTCTATGCCTGCATTGAGGTGTTTGTGGTCTAGTGTCGTTGTGTGATTATGGGGTGCGTTGGTGGTGTTGGTGTGCGTTTTTACTGTATGTTTGGCACGTATCAGCTTAGCTTGGTGTGTGTGTATTGGGTACTTGCCATTGACGTATATTGTGTGTGCCTGTGTGTAGCCTTAGCTGTCTGTGCGAGGAATGTGTGTTTTGTGTGGGATTGTATCACTGCCATTTCCTCCCCTCTGTGCTAGGTGTACTTACGGTTGTCGTCTTCGTCGTGGTCAGTGGTCCTGAAGGTGTATGGCGAGACACAATGCTGGGAAGACTAGCAGTTTGTCTGCCATGGCGGCCGCAGATCCGTCTCTGTGCCTGGAGATGGGTGTCTCCTTTTGCACTTTCTGTTTCCGCCAGGTTTTTTTGTGGCAGCCAACCCGCACCGGATATGCTGGCGGTGTGGTGACTCGGACTATGGCGAGCGGGACATTGGCTTCTGCCAGCCTGAAGTTGGCTTACACCGCTGGATGCTGCTCGTCAGCGGTGGCAGTGAGTTGTCTGTGTTGCATTGGGTTCACCGCCTTGCTCATTATATGGTTCAGTTACCGCCAAACTCGGAATGACCACCTGAATCTCTCTGCTGCTTTGACCAGAACTATAACATGGCTTGTAGCCTCGGCTGACAGGTTATATAAAGGGTCCCTTTGCCCGACATCCCTTTCATAAGAAATGCCTTCACATGCCATCCTATATACATGGTGCCGCTGCACTACATTTGGAGAATGTACTTCCGACTGTCCTACTTAATGCGTTCATTAGATGTCTTCCAATTGATACTGTATTACTCAGTTATGACATATTTGCTCAATTTGAACTGCATTGTACCCGCTGCTGTGTGCAGTATTTATTTGATTTGTTTGCAGAAAATCAACAAAATTGAAAAAAAAACTATCAAGGCACAAAAATGAAACATTACTACTCTTTTGCACATGAATTGCGACCTACAAAAAGGTCAAGTGTCAAAGCATGGTTATTTTTCTTCTTAATTTAAAACAATAAGAAACAACTAAGGCAGTTAATTCCTCTAACCAGTACTTCTGTAGAATTGTGAGATACAGCAGTGGCCCTTACGGAAAATGTTGCTGAATGTGTTTGCAGAGAATTTACTGCTGAACAAATGAAACAAATAGTAATCAATTGATGCGTTCAGGAGCTATGGATGAAAAACGTACTTTCATTTTAAATATGGTGGCTTGTGGTGCTGCGGGCCAGAAATACATAAAATTACAATCTCTGTACAAACAACACTTTTCCCAAGTTTCACGCTTTTAACATAAAATGCACAATTTTAGATATTTCCTCTAGCTAGCTTTTTCATCCTTAACAATGAATGCTACATCAGCACCATATTGGTTCACTTAAAGTTCAGCAAAAAGTTTATCTGGTCTTGATTTCCCATCACCCTGGCTTGAGCCAACAATTAAGCAAAGCCAAACATTATATTTTTTTAAGGAAAGAAGCTCCGTAGTTTCTGTTTTCTTATAAAAACAAAAATGTGGGCAGAGTGGGAAACAAAAACTTTTTTTTAGCCTGTCAGAACAGAGACCAGATTTAGCGGTAATGACATGTACTCTATCCTTAAACTTCAAGTGAACATTTATTCTATTCACTTACACAAACAATGTTCCTAACTCTTAAAACAGCAGGACACAATAATGCCAAGTTCACCCCTTGCATAAAATAATTTACCCAGTACATTTTAAAACATACTATTTTCTCACAAACATTAAGTTAAGTATGGCAATCAAGGTAAAAGCGCATCTGCTGTACAAAATGTAACCTTGTTGTGCAGTGGTATTATTCGAATGTATCTATATAAATATTTGTTGTGTAAAATACAGTTAGCATGGAAGGTGTGTCAGTAGATCTAGAAAGGTCAAAATACCATGTTATGTGCTGGTTTTGTTTTGAAATAATCCAGTGTATGAAATTAATATACTGAAGGATATAGAACAGAAACATCAAATGGACTATGGGGAGAAATGTAGGGATTTTGACAAAAACTGATGTTCATTGCTGCAATTTATTTTCGACAACAATAGTTAGCATTTCGAAAAATGTATTGGGGATTCCTTTAAGCAGTGTATTTTGCCAACTACAGTTAGACTTGTTGTTTTTAGATTGGTTTTCAGACAATTTTGAAATGGCTGAGGTCACTTCAGTCACCTCTCTTGTCACAACTTGGGACTCCCTGGGCACCCTTCCGTGTGCCCCAGGAGAGATATTCCCACAGCGTTTAAAAAACTCATCTACACTATAATACTCAGAGTTTTTGACTAACTGGTCAGTACATCCCTAGTATTTTGACTTTCATCGATACAATCCCTCACCAACACCTCAACTTAATCATTACATTGACTACTAGTTGGCCTTCCCCTTGGCTTCAAGATTTCCCATAATTGGCCCAGGTTAGAGTAAGAGTGGTAAATCTATCCAGTTGAATTGATTGTCAGTGAGGTAATGGCAAGTTCAAAGGAAATGTATGCCCTAGCAAGGGAAGTGGTAGGCTAAGTATACATCCGGTGGTGCAAGTAAAAGGGTGAAACTAGCAGAAGACCTATCTATTTGGAACACTGGATAGCCTAAGTATTTCAGTCTTGGTTGAGAAGTGAATTAATCCCACAAATATTGCCGTTTAAAACTGCAGAACTATGATGTGTTGTCTTTGTTCTTGACCGGAGAACTGAGTCTGACATTGACAGGTTTACAACTAGCAGTAGGAATGTGAGAAATGGTGCCATTTTAGGTGTGAAATTTTACAAGTTTCCATTCAAATTCCTCAAAATTACACTTTCATAGTGAAATGTGGTTTGCTGGCTTGCTTGCTTGACTTTCTCCCCTTAAAAGCCTCCAGGAGATACAGCAGGAGGCAAATTGAAGCACAAAATGTCTCACAAGAGAGGTTTCTGCAAGCTAGTCAGCTGGTAGTATCTTGTGAGACTTTTTTTTTATGCAAAGTGGGCACTCACTTAAAGTAAGCATTTTCAAAGCAATAGGTCTTGCATTTTCTTGAGTTGGAGCTACTGGCATTGTAAATTCATAGCCGGACTTTTCTTGCCTCATAAATTGGTCAACCCTGCCTCATAATTTCATCTTTTCCTGCCATATAATTCCAGTGGCCCTGCATAAAACTAAAACGCTTCCATGTACTTCTTACTCTATCTGCAGCAAAAAATGAAAATGTTGATATTTAGCAGCGTTTAATTGGGCACAGCTTAATTGAAGCACACTAACGTTGTGTTTACTGAAAGCAAATATGCGCTTACAAAACACATGATTTCCACTTAAAAACTATAATCGAACCAGGGAACACATTGGCCACACAGAAAATAAATCCTTTTTAAAAGCGAATGCCTGCAAATTAAAACAATTAATTTCACAGTGTTTACGAGTAAAGAGTGATTCATATCCTTGAGATCTTTTCGAGTTCTTTTCTACAACATGATAACATCTTGCTGTTTCACCTTCCAGCCTGGCCGCCTGTTTATAGTTTGGAGCGGAAGGACATTTTCACATGCTAGAGTTTGCATTTCTAATAAATTATTCTTTATTTTGCTCACAGTAAATCAGTGAGGCAGAAAAATAACTGATGGCTCTTCAACAAAAATAGTTTGCGCCCTGCATCAGAACACACTGGCTCAAATTAAGCACTGCGCAAATAATAAATGTGCCTTCTTTAGATCCAGCTGTTACTCTACACCGAATGCTGATTTATTTTTCCTTGATAGCGAAGCAATAAGGTTTATGTTTTTAGCTTATGAGACAAACAATTGCCTTGTTAGCATACACAAAAAGTTTGTTTTCTCGTTTCAGCTGTCACGTTACACCACACTGTAATAACTGCTGCATGTACTTTTACGAGTACTGAATACTAAATCAGGCTGATTTGAAATTGCAAAGAAGCTAATTTTCTGTTTCTGTTGTGCTTTCGTTTTGGTTTTGATATGACTTTCCCAAGTGTCTCTTTTGGTCATACTAAATGCAGCATTGTTAGCAAGAGATACAGCTAGGATTATTATAAGGCAGTGCAGAGGGTTGATGTGGCTGCTGCAAAGAACGTCTTGTAGGCAGATCACAGACTGCATTCAATCTTCAAATGTTAAAATAACTCTGGAAAAATTAATGTTATTGCTGGAGAGAGAACTTACTTTTCTCTAGTGGAAGATTGGACTAACTATAGGGTAGGGCAGAAGGTTAATGTGCCAGCTGCGAGGAACATGAAATAGGCAGATCAGAACTAGCAACTAATATAACAAGCTCACTCGAAAGGCAATATTTATGGGCTGCTGGCAAGCAGTGGAAACTTCACTGGAAGGAGCAATGGGGATTGTTTTTGTTAAAGCTCTTTTTCCCTTCAGAGGTGTTTCTGAAAGAGTTTGAAACCAGGGGCCAGCTCAGCCCCTTCGCTCCTGATAGCCGGGGAGGATTTTGGTTTGTACGCGGTTTCTAAGCAGTAACGTAGTAAGTACCCCTATAGTGAAAAACTAAAACACAAGCTGCTCAGAATAAAATATTCCAAAAACACAGGCTGATCGGCCCGTGCCCTTAAAACTGAGGCTGTTGTGAGAGGAAAAAAGGGCATAAAAGAGAAAGAAGTACAACATACACCAAAGACAAGATCAGTAAGCAACTAATAAAAAAATGAAAGTAATACAGTTTCACATAAGCAAGCTGACGGCCTCCATGAGCATCAGCATGAAGATACACAAAAGGAAAAAGAAGTTCGCTCGCAGTCAAACATATCGGCAAAAGTGCAATTAGCCATGTAACAGGAGGGATAGCCAAGGCGGTAACAAAACCGCCTCAAGGAGGGACAAACATAAATCATTTACCAACTAAAAGAAAGGATTTTTAAAACGAGTGATAGTGATGGGCGTGCACTGCGGGTGGTTAAAAGCCCAGATACATACCAACACGTCAGAAAAGCAGCACTTGAGCGCTGCTATGCTCAATCTAAAAAGGAATGTGAAATTTCCTAATGTGGATTATGCAAACTTTAACATAAGGTGGTTTAATTAAAGATTCACTCAGGCCTACTTTCAACATGATTAAAACTTTACAATGAGGAGCCATGCTTATCAAGAATGCATATACATAACTCTAAGTAAGGAAAACACGGAACTAGGTGCTTAGGAAAGTTGTCTGAATACATGAAATATAAAATATTAAGACTCTTTAATTTGAAAATTTAGCTTACCATCAACTATTGCTGCTTTATCTGTACTGAATGATGGCTCCTTCTTCTGCCGATGATGGCTAATAGAAGGTGGCAGTTTTTCAGGCAAATTAATCTCCGAACCACTGGCTTTAGTGGACTGGAAATGTTTTACAAAAGTCAAAATACAACCACTCTGCCATACAGTGAAAGAACTGGCTTCATTGGAAGACTTGGACAAGGAAGTCCGTAAAGGCTTTTTGAGCCTATTCCAATTTCCATTTTCTCTTCTTATTACATTCATAACACAAAAAGGGAAATTACTTTGCTTCAATCTAGGGCACGTTCTTGCTATTGTACAAGCCAATGAGCTCATTGTGAAAATGGCCAGGTCCTGAAAAACAATTTGTAAAACAAGTTTAGTATGTAAAGCCAAAACACAGGAAAAAGAACATATCTAATATCAAATTTAAAAAAAATCATTTAAAAAAATCATTTAAATTCTTAAGAAGAAAATAAAACTTTAATAAACAATTTGAAAAGACTCCTTCATCCATTAAACACAAGGATGGTTCAGTTCATGAATATGTAAGCGCTTAGGCAACTGCCGCAAATGTGTCAGAAAATGTTATATATGGTTGTTCTGGAGTTGCTTGTTTAGCTACAGTGTTGGATAAATAAAATGTTTTCTTTCCTTTGAGTGAATGGGATTCCTTTAAGTCTTGTACAAGAGGTCTTGAATGGAGTACCGAGGGCAGAGAAAAAAAGAATGGCAGGTCCTGTCCCAACCCTGTCTTTTTAGGGCTCCTTTTGTTGGAATATTGTAAATTGCCTCTTCTGCCCTCCAGCATGTTATATTGTTTGTTCCTCGCTGCACTATCTGTCGATGTTTCAAATGATAGAGTTTAATAAAGGGTTGGTTAAATTAAAACCTACTGTATTACAGCCATGTGGGTTAACTGCCTGCTGCAGAGATATGCAAGGAAACACTTAATGAACAGATCTAGTCACTGGTTCATCGCCTTTGTTGGTTGCCAATGAGAAAGTGCATCTAATTTAAAGAGCTAAATGCAAACGCAAAACAGTTAACAACCAAACACCTGAATATATTACAAAAAGGATAATGCTACATGTCCCTTCAAGTGGCCTAAGACCCACTGATAAAGTGCTTTATACATACAGATGCACATTCTATTCTAAGTGAGACTGGTGTGACCTCTTAACCTTCCAAAGTTGGTAAATGAGTACCTGTTGAGTAACAGTGATGCAAGGTCTTAGAAATATGCAGTGGCAAAACTGTGGTAAAGCACGCTGTAAAAGCTAGTTATTTTTACAACTGTATAACGAACCAGACCTACTAAAACACAGAATTTTGAAACATTACAGCCTTTTCCATAATGTTAATGTTGTTTTGGTGTTGAACAGAACAATGTACCCCATCAAGTAGACATGTAAAGATAAAAGGCTGGCGTACAACAGATCTTTTTTGTGGGAGGTCAACCCAAGTCATACCTTACTTTGGATATGATTTAAAGAACCTATTCGCTCGGTCTCAGACCGCAGCATTTGGCTATGTTTCTTTTCTTCCTACTTGCTTTTCCTAAAATGCCTCAATTAAGCCACATTCACTTATATATATCGATAATGACTTATTCAAGAGCTTTAGTAGATAAGACTTATGGGTTTGCCTTTGCCAATGGTTATTTTTTTTAAGAAGGCACAGTATATGTTGATGAGACTGCGTCTTAGGGAGACTTTTCTTTCTCTTGTCTAAGGCCCATTCTGAACCAATGCTGATACTTGCTGCCCAGTTTCTCTCTGTATGATAGGTCTAGGATCAAAACATGTGTGATTATGTTGAGAATTTGTAATCATATATTTTAGGTTGTGTTAAATATCTCCATTGAGGTCACTTCATAAGTGAACTTGTTGTCATGAAAGACATTCTACTTGAACACTCATATGAATTCCATGTCTTATCTCCACATTTTTGTTATCCACTACCTCAGTGTTAAGATGATCTCAATAGCTCTTACCGGAGCCCGTGACCTTCGTTGTGTAGCAGTGGTGCCTTGGAACAAAGTAGAAAGTCTGGAGCGCTTTCCTGCTGACAACACTGGTCATCAGCTAAGATTGAATACGGCTGCCTTACCTAAATGGAAAGAAAAGTTACTGTGAAATGGTATTTGTCTTAAGTTTCATCTTGCACTAAAGAACTAACCTAAAGAATTGTGAAACATGCTGTGACAAGGTATTTTCAGCAAAGTGTTACTGACTTAGTAGTGACTATAGTCAGACCTTCAAACCACAACAGCTAAAAACATTTGACGACAATTAAGCAGACACTAGTAGTGGTACTAGCAGTACATTTATGAAGATTAGTGCACATGCACACCCCAGGTCAATAATCCATAATTTATTACTTTATGGAGAATCCCTTTTGTCCGATTATGTGAACACTTGTAAAAGTCTGCTGGAAATGACCATCATTTCTGTGGTGTAAACGCAGACTTCTGCTGAATACAGAACTATGTGGACTGTAAACTGTGGTTGCTGGTGCTCCTTCTTTCAAAATGATGAAACTGACAAACCTCCTGAATGTCATACTTAACTTACCTATTCGTCCATAGTATATAGCTCTCAGTGCACACAGGGCCTCTAAGTTAAATGCCACCAGTGGGCAACAGCACTGATTGTGCCACCCAGTGCAGCGACATTCCAAATATAGCTGCAGGCCTGCCATGAGTAGCCTGACTGTGCAGAATTAAACAACCAATTTGACTGGTCAAAATTACTCCTTATGAGAGGCCTAAAACTCTTGTTTTAAATATTTCTAAGTCACCCATAAGTGAGCTTTACTGCCCATTAGGACACTGGAAAGTTGAGGCTCCACTGACGACAGTGAAGTAGCTCTGGGCCTATAATGTATAGTACATGCCCAGAGTTCCAACATTCAGATGTAGGTCTTCCTGTTTCTCCCTTTTTAATTTAGAACATTCTACTTCAGAGGGTGGAATGTTCTAATAGCCTTATAGCCCATCTGCCTCAGGGTATACCGGTTGATAAAGGCCCGAGACACACGGTTTCAGGGCCTTTAACAACAAGTATAGCCATCGGAAGTGGGCTATAAGGCTATATTAAGGTGCTACTGTATGTGATAATAAAGAAAAAAGGTGACTAAGGGAAATACAATATTTGCCTAAGTTTGAAACAAGTTTATAGGTCAAGCGCATTACAGTTAAATTGAGTAGATTATCCAAGTCACTAGACCTGCAGGTTTGGTAGCATTTTTCTGACCTTAACCTGTTCTGTGCCTTGGACGAGATGATCTCGTCCAAGGCTACAGTTCCCCTGTGCCTTGGACGAGATCATCTCGTCCATGGCACAGGGTAACTTGGGGGAGCGCTAGCGCGCCCCCGTGCACCCCCCTCCCCCCCCAAGCCGGGGATGGAAGGGGAATAAATGGAATAAATAAAATTTATTTTAGGCCATTTCTGCCCCCCCAAGGAGGCAGAAACCACTAGGCACCTGGGATTTGTTTTTTTGGCGCCAATGTCACGCAGGGGGAGCGACCCCGTAGGCAAGGGTCGCTCCGGGGGGGGGGGGGGGGGGGGGGGGGGGGGGGTCGAATTTATTTTAGGCCATTTCTGCCCCCCCCCTGGCGGGGCAGAAACCTCTAGGCGCCAGGGGAATTTTTTTGGGGGGTGTTTTTCTTTTGTTTTTTTTTTTTTAGAGATGGGGAGCGACCCATCAGGCAAGGGTCGCTCCCCTGGGGGGCAAATTGTATTTAGGCCATTTCTGCCCCCCTTGGGGGCAGATTGGCCGATTGTAGGTCAATCTGCCCCCAAGAGGGCAGAAACCACTAGGCACCTGGGATTTGTTTTTTGGCGCCAATGTCACGCAGGGGGAGCGACCCCGTAGGCAAGGGTCGCTCCCGGGGGAGGGTGGGGGGCAAATTTATTTTAGGCCATTTCTGCCCCCCCCCCCCCCCCTCCCGGGGCCGGCTGAGCTAGAGGCCAAACTCCACAGGTAGGCACTTTGCAAAAACCACCTCTGTTTTCTGTGAAAAAATATGTTGTGTCCACGTTGTGTTTTGGGCCATTTCCTTTCGTGGGCGCTAGGCCTACCCACAGAAGTGAGGTACCATTTTTATCGAGAGACTTAGGGGAACGCTGGGTGGAAGGAAATTTGTGGCTCCTCTCAGATTCCAGAACTTTCTGCCACAGAAATGTGAGGAACATGTGTTTTTTTAGCGAAATTTTTAGGTTTGCAAAGGATTCTGGGTAACAGAACCTGGTCCGAGCCCCACAAGTCACCCCATCTTGGATTCCCCCAGGTCTCTAGTTCTCAGAAATGCACAGAGTTGGTAGGTTTCCCTAGGTGCCGGCTGAGCTACAGGCCAAAATCCACAGGTAGGCACTGTTTTCTTTAAAACAATGTTGATGTGTCCACGTTGCGCTTTGGGGCGTTTCCTGTCGCGGGCGCTAGGCCTACCCACACAAGTGAGGTATAATTTTTATCGGGAGACTTGGGGGAACATAGATTAGCAAAACAAGTGTTATTGCCCCTTGTCTTTCTCTACATTTTTTCCTTCCAAATATAGGAGAGTATGTAAAAAAGACATCTATTTGAGAAATGCCCTGTAATTCACATGCTAGTATGGTCACCCCGGAATTCAGAGATGTGCAAATAACCACTGCTCCTCAACACCTTATCTTGTGCCCTTTTTGGAAATACAAAGGTTTTCTTGATAGCAATTTTTTTACTCTTTATATTTCAGCAAATGAATTGCTGTATACCCGGTATAGAATGAAAACGCACTGCAGGGTGCAGCTCATTTATTGGCTCTGGGTTCCTTGGGTTCTTGATGAACCTACAAGCCCTATATATCCCCGCAACCAGAGGAGTCCAGCAGACGTAACAGTATATTGTTTTGATAATCTGACATTGCAGGGAAAAGTTACAGAGTAAAACGTAGAGAAACATTTATGTTTTTTTCACCTCAATTTCAATATTTTTCTTTTTCAGTTGTTATTTTCTGTAGGAAACCCTTGTAGGATCTACACAAAATGACCCCTTGCTGAATTCAGAATTTTGTCTACTTTTCAGAAATGTTTAGGTTTCTGGGATCCAGCATTGGTTTCATGCCCATTTCTGTCACTGACTGGAAGAAGGCTGAAAGCACAAAAAATTGCAAAAATGGGGTATGTCCCAGTAAAATGCCAAAATTGTGTTGAAAAATTGGGTTTTCTGATTCAAGTCTGCCTGTTCCTGAAAGCTGGGAAGCTGCTTAGTTTAGCACCGCAAACCCTTTGTTGATGCCATTTTCAGGGGGAAAACCACAAGCCTTCTTCTGCAGCCACTTTTTCAATTTTTTAAAAAAAAAACGAAATTTTCCCCGTATTTTGGCCAATTTCTTGGCCTCCTCCAGGGGAACCCACAAAGTCTGGGTACCTCTAGAATCCCTAGGATGTTGGAAAAAATGGACGCAAATTTGGCTTGGTTAGCTTATGTGGACAAAAAGTTATGAGGGCCTAAGCGCGAACTGCCCCAAATAGGCAAAAAAAGGCCTGGCACAGGAGGGGGAAAAGGCCTGGCAGCGAAGGGGTTAAGGCCTGACTGGTTGCTGTGCTCCGCACTATATTCAGGAAGAGGATTACTCTGAATACAGTTAAATGCATTAGATTTACGGAGTCTGCCTTGATATATTTATTCTGGGTTTGACTGCAGTAAGAAATAAATCCATTTTCTTTACATTTATGTTGCTTACAGACAATTATTTTGGTGGCTTTACCTTCATTATCTTACAGGAAACCACTAACATCTGTTTACCCTGCATAAGAAAAGGGAGATTGCACTGCTTAGTTTAATTTGCACAAAAAAAAAAAAACACACAGGAGATTACCATAAATGCTTCACTGTGGTTAGATACTCTAAAACTACTAGGATTTCTTTACGTTCACACATCGTACAGGTACATGTTCAGTTCAATTCTGCATATCACTTGTGGTATATTGCATTGTTTTCTGTTCTATGGACCTCATCTATACTGGTGTGTCCTGATGTGAAAGACAGAACATGAACAGTTGTGGCGGATTCTAGATGCCTCGTCTTGCATAATGTGTTTATTTGAGGAATCCATCTCTTTTTTTTATCATTTATTTCATACTGTATCCAAATTGGCTAGCCATGTGGTCTGTTCCAGAGGCCACATCTGGAGTTTTGGGTGAGGTACAGGAGGCTTCATGAAATTTTGTTCCCAGTTATGGAGGCAACCTTTATCAGATAGGGTCCAATTTAAAAGGTCACATCCAAGAAACTCTGTTCAGTTGTGGAGGTCTCAGCTGGGTTATTGTGTTCAGATTGGAGGCCACATCTAAAACACTGATGACTTTTGGATGCCACTTATTTGAGAACTGAGTCCAGTTTGGATGTCACATCTGGAGTGTCGTGTCCATCCCTCAGTTGATGTGTGAGGTCCGCACCTACGCCATTACCCACATGCTAGCGTATGTGGTTTGCAGAAGTGCAGCCTTACCTCAAGATCCTGGACATGGAGTGTGGGGGAGAACTGACACTCAAGGCACGGCTACTAAACACGTAGCTCTTCATACAGAGTAGGAGCCACTCCCTTCACATTTGCCATAGCGCTGGTCTACACCACACCTGTTCCGTTATACACCTCATCTAAAACGTCCTCCACAATAATGCAAAGTAAATAAGGAAATTAAAATCCCGTTTTTCTAGAAATCTCACTCGTAGGCTTTACCAGATGTTGACAGGTTTGCCCTGTATATCAACCATACACTTTGAAATTACTTTCAAGAACACATGGCAAATTTGATTGCTTTTTGGCTTCGCCAGTGGTATGAAGCTATTGTTAAAAGAAATAAAACAATAAAATGCATGTAGGAGTTATGTTTCTATCTCTTTACTAAATAAAAGAATGGGAATAGATTAACTGTGGTAGTGTGAGAGGCAAAACAGAGCACAGTGAAAGCTTACAGCAAAATATTTTTTTTTCTAAAAATGAAAGCCTTTGTATAACAAAGACTTGAAATGTCTGACACTCTCCATTGGATACTGTGGCATGAAAAAATACAATTGGCTATAAAAGTGGACTTTGTGGGGCAGGAGGGGGTGCAGGACCAGCCATTGTCTTGCACTATTACAGTTCATTCAGATACAATAAAAATGTAAAAAGATTTCGATATGCCAAAAGTACTATGCATGAGGGATTTATATTGGTCTCAGAAGGGTTCAGTCTTAACAGACAGAAGAAATATTACCAAATTAAAAAATCCTTCTAGACAGTGCTAATTTGATAGCGAACGTGAATTAAATATGATTTATGTAAAATGAAGGAAAATGTGTTGAATCCGCCCTCTTGTCTCTTCAGCATAAAAACAAAAAAAACATTAGTCCACACCTTAATGAATTACGGCTGGTTATCACCAATGAAAAACAAGACCATCTTGGATTGTGGAGTCTTGTCTCCTCGTTCTGTTAGATCTGTCCATGGCATTCAACGCCACTGATCGTCACATTCTCCTCAATACTCTCAGGCACAGGTTTTAAATTTCGCCTTGTACTGCAAGGACGGGGGTAGGGATAGTCACAGCAGTAGGTCTGCACTGCAGGTGTTTCAGAGCGACCAATTTTGGTGCTGTTCTGTGCAGCTCAGTCTTGTCCTACACATGGGGAAATAACTAGAGAAACACCTGTATTTAAGTCAAACCACCAGTAGTTCCACACATCACAACCTGTATGAGTGCATCTGTGGCGGGGCTGTTTCAATGCTTTGTTGTCTGCACTGAAAAATGATCTCCGCCACCACCCTTAAAAAAATATGAGTACACAGGCAGCGGCTGGACATGTTCAGTTCAGTAAAAAAATCAAAAATATTATGTTATGTTAAAGGCTGGTCTTTTAAACAGAAAAGTAGGAGTACAGGACCCATGCAGGTCTCCTACATACATACATGCCAGACATGCGTTACTTTGAGTCTTGCAGAAGGACGCTAAAATAACGAGCACAAGTTAACTGATTATCAAACTGCAGGATGCGAGTAACAAACCACAGGGATTCAAGACAGTGCAGCACAGATTGGGGGAAAGGGGCGCTGTCTGTCCACCGCTGTGCTTCATGTTCCTAAAATACATTTGAGGTGTAAAGCTCACAGGACAGCTACGCTGCTTTTCTCACGCAGCACTGCAACTAGAATCTGGTCCCGAGTAACAGACTAAGTATTGAGAACTCAGTATTTAAATTCTTCACATCGTATCTCTTCAATTATAATTAAAATATTTTTAAAAAAATACAGTCAAGGCAGCCAAATCACTAAAGATGCTGTAGAAAATGAACACTTACTACAAAGCAAGGGCCATACAATAGTCCAGAATAAAGCATGATGTAGAAACATCCTGCAAACTGGCCTCCCGATTAGCCCCAGTAATAGCGGCCCTCCATTCGGCTGCATGTCTGCATTGCAGACACCAACAACAAAGAACACACTGCTCCTTGTCTTAAATTATCTTTGCTGGATTTCACTTTAAGGAAGATGCCAGTTTTCACTTGCAAGTATCACATACAAAGGAGTTTATCTGAACACACCAAAATGCCCTGGACAAACTTTTAAGATCTCTGGCAGTGCCTGCGTGCCCAGAGGCAATCAGGACTGACAAGCAATTTAACAAGGACACTGAAGAAAGCCAAAACTGTTAACACGTTTGCTTTATTGTATTTATAAACTACTTCTTCCTTATCGGTCTATATATTCTAACACGCTATTGTTCAGAAATCCTTGTTATATTGCACTCGTATTGCAGCTCTGCATTCAGGTTAATAAACTGTTAAAGCAGCGATGTAGAATATAAGTGTTCTTATTTATCTCCAAACTAGCTTGTATCACGCTTAAAGGTGTGTTTTTGTAACTCCCCCCTACCTTGTGCAAAAGCGGACAATATCTGGAGGACATTGTTCTTCCTCCAAAAAATGCAATCTCCTTCTGCAAATGCGTAGATTCAATAGACATTGGCAAAGACCACAGGTCTCGCTTATGCAAGAGCTATTTGCTTTGCCAATGCGTTTTAGCCGAGTTGTGCATCAGCGTGGCTGCTGTTCAGCATGGCTAAAAGTTAGTGGTGTAGAGGACAGTGGCGTAATGTAGTCACGAGTGGAGCAGAGTAGCGTGGAGTGGAGTACAGTAGAGTTTAGTAGAGTGCTGTGGAAAGGTGTAGAGTGTCATAGAGAGGAATGTCATAGAGCAGCATAGAATAGAGCTGCATAGAGCCATAAAGTGGAGTGGCCTACTGTGAAGTGGAGTAGAGTGGAACATAGTGTCAGAATGGAGTGGCGTAGTGTCGGAGAGTGGAGCAGAGTGTCATATAATTGAGGGTTTTAGAGTAGAAGGACCTAGACTGGAGGGGAGTAAAGTGTCACAATGGTGTGGCGTAAAGTGGAGCAGAGTGGCACAGTGTGTCGTACTGGTACAGAATGCAGTAGAGTAGATAGAGTCGAGTGGCACAGAGTGTGGTAGAGTGGCGGAGTGTAGTGTCAGAGTAGAGTGTCTTAGAGTGAAGTGGTACAGAGTGGCGGTGTGTGGAGTAGAGCATTGTAGATTAGAGCGGCACAGAGTGGAGGGGCACAGAGTGGAAGGAAATAGAGTGGAAGGGTATGGAAGGGTATAGAGTGGAAGGGCATATAGAGTGGAAGGGCATATAGAGTGGAAGGGCATATAGAGTGGGAGGGCATATAGAGTGGGAGGGCATGGCATAGTATACAGTATCCATGGTGTGGTAGTGCACTGCAATTACAGACAACACATTTTCAATTGAAATGACGATTACATTTGCACATACAGTTTTACAAATGATGTGTGGTAATGCCATCACCTGTTGTACTGATTTGTTTTGACCATATTAAAATATTTGTTTCCACCACATTTCCGAATTACAAAAAAGTGCTTCATTTGTGAATTCCAAATTATGTTATAAATTCTGAAATATCTGCAGAGCTCAATTACAGACATTTTAATTCTGTTGTTTACTAGAAAAAACGTTTTCCCCAGTATCCAGCAAGATTGTCACATAAATGCTCTCACTTTGAAGTCCGAGAACGAAAAGTAATCACCAAGCTCACTAGGAGACAGAGCCTGTGATTTGACCTCTGTCTTCAAACGCATAGCAAATGTGACAAGGAAGAACAAAATTTAAAGACCTGTTTACAGAAAGGAGGACTCATGTAAGAACACAAGGAGCAGTGGTGAACAAGCTTTGCTCCACGGGAGGGGCGATAACATGCTGGACAGCCTAAAACAAATAAAGTCATCAAACCGAAAGCCAGAAAATGTGATTTATAAACTCAAAAGCCAATGGTAAGCAATGGGCGGAATGCATTCTCAGGGAAGCTTTCAGAATGCCCATGAGAAGTCTTTTCGCAAGGCTTCAACCTAATAAGGAAAGCTCAGTCAAATACCTTTTCTCAGAAAATGTGTCTACGGTGTGGAACTCAATATCTCCAGCAATAAGAACATCTTGTATTACAGTGTTTCCAAAAAAACAAAAACACAAAACAAAACAAAAAAAAAAA
This sequence comes from Pleurodeles waltl, assembly GCF_031143425.1. NCBI lineage: Eukaryota > Metazoa > Chordata > Amphibia > Caudata > Salamandridae > Pleurodeles > Pleurodeles waltl. The sequence goes on from NC_090439.1 coordinate 861,492,440, forward strand.
CGAGGCTCGCTATTCCAAAGTCATTTCAAATCATGAGAGTTCGCTGTGTGTTTACAGTGTTATCATGAAAAGTGTACTGTTAAAGATATTCCAACTCCACTTTAGGGCTCATCCTTTATTTTCAACTCACACTACGACATTGTTGTTCTATATGTATAGTACACATTTTACTGTTCTATTTTATTATACGTTAACAGGCCCATAGCTTGGTTTAAACGTTTTGGATGGGCATGGCCCCCAGTACATGAGGGATAAATATCTGCATGGCAATCACACACCCAGGCATTCTGGGGGTATGGTACACAATATCAAGATTTTAAGGGCATTTTACAATTTTATGACCATTTTACCCCAAGGAGTATTTTGTGTATTTAAACACAAACAATTTAAACTGCACTCCTCCAGTAACATAGAATGAAAGTGCACAGATGTTTTAACAGGTTTATGCTCCTCCTTCAAGTGAATTCATGGTAAATGTGTAGCAAATAGTGCCTTCTAAAGCCTATTGATCCAGCAATGTTGGACAAACCTGTTTGTGAATTAAATACATATTTAAACATCAGGGGTGTCTCAAACAGGTATAATCAAACTACGTTATACAGTAAATACCAAAACAAACTTTCTCCTGTTATGCTTCAAGCTTATGTAACTATTTTTGTCAGGTCTGGTGTCTCATTCAGCTCCATCTGTGCACTCAGCCTTTAATTGTGAGTTTGGAAACAATAAACATCTGTTATCAGTCAAAAGACCTCCACTGCAGATAATATGATCAATCAATTAATTCTCTTTATTCAGTCAAAATTTGGACCATTAGAGTACAATCAACCATATATCAGTACATGAAAAGAAAAAGAACAATAAAAGAATATATAAAATAAATGATAAAACTCTTAATAAATACTAAAAGCAGGAACAACCATTGGCTTCTTTATAATCTGGGGAAGATAACAAGAGACCTTCTTGCCTGCTTAAAAACCGATCAGCACATTTTGGCAAGCTCCTACTGGAGGCTATTGAATTTCCATTCACAGCTATTTAAAATGGAATGTGCTTTTAACCATTAATGCATATATAAATACATAATAGAATCTGGACTTCAATGTAAGAATGATTCTGGGACTACTATTCTAGGGTTCAATATACCATTATCCTAAGGGAAGACACATTTTGTAACCAGAACCGCTTGTATTAAAATAGTTCTAGTACTAACAGTCTAAAGTGCAGTGCACTGTTATACAGTAAATAGATTGATAAATAAGTACTTTATCTCAACCATTGACCATAAAAGCTATAAATCGAGCAATAAAAGCAGATACTTTTGTTATCATAATATTATCACTATAAATTATAATAAAATTTGGTATGAGAATATCATCTCTAAAACCATTAAGTAAAAACAGGAAAAAGGGGAAGAGCCATTCAAAAGTCATAACCATCTATTGTTCCCCACTATTCCTACTATGTGGCTCAACATTAGAAGTCAGGCACTAAAAGTAGCCCTGTAACGAATGGACCAAGCTGCTGTCAAAAATTTAGTGACCGTGCTTACAACCAATGTAGACAAATCATATTTACAAATTCTATAGGCGTTAGCTCGATCATATAATAGCAAAGCTTTACACAATGGGATGATCCATTTTTCCCCTAGGACTCTTATATAGGGGACAAAAAATACAAAACATGTTCAATTGATTCCTCCAATGTATTGTGTTTTGAGCACTTATTTGCCTCAGAACTATTCTTCGACCATCGAGCAGTAAAACTATTGACTGGTAAAGTTCCATATCTGAACTGGAGGAATAAAACACGGGCATAAGCAGGTATTGGGAGATCGAAAAATTGCTCAGGCCATGGTTCTTGTTTTACAAGCAGGAACTCAGGTGTTAATCGACCCAACCCGTTACTATGGAGGATCTCCACATTGGCCTTCTCCCAGTATCTTTGTTTAACTAATGAGGTAGCATTGGTAGGGATCGACTCGGGTCTCTCCCAAAAATGGGAGAAAGCCAATTCGTCCCAGGCCAATTTCATCTCCCTCAACCAGCTGACCTTTTTCCAGCTATACTGGGTCTTTATAAGATCTTTAATTGCCTCTCGAAAGGGTTCCAGTTCTTCCATTTTCCATGAGCGGATCCAATATAAGAGAGGTCTCAGACCCGCTACATCTTTGATGCTGTTTGTTCCAAGATCAAGTCTGAGAGGGATCATCCGTGTACCCTTCCCCAACCTAGTTATATACCCGAAGAAATGATTCTCTTTAATTTGGAGGACATCCAACTGCCTTTGGGAACCCCATAACTCTGCCCCATACAGTGCAGCACCTCAAATTTGAACTTTGTATATTTCCAGGATAGGATTCAAAGGTGGACTAGCTACAGTTCTAGCTTTACGTCCTAGGGCCCCCCCTCTTTGGCATATGATATGAGCCACTTTTCTGATAGCTGCGACCCAGCTGCCCGAATCCATTAATCTAATCCCTAAGTAATCGTACTCAGTGACCCTTTCCAAAGGAATGGAATTCATTGAAATGGTCGCTTTTGCTTTTATTTTCCGGGAACTACATATCATAAGCTTGGTTTTCTTGACGTTGACTTCCAAACCAAAGTCTTTGCAGAACAAGCAGAATTGGTCGGCCAGATTTTGCAATCCCATGGGAGTTTTGGCTAATAGGATGGTATCATCCGCATAAAGCAGACCTGGGATTTTCTTGCCTGCCAACTTGGGTGAGTCATTATTGCAATTGGTTAGATATTTGATACAGTTGTTTATGTATAGAAGAAAGAGGGTAGGTGCTAAGACACAGCCTTGCCTAACTCCTCTTTCGATAGCAACTGGGTCAGATAATTCGCCATCCTTGCCGCTCCCGATTTGGGCAAAAGTACTTTCATGGAGTCGGACTATAAGGTTTAGAAGCCCTTTAGGGACACCCATATTAGTTAGTGTCAACCAAAGTTTATTCCTAGGTACCAGGTCAAAAGCCACTCTAAGATCGACAAAGGCCACATATAGGTTCCCACCTCCAACGTCCACTGTCCATTTGATTGCTAAGAACCTCAAGACCTGGTCTATTGTACTGACCACGGGTCTGAACCCTGCCTGTAAATCAGAGATGGCTCCATTCTCTATTATCCACCCATCTAAGTGGAACAAGATCTGCTTTGCAAAGAGTTTTTGGAGATTATCGAGTAGGCATATTGGGCGATAGAGGGATCGCTAGGGCTGCCTTTTTTTAAAAGAGGAACTATCTCGGCTCCCCTCCATGTCAGGGGAATGGGTGCTCCTGCATTGTAAACCAAATTCAGATAAGGAGCCCAGATTTTGGGGTTCGATTTGTAAAGATCACCAGGGATTTTGTCGAGACCAGGGGCCTTCCCCCACTTCAAAGAGGTGATTGCTGCCTTGGTTTCTACCAAGGTGAATCTAATTGGGGGTACATCAGGTTTCCTGATTTCGACCAATTCCCTGAGGTTTGGTGCATCTGCCCCTGTATAAAGAGACCCAAAATGTTTTACCCATGTTGCAGGGAGGATTGAGGTACCAGGCAGAGGCCGGGAGTCACCACTGTCACTTGAAGTCAGCTTCCAGAACTTGGAGGTGGCATTAGCTCTTGCAGAATCCAGAAGAGCAGCCCACCTTGCTTCCTCCCAGCTCCTACGGGTCTTGATGAGTTCCTGTTTATAGCTCTCTCTTGATTGTCTTATAGGCTCTCTAACCCCCCTTCTCAAATCCCTCAATAGCTTGAGCTTAGCTTCCCTACATGAATGATTGAACCACCTCTCACTGCACTTATTCCTTGTTTTGGCAGCCGTCTCTTTAATAAAATGTTTTTAAGAGAATTAAATAATTCTAAGGGAGCTGCCATGAGCCTATCCCCCATCCTCAGGTAGACGGAGCATATGCTCCATTCGTTCTGCTAATAGGCTATATATCGATCGATGTAAGGGAACCCAATGAGGAATTAACAGCGTTCCACTTATTATTACGTTTGCTATTGGTCATGGAAAGCTGCTGTACATAATCCTTATGGTCAGAGGCTTCTAGTATAAGCAGCAGACCCCTGGTACATGAAACTAGTGGTTTGTGGTCACTTTCTTCGTGTTCTGTTACCACCATATCGACCATATGTCCCCACAAACTGATATCCAATAAAAAATAGTCGATATGGCTCCTATAAGCTCCTCGTCTAAAAGTGGGGCGGGGTTTGGCGTCTGAGCAGGAACGGCCGTTACAGGCACAAAGACCATATGCAAGTGTGATGTCAACAATTTGGTAGGCTAGCCTGCTCATTCTAAGACTTTTACTCGGTGTTAAATGCGGAATACCCCAATAATTGTCCTCTTCTTCGTAGAGTTCTTGGGCCACTGAATAAGGCTCGAAAGTCGCATTAAAATCCCCTGCAATTATAATATTGTGAGTCGTTGATTTACTAAATAAAATATTGTCTAATACAATCAAAGCATCAGACTCATAGTTGCTGCCCACACTCCTGCTATATATGTTTACTAATAATAGGTTTTTTTTCTTATGGGTCGATAATATTAAACCTTGCAGATCAGAGCTGCCCATATCCATTTCTTCAACCCGGCACTTAAGGGAACAACTAAACCATATAAGTAAACCACCCGGAGGTCTCCCAGAAGTCACCTTACAGGCTGGGACCCAGTAACTTTTGCAACCACATCTGCGCTTGGGCTCCAAAGCCCATGTCTCTTGAAATAAGCATATCTTGTGCTCGTCTATGAAATGACCCCAGTCAGGGATTCGCATTTTATGCTCAAGCCCGGCTATATTCCAGCAAAGGATTTTTGCTGAAGTATCATCTCGGACTTGTAGTGCATCAGTCGAAGTTTGAGAAGTGATAAATGAGTTACTCATAGGATTCGTGTTATACATTAAGACTATCGATGGACTACTCTCAATGAGTCCCCCAGCTTCTTTGTCTCCAATAATATCACTCACCCCAGTAAGTTCAGGGTCGATCGTATTCCGTCTAGTTACTGGGGTCCTTATGTCGTTCTGGGTTAACATTGTGGTTTGGGTGGGGCCCCTAGAATCCGCATTTAGGGTCGAAGTTCCGTCTAGGCTGCCTACTCTGGATCTTCCTTGCTCATTATCACTGGAGATGGTACATTCCCTGATAGTTAATCCAGACCTTGAAATCTCTGGGGTGTCCTGTATAGCACTAGCTTTATGTCAATCCACATCTGGGAGGGTGGATAATGGATACCTACGTTCAAACTGGTAAGCATGTTGCATTTGGGGGTCAGGGCGGCCTCTGAAGTCAGGTGTTAACCCACTTGGGGCACATTTGGCTACTGGGGGGTAAAAGGCTGCAAGTCTGCACAAGGAGGCACCTCCTGCTGAAGGGCTGGTTCTACATGAGTTTAGAAAAAAGCTGTTGGACCAAGGCGGGTGAGTCAAAATTAATAACAATGCAATCCCCTGTTCCAATCTTATTCAACGGGCCCACCCATCCCACCCTCCTCACCATTAATATAGAGGGTACTGTAGTGTGGTTAGTTTTACGTATTCTTTGCGCATTAGCTTCAGGCTTTAGGCCTTTGTGCACTTTGCCCTGAATATATTTTATTCATTTGCTGACAGCTTAGAGCGCCTCTGTGCACTTTGCTCTAAATGCTTTTTATTAGGCTTCGTACTGTTATTTTTCAAATAGCCAGTTCTACTGTGTTGTTTTTTATTCATATCACACTGTTTTGCCTACTTCAGCACTGGAGTTCTCCATAACATATTCACTCTGTGCTTCAGTCAAGGATACAGTCTGGTACATTGCCGATAGACGTGGTAGGAGTTTAGATTTGGCATTCCTGCGTAGGGACATTTTGTGATCACGATGGCATGTTAGTTATATAATCACTTCCTTGTCCCAATACACGCAAGAGGGAGATTCCGACCAGGGAACCACAACTAGACGCTGACTGCCTTGTTGCAGATGCTGAACCAAGATCACAGGCCTTTGCTCAGGTATTAGGGCTGATGTCTCCCCAGTGATTCTGATAGGCAAGCTAGAAGCTTAACATGCTGTGCTCTAAAATAGAACAAGCAGAGGGAGAGTAGAAACTGTTAGGCACTATGATAGCTTTGTTCTTATGTTTTACTCTCCTGGTGACTATTTCAATCCTACTGTGTTGTATTGTTCTGGTTATCGCAGCTCACGCCTTAATATCTAAAATACAGTCGTTTTATTAAAACATTATATAAAACTTATACTGTCTTTGTCATTTGTATATGAGATCATATTGTAAATGAGAGAGTTGGTTTGGATCTGAGTGACCACGACTTCCCTGAGAAGTTCCAAAGATGTCATGCGCTCGGCTGCCAAATCATTTCTTCCTCGTGGGAGAAATGAGGCACTGCTAGTTAGCCGGAGCAAAAACCGGATTTAGGGTGACAGAGTTCCTTACACGTGGGTCAGACTCAGTCCCCCACACCGTTATCGATCCTGCTGCCTAGAAATCCAGTAGTCTGATTTAGGATAATGAGAGCCCACGTGACATGGCGCCGCCAACGTTTGGTCTGGCTCTAATGTTTAGGTCCGACTGACTCTCTTGGTCTCATATATATTTTGACTCCTCGGTTCCGTATGCGGAGACGTCCGTGGGGCTGAGGGTTTCCGCCACCACGGGATAGGTGCATCCTATTGCTTAGTGGTTGGTTGTTCAAGCTTGAACTTTAAAAGGAAAAACCCCGATATTGGTGTGCCTTCTTTGATCTAGAGCTATTTTTTACAAATGGCGAATCCTAATGTGGTGAATATAGCAATTAATATGCGTCACCCGCTCACAGCCCATCTGATAGCACATGGACTGACGGTCCAGGCGGGTCCAGTCACTTTTGTGGTGGACGCCCATGCAGCCTATAGAACAGAATTTTTTTATTCTTGGGTCGTATTTCCGGCAGTTGATGGGGGTACAAATACTTTTCACGAATACACTGTTGCGAATGTCCCTGGACAGTACAGGGCTTACGCATACTTAGAGATACCTTTATCTTATCAAGAACACCATAATTGGCTTGATGGCGCCCTCCCACACACTGTAGCACAAGTTAGGTTAGGTCCGCTGAGTAATGATGGTCCTACCTGGCCTTTATTGGCTACATATACACCTCATCCTGCGGCTGCTCAATTGACAGTGGTTGAAGTTTGTCGTTTATATATAGACTTAACGTCTACATATAGACGGTTAGTTCAGTTTGTCATGCAGACACTAAATACAAACGCAGCTAGTGCTTCTCCGGCGCACCCACAGGCAGTGGTTCCGGGTATAAATCCGGCCACTGTACACTCAGTTATGGGTAAGGTACCGGCTAAACGTGAGGAGACTCCATTTTGGCTGGCGCAAAAAATTAATACGCTGGAAGCAGTATTTCCCCATACGGGACCTCAGGATAAACATAGAATATTGACGATGTGTTTGCCGTATGGCATGGTTCCGGCGGTGGACCTTTGTAATACCTGGGGCACGGTGTTTGCCGCGCTCTACACTACGGCACACGGTACGCCGACATTAGCTAATTTACCAGAAGTGCTTAAACAAATTCAAGATGAATATGGGGCTGCCCCTGCCTTAGATTTAGGCATGCAGTTGATGGGCAATTTTGCCGCAGTTTCTTCTATTATTTTGAGTAATCTCAAGGGAGAGGCAGTAGCACTAGCAGTGCGAATGCGTCTTCGGGACGTTCCGCAAGTTAATCAGGAGCGGGAACTTCCGAGAATAATAGCAGAAACATATTCCAGTATTGGTCGCGATAGCCTAGGGGCTAGACCACAAAAACCCCAATTACAGGGTAAAAATAATAAAGATAATGCTAAACAGCAGCAACCTGAGGGTACTAAAAAGCGCTGGGAAAAGAAACAGCAAACACCTAAGAAAGATGGGGGACAGTCTCCTCAACCGGAGACCCCACAGAATAGGTATAATCTCAGGAATAGGGATAATTTGAAGACGCCTGATAGATATCAGTATACTGATACACGCCAATCTTGTTCCTTTCAGGACTCCTCAGAGAAGAGAAGTGAGAGAGGTGGGCGGTCAGAGCGGAGGACGTAGTACGTGAAACCGAGACAGGATTCACAACGCTCAACGGAGGTTTCTATTAAACAAGAAGAGAAACCACTGCAACAAAAACAGCAATTTAAAAAGAAGAAAGTGGCAGCAGTCTCAGTTAGACATGCCGCTCAAGAAGAGAGTTCTCTTGACGAACAAGACATGGGCGTTAGCACTGTTAGACAGCGCGGCAGAGGTCACAGTAGTTCGCCAGAGTCTTCTAGAGCATCTGGAGGTGAAAGCAACTGATGACTTCATACAAGTCGAAACGGCGGATATGCGAGTCTCTGATCCTGATAGGGTTTATCAAGTGACTCTACGATTAGAAGGGGACATTGACCGCATTGTACACGCCATCTTTTGGGACCATGTGGTAAATTCATATGATGTTCTGCTGGCCGAACAGGATTGGCCACCCGACTTTGTTCGCGACGGTCCGGTTGGGGAGGAGGTTATTACACCTTCCTTCTCACCACTTGTTCCGAGAGAACTAGCGGAGTCCTATAGTAAAACATGGGCTCTAGCACAGGCTCCCGCCCTATATAGAAATAACGTGGGGTGGGATAGACAATCACCTTATCATGTAATTCCCATAAAGGGCGAACCTCAGCCACAGCCGCAGTATCCTATCAAATTTGAGGCAAGGGCATCGGTTAGGAAAATTCTTGCACAATTGGAGTACCAGGGTGTAATTGAGCCCTGTGTCTCGCCGATGAATAATCCCTTATTTCCAGTTGCTAAACCGGACCATTCATATAGGATAGTGGTGGATTACAGACATCTGAATAGTCATACACGCACATATGCAATACAGAATTCACATAGCGCAGTGCTTAAGAATAATATAGTGCGTAAGAAATACAAAACAACGTTAGATATCTCGAATGGATTTTTCTGCCAAAATATAGCGCCCGAAAGTCGGGACTATACCAGTTTCAGTGCGTTTGGCTCTCAGAATTTTTTTTTCCGTTTGCCTCAGGGGTATAAGAATAGCCCAGGACTGTTTTCGGCTCGTGTAACTGAAATGCTGCACGAGTTGGACCCTGAAGCGTTATCATATGTTGATGACATAGATTTGACAGACAATGAGATTCTGCAACATCTAAGGCGCGTATCGCGCATTGTTGTGGGGTTTGCTGATATTGGCTATAAGTTTAATTTTAAGAAATCAAAGATTGCCTTCCTCAGCGTCATTTTCCTGGGATATGAGCTGTCGAGTGAGGGCAAGAGCTTAGCGCCACATTTTTTGGAGAAATGTGCTTTATTGCAGCCTCCTAATACGGTTCGGAAGCTCCAGTCATTGTTGGGGTTTCTGAATTTTGGCAGAACTTACATTCCTGATTATGCTACGCGTATAAAACCCTTATACGAATTGATTCGCCCGAAATTTGAGTAGATTTTGGACGATTGAGCATACACACATACTACGAGAGTTACAGACTGATCTCTTAGCAGTTAAACACTTACACACACGGGACAATAAGACACATTTAGTCATCAGGGTGATACCTGGGGCTGTTGGGTTTACGTATGTCACCTTTAATGAGGGTGAGACAGTCGCGATTGCTTACAAGTCCCACTTGTATTCTGCTGCAGAACAAAGATTTGCACAGACTGAGAAAATACTCACCGCAGTACAGATGGCTGTGATTAAAGAAAGACCGCTTGCCCAGGGCCAACGTATCATTGTCGTTTCCCCGATTCCGGCCTTAGAGGCTGTTACAAAAGCAAGTGTTCCTAATTCGAAAGCTTTACACCCGCGATGGATTCAATGGGCTACGTCTTTGACAGCCACTGATGTAGATTACATATTTGACCCTAAACTGCAGACTCAAGAATTTCTTCAATATGAAATGGAGTACCCAGTCCCTGCTGGCACATTGCCTATTGACCAATATCAGGTGGTCATGTATACCGATGGCTCTGCGCAACCAGCGGTTGGGACTAAACAACAGTATTCTGCTGCATGTGCGGTAGTGAGCGGCACTATGGAGGGGGAAGTGTTCTGCCCCCGACATACTTATACTAAAACCTTGGGAGATTGCACGGCACAGCTGGCTGAGCTCAAAGCTCTATTGTTAGCGTTGGAACACGCGGATCCGGCGACTTTGACCTTGCTGGTCTGTGACTCCTACTACTGTGTACAGTCTTTCAAGGAATATCTACACTATTGGAAATTGAATGGGTTCAGAGATTCTAAAGGCAACACCATTAAACATAAACTGTTGTGGGGTAAGGTTGCGGATCTGAAAGAAACGCTTCCTAAGGTCCATGTTGTGCATACACTTGGACACCAGCGCGTTGGAATACACGTTGCTGGGAATACTTTGGCTGATGAAGCCGCAAAGTCGGCAGCGGCTATCGCCACTTTGGCCGCAGTGACTCGTTCGAGTTCCAAACCAGACACAGAGATTTCGGCTGCCATAAAGGCTACGGCTGATGGCACGCCATTTCCTAAAGGATTTCCTTCTAAATATAGTTACTGCTTGAGTAGTGCGCTGAATGCTACTGTTAATATTCCAGGCATTGGTGTACGTGAACTACCCAATAAAATTGAGAGACCTCGATTGATTTCTGCAGCACATGAGGGGGTGGCGTCTGCACATGCTGGTGTGGCTGCCACGATTTCACTTTTACAGGCTCGTTACTGGTGGCCTGGTCTCTATAAGGAGAGAGAGCAATATGTCCTTTGTTGTGACGTTTGTCAACAGATTAAAGCTTCGTCGGCTAGACGCCCGCAGCAGACGCCCCTTCTGATTTCAAATAAACCTTTAAAGTGTGTGTACTTGGATCATTGTGGTCCGCTGACACCAGATGGTGCATACAAATATATATTGGTTGCTGTAGATTCGTGCTCCGGATTTGGGTGGGTATGGCCACAACGCTCGGCTGACGCTCGAACTGTTATTAAAGATTTGCGCATCTTTGTCGATACATTTGCAGTTGCGGCTTTTCATTCGGACCAGGGCCCTGCTTTTGCCTCTAAGGCATTCAGGGACACCATGGCTTCGTTGTGGGTCCAACTCCGATTCTCGTCTCCATTTCATCCCGAGGGAAATTCTGTCGTGGAGCGTTTAAATCGTGATTTAAAGCAATCCTTAACGGCCAGAGTTATAGGTACGGGTCGTGGTTGGCTAGCCCACCTGTATGGAGTACAGAGAGCACTTAATAACTTGCCTAGAAGGTCACTGGGGGGTCGTACTTCATATGAGTGCCTGGTTGGAACACAAATGTATGTTCCTGATCTAGATGGTCCTGGTGTGGAGGCGGCAGATACGCCCTTTGACGTAAATGATCGTGTCACTGTTTTGCAGGATTTACAACAATTCCGTGAAGATAACTCTTCTGCCAGTGCTGCCTCCTCCGGAATTAAGGATGAGCCAGTAACGCCTACTGGTTGGATACCCAGGATTGGGGATCTCGTGCGTGAAAAGGTCGCAGTAAAAAAAGAATTTGGTCCTTCTTATCGAGCACCTGTCCCTGTGTTGGGGGTCAGCGGCACGAGAACTGTGATTTTACCGCCGCTGCGAGGGGCCAAAGGAAATCGTTTTGTTTACCATTTATAATGCCAAGTTACAACATGTGGCCGATTCTGCACAGCAGACCAAGAGGGACACCCAGTAGTTCCGGAATCCCTCTCACTAGTGGGGAAGAAGTCCCGCTGCAGGTGATTTACACCGACACTGTTTCCTCTCCGAGCTTGGGGAGGGTGGATGATGATCTTGCGATTGTTCCACCGACGACGATTAATATGGAATCTTTTGATCAAGTTGCTGTATGTTCTACTGATGTTTCTGAACATGTGGTTTATAGCGTGCCAAGGCGAGAGCCTCCATCTGCTTCTTTGTTCACAGTTGCACTTTTTGCTAGAACTGCCTCTGGCTGCTTCAACAACACTGATAATGATGTGTCCGGCTCCTCGTCCTCGATGTCTTCTGTCCATGGTCCACGTAAGCTGCTGGGTTGGCTTAAACGCACTTATTTTGTTTTTCCTTGGAACTATTTGGGGCTTTTTTTGTCCGTGATGACTCTTTTATTATGGTTGGGATTTGTGGTTACCTTTTTTCTGGTAATACATGGTCATTTTCTTCCTGATCGATCTGACATTGAGCACGTGGAGACTGTGTTAAAACCTCATTTTTCGTCTCATATGGTTCGAAGAGACTTGTCCTATGTAAACATTTCTGCGATACCGATTCCGGATGGGATTGTGTGGGATAAAGTAATGTTTGATATATATGGTCCCACTGAATTGATTCAAATACCGTATGTCCTCAAGTAATCAATGAATGATATTGTTATACAAGGCATTGTTTCTGATGATTGGGATGTGAAGACAGTAGATGCTATGCTGACAGATTTGCAATATACTGTCTATGACGATGAAGATGCTTACCACTTTAGAGATAATCATGGTGACATGTTTTGCTACAACTATTATGGACACCACTTTATTCATAAAGCTAGTAGCCCTAAGTCCATATTTAATTATGTGCAATGGGAACATTGCTCGACTCCCCCACATGGGAGTTCGAAAACGTATTATGATAAATTTGCATATTTTTCTGGGCATAATCAACGTAATGCTAGGTCTTACTATTTTAAAGTTACTCCGTATTCTAATAAGCAAATGTTATTGACCGATAGTAAATTACTGTATTCCAATTTGTTTGTATCTAAACTTTAGGTCGAGGGGTATGAATACTGGTTTAAGACTGTTGACTTGAAAAGTGTTTTGGGGTACGAAAAATTGGCAGATGCAAGGCAGGGACACGTTATTTAGAGCATGTATTATCCCTGTGCAGATGATTTTCCTCAATGACACAGTACAACAGACTAGCTGTTTGGGCTTGGCGACAATTAGGGAGTTGAATTTGCCAAGTATACCTGTCCCTTCCAAATTAAAAAACTGGCAGCACTATGTGAATGCTACTTTTAGTCAGTCAGTCAGTCAAAGTACTTTATTTCGATAAATAAATATCATAAAAAGGCATAAAAAAAGAAAAAAAGTTCAATCAAATATTACAGGCAATCAACAATTTATATTATCTACAATGTTCAAAAAAGGGGGGTCAGTAAAGTAAAACATCCTAAAAACATCATTTAACGTAAAACATTAATATTCTCCCAGATTCGCAGAAATTACATTTCCTATAAAAAGTTAATTAATCACTCAATTCATTACAATAAAATAATTGGATTGATGGCAAACTTCTTTTTCTTAACCCTAACAGCTCCCACTAAAAAACTAGCAACATGGAACATAATCCTAGGGGTCTGTAATAACTGTAAGAACAAGAGGGCAGGTTTGACCTGTATAAACCCCTCCTCCTTTAAAATTGGGAACAAATATTTCTTTCTTAAGGCCGCGTAATGGTCACAGAATAACAGAAAATGCATTGTATTCTGGATCGAAAAATTATCACAATTACACGGCGTTCCTTTTTCCGGAGGAGACCAGGTTTGAAAATGGCCAAGAGTTAGATGGATCAGGTTAAACCAAAAGCGTGTGAGTAGAAACCGGTGAAAGGGTTGATTTACAATAGACAAATATATTTCAGGGCCCACATAAGTACTCAAAATGATACTGGCCCGCACCGATGGTTTCTCATATTCAACTTGTTCTCTTTCTAGACATAACAGATCTTTCATCATGCTTTTAATTAGTCCAATATCTTTAACAGTTATTGATTCCGGGGAATAAAAAAGATCCGCTCTCCCTAATCTAACAAAACAATTTTTGATATAAACTAGCCACGCTATTTTATTTACTTTATCCAGCTGCAGGCAATCTTTTAATATGGAGTGGTTGAGCGGAATTTCTTGATTCAGCCAGATCTTTAGCCAGGCTAGAACGGGGGCCAGTTTGATCAAGTCTGAAATGTAGCCCACACCCAATTCAGTATGGACAATGTGTGTGGAAGTAGACTGTGAGAGAGAGAGAACCGATCTTAGAAATTTATTTTCCGTGATCTGTATACTTTCCATAGAACTTTTAGTCAATTTACACATTGGGTCCAGAATGGTACGTTTAACACTTCATCGATACATCCGGGCGGGTGGTTATTGTGGCCTGTGGACACTGATAAGTGTCATCAACGTTTTGTCACCTTTTCAGGGGGGTTCAGGACTAGTAGGGCAGACCCTCGTTACATTTCACCAGAACATGCTGATATTAAAACTACATACAGCGTGGGGAAGCTTTGTCAGCAATGGTTGAAGTCATCCACGCTGGATGCAGTTAAGTCACATCTCACGTTACTGTCTAATGATACTGATTTACAAGATTTTTTGTCAGGTCCCAAAGTACCATGGAAGAAAAGGTTCTTATACGAAGTTTATAATGAGATTTGGAAGCTTTCACAACAAGAGGCTGCAGCCCGGTTGAGACAGATTGATCAGGAAAACCTGATGCAGACTTTGTCTGTTGTTGATAATGGCATGCATAACCCTTTCTGACCGTGTTTACACGATTGACAGCGTTGTTTCCTCTGCTATTGACATTATTAAATCGGACATGTCTTCTTTATATCATGGGCAGAGTCAGACGCGGTCCATCATGCAGCTGGGTTGGACTCTTCAGACCTTGAAGGCAGGTCGCGTTCCATGGCAGCATATTCGTGCCAGAGAGATCTTTATCTCCTTTAATTTGACTCGTCAACAACAACTGATGGCTAAAAAGGAAGCAACATATGTTATGTTGAATATTGAGAAATTGGAGAAACTGCCTTTCACGGTGGCTGAGATTCCGTCAGCTGAATGGTTGATTCATGGGGTTATTAATCTGCCTATCTCCACTCTGCAATTTACTTCTTGTTTGAAGCACATTCCGGTGGGTAGATATGAACTATTGGGAGACAGTTACATACACGAGGTGTGGGAGCTTCCCTTTCAATACAGATGTGTTAATGGTTTGAGGGAGGCTTTTCTTAGCGGCAGCGAATGCGAAGCTTCTGTCAGCCATTCCATGGTTTGTAAACAGCTGTCCTTGCACGCAGCGTGTAACGCTTCGATTGCTAACTTAGCTTGTTATCTGAAGGGAGTTCCAGTCCCGGTTATTAAGAACACTTTCCAGGTGCTTTCTAACGGCAGTTACATTGTTCTTAACAGCGAACGCTGCTGTGGCATGCGTGCCGGAATAGTTTACGTTGTCAACAAGGCCGTTACGTGCTGCGGGAATGTGTTGTTTCCCCCCACTCAAATTAGGGAGGTAGCGGACATCTGGCTTCATATTGCTACTTCCAAGGTTAATTTCGACAAGTTGAGTCGGCTGAAAGCTTTGTTGTTTCAAAAGCATGTGGCCCTTACATCTGCTAGCGAGACCTACGCACTTCAGGTGGCAAGGTCATCGGAGAAGATACAGTCCCTTTTGAATACTAACTTTCCAAGTCACTTCGGTGAACTTGTGGGACGTATATTTAATGCATCCAGCACTGCTGGTATTGCACATTTTTTCAAAGCCGTTGGTGTTGGTTTTGCTCACACCTTCTCTTCCCTATTCGGTTTGATACCTTCGGCTATACACTCTATTTTCGGAAGCATTTTTGGGGGTTTCCCGATTACTTTGGCTTTATTGGCTGGGGTCCTTCTGTTGTTGCAATTTTTTCGCAATGGCTTTCCCGTCACGACGAGATCCTATATTGCTGCTCCCGTCAGAGCAGCTGTGTCGTGAGCGCATGATGCAGCATTTTGGAGCAACACTTCTGAGACATTTGGAGTGTGACTGGTCTCTGTCATTCAGACCGGTTTTGGATTGTGTGCAACCCGTGTTTCGGTGCCTTTGGTGCTCGTTTGAACATGCACTGGCTCTCTGTCTCTCACTGCAGCACCCTCTGGTGGTCGATCCTGATCTGTTGATGTTCCCGGTTAGGGCTCATTCACAGACTTGTGCACTACGGTTGCGCTTGCTTCGTGAGGCGGTTTATGAGATTCCCTTCCTGGAGGAAGATGGTATTGTCTCTTTCATAGGCCCTGCACGGGGTGCCGCCCTGAATGGTTTTGGGGCTTTGGAACACACCTGCTCCATGGTACTTTGTGGCGTGGATCTTCCGATATTGACATATATCGAAGTGGAGGAGCTCCTACGTTCTATTGCTTCTGTCTGACGATTGGAATTTTTTTTTCTTCTCTCTCCTGCAAAATTGACACTATATTGAATTTGGCTTTATGGTCACATGTTTCCTAAATTTATGACTTTGTTGTCTTCTGACCTTGTCGAAATATATGATTTTATATATTGTTTATATTTGGGACATACTTTTATATTATTGGAACCACTTTCTACCGACAAGGGGAGGGTGTAGTGTGGTTAGTTTTACGTATTCTTTGTGCATTAGCTTCAGGCTTTAGGCCTTTGTGCACTTTGCCCTGAATATATTTTATTCATTTGCTGACAGCTTAGAGCCTCTGTACACTTTGCTCTAAATGCTTTTTATTAGGCTTCGTACTGTTATTTTTCAAATAGCCAGTTCTACTGTGTTGTTTTTTATTCATATCACACTGTTTTGCCTACTTCAGCACTGGAGTTCTCCATAACATATTCACTCTGTGCTTCAGTCAAGGATACAGTCTGGTACATTGCCGATAGACATGGTAGGAGTTTAGATTTGGCATTCCTGCGTAGGGACATTTTGTGATCACGATGACATGTTAGTTATAAAATCACTTCCTTGTCCCAATACACGCAAGAGGGAGATTCCGACCAGGGAACCACAACTAGACGCTGACTGCCTCGTTGCAGATGCTGAACCAAGATCACAGGCCTTTGCTCAGGTATGAGGGCTGATGTCTCCCCAGTGATTCTGAAAGGCAAGCTAGAAGCTTAACATGCTGTGCTCTAAAATAGAACAAGCAGAGGGAGAGTAGAAACTGTTAGGCACTAAGATAGCTTTGTTCTTATGTTTTACTCTCCTGGTGACTATTTCAATCCTACTGTGTTGTATTGTTCTGGTTATCGCGGCTCACGCCTTAATATCTAAAATACAGTCGTTTTATTAAAACATTATATAAAACTTATACTGTCTTTGTCATTTGTATATGAGATCATATTGTAAATGAGAGAGTTGGTTTGGATCTGAGTGACCACGACTTCCCTGAGAAGTTCCAAAGATGTCATGCGCTCGGCCGCCAAATCATTTCTTCCTCGTGGGAGAAATGAGGCACTGCTAGTTAGCCGGAGCAAAAACCGGATTTAGGGTGACAGAGTTCCTTACGCGTGGGTCAGACTCCGTCCCCCACACCGTTATCGATCCTGCTGCCTAGAAATCCAGTAGTCTCATTTAGGATAATGAGAGCCCACGCGACAGTACCATGCAAAATACAAAATTAGCATTAACATGCAACCAATGTGTAAGCTTGTTTTTCAACTCAATATAGGTTTCCAGACTATTTGATCGGAGTCTAGGAACATTAGTGATAACAAGGACATATGGGCAGGATTCCGGGGGCAGATATAGAACTCTAGGCTGACCCCCGTGATTGTCAGAACTAATTCTGCTGGGCTCCAGGTCCGTCTCTATGGGGCCTTGTTGTTGACGCTCACAAACATTGAAGGCTTTGCTGGATTTAATCACTGTATTAGTAATTGGGGCTATTCCTCCAGTTCCCCTAGTAATGGTAGCTGTTGCCTTGAAGCAGTTGTCATCTGGGTTGGTATGCAGCCTGGCATTCCGACCCATCTCTAGTTGATAAGGATAGTCACAGCGGTCCTTAAATGACAGAGAGCCCTCACCCAAATTTACAGGGGTCCTATCATTAGTGCCGGAGGAATAACCCAAAGTAAGGGAATGACAGTGAGGTTGTGTGTCAACTCGTGGGGGAATATCAGGCGTATGAGGATTAATAAGCCCTCCTAATTCCTCCTCGATAGCTTGAAGGTGGATTTCAATAGGATGCAGTCTGTTAATGAGCTCCTCCCTTATATGCTCCATTATACGTTCAAGCGCCAGTTGGCCAGCGGCACTTTCTTGTGATATTGTAAACTATCATTCCCAGCTTCAGGACCCGGGTTGTTGGTACTCATGGTACTGGCTCGTTTGTTCCTCAGATTAGCCTCACCACGCTTTCTTTTCCCTTTTGGGTTAGGCTCTGGGTCAAGTACTAATGCTCCAGCTCAGAGACCCGGGGTCAACTGGGCAGGATCTAATATAATAGCCTTATCCAAGGTCACTGAGGTAGTCTCCCAGGCATTTTTTGAATGGACAGCTGGGGGGGGTGCCAAAGCTGGGTGCGTGCCTTGGGACTGCTGGAGGTACGGGGGCTGTGAAGGAGTTTGTGATAAAGGTGGGGATAGGGGGGTGGAGACTGGGGATGTTGAGATGGATAGGCGACGCTCAACCAACTCTCTTTGTCCAAGGCACCAACTGCCTTTTGTAAAAATCCACCTAAAGTTTTGTTAGTTTTAAAATGGTCTTGTAGTACCACCCCCTTACGTCTACCCATCTCTCGCCCTTGTTTACTTTCTCTTCTCTTCTCACTTCTGTGTACTTTCCTCGCTGTATACTCTTCCCCTCCTCCACTTCCTCCTCTAAGGTATCTGCAAGAAGCCCACAGGGACACTTCAAACTCTCGCCACTCATCTCACCTTCAGTGATCTCAAATCTTCATACTGCACCGCTTCACTGATTAGCCCGAGTCACTGGGGCCTCTGGACACGAATTAAAGGGGGGTGGTCCGACCCAACCTCTTACGATCGTTGACGGGTGCAGACGGGCCTGCCCTTGGTCCGGGCTTTGCCCGGGCGCGTCCAGCGCAGCAGCGGTGCGCGGCACGCCTTGAAGTGCCCGCGATAAGGAGGCGGTCCCAACCAGCAGCCGGGAATCCTGGGACGTGGAGTCCCTTCGAGGTAATCAGCACGAGGGCAGCAGTTGATATCGCGGCGCGCTTTGAAGCGCCCGCGATAGGGAGGCGGTCCCCACCAGCAGCAGCAGCCGGGTATCCTGGGACGTGGAGTCCCTTCGAGGTAATCAGCACGAGGGCAGATAATTTGAACTATACCAATGAGTCTGTTATAATAGGTTTACTGACTTCTTTAATGCACAATGTACCAATAACTTTGGACAAAGTGATATGGATTTTAAAAATACAAGTTGGAGAATTTGGGGGCTCTTCTCCAAATGAAGTTTTCGGAAAATTAACTGCAAAAGCACATTCCGTCAGTAACGTTGATGAAAATTAATAAAGTGTAACATCATTTTACAAAAGGCATTTGGTGTTCACCATGGAAATATTGTAAAATGAATGAGACCACAGATAATGGATAGTGGATAGTGGTCGAGTGCTCCTAACAGCATGATTGCAACCTCTTGGCTTTAGGCAGACTGCCTAGGGACTTCCGACATCCTTTATGATCGTTGTAATGCTTGGACAATACCAACAATCAACACTGCTCATCTGGACCAAGGTAAGACTGGATAGCAACTGTGGTGAAAATGTTAGTTCCAGTCCCATACTGCAATGCACAAGTGAAGCAAGGAGGCCTCTTCCTCTGTAGAACTGTTGATAGAACTCACCTTAAACCATTTTTTAAAACTGAATCTAAAATGTGCCTTTTACAGCACATAATTTCAAATGTTGTGCCCAAAATCACCTAGGCTTGGTTGATGATTTTCAAGGGTGAACTACTGAAATTCTCTATTACTGCACAGTCTACCACAGTATTCTGAAATACTATTTCTCATCAGCAGTACAGAGTGCTAAACAGTGGATGTACAACAGATTTCTAAATTCGTGCAATATGAAAAGCACTGCCTATCTCAAGAAATCCCATGCACAGATAAATAATTTTAAATACTGCATCTGGACAAAATGCCCATTGTTGTTTCAGTACCAGTTAACTCGTTACAGTTTCTGCAACAGAAATTAAAATGCTATCATTATTAAGTCAAGCCATTATATGGAAGGCCTCATTCAAAAAGTAAATGGACGTTGTCAAATATCTTAAGGTGCTGATAATAAGATGTTAAAGGTGTCAATCCGTCAGGAGTGTTTTTCGAATATATCAGAGATATGTCCAATAAGATAGACTGTAAATTGAGATCGCTGACGCTCAGATATGCCATGGATGCCTAATGTACAAAGGTACTATGCACTCAATGGTGGTATGTAAGATGGCGCAGGGGTTACTCAGTGCCAGAAGCTGTTGATCATGGTGCAAGGGCACGTGTACTTCTTGCATTACACGTATGTTGCAGACCAGAGGTTCCTACCCAGTAGTCCAGCATCCCCGGCGTCTGAGAAGGCTACTCAGGGGTCCGCGACTGCTTAGAAAACTAAATAATATCAACAGATTATTAAAGTGTGTTTAAATGAAGAAGCAAATGTAGAATTGAAAATTTTAAAACATTCTGTAGATGTTATGGAATTTGAAACAATTAAGCTGGGATCCTAACATTTATTAATGGCACAGTGCAAATGCATCAAACAGAATATAGTAAGGACAACGATTTTCCGTAAACTGGTGTTAAAAAAACTCCAACCCTCCTATTAAAATTGTGATTTGTTAAAATATTTTTTATGAATTAGATATTTCATAATGTATGTATTGTTTTGTGGTTAAAATCATCCACAATTGCTTAGAGCAGGGTCCCCGGCTTCCAGTGATGAGTGAGAGGTGGTACCCAGATTCAGTTATGATTAAGTGGGTGTTTTCACTGCTGTAGAACATACAAGCCTGGGCCTACAAATTAAATTGTAAGAGTAAAACATGCACTCACATGCCAGCATTAATGTAAATAACAAATTGCTATGCCAGTATTCGCATGGCCCCACAAGACAGAACACACAGTCATGCCAGTGCAATGAACTGCAGAATGGGACTGGCCTAGCCCCAGTATTTAAATCTTCATTGTATTATCATAGTATGTAAAGCTCCGCTGCTATGACAGTATGGTTATAGCTTCAGTACGTAAAGCTCTACTATCATCTACACAATTTTTCATCATGTAAAACCAGATTGCCGTACAAATATTCCAAACAGCCTCGGTATCTTATTCTCCATGGTCTTTCCTGTAGTTATCCTGCTTCTTCCTCTTCTCTTTCTCATTGCTGTTTGTTTTATCATCTCCCGCCATTTACACATCCTTCATTCCCCTTCTCTCGCTCCTCCTTGTACTTAGTTAGGTGTCGAATAGCAGAGAATGAGAGAAAAGGATGACCTTCTTTGAGACTTCCATTTTGATTTGTGCACAGCCTTAACCTCCGTTTTTCCCTCCGGTCCCCAATATTAAGCATTCAAAACGAAAGCAATCCTTACCTCTAACATGTTCCTTTAAAGGGGCCAGATTGAAGAGCGGTGGTTACTGGTGCATGAAATACCTAATGAATGGGACTGGAAGACCGACTGGAGGATGATGACCTTCCAATTCACAGTCGAAAACCCCTGCTCGTCTGTCCAGCAACACTGTGTGGTATGCAAATCAGCCTCTGACTGAGCAGCCCTGTATATGTCAAACTTTTTGTTGGGCAGTACCATCTTTCTTAGAAGGGCTACTATATGTTCTATCAAAAATGCCACCATCTCTCAGCAGGAATCCCATATGCCTATTACGAGTGGGACAGTATCAGCATTGGCAGATGGACACACCAATAACATGTCTGCAAGGCGGTCATACTTTGCAACAAAATAATGTTCTGTACCTAGCATTTAACACCACAGCACAGTATTTGTTCTTTCTAAACAGTGCTAATAAATTTAATAGTACACAATTTATAGCTCCCTGAAGAATGAAAGCCTTGCATGGCATTATAGCCCAAAAGGCTATCTTGTTAGCTTCAATAAGGCAGGCTTTTCCACCACTCCTCAGCAGGACTGATATACCGTTTAATGAAAGTACCAACCCAACTGAAGAGGGTTGCTATAATTTTGTACTTTGTGCTACCACTTTTCAATAGAGCTGGTAACGTTTTCATGAGCAGTATTATCACATCTAAGTAGGTTCCTGTTCTTTTTGGGACAATATCATCACTTTCCAATAAGGTTTCAGTTCTTGTGATGAGACCAAGCTGTTACTTCTTAACAGGAGGCAGTTATTATGTGACTAGTGATTGAATAGCTCTCCTCGTTGTACATAATGGAGCGTAATACGAGAGCTCCCTCCTTGCATTCTGCTTTGGGGATAATATTCACCAATATATCTGATTTTATGTGGTTAATATTATGCATTCGTGGAACACAGAAATACTGAGCAAGATGTAACATACTCGGAGGAAGGGTGGAGCCACAACACTAAGTAAAATGACCAGTGGAGGCTTGTGGATTTAAAAGTGGTGGGGTGGAAGGCAATTCAAGATTTGAGTTGTAGTGCAGAAGCAAGTGTAGCCAAAACTCAAAGATGAGGGTTTGAGGTACAATTAAAAATAAAAGTATAAGAAACAAGCCAAAAGATATGCCAGGGATAATACATAATAATTAGCCTGTTTCCAAACTTCACTACAGCTCCCAAACACATACTAAAACACAATGGGTTTGCTACATGTAATGCATCTCTAATGCTTTACTGCACCATTCATTCAATGAGACAAGCTGAGTCAGAGCACAAGCAAAGCTAATACGGATAGCTAAAGATAGATCAATTTCTGTCATTTATGAGTATCCTAGAAGGATGGAATTCTGAGTCTGCCTAGCCAGAAATCAACTTGTGTCTCCGGATCATTCCAAACGCCAATGACATGCCTTAATTCGCTGAGCCATCTTGTTTTTTTGCTTAAACAGTCTCTGCAATTAAAACACCATTCTGTTATTGTGTATTTCCCCAAGTATTTTACAAATTTGAATCCTGCTGATTCAAAGGCATTTATTTTCGCCAACTTCAAAGTACCCTCTTAGCTCCTGGTATCTTTTTGGGGACAGCGAACTAGGCCATATCAACCAAGAGGTGCCGCTCTCTCCTCATCAAGACAGACCCTCAACTAGGGGACCTCGCCACCTCGGATATGGGCCCCATCGTCCAAGGGGGCTTTTTAGTGACCCGTTCATACATGATATTAGGAAGTTCTTGGCAACCTGCAATCAACTAGATAAAGTCCAGGCATCATTTAAATGTATATTCACACCCTGGGTTTTCACCGGGTCTGGCAGTGACAGGGGATGCTCTCAACTTCCAGCCTCCGCAGAGGATATGGCAGTAGAAGAGGGCAGTATCAAGACACTTTGAAGTTTGGCAACTTCTACTCCATCAGAGGCTACCCCAGAAACCAGGGTTCCATAGGCAGCCACATGGGCAGTGGCAATCAAAGTTATACTCAAAGGGAGTGTTTACTCCTTTCCCCATCAACAACTAAGTTGGGCAGATTACAGAGGTTTGTTCACAATTGGTTGACCCTAAGCTCAGACTCTTGGGTACTTCAAACCATGCAGGGTTTCCGTATAGAGTTTTACAGCTCACTTACCCAAAGGAAACGTCCTACCATACTGATATTCCCTGATGCAGCCTCTGTGTTGATAGATGCAGAAGTGGCGGAGTTACTTGCCAAGGCTGCCATCGTACAGCCGCCCCTTCACCCGGTAGGATTCCTCAGCAATCTCTTCTCGGTAGAAAAAAAAATACATATAGCAGCCAATGGCCAGTCATAAATATGAAGGAGTTCAATGAGTGGCTGGTTTTCGCCACTTCAGGATGGAGGGCATTCACCTATTGAGGGACCTTCTTCAGCCCAGCGACTGGATACTGTGTCCCAATCTCAAGGACGCATATTTGACCATCCCTATCTTTCCTCCCCATAGTTGGTTCCTCCAGTTTCAATGGCATGGGCGAACTCACGAGTTAAAGACTTTCCCCTTTGGCCTGTCATGCGCTTTGTGGTGTTTTACCAAGGTAATGCATCCGGTTGTGGCATACCTCAGATTTCGGGCATCCGCCTCATCATCTATCTGGACGACATCTTTCTGATGGACCAGTGCCCCCGGACCATCTTGATGCATCTTCAGATGGCAGTCTTCCTCCCAGAGTTGCTGGGTTTCATTATCAACCAAAAGAAGTCGGTCCGCTCTCCTACAAAGTCTCTAGGGTTCCTGGATTTTGCGGTAGACTCGATTCAAGCCACACTCAGCCTGCCTTCGAGAAAAATTAACAAGATCAGACACGAACTACGCCAGACTGTGACCAAACCGTACATCTCTCTACAACAGATTGTGAAAGCGGTGAGACTGTTGTAATCCTCAATCCAGGCCATTTTCCCTGGGCCCTTTCCTTACCAAGCCCTGTAAAGGCTCAAAGCGTTCCACAGCCGGCGAGAACTCACATACTCTCAGAAAGTTCCATTATCAGAGAAAGCTCGGGAAGAGAGACAATGGTGGCTAGTCCACATGGAAGGTCGAGCAAGATTCGGTTCCTTTCAAGGCCTAATTACAGAATCTGACATCAATGGCACGGGAGCGCTATGTGGGGAGTTCTCCCCAGGCAGAAAATGGTCATCTCAAGACATAGGCTGATATTACTATCAGGAGGTATAAAGTGGCTTGAGCAAGATGGCTGGGTTGGTGTCACCATCGACACCTGGATCCTGTGGGGACAGAGGCTGTCCATATCCTAAATTTTCTTCCCTCCCTGTCCATTGAAGGATTGGCCTATAGATCCATTAACACTTTTAGGTTGGCGACATAAGCAGGCCATGCGCCAGTGGGTGATCATCTGATAGGGGAATACCACCCTGGTAAGGAAAGTTCTGAGAGGCATTTTACTATCTCTCCCTCCAGATCCCCGATTTCGGCCCTGTGGGACATTAATAAGGTTCTCAATCTCAATTTTTTCTTGTCATGGCAATCCAATAAGTATCTTTCAAGGAAGGAGATCTTAGCCAAATTGGCATGTTTGTTGTCATGGTGAGGAGTTTCAGACCTCAGAGCACCGAACAGTGTTATTTTCCACATTTCACAAAGGTCAAAATGTAATTCATGTGTGGTTTCTTATCCTTCTTTTCCAGATTCCCCAAAGTTGAATGTAGTACATTGCACTAAAAGCTATGAAATTAGGATGGCAGATATCCCACCTCATGGGGGCAACTTCTGACTGCCCTCAAGAAAACACATAAGGCAGTATCCTCTCCCCATCTGATTGGTGGTACCTGTGGTGCCAAAGCAGGGCCGTGATATGAGGCTAGCAACCTGGGCAGCGAAGAAATAAAGGACACGACCGCCCGAAAAAAATGGTGGGTGCCGATAAAGTCCGTCAAGCGTCAGAAGCTGAGACTTTGCCAAACTCTGCGCTCCAAGCAGAGTGGCAAAACTCGGCTAATTCCACTGGCAGAGCGGAGTCTACCGCACACCCCTACCTAGAACATGAGCTACTGCCCAGTCAGATGTCATGAAGGCTTGAGGCAGGCCATCCTTCCCTATTCTGGCTTATGATAGGATATTGAGATGATGCAGGGCAACCCAATCAAAGCCTTATTAGCAGACATGCTGCAGTGCGTGATGCTAGTACATCATGTCAACTATATACTCTGAATGTGTGATGTTGGATGGCAGAAGTGACCGCCTGAATCGTGCAGTTCAAAAGGAACAGTGGAGTCCCCTTTGTTGCTGGCATGAGGTTACTCTTTCATTTGTAAACAATGAATTGTTTTCATGTAAAAAAGTGTAACACCATGTCAGCAGGCAGTTGGAGCAAAGGGCAGGCCTAGGTTATGTGTTAGCAGGTCGGCCCCTTGGTACCTCTATGGGCGAGCTGCCACTGAAAATGACGTATGTTAACGTGGGCTAGGGAATGGAACAGTCAATTTGGTATTGATTTCCAGATGAATTAATTAGTCATTGAGGGCCAATGTTACAAAAAGGGTGTAAATAACACCACTAATAAGTTATACCTTCACATGTGAGCTAGCCGTGGCCATGATCCAGAACTACCCTACTGCGCCACTCATCACTTACACATGTAGGAATAAACTAATCTGAGTTACTGGCATGTACATAGAAAATTACTTACACCTGCTTTCTAAACACTTTTGTAATAGGCGTAATTGAAAGGAATGTAGAATGTAAGCAGTAGAATGGTCAGAGGCTCGTAGTGTTTTCGCACGACCGGTTTGTCAGTTGCGGCCAGGACGCTAGGAGAGGAGGACTCCGAAGAAATTGTGGGCATGTATTTTAAATAAATAGAAATTGGAACATACCAATGTCCGCACGAAGACTCTTACTTCACATTGGTGACAATTTTCGGCAGTCTTCAGCCTTACATGCCAGCAAGGACAAAGTTTTTTATTTAGGCATCGGCTGCCTCAGAGTTTACAAAGGAACCACGCAGTGAGTAGACGGTGCGCCCCAATTCAATTTTATCGCTCTGAAGTTAACTCGTATACATGTGCAGTGGTTTTGTTTTCTCCGTCTTTCTCTACGCATCTTGGAGAGACGCTGCAAGCTGGCATGTTTCATTACTAGGCAACACATTCCTGACAGCCACGTTTCTCAAGTCTTCTCCTTGTTGCCTAGTAACAACGTTATCGGAGACACCCGCACTGCTTTCCACGCACTTTATATGAGTCAACGTTTTCTTCGAATTACAAATAATTATAATGAAGAATTAAAAATTTTTCAAAATAACAGGAAGCATTTCTTCAACGTTTTCTAGCCATATAAATACAAGCAATTGAAATGTTGCCTGCATTGTTTACCACAGGCATATCAGTTTAATTGTAAGCATTTCTATTACATACAGCATATTGAAAGCACAGTGATGATAGAAATGGCTTCATCGCATCCCATGCAACATCAGTTCATTCAACCTCCACCTTTCCTGCAAAGGCCTGGGAAACCACCAATCAAATGGAAACAGTGGTTTAAACTATTTCAGAACTATCTCATTGCGATAGATGCAACTACATTTTCTCCAGCAAGAAAATTAGCTTTATTTTATGGTAGTTTAGGATAGGCTGCTTAAGAGGTGTTTGACAATTTACTTGTCGTGAATACCATCAGAGGGCAAGCAGGAGTTAACACTGCGGAATTGGATCAAGAAGCTATTGAAAGGCTTAGTAAACATTATTGTGAAGAACCCAGCATTTTGCCTGAGAGACATACATTTGTAAAAAGAAAAGAGAATGCAGATGAAAGTGTTGAAGAGTAAATTTCTGCACTAAGAATTTTGTTCCCCACATGTGAATTTGGGGCAAATATTGATATGGCTATTCATGATCAATTTGTTTTTAATGGTTATTCACGTAAAACTCAAGAAAGATTAATAGCATAGGAATCCTACACTTGCAGAGGTAATTGAGTTAGCTAAAGGTATCGAACGCTCCATGATTTCTTCAAAAGCTCTAAATGAAGAGGTTCCTGTAAACCTATTAGAGGAGTCTGCACAAATGTTATGGGTGGTCAGTATGAATGATAAAACAGGAAGTAAATTTGCGAGAAAACAAGTCATGCATTGTTTTAGATGTGGATCAAAGAGTCATATTGCTAATAACCTTACTTGTTCAGCGCTAACAAAGCGTTGTATGTTATGTAACAAAAGTTGGTAATTTTCAAGTAGTGTGCAGGATGAATAAGCCTAATGTTAAAAGTGAACAGTATAGAGTCCAGTGACAATAGTTTTGAAACCAAAGAAAGTGCACTAATAACTGTGGAATGCAATTCAGTTACTGAAACTGGCAGCATTAAAGGACCAGTGGTGGATGAAAAAATTAATGATGTTACAATACAGGTTATGGCTGATTCAGGATCTCCCATAACCATTTTATGAGATTCTACATTTTTTTAGAGATGAACAGAAGTAAAATTCAATTATTGCCTTCTGATGTAAATCTGATGGCATTTAGTGAGAAAGAGATTGAGATGCTTGGGTATTTTATAACTGATATAGAATGTTTGGGACGAAGTACAAATTTGAAAGTGAATGTTGCCATTAAAGAGAAAAACATTGTTGGATGTAAGGACTTAGCCAAGATGGGTTTATATATAGTCCCTGGTTCTGAAAATCCAATTCGAGCAGGCAATTCTGACAGAATTGATTGTGTTAAAGAACAAATTGTAAGTGTGAATTCAATTTCTCATGATGTAGAGGTTATTTGTAAGAAATTTGAAAATGTTTTCCAGGAAAGAATAGGTCTGGTTAAAGGATTCGAACATCATATTAGACATAAATTAGATGCAAAGCCAGATATTCAAAAAGTACGGAACGTACCTCTTAGTATAAGAGGATTTGAAGAAAACATTCGAAGATTTGTGTTCACAACATATCATTAAACCAACTGAATCTTCTCAATGGGTTTCTCCAGTCGTTGTAGCTAAGAAAAAGTCAGGTGAACTCAGATTGTGTGCTGATTTGCACACATCAAATAAGAACATTGTTGCGGATTGCCATCCTATACCTAAGATGCAAGAGTTGTTGGCAAACTTAGAAGGGGCGGAAATTTTCCCTTTGTTAGATCTGCGTTCTGCATATCACGAGATTGCTTTGACATCTACTTCAAGGGAACGGACCACTTTCATAACACCGTTTGGAGCCTTTGAGTACTGAAGACTTCTGTTTGGTTTGGCATCAGATGCTAGCGTTTTTCAGAGATTAATGGACAAGTAATTTGGTGAAATGTAGGCATATTAAGTTGATATTCTAATTCACGCCAAAAATATTCATGAACACAACCAAATTTTGGAGAAAGTACTAAAAACATTGCCTGAAGTTGGAATGACGGTAAGGCGAGACAAATGCAAGTTTGGGGTAAGGGATCTAGAGTACTTCGGTCACACAATTTCATCATGTGGCATAATACCTAAATTTTCTTTGTTAAGCACCATACAGGAAGCAAAAGCGCCAAAGGACAGGGATAGTCTTAAGTCATTTTTAGGCCTTGCTGAGTATTACGCAAGGTTTGTACAAGGGTACTCACGCAAAGTAGAACCATTCAGAATGTTAAGGAAAGGAGTGAAGTTTGAATAGACGGAACAATTGGAAGAGACATTTAAAGATGTGAAGGAATTGATAATTGAAGCTCCTGCATTGCAACCTTATAAATCTGAATGTAAGTGTATAATCACGGCTAATGCCAGTTTAACAGGTTTGGGTGCAGTTTTGAGTCAATGGGTCAATAATAAAGAACAAACAGTTGGGTTTGCATCAAGGACACTTACACCATCGGAAAAACTGTATAGTAATATCGAAAGAGAAGCACTGGCGGCTGTATGAGCAATTCAAAACTTTAAGGTATGCATATGGGGATGTGAATTTGATCTGTATACGGATCATAAACGCTTGGTGCATATTCTTTGTGGTTAAACTTACAGCAACATATCTTTTAGATTAGTAAGGTTAGTCTTCAAACTTCAGGATTACAATTTTGATGTAAAACATTTGTCTGTAAGTAAAAAATTTCAGGCTGATTGCTTATCTAGGATGTCAATAGAGGATAATGATACAGACGTATTAGATGATACAGAATGTGCGATTGCGGTTTTAGATGGAATTGAAGAAAGTGGTGGCAAGATTACAGAAGAAAAATTGGTAGAAGCATGTCGTTCTGATGCAAATTTATCTAAAATAGAACAATATATTTCACAAGGATGGCTTGAAATAAAATGTTTACCTAATGACTTGAAGAAGTATTTCAAAATAGCTGAAGAATTATCAGTAGTTAATGGCATAGTGATGCGTGGGGAAGTGTTTCTTCCACCAGAAGATATAAGACATGATTTGATTATGATAGTGCACCAGGGGCATCTAGGAATGTCTAAAACATGTAAAAGAATAAAACAATTTTATTGTTAGCCATCCTTGGAAAATGATGTAAAATCTGTGATTGACAATCCTGATTGTTTAGTCTCAGATAAACCTTGGAAGACGAATGAACATCCCCTGCAACCTGTTCCTTTTCCTGTAAGTGCTTGGGAAAAGGTAGGTTTGGGTTTCCCTGGACCATTTGTGTCGTTACCTTCTGATATGAGATACCTCATAGTTTTAATCGACTATCATTCTAAATGGATTTATCATTTGTTTGTTGAGGCCCCTAGTACAAATTCTGCCATCACATTTTTGGAAAGTATATTTAAAACAGAAGGTGCACCTAAAGTGATTGTAACTGATAATGGGACTCACTTTGTTTACGAACGAATGACAACATTTTTGAAAAGACATGACATCATACATTACCAAGTTGCTGTGTATTCACCTAGATCTAATGGATTAGTAGAGAGAGCAAACAGGATTATGAAGGAAGTGATACAAACAGCGCTTTCTTCAAGAAGTGATGTAATGGCGTTCTTACGAGAGGAAGTATGGAATTATAATATCACTCCACATTGTACAACTGAAGAGTCATCTTTTAAATTGTTAAAAGGGCACAGTGTACACACAAGCTTAAATCCCACTTGGTTAAGAAATAAACCTGGTGTTGAGCAAGAATTGCGGACTATCAAAGAGGTTTCACGAATAGTGGCTCTGAAACAGGTCAAGATGAAAGAACATTTTGACAGGAAACATTGTTGTTATAGTAAGGATTTCCAGGATGAAGATTGGGTCAGAAATCCTGGAAAAGTTCAAAAAGGAGTCTCAAAATTTTCCATTCCCGTGCAAGTGTTGAAAGTGAAAAATAATCTGTTCTACTGGATGAGAAAGGTTGGTGGAACAAAAGACAAGTGGTTAAGATTTCGGCAACGCAAGCAGACATTATTAAAAGTAAAAGACGGATGGAAGATGGTTGTGATTGGCAAACTTGGTTTCAACCGCAAACGAAAATGGGCAATCAGAATAACATGGGTGTAAATATTCAAGAAGAATTGAATTCACATCAGACTGGTCATTCTAGAATTGTTTTCCTTTCGCCTGAGAGAAATTAGAGTACCAAGACTATGTTATTCATTACAGGTAAATTATTTCAGTTTTATTGTTGTAAGGGAGAAGAAGATGTAATAGGCGGAATTGAAAGGAATGTAGAATGTAAGCAGTATAATGGTTGGAGACTCGTAGCGTTCTGGCAGTGACCGGTTTGTCAGTGGCGGCCAGGACGCTAGGAGAGGAGGACTCTGAAGAAACTGTGGGCATGTATTTTAAATAAATAGACATTCGAACATACCAATGTCCGCACAAAGACTCTTACTTCACACCCTTGTATGTGTATTTCAGACATTGAATGGTTTGCAAAAAAGAAAGTTTACATTTAAAATTGTTATTCTCTACTATATTACGTTTACAGCATAACACCATCAAGTATTTGAAGCATTCTGTCACCCTTTGGGACTTGCCTGCGCTACACAAAACTGTTCATAAATACTACCTTTATATTTGTTTTTTATGCGAGTTTAAGGCGTTTCGACGCCCTTGAGACCTGGTTCGCGATTTACTTAAAACTATATAACAAAAAAAAAAATGTGAGCCCAGCATATTAGACAGACGCGGCGCGTAGAAACTGCTATAAAATAGATACCTGGCATTCACGAAGCATGGTCCACTTGCTTCGACATGCTGTGACAAATGTTAGAAACACGAGTGTCTTGATAAGTATCAGATACGGACCTGTGACTGACTGCTACACCATACAGGTGCTGTAGGAAGTTCTAGCACGCCTACCTCCCTTTATTAATCTTCTGTATGAAACCCGGGTCTCGGCACTCACCTTTCACACCCGCGCCATCCCCACTAAACCTTTACTACGGTACCGAACGCTATGTCCCTTCCTGTAGTCCAGAGTAGATAGGAGATTTCTGTTAGTCCTAGCCAGCGGAGGACGAGCGACTTGAATGAACTCTTCTACAGAGCCGAAATGTTAGCCTCTCTCTTCCAAGAGCATCTGAAATGCATCGAAAAGGAAGCATGGCAGCCGCATGAGAGGCAGAGCAGGAGGGCAGACATCTTTAACTGACAGTTGTTCATTCTTATGTGCTTTTCTGTGGTAGATACAAAACAAACTCTCTTCGTAACTATATTTTTCAAATATTTTTAAAAACTACTAAAACACACGAAAAATATACATTTATTAGAAGTAAGAAATCATATTTGTTTTAAGTATGTTAAATTGTTTTATGAAACATGTTTAGAAATTCGTTACAAACATTTCAAAATCCATTTCAGGCTTTTTTCCGGTGCATGTTTTTCAGAAATACAATGAGAAATATGACGCTTTCACAGTGGCTGGAAAACCTACAGACCGACAAGATATAAATGTCATTCCTTCGTCCTGTCTTCGCACGCGACGCTCTGAAACACTGAAAGGGAACGCTCGGTTTACGGCAATCCCGTGTTTTGTGTAATCGTTTTATTTTACAGTCTTTGCAAACACATCTTGTTACTATGAAAAGACGAGAGAGAGAAATAACACGGTGCATTGCGCAATTATGAACCTTTTAAAAGATCAGAATCAAGTTTTAACTAAATTTAAGGGCAACATTGTGCATCTTGAGTGATAGTCATCGATTTGCAATTGTAGCAAACAATCAAAGTTTGTATTGGTTATACTATTTGTTTAAACATAATGTCCCAATGCGTAATAGCGTTATTTCGTACTTCTAATAAGCGGCGTTCCTTTTCTTCGAAGATGGCCGACATGTTTACGCTTCTAAAGAAATAACGATTTAAAACGTCCCTTTTCTATTTCACTGTACAATTATGTAGACTGTGCCGTACAGTTTAGTTGGGTACCACCGTAAAACGGATCACCTTCTTTTGGGAGAAGCCATATTCTCCCGTAGGGGAAATCGGCAGACTCGTTGCTGTTTCAAACTCTTGTAGTCTCTCAGTGATCTTCCCAGACGTCAGTCACCTTATTGACTGACAGTGGCAGTTTTCGCTCTCTCTGAACCGGTCGCTGCCAGCCGCCAATCAATGTGCGGGTGTGTGAGATATAGCGGTACACCCCTTACGTTACACTAGTGGTGTCTCCTGCCCCCTTGTGCCAGGGGCAGGCCGGGAGCGGGTGGAGATGGCGTCCTGCATGAGAGCCCGGACGCTGAGCAAAGGCGATGCCAACTACAAGCTGCACTTCAGGATGATCAACGAACAGCAAGTAGAGGACATCACCATAGACTTTTTCTACAAACCTCACACAATCACCTTGCTGACATGCACCACCATCAGCCTCATGTACTTCGTCTTCACCAGGTGAGGGGCACGAGGATGAGTTATGTACAGGAGACAGGTGTGTACGTGCGGGGGGGCGATGCAAAGGGCAGCAGGTGTGTGGCAGAGTGATGTAGGAGAGGGGTGGGACATAGGACAGAGAATGGGGGATAGTTCATCTCAGGAAGTGAGCAGCACAGACCAGTGATAAAACAGCTAATTGAATGAGTATAATGACAGAGGAGCCATAGGGGCGGACCCGTTGACAAAACACGAGGGACTAGCCTACGGTTGGAATATTGAGACCTGGGAGCGTGTAGTGCTGGAGATGGTGCACACTGCCTGGGTCAAAGCACAAAAGAAAACATTTGTGTTCCCACAGAGAGAAGCACAGTGACCCCTACATTGGTTTATCCCCGGATGAACTTAGCCAGGACCCGAATACAGGGAACTGATTGATTTATTGGCATCTATTCCTGCCTCTTAAGTGTCGCAGTGCGTTGGCGGTTTCAACTGAGTAGAACACATCGGTTCGTGAACGTAACCAAGATTTTATGCATCGTTTTGCTAGTGACAGCGTTCTTACATCACGGACGTTTGTATAGCACGTATCCGCCGTTTATATTTTTGTTTAGTTTTTTGGGGATTGTGTTTGGTATGTGGCATCAAACACAACTGATCTGAGCCTCCGTTGAAGTTTCCACTTTACTGGTCAGTGTTTACCCAATGGCCACAGGTTTAAATCTAAAGTGGCCCACTCAGTCTTAAGTGCTGAAACTGACTAAAACCTGGCTCCAAGGATCCATATATGAGGTGTTAAGGTGTAGTAACAAAAAGGGTCTGTGGTCATAAAAACGTGTCTGACAGTCAAGTTTATGTTTGTATTTATTTATTTTTATTTAAACCTCTGCCACAAAAAAATGTTGGCAACAAAGGAAACGTGATAGTAAATCTGTTGTGGCTTACTTGATTTAAACGCTGCCGTTTAAAATGGGTTAATGCTTCTGCTTTAGAGAGCTTTGTGTGTCCGATAAGTCTCAGGGTATAGTAATAATGGTAGGATAATTCTGGAGGATAGTACGCCTGCTTGAGAGATCTGTGTTTTGCACGCTCGACCTAAACATGTGGTGACATGTGTCAGTGCGCAGTCGACGGTCCTTCACAAAGGTTAGCTGATCACCTTGCTTATTTATGCATTTGGTAGCTAAACTGGTACTAACGAGGTGAAGCCTTTGCCTACACACTTACTATGTGTACAAATGGCAAAATAATGAAAGACTACTATTAACAAAGTGCCGCATCATGCAGCACAATTTGCATTTTCTTGCTGCATAATATAGCCAACCCTGCTCCATAATTTGGTGCTCCCATTCTGCATAATTCCACTGGTCCTACTTATTTGCAGCAATTGAAAAAAATTGCCTCAACACTAGATTCTCTTTAGTACTTGTGAACAGATAAGGAGCTTGGTGCTTTTATTTCCCATCTGTTACATTGGCGTCTAGGTGTTAGGCAACCGATAGCTCCCAGCTAGGATTATACTTGAACAAAAGGAGGGCTGATGGCCCTTTTAATTTGATCTTTGTTTTAGTCACAGCTGCAATTTAAAATAAGAAAGCCCCCACGCTGCCAGCACACAGAGAGCAGACAACATGCAGACACTGCTGAATTACGACGCAGTATTGGCAAATTACCCTGGAACAAATTCACCATATTTCATTGGGGCCACACAGATCTCCGATCCGGCTCAGTAATAGCTGCCAGATTTAGGATCCATCTGGATTCCCCTTCATTCCAACACTGCTTCAAAGGTTGATAAAATGCAAAAATGTAATGTGGATAACAACGTTTGTGATTTCTCAATAGTGCCAAAGACTATGCTGCTTATTGTGCATTCCACAAAAAGTTTATTATTGCGATTGGTCTATTCACTATATTGCTTAATGTTGGTTAATGGAGTGAAATATGGTGTGACCAATTTTGCAAGGAATCTTTGTAGGTTACTTTTCAGTTGATTGTACTGTATGATTTAGTTGTTTAATTTCATAAGAGTGATTTGTCAACCCCTTGTTCCGAATTGTCTTTTGTGGTTAGACATAATTTGACGTTTGTACAGCTTAGATGCTTATGTAGGTGCATGTGGTAGGGTTTAGCTAATGTGGTCTTTTGACAGGCAAGTGCTTGTTCTGGAATCACAGGACATGTAGACATATTGTTATTATACATATATTCAACACAGCACAGGTGTATTGTGGTTGGCTATTAGAATGCTCTAAACAGGGCTTGACACTAAAAAACACAGCACAACCATCTAATAGAACATATTACACCCATCCAACACATTTTAAATATGATCTTTAGTCTGCTATCCAGTGACTTCAAAAAACACTTGTCCCCCAAAAGAACATCTTATACTCCTTCATATACATTAATCAATCGATCAATGTATTTGTAGAGCGCACTACCCACCCGTAAGGGTCTCAAGGCACTGAGGGGAGGAGGGGTGCTGTTACTGCCCGAATAGCTAGGTTTTGAGGCGTTTCCTGAAGGTCAGCAGGTCTTTGGTCTGTCGTAGGGGCAAAGGAAGGGTGTTCCAGGTCTTGGCAACGAGGTGGGAGAAGGGTCTGCCTCCGGTGGTCGTTCTTCGGATGCGGGGTACGGTGGCGGGAGCGAGGTTGGTTGAGCGGAGTTGGCGGGACGGGGTGTAGAAGGTGAGTCATCTGTTGAGGTAGGCTGGACCGATGTTGTGGAGCGCCTTGTGTGCGTGGGTGAGGAGCTTGAAGGTTATCATTTTGTTGACGGGGAGCCAGTGTAGGACTCTCAGATGGGAAGTGATATGGCTGTGGCGGTTGGCATCGAGGATCAGGCGCGCAGAGGTGTTTTGTATGCGTTGCAGTCGTTTGCGGAGTTTGTCCGGGGCTCCTGCGTAGAGGGCGTTTCCGTAGTCAAGTTTGTTGCTGACGAGGGCCTGGGTGACTGGTCTTGTATCTGTGGGGATCCATCTGTAGCTCTTGCAGAGCATGCAGAGGGTGTTGAAGCAGGATGAGGCGATGGTGCTGATTTGCTTGGTCATGGAGAGTGTTGAGTCGAGGATGACGCCCAGGTTGTGTGCATGGTCGGTGGGTGTCGGGGCTGCTCCCAGATCAGTCGGCCACCAGGAGTCGTCCCAGGCTGAGGGGTTGGCGCCGAGGATGAGGACCTCCGTCTTATCTGAGTTCAACTTCAGTTTGCTGTTCCTCATCCATTCGTCGACAGCCTTCATTCCTTCGTGGGGGTTGGATTTGGCGGTGAGGGGTTCCATGGTGAGGGAGAGGATCATTTGGGTGTCGTCAGCGTAGGAGATGATGTTGAGGTTGTGTAGCGGGAGAGCAGGGCCATTTAGATGTTGAATAGTGTAGGGCTGAGAGATGATCCTTGGGGGACGCCGCAGATGATCTTGGAGGATTTGGATCGGAAAGGGGGGAGGCGGACGGTCTGGGTTCTGCCGTAGAGGAAGGAGATGGTCCACTCCAGCGCTTTGTCCTGGATCCCTGCGTTGTGGAGGCGTGTGCGTAGGGTGCGGTAGCAGACGGTGTCGAAGGCGGCAGAGATGTCTAGGAGGATGAGGGCTGCGGTTTTCACCGTTGTCGAGCATGGCCCTGATGTCGTCAGTGGTGGCGATGAGGGCAGTTTCGGTACTGTGATTACTGCGGAACCCTTACTGGGATGGGTCCAGTATGTTGTTTTCTTCAAGGTAGTGGGTCAGTTGTCTGTTGACAAGGTCTTGATGACCTTGGCTGGAATGGGAGCAGGGAGATGGGGCGGAAATTCTTGAGGTCTCTCAGGTTCGCCATGGGTTTCTTGAGTAGGGGATTGATCTCAGCATGCTTCCAGCTCTCGGGGTAGGTTGCTGTCTTGAAGGAGATGTAGATGACTTTACGGTGGTGGGGTGCGATGGTGGCGCTTGCTTTGTTAAAGATGTGGTGTGGACATGGGTCTGACGGAGATCCAGAGTGGATAATGCTCATGGTTTTGATAGTGTCGTCTTCGTTCACGTTGGCCCAGACGAGCAGGAGGTCATAGTTGAGGGTGGGAGTAAAGTCTGAGGAGTCGGTGGTTGGCGGGGTGGTCTGGCTGTTGAAGCTGTCATGGATGTCTGTGATCTTGTGGTGGAAGAAGGTGGCGAGGGAGTTGCACAGGTCTTGTGATGGTGGGATGTCGTTTGTGCTGGAGCTGGGGTTGGAGAGTTCCTTCACGATGCTGAAGAGCTCCTTGCTGTTGTGTGCGTTGTTGTTAAGACAGTCTTTGAAGGAGGTTCTCTTGGTAGACCTGATAAGGTGATGGTGTTTGCAGATTGCGTTCTTAAAGGCAGCATGGTTGTCCAGTGTCTGGTCGAGGAGCCACTTTCTCTCCAGTTTCCGGCACGTTTGCTTGGAGGCTCGAAGGCTCGAGGTGAATCAGCTGGCTCTCTTGTTGGCGCCTCTGTTGGAGGGTTTATTGAGCGGGTCCATAGTGTTGGCGCAGTCGTTGATCCAGCGCCAGAGGTTGCAGGCTGGGAGGTTGGGATTGGTGGGTTCAGTGGGTGGTTTTCGGGCGAGGCTGGTGTTCAGCTGGTCTTGGCTGACTTTGCTCCAGTTGCGGCTGGGGATCTGTTGGGTGCGGTGATGCACAGTGGGTTTACAGAAGGTGAAGTGGATGCAGCGGTGGTCGGTCAATGGGAGTTCGGTGGTGTGGCTGAATGTGACGTGGGGGCTAGCAGAGAAGACTGGGTCCAGCGTGTGTCTGCGGAGTGTGTTGGAGTAGTGAGGAGTTGTCTGTGTCTTAGCGTGGCGTGGTTGTCAATTAGGGTGGTGGAATTGGGGTCGTTGTTATTCTCCAGGTGAAAGTTCAGGTCGCCGAGGAGGATGTAGTCGGTGGAGGCTAGGGTGTACCTGCTGACGAGGTTGGCGATGGAGTCGCGGAACTGAAGCCGTGGTCCGGGGGGTCTGTAGATGAGAGTTCCTCTGAGGGTGGTGTTGGGGTTGGTAATCTACCCACTGCTATAGGACAAGTAAAATACCTTCAGGCACTATAACACACACAACATGGGACTAAAATCATCTAGTTTTTGGAAAGTAGTGCCAACCGCTCATCTGTCTTCCCATGTAACTAGCTCTAGTATAGTCAAAATAGCTTCACAACCATCTATTGTGTTGTGTTGGATATTGGACTGCCCTGTGGGAGCAATAATAGTCATTGCATTACAGAGATACATTGTTCTTTCTAATTATACAATTCATGCTGCATTGTGTTGATTGGAAGATTTGTGCTATCCTCAGGGGTGAGGAATTTATTAAAATATCTACTTGTCCAGGGGACAGGTTGCTTCTCAAATCTACTTGTCCTGTAAAAAGATCTACTTGTCCCTTTGGTGCCATGTAGTGTGGCGACAAATTATGGCAGCAATCTCATTATGTAAGAGCTCTGATAATAGCCTCTCTGATTATGCCAGGGCTACTACCATAGTAGGGTTGAATACTTGCAGTTTCAATCCCTACTGTAGCAATTTCCTTATTTTGCCACCTTTCTGCAGATCTGTATACTGGGGCTGGAGGAAGCAGCAAGCAATAGTTCCAGGGCTGGAATGCCTTTGAGTCTGCAAACCTACTAACCTGCATGTTTTAAAGATTTTCACCAGCTTCTCTCTATTATTTTCCCATAATAAGAAAGGTTGGACATTTACTCCTGACAATGGCAGAATTAGAACTTCTTCCAGGGTTGGGAAGAAAGTGGCTGGAGGGAAAATGAACTTGCAAATGCTCAATAGATTTTCACATGAGCAAATCTACACATCGTATTTACCCATGCTAAAATACAGTTCACAAATATTTTATAGGGGTACGACATATACCATGGGTGCACTTTTGTGACTTTCTTTAATAATTTGGGGCCACATGTAGCTAGGTTCAGATTTGCGACCCGCAATTTGCGAATCGCAAATCCGAATGTAGGATGGTGTCCCTGACACCATCTGTGATTCGCAAGGGCTTCGCAAATGGCCACCTCATGAATAATCATGAGGTGGGTCGCAATTTGCGACCCCCTTGCGAATGGTGGCCCTCACAGGGATGATGGCCTGCTGGAAACACCAGACCACCATGTCTGTGACTGCTTTTCAATAAAGCATTTTTTTTTTTTCTGTAATGCAGCCCGTTTTCCTTAAAGGAAAACGAGATGCATTACAAAAACGAAAAATGAAACGTTTTCGTTTCATTTTTTCAGAGCAGGCAGTGGTCCCCAGGACCACTGCCTGCTCTGAAAAAATGTTTACAGTGACATCCCCATTGGACCCCTTCCCTTTTGCGAAAGTGTTAGCACCCATTTGAAATGGGTGAAAACTGCGATTGGTTTGCGCCCGTGTTCGTGGTCACAAAACAATCCTACATTGCACTGCGAGTCGCAATTAGGAAGGGAACACCCCTTCCTAATTGCGAGTCGCAAACCCGTTTTGCGATTCGGTAACCAGGTTACGGAATCGCAAAACTGGGTTTGTGCATCGCAATGTGCTTTTTGCACATCGCAAACAGCGAAAGTCGCTGTTTGCGACATGCAAAAAGCTACCTACATGTGGGTCTTGGTCCCTAATTAGGTCTGGTGTTATCAAAGACATTTTGTTTTTACTAAACTTCTATTTCTCTCTCTTTCGGCTGGCTTTACTGTGAGTGATCGCATTCTGCTCTTCCACAAGGAGCATATTGGCACACAAAGTAGTTTTGTTCAGTGTCAGGAACTACAGTGGCAATCAGTGACGTAACGAAACTGGAGGATGCCCCTTTGCAAAGAACATGGAGGAGCCCCCTCTCCAGACTCACTCAGGGCAGGTGCTGTGCTGAAGGTGCCCCCTGGAGGGCGGCTGCGGGGCGGCTGCGGGGCCTTTGTTATGCCACTGGTGGCAACGTGTGCTTTTAGAGTTCAAAAACTTTTTTTTTTTTTTTGCCAGTATTTGTTACAATGTTGAGGGCCTGGTAGCTCCCACAACAATAAAGTGTTACAAAAGCCATGTCAAAACAAGACGCGCATTGATAAAACTAAAAGACTTATAAAAATATGTCAGATCAGTTGGCTTTGTCAGTGTTTGTTTATTTTCATGCTTCCAATAATCGTGTTGAAAATGGTTACACTGATTTTCCATTAGAAATATTTTTGGGAAATACTAGCATGCATCAACACATTTTACTAAATGACACTTCATTTGCATCTAATCAGAGAGCATTCTGGGAGCATTATACTTAGCCTCATAGCCTGAACTTTTCAAACATGTGTATACACGTTTTTTTTTTTTTTGTACTGGAACCAACGTCAGTAGTGAAGTGTGACCTTAAAACACTTATTTACAGCACTCACCCTAATAATGAAGGCTTTCAAATAATGAACCATAAATACAAGTTCGAACAACATTATCTTGTGGAAACACATTACCTCAACTGCAGAGTGTTCCACTCTCTGTAAACAGGCACCCAAAGAGTTTGTGCTGCAGAGGGTTGGGCCTACTTGTCCCAAGGACAAAGTAAACATAAAAACTTGGTGCCCTTGACCCCAAACAAGATGTCCAGGAATTCCACATCCCTGTATCCTAGATGTCTGGGATTTGTGTACTCTTGGGGAGGCTAGATACCCATGCATGGAAAATGACAATATATTGAAGTTTCGGGGGTTTGAAAGCAATGTTCGAAGTGACAGGATTCTAATTTGTGGATGCACAAGACATTATGTTGGTGTAACTTATCATTTATTACTAATAAAAGTTCTCCAAGACAAGGGTGTTTCTCTGAAGACCTCTACTATAGATGTCACATTCAGAAGATGAGTGAAGCAGAATAATGCTTGACAGAGATGGCGGTAGCTTTGAATGGAAGCGAGGGTCAATGTCATATAGTAGAAAAAGACATACAAGGCAACCCACAAGGAATACAGGAAGCTTCATAGGCAAGAAAAGGCCATGGAGATGGTGGCCACAACGTTAGTGGTGAGACAGAGCTAAAGAAGGAAAGAAAACTTCCACAAGCACCAATGGATCCCGTCAAAGTTGGGTGCCCACCTTTAAGTACGCAGATAAGGAGCTTTGTGTGGATGATAGTGTGTGAAGAGTGGGGATGCTGGGAACATCATGACTTTGAGGGTAGAGTTAGAAGTGATTTGATTCTGAGTGGATATTTTTAGCCTGATAAGACGTTTCATAGTTTGCTGTACCCCATGACTTCCAAGGAAAAAGCGTTCCTGACTAGGTAAGCTTAACATTTGTTGTTAATCTGAAGACCTCAACCATAGGTACTACAAAATGTATACTTTTCATGTGACCCGAGTTGAACTGCACTAAAATTTGAAGGGTAGTCACACATTTTTATAGAGAAAAAGTATTGTGTATTGAATAACTATTTGTAAACGTGCTCCAGTTAATTTCTTTGGTTACTAAAGACAAACCATTCTCCCATGCTCAGTACCTTCTAATTAGTTTCCAGCTGTAGATCTGAAGACTCCAGCGACAGTAGGCCAGAAACAAGTAAGTTTCTATCATTGTAAAGAAGAGATGGTGGCACATTCTCCTTGATGATAGGCAAGCCTGGCGATAGGTAGAGTATTTCAAGCTTGTTCTCTTCTTAAGGGTTAACATCCGCTCCCCCTTCTACAACAGAACAATCTTTGATAGCACCAGCTTGGCTTAGTATTTGATGTTGTGCTTGTAATGGCATACTTCAGGCCAATAGACATTTTACAGCCATTGACAGGGTAGTTTGGGGCATTAGCTACAAGTCTGACAATGTTGGAAGAGTCTTCTGACAGGAAAATACTGCTTCAGCATTCAGTCAAAATAAGTTGGCTAGTCTGGGCTAACATTTAGGTATGAAATGGCTTAGTCTGGGCTAACATTTAGTAATGAAGTGGCTGTCTTTAAGTTAAAATGTCGCTATAGTAAAGTACAATCGTAAATGTTGTGTATGTGAGAGTTATGAATAAAACGTATAGTAGTCCTACCTAGTTTCTTTCTAACGGGTAGAAAGAAGAGAGAAAAGGTGTGAAGGCAAGAGATACTTAAAGCAGTTTAAAAGAGACGAGGGCAGAGCCAATGTCCTAGATCAAGCAATAAATATTTTCAACCGTTTAACTGACAGACTGCCAAGTTTATAAAATAAATAGATATGAAATAAATACGCCCGTGTTTGTGTAATATCTCACTGACAGCTGCTTGGAGGAGTGTGGTTTATCTCACTACTGTGACATGAGGAGCTTTCCTAATATGGTGCCGTATTATGGTTCACATCAGGGTAAATATTTTAAACGCTCTGCAATAGGGATCACTTGAACTCCTTACGTCAAAGATTTAAACTTGTGCAACCTTATTTGGATAATATTTATATATTACCAATTGTTTTATAGATTCAGTGTAACATATAGAAGGCTTTTTTCCATTTGAAATAAGAATATATTTTTAGGTCCCGCCTAGCAGTCGGCACAAGTTCTCTTGTGGCGAAAGACCTATTGTGGGCTCATCAAAAAGGTACAGTGGGCTTATAGCCACTTTTTGGCTATATTATCACTCTCATTTCCTTGTTTGCTTATTCAGTGGCTTACTTCCCCCTGCTTATGTTTGCCCCTGTCTTGAAACATACCCTCTTTACCATCCTTTTGATTGGATGGCTTGTACATTTTCATTTCTCACATTTAAGTAACTACTTTTTATTTACGGTCGAGCGTGAAAGCGCTCTAGCTCCTTGTAACAAGGTGCGCTGGTGTAGAAAGGAAGTTTGCAATCACAAGGACTTTTCCAGGTTTCTTCATTTATTGATGCTAAAAGTAGAAGCTTAGCCAAGAGCAAAGCATCTCAGCCTCCGCACCTCGCCTCAACCGTCTTAGTCTGTCCAACATTCTCTCCAGAATCCCCAGACTAAGATTCCATTAACCACCTAAGCAAAGATTCTGAATACCACAGATATAACACATCACCCTCCCATGACACGCAAAAGACAACATGTGTATAACAGTAATTAACTTCGAGAAACATAAACCTAAAAGAGAATTTCAGAGGTTTTTTCACATCAATTCGTAGTCCTTCAGATATGACGGAGACCTGACACTTCTGTTTGATCTTCTCAAAACTGCATTCCTCGTAGAATCATCGGTTCCTTCATTTTGCACACCATCTTTACCCAGACCTATAGTGTTACCACAATATTTGCCCACTCTATTCGAGTTCCATATCTGGTTATCATTCGTTTTTACAGCA
The DNA here is from genome assembly GCF_031143425.1 of Pleurodeles waltl. Taxonomy (NCBI): domain Eukaryota; kingdom Metazoa; phylum Chordata; class Amphibia; order Caudata; family Salamandridae; genus Pleurodeles; species Pleurodeles waltl. The sequence continues at coordinate 861,535,726 of NC_090439.1, forward strand.
TTGGTGAAAAGTTTCAACACCCTCAGAGGAGCTGATGATTTTCTCCCACCCCCTTTTACAAGGTTTTTTTTTAATCATGACCCAATGAGCAACGACAATCACTGTCTTCTTCACAGAGTTCGCTCTATCAAAGTTCAGTTTACTCTTTAGCATCCTTCTCTGTTCTTTATGCCTCCAATTCTCATCCATCATCACTCTTCCTCCATTACCCAAAAAATTATTCACCCAATTTGGCTCAAGAATCGTACTCCCACGCCTACCTCGGAAAAGAACAAATGGCGTCTGGCCTGTAGTAGAATGTGGAGTGTGCCTATACACACTTAACTTTTTCAATACCTCTTGTTTCCAATTTAAGTGACTTTCCTTAGCAATAGAGATAGTTTCTTTAATAACTCGGTTGAACCGCTCAACCATACCATTGCATTCGGGATGATATAAAGCACACAGCTTATGCTTAATACCACACCCTCTCAAAAATTCATTCATCTCCTTGCAAACAAGTTGCACACCATTATCAGTGAGAAGAGTGGAGGGAATACCTTCCCTAGCTATCAAATCCTTTAGAAACTCTATCACTTTCTGGGTCTTGATGCTCTTGGTAAAACACAACTCAGGCCATCTGAAAAACATGTCCACAACCATGATAATGTACTCCACAGTATTCTCACCATGAACGGGTCCCAAAATGTCCAAAGCAATATCCTCCCATGACCCCCTTGGTTTATCCCTTATCACCATTGGTTGTACTTTGGGCTTCATAGCCTTCTCACTAATAGCACACTGTACACAATCTCGCACCACCCTTTCAGTATGAGTATCTATGCCAGGCCACCAGTAAGAAGAACGCAGTCTTTCCTTCGTTTTTTAAATGCCCATACAACGACTATGTGCCTGGTCTATTAAACGATTCCTCACGTTAGAAGGAAGGACTAATCTTGTACCTCTTAGCAGAAGATCACGATCCACCACTAGTTCATCTCTTACACCCCAGAAATCTTTACACTCAACACTACCTTGATGTTTATACTTCCAGCCACATCGTATCAAATTCATGACCTCCACCAGAACACTGTCTGACAAAGTTTCCTCATGCCAGCTCTCCTCTGATATGATTTCAAAATCGACTTTGCATACATGCTCAAAACGTTCCAAATCATCACACAAACAATCATCACCTTGAACATCCAAACCTGGTGGTACAAGTCTAGATAAAACATCAGCCGAGACATTGTCTGAACCTGGAACATATCTCACAACAAAATCATACTCTTGCAAGCCTACAATCCATTTGGTGATTCTTCCTGACACAGCCTCAATACCTTTTGCGCAGGAAACTTCACACAAACGTTTATGATCCGTTCTTACAACAAACAAATCTCCCCACAAAAACTTCTTTAGTTTCCCAATGGCCCAATGTACTGCAAAAGCCTCCCTTTCTATAACACAATACTTAGTTTCAGCACCCTTCAAGCTCCTGAAAATAAATGGAAGTGTATTTTCGGGACCAAAACCTCCTTGTTGTAAAACAGCCCCTAAACCCCTGCCACTAGCATCGGTAGTCAAAATAGATTGCAAGTTTGGATCAAAGTTTTTCAATTTAGGAGCTTCAGAAAGACTTTCCTTCAAACCAATAAACTCCTTTTCACATTCTTCATTCCATGCAAATTTCATCCCTTTCTTTAACAAAAGCCTCATGTTAAAGCAAGAACTGGCAAAGTCTTTGACAAATTTACTAAAATTCCCAGGAATCGCATCAATTCTTCTTTTGACATAGGGGAAGACAAACCTCGAATAGTATTAACAAGTTCTTTCTTGGGTATCAGACCATCACCAGTAATGGTGTGACCTAAATAATCAATAGTGTCGGCTCCGGATTTGCACTTTCCTGCTTTGATGGTCAATCCGTATTCAGAAATTTTCTCTAACACTTCCATGAGTCTCATATCATGTTCAACCGGATTCTTCCCATAAACCACAATATCATCCTGATAAACACACACACCACATATGCCCTTCAAGATCCGTTCCATTACTCTCCGAAAGACTGAGGCAGCAGAAATCAACCCAAACGGTAGACAAACAAATCTAAAAGTACCAAAAGGAGTTATGAAAGCTGTCAGATTCCTACAAGACTCATCTAACTCAATTTGGTGATAGGCTAAAATCAGATCAATAGTAGAAAATACCTTGGCACCAGACACCATGGATAGCAATTCAGAAATATTCGGAAGATGATATTTGTCAACCACTACACACTTGTTGAGCCTGCGGAGATCCACGCACAACCTTATATTACCATTAGATTTCTTAGCAATCACAATTGGAGCCAACCATTCAGTTCCTTTCACCTCCTCAATCACACCTTGATCCTTCAACTTCTCCAATTCAGTTTGTAATTCACTCGTCACTGCAAAGGGGACACTGCGGACTTTACTGCAAAAAGGTACAGCCCCAGGAACTAATTTAATCTTGTGTGACTATCCTTTCATACACCCAATCTTGTCACTGAAAATCTTACTAAAATCTTTACGAAGAGACGTTAGTAAATCTGAGGCCATCGCTACATTTTCTACTTTATCAACACATTACTGCTCTTTTAAGATTATGGAGGAAGAACTGTTAGGGTCAAGCATCACCCTAGATCCTTCTGATGCCACCACCTTATTATACTGTCACCCTTTTTCGAGAGATAAATCTTTCCAGAGGTATAACGTTGGTTATATTCAATCAAACCTATAAAGTAGCCATGTAGCTCAATGGGTTCTTCACCATATGCACACGGTCTATCGGGTTTAGATAAGTTGACCTTCCCTTTGAGTTGTCCCTGATAAAACCAATTAGAAATAATAGTGATTTTGGCGCCAGAATCAAACAGTACCTTTGTTTTCTTTCCTTCAACAACAGTATAATCCAAAGGACCACTAAGATTTTTATCAGACACCTGTAGGACTATCTGACCACACTCAAAGTCACAAGTATCCTCATTTCCACTTGTGTGATTATCAATAGCATTCACGGTTTGCTTAGATTTCCTTAGGTTGCACACAGATGAGAAATATCCCTTCTTTTTACAGAATAGACAAGAACTATTAATTGCTAGACAAGACTTATCATTTGCAAAATGACCTTCCTTGCCACATCTGTAGCATTTTCTTTACAGTATTTTGAGTTGGTTCTTTGTTAACAAACTTGTTACACTTAGATTTGCAATCTTTTACCACACAAACGTCTCTGGTCCCATTCCTTTTCATCACTTCAACATATTTCATGGAATGTTCAATCCTCTGGCAAGATAAGTCACTTCATCAAGTTGGGCATCATCCAGTAACCACAGCTCATCACGCACTTTATCAATGTTACACCCCAGCATGAATTGGTCACAAATTCTTTCATCCAGAGATGCTCCGAACTTGCATGAGGAGGCCAAACGTCTTAAGTCAGTGATTTAATTTTCAACAGCTTCACCTTCAACCTGAAGTCTTTTACCAAAGTCTGCAAACACAAGGACTTTTCCAGGTTTCTTCATTTATTGATGCTAAAAGCAGAAGCTTAGCAAGAGCAAAGCATCCCAGCCTCCGCACCTCGCCTCAACCGTCTTAGTCTGTCCAACATTCTCTCCAGAATCCCCAGACTAAGATTCCATTAACCACCTAAGCAAAGATTCTGAATACCACAGATATAACACCCCTGTTGTAATCTCTCTTGGGGTTTTTAACCACGCCCATGAGTTTGGTTGGTTCGTGGGCTTGCCTTTTAAAATTTGCTTCATTTCATTAGTGAAAGGCATGCATACCTCATGCCTTTTCTGGTGTTTAGCCCTCCTCGAGAGCACTGGTAAACTACTGAAAACATACGATGCTCCATGTTTTCCGCATGGCTTCTGGACTACTTTTTCTTTTTGTTTCCTATGCAGTGTGATCTTGCTGGGCAGTAGTCAAGCGCTTTGCATGACATCGACCCTGTTACATGGATAATTGCACTTTGGCCGATACGTCTGACTGCAAGCGAACTTCTGTTTCCTTTTGTGTCTGTCCTGCACACTCATGGTGGCCATGGCGCTTTGAATCGGCTCGCTTGTGTGAAACTGTTTTACTTTTCATTTTCAGTTTATGTGGCAAGAAAAGTCTGGTTAGGGGTTTACAACGCTAATAGCTCGGACTCAAGCAAATGCGAGACCCATTACATTGCACATGCTTGTTTTCTTTTTCTTTCAACACTATATATGTATGTTTTCTAGCTCTCTACCTCATTTTTTGCTTCCCTCCCCCAAACACCTGCTCCATTTTACTCTCTCTCCTTGTGTGCTTCTCTCCCCAGACTCATTCACCATGGTGTTCTGTTCATCATGGGCAATTTGTCCCTCCACACCACCTCCAGTTTTATTTTTATCACACCACCCGTTCCATTTAGTCCACCCCTACCTGCTCCTTTGTTGATTTCACACCCCTGACGGACATTTAATTTTCTGGTGTAGAACCTGACAGCTGCTGGATCGTCCACTACACCATCAGCACTTTTGCACATTCAGTATTTATTTATTTGTAGGTTGGTTTACTGATGTAAGTAGCTTCAGCCATGTTAGATCAGTCAATAAAGAAAAAAATGAAAATGGCAGCTGCATCATTCTGTAGGCGTGTGCATGTGTTCTCACACCTCCAGAACGATGCAACAGGCAAGAGTGGCTGCATAATCATGCCTTTTTATTCTTTTTTTTTTTTGCCAGTAAATTGCAGATGCTGCACAGAATCAGCAAACCGCACAGGCAAGCCACTAAGCTCAAAAGCTTAGTATTGGCTTTGCCAATGTTTTACTGTTTTTTTTTATGTACAAGCTTCTTTGTGTCATTTCAACTATCACAACCTCCCTCAGCATTTCATGGGTATTGCACCAACGTTCTAGTTATGAAAATGTACACACACACACACTGGAGCATATGTAAGTGAATAAAGGCAGAGCTTACAACAAAGATAAACAAAAATTGGAACATCAAACAGCACAATTTTGTATCCGGTTAGACAACCGAGTTCCTTTCCCTAGCATGCTCACGCTGATGCTATCCCACTTTCTGTAAGGAAAATACAGAAATATAGTGCATTTCTAGATTTTAGGGTCATTTTGGAGATAACTTGCATGCTGGGTTTTATGCATTTTTACGTTCACAAATGCAGTTTTTTTTATTTTTTTATTATTGAGGAGAATGGTCACCGAATCAGTATGCCTTACTTACACCAACATGCATTCCAACATAATGCACAGAAATTGATCTATTCTTTGCACCCGCAGAAAATGCTCCTATTGTGTTGTAACTCTCTACTTCTTGTACAGCTTCTGTACCACCTAAATTCAATGTTTTTTAAATACTTTTCCCCGTGCTATTGACCATAAATCCCTTACACCTTTAAGTATCACAAGAGCGAGTCAGACCAAGTTCTTCTAGATGTATAGGTTCTGAAGACTTTTATCAGCATTTGGTGTAAGCCTTATGCTGAATAATGTGTCTTGATGTAGTTCAGTATCACTGGCATCGCAGATATGCTACAGTCCATTCAGTATATTGTAGAACTTAGCAATTAAACAGATTTCTCTCAAGTTGAATAGTCTAAAATTGGCCAATAATGGTTTTTCTTTAGTCTTGTATATTTCCGAAAGAATCAAGGATGCCTTTCTATGTAAATATACAGTTTCTTAACCTTATAGTAAATTCTCTCTTGGCATCTCAAATAATTCACTGTTGATATTTAATATGCCAAGTATTCTGGCATAGCAAAATGATAGCAAAGCCAGGCATTAACGTTTATTCAGTTTACTTGCAAACAGCATCTTGATGTTCTTCAGTTAAATTCAGTATACCACCGTTTTTGTTACTGAACCCAGAGCTTTTTTCTCTTGCAGTAATGATAATGTTTATTTTGTAATGGGAGCTGAACTTTTTCACACGCTTATTTTTCGGTTGTGGTATTACTGTAAACTCTAGAATGACATTTGTATATAATTTCTCCTGCTTATATGATTTAAATTGACAAGCGCACCTGCATACACAGCTGTCCATAGGTAAGTGCTAGTCCAATGTCTCTGGTTGATATGCTGGGGAGGTGGGAATATGTGTCTGCCAGTAAGACATGCCAGAGTTCATGTTGTAGCTTGCCATAGGGGACGTCTGTGACCTAGGATGTTACTTTTACATAAGCATCCGATTGGTTTTGAAGCTTTTATCAAGAATAACCTTTCTCCCAACGCAAAAGGCTAAAATGTTCATATCTATTCTCGGAATCCTTAGACCTTATCTGTCATCTATCATGGTACTTCTGTTAAACTGTGCATATAGATGCTGCCTCGTTTTTTAGGGTCGAGCCTGCGTTGCATGCGCCCGCGCATGCGTTTCGCAGGGAGACTCTATTGTATTTATAAAAGGGCTCGGAGCCCTGTCAACTTCACATCAGTGTTTTTTATTGGTTGGTGGGCTTCCCTAATAAAATCTGCTTGCTTTCATTAGTCGAAGGCATGCATATGGCATGCCTTTTCCGGTGGCTAGCCCTCCTCCAGCGCAGCGACCAAGTACAGAAAACATGCGAGGCTCGCTGTTTTCCATCGTGCTCGTGGACTTTTTTTTCTCTAATTTACGAGCCCGATCTTGCTTGGCAGAAGTCGAGCGCTTTACGTACTTGATTTCACTTTTTCGGGTTATGTACATAAATGCACTTTTGCCCGATAGGTGAAAAGTCGGGTTAGGAGTTTACAACGCGATCAGCTCTAACATGAGCAAACGCGAGACCCGTTGCATTGTAAATGCTTGTTTTTTTTTGTTGCCTTTCTTCCCATAATTTTGAACATGAGAGGGTAGAGTTCAAATGTGTTGTTTGTACCCTTATTGTTAATATCCTGGACAGTTGGCAGTAGGCTTGTTTTTTAGGTCTTACTTGACAGGTCAGATGTCTTCCTGATTATTTAAATTGTACATAAAGCAGGCCCTAGTTGCTCCCAGAGGAGTATATCTCTCTCACTTCATTCTGTTGGCTGCTAAGTGTATAATTCCAACTCATATGGAGTGCTTGCATTCCAATGCACAAGGACTATTTTATATCTCAAAAGTACTGTTAATCATCACAAAATATATTTGTTATGTGATAGATGAATTGCACATACAAAACAATCCTTTTTAGAGTTGGGCGCGCAAGTGCTCTAGCCTGTTGTAATCTCTCTGTGGGCTTTTAACTATGCTCACTCTTGCTATTCGTTGCCTGTTTTAAATGGTTCATTTTTATTGGTACATTTTGTGAGATATCCCTCCTTTGTGTGCTGAGTACCCTCCCACAGGCGATTACACTAATTGAACATTTTTGTTGGCCATCGCACTACTTCATGCTTCCTCCTCTTACAGCTTGTGATGGCCCCATCTCCGGTTTGGTTTGCCTTTCATCCCAGCCGCAATCCTTTCTGGACCGTCACGCAGGGAGCTAATAACTCTCACATTCACAGTGGCGGTGGCGCTTTAAATCGACTTGTTTGTTCCAGTTCTGGCTCGGCTTGTACGCCCTCTCCCAAGGTGTGACTCTATTCACCAGAGCATCTGCTGCTTCACAGAACAGTAAACTGGAGTAGAACACGCGTGTGCTCTGCACGTGCATCCCACGTGCCTTCCATTTACAGTTGAGACAGGGAGAAGAGGCATGTGCTTTAAGCAGCCTGTGTGCCCCACCCCTGCATATGCCACCCCTGTATGCGCACCCTAGCCGGGCAGTGGCAGAGCAGAGGCTCGGAGCCCTAGCAGCATGCCTGTCTTGTGGCGGCAGCAGCACCATACAGCGCCCTTTTCAATGGTCAGTGCACAGCCCGCAGCAGCCCTGGGGCTCCCTCTACACGGTGAGCTTCGTGGGAGCACCCCCACACCGACGCCAGCCAGGTAACTGCCGCACTCTGCATCTGGGGTCTCCAGGTGCAAATGGCAGAGCACAGACTGGACACTAAGGCTGACACTCAGTGATCATGTGCTTAGGGGAGAAGTAGTTGCTTGTGGTGCCTGTGAATGTCAGGCTTTAGAGGTGAAGGGCTTACTGCTGTCAGGGTGTGCAGTGCCCTCTCTGCTCTGTTAGATCTGCCATCTGTGCGCTGAGTGAAGCCCTGCGAAGACATGGTCAGCGAACTGGCAGGAGAACGGCATAAGTTTTCGAACAACCAAACCGCCAACGTGCTCCACTGAGCGGTGCTTTCCCATCTCACACATAGGGGTTAGCATCCACCGCCCCTAAATTGTGTGCTCACACACAGGAGAAAAAAAGGAACTGAGCAGTACCTAAAATCTAGGATCGGGGTAGTCACAAACAATTAACCGTGGCATTCCTGCTGTATACTATCAAGAGCTACATACTTGTGCACGTACGCAATACTAAAACTGTGTATTCTCCCAATATGTCTTTGATTTTTGTCTCAAATGCAAGCACGTTTCATTTACTGTACCTTTGTGCACACTCTGATGTGCCTTGCAGGCACACTAAACTTTGCTTTAGTACACACGCTGAACATTACATGCTTCTTTGTGTGCAGTTTAGCACCGTGGTGAGCCATGCATCCCTTCCATACACCACTGTTGTGACCACACTGATGATCATTGTATGCTTCTAGTCACTTATACACAGACACTCCTGGCTTTGCCTAGCATACTTCTAGGTACTGTAGTTAGGCAATCACTCCTGAGCCAAACATGCCTTGTACACTGGGTAGTTGTGCACACTGCTGAACCATCCTTTCTTCGTCTTCATTCCAGTTGTGCCCGCACTGTAGAACCTAGAGTACTTTTAAATCAGGTACAAATGCACATGTGATCACACCCTCTGCTGTGCCTTCCTTGCTTTATATACCAGTTAGTTCTGCACATTCCTTAACCGACCATGCTGATGATAGTGTGTAGTTGTGCACATTGTTGATCCATATTTTTTCATATACAGATCAGTTGTGTGCAAAAAGCAGCGCCCCAAATGGTTCGTATAACCAAATGTGTAACATGCTCTCTCTCTATATGCTTCGTTTGCGGTGCAGTTGAGCAAAGTTTTATGCCTTATGCTTGTTGTGAAAATAATTTTTGCATACTGCTAAGCCATGCGTTCTTTTAACACAGTACAATTGTACATACACTTGTGTACTATACATGCTTTATACAGACTGCCGTGAAGTATGAGGTTAGACAGTTACGACGAAGTTGTGAACAAGACTTTTGAGCTGTGTTTGCATCCCATACAGTACAGTTGTGCGCATAGAAGTGAACCGTGCATGCCTGTTACACATCATAATTGTGTGTGCAGACACGCGCACTGAGATCAGGCAGTTCAGTGCATGCCATTTATTCAGTGCTTTCACACAACCGGTGCAATCCAGGCCAAGGAAGGCAGCAGCACGTGTACTGATTTGATAAAGACATTCCTCTACTCTAAGCAGTGGCTGCAATTGCCTCTGGAGCCTTAAAGTTGCTTTTGTTGCAGTTCATCTGACAGCGTTGCTCACACCGGGAAACGAGATAGAGTATTGTTTGTGTGCTCCTGGAAGGCATCAGTGCCTTCCAGGAGCAGATATCGCTTAGCGATTTCAATCTTCTCATGAAACCTAGCATGTGCAAAAAATTTATAACAATAATAACAACAAATAAAATGATTTTATTAACCGAAACAACAAATCAAATTGAGCTCTCTTTACATATCCTCACATTCCAAAAACACAATGTTTCTAAAGGCTTTATTGCAGCTCATAAGACTGACATTTTTGTCACTATCCCCATTCCTGGTCACCTTATCTTTACAGGTTGAGCATAGCAGCGTGCAAGCGCTGCTTTTCTGCCGTCTTGGTATCTATGTGGGCTTTTAACCACGCCCACCTCACGTCCATCACTTTCACTCGTTTGTGGGCTTGCCTTTAAAAAATCCTTTGTTATCATTGGTAAATGCTTTACGTTTGTCTCTCCTTGGAGCAGTTTTGTTACCGCCTTGGGGACTGACCCTGTTACATGGATAATTGCACTTTTGCCAATACGTTTGACTACGGGTGACATTTTTTTTCTTTTTCTCTCCTTCTCACTCATGCTCCTGGCGGCCGTGGCGTTTTGAATGGGCTCACTTATGTCAACTGTTTTACTTTTCATTTTCAATGTATGTCACAAGAAAAGTCCAGTTAGGAATATTCAACGCTAAAAGCTCTAACTCAAGCAAATGCGAGACCCATTGCATTGCAAATGCTCGTTTATTTAGCTGGCTATTTTTAATATTTCAGTAAAAGCTATACTTTATTGGATTTGTTGAAGCTTGTTTCTACACATTGTAGAACAGGAAGCACCATCCATTGGGAATAGATGAGTTCTTTTTCCGTAGTTGTGCAGTCTTGATTTAAGGCTCATTAAAAAAATGCAAGGAAAGTGATGTTTACTTAATATACAGCATGTCTGTTGTAGGCATGTTTCAAAAATACTTTCGTTGTGTGCTTGTACCACACATAATTCGTCCTCATAGCTTCAGGAACAGGAAAGTGGGATGGGTGGTATATTAGAGGCACCTCTAGTCATATGAAATCCTTTGTATCTTTAATTTTGCTGGGACTGTCTGGAGACCCTGAGCTTGATCCCAGTGCATACCCTTCAGTTCTCAACTTTCACAAAGCATAGTGTTGCAACACTAAACCTTTTTCATCTTTGTAACTTGTATCAGTAATGCAAAATAGGATACATCGTAGAAGCAGGCAACACTGTTATTTGGTTGGAAAAACTGTTACACGTTTAATATTCATACTCTCACAGATAGGTTAACTTTTTTTAAATGGAAACAATTTTTATTAGGTTTTCGACACAAACAAAATAACTACACCCCATTTGCCGGTCCACACACAGCCCTGCAACAAAGATCCATAACAGACAATCTATTAATCTGGCCTGCCACTGCCCCACAAACTTTTTTTTTATTTTTATAAAGATATTTTTATTATTTTGAAGTACAAATAGAAAATACACAACGAACATACACTAGAGCAATACCTGAGAAACACTGATTTCAATACCATAGCACTCTTATCATGATGTAACATCTGCCACCTTTGTCTCAATCTTCCTGTGGAGTCCGGGGACCTGTTAAATTTAGGTTTTTAAGGTTTGCGGGATTCCAGAGATTATGGTCCTGTCTTTATGACTTTAGAGTAAGTGACCGTCTCTCCCTGAAACTACTCCAAGGGGGTCGGTATGCTCTCCCCTTTTATGGCCAGTGTTCGGTCACCCCACACACAGAGCAAGGACTTCAGCCATATCTGCCCCATGGACCCTGGGTGACTTTTATTCGGGTGTGTATGGAGCTTCTTGTCGTCATAGTTTAATCAGTCAGTCAACAAACCCACCCATCTCCCCCATATTCTATTATATTTTTCAGGACACCCTCTCGCTTCATACACCAGTTTTTCGCAACCTGCACACCAATCCACTCCTCTTCTCCACTTATTAAGGGACGGCGCTTTTACGGCCTTCCATGCCGACATAATGTCCCTTTTTGCCACTAAGCAGGCCACTCCCAGAAACGTACGGCTCGATCTATTTAGCCCTGTCTCGCCCAGTGCCCCCAGTAAAAGTGGTGTTGGGGATACCTCCATCGTAGACTGCATTACCTCGGAAACTTCTTTTATAACCGCCCTCCAGTATGACTCTATAATTGGGCAGGCCCAGACCATGTGGAAGAAATCAGCTCCTGGCTGAGAGCACCGGGGGCATTCGTCTGTGGTTCGAAGATTCGCCCGGTGGAGCCTCTTAGGCGTAAGGTAAGCTGCGTGTAAATAAAGGGACTGTAACAATTGAAACCGTGTGGATATGGCCAGTGTTCGGGGAGCCATTAGAGCCTCTCTCCAATCTAAATCCTCCATGGGACCCACCCATTCCTCCCATTTCCGGCGCAGTTCCCCAAGGGGAGGGGATGTATTAGTGAGGATGGAGCGGTATATTTGGGAGGTTCCCCCTTTACTTCGATGTCCCATCATAATCATAGCCTCAAGCGGGCTATACTCTGGGATGCTGTCTCCTGGTCGTACGTGTACCCTTAGAGCATGCCTGAGCTGTAGATATTTGTGAAACTGGGTGTTGTGTAGAGAGTATGTTTTCTGGAGTTCTTCATATGATCGAATGTACGAGTTGCCCCAGATGTGCCCCACAAACTTTTAGTGCTCCTCAAGAATATAATAGGACCACCATTTGCCCCACACCCTAGCATGTTTATATGGGTATCTCCTCATGATATAAATAGGTTCCTCTGCTTTGCGCAATGGTCCATCTCTGCTTTCCATTCTCGTAGTGGTGAAGCTGATGACCTCTTCCAGTATTTTGCAATCGCTCTTTGCCAAGATCATCCCCATCCCCACCAGGAGCCGGTCACCACTGGGTCTCCCCCCATTCGTCTTGATTACCCAGTAATGCAATTTTTTGGAAAGGCTCAGTCTGGAAGATGGGGATCTAGTATCTTTGCTGAGGAGGACTCCCCACACCATATGACAGAAATACTCTCTTTGTATTGTCCTGGCACCTGGTCCAGGTGGTTTCGAGGATTCTCTTCACTCCCCATAGCCGTCTGGATGTAGAATAGGTGCAGAGTGGAAAATGGATTTGAATGAGGTTTAATATAGCTGATATTGCCAGGGTGCGCAGGCTTTAATCTATTCCACATCCTCCAGAGGTCCCACCCAGCCCTCCCAATGGGCTCTGAGGTGTAAAAGACCACAGGGCAAGTGGTTATCCTGGGCTCTATATATCTGCAAAATGCCTCCCTTCTCTGTTGATCCCAGGAGTAACCGAGCTTCCAGGGGACTGTATTCCAGGAGTGCCATGAGGTCCTCCCAGTGTCCCACCAAAGCATGTCTAAGCTGAAGATGGCAGTAAGACCTGGACTCGTGGAGAAAGAATTCTGTTTGAAGGGGACACTTTTTATGGTAGTATTTCACAGGAATTCCGTATGGTCCCAGGGTCTTACAGACATTAAGCTCCATCAGACCCTTGTTGACCTCGCTGGTCAAAGGCTGAGCCAGGGACTCTAGTTCTTTAGGGGCTAAAAACTGAGGAGCGGAATGTCAGCAATGACCATGATAGACATCTCCCACTCCAGACGTGTGTTCTTGGTGTGGAGAAGGGCATAGTAATTCGCAAGTGAGGAGGCTATGTCAGGGCCAGTCACGGCTTGAGCACCACACTGAGCACCAACCTAGATTCTAATTCTTTAGTCACTAGCCAGTAGTGAAGTTTGCTGGATTTTCCCTCCCTTCCCCATTCATAGACACATCTGTTCGATGTCTCCCAATGCTGTTGGCATCATCTAAATACAGGTGGTGCAGGGTCGCCTGTTTGAAAGCCACGCAGGAAGCACTGGGTTCATGTTGCGGCCATCCCGGCCTGTTGAGGGAGCCGGTCTTCTCATGAAGTAGGGATAGTCCTGCAAAGAATGATGCTGCTCCTGGCACACCTGCCCGGTGCAGGTGGCACCAGCAGCATAGATTCAGGAGTTTTTGGAGGCGAGGGCAACTTCAGTCACCTCTCTCCACGGCTAACAAATCCCAGTCTATGTCTCCGTCCAAAACCTGAAGCGCAGTAAGAACCCGACAATTGGCCAGGGACATGCAGATAGTCTACAGCTCAGGACTCAGCCCGCCTGTACCTTCATAAGGTCATCGTGGGCGGCATAAGCAGCCAGGTCCCGGCATTCTGTTGGGGGAGAGGTGGGCTATAACGGCAAGACAAGGAAGCTGAAGGCCCGCCTTAGGTTGGGGTCCCTGCTGGGAGCAGTCCAAAGGATGGGTCGAGTAGGGGGAGACATTCTGGGTCGCCATTTCCACTAGAGAAGCCGCATGTCCCGGGCTCAAGGAGGCAGGTAGCAGGCATCCCCAAGTGAGCGGAGGCAATTCCACTGCTTGTGGCCGTTCCCCTCATGACCAGGGAGTCTTCCAGTAAGGTCTCCCAGGACCCAAACAGGTGCCCTCCAGCATGGCATCCTCTTGTTCTGTAGTTTCCCTCACGACCTGTTACGATGTTGACACAGCTCGTGGAGTCGCGTCCCACTCCCCCTCCCCCTTCTCCTCTAGAGGCAGGCACGCTGCTGTTGCAACAGGAGTCTGCCCAGGGGCTCCAGTGCACCACTGCGGGCCCCCATCTTGTTCCCCTGGCTCCTGGGTGTCTCTGAAGTGCTCACGGCCACTCAGTTCCGAGGCAGCCTGGGGGACATCGTGGCGCAGACTCAGCTTAGCCTGAGGCTGCCATCTTGCCTCTTCCTCTGGCCACTTGCCTGCTGCACCACCGGCCCGAAGACTCCCTGGCAGCCTCCCTCAGGTTTCCCGAACCGGGCACCACTTGGGGGAGCTGCCGCATGAGCCAGCACCTGTAAATTAATGGGCAGTTTCGGAGCTGGGCAGAGAAGGGCGACCACCATCTTGGCAATCCTGTTCACTCCTCCACCAGCCCACCCCTACCCCCTGCCTCCAGCAAACCCTCCTCAATCCCCTCACATAGGGTTAACTTGTGTGTGTGATTGCAAAGTTCACTGATGTGTTAATCTTAAAAAGCTGAGGCCCATTGTGTATACCAAACCAGAGCTACTGGGAATAAGTCATTTTCCTTGTACAACAACATATGTGCTTACCGTTTAGAACTTTTTGCCAGCTGCCTCATAAAACTCTTTAGTTGTTGCTTCCCCTGATGCATGGAGATAAGCCCCAGAATACCAATTGTTAATTATGCAATGAAGGCAGGGCCACTGGAATTATGTAATTCTGAGGCCAACGCATTTCTGTATAATTATGTACTTACCACAGTTGCTACTTAAGGCAAAGCGTTCTGTATAATTCCCACATTTTAACAACAGAAACAATTTCTACCTGAAATAGATCCAAACTTAGGGAGAAAAAGACTGCTTAGTAGTACATCCTTTGCACAGATTAACTGCACACCATTTAGTTGATGAGTGCTGTATTGAGATTGTAAACTGTCTCTAATGGAGTGAAATAGTTGCCTAGATGGTGTTATTGTGTGTCAGAAGGACAAAGTAGTGAACTAATATTGCATAGAAATGTACTGCATACAGCCACATGATTCGCTGTTTGTTGCCGTATAATTTAGTCAATGCTGATGCATAATTTAGTACTTAATTTCCACATTTTGCCAGTGACCATGAATAAATTGGTCACCATTGTATTCTTCTCCTGTTTGACCATGGCCAAGGGACATCAAATTTGCAGCTCCATCACCCATTCGTATGCTGATTTTAGGTCTCGCCTAAGACTACTCCTTTGCTGTTGCAAGACACTTTGTTAGCTTACAATGGGCTTTAAGCTCACCCATTGTTTAACATTGGTTGGCCTCATTGTCACTCTCATTTGCTTGTCTTATTTGATGGCTTGTGTGGGTTTTACATCACCGTTGTGAGGTTGCTCCTCTGGAGCATGGACACATTACTGTGTTCTTACACTGCTAGTTCCTTTTGGAGCTGCTTTTTTGTTTTTATTTAGGCACTCCTTGAGAGTGAGTGTGTTTTACAGCAGTCCATATGCTTCTTCTGTTCTTCTATGCCTTCTCCCAGTCTCCCCTCGGGTCATTAGTCGGTTAAAAAAAAAAAAACAAGCATCCGCATAATTTTGCAAGCGCGTGCATACATGGCGCAAAATAAAATAATGAATGATGTGCCTGTCTGAGTGAAAGGTTTTTTTTTTTAAGTAAATATATATATATTTGTAATCCTTTAGTCTTGCTGGTGAGACCTATTAGATTTGCAATGCTTGTTTACTTCAGTAGTTGAGATCGCCCTTTAACTGTGCCTGCAGTGTTAAAAACTGAAATTGTATTCCTTGTACTTGGGAAGGTGGGGGCTGCTGGTGTAAAAAAGAGGAGAAGGATAGTTGGCTGCAATCCCTCTGAAATACTCACCCTAAACATACCATGCGGGAGTACATAGGGATGATTCTTCCAGTAAAAGGGAATTATTTAATGAACTAATTCTGTTAGCACCGGAGGCACATCATAAACATGCATCGGTGGGAACACAAAATTAACTTGGATATCGTCACCCATCGTAGCTCACATGAGGCAAAGATCTGCAGACTAATAAACATCTGGACAGTGCTATAGTTTTCTTGGAAAGATAATCTATTTGTATTGGCAGAATGGCTGCAAAATTGCTGAATGTGGTTGTCCTCTGCCTTTATTGATTTCCACTCTTTGAAAGGTGGAGAACTAAGGTTGAAGCTGATGCAAAAAAAGGGCAGGTTCTGCTTCAGCTCTCTTCTTATTTTTCTAACCTGACAATCTGGCATTTTTCGGACTCCCCTCCTGTGTAGTGGAATGTTAAAGAGAAGGGTTCTTATTTGCTAAGTTAATGTTCCTCTGACTATTCATTGAATCTTACTGACTGTTTCACCCTTTTTGTTGCGAGGACTACTCCTCTCCCCCACCCCTCCCCCCCCACTCCCCACCAACCAACCACTGCCTAGCCCTTTTGTGTCAATTTGCACTAGTTTGCACTTAGGCCTCCTTAACTCTTTGTGCACATAAGCTAAGCCTTGTGTCTTTTTTCCCAACATCCTGGGGATTCTAAAGTTGCCCAGAGTTTGTGGATTCCATTGGAAGGGACCAAAACACAAAAGGCAAAATATAGCATCATTTTGAGTTTTTTGAGGAAAAAATATGGAAAAGGTGCTCCTGATAAGTGTCATTTTTTTCCCCCTAAAAATTGAATCCACGAACGGTTGCTGTACTAAAGTCGCCATCTTCCCACTCTTCAGGAACATGCAGAGGTGAACTTAAAATAAAAAGAAATAATAATTGTACCCCAGTTTTAGCATTTTTCTAAAAGTTAGCCTATTTTTTTGTGCCCTCAACCTACTTCCAGTTCCAGTGTGAGGTCCATGGATGATCCAGAAAAGCTACAGATTTTTGAAAAGTAGACAAAATTATAAGTTCAGCAAAGGGGATATATGTGTAGATCCCTCAAGGTTTTCCCAAGGAAAATAACTGTTAAAATAAATATTGAAAATGAGTAGGAAAAAACTGGCATTTGTGGAAAAATTATAATCTGTAACTTTTTGCTACAATGTCTGATTGACAAAAGCAGTATACCATTACGTCCGCTATACCCTTCTGGTTGAGGGGATGTATAAGGGCTGGTAGGTTCTCCAAGAACCCAAGCTACCCAGAGCAAACAACTGAGTTTCACCGTACAATGCTCTTTCATTGAATACCAAGTGTAGAACGATTCTTATAGCGAAATAGGCAGAGTGAAAAATGGGTATCAAGGAAACGTATTTATTTCTGAAATTGGCAGAAGATATAGAGTGTAGGACTAGTGGTTATTTCTGCATATTTGAATTTGTGGGTACCCGTACTAGCATATGATTTGGAGGGCATTATTCAAAATGTCATCTTCCTTATATAATGGCTAACATTTGAAAGGCACAAATGTAGTGAAATTCAATTGGCAATAACAAATGTTCTTCATCTATGCTCCCACAAGTCTCCCGTTAAAAATGGTACCTCACTTGTGTGGGTAGGCCTAGTGCCCACAATAGGAAATGGCTCAAAACACAACATGGACCCATTTCATTTTTACATTGAAATCTGACCCTCTTTTTCCAATGTGGGTAGCTCTAGATTTTGGACCCTAGCTCAGCTGACACCAAGGGAAACCTAGCCAGCCTGTGCAATTTTGAAAACTAGACACCTGTTGGTTATCCAGGGTGGGCTGACTTGCGTCACTTTACTCAGAATCCCTTGCATACCTCAACATTTTCTCCACATAGCTGCAAACTAACTTTCTCCCAAGTCTTGTGACAAAAATGTCACGTCACTTGTATGGGTAGACCTAGTGCCCCAAAAGGAAACGGCCCAAAACACAACATGTATGCAACATATTTTTCCACCGAAAACTGACCCTCTTTTTCCGATATGGGTATCTCTAGTTTTTGGACCCTAGCTCAGATGCCACCTAGAGAAACCTAGCCAACCTGTACATTTTTGAAAACTGGAAACCTAGGGGAATCCAGGATGGTGTGGCTTGTGTGGATCCCATTAGGTTTTGTCACCCACAGTACCCTGCAAACCTTCAACTTTGCCCGAAATCACACATTTGTATTACGTCTCTGTAATGGAAACTTCTGGAATTTGCAGGAATCCTCAAAATTCCTACCACCCACCATTGCTCCACCAGTGCCAATAAAAATGCTGTGCCATTTGTGTGGGTGGGCCTAGTGCCGCAACAGGAACGGGTCAAACCAAGGACAATGGAAGCCCTTCATGGAGACTCCTATTGACCTCGGTTGGATCCGTTCCTGTCGTGGCACTCGGCCTAACCACACAGGTGGGGCAGAGTTTTTATCAGCACAGGTGTGGCAATGCTGAGTGGTAGGAATGTTGTGAATTCCTGCGTGCATCAAGGCAGTTAAAGTGAAATTTGCTGATCGGCTTATTTCACTTTAGATTTTAGTGAAATGACATCAGTGTGCGGTGCGGTTACGTCTTTTAGCTGAAAACCAAAAACAATCCCGGGAGCTGGGGAAGATATACCCCAGCTCTGAAGGTTGTTTTTGGCAGAAGGAAATCCCTCTTGTTCCTGCATCAGAGGGATTTCCTGTTTCATGTGCGCACATGAGCACCACGGTGTTGGGTGGCTCCCAGCTGTCCAACGCACACAACTGGTTAAGCCTGCAAACTTGTAAAGTGTGGTGTCTATTTGATGCAATTATCCGCTTCCTGATTAGCGATTTCTGCACTTTAATCATTGCACTTCGGTCCAGCACAACACAATGGCAACTTTCAATTGAACATTGTCTGCTACTCTGTTAATATGCAAACAAAGTAAGTTACAGCAGGTCACCTTACCTGCCCATAACATGGAAATCTGTAAGAGACTGGAACTCTGCCTATTTTCTGCTTTTAAGCTATGTATCCGGTTATTTGTGACATGCCACAGCAAAAAAAAAAAAAAAAAAGTCCAAGCCTCACAGGCTTTTTGCTAGCTCAGGAATACATTACACCACTGCATTGAAAAGTATCACATTTGCAACAGTGGTGACGAGAATGTGGATCATGAGACAAATGAGGGATTTACCAAACTTAACACATTAAGGCTTATCGTTTTGGGCTTTTCATTTTTCTGCTGTAGTTGAATGGTGCACTTAGGGATCCTCATTAGGTGCCTTTAGAGAGAAACCTTGTTAGTGCTGCCTGTAGGAAGGATACACTGTTTTAGAGAACATCATTTTCTAGTGCTCTTTTTCCAGCGTCCTAAATGGTCCCAACAAAGTGCCCTTTAGGCACCTTGATATGTTTATTTGCAATATGTGATAGTCGATAATTATAATGGGTCCCAAAGGAAGCTTGCTTACAAATGTTTATATTGACTGTGATTGCATCGGAAGTTATTCTGTAAATCTGCATGCTTCTTTCACCTTAACTTAGAGCTGACCTCCTTTTTGGCTTGTTTAGTTGTCTTAACTATTGATTGTTTTTTTTTTTTTTTTTTGCAATGGAGGTCAGTTTGTAAGATTAGAAACTTCCTCACTCAAGGTTTCAGGCTTCATAAGTTCAAGATGTAGTGTATGCTTCCTTCTATGAAACAGTAATGAGACGGTGTTACTCTATTTCCACTGGTGTTAATGCTCCTGCTAGTGTCACTGGTAGCAGATAGTGTTTCAGTGCATATGTCCTATTAATGACGGTGACCTCTGCATGCAAGTGTCGATGATGGTGGAAGCTAGCTTGAGTTGGTTGTGAAATGTAAAAGCTAGGGTCTCTGTACTGCAAGTTGTGTGTTTCATAGACAAATATGTATTGCCTTAGAATGAAAGGGGCCGTACACATCATAAAAATGTAAAGGATTTGGAAACCTGCTTGAACATGTTATTTAATGTGTTAATACTCCATACAAATAGTTTGCATTTTCAAGCAACCAGGAATTCTTGTTTTGTTAGGAGCTGCAGTATATAATTATATATTCCTCTGCAACCATCTTCACAATGTTATGCAGTTGAACGTGCTTGGTTATATTTGATAATTCTCTGATTAAAAATATGAGAGTGCACCGTTCTAAATGTTTTGCTATCTGCTTCTTCAAGATTTTGATCTCTGCTTTGGTTTGAGGCCCAATGACCATGCCTCAGCTACTGTATATTATGCTTAAATGTTCTTTCCCTTGAGTCCCAGTGTAGTTACTATTATCATGTGACCAGATTGACATTGGTTGAAGTCACCAGGCTGACACTGGGATCTGTCAAATATGAATAATCAATAAGCGATAAGTTGGGTATTGTACACAGGCTCACTCCAGTCTTCCCACATTCGTAATTTGGTTGTGTCAGTGGAGTAGGAATATTTTTTCCCCACAATCAGGCTTATCTTGTGTGGTCTTTTGTGCAGAACATAGAGTTGATAGTCTGTGTTCTAAGCGTACCTCCTTTTTCTATTTTGTCTATTAAATGTTTTATATAGGCCAGTTACACCTATACACACTGGAAAGATTTCTAGCAAAACTGAATTAAATGTTTATTATTTCATTCCGTTGCAATAGACTGAGAAATATACTTTTTAAATTTAATCAGCCAAATGTGGTTATGTGCCTATTAAACGTGTCTGAATGTAATAAGGATAGGAGTTTAATATTGCCTGAGACCCAGCTCCTTCCCCTGCCTAAGAGATTGCTGTACAAATGAAGAAGATAAGGTGGAGGAGATAGCCAGGTCTCCCCAATTGGCATACTGATTATTTTTGTCTGCAGGTACTGCTGGGTTTTGGTGCACATTTTTTCTCACAAGCATTAAATATAACTCTAGTCCAGTAAGGCTCTAGTATCATCAGAGTTATGCTGACCCAGCAACGGAAGTCTTTGCTATTGCAAGAAGAGCTCTGTCAGATTTCTGTAGTCATGAGGCAAGTCTTCCAGAGCTTGGCTGCTATTCCACTATGGAAAACGGGGGTTGTGATCAATAGTAGAGGCTGTTGGAGATTGGTTTAGGGATACCTATAAAGAAGACATATTGTTAGTAACTTGAATGTATTTTAGATACTTATATTTAATATAGGTTGTGGTTGGTATTAACATTAGGGTTAGTTGAAAAGGATCTTTAAATGAAAGTGAATTATTTTAATTTAAAATTCATTATGAACTTCAATTCATTGAAATTAAATGACATACAATTAAATCCGAGATACTTATCAAATCATGAGTACAGTTAGGTTTCACAGTACGGTTAGTATAAAGATGCATTATTTAGTTTAATTAAAATAATCTGATTCTAAAGTAATATAATGTTTTTCTTAGGTAGGGATGGGAGTTAGGTTTTAATGATGAGGTAAAGGTCAAATGTTGAGATGGTTTTGAGGTAATTTTATCATTGAAAATAGGCGAACGAGGGAATGGTACACCACGTGAAAGTATTGAGCTAATACTACAATGGTTAATGGGAGTAATGGTAATGGCATGTATCCTCTACAAACGATAGGCTAGCTTCTTGTCTTTAAAAGCCCAGAAGGAATAATTACTCCTACAATGTTGCCAGCTATTATTTCATGAGCAGACTCATAGATTTGTTGAAGTCGTGGTCTGTCCAGCCTCTGGTGCCTGGAGCAGAGAGTAATACAGAGGAAACCTGCCAACCACTTCATGTTCCTTGCAGCCCTGAGGATTTCCGAGAACAATCATCTTGATAAGCCTGACTTTTCTTCATTTGCAGAAAAAGTAAAGCTTCTGTGAAGAAATTTCACATTTGCAAATTTTTAAGGACCTAGATGACCCCAGTGAACTTATCTGAAAAAGAGGCAGTTGTTGGCTAGGAAAATGTCTTTGTTGTTATTGGAACTTGCGTCCTGGTTCCAAATACTGGACTGATTTAATGTGGAAAAGTATTAATTTAAAAACATCTACACATTGCCATTGTAGTCTCTGGCATTTCAGGGCAGATGCGCTGCTTGTAAAAGAGCAGAATTCCACCTCTCATAGTGAAATTATCTAATTGCTGAAGTGGGCTCACCCACTGACCAATTCTTCATGCTGTAATGGGTGAAAGAAAATGGTGATACAACAATAGAACAGTTGCAGATGAGTGCTGGCTAAGAGGCCCTAAAACTATATGGTATGTATATGTTATGTAAAATCAATGGCTTGGTTAACACCAAACTGTAAATTTCAAATGTCGCCCAGGTAATCTAAAATCCTATGATAGAGAGGAATTTCCCATCTGTTCACTGATATGCATGGAATGACAAGCTTTGCTCAATCACCTTAAAGAGAACATTGTGGGCATTCAATGCGAGATAGTGGCCAGTATTATCTTATACACGTAATTATTGAAAAGTAGATCGTCTGTCTACTCAGGTGCATAGCTCCCATTACCTGGTCATGCTGTCTTCAGATTAAAGGTCTGATCAGCGGGTCTAAATTACCCTTAAATACTTTGTTTAGTAGTTTAAATTATGGACATCAACAGCCTTTTTACTATCAAGAAAGATTACAGCTTTTTTGAGTCTTTTTGTCTGCAGCATAACCAAGTGTTCTCGCCTAAGAGTCTGGGTACCAGTATCCCTACTAAGCACAAGCCCCGACTAACTCCTGGAACCACGTCTACAAAGTTCCTGGAGATTACCCAGGCAAGAATCTTTATCTCCCATTAGGCACAAATTAGGTCTGTACGTATTTCTACTTTCTGGCATGCCTTTCAGTGCTGCCAGAATATTCTATACAATGAGGTCTACTTCCAGGCACTACGCTATTCACTCTCAGCAGCTCAGTGTGGTCCATCAGTCTCTTTTTTTTATTTTTATTTTTTATTTTTTTCTCCAAGTACATTGACAGAAACCCCTTCTACTACTTCCTGAATGCATTGTTATTATTTTTTTTATCTCTGTTGCTGTTCCCACCGGACTCTTGAGTTTTTGAATCTATGGAGACCCCCACTTCCCCCCAATTGCTGTACTAGTCATTCACACTAAGTTTCTGTATGATCGATTACATCCCAGATGCACATGAAGGTTTTTTTCTCTGCTATTTTTCCATAACCTCTGTGCCATCCTGAATAGTGCCTTCTACAGGTAACTGAATTAAATTGCATTCCCTCTTGGTGAAGCCATCTGCAGCCATTAGTATCTCAATGTCATAAATCGATTTAGTAAGGGAGGAAAGATTTGCCTCAAGAGCATTGGTTAACCCCTCTGTAGAAAAAGACAGTCTGATGGTTATGTAATTGAAAGGCCTCCAAAAATACTGATAGTTCACCTGTGAACCCAACATTCAGCACAGAATGTTCTCAGACACTTCTGTAAAACCAAGGCGATGGAATGTAGACAGTGGGAGACACCCAGGTCATAAATGACTTCCGCATTCGTCCATCTGGTGAATATACTCAAACAAGCAACGAGTGGGCAAAGGCAATTCTAGGTCCATAATTGACATTCAGCACCCTCTCATCAACACCCAAATATAGTTAAATTTAATTCTCCTGTATGACAGAAATGCTGGTTAGCCTTGGTTAGTCTGCCTCCAGTAATTGACTGCTGTGCTTGAACTTGGCATGGTCTCAGATTCATGCACCGCCCTAGCCAGGACGGGGTCAATAACTCAGTTTAAATTTCTCACCAACAACACATCTGTCATTCCTATCCGTATTCAGGAAGTAGGGTGCTATACAAAACGTCCTCATCATAGTTGTGGCCTGTTAGAAATGAGGTTTCTGGTTGGCTAGGGTATGCACCTAAGCCAGGCAGAACCCACCACTCTATCAGACGAGGGAGTTACACACCCAAGATAACCCCTGCTCACCTACTTTGTAGCTTGGTACAAGCAGTCCAGCTTATCCCAGAGGCAATGTGTTAAGAGTTTGCACAACCCACACAATAAATACACCACAAGGGAAACACAACAAGTTATATAAAATAGACTGTATTTCTTAGAACATCACTAGACCAAACACATGTATCAGTAATACCCTGCTACATAAGCAGTGTCAGAACATCACACAGGTTAGTAGTACTCTGCAAAAGCAAGCAGTAGTCAGATAAAACATATAGGTGTTTTGCTTTACTGCTGACTGAGCACAAATACACACACTGAGAGGAGTCGAAAAGATTCTCTGGAATGCACCTCTTAATCTGAAGAAGACATTTGTTATAGCTTTTTGCAAGGCTCGTGAAGGAAGGCCTGTATAACCGAAAGTGTACTTTTAAAATGTGCAACAATGAAGTAAGACCATGTACAAAGAATCTTCAATCTATACACAGCAAATATATACATGCAAAGATACAAACACGTATATTGACATATGTATATATATTCATGCACAATGCAAAGCAAATAATAAAAATGCATCACTGTAGGGCCTTTCTGATACTTTATCTTTCTCCTGCCAGCAAGTCATTCACCCCAGTTTGACCGTAAAGAGAAAGAGAGAACTCTACCCTCCCGGGAAATATATCAGGGATTCAACGTCTAAATCCTGATTGAGGTCCCTGAATCTCCCACTGTCGACCTGTGTCTCTGATATACCTTAAACGAGGAAGGAGCTTTCTGGAAAAAACCATCCTGCTCTGTAAGAAGTATTAAAAAAGTTGGCTATTTTAGGTCGGCTTTGAAAGAAACATGTTGGAACTTGGTCAAAATCCCAAGGTGTCTTTCCAAAAACTAGACCGTTCCCTGCTGTACCATAAACCTCATTCTAGTACATCCTGATCTTGCTGACTGACTCTTTCACGTTATATCCTAGCCCTTTGGTGAGAAAAGAACATGCAGAATAGAAAACACATTGCGTAACATGTTTTGTACGGAAAACTACTCGTACCTTTAGCGTGGTGGTGAAGCTAAAGCTAAGCTGAATACAAAATGGAGTCTGTAACTGGTGACCTCTAATGTGATGGTGGACAGCTAATCCAAGTGCAAAGTGGTGCGAAATGAAGTCGGTGGTCAAAACACAAATATCACTACAATAGGTTACTGTTATTCTGCTACACAAGCAGTAGTCAGGTTGGCATTCCCACAAAAAATGCACGTCAGAATGATATCAGAAATGCCAAGACCCCATCATGAATGCACATAAAATGAGACACTTCCCGAATGGCATGTCATCATTATGGCCAACATAAATGCAGATGGCATGAAAACATTCCCTTAGAGCTTAGCATTGTCATACCCTCCTCCCCATGTAAGGCACAACCTGAAACCTACATAGGTGCCCCCAACATGGCAAGCACGGCCCAGATCATGTCAGGTTATTCAATCATGCTTAGCAGAATATGAGGGCATAAGCATATTCTGGTGCCAGGAACAAAAGAAAAAGTTATAGGGGTCACTCTCCCCACAGCCTCTCCTACATGCAAATTGTGACACATCCGCACTCCATTTAGGAATAAGGGGGGAACCAGGGCACTCTCCGTCCATGCAGGGGCTCCTGTGCCTCTATTATAGGAAAGGAAAGTGGCCCCCAGCATGATGGTGCCTCTGTTGAGGTCTCAATCCTGTCGCGTGAGTGGCTAGCTGAAAACAACACTGCCCCTACCTACGGTGTGGTGAGATGGCAGGAGTAAAGAACCAAAAACCCACATGTTCCTGATAGGTGGGAGGTGTTCTCACCTGCCCGGGCGGCAGGAGTCTTCTGCTCTCCTTACAGCAGGGAGACCTCTCTGTGGGCCCCCCCCCACGCACTGAGTCTGCAGTCGCCAGCATTCTCAGGCAGCTGCGAAGTGCTGATGGCTGTCTGGCAAGTCACGTTCCTCCCGGGCTGCAGTGGTGATCTGAGAAGAGCGCACCTTGTCCGCGCTGGGGGAGAGGCTGCCAATGACTCCTCTCAAGGATGGGAGGGGGACCGCAACCACAGCATCCAAGTGATGTTCCCTGTGCTCAAGTTGGCAAAGAGGAAAAACCAAGCGCTCTTCATGCGCTTTGCTGAAAGGGAGGCAACAAAGCACTGCAGGGATAATGACGCACAGTGGAGGTAAGCTGCAAAACACCAGTCATAAGCACAGAGAAATGCTCTCTTTCTAAAAGTGGCATTTCTTTAATGGTAATAAAAAATTAACGTACACCAGTAAGCAGCATTTCTCACCACGATTCCATCCATATCAAACATACCCATGTCACCCCTTATAGATCAGACAATACCACTTTGACATATGTTAGTTTATTTCCAGTGGAATCCTATGAGATGTAGTGAGAACCTACATGGGCTGTTGGTCACTACTATGACTTGAATTACTTAGGCATATGTCCTACCTTTTACATGCACAGCACTCTGCCCATAGGTCAGCTAGGGCCCACTTTAGGGGAGACTCATATGTAGTAAAAGGGACGTTCCAGGCCTAGCAAGTAAATTTAGAAGCCAGGTCCCTGTGGCAGTAACCTGCACTCGCAGGCTCTGCAGTAGCAGGCCTGAGATACGTTAGAAAGGCTACTTCTGTGGGTGGCATAAGCTGCACTGCAGGCCCACTAGTAGCATTTAATTTACAGGCCCTGGGTTAAGGGATACCACTGTACAAGGGACTTACAGGTAAATTAAGTGTGCCAATCCGGTGTAAGCAAATCATACCAAGTTTAGAAGGGAGAGCACATGCACTTTAGCACTGCTCAGCAGTGATAAAGTGCTCAGAGTCCTAATGTCAACAAAAAGGGGTCAGAAAAATAGGAGGAGGAAGGTAAAATGTTTGGGATGACCCTGTAAAGAGGCCCAGGTCCAACATGGCCATATACCTTATGCAATATAAAAGTCATCTATTGAGGTGGTATTCGACCTATATCCATCTACCTTTTATCCTGCCTCTGTGAGGCAGTATCTTCGTAGGTAGATTCTTCCTCCTCCTTGCAATAGGTAGTACAGTAAGCATAAATGACTGGTCTACCCAGGTTAATGTGTTCCCATCCCTCTGTTCTAATAAATTACGTTCTAGGGAGAATGTAATTTGGACCTTCTCTAGCCTGAGAGGTTGCAGAATGCATTGCTGTTTTACTGGGTTATTGACACTCTTAACATTCAGCAATATGAACTTGATCAGGGAAGGCATGCATACAATTCAGATAAATACAGATAAAGGACACAAATTCCAGCATTCAAAAGTGTCTACAATACAACCTGCTAATCTAAAGCATTAGTATCATAAAAATGATACAGGCATGGTTTAACTTTACCTGAACCCTTCTTGCCCTTCTGCAGCAGTCACCAACACCAAGCCAAAAACTAGCTTCTGCTATTTCCCAAACAACCCATTATTCATGTGGATAACCTTTGTTACGTACTGCGGAATCACAATGCAAACTTGCCAGTCACCTCCACTCATGGAAAAGATGTGTAGCATGTGCTAGTAAGAGGAACTAAGTGCCAGCAACTCAGAAGACGAAAGCAACATATAATGCTGTACGTAGGTTTATCTCCAGACACCTAGCCACCCAAGCGGACTAAAATATATTGTATTGTTAAAATTCAACAATACTTGAATAAGCTTGCCAAAGTACTTGTGGCCAGTCTTGAAATCCATGTGTAGTTATGTCTTGCCATTGAATCTTATCTGTGTATCAAGGTATACTCCTCCCTTTTCACCCTATAATAACCATTCTGCACCTACTTGGTTTCTAGTGAAAGGTAAGGGTAGGAGAACATTTTATCAACCTAGTGTCTACAATCTCCAGTCTGTGGGCAGACAAATCTTTTTTGTGAAAGTGTAGGATTATCTTTATAAAAGGTGCGAGTCTGAACCATTGAGAGGCGGGATGTAATTCATTTAAAGAATGTCAATCATCAAGTGTTTCAACTATGCATTTCCGCCGAATAAACAACATATCAGTCCCACAATACAGAGTTCTGTGAGACTGCTTTCACGTCCTTTGACAGGCCCGAAGAACCACATTTGAGTGTTGTGATCTGTCTTCTATATGTGACAGCAGCGTTTGTTTTACTTTAACCTGTTTTCCTTAATTGTGTTGTCTTCCAGACTCTAGATCCTAAGTTCCAGTTCTAAGGTTCTCTCATATATGCTGAACATCAATTCTCGGAGAGTATCAAGATTGTTGTTTAGAGCCTTCTTTCCATAAGCGTCTCAATTTGTGTCAGACAGTCATCATACTGTGTGGCTTTTCATCACGTGTATCCATCCTCTTCTTGTGCAAGTCAGTGTAGAGGCTCAAAATGCACTTTGTGGTCTTCACAAAGATGTCAGCTGTTGAGGTTTGATGACCTGCTCCTTGGTCTTGCTTTAGAAGTATGTGTGCTACGGTGAAACACTGTGGAAAAAAGAGATTTGACACCTTATTTTTCCTTGCCCACTTCTTGTAACAAGTGCATACTTCCTGAAAATAGCCAGTGTATGAGAAAATATAGTAGAAATACTGCCAGATTGCCTTTGGTGTGGCCCATATTAAACATTGTATAACACTAATTTACAGCAAGAAAATACATACCAACTTTCTGCGGGTGAC
This sequence comes from Pleurodeles waltl, assembly GCF_031143425.1. NCBI lineage: Eukaryota > Metazoa > Chordata > Amphibia > Caudata > Salamandridae > Pleurodeles > Pleurodeles waltl. Next base: position 861,564,147 of record NC_090439.1, read on the forward strand.
CATCCCCCTGCCTGGCATGGCCTTCAGCTGAGCTTGCCTTGGAGTTGACTGCAGGGTCTGGTGGTTCTCCTTTGGTACTGTAGCACAAGAACTGTCCCCATGGTCCCGCTGGTGCATGTGAAATTCAGCGATTGAGGTGAAATGTGCACAATGCTTCCCGCAGGAGTGCTGTAGAACCTCGCAAGAAAACCGAACTGGGACCCACTGTGTGTTTTTTTTTTGGCTACAAATGCCTGGGGATAAAGCTATGCTGTTTTAAGCTAAACTCTGGACACATTAGTTATCTAAGCCTGAATTGGCAGTGGCAACATTTACCTTCAGGTAGCAACTAGCCAATTATTTTGCTCAGTCCCATGGGGGTAAAATGATTGATTGTGGGAGAGGTGAGTGGTAAGGTCTTTTGACCAGTGAGCTCACCCTATTTTTAGGTGTTGCTCTAAACAGAGTGCATGTGTTGTCTCGAAGAGACCTGTTGTATGTTCTTTGTGGGTATCAGTCCACCCACAGGCTTCAGATTTGATGGCTCTATAGTCACTCAACATTTGTTCTTGCTACGCATAAGTCATGCCTCTTCCTAGGGTTTAGCTCTCCCAGAGAGCAGCAACCAATTACTGCTAAACATATCCAGCAACATTTTAATGCATTTTTGTGGGACTACTTTTTTATTTCTTTAAGAGCACTTTTCATGAGTGTTACTGGTTTTACTTGCACCGTTCTTTCTTTCCTCCTTGTGCTGCCTCGTCATTTCTTTAAGAGCATGGGTGCTTGAACTGCAACAGAGCGTATAGGGTTGCATTGCATGAGTTCTGCTGACATTTCAGTACTTGGATCGCAGCACAGCCTGTAGACCGGGACTGACGTCTTATGAGAACTCAACGGGTGCTTGAACCAGGAAGGTGGACTTTTCAGTACTTGGATGGCAGTATGTTGTGGTTTGCACTAGATCACTTGGCCGGAATGCAGTGACAATCACTTTGAGGTCGCAGCATTCCAGGCAGTGTCAGGGTTCTGGGGGAGATTTGATTGTAGGCTGTTACGATCGGTTCTCTGCCTGAGGAGGTTGGTGATACCTGCTACGAACCTAATAAATATTTGGGAAGAACCTTTGAAGTGGAAAGTGTTGTAGTGAATACTATCTTGTTTTAATGGGAAGCAGGAGTTAGCTTAGCTCTTTGGCTTGTAGAGTTGTGCCCCCGTCACCCAGTGACTTTTAGCCTACTTAGTTTGCTCTGCTTTAGCACATTTATGTAATTTTAGTTTTAGTTTCTTGTTATCACTGCAACCTCGCTAAGGCGTCACTATCAAGTGACAAAAATTAAACAAGCTGTAGGTATTCACTTTAGATACTTTCCCTCTTTGCACTTTCAAGGGAATTGTTTATATGAATTGCTGTCCCAAGCATAACTTATCTATTTTTTGGGAACAGACCTACATCAGGGGTCCGATCAGATCTGTATAAATACATCTTACACAGATAGTCAGAGGGATTCCAACCAGATGCCATCGCTACTATCAATGCTGCACGTCGCCTTGATGATGACCCAGTCTTTGTGTCCCTACGGTGTCTGATCTAGAGACCTCATTCCAAGGTAACTAGGGTTGGGGGGGTGTAGTGTGTCATGCTTCCTTGCTGGAATGCTCGTGATGCTGACCTAGGGAGATTCCATATTCTAGTACGTGCAGTCTCCTGAAGTCAGTTGAGCCTTAGCGTATTCCCTGATCGGACCTGTTCTTTCCGTTTCTTCTTAACAATAAATGTGTACTTCTTACTTGGCCTACAGCGCGTCTTCACTTGAATTTGGCGACGAGGAAGCCGGCTTCATCGAACCTTCGTTGTATGGTCCATTTCCAATGGATCATTTTCTTGTTGTCCTTTTACTCGCGTTGCCGTGTGCTGCCGCCGCGGGACGTTCCTGTCAATATACGTGTTTTTTTTTTTCTCTTTTCCTTGTGTTTTTTTTTTTGCCTCTGGCCTTTTCTACACTGCCCGGCCGTTGGTGTGGGGCGCGAGCAGAGTGCGAGCGTCCCTTGGCAACGGACGCTGCTTCCGCTGTGCGTTTCCTTAGCAATAAACACGCTAAGGAGACTGACGCCGCTTTCGCTAGCGTTTCCCAGGAGACAGAGACACTAGCTCTTCAAAAAAGAAAAAAGAGGAAAAAAAGGATACGCGGAGCACGGACGCGGCTCTCGCATACATTTCATTGGAGACTGAGACGCGGCAGCATGGATGTTACTTCCGCGGTGCTGTTTTTGGACTTTAATTAAAAAAATAAAAATAATAATAAGAAAAGAAATAAAGCAAGAAGGAGGACTTTATTAATAAAAATAAGGAGGAAGAAGTGCATTGTTCTCCTACTGTGAAGAAGGAAGAAGTACATTGTTCTCCTACTGTGAAGGTTTTCATCTATAAATTTTGAACAGGTCCGGGAAGGGAAGAATAAATCTCTAGTTAATTGGTATTATTAACTTACATTTTGTGTTCCTTATAATTTGCCTCGGACATGGCACAGGCCAACTTTACAATTGTTCCTCCGCAAGTATTTTGGGCCATGGGTAATTCTCCGCCCATTAAGTGGCAAGAATGGAAGTACTATTTTTTTAATTATTTAGGCGCTATCGACGTAGATAACAAGATGTCTGCAGAACAGAAAAAGAGGATTCTATTGCATTATTTGGGTCCTATGGGTCTGAAAACATATAATAAGATGTCCAAAAACCCTGTAAGTGGCTATATTTGTGCTTGTAATGCCGCGATGCTTGATCTCGACAAGTATTTTGTTCCGAAAGTCTGTATGGGAATTGTCCGTTATAAGTTTTTCCAAAGGAAACAAGAAAAAAATGAGCTGGTGGATGATTACGTTGCGGACTTAAAGAAACTGGCCCTTGACTGTATATTTGTGACAATTCATGACGAACTTATTAGAGATCAAGTTGTCATGCATTGCAGCAATCAATCTATTCAAGAAAGACTTTGGATAAACGGCGATTCTCCTCTGGAACAAATTTTAGCCATAGTAAGGAAAGCCGTTTATCCGAACTAAAATCTACTGGAAAAAATGAGGATGGCATTTATAAAGTGACCTATCGCAAACCTGGAAAGACATTACAGAGCGGGGAAACTGAAAGAAGATGTTACAGATGCGATAACAAAGACCACTTAGCTCACTCCAAGTCGTGTCCAGCGTTAAAATTGAAGTGCAACAAATGTGGAGTGGTGGGCCATTTTGCAAAAGTCTGTAAAACTAAACAGAAAATAGTTAAGAGTATATATGAAGGTGAAAATGTTGTAAAATGTGACATGGAGGAAACGGATCCCAGAGGGATGGATGAGGATAAGAATTTCATCCTTAATATAATGGAGGTAAACACTAAGGAAAAACCCATATGTAACATGGAAATTGGTGGAGTACCTGTTACAATGTATGCTGACTCTGGTTCACCATTCACAATTGTGAATAAGGACATGTGGAACAAGTCTTTCGTGGATAAAATTGGCAAGCAGCTTGCTCCGCCGGACATTCAACCAGAAAGTTACACAGGAGAAAAGATAAACCTGTTAGGTTTTAGGTGGTTGGTATTCTCATTCAAGAACAGGAGCGCAAGAGGTAAATTATATGTGGCCAAAAAAGGGCCGTCTGTTCTAGGTTGGAAGGATCAAGGACAGTTGCAGATGATCCTGGATCCAAATGGTAAAGAAAAGGTTTTAATGGTGAATGAAGAATGCTCTTTGACCTCCTTGATGGAAACTAAATTTCCAAAAGTTTTTAATAAGTGCTTGGGGAAACTTACCGGTTTCGAGCATAAAATTATATTAAAGAGGGAAGCTGTACCAAAAATTCATAAAGTCAGAGCTGTGCCAATTATGATCAGAGAAGAAGTTTCCAAGGAGCTGGAAAAATTAATTTTAACGGATGTGATTGAGCCAATTGAAAGTTCGGAATGGATTTCGCCTGTAGTTATAGCTCGGCGTAGTAACGGAAAAATCAGTTTGTGTGGACTTAAGATATTTAAATAATAATATTCTGATTGATCGGTTTCCTCTACCCAAAATTACGGAAATGGTTTCTAGTCTTGAGGGAGCATGCTGGTTTTCTACCATTGACTTGTCATCTGCGTATCATCAGATTCCCTTATCGGAGGACTCCAAAAGACTAACAGCCTTCATCACACCCTTTGGATGCTTCCAATACAAGAGGATGCCCTTCGGTCTTGCGTCTGCAGCAGCTGTTTTTCAACGTCTTATGCACAAACTTTTTGGGAAAATCAAAGGGGTTATGTGCTTCCAAGACGACATTTTAATTTTTGGAAAGGATAAGGGCATGCATGATGAGCGGTTGGAACATGTGTTGGAAGTGTTAGGTGACAAGGGGTTGACAGTGGAACTGAGTAAGTGCAAATTTGCGAAGAGGAGTGTGGAGTATTTGGGACATGAGATAAGTGGTGAGGGTGTTAGACCTAAGGCTTCTTTGGTGAATGCTATAATTGGGGGTCACCTCCTATGTCTAAGGATGAAGTAAGATCATTTTTGGGCATGGCAGAGTTTTGTGCCAAATGTATTCCGAACTTTGCCAGTAAGGTTTAAAATTTAAGATCTTTGCTCAAAAAGAACTCTCCATTCATGTGGAATGAAGCATGCAACCCTGAGTTTGAAAGTGTGAAAAGGGAGTTAAGCAAGGCTGCATGTTTGGAAAGTTTTGACCCTAAGTTGGATACTTTTGTTACCACGGATGCAAGTAATAAAGGCTTAGGTGCTGTGTTGTCTCAAAAAGATTGTAATGGTAAGGAAGAGATTATACTTTTTGCTTCCAGATCGCTGTCTCCTTCAGAAGAGAAATACTCTGTTATAGAGAAGGAGGCCTTAGCCTGTGCTTGGGCTTTAGAGCACTTCCGAGCATTCGTGTGGGGAAAAGACAAAACCATTTGCTGTGACCACAAACCTTTAATTAAACTTCTTACAAGTGAAGGGAGTGTACTGGCTTCGGCTAGAATCTCAAGGTTGTCTATGCACTTAAAGGATTACATTTATCGCATTGTGTATGTACCAGGCAAGAGTAATGTAATGGCGGATTACCTTTCTAGATTACCTAATTTGTTGGAGAGGTGTGTTGATGACCCGTGGTATGAATGGAGTGTGGCTCTTATACACGAATCTGTAGCCCTGCATTTAATTAAGATAGTTGGAGGAAAGAAATGGAGGTAGATGCTAGTTTACAGTCAGTTTTAAAATACGTTTTAGAAGGATGGCTTAAGAAGGATCTGTTACCTGAACAATTCAGAAGTTTTTGGGAGGTTAGGAACGAACTCACTGTTGTAAACAATGTTCTTTGGAGAGGTGATAGAATAATTCCCCCATCTGGTATAAGGGAAGCAATCTTAGAATTATGTCATGAGGGACATTTTGGCATTTTTAGAACTAAGTCTGTGGTTAAAGAGTTGTTTTGGTGGCCAGGTGTTGATAAATCGGTGGAAAGATTTGTCAGAACTTGTCATGTATGTTCCTCTGCTGACAAGAGTTTGTGTAACCTTAGACCACCTATGCAGCAAGCGTTCATTCCCAGGCAACCATGGGAATATGTCGCTATTGATCTCTTAGGTCCGGTGGGTAGCTCTCAAGAGTTTGTAATAGTCCTTATTGATTTGTTCTCCAAATGGCCAGAAATTGGTAGAAAAAGCAGATACTGTAAGCGTGTTGGAATTTTTGGATAAGGTTTTCCTTGCAGAAGGCACTCCTTCTAAATTGCTGAGTGATAATGGTGTACAGTTTGTCGGATTCTGCAAAAAAGTATTTTCAGAGGGTGGGAATTGAACCTAAAACCACATCTCTGTACAATCCCAGTGGAAATGGCACTGTAGAAAGGTTCAATAGAGTCATTAAAGGTATAATTCAGGGTGCTATGAATGGGGGAGAGGATTGGCACATTGCCATTTTTAAAGCTCTGTGGGCGTATAGGATTACCGAGAACGTGACTATCGGACTCAGCCCGTTCATTATTATGAGGGGAAGAAGCCCGCAAAGCAAACATAACCCTGCTTGGTTGGTTAAGACTGGTATCCAACATTGGTCAGTGGAGAGTGTAAGGGATTGTTTGGGTAGGTCTGTTGAGAAATCGAAGTCTTATTCTGTCAAGCTGCATCATGTTAAGCCTTTTGAAATCAATGTTGGTGATTGGGTTAGAGTTAAGAAACCTTATAAAGTCAAGAAGGGTGAGAGCCAGTACTTTGATCCTGAACGTGTTATGGAAGTTTTGCATAATGCCGTAAAACTGAGTGATGGTAAGGTGTGGAATCTTAAGCGCATTGTTTTACTTAGGAATGGACAGGAATCTGGATGGGGTGAAGTCCACACTAACAGTAAGAGGTGTGAGAAGGGATGGGCTGAATGGTTGGAAGATGAGGTTACGAGTCACGATGCCGCAAAGGCGTCTCCACAAGTACTTGGTGATTGTGTTTTGAGTGAGGAGGAAGATGTGAGTGACTCGATTGCCGAGTCAGAGAATGGGAATGTGAGTTTATCCGAGTGTGCACATCAGTGTGACTCTGTAGAAAGGAAAAGGAAAGTGACGCCTCCTGGTTGGTTGAAGGATTACGTGTTAGGATACTTAGCTGACGTTTCTGATTTTCATGTTTAATTATTTTCTCTTTTTTTTTCTTCTTTGTTTTTTTTCTTTCACATTTTTCTTTCCTTGTTGTAGGAAAAGAAGGGGGATATGTAGTGTGTCATGCTTCCTTGCTGGAATGCTCGTGATGCTGACCTAGGGAGATTCCACGTTCTAGCACGTGCAGTCTCCTGAAGTCAGTTGAGCCTTAGCGTATTCCCTTTTCGGACCTGTTCTTTCCGTTTCTTCTTAACAATAAATGTATACTTCTTACTTGGCCTACAGCGTGTCTTCACTTCAGGGTGGCTCTTCTCATGGACATAGCATTGGCAGATTAGGTTTAACACGCCTAGCTCTCTTTAGGTTAGAGATTAGATTCATCATACCAGGGTATTAGGACATATATTATATCTCATGTCATTTTATGTGTTTGCAAGATGGTGGGGGTCTTTGTATTAATGACTCTCATTCACAATTCTGCTTCTTGCACTGTTCATTATTACCCGTATCACTACAGCCCATGCAACTTATCGTAGATTGCAGTTTTGTTAATAAAACCTATTTAAAACTTTACTGAATCTCCGATTGAGACATGTTGCTCATGTGAGAAAGGGGTAATCTCCTTTTAACCCCGGCACTCCCTGAGACGTTGCACTTTTGAGTCCATGCGTAATGGCTGCCACAAATCGCCTTTTACTGGTTGGGTTTTTGGTGAGGTACTACTTATGAGCCGGAAGGGTTAGTACGACAGTTGCGAATTGTTGTAGGACTGGCATAGTCGCCTACAAACATAAGTACTGTTATCCTTAAACCAGCAATCTTGCCTAGAGTAAGAGTCAAACTACGACGGCCCCAATGATGGTGTTTAGGCACTAATTTATGAATACCCTGACTATCACTGTCTCACACACAACAGGTACGTTAAGTACCGTTATAGCGGGGAGTCCGTCATATTAGGGAAGATCCTCCTCAGCTTAACAGGGAGCACCTAATTAGGCTGTAGGTTGCTCGAGCTCGAACCATTAAAAGGACTTTTCTCCCCACTTGGTGTTCTATCTCTATACCCACTTCACAATATGGCTAATGCCATAGACATTCCTGAGAATGCTAGATAAGCATTAACATTACACCTAGTAGCGCATGGCTTAAGAGAAGAGGGTGGGATGTCACATTCATAGTAGAAGCTAGCGAAGCTTACCAAACAGAAACATTCTACTCTTGGGTCACCTTTCCTAAGGAAAACCAAAGATCATTCACATTACCTACATACAGATTGCAAACGTACCTCAACGGTACCAAGCATACCAGTATCTTGAAATACCGATCACTTATCAAGAACATCATAACTGGTTTAATGGCGCCCTACTACAATACAACCCGTGAGAATAGGTCCCTTAGATAATGAAGGGCCGACCTGTCATATGTTTGGCACATACACACCTCACCCAGATATACAAAATATGCAGGTAGCAAATCTGCGCAATCTATACATTCAGCTGGTAACACTATATAGACGACTTGTTCAGTTTGTAATGTGAACAATGAACACCACTCCAGCGCGTCAGACACCACCAGCATCTGCTGGCTACCAGTTGGCTACTACTGGGATAAATCCACAAACAGTACATTCTATCATGGGTAAAGTACCAACAGAACAAGAGAAAATCGCGTTCTGGATAGCACAGAAAACGAATCAACTGGAAGCTGTGTTTCCCCATACGGGACCACCGGAGAAACATAGAATTCTCACAATGTGCTTGCCTTTTGGGATGGTTCCCTCAGTGGATGACTATGCCACACGGGGTACAGTCTTCGCTGCAATATACACTACCACACATGGTACCCAGACACTTGCCAATTTATCGGAAGTGTTAAAAAAATGTCACAATGAACACAGGGCTGCTCCTGCCCTAGATTTGGGGATGGAATTGATGCGTAACTTCGATGCAGTCTCCTCAGTAATACTCAGTAACATTAAAGAGGAAGGGGTAGTACTAGCTATACGCCAGCGCCTCCGCGAGATTCCACAATTGGACCAGGAGAAACAGCTACTGAATATTATTTCTGACACCTATACTAGCTTAGGACCGGATAGTTTGGGAGCCAAGCCAAAAAAGCCTGAAGTACAGAGTACCACCCAAAGGAAGGTACTAAACAATCACAGGAGGGTTCTAAATAGCGCTGGGATAAACAAAAACTATTTAAAGACAGATGTCAGAAAGCAGATCTTCCACACCTGGAGAACTCCAACAGGAGTTATACTCTCAGAAATAGAGAAAATATAAAAGCTCCTGACAGATATACTGATTCATGTCCCTCCCGTTCCTTTCAGGATGCACCGGATAGACGCAGTGAGGGAGTGGGCTTGTCAGAGTGACCTCCTGACTACGTTAAACAAAGGAAAGACTCATCACAGTCCTCGGACAAAAAAGAAGATAAGTCCCTACAAAAAAGCCACAGTTTAAAAAGAAAAAGGTGGCAGCACTGTCAATTATAAATGCCAGTACACTTGAGAACATTGCTGAAGAACAAGACGTGGGCAGTGACACTGTTAGACAGCGCAGCAGAGGTCACAATATGTCACCAGAGTCTGAAAGATCATCTGGATGTGACAGCAACTAGCGCTTTCATTGAACAGCGTGTCCTCCCACCTGATAGGGTTTATGATTTAAACATTCAAATTAAGGGGGACATACAATGCACTGTTAGTGTAATATTCTAGGATGAACTTAGTTGTGATATCCTACTGGCTGAAAGGGACTGGCCACCTGAGCATGGCTGTAAGCTCCCACATGGGGAAGATGTAATTTTGCCTTCTTTCTCTGATCTTGTTCCAGAAGCGCTAAAACAAGTTTACGCTGTCGACTGGGCTTTAGCGCAGGCACCTGCACTATACTGCAACCATGTAGGTTGGGACAAGGATTCTCCTTGTCATGTAATACCTATTAGGTCTACACCCCAGCCTCAACCACTATATCCTGTTAAACACGAGGCAAAAGCTCCAGTGAGGTAGATCCTCACTCAGCTCGAGTACCAGGGAGTAATTGAGCCTTGCGTCTCTGCAATGAATAATCCATTATTCCCCGTTGCAAAACCTGACCATACTTACAGAATAGTCTTAGATTACAGACACTTAAACAGTAATACAGGCACATACGCTATACAAAATTCATAGCACTGCACTAATTAACAATATAGTGCGTAAAAAGTACAAAACAACCTTGGATATTTCCAACGTGTTTTTCTGCCAAAACTTAGCACACGAAAGTGGGACCCTGAGTGCATTCTCATTTGGCTCACATAAACGCTCCTGCTGTTTTTCCCCAAGGCTACAAGAACTGCTCAGGGCTCTTCTCAGTCCATGTAACATAAATATTACATGATATTGATCCTGAGGCGTTGTCCTATGCAGATGACATTTATCTCACAGATGACGACCTCAACATTCATATTGCAAGGTTCGATAGGATCATTTTAGGATTCGCAGCCCTTGGTTACAAACGTAACTTTAGGAAAACTAAAATAGCCTTTCTCAGCGTGTTGTTCCTGGGATATGAGCTATCAAACGAGGGCAGGAGCCTGGCCCTGCACTTTCTAGAAAAATTTGCTCAGCTCCAACCACCAAATATTATTAAGAAACTACAGTCCCTACTTGGTTTCTTTAACTTTGGCAGAACTTACTTTCCTGACTATGCACAACGTATCAAGCCGCTTTATGACATAATAGGTCCTGATTTTTCTAGCAGACACCGGACAGTTGAACATCCTTATGGAATTTCAACAGGACATGCTAGAAGTAAAACACTTACACACCCGTGACAACAAAACAAACTTGGTCATCAGAATAATTGCTGGTGCCATTGGGTTCACTTATGTCACCTTTAACAAATGTGACGCGGTGCCTATAGCATATAAATCACATTTATACTCTAATGCAGAACAACGTTTTGCACCTACAGAATTATTTTAAACTGCATTTCAGATGTCATTAAGGAGAGGCCACAGCATTATAGTCGTTACCCCGGTGCCAGCCTTAGAGGCCGTCGCCAAAGCAAGCGTTTCTAACGCTAAAGCATTACATCCACGCTGGTTTCAGTGGGAATCCTTCCTGACTGCCACCGATGTTGATTACATCTTTGGTACAAAACTTCAGACACAAGAATTTCTCGAATATGAACAGTTTGCCTCTTGACAGATAACATGCTGTCAATTACACTGATGGTTCAGCACAACCAGCTGTAGGTATCAAAGATCAATACTCAGCTGCTTGCGCAGCCGTGAACGGAGTGATGAAGGTTGGTGTATTCCACCCTCATAATACCTACACGCAGACCCTCTGGGACAGCACAACTCACCTGGCTAAACTCAAAGCCTGTACCTTTGCGGTACAACACACAGAGACAGGACTACTGACTTTAATTGATTGTCTGTGACTCGTACTACTGCGTCCAGACCTACAATGATTACCTTAATCATTGGCGATTGAACAGGTTTAGAGATTCCAAAGGGAACACCATAAAACACAGAACTCTGTGAGGGAGGGTGGCTGATCTTAAGGATAAGCTACCTTGTGTCCATGTAGTACATACATTGGGCCACCAACGTGTAGGAGTACACGTTATTGGCAACACTGTGGCTGATGAAGCAACCAAATCTGCAGTAGCTACGGCTTCTGTGGCTGCAGTGATTGTTCTCAGACAAGATTGGATAATGAAATTCTGACTGCCGTGAAAGCTTCGGCTGAAGGCAAGCCTTTTCCAAAAGAAGACCTTAAAAAATACTCTTATCACATTAGTGCACAGAATATTGCTTATGCAACCCTCCCTGTGGTTGGTGATTGAGTGATCCCCAATCAGGATCAGAGATTAGATCTCATCAAAGCAGCGCATGAGGTTGTTGCATCTGCTCATGCTGGTGTTTCGGCCACAGTAACACTCTTACAGAAACGATTCTGGTGGCTAGGTCTATACAAACAGACAAAACAATACGTCCTTTTTTGTGACATGTTCCATCAAATAAAGGGCTCCCATATCAAACGCCCACCACAGACATCCCTCTTAGTGTCCAACAGGCCACTACAATGTGTGTACCTGGACCATTGCGGTCTGCTCCAACCAGACGGTGCATACAAATACATCTTAGTCGCTGTAAAAAAAAAATCCAGATTCCTGTGGGTATGGGCTCAGCGGTCGGTTGACCCTCGAACTGTTATAAAAGACTTGCTGATCTTTATCAGTGCATATGCGGTTGCAGCAGGGCCCTGCCTATGCCTCTAAGGCATTCAGGGACACCATGGGGACGATGGGTGTTGAACTCCATTATTCCTTACCATACCAAAACAAAGGAAATTGGGTCATGGAGAGGAGGAATCGAGATCTAAAGCAGTCCTTTACAGCAAGGGTATTCGGTTCAGGCCGCAGTTGGCTTCGTCACCCATATGGGGTGCAGAAAGCACTGAATAATCTGTCAAGAAGGTCCTTGGGGGGGACGCACTCCTTATGACTTCTCTTTGGGATACCTATGTTTGTCCCTGGTCTAGATGGCCCTGGTTTGGTGGCAGCAGATACACCTTTTGACATATATGAAACTCTCACTGTCTTACAGGAGCTTCAGAAATTCCATGATGATAAATCATCCGCCAGTGCTGCCACCTTAGGAATAAGGGATTTGCCAACAACATCTGCTGGCTGGATTTCTCAAGTTGGGGATCTGGCTCTTGAGAAGATTGCTGTGAAGAAGGAAATCGGTCCATCCTACAGAGCACCGGTCCCAGTCCTGGGAATATAAAGTAAAAGAACTGTCATTCTACCACTGCTGCCTGATTCCAAAGCAAACAGATTAGTCTATATTGACAACATCAAACTACATCATGTGGCCGATCCTGCAGAGTAGACCCAGAGGTCTCTTGGGTAGTTCCCGGTCCCCTCTAACTACCCAACAGGACATACCTCTTCAAAGAAGAAATGACAATGCTTCTAGCTACGCAAGCATGTCCAATGATGCTACTATGCCTCCTCAAGCATGGGGAGGGCGGAAAATGAGCTCCTGCTGATTCCAGTTCCCACTTGAACGACAGCACCTGTCCAAGATGTGGCTGCTTTCTATTCCAACACAACACAAACTGATAAGATCGGCTACTATGAGCCTCCACGTGAAGTGGATCCATCCACCGGTAATGCACCTACTCCTGCGTTTGCAGAGGCTGCTTCTGGTTACTTCATCGACATTATTGACTTTTCTTCAACTTCATCCACTCCTGCGATTGAAACTGTTTCACGTAAGCTGTATATATGGCTTAAAAATAATTATCTAATTCACCCATGGAACTATCTATGGTTATTGTTTGCATTGTTTCTATGGATTGTTTTTGTGACTGTTTTGTTTTCTTCCTGCTCATAAATGGTCATTACCTTCCTGAACGCTCCTCCATCAAGCCTGTGAATGAAGTCTTAACTCCATACCTTTCCTCACATAAGGTCCGTAGAGACTTGTCTCCTGTGAACATTTCAGCTGTGACAATTCTCATGGGATTTTGTGGGATAAAGTTCCATTCGATACAAACGGGCCTACTGAGGTCATTCGAATTCCATATGTCTTCAAAATATCTATGATTGATGTAATTACACCTGGTTGTTGTATCCGATGATTGGGATGTTCAGACAGTTGATTCAATGTGAACTGAACTGAAATGAAAGACTATGCAGTATATGAAAGTGATGATGTGTATTCTAACACAAAGAATTATGGGGAAATGTTCTGCTATAACAACTGGGGACATTATTGCCTGCACCGTGCCACTAGATATAGACCAGTATTTAATTACACACAGTGGGAACACTGTTCAACACCGCCCGTGGGGAGCCCGAAACATTATGCGGACAAATTCACATATTTTCTGGGCATGACACAAAAAAATGCAGAGTCGTATTATTTCAAGTTACCTCCTTCACAAATTAGGACAATTTTGCTAACAAATACAAAGTTAATATATTCAGATTCCTTTGTTTTCCGTCTTGCAGTTGAAGTTTATGAATACTGGAAGAACACTATTGATGTAAAAAGTGTATGGGGAACACAAGTTTGGCAAATACAGGGTAGGGAAGCTTTATTTAGAGCATGCCTTATTCCTGTGCAAGTGATCTTTCTGAATGACACCATTCAACAAACATCCTGTCTGGGGTTAGCAAAAATGAAGGAAATAAATGTGCCCAGTATCCCCACACCAGCAAAATGTAATAACTGGCAATCCTTCCTGAATGTCACTGAGGAAGAACTAGATGCAAAGGTTCAGGCTGGTGCCTACAACTCTTCGCTTTCCAGCCCTGGCGGGTGGGTAGCATGGCCAATAGACACACATGGGTGTTGGGCACGTTTTGTGAATTCTTCAGGGGGTTTCAAAACTAGCCGCTTTGTCTCGGGTCAACACACGGGTATAGTTACAACATACAGTGTGTGTAAACTGTGCTAACAGTGGGTACAGACTAACATGTCAGCCGCAGTTAAGGAACATCTTAACACTCTTTCTGAAGACATAGACCTGCTGGACTTCTTGTTAGGTCCGAGAAAGCCATGCTCTAGAAGATTCATCTATGCCATATATGAGACCAGGCAGCTTTCGCAGATAGAAGCTGCTGCACGTTTAAGGCAGATAGATAAGGAAAATTTAGAAAAGGCTTTAGCTGTTGTTGTCAATGGCATGAACACTCTGTCCAACAGGATTTAATCCCTAACAAACATAGGCCCTCATTCTGACCCTGGCGGTCGGTGATAAAGCGGCGGCCAACCCGCCAACAGGCCGGCGGTCCAAAATATGCAATTCTGACCCTGGCGGGAACCGCCAACACAGCCCGCCGCATTAACACTCCGACCGCCACGGCGGAACAAACAAACAGCGCAGCGGTCACCGCCAACAGCCAGGCGGCAGACAATGTACCGCCCACACTATCACGACCCACCAATCCGCCACCTTTTCCGGGGCGGGAGCACCGCCGATAAAAACACGGCAGAAACAGACTACGAACGGGAAAACGCTCACCTCTACGCACTCCACGCGAGATTCCGGCAGTATGGAACCCGAGTTACAGGTCATCCCTGCACTCCTATACCTACTCCTGTACCAGGAGCAAGCCCGGCGGCGCGGAAGACATCGGTGAGTACTGCACCTACGACACAGGGGAGGGAAAAGATTACCGGCACACACACACCCACCCACACCCACTACAACACACACATCAATGAATTCCCACAGATCACTGTCACAACCCACAAACCCCCCCCTCCGAAATAATGCAAAGACCAAAAGAAGAGATCTTAAACGGGCAGATATATTGAAAAATGGACAGCAGTAATCCTAATAAATAAATAAACTATGTTCAAAATATATACATCTACTATATGTAGTCCTACCACTGTCCGTGGACCACAGGGGTCCTGAGCAAAGGGGCAAGGCCCAGTCCCACGACAAGAACTCCACGGAGAGAACACTGCAGGGGCATCAGAAAGAAAAAAGGATAGGCACCTCAGGGGGGAAGGGAAGGGGGGGCACCTCAGCCACTTGAGTACACGACGCCAGATCCACTAGGGGACTCCATGACCACTGGCCCATCCTGGGGAGTGCAAAGCCACAGTCCATACAGTCCATACAGTGGGTGGCCTGCCCACTGGGCCATCCTGGGGAGTGCAAAGCCACAGTCCATACAGTGGGTGGCCTGCCCACTGGGCCATCCTGGGGAGTGCAAAGCCACAGTCCGTACAGTCCATACAGTGGGTGGCCTGCCCATTGGGCCATCCTGGGGAGTGCAAAGCCACAGTCCATACAGTGGGTGGCCTGCCCACTGGGCCATCCTGGGGAGTGCAAAGCCACAGTCCATACAGTGGGTGGCCTGCCCACTGGGCCATCCTGGGGAGTGCAAAGCCACAGTCCGTACAGTCCATACAGTGGGTGGCCTGCCCACTGGGCCATCCTGGGGAGTGCAAAGCCACAGTCCATACAGTCCATACAGTGGGTGGCCTGCCCACTGGGCCATCCTGGGGAGTGCAAAGCCACAGTCCATACAGTGGGTGGCCTGCCCACTGGGCCATCCTGGGGAGTGCAAAGCCACAGTCCATACAGTGGGTGGCCTGCCCACTGGGCCATCCTGGGGAGTGCAAAGCCACAGTCCAAACAGTCCATAACAGACTCCACTGCCCCTGGAGGAGGCATGTTGGCCAGAGGACATCCTGCAGCCCTGCCCGAGACAGATCCTGCCCTGCCACGTCTGCCAAAGGGCCAGCGGTTCTTGGCTTGAAGGGCCCAGTTCAGCGGTTCTTGCCTTGAAGGGCCCAGTTCAGCGGTTCTTGGCTTGAAGGGCCCAGTTCAGCGGTTCTTGAGACGGCGGTCCCAAGCGGAGCGGTGCTGGAGACGGCGGGGCCCAGTTCAGCGGTTCTTGCCTTGAAGGGCCCAGTTCAGCGGTTCTTGCCTTGAAGGGCCCAGTTCAGCGGTTCTTGCCTTGAAGGGCCCAGTTCAGCGGTTCTTGCCTTGAAGGGCCCAGTTCAGCGGTTCTTGAGACGGCGGTCCCCAGCGGAGCGGTGCTGGAGACGGCGGGGGCCAGTTCAGCGGTTCTTGCCTTGAAGGGCCCAGTTCAGCGGTTCTTGCCTTGAAGGGCCCAGTTCAGCGGTTCTTGAGACGGCGGTCCCCAGCGGAGCGGTGCTGGAGACGGCGGGGCCCAGTTCAGCGGTTCTTGCCTTGAAGGGCCCAGTTCAGCGGTTCTTGCCTTGAAGGGCCCAGTTCAGCGGTTCTTGAGACGGCGGTCCCCAGCGGAGCGGTGCTGGAGACGGCGGGGCCCAGTTCAGCGGTTCTTGCCTTGAAGGGCCCAGTTCAGCGGTTCTTGGCTTGAAGGGCCCAGTTCAGCGGTTCTTGAGACGGCGGTCCCCAGCGGAGCGGTGCTGGAGACGGCGGCCATTCTATGGCCAACTGCTCATTGCCTGGTGGTGCCCTCCTGGGCAGCGGGGATGGTGCTCCTTCAATGCCCACCTGGGCTGTGGGTGGTGGGGCCCTCCTGGCCAGCTGGGCTGTGTCCTCCCTGGGCAGCGGCTATGGGGGTGGTGGGCTCTCCCTGGGCAGCTGTGCCGGTTCCTCCCTGGGCAGCGGCTATGGGGGTGGTGGGCTCTCCCTAGGCAGCTGTGACAGTTCCTCCCTGGGCAGCGGCTATGGGGGTTGTGGGCTCCTCCTGGGCAGCTGTGACGGGTCCTCCATGGGCAGCAGGCCTGCTGCCTGACTTCTCCGCCTTGTTGCCCTTGCCCTCCTTAGTCGGGAATCTGTGGCCCTTTCCTCCCTTTGGAGCTGTGGCTGTTGACGGTGGCTGGCTAGTGTCCTGGGGGGATATAGAACCCGGGCTCCTGCGGCGGCCCTTCCACCTTCTGCTCCTCTTCCCAGGGGGTGGGCTGGCTGTCCCCTTGCTGCTGGGCGAAGATCCAGACCTGCGGGCTGGTGGGCTCCAATACCCCTGCACCCTTGTCAAGGGGGCTGCAGGGCTGGTGGTGGCTGAGGTGCTCTTCTTACCCCGACGAGAAGGAGGGGGGGGGCTCAGGGTCAGGAAAGAAGGTAGCAGTAGAGAGATAGATTTTCTTGGGACAATGGAGAGTGGTAGGTACAGTGGGTATGGGAGTGGAGGGAGAGGATGTGGTTGTAGGCGAAACAAGTTTGCTGTCTTTGGGTGCAGGTGCAGGAGCGGGAGGCTGTCGTGAGGTGGATGGCTGTTGGGTGGGTGGGTGGCTGCGTTTGTGTGGTGTGGAAGAGGGGGTGACAGACACAGTGGGAGAGGACACAGGGGACGTGTAAATGGCAGTGGGGGTGGTGACTGCACGTGTGCGGACTGTACTGGAGGGTGTGCTGGTGATGGAAACACTGGCTGATGGTGAGGTGAATGAAGGTGTGAGTGTAGACGTCACAGGGAGGGAGGAGGGAGACGAGGAGGTGGGGGTCACAGAGGTGGTAGTGACTGTTGGCATGTCTGCATCGGAATGTTGCTTGTGTGAATGTCTGCGTGATCTGTGGTGCTTATGTTTGGATGAGCTGCTCTTGGGTGTTGAGGTGTGTGCAGGCTGGTCTGATGGTGTGGGTGGGACAGGCAGAGGAACAGGAGACTGGGAGGAGGGAGTTAGTAGAGGGAGGCAGGAGACAGGGACAATGGCTGCCGTCAGTGCTGAGGCCAGAGCCTGGAACGATCGCTGATGGGCAGCCTGACCCGAATGAATGCCCTCCAGGTACGCATTGCTGCGATGAACCTCCCTCTCCACCCCCTGGATGGCATTCAAAAGGGTAGTCTGCCCAACAATGAGCGTTCGGAGGAGGTCAATGACCTCCTCACTGAGGGCAGCGGGGGTAACAGGGGCAGGGCCTGAGGTGCCTGGGGCGAAGGAGATGCCCGGCTTCCTGGCAGAGCGGGCACGGGGCGAACGCTGAGGGGCTGCTGGGAGGGCGGAGATGGTGCGCTGGGTGGCGGCTGTACCTGTAATGGCGGGGGGCACGGATGTTGCCCCCCCGCAAGGGAGCTCCCTTCCGAGGACGTGTCCGTGTCGCTGCAGGGTCCAGTCGTCCCCGTTGTGGAGCTCCCCTCACCCTCCGTCTCACTGGTCCAGTCAGACTCTGTGGCATGGCCCTCCTGGGCCATGTGAGATGCAGCTCCCTCCTGCCCCGATGCCACTTCTCCTCCGCCTGATGATGCTGATGCACACAAGCACAGAAAGACAAACAAAAAGGGGGGGGGGGAGAGAGAAATAAAGAGATTTTGAGTACATGGATCACCGGTACAGTTAGCGGACATGACAGACACAGATGCCCCCTGCACTAAGTTGCGCACTTGGGGTCCGCTACGCATTCCGTGGAACATGCCCTACACGCCTAGAGTTGACAACTGCACCCATGGATGACACGGCCCAGGGATGGCTGTACTGGCACACTACTGAGGGTGGTGGCTGGGGACACAGGGGCTTACGGGGGTGCCCAGCCTACAGATATCGCCCTGGCCTAGGGGGACCCACAGCCCTCCTCCCCCACCCAGACACCTCCACTGCGCGACAACAGAGTAGATTATGCTTGTACTCACCCCCTTGTGTCTGCTGTGCTGCCCTCACGCGCCCATCCAAATCAGGGTAGGCCACCGCCAGGATCCGGAACATCAGGGGGGTCAGTTGACGGCAGGCACCCCGCCTACGTTGGGAGGCCATCCCCAGCAGAGACTCGGCGGTCTTCTTGGTCCCGCGGTGGATGTCCTCCCACCTCTTGCGGCAGTGGGTGCCCCGTCGATGGTGGACCCCCAGGGTCCGGACTTCCTTGGCGATGGCACGCCAAATCCCGATCTTCTCATGGGCGCGGACCTATGTGACACGTACAGGGAGGGAGAAATACCACGTTCAAGTTTGTCTGCATTTTCGTTGCCAGTGGCCCAACGCCCCCCATCCCCGCCATGCCCCCCGCCAGGCCCAACATGCCCCCCATCCCCGCCAGGCCCCCCGCCATGCCCCCGCCAGGCCCAACATGCCCCCCATCCCCGCCAGGCCCCCCGCCATGCCCCCCGCCAGGCCCAACATGCCCCCCATCCCCGCCAGGCCCCCCGCCATGCCCGCCGCCAGGCCCAACATGCCCCCCATCCCCGCCAGGCCCCCCGCCATGCCCCCCGCCAGGCCCAACATGCCCCCCATCCCCGCCAGGCCCCCCGCCATGCCCGCCGCCAGGCCCAACATGCCCCCCATCCCCGCCATGCCCCCCGCCAGGCCCAACATGCCCCCCATCCCCGCCAGGCCCCCCGCCAGGCCCAACATGCCCCCCATCCCCGCCAGGCCCCCCGCCATGCCCGCCGCCAGGCCCAACATGCCCCCCATCCCCGCCAGGCCCCCGCCATGCCCCCCGCCAGGCCCAACATGCCCCCCATCCCCGCCAGGCCCCCCGCCATGCCCGCCGCCAGGCCCAACATGCCCCCCATCCCCGCCAGGCCCCCCGCCAGGCCCAACATGCCCCCCATCCCCGCCAGGCCCCCTGCCAGGTCCCCAAGCCAGCCAGTGGCCCCAAATTCATATTGAATTAAACTCACTTGTTGGTCTGGAGGACCGTAGAGTAGCGCATACTGGGGGAGGACCCCATCCACAAATTTCTCCAACTCTTCTCCAGTGAAGGCAGGGGCCCTTTCCCCAGGCGCAGCAGCCATTGTCCCTTCCAGACCGAGGTCACAGCAACACTTGCAGTATAGGTCCTCTCCTGTGAAAGTTCAAGTCGCGAGTGAATAAGTAGATACAAAATGGCGGTCACGCCCGCGGCGGTGCGTACCGCGGCGGTGCGTACCGCCGGCGCCCTTCGCCATTGGCTCCTGAAACCCATAGGCTTCAATGTTAACCAATGCGGCTTTGCGCCGCGGTCTTCGACCGCCGCGGTGTGCCACGCCAGCGCATTGACCTCGCATCCCATTGTCACTTCACAGGTCAGGCAGCCGCCATTTCGAGGGTCCACATGGCTCAATTTCAACTGCGTCACACAGGCCTAGGCCTTGCATAGCCACTCATACACGCCATTCACTGCATAGAGAATCGTTTACTGTGCAAGCTGTGAGTACGTACCTGTGGGTTGCTTGACTGTGTGCTCCATGTTGTCCTTCCTAGGCACCGTCTGCTGGGTTTGGCGAGGAGACGGATGAATCCTCCTGTGTACAGGCCGCTGGTGGACCTGTCGACAATGGAAGCACGCCACATTATCCTGACCTACCGGCTTGACCGTGCCACTATACATGAACTGTGTGCCCAGCTGGAGCCCGACCTGATGGTCCCCATCCGCCAACCGACAGGGATTCCCCCTCTGGTGCAGGTCCTGTCAGTACTCCAGTTCTTGGCAAGTGGGTCATTTCAGACAACAGTGGGAATTGCTTCTGGGATGTCTCAGCCCATGTTTTCGAAGGTGTTATCCAGAGTGTTGTCTGCCCTGATGAAATACATGAGGAGCTACATCCTTTTCCCTGAGGTGGGCGAATTGGCTACAGTGAAAGGTGATTTCTATGCCCTTGGACATATTCCCAACGTCATTTGTGCCATTGATGGGACCCATGTGGCTTTGGTTCCCCCAAGAGACAGGGAGCAGGTGTACAGGAACAGAAAAAGTTACCATTCCATGAACATCCAGGTGGTGTGTTTGGCTGACCAGTACATCTCGCATGTAAATGCCAAATTCCCTGGGTCAGTGCATGACGCCTACATCCTAAGGAATAGCAGCATCCCTTACGTGATGGAACAGCTAGAGAGACACCGTGTATGGCTATTGGGGGACTCTGGGTATCCCAACCTGTCGTGGCTACTGACCCCAGTAAGGAATCCCCGGACCAGGGCAGAGGAACGGTACAATGAGGCCCATGGGCGTACTAGGAGGGTGATCGAACGCACCTTCGGCCTCCTAAAGGCCAGGTTTCGGTGCCTGCATATGACAGGTGGATCCCTAATGTACTCACCTAAGAAGGTGTGTCACATCATCGTGGCCTGCTGCATGCTTCACAACCTGGCTTTGCGCCGCCAGGTGCCTTTCCTGCAGGAGGATGGTCGAGACGGTGGTGTTGTGGCAGCTGTGGAACCTGTGGAGAGTGAAGAGGAGGAAGACGACGGGGATGAAACAGACAACAGGGACAGAATCATTGAACAGTACTTCCAATAGGACAAAGGTAAAAATTCAAACATAATTTAGTAAATGTAAACTACTCTCCTGCATCTCTGCTGCCTGTCTATTTGCACCAGTGTATGATGACTGAGTTGTGGCTTTTCCCTCCCTATTTCAGATCTGGGGTCCCCACTACGAGTCCTGTGCTTCGTTTCCCCATGGACTACAGCTTTGTGGCAGCTGTTTGTTGACTTCACTATGTACAAGGACATATTTGCACTGTCATGTCAATTACAATATTTTGAAATCACAGCCAGACTCCAGATAGTTTTGTGCAAAATAGGTGTTTATTTCAGTGCTCAAAATGGGATGGGTGGTTTCAAGTGGGTGGGGGCTATGGTGAAGGAATGTCCATGGCAGAGTCCAGAGTAACAGTCACACAGGTGCATTGTCCATAGGCCTGTGGAGAGATGGAGCATGGGCAGTTCAAGGATGGACAGGGTGACAATGTGGGACAGTGGGATGACATCAGGTGGTATCCTTTGCTGGCGGGGGTCTTGACATCCTACTCTGTCTTCTTGCGAGATCTCCGGGCCCTCTTGCGGGGTGGTTCTTCTCCTGCAGGAGGTGGGGGTCTGGTGGGCTGCTGTTGTGCGGGGGCCTCTTGACCACTAGCGCCGGCGGAGGTGGTTGGCTGTTCTTGGTCCAGGCTAGTGGCAGGGGCCCTTTGTTGTTGTTGAGTGTCCGTCCTGGTGTTGATGAGTTCCTGCAGCAGCCCTACCATGGTAACCAGGGTGGAGGTGAGGGCTCTGATGTCCTCCCTGTACCCCCGATAGTGTTCCTCCTGCAGTACCTGGATCTCCTGGAACCTGGCCAGTACCGTCGCCATCGTCTCCTGGGAGCGGTTGTATGCTCCCATGATGGTGGTGAGGGCCTCGTGGAGAGTGGGTTCCCTGGGCCCGTCCCCCCCCTGTCGCACAGCTGCCCTCCGAGTTGCCCTGTTTCCCTGGGCCTCTGCCCCCTGGCCGGTGTGCCCACTACCACTGCCCCCAGGTCCCTGTTGTTGTTGGGGTGGTGGGTTATCCTGGGTGCCCTGTAGTGGTAGACACACCGCAGATTGACGCGCCCTGGAGACAGAGGCATGGGCCCGCTGGGTGGGAGCTGTGCTGGTGTTCCCAGAGGGGTTTGGGTCTGTAGTGGCCTGTGGCTGTCTGAGGGGAACCGACTGTCCAGAGGTCCCCGATGGTCCGGGCTGGTCATCAGTGTCCAGGTCGACAGAGCTGCTGTCATCGCTGACGGCCTCTTGGGTGGGGGTTGTGGAGAATTCTGGGCCCTCCGTGGCGGTGTGTTGGCGGTCGGGTCCTGCAGGGGTATAGAGGTATGGTTATAGTTTCAATGTGTGCCATATGGGTGTATATGTGGGTTCCCGTGTCCCCAAGTGCTGGCATTCGTGTGTGGGGGCTTTGGTGAGGGTGGCTTGTGGGGGGGATGTGTATATGCATTGGGCATGCTTTGGTGATGGGTGTCCATGCTTAGTGGACGCATGCAGGCCTAGGTTTTGGGATGTGTGGGTTGTGATGGTGAGACATTGGCAGGGAATAGGTGTGCTGGGGGTGGGGGTGAGGATGGTGGTGGGGGTGGGGGTGAGGATGGGGGTGGGGGTGAGGGTGGGGTTCGAGGATGGGGGTGAGGGTTGGGGTATGATTTGGCATGCAGGTGGGGGGGAAGCAGTATTGAAGCTTCAACTTACCAGAATCCATTCCTCCGCCGACTCCTGCGAGGCCGTCAGGATGCAGGATGTTCAAGACTTCCTCCTCCCATGTTGTAAATTGTGGGGGTTGAGGTGGAGGTCCTCCGCCAGTCTTCTGCACGGCGATGTTGTGCCTGGATACCATGGAACGCACCTTCCCCCGTAGGTCGTTCCATCGCTTCCTGATGTCTTCCCGATTTCTGGGGTGCTGTCCCACAGCGTTGACCCTGTCGACAATCCTCTGCCATAGCTCTGTCCTCCGGGCAATGCTGGTGTATTGGACCTGTGTGCCGAAGAGCTGGGGCTCTACCCGAACGATTTCCTCCACCATGACCCTGAGTTCTTCGTCTGAGAAGCGGGGGTGTCTTTGGGGTGCCATGGAGTGGTGTGTATGATGTGTGGGGTGGAGTATGTGTAGTTAAGTGTGTTGAGTGTGGTGGTGTGTGTTGTTTTGTGTGTGGTTATTGTGTGGTTGATGGTGTAGTGTGCCTCTGTGTGATGGTGTTCTGTGATCGCTGCTGTGTCTCTCAGTGCTTCTTTTTGGATTTTGGTCGAAGGGGTTTGTGGGTGATGTGGGTGTGTGTTTTATATTGTATTGTGTGTGTGGGAGTGGTGTGTGTATGTGTATCAGGTGTGTGGAATTCAAATCGTCCAATGTGGCTGAGGTTTGTTCGTTTGTGTGTATTCTGACCGCGGCGGGGTGTACCGCCAATGGAAAACCGCGTTTGAAAGACCGCCGCGTGGATTCGTGGGTCGTAATGGCATGGGCGTATTTCTGTTGGCGTGACGGTGGAGGTTTGGTCGCCTCCACTTTTCCGCCGACCGCTGGTCTGGCGGTCTGTTGTGGCTGTCGGATTTTCGGAGGTTTGGCTGCTGCGGGTCAGAATGACCGTGGCGGATTACCGCGACCGCAGCGGAATTATGGAGGATTTCTGACCGGCGGTAGGCGCCTTTTACCGCCGAGGTCAGAATGACCACCATAGTGTCATCTGCGATTGATATCATTCAGATACACATGTCCCTATTATATCATGGACAAATTCAGCTGCGCTCCATCATGCAGTTAGGTTGGACATTACAAACATTTTAAAAAGGCAATGTTCCATAGAAGTATATTAACGGTAGTGACTTGTTTGCTGCTTTTAATTTATCTAAGGAACAACAGACAATGGCTAAAAGGGAAACAAGTTTCACCTTGCTTCATATAGAAAGGTTAGAAAAGTTGCCTTTTACGGTTGCAGAAAGTCCATCAATGGTACAGCTTTTTACTTGGCATTATTAATCTGCCCATTTCCACTTTTCAGTTTTTGCAATGCCTGAAACATCTTGCTGTGGGAAGATGGTGCCTCTTCGAAAATTTACCTACAGTGTGCCTTGCCATTCCGCCAGTGCCTCCTGTGGACCAAGAACTGCTGATATTCCTGATGAGGGTTCACTCAAGGTCATGCCCCTTGAGACTAAGGCTGATTCGCGAGGTCACTTATGAGCCGTCCTTGATGAATGATCTGGCTCTCTTTGGCACTGTGGAGTGTACCGCCCCTGCACGGGGTCCTGCACAAGAGACTGACAGACACTACTGCTCCGTGGATCCATCTGCCTATCCTGTCATCGATCTAACATCTGACGATGTGGCCTCCTTTCTGAGGGCCTTTCCCTTTAATGACTTCGAAGACTGTCTTCAAGATCATGACTACTGTTAAATAAGATCAATGATTGGCTTATAATACTAAATTCAAAAATTGCCTCTTAACTTTGGCCTGCTGTGCTTGTCATGGTCGACATTATATCTCTTTGTATGTTTTTTTAGTTATTTTTTTTTAACATGTTTTTAATTACCATTTTTTAGCTTGTTTTAGTCCAGAGCACTATTTAGCTTGGACTCACTCACCTTCGGTGGCGTCATCCTATGGCGTCATACTTGTTACGGCAATGGGGAGGGTGTAGTGAATCCTATCTTGTTTTAATGGGAAGCAGGAGTTAGCCTAGGTCTTTGACTTGTAGACTCATGCCTCCGTCACCCAGTTCCTTTTAGTCTACTTATTTTGCTAGGTTTTAGTGCATTTATTTAATTATATTTTTCAAGATGGCTGCGTTGTTTCTAGTTAGGCCAGTGTTTTAGTTTCATGTTATCAGTGCCACTGCGATAAGGCGTCACTATCAAGTGACAAAAGATAAACAAGCTGTAGGTATTCACTTTAGGTACTTTCCCTCTTTGCACTTTCAAGGAATTGTTTATATAAATTGCCATCCCAAGCATAACTTATCTGTTGGTTGGGAACAGACCTACGTCAGGGGTCTGACTAGATCTCACACAGATAGTCAGAGGGATTCCGAGCAGATGCCATCGATGCTGCACGTCGCCTTGACGCTGACCCAATCTTCGTGTCCCTACAGAGTCTGATCTAGAGACCTCATTCCAAGGTAACGAGGGTTGGGGGACTCTTCTCATGGACATGGCATCAGCAGATTAGATTTAACACACTTCGCTCTCTTTTGGTTAGAGAATAGGTTCAACATACTAGGGTCATATCTCATGTCATTTTATGTTATTTCAAGATGGTGGGGGTCTTTGTATTAATAACTCATGTTCACAATTCTGCTTCTTGGACTGTTCATTGTCTTAATTATCACAGCCCATGCAACTTATCGTAGATTGCAGTTTTGTTAGTAAAACCTATTGAAAACTTTACAGCATCTCATTCATTGCCTGTGTTTGATTGAGACATGTTGTTCATGTGAGAAAGGGGTAATCTCTGTTTAACCACGACACTCCCTGAGATGTCTCACTTTTGAGTCCATGTGTAAAGGCTGCCACAAATCACCTTTTAATGTTTGGGTTTTTGGTGAGGTACTGCTTGCGAGTCGGTAGGGTTGGGACGACACTTGCGACTTGTTGTAGTACTGGCATAGTCACCTACAAACATAAATACTGTCATCCTTAAATGAACAGTCTTGCCTAGAGCAAGAGTCAAACTACGATCGTGTTTTTTTATTATTACCGATGATGGGGAAAAGAAGATATATATATGGTCTCCAACCTCCTTAATGAATCGGAAGCCATGCGACCCATGTTAAGGTATAATTCCACTCACCGACTTCAGTCTCCTTGAGAGAGTGGAACCGCTGTGGATGTTTTTGCTGAGCAGAGGTGTGAGTGGAACCTTGGCGCCTGTTGTGACTGTTTGGAGATAGTGAGCCGTGAGAGAGGTGTGCTCTTGTTGCAGTCTGCTTGCAAAAGGATGACATCATGAGCGTGTGACGTTCCATCCAGCGTGATTGTATAAAGCTAGGAGAATGTGAATGTTGGAATCGAGCAGCTTTGTTGCAACAGCGCTTCTCACGGTCATTTGTGATGAATCCTTCTCACGCGGATCACTTGGCAAAAAGTGGTGATCCCCACACCATTAAAATTTTAAATTATCCATTAAATATAATTGAACCATTTACCACCTTTTATAATTTGTAATAAATAAATAGATGGTGTGATACTTTATGGAACTTATTACATTTGGAATAATTTTGCAGTTTAGTCTAGTGTAGGCAGAAAAAAAAAAAAAAAAAAATATATATATATATATATATATATATATATATATATATATATAAAAATAATTATTTTTCAGCGCCATCTTCTTGAAGTTCAATAAAACAATTTATTATTCATCTATATTTTGAGTACTCACAAACGAAGAGTATACTATTTCATGTAATATTATCATTTATTCTTACAGCAAATCTCTAATCAGTAAGATTATTTAGAAGTAGGTTTTTACCCCAGAGTACTTTTAGTGTTTCTAAACAACAGGTAGCAAAGAATTTCATTCAAATATTCAGACATTATGGCAGGCGTTAATATGTCGGAAAATCCTCATTTCCTTTCAGATAAGGGTGGTCTTATTTTGCCATGGAAAAGAATGAAACAGATATTTGATTCACACTTACTTGCGATTGAAAAGAAAAAAATGTCTGCAGTTCGCAAACAAGCTGTATTGTTACATTTCTCCCTTCTATTCCTAAATTATGTATTTGCAAAGTTTGGATGAAATCATCATTGGTCATGGGAAGGGTGAACCAGACAATGTTTTTGACATGTCGCTAATGATTTTGGAGAACCATCTTGGTTCACAGATTAATGTGGCACTGGAAAGGCACACATTTTTCCTGAGAGTGCAGGGAAAACAGGAGAAAATTGGCACATTTGTAGCAGCCTTGAAAACATTAGCTCGTACATGCGAATTTGAACTACTGACAGATTCTCTTGTGAGAGACCAGATTGTCAGGTGCACAAACAGTGTAAAAATACATGAAAAATTATTACCAAAAAATCCCACTTTGAAAGAGACGATGGCTATTGTTGAAGGAATGGTGAGTACTAGTACGTGAGTGCGTGAAATCCGTGATGAAAAAGGCAACACTTTGTGGATGAGTCAGTGAATGAAGTAAGAGGAGTTGATAGGAATGAAGAGAAGGAAGTAGAGAAACATGACAGAATGGAAGAGCAAAGATGGAGATAAAAAGTTTGAGAAGAACTTTTCTCAAAATGATACTCTAATATTAACAAAAAGTGGAGATGTGAGATGTTTTAGATGTGAAAGTGAAGGACATAATTCCAATAGCCCTGGATGCTTCACAAGGTTATCAGTCTCCAAGAGATATGGTAAGAAAGGGCACTATGCCAGGGTGTGTAGGTGGAGTAAACAACATGCTGTGAGTTGTATTGAAAGAGAATTAAAATTTGAAGAAAAACGTATTTTCAGTATAAGGGATTCCATATTTGGAAATGGAAAACTGTAATTACTACCGCCAGAAATAAATCCTGTTGGGTATGGAAGCAAGAAAATACGTTTTTGGTTATTCGATGATTAGAATTAAATTTGATGAGCATGAAACAATTTGGAAGGTCTGTTAAGCACAAAGGGATGATAATCTTTTAGGTTGGAGACATCAAGGGGACAACATTAAATCCAAATTCCGTACAGGAAGTGTTAATAATGGTGAATGACGGATTTTCAGATGAGATAGCTTCTAGGTTTCCTAAAGTATTTGGAACCAATGTCAGCGAGACCGGATCCTCTGGGTTAGCTCCTGTTCCCAATATGTCCACCTCTTGGCAGCTCCAAACTCTACTAGCTATCATAGCACAGAGTTAAAGAATGGCCAATGGGATTTAGGTTGGGAACAGCGGGGAAGGAGACCTGTGGAAGCAAGAGTTAAAAACACAATAGCAAGGTCATTCACATTAATCTTCATGAACTTTGTTTTAATTCTTTATGCTCTAATAACATGAGAGATCAAGAACTGTTCAATAACGTGACCTTTTTATACTCATATGCTCTGAACATTGAACTCTCTCAAGTTAATCCTTAGAATAACAATTACATCACAACAAGAGTCAATGAGTACATTCGTTCCCAAATAATTAACTGCTATATGATTCATGAATGATACTGTAGAATAGGCAAACTGACTAAACTTGTTAGTTTCAAGATTCGATTGCCCAGAAATTATTGCGCACCTTATTGCCAGACTGCGCATCAAGACTCAAGTACCTGGAATGATCGCGCACTCTGCCCATCTGAACTGCAAGGGTTAATTGCCAAGAATGAATCGTGCTCACTGTTGCCGATTCAACCATCAAGATTCAAATGCCTCGAAATGATCGCGCACTCTGCCGAGCCGAACTGCAAGGGTTAATTGCCAAGAATGAATCACGCACACTGTATATCACAAAGCCAAAAACTCAAATGTTTCTAGAAACGGAGTCGGGGGCCTACCCCGACCTCCGTCTTACCGCCCTGCTTGAAGATCAGCAAGATAATGAGGACAGGGCCAGGAAATGTCCAAGTAGGCCTCCAGAACAGAAGCCCAGGAAAATACTGCTGCTCTGCACCGGGACCTCTGAATAGTGAGCACGTGGAGCTGGGCTGAGTTCCTTAAATAGACCCAAACCCCGCCCACAAGCCACACCCAGCCAGGCTGCAGGAAAGGCTTGAAAATGAACAATACATTACGAACAGCATTAATGACATTTCAAGATAAATACCTGCAATGCAAAAGGTTAATATGCAATATCAACACACAATGCATGAATTATTACATTGCATAAGGTTTGTCATTTTGCATTATGTTGCCCATAGAGCGCGCACTGTCCTGGTGTTGACAGATGATTAGGATTACTAAAGAAATTTGAACATAGAATTGTTCTCGAGTAGTGCAATACCATGTGTGTCTAAATTAAGTAAAGTTCCTCATATGATATTAGCACCACTCAAACAAGAATTAAAAAAAATAAATAAAAGAAAGTGGGGTAATTGAGTGCTCAGAGTGTTTGGCACCCGTAGTTCTAGCACCAAAGGATGGGGATAGAGAGATTTGTTTGTCTGTTAACTTGAGAGGGTTAAATAAACACATCTGGCTTGATCGTCAACCATTACCGAATATTTCCGAAGCTTTGGCTTTAATCAGAGATGCTAAGTTATTCAGTGTGATGGACTTGTCCTCTGCTTAATACCAGGTTATGCACCAGCCTGATCTGATTCTAGGCCATTAAAATCATCTATAACCCCTTTGGGAGCATTTAGATTAATCCGGATGCCTTTTGAACTTGTTTATGAAGCAACATGCTTCCACAGAGTCATGAAGCTAGTATTAGAATGCTTGGACCAAGTTTTATTTTTCCAGGATGATATTTTGATTTATGGACAAAACCAATGTGAACATGATAAAATGTTGTGGAAGGTGTTGGGGCGGTTACAGAACGCAGACATGGTGATTAATAAAAAGAAAAGTGTAAGTTCAGGGTAGCCACTGTAACTTATCTGGGGCGCACTATTGCAGGTGAAAGTGTACGTTCAAAATTTGATTTAGTGAACAGTATTGTGGAAGCTCCCAAACAAGAAAACAAAGACCAATTATGGTCATTTCTTGGTTTGGCAGAAATTTGCTAGTGTTTCTCAACAATAGAGGTTGCTACTAAAGAAGGGTGCCCAGTTCAACCGGACTGAAGAATGTGATCAATCTTTCAACAGTATTAAATGCAGCATTGGGAGATTACCAACTTTGGGACGTTTTGATACTCACAGGAAAATAATGTTATTGACTGATGCCAGTCTTAAAGGTTTGGGTGCAGTTTTAGCCCAAAAGCTGAATGGTGAAATGAAGGTGATAGCTTTTGCGTTTCACTCATTAAAAGGTGCAGAAGAACGTTATTCAGTTATTGAACAAGAGGCTTTACCTGTATATTGGGCATTTATCCACTTTAATTATTTTTATTTTTTTTTTTTATTTTTTTTTTTTACCATTTGTGGTAAGATCGGATCATCGGCCACTTACTCGTATGTTCTTATTTAAGGAGATTGAGAACGTATCCCCTAGGATCATGAGGTGGTTAAATGGATTTTCCAGTTATATTTTAACAGTTGAGTATGTGCCTGGAGCAGAGAATGCAAAGGCAGATTGTCTTTCTAGACTGCCTATCAACCAGAGTGAAGATGTGTGTGAAGGAGTAGCTATAGATTGGGTAGGTGAATCAGCCTTGGAGGTAAGTGTGCAGGATAATAACTATTTCAAATTATTTGGAATTTCCTACATTAACGGAACTTATTGTAAATGGATGGCCAAACAAGAAAGATGTAGTAACTAATGCAGAAGGATTTCTTTGTATAAAAGGCAAACTTAGCATTAATGATGGGAAAGTATTGAGGGTGGAACAGGTGGTACCTCCGGATGTTTTGAGGCAGAAGTAAATTAACTTGGCTCATGAAGGACATTTAGGGAGAAATTTGACCAAGGCTTGATTGCGTGAATGGTACTGGTAGCCAAGAATGGATCAAGAAGTAGAAGTGGTGGCAAAGGATTGTTGGCATTGTGGGAATAATGATAAAACAAAGACATCATACAGTTCCTCTGTCACCTGTTGAGGTTCCAGTGGAGCCATGGACTAAACTAGGTCAAACGGCCCTGCTATATCTAGATCTTTTAGCCAATGGTGAACGATATGTTTTGCTGCTGGTAGACTACTCGTCTAAGTTGGTGTTGGTGATCACAAAGTGTGTGGCTACGGTAAACACTGAAATAGTAATCACATTTTTAAAAGGAGAATTTTCACGGTAGGTTGTTCAAAATTTTTTTATAACTGATTATGGGGTGTAATTTGTATCCCAGGTAATGAAATATTTTCTCAAGAAATTGGCAGTAACTTATTTTGAAACAGCCCTTTATTCACCTCAAGCCAATGGTTTGGCAGAGAGTTTGAATAAGATAATAAAAAAATTGTGCACAGCGTGCGCTTTTGAATAAGTCATCCCTGGAAAATGTTGAGAGAAACCTGGTGGGTGCACTTTGTCACCCCTAATAGTGTAACATCTATATCTCCATTTGTTTCACTTAAAGGCAGGAAACCACATTGTAAACTCAATCCTGTGTCGCTAAAAATAAATGTGGACCAAAATGTGGACTTCCCAAATGATGAGCTTGTTTTGCACAGGATGGAACATCAATATAAAAACTCACTATGATGCTAAGAATTGTGCACATGAATCAGTTTCAGGACAGTGGCAGAGTTTTAGTGAAAAGACCTAATCTAATAAAAAAGGACATTCAAAATGTATGGGCCCTTTTGTGATCACTTCTCTTAAAAGGAATGTCACAATTTTAGATTTGGGGGATGTCTGGAGCATATCCAGAATAACAAAATGTAATTATGTTGGTTCAGAAACAATGCTGGAAGAGAGCCATGAGGTGGAGGATTTAAATGATGATAACGAGTTTTTGATAAGAAGAGAGAGCTCTAAACCTACTTGGCACAAGACAAGAAATATGTAATGGGGAAAGTTACAAACTACCAACTCAGTTAACTCATGTAATGGAAGAAATGTATTAAACAAGGGAACCTTCTGGTTTATGCATATTGTGAGTGTACATATATGTAAATAATATGGTTCATTTTCTTTCTGTACACATATTTCCATAATGTTATTTGTTTTCATTGGAAACTTAATATTTTAATATTGAATTTTAACTGTTGTATTCTGAAACGATATCATAAGAGAGGGAGATGTGTTGTGGTTTACACTAGATCACTTGGCTGGAGTGCGGTGACAATCACTTTGAGGTCACAGCATTCCAGGCAGTGTGAAGGTTCTGGGGGAGATTTGAATGTAGGCTGTTATGATTGGTTCGCTGCCTGAGGAGGTTGATGATACATCTACGAACCTAGTAAATATTTGTGAAGAACCTTTGAAATGGAAAGCATATTCTTAACACAGTACTGGCTTTAGACCCGGGTAGACCTCTATTATGAGAACTCAACGGGTGTTTGCACGAGGAAGGTGCGTATAGAGGTGCATTGTACGAGCTCAGCTGACGTTTCAGTATTTGGAAGGCAGTACAGACTGTAGATCAGTACAGAAGTGTGTTAAGAGAACAGGTTCTGTGTTGCACTAGGAAAGTGACTAAGTTGCATCCCGCAAGCTCCAGTGATTTTCCCTCCCCCCCCCCAGTATTTGGCAATAGTGCAAGGGGTTGGTGACCATAGTTGTGCAGCAAGAGCCTTTAGTGGTTGC
This sequence comes from Pleurodeles waltl, assembly GCF_031143425.1. Lineage (NCBI taxonomy): Eukaryota > Metazoa > Chordata > Amphibia > Caudata > Salamandridae > Pleurodeles > Pleurodeles waltl. The sequence goes on from NC_090439.1 coordinate 861,596,667, forward strand.
TTCGCTTCTACAATGTCAGTGGGTGCTGTAGAACCAGAAGGTCATAGACACCCAAAATGTCTGCATGCGGAAGCTATGACTTGCTGTGTGACTAACATGATCTTTCACTCTTGCACGGGCTGACACTACAACAAGGATCACGCCCTTCCACAAATCTTACACACATAATTTAACCGCTCTAGAAACCACTACCCTAAGACCCTTCTCTTTTTTTCTTCATCAGTTACACACTACCCCTCACTAATGGCACACTCCAGTCACTGGTGCCTGACAGTTTAGAAAGCGTTACAGCCTCACTTAAGATGATTCAAAGTACTACTTATGCAAACAACTATAGGGCACGGCCCAGGTATAGCTTATGAACTGTCTCAGCTGCTGTCTGTAGGGGCAGAAGTCACCTGCATGGCTGTGTATAGCTGTGAGACTCCTGCACCCCCACCTTTCATCAAGATCTTTGAGAACATTAATTGTCAATTCACAGATATTTCTAATTCTCGACTGGGCCAGCATGAAATCAAAAACATTCTAAAGACAAGTAAACCGTCATACCAAATAACCCATCGATACACTAACTGCACAGCTCACTTGAAGTACATGCCCCAAACTCATTCAAACTAACCCAAACATTGGCAAAGCCAATGGATCTCAGCAGTGCGAGAGCTATTGGCTTTGGCAATGCCCATTTCTTTTAGCAATGTTGTGTAGCTGCATCATAGTGCTTTATTCCCTGACTCTCAACCATGTTGAAAAGCAGCCATGCTGCTCTACAACATGAATAAAATACATTGACAAAGCCAATAGCTCTTACATTGCTGAGACCTATCAGCTTTGCCAATGCTTGTTTCAGTTTACAGAATGGTGGGAGTGCTGTGGCAACAACTGACCAGAATTTATTTTTATTTTTATACACTTTCAAGCCCACCCTGAGTGCCTTTTTGAATGCAAATTTCTCAAACAACTGAACTGATTTACACCGAATCATATAAAGCACACTTTCGGAGTATAGTTCTAACTTTCTGGCAAATTTGGTTTAGTCCTATACAGTGTTTTTTCTGTGTTACTTCCTAAAATTTCCTGTTGGAAGTAACATAGGAAAACAATATTTTGGGACCTCCAGTTTTTCTCGTCCCCCCCTTGACAGATCACCCCAAAACTTTACATGAAGGACCAGAGGTGGATGAACTTTTTTTTTTTCTTAACTTTCGTGAAGATTCGTCAAACGGCACCAGAGTTACTGGCAAAACAAAAACTTTTCTTCCTATGGAACGTCTGACCTAATGATGATTACACGGTGGGGATTGTCACTTTGTAATGTCACTTTGTAACATATCTAATTGTTAAAAGTAATATGTAAAGTTGTATATATATATATATATACACACACACACAACATACACATACATATATTTGTGTAGGAATCTGCCATTTGTTCTGTATGAGTCATTAACATTCTGTTTCCATCCATGATAGTATGGTTAGTGGGTCTGCACACTTCAGCCATTTGGGCCTATTGCCTGTGAGGTATGTCATTTTCCTGAGCACATGTACGCATCCACCTGTTGAAGAGTATGCTTCGGTCAGACCTTTCTCCTTATACAGGTTCACTCTCATGGCTTTACTTCTTCCTCTCTTTATTTTCAGTTATAGAGTATACTATAACACTTCAGATATTGCCTAGTGTCCATTTCATATCCAGTGCACTGCATCCCGCTTGGCCACTGCCTATTAATTATGCAACATTTATACAATGGTGTAGTCCATAGTGTAACATTGTTTTACCATTCCACAATGGCCAACATATTGATGCTAAAGTTGACTTTCATATTGGAAACTTAAAACAGCGATCTACTAAGTACAATATCATTGCAAGACAACACCTGCTGCTAAGTTTAATTTTATTGGTTATTGCAAGCATATGTTTAGGCAGCATATTTGTTTTCTTTTTAATATTTTTTTCCTTTAATTTGTTTTGCACAAGTTGAGTTTGTGCTGTTTTTTGTGGTTGTGTAAGTGAGTGCATGTAAGAATTTTCTGCCATTGCATACTCTGTTACTGAACAATCCTAAATTACCCAAATGCTCTGCTTCTCTGTATTTTGGTACCTGAAGACAGGTTGGAGTTAGGTGCTTAGATGATCCTATAGATGGTTCTAGGGTGAAATCATTTCCAGATCTATAGTCTGAATTTTCAGTACATTGCAATGATTTTTTTCAAGTACTTACAGAGTCGAACTTTTCTACTTAGTAAGACTGTTAGTATTACAACTCCTTTGGCCCAATCTGAGTTTGCACAATTGATTTGTAGTAATTGTCAATCTGATATCTCTGATCGGTATAGATGTTCAGTTCAACAGTCCTTTAGTGACGTAGGTCTTCGGGCCGACAGACGGTCCACGAGCTTAGGTGAGCATGGTACGGAGCAAGAGTTGAACAGTAGTCTTGCTCGTTTTTGCAGGGTTATTACATCCACCAGTCTGTGAGGTCAGGTTTATCATACCCTTTTTGATTTTTAGATAAGCCCATCCAAACATTGTAAGTGGTACAACCTATCCTATAATTGCCCACGCTGCTCCAAGGTTGCATTTGATAATATTCACGTTTGTTACATGTTGTAAACTTAGGACATTCTGGTTTTCTGTCTTGCTGCAAATATGTATTTTACAACCTTCTGGGTTGTCATTAACTCAAAAAATGGTGTTGCTGGCAATAGGGTTGCGAACTGGGTTGTCTACTCTTTTACTGTTGCAAGATTGATAATTGCTAGGAAATGGAAATCTGACTCTGTGCCCAAGTATGAGGAATGGTGGAAGGAAATCATGGAAGCATATGAATTAGAACTCCATATAGCTAAAGTTAGAGGATCAGTTGCTTGATTCCATCTTATCTGGGGCAATATGAGGGGCTATATGAAACCCTGATGTTCATATCAATTATATATTTTTATGGTGTATTGTGATTTTGGTATTATGTATTGATTTATGTATTTTTTGCCACAATGTATTTAATATTTGTATGCTTTTTTTATTTGCTGCATTCTCTCTCAAAATATTTTTTTTAACAAAAATAAGAATGAGTCAATGGGTGGATAAATGGAAGCTCAAGTGCAAGGATGAGTGAATAATTGCATGTATAATAACTTATCAGGAGCCTAAACCAATCATTGACTGGCACTACTGCTAGTAAATCAAAACAAATTGGACTTGCCAGTGCTTCTTTAAAAGATTATATGAAAGAAAAACATGTTTTTTAATTTTTCTAAAATGCAGACTTCTGCTTTTACCAGCACCAAAAATGTGCATGCTGCCCGATAAAAGTTCTGCATTCCATCTTGCTGATCTAAGCTTTGGAGCCAGGAAGAGATGATTTATTTGAGAGTACAAGCTGCGTGCTGGATCATAGATGCATACGTTGTAAAAAAAAAGAAGCTAGGTTTGGAGGTGATGCACGTCAGATGCATGATACATAGGGAATTAAACATAATCATGATTGTTATATGAAGGCAATGGATTTGTCATAAATGATTTGAGACTAAATTGAAAATACTTAGCCTAAATAGGACCTTATTAGCAGCATTTTGAATATGGAGTAACCGGTCTAGTGATTTTGTTGGATACCCTAATTAAATAGACATAATTGCAGAAATGCACACTTGCTTCAACAAATGCTTTAGAACTAAAATTTTGTTTGAGAAGCGGAGGAACATGAGAATTTTACATGATGAATGAAGATGGAGAAAGAAGCTTTTCAACATAATGGCATCTTAGTTGACCAAAAAAGATAATCATCAATTAATACGCCCAGGCTTCTCACTGCCTGAGCTATGGTGGGACAGGTTCCCATGTAGTTTAGCTAAAATGATCCATCACAATTGTTTGTGGCTTTTTTTGTATGAACTAGGATCTCCTATTTCAAGGGGTTCTTCTGTAGTCAAGTGTTCATCCACGTGCCCTTGCAAAGCACATACAAGACCATCTGGGATTGTTCCCCCTCTTCCGTCCTCCCACCTGACCTCTGTCCTGGATGTTCAACAAAATGTTGTTGTCCGCATACATGGAGGAGAACTCAGTTCCATACTGTAGCTGAGTCAGAGGTGTCTTGTAGAGGGTGGAACGGAGAGCCTAGGGGAACTCCTCCCCCAGCTGTTGGTTTGGTAGGGTGTGGAAACACCAGTTTATGAAGCTGCCAGAGGTGTCTCTTGCAGAAATTAATCTAGTGCAGTGTCTTACCAAAGAGGTTAAAGTTTGGAAGCCTTAGCAATGATTGATGGTGTTAGAGTCAACTGACAGCACTAAAAGAATTAGAATCAGTGCCACCATCGACTGCCATGCTCAACTCATTCAAAAGAGAGGTGACTCCTTGATTTGTCCATTATGCTGTCTGAAAAAACACAGGGAGAGATTCCAAAGATGACTGCCCTTCAACAAATTAACGGTCATGCAAGGTAACTATCTGCTTGAGCTACTTGGTTAAGGAACTTGGGACGTTAGGTGAGAGTTGCTGGATCTGAAGTGTGCACTTAAGGCTTCCTTAACAGTGGGCATGAAATTGCTATATTTAATTTGATGTGCACTTTTCCTGTTCAGTGGAGCTATTTATAAACATGCATTATGAGTAACAAATTTCTTCCTTAGCTGTCAGTAAAATTCTAATGTGATACCGATAAAGTGGTGAACCCTTTTCTCAAGTCATTATATGGGCGGATCAGTGAGGATTGTTGACCCCTCTACACCCTGTGACACATTATGAGAGGGTTGTGTATTGTGGTCCCATGCCCCGATTGTTATACTGCCCTTAGCACTACAGAGCTTCTGCCTGAAGCACCCGGGGTTAACTTTACCTCCACAGCCTTCAGGGGGAGGGGGCATGTTCCTCAGCCCAAGAGGCTGTGGCTTCCTAGGCTGATGACCTTGTAGGCCTTAGGGCTGTGAGGTCATCACCCCAGCAACCCTTGATTTATGGCCTCCTGGCTGAAAAGAGTACCCATGGTCATCTGCTAATTACCTGGGCTTGGAAAAGTGTATGTATATTTATATTTTTCATCATGCTTTTTTAAAAGTTATCAAGGACAATTTGAGAGTAGAATAAAGAAGGTAGAGTGTTAATGCCCACATAGATGTGCCACCATTGCTTCATTATAAGATTATCCATGTCAGTAAATTAATCCCTATCTTTTATGCATCAGCCACCATAATGGGGCTGCACACACGTGTTGGGGTGGCCAGAAGATGACTTCAGCCTCTTCTTTTTCAGTGGAAAGTGAGATTCACTTGCCGGGTACTCCACCATTTCTGTTAAAGACAAGCACATTGGGGGAGCAGTCTTCTTGTGGTGTTTGCAGCTGCATATCAGAAGAGTGCCCCGCCATCTTACTCTTTTACTCGAGCCTCCAACCCACACATGCTGGATTATCATCTCTGAAGGAGCTGCCGGGCTGCTTTCTTCAGTCCTTACAAAACGTATTGTTATGAGCCATCATTTGTCTTGCAGCATCTGCTACTTTGTTTTAAAATACTGTCTTAAATATGTTTGTATTATTTCCAGAAAGCAACCAAGTACATAATGTCCGCCACCTCAAAATAATAACGAGACCTTCAAGATTTATTTTCATAACCGCAGGCAAGCTTAACACTAGCAGTTTGCCTTTGAAAAGTGATGCTCGTTTTTTTCCTTACCAAGCGTTGTACCTGGATTGAAAAAGAGCTGACATTGTTTTCTTCTGGGTGATTCTGAGAGGATTTTTTCATGGAAATTTCTTATTTAAAAAAATATATATTTTATATTTCCAACTGGTTTTCTTTGCAGCTTAATTGTAAATTATAATTTTTATTACTTTGAATGAATACTTGATTCTAAGAATAATGGCAATGTGTTAAATCTCATGTTAGTGAAGGTAAAGCAAGAAGTAAATGAATCGATAGTTAAGGGCGGCAGGGAGAAGGAATAATCTATGAAAGAAAGAAAGTAAATTAAGAAAAAAAGGATGGCGGCTGAAGGAGATGCTCTAACGAGAGTCACTTTCCTTAACAGACCTATTCAAGGCCGTCTCTGGCCCCGATGAAGCCTTATGGCCTATGGTGGATCAGCTCACATACTTCGTCATGGGAGCACAGCTTCACCTCACTGAATCTACCTGTGACTCCTCCCCTTTGGCTTTTTTTTAACCTCACTGAATCTACCTGTGACTCCTCCCCTTTGGCTTTTTCTAAAAACTTCTTGCCTTCTTTCTCCACTTTTGCGCGTGATGAATATCATACTGAGGAAGCTGTACGGCAACAGTTTGGTTGTTGACACTTTGAGATTGTGTCGCTGAACAGAGGTCTGGAAAAATTAGGATCTTCAGTCTCTTGATCTGTAGATTCTTTTTCAGCAATGCTGCATTGTGTAAGGTGGGGTTGAGCAATTCTGGGTCCGAAGGACTACAGTGATAGTAGATTTGCTGTCTGTGGTACCTTTGTTTCTGGATGGAAGTCTGTATGGCCTTCTCACTAATTTCTCATTGCCATGACCAGGAGGGGCTAATATTCTATCCTTAATCTGCTGTATTACTCTTTCATTGAGCCTTCCATGTCTGCAATCTTTTCCTCCACCTTTAGAGGTGCAAGTGTACATTTGCGGACGTTTGTTCCACACTTTTTTTTTTTTTTAATTATGTCTGGCACTGCAATCACCCGGAATCCCCCAGCCCCCGCCCCCATTCATCTTACTTTCAGGTTCCCCAGCAGTGTTTTTACTCTTTGTCTGAGAGTGAAAGAGCACCGTCTTGTCTCTTTATTTGTTTTTATGCCTTTATCATCGATGTGTGTCAGTCGCATAGCAGAACAGCTTGCCCGGGGCTAAACACATCTGCTGCCCCGCAGGGAAACAACGTCCTGCATGTCCTGCATGCTTCAGCCCCAAGCACAAGCCAATCCCAAGCAGCACTCTACCACTCGGTCCCCAGGTTCAGTATTTCTTCCATTGAGATCAGCCCTTCGTCAGGGTCGGGGGCTGTGTATCCACACTGAAGGTTTCACCCACCGCTCTTCTCACGAGCGAGCAGGTCAGCCACTGGGCTTCATCTTGCTTTCGGTGCCATTAGCCAGGGCCTGTTTTCACCACGCCAGTCCCTGATATCTCCACCTCACCCTGCGATTCTGTGCTCTTCTGCAGTCCGTCACTTTCTGCTCCCTGCTTCAGTGGTAGTGGTGGATTGGAAGACAGTGCCTTGCAGGCAGGCCAGGGGTGAGTGAAACAGTGAGGCTCAGACCAGCAGAGAGCAGCAACTCTACATGCTGTCTGGCCTCACTCCCATTTTAAAACATTTTATTAAGCAATGTGCAGCATGCATTGAATCATTTGATTGAAATACAGCCATCACCTTGTGTGCCTGTGGTCTAAAACACAGAACACCCCTGAAAATAGCAGTGAGGATAAACAGTTGAGGTGTCATTTCTAGTCCAGTTTGATACGGTGTCACCCCCTTCTGAAACAGGAAGCTTCCAGTCTCTCCAACCCCACCCCACCCCACCCTTCCTAAGAGCCTGTGTAGGGCGTTCCATGGTCCACCCACCCTTTCCCATTTCTTGTGGCAGTCTCTACTTTGATAAGCCACTGTTTCCGCCCTCTGGTACCGATCCATGTCTGCGTCCCTCTCCGCCACACTTGGAGGTTGGGGAGCATCCCATGCCCTGGCCACGATTCGCGTGGCCATTCCTGCTGCACCCGTTTTAAAACGTAAACTTTTTACAATTGTATCTGATTTCTTCTGCAGTTCTAACTAGCGTGACTGACGCACGCTGCTCTGTTACTGCTTCTGATTGTGGCTTCCTAGGGTCTTGTGCCACCTTAAAGGAGCCACCCTAAATGTCTGTCTGGTCTGCTTTTACACCTGTTAGTTACCTATCAAAAACTTTCCATGAGGTAACACTTCTGCTGCTACCTGCCTCACACTGTCATCTGGTGGTGCCTATTGCAGACAACCGCACCTGCAGTACCTAATACTGAGTCTTCATATTGTTGAAGAAATCTTTCAAGGGTTTCAGCAGCTGTAAATAAATCTCCGCATCCAAATAGTAATATTTGGGCATGGGTACTGCTACAGCTGGCCATGTTGCACGCACTATTACCAGTGCAGTTAACTTTATTTCCTCGCCATACGTACTACTTCATTGCTGTCTCTCCAGTCGAGTTTCTAACACAAAATTACTGATAATTAACTCTTTATACCTTAGAAAATCCTGTGTTTGCAGTAAATTGTTCGTTTTTTAAAAATTATTTTTTATTGAGGGTTGACGCCAAGAAAAATATTATTTTCGTGTTATGTGCTTTAAACCAAAAACAGTTTATCTGCTTAAGTACACCTCTCTGCCGGGCAACCGTTCCATTATAATTCTATGTAATGCTTTTTACACAATGTATCGCATGCATGTGAATGCCACGTTCAGACAGCAGCAAGCTTTCTCTTTTTTTGTTTTATGGCATAAGCTTGCTTAAAAAATATTTTTCACATCACCCTGTTACACTTTACTACCCCTTTTGTTTGGTTGGAAATGTTGCCCCCCTCCCTAGATCCTCTATGCTTGAGGACCTTGAACAAATACCTGGGATCCCCTCGTACTACAAAATAACTATGTAATACATTTAAACGCATTGTAGTATTTTATCCTACCTAATTTGTTTGCTCATTCGGTAACTTGACTGCCGGTGTGCAAGTCAATAGAAGCCTGTTTAGGTCAAGCAAAGCAGTGCGCAAGCGCTGCTTTTCGACGTGTTGTTATCTGTTTGGGCTTTTAACCACACCCACCGCATGGCCATCACCATCACTTGTTCATGGGCTTGCCCTTCAAAATCCTTTCTTATCATTGGTAAATGCTTTACATTTGTCCCGCCTTAGAGTGGTTTAGTTACCGCCTTGGAGATCGACCCTGCTACATGGCTAATTGCACTTTTGCCGATACGTTTGACTGCAAGTGAACTTTTTTCCTTTTGTGTGTCTCCTTCAGGCTCATGCTCCTGGCAGCCATCAGCTCGCTTATGTGAAACAGTTTTAATTTTAATTTTCAATTTATGTGGCAAGAAAAGTCCGGTTAGGAGTTTCCAATGCTAATAGCTCTTACTCAAGCAAATGCGAGACCCTTTGCATTGTAAATGCTTGTCTTATTGTTGGTCTCCAGCCAGTTTTTTTTCTCTTTTTTTTGTTCTTGTCAGGCAGGGGAGCAGGATTTAGTTCTTGTCTGGCTGGGGGTAGGATTTCGATGCAGAGGCGTTTAGATAAGCGCTGCAGGGCTTTGCAGTTTAATCTGCCAACATTGCGTCTATTTAATGTGTGATATATTTACAGACAAGCATGCCTGCCATTGTTTTTGGCAAGTTCGCCAAGGTTTTCAAATGTTTAATTCCTGTGTAAGGCTTCCACATTTCTAATTAGGCAAGCATTGTTTGTTCTTTGTAGATTTGAAAGCTTTAGTGTGCTTTGTCTCGCCATCCTGGGGGAGTGGTTCCACTGCTGGTGGAAGGAAGATAAGCATCCCAGAAGGTGTTCATGGTGGACCGTGTTGCGTTTTGCTTATGAGGAGATGTCCTTGGTGTGTGCGATAAACTAGAACTTAAGTGTATGTAGTGAGCAGCTGGAAGTTTGAATAGCAGCCTTCTTTCTTAAGCTCATGGGTAAGTAGGGTTACAGTCCTCCAGGACAATTTCCTGGTGTTAAAGAGCCCTGTGACCCAACATATCTGAGCAATTCCCCTGTTGCGTATTGCTTTTTCGGCAAGTTGAAGACTCAACTAACCACTGAAAATACAGGAAAAATATTACATTTGGGCTAGAGTTCTTCTGGCAGGTGTTGGCACATAACATAGGGTAGCTTGCCTTTTTCTTTCATTTCATAATTGTTTCGAGCTCTATTACTCATGATTGCTCTAGTCTCGGCTTAAAAATTGGAAACTTAGCTGGGAAGCAAATATTTGTGAGGACGCACTCTGTCATACCCCGTTCAGGATGCCACAGCAGCCTTTCGGGCTGGTGCCATTTGCCTCTGCTGTTCCCTTGTCCATCCTACTGGGCCAGATACGATGCATTCAGCTTGTGCTTCTCTATGCTAGCGATAACCAGCAGTCACTGGCTTTTCGAGCAGGTAGTCCTGGGGTGCGCAAACACAGAACTCCACCACCAGTCGCCCAGCAGCGCAAAAACAGATAGTCCAAACCAGGGCTTTACATTTATAAAGTAAAGTAAGAACTTTAACACGCACATAAAACTAAGTACTAGACACAACGGGCTACAGGCCTACTTAACTGGTGCTTGGGCTCCTGCAGCTCTGCTCCTGGTTCCTCTGTCCTGGGTGCTAAGCAGAGCCCACAGGTTCGAATTCTAGGGCTGGTATCAAGGCTCAGCTGCAGATTGTACCCGCACTTTTTAACCCCTTTCGCTGCCAAGCCTTATCCCCCCTCAGGTGCCAGGCCTATTTTTTGGTTATTTGGGGCAGTTCGCTCTTAGACCCTCATAACTTTTTGTCCACATAAGCTATCCACCCAAATTTGCTTCCTTTTTTTTCCCAACATCCTAGGGATTCTAGCGGTACCCAGAGTTTGTGGGTTCCCCTGAAGGAGACCAAGAAATGAGCCAAAATACAGCAAAAACTTAATAAAAAAAAAAAAATGAGACAAAAGGACTGCAGAAGAATGCTTATGTTTTTTTTTCTCCTGAAAATGGCATCAACAAAGGGTTTGCAGTGCTAAAATCACCATCTTCTCAGCTTTCAGGAACAGGCAGACTTGAATCGGAAAACCACATTTTTCGACACAATTTTGGCATTTTACTGGGACATACCCCATTTTAAATATTTTTTGTGCTATAGCCTCCTTCAAGTTAGTACAGAAATGGGTGTGAAACCAATGCTGGATCCCGCAAAGCTAAACATTTCTGAAAAGTGGACAAAATTCAGAATTGAGCAAGGGGTAATTTGTGTAGATCCTACAAGGTTTTCCTACAGAAAATAACAGCTAAAATAAAAATGAAATTGAAATTGAGGTGAAAAAAACAGCCATTTCTCTCCACGTTTTACTCTGTAACTTTTTTCTGCAATGTCACATTTTTTTAAAGCAATATACCGTTAGGTCTGCTGGACTCTTCTGGTTGCGGGATATATAAGGCTTGTGGGTTCATCAAGAACCCTAGGTACCCAGAGCCAATAAATGAGCTGCACCTTGCAATGGGTTTTCATTCTATACCGAGTATGCAGCAATTCATTTGCTGAAATATAAAGAGTGAAAAATAGGTATCAAGGAAACCTTTGTATTTCCAAAATGGGCACAAGATAAGGTGTTGAGAAGCAGTGGTTATTTGCACATCTCTGAATTCCGGGGTCCCCATACTAGCTTGTGAATTACAGTGCATTTTTCAAATATAATTTTTTTTTACACACTGTCTTACATTTGGAAGGCAAAAATGTAGAGAAAGGAAAGGGTAAATAACGTTTGTTCTTCTATTCTGTGTTCCCCCAAGTCTCGTGATAAAAATGGTACCTCACTTGTATGGCTAAGCCTAATGCCCACGACAGGAAACGCAACCTGGACACATCACATTTTTACATTGAAATCTGATGTGTTTTTTGCAAGGTGCCTAGCTGTGGATTTTGGCCTCTAGCTCAGCCGGCATTTAGGGAAACCTTCCAAACCTGTGCATTTTTTAAAACCAGACACCTAGTGGAATCCAAGATGGGGTGACATGTGGGGCTCTCACCAGGTTCTGTTACCCCAAATCCTTTGCAAACCTCACAATTTGGCCATAAAAACACTTTTTCCTCACATTTCAGTGACAGAACGTTCTGGAATCTCCTTCCACCCAGCGTGACTGGCGTGGATCCCCTAGTGTTTTTTTACCCAAAGCAAACCTCAAATTTAGCTAAAAAATCTAATGTTTCCCACATTTCTGTGTGGGATCACCACACCGGGATAAATTTCCTACCACCCAACGTTCCCCTCAGTCTCCCGCTAAAAAGGATACCATACTTGTGTAGGTGGGCCAAGTGCCTGTGACAGGAAGAGCCAAAAACATGTCGAACTTGAGGAGGAACAAAAGCGGGTCCAAAAGGGCGGCTTGAAATAAAACATTTTTAGGCTGACAAGTGGGGCAGAATTTTTATTGATATAGATGAGACAATGCTGGGTGGTAGGAATTTTATGGATTGCTGCAGATTCTGGAAGGTTCCATCACAAAAATGTGCAAAGAATGTGTGATTTCCAGCAAAGTTGGAAGTTTGTAGGGCATTGCCATAGCATGGGGGTGGCCCTTGGGGGGGGGGGGAGCACTAGCGCTTCCCCTGAGGGCCAGTACAAGGACGTAATGTCCATGGTGCCCAAGGGGTTAAGTGGCCAGCGGGAACCTGAGTGAAACTTCAACGTCGGACGTATGTTTTTGGTTTAAACAAAATGTTTTCCTCCCTTCAAAGTAACATCTTCATATTTGTGCAGGTTTTAATTAGAAATCTCCTTAATTAAAAAAAAAAAAAAACATGTTAAACTAATGGGTCGGGCTTATTTTATGTGTTTGTCGTGTGCATCAGTGGGTTTTGTACCATGTCAGTGGCCCTGGATAAGAAATGCATGAACTTGCCTTTCAGGGTCATCAGTGGCCTCAGTCCAAGAATAATGCCTTACAAATTTGTCAGTGGCTTCACAAAGTACAATCAGTCCTGTGATAATGGAGACTCGCAGTGCGTCCAACCTGTGGGCATAGTATTCATTAGTGGGCATTAAGGGTCCAACTGCATGCATCCCTCAACAGCCCTATTTGCAGGTAGAGAGCTTCAATGCTCCTACATGGTTCATGCATTAGGGAGCTTAGTAAGTAGCATCTTTAAATCACAAACACTGATTAAAACACTTACAGCCGCTGAGGCATTCCATGCAGAGGCGCCCTATTGAAAGTGGCATGTTTTCTCTGGTGAATTCCAGATTTGTTGAAAATTAACGATTGGCTCCTGTGTTACAGCATCTGACCATCCCTCCACAAACAGTCAGGCGGGCAATGTGCTGGGACGGGCTGGAGGGCAGCTGCTCACCTCAGCTGTATGCAATATTCAGAGCCATTCAGTAAAGAGCAGGAGTGGAAAGAATATCAGGGCACATCCTAGGGTCCCAAAGCTGAGGATTTAAAATGGCTCCATGGCTTTGAGCTCCAGGGGCAGAAAAGCCAGGCACACGAGGCATACCTTCTAGAGTGCCATGACACCCTGTGGCTATACTTCAAGCAGCACATAAGCCCTTACTACTGCTGGCACATGCAGAGCTCACAGTGAGGTGTGTGGTCCAACTAAAGCTCCGTTTGCTGCTTTCAGGTCACATGCTGGGCAAAACTGCTTTTACAGAAGGTTGCATCCCCATTTGCCTCATTCTTTAACAAGGAGTTTATTGCTGAATGCCGGGTGTTTCGGTTTTTACATTTCTTGCATACACTTGCAGGTGAACTGAATAATCTTAATATACCCAGTTACCTTGGCAGCGGTCCACTGTTGTGCCTTTGTAGCTGCAGAACCGAGTGTAAATGTAAAAAGATAAAGCCTTCTTTTTTTCTTGGATGAAATCAAAAGAAACGGGGAGCTAGCTTGAAATCAGAATTTATGGACATCTCTGTTGTGAGTGTTGTTGTTTGTGGTACATGACAGGGCATAGACCAAAGGAGGAGTTCCACCCGCTTTCCCCTGAGGTGGAGAAAAGTGTAACTCTCAGTGGCAGAATTTGAGAACATAGTCTCAGGGCATTGGTCATCGGTGTTATTTTTGCACTCTGTTAGCTTGAGGCATCCCTTAACTGTTGCCGGGAACCTGGTCGTGATTTTTCACGTAAGAAGTAATAAATAGCTAGAATATCCAGAAAGCAAAAAGGTGTAGTCAAGTCTGCTGTGGCAGAGGCACGGTAGTAATTGTAGGGGGTAAGCGGTAGTAAGGCAGGGGCCATGGTAGGCTCTGTGGTAGCTCTTAATTAGTCTGGCTTTGAAAGACGATTGTGTTCGGTATGTTTCAGGTGTTAGTGTATATTAGCAGGCAGCAGAGAAGGTGCTTCCTGGCCTGGAATGGTCCAGACACTTATCAGGTGCAGATGAGCATTTTTCAGTTTATGAGTTGAGCTGTTCTTGGGGATGTTTTACACAGACTTGGGGAATTATCAGAAGGGCAGTCTTGAGTGCATCCTGGACGCAACAGGGTACATTCACAGTTAAGGATACCACTGGTACACTTTTTGGTTATCTTGACGTTACTAGCCCCCTGCGTTTTCTTTAAGACTGAATGTGGCATGCCCTCTCCTCTCTTCAATCCTCTTGTAAAGGGTTTCTCCGTAATCCCACCTTGTGCCAAGAAACGCACAGTTCTGAATAATAACAGACGACTGTTCATAAACTTCTAGAATCCCGTGCGTGGCAGAGTTTTTACCTGGGTTTCATGGGTGGTACATGTTTAAATGTTTTAAGGCTGGTAAATGGCTTGTTTAGAGAACATGTTTTTGGACATATTTTTTGTTTCTAGATGCTTGTTAATGAATGTTTTTCCGTTGTTTATAGGGACGACTCGAGCCAAGAAGACAACATTTGGAAGGGAATCCTCTCTGTCATATTCTTCTTTCTAATTGTTAGTGTTTTGGCTTTTCCTAATGGTAAGTGGCTACGTGTCTGCTGATTGTTTTGGTGTTTTGGATATTCCTTAACTTCATATCAGGTCTATTAGGATGTGCGCAGGCACAACACAAGCAATAATCCAGTCAGCTGCTCTGCTTAGTAGTGGTTGGGCCCACAACGCTGTCCGTGTGTCAGGGAACCACGAGTGATCTCTGACGTTTTCCAGGGCCAACGTCTGTAAGTCAGGAATGGTACAGAGAAACCTCTATCCCAGGCTCTTAGTACATGTTTGAGTAGGTCTCCTGTCTGTGGCAGGATGGAATGATGCCAGTCTCTGAAGTGATATTCTGGCAACTACTGCTGCTCCTAATACCCTATGCTCCTTAGTGTGCTGGTGTCAACTGATTCAAAAATAGCATCATCATATTACTTCTCTATCAAAACCTTACAATTAAATAAAAATAGTGAAATGCATAACATCATTTGATGGTTTGTTTGGCAAGCCGGATTGCTAGGTGGTCGAAATCAAACACTGTCAAATAATTAAGCATTTAAATGTAAAACCGTTTTTGTGTGAGGATTTCCTAGTTACCCTTGGTAGCTTGGAATGAGTAGCACGGCTTTCTTCACATCACATGAACAGTAGCAACAAATATTCCAATTGATCAGCTAAAATAGTTGTGTTAATCTAGTTAAAGCTGCGTACAGTAGGTTCCAATCTGTAGTCCCTTATTTAGCAGAAATCCAAAACGCCAGCTACTGTGAGTGCAGAGTAAACATGAACAAAATGTCTGCCAGGCGCTGTACCAAAAATAACTTTCAAAGGTGCGGTAAAAAACCCACAAATTAAATATTATTATTATCATTATATCTGAAAGTGAAATACAAATTCACATTTGATATTGCAAATATAATTGAAATCATTCAATAAAATGCCGGACAACCAAATCAGCTATTCTACCCTTCATCCATCTTCATCATCACCCTGACTTCATTAGACGTTCGATTGACTTTAACGTGTTCCTTACATTCCTCATCCCTTCCATCCACAACAAATCACACCGCAGGTAATTTTTTTTGTTTTTGCTTTTTAATGGAAACAAACCGCTCAAAGTAAAGCTCATAATCCAGTCTAAACAGAGGAACTACTATCCATTGTGGGTTTTGGGATTCAACCCACATTTCATTCGTGATTTAGTAAGACTCCCCCCTTTTTTTTTTTTTGCACATCCATCAGTGTTTAATGACTGAAAGATTCCCGGGGGAGGGGCGGGCTTGAGGTTGCAGAATTGCAGAAACTTTCCTGTGTGCCAATATAGTATAATGTAGGTCCATCCCAAAATGTCTTGCTAAAGCAATTTGTATTTTAAATCCCTCTTTTGAGAAATGGCACTGCCAGATGGAGAAGAAATATGCTGACTAGGTGAAAGAATAGCTTATCTGTGTTTTTGGGTTGGCAGCACAACTGGGGAGACAGTGTGAAGTAATTGGTGTGTGTGTTAGGTTGTCCTATTGAACATTAGAACATGCATGCCCTGCTCCAGTGTCCACGACTGCAAGACAAGGAGGTTTATTGACTCCCATCCCTAGGGCTCTTAAAATCAATGTCCTCTTTGCAAGCACCGTCTTTTGCATGTTGTGAGGCTTTCGAAATAATCCTGAAATTCATTAGATCAACAGAGCTCTGGCAAAACGCCATATGGCTTCATTTTGTCATTTTAGTCCGCTGTTTTCTTCCTTTACAAACTTCGTTCTTGGCTTTTCATAATTGTTTTTAAAGCAACTGTTGCCACTCCTGTTTTTTTGTATCCATTTTCTCTCACATTTGTTTTGGTTCCTCACCATCTCACTTTTCCAACTTTCTTTCTTCCTTTCCTGGAACCACCATCATACTTTTCTCACAAATGTTCATTCCAAAAACACGTGCTGCATCTCCGGACTTGGCTTTGCTGTTCATCCATTTATTATTGCCTTTGCCACTTTCCGTTGGTGTGAGCTCTTTCCCCCCTTTTTGCTCTGCCAGAATTATTTTTGATTCTGTTTGCAACACTGGAAAGAACCGTACCACGGACATCAGCTGCATATTAACTATTTTGAATAAAAGATCTTATGAATAACTGTGTATCATATTCATTTGAACAATGTAGATTCTAGAAAATTAGAATTTTTCTCCTAGAAAGAAGTGCAATAAAAATGTGCGGTTCCTGGGGGTGTCTCAATATGTTGGAGATAATTACAATATGAGAAATGTCTGAAGGTAAGGCAATTAAGAAATGAAACACGCCAGTGTTATCATCCTGCAACTCTGTTATGTGTATTTGATGCAAGCGCTGAAGTGCTTTGTCCTCGGTTTATTTGCTCCTCTGCATATCCGTTCCACCCCACTTTTATATCGTTATCCTATCGCCCTCTGAGCCATGAGCATCTTCGTAACATCGCAGTCGTCCTCTCTGGGTGTCGCATCTCCATCAGCCCTTCTTTCATCTCCTGATTGTTGGCACCCTTCCAAACGGATCAGTCTTTCAACTCCCTTCTCTCCTGCGCCCTCCTGTCTCACCAGCAAGGGTTATCTACTACCCATTTCTTCTGCTGTGGTGCACAGGTGCGGTCTGCACTCTTCCATTTCATGTCCGCCCACGTGAATATTCTCTTAATGCTCATTGCAGTTTTGACAAATATGTTCTACATGCCTCTCACACTGCAAGGATTCCAAAGTGTAGCCCAAATAAGTGCAGCCAAGCCTGTTTGCTCCCTGGTTGGAACTCTTACCCGCTTGAGATTCGGAACATTTGTCAAGCCAGGCAATATTAGCCACCTGGTGCCGATTTGCATATTTAACACACTGTCCCAGTATACAGTGTTGCACGCAGTGCGCCTCGCACAGGTTGGGACGATGCACCCACCACGTACAGAACAAAATGTGCTGTCCTCAGTGCAGACTCAAACTCTCACAGTTGAAAGGAGATTGCACCAGGTAAAGCCAGAGATGTTGCTTGGTCTATCGTTTAAGAGGGGGCAGGGATCTTCCTTCAGGCGGATGCCGTTTGTGACTGCGCCAACTTGTGAAGGAGTGCCGGGATGTGTTTGTGACTGAACCAACCTGTGAAGGTGTGCCGGGATGTGTTTTTGACTGAACCAACCTGTGAGTTTGTGACTGCACCTTCCTGTGAAAGACTGCTGGATTGTGTATGGGACTCGTGTGACTCCTCCCAATTGGCTCCTTTGTGGGCCACACTGACTATGCACCACCTCATATAGTGCACAATCAGGGCTCCAACCATTGCCTTGTTTGCTTCTGTGTCCGCTCTGTAATTCGGCACGGACACTAGGGCAAAGGCTTTTCCTAGTCTGCCTGGGGCCACATCCTCATGTAAATTGCTTTCATGATTCATATTACAGTTGTGTTAACGAAGTAAGTATTTCATTTCTACCGTTGAAGGGATCATATCTCTCTTCTCATCCTTTACTGTAAAAACTATAACATCAGAATTGTATGTTTTCAATTGTAAAAAAAACATTGACGTACTTTTTGCTAAAAGGGATTTGATCATTTTATTGATATTGATCGTGTTTAGATTTGAAGATAAGGACTAAGCTAACAACAGTGTGTTAAAAATGCAGTTTAGATGTGCCAAAATCATACATTAAGCCTATGCTACTTCCTGTCCTCTGGCTAATTGTTTTTGTCTGATATCCTGTAACAACCTAACATGACAGTGTCAAATTGCAAATGGCCTCTTTGTATGCAATTCTGCGTTTGGAAAAGTAAATACGTAGTTGACCCCCCACAAATAGTCAGGAAACGATTGTCTGCTTAGTCAAGAGTAAAAATGTAGTTCTTTGAGCTATCTGAGCTGACTTTGCTAAGTCGGTTACAGCCTGTTATTTTACATACATTTAATGTGCTGGTGTATGTGCAGCTGTTTACTTAGATACCCCCTGTGTACCCCCATAAAGGTACAATACAGCTGGTGCCTTGTCTCGTTCTTTGATATGAAAACTAAAATTAGGTATCCACGATCAGGCTTTGTACAAGCATTACTGGACTGACTATGTATTTGAAATACTCATTTTTTTTTTTTCGAGGCATAGCCGGAGGATGGTGAAAAGGCAAGTGACAAGCCGCGCCATAATCTTCAGCATCTAATTTATTGATGTATACACAGTTAGAAGGTTTGTTGATGAACCTTCTGCCCTGTAGGATGGTTTTCATAACCCAGGTTTGGCAAAGATGCACCTGTCGTCTTGAGAGAGGGCTTTTCTTTTTTTGAGCAAGATTTGCCTGGACCGGTCACAAGTAATCTTAAAAGCCACATACTGCCCAAGAAGAGCGTGGTATGTGCGTCTGATGCACCTCTCCCTGTGCCCCCCACTGTTTCCCTCAAATGGGAGATCTCTTCTCGCAATCACAGGGGCTGGCACTGCACCCCGGCCTCCTTTGCCTCCTCCTTAATGCCTGGAGATTAAGCAGGGTAACATCAGTAATTTTTCTCTCTCTCTCCTGAAGTGGTAAATGTTATCCTCGACGCCCGTAGACACTCCACGAAAACAGTATAGACTGGGAGACGAGGTAGGTTTCTTAGATGGTATACAGACAACTCAGTACAGCCTCTCAAGGCCCACCTATTGGTTTGCTGTTAGCCCAACAGAAGTGCACAGTGGGCACAATAAAGTGCTACTTATCCACTTTGTCAGTATTTCTCTGTATCCCACACCACATGTCCCTCTTTAAATTGCCAAAAGTCATGAGATATCTGAAAAGCCTCACCACCATGTTTCGCCCTTCTCCTTTCATAATGCTTCAATGAGATGTTAATAATGTTCATATGTTTTTAACACATTCCTCGTTTTAGCCTTTGCACACTTGCCAGTTGTGACTGCTTACTTTTAATACAGTTTTCCTTGGAGCTATGGGGTGTGTCAGTGAGTTGCAGGCACTTTGCGTCTACCTCCTCTTCAATATCTCCTTTCCGGATAAGCTGATTCTTAGAACCAGAGCTGATTTCCTAATCATGGTGTTCTGATGGATACAACTACCTGTGGATTCCTCACCTAAAGAATTTTTCCCACGCGCCAGCTCTCGACGGAAATTTTCTTCTAGCTCTGCACGTCGACGATGGCGGCACAATTGCCCAACTCCCACACGACGCCGTATGATGTCATCCAGGCAATAAGAGGTCCTTGTCGACGTGCAGACGTCAGTTCCCTTTTTTCCGTGCCTTCGAGTAACGTTTTTTTCTTCAAGGCTATCAGGGAGCTACAGTTTCACTTCAGTGTAACAATGTTGCAGCCAAGGAAGTCAGGTTTTAAACCCTGTAAGCAGTGCGGATGTCGGATGTCGGTCACAGACCCACACGACAATTGCTTGTGGTGTCTTAGTTCTGACCACAAAGTCGAGGCGTGTGGTTCATGTCAACGCATGAATCCAAAGGCCCTGAAGGAACGGGAGGCCAAGTTGTTTCTGGCACGGTCCAAGAAAAAGAAGGAGAAACATCATCATATGGAATCTTCTTCTAAATCCTCGAGGTCTCATCGGCGTCATCGGGTCTCTTGGTGCCGCATGGATCACTGCGCCGGTCGAGCAGGGACCGCTCCCGTTCGAGGTCACCATCGGCTCGACGTCGACCAACTTGGGAGGTCAATCCAACTGTTACGCCTCTGACGATTCCAGCTTCACTGACGTCTCCACTGTCAGGTTAAGATGTTGATCTGCATCAGGAGCCAAGGGCTTCTCTGGAGCAGATGGAGATGCCCGAGCTGACGCCGGCTTCGCCTAAAGCACCAGCTCCTCAAAGTTATCCGGCGCCGGGCACGGATCCAGCAGCATTCCTTAATGCAATGTTTAATATCTTCGCCACCATGGCGCCGGGAGGTGTGCATGCGGGGCCATCAGGTCCGTTGGCCTTCGACATGGGTGTTCCGGCTTCTTATAGACCGACGCCCTTCATGCCCTTTCTTCCTTCAGGAAGTACTGGTCCGGTGCCTATGGGGTCGCCTAGAAGACCGGTGACGCCGACGACGTCCAACGCCCCAGCGCCGATGGGTTCGCCACGGATCCAATCGACATTAAAGATGCCTGTGGCGCAGAGGGATCTGGCGTCGGATGAGTCAGAGGATTGACGCCGTCCGATGTCTTCGCGTCGGCTGACGCCTTATCGACGCCAGGGATCGAATTCAGGCTCCGCTCCAGAAGGTTGCCTCTGAGGCTGCTAGAGGAGCAGGAGTATGAGAAGCAGCACTGGGAGGAGGGAGAGATTATGGAGCCGTCAGGGGACCTGCAAGGATTGGACACGGCAAGTGGTCTAGACACTTCCCCGGAGTGGGACTTGGCTTCTCCAGGGGAGTATACAGAGGAGGCTGCCTCTTTTCATGTCGTGGTACGGAAGGCAGCGGACATTTTGGACCTTCCTCTTCCAGCTGCGGATGTCAAGACCAACATCCTTACTGAGGTGTTACATCCAGCATCAGCTGTGGCGAAGCCGCTTCTTCCATTCCATGAGGCACTTATGGACCCTATTAGAGAGGTGTGGAAGAAGCCTGTGACTTCGACTGCCGTGAACAGCTCGGTGGTGAGAAGATATCGAGTGGCCCCAGGTGATCTGGCGTTTTTGTCCAAACACCTGACTCCGGAGAGTTTGGTTGTGCAGGCTTCGTGTTCCTCTCGCTCTGCTTTGGGATCGTTTCCAGGAATTCCCGCAGACAGGGAGTCTAAGAGAATGGACCAGTCTGCTAAGAAGGCCTTCTCTTCATGTAGCATGGCTTTGAAATCCACAAATGCTACTTGCATTTTAGGAAGATATATTTATGCCCTTATGGACGAGGCCAAGGGGCACCCTGGATTGTCTCAGGTGGTGCAGAACCTTTTGTCGGACGCTCAGGCGGCGGCGACCCAGGTGATTCAGTCTGGACTGGACACCTCGGACTCGGTGGCCAGGACTATGGGCACGTCCAAAGCGACGAGGCGGCATGCCTGGCTGCAATCGTCCGGGTTCTCTCCTGATGTACAGACAACACTGCTTGACCTGCCATTTGATGGAGACACACTTTTTGGAGCGAAAGCCGACTCTGCCTTGGAGCGGTTTAAGGAGAGTAGGGCCACGGCAAGACCTTTGGGACTACAAGCAGCCACCTCCTCTTCTTTAAGATCATTTAGGAGGTTTATGGGATTTGGTCATGGTGCTTCCTTTCGTGGCAGGCTCCATGCGGCAGGATAGCAATCTTCAGGAGCTCTCCCTTATAGATCCTTCAGGGGCAGGGGTAGAGTACGCACTGGAGGGGCTGCCCAGCAGCACTCTGCCTCTTCCTCTTCCTCCGGAGGGGTGCAGCAGGGAAAGTAACCTTAGTTCTACATCACTCCCTGTTCACACATCTCCTGTAGGGGGGAGACTGTATCACTTTCTTCACATGTGGGAGTTGATAACATCAGACTCCAGTGGCACCGATATTGTGGGGAAAGGTTATACTCTTCCCTTTTGGGAGTTTCCTCCTCCCATTTCCCCCCCCCGCCCATCATTCTGTTCGGAAGACCATCTTCTGTTACTGCAACAGGAGGTGCTACCCCTTTTGTCGAAAGGCGCAGTGGAGTTGGTTCCAGAGCAGGAAAGGGGTCAGGGCTGCTATTCAGTAGTGTCTGTGTGTGCAGTTTTAAACTACCAACTCACCCTGGCAAGTGTACCCACTTGCCGGGCCCAAATCTTCCCTTTTTGTACATGTAAGGCACCCCTAATGTGGGCCCTAGATAACCCCATGGGCAGGGTGCAGTGTATGTTAAAGGTAGGACATGTACTGATGGGTTTTACATGTCCTGACAGTGAAATACTGCCAAATTCGTTTTTCACTGTTGCAAGGCCTATCTCTCTCATAGGTTAACATGGGGACTACCTTTAAATATCTTAAGTGCAGTTTCCTGTTGGAAGCAGAGAGAGATATGGAATTTGGGGTCGCTGAACTCCCAATTTAAAAATACACCTTTTGGTAAAGTTAGTTTTTAGATTGTCAGTTTGAAAAATGCCACTTTTAGAAAGCTGGCATTTTCTTGCTTAACCATTCTGGGCCTCTGCCTGCCTGTGGAATCCACGTCTGGGTCAGACTGACATTTGGGCTGTTTGTGAATTTCCTCTAGACAGTGACACAAAGGGAGCTGGGTATGTAGCCTGCATATCTAGATGAGACTCCTGAGCAGGGGTGGGGAGGGAGGAGCGGACACTAACACCTGAAAGGGCTGTGCCTGTCCTCACACAGTAAGTCTCCAACCCCCTGGTGTGTGTCTGGGCCAAGGCCTGGTGCAAGGCAGGATCTTGTGAACAACAAAGACTTTCCTTTGAAGTTTGCCTACTTCAAAGACAGAAAGGGGTATAAGTAGTGGACCTAAAACCCCAGACTTTTAGAACACTTCTAGATCAAGAGGAACCTCTGCCAAGGAGAAGAGCTGGAGGAGTACTGTCCCTTTCCTGTCTGTGCTTTGCTGGGTTGGCCTGCAGTTGCTGCATCTGCCTAGGAAAGAGCAAAGACTGGACTTTGCTGTTGTAGGAAGAGAAAAATATATTTTCTTAGTTTATTTTAAGAACCACAGGTTCAAGATTTACAAGTAATACTTCAAATGAAAGGTATTTCACTTAGGTACTTTAGGAACTTAGAATTAGCAAAATAGCATGTACAGTTTTCACAAAAATGGCAATAAGCTATTTTAAAACTAGACACAGTGCAATTTTCAACAGTTCCTGGGGGAGGTAAGTGTTTGTTAGTTTTACAGGTAAGTAAACCACCTGCAGGGTTCAAAGTTGGGTCCAAGGTAGCCCACTGTTGGGGGTTCAGGGCAACCCCAAAGTTACCACACCAGCAGCTCAGGGTCGGTCAGGTGCAGAGGTCAAAGTGGTGCCCAAAACACATAGGCTTCAATGGAGAAGGGGGTGCCCCTGTTCCAGTCTGCCAGCAGGTAAGTATCCGCGTCATCGGAGGGCAGACCAGGGGGGTTTTGTAGGGCACGGGGGACACACAAGTCAGCACAAAAAGGACACCCTCAGCTGCACGGGGGCGGCCGGGTGCAGAGTACAAACAGGCGTCGGGTTTGCAATAGGTTTCAATGGGAGACCCAGGGGTCTCTTCAGCGAAGCAGGCAGGCAAGGGGGGGCTCCTCGGGGTAGCCACCACCTGGGCAAGGGAGAGGGCCACCTGGGGGTCGCTTCTGCACTGGAGGTCAGATCCTTCAGGTCCTGGGGGCTGCGGGTGCAGTGTCTTTACCAGGCGTCGGGTTCTTTGAAGCAGGCAGTCGCGGTCAGGGGGAGCCTCTGGATTCCCTCTGCAGGCGTCGCTGGGGGAGCTCAGGGGGGTCAACTCTGGCTACTCACAGGGTCGCAGTCGCCGGGGAGTCCTCCCTGTAGTGTTGTTTCTCCGCAGGTCGAGCCGGGGGCGTCGGGTGCAGAGTGCAAAGTCTCACTCTTCCGGCGGGAAGCGTGTGGTCTTAAAAAGTTCCTTCTTTGTTGCAAAGATGTTTCTTCTTTGGAGCAGAGCCACTTGGTCCTTTTAGATGCATGGTAGTCCTCTGAGGCTTCAGAGGTCGCTGGACCCTGTGGAACGTGTCGCTGTTGCAGTTTTTCTTGAAGTGGGGAGACAGGCCGGTAGAGCTGGGGCCAAAGCAGTTGGTGTCCCCGTCTTCTCTGCAGGGCTTTCAGGTCAGCAGTCCTTCTTCGTCTTAGGTTGCAGGAATCTATCTTGCTAGGTTCTGGGAGCCCCTAAATACTCGATTTAGGGGTGTGTTTAGGTCTGGGGGGTTAGTAGCCAATGGCTACTAGCCCTGAGGGTGGCTACACCCTCTTTGTGCCTCCTCCCTGAGGGGAGGGGGGCACATCCCTAATCCTATTGGGGGAATCCTCCATTTGCAAGATGGAGAATTTCTAAAAGTCAGAGTCACCTCAGCTCAGGACACCTTAGGGGCTGTCCTGACTGACCAGTGACTCCTTCTTGTTTTTCTCATTATCTCCTCTGGCCTTGCCGCCAAAAGTGGGGCCCTGGCGGGAAGGGGCGGGCATCTCTACTAGCTGGAGTGCCCTGGGGCACTGTAACAAAGGGGGGGTGAACCTTTGAGGCTCACCGCCAGGTGTTACAGTTCCTGCAGGGGGAGGTGAGAAGCACCTCCACCCAGTACAGGCTTTGTTACTAGCCACAGAGTGACAAAGGCACTCTCCCCATGGGGCCAGCAACATGTCTGGTCTGTGGCAGGCTGGTAAAACTAGTCAGCCCACACTGGAAGTCGGGTATGTTTCCAGGGGGCATCTCTAAGATGCCCTCTGGGGTGTATTTCACAATAAAATGTACACTGGCATCAGTGTGCATTTATTGTGCTGAGAAGTTTGATACCAAACTTCCCAGTTTTCAGTGTAGCCATTATGGTGCTGTAGAGTTCGTGTATGACAGACTCCCAGACCATATACTCTTATGGCTACCCTGCACTTACAATTTCTAAGGTTTTGCTTAGACACTGTAGGGGCATAGTGCTCATGCACCTATGCCCTCACCTATGGTATAGTGCACCCTGCCTTAGGGCTGTAAGGCCTGCTAGAGGGGTGACTTATCTATGCCATAGGCAGTGTGAGGTTGGCATGGCACCCTGAGGGGAGTGCCATGTCGACTTAGTCATTTTCTCCCCACCAGCACACACAAGCTGGCAAGCAGTGTGTCTGTGCTGAGTGAGGGGGACTCCAGGGTGGCATAAGACATGCTGCCGCCCTTAGAGACCTTCCCTGGCATCAGGGCCCTTGGTACCAGGGGTACCAGTTACAAGGGGCTTACCTGGATGCCAGAGTGTGCCAATTGTGGAAACAAAGGTACAGGTTAGGGAAAGAACACTGGTGCTGGGGCCTGGTTAGCAGGCCTCCGCACACTTTCAAATCCTAACTTGGCATCAGCAAAGGCAAAAAGTCAGGGGGTAACCATGCCAAGGAGGCATTTCCTTACAGCTGTGTATCCTACTTTTGAAGTTACTCCAATGGCTTGGACTGAGCTTGCCTCCTGTTAAGAAGTTTTAGGTACAGCAAAGACTTCACCTACCAGCCTCTGGGTTCACTTGCTGTGGACTCTAACTCGCCAGCGGGTGCCTACTCGAATTTCTAGGCCCTTGTGATTGAAAGCTGGTGAAAAACCAAGTGCACTGACTTCGAGCGACACCCCGACGGATGCTGCAGCTTGACCCCGCGACGCCACCTGCAACTGAAGCCGTGATCCCCGCTGGAGTGCGACGACCCTGACTGACATCACAGGCTTGATGCTGCAGCATTCCTGTTGAAGTCCACGACTCTGAGTTCCAAAGTGCTGTGTCACCGATGTCAGTGACACCCAACTCTGCTGTGGCACCTGCAGCCTACTAGCGTGACCGCAACCCCATAAGGTCGACCCGCCGCATCTTGACTGCCGGACATTGACTCCACCAGAAGTGTAAGGAATTGACGTTTCACATCTTGGCCGCCTCATCTCCACAGCTCAGCAGCAAGGACCCACCGCTTTGCATCAATGCCTTCACTCCTTTGCTCCGCACCACCGGAACCGTCGCTGCACCCGATCCAGATACGCCTTGATCCTCGACTCCGTGCACTGGCTTGTTTCCTCATTTTCACAAGGTACTGTACCTGGGGGTCTGTGCGAATCCGTGACTGGCGCCATTGGTGTTGGATTGTTGGGAATGACTCCGTCATAATACCGTAATAGCACCAAATTGAAGCATTTGTGTTTCTAAGCGCTATATTCAAGTTTAATCTTTGAAATTTCCAAAACATTCCAACCTTTGTTTGTGTATGCTGGATTTTTGTTGTTCTGTCTTTGTTCTACTCAGATTAATGGTGGCTATCTTTCTAAACTGGTGTGGAGTCCTTTTGTGGTGTTTTCACGGTGTTACTGTGTGTGACTTTACAAATACTTTACACATTGCAACTGAGATAAGCCTGACTGCTTGTGCCAAGCTACCAAGGGAATGAGCAGGGGTTATCCTAGTTGTGTATCTCGCTTACCCAGACTAGAGTGAGGGTCCCTGCTCAGATAGAGTGCAAACTGACGGCCAACCAGAGACCCCATTTCTAACATAAGAAGAATTTTTTTTTAAGTCAGAGAAATTTAAAGTGACAAAAAAAAGTTCCATAATCTGAACATTTTTCTGCACTTTAAATTTCTCCCACTTAAAAAAACCCCTATATTTTTAGTTATAAATATGTCCTGTCTACCAGCCACTGAGAAGCAGGGTGCCTGCTGTATGTAAATGTGACACTTTGAAATGGGAGAAACGTAAAATGAAGTTAACTCAATGATTAAGGTAGCTCTTCATTTTAATTTTCTCCCATTTAAAAGCATTCAGAAACATTTTGTTCTCACACTTCAATACTGAGTTGATATCAACTCTTATTTAAGAGTTAAATACATCAGTCCTTCAGTTCTTCGCCTCTGTGCCCCAACCTGGATCATAAAACAGAGTGGAGCACTGTTCATTATCAAGCCCTGGTGACAACAGCTGAAAAGGCTTGACTAAAATTATCAAAGACTTCATTAACTGTAATTGAAAAATGCAACACTTTGTTAACCCAGCCTTTCTTAAAAAAATAAATCATGGCTGCAAGCTACTCTGAAGGTGCTACCAGTAGCTCGCAGTTGACCGATTAAAGACACCTGTTCTAGAGACCCTTTAGCTTTCCAGAAGTGACACATACTTTCCTTGCCGTAAAAGCAGCCCCATTGCTTGTTGAGACCACTTTACTAGTGACTGTCACGCAGTGACATTTACACACATCCCAGTGCCCGTAATTACCGGTTGGATGACGGACCCACGCATGCTTTTTCAATGCCATCATTACTACGCATGTGTCTTTACCCCACGTCTTTACAAAGAAAACTATCTAATAGAGACTTCTAGTTGCAGATTCCTTACCTAAGAATTTTCCCCAGGCGTCAGACTGGATCCAGAGATTTTTCTTCGAGCAATACCCTTGCGCGTCGGTAGGTGGCATCAGTTGACTCTGCAGGCATTGTAGGCGTCGTGGTCGCCGTGATGACGTCGGGAGTAGTACATAGACGCCGCCCTCGCGCAGTGACGTGAGTTCTTTTCTTTCCGCGCCACGCGCTGATCTGGAGAAGAGCTCCCCTAAGCTATTTTTGGGCTGAATTCAACTGTTTTGTCAAAGTTTTTTGTGTGAGACTTTGGTGTGTCGCGATGTCCCCGAAGACCGGGTTCAAGCCTTGTGAGGACTGCCATCGGACGATGTCGATGATGGATCTTCATAGCGTTTGTCTGTGGTGCCACGAGCGCAACCACGACCCAAAGTCGTGCTCAGAGTGTCTGGCCAAGCACCCGGAGCGGTCCCTAAAGCGAATGGGAGCCCGGCACTCGACTCTGCTTAGGTTCCGGTCGCGCTTGAGAGGAAGGTCTCGAGATGGGTTGCGGAGTCATCACCACTCGTCTTCTTCGAAATCCTCGGATCAAGGTAAGAAGAAGAGGAAGTCGAAGAAGTCCCATCGCTCTCCGACTTCGCCCCGTCGCTCGGCCGACGTGACGCGGGCCGAGCGTTCACACACTAGGCCTCTGTCCTCGGAGCCTGCGTCTGGGTTGACTCTGTGCTTCTCCGAGTTTCCCAGAGGCGGAAGGACCCCCGCCCAACTGAAAGGGTTTTACGAGGCCATGCGCCTCATATTTGGGCGGGCTGACCCCTATACCGCGCCTTCAGGCCCAAAAGGTTCGGCTGAGGGGCCTTCGTGTTCCGCGCTGGCGGTTTTGGCCCCGCCACCAAGGTCACCTCCGGATCCGAGCGCGGATCTGCACCGGCGCCGGTCGCACCCTCAAGACCTTCCCTGGCGCTGGGTCGATTATCGACGCTCCCGACATGGGTAGTGCCCACTATCGATGTCGACCCCATTCTTGTCCCTG
Organism: Pleurodeles waltl; assembly: GCF_031143425.1. Lineage (NCBI taxonomy): Eukaryota > Metazoa > Chordata > Amphibia > Caudata > Salamandridae > Pleurodeles > Pleurodeles waltl. Next base: position 861,625,155 of record NC_090439.1, read on the forward strand.
ACGACTCGAGGTCGGAGCGGTGTCAGCCGACAGCGCCTTCGGCATTAGTGGGGCTATTCGCCCCAGGTCGGATTCGGACCCTTTTTCCTATGGGTACGAATATGGGGAGGAATTGGAGGGGTCCCTGGACCCTTATTAATACCAGGATGACCCTGCTATGGACTGGGCACAGGATTTGGGTGAAGCCAGTGGTCTGGATACTTCTCCCGATGCTGGCATGCTGTCTCCTCCTACCGTGGCTACGGCAGAGGGAGCAACTTATAGTATGGTGGTCAGTAGGGCAGCTGAGGTCCTCGCCTTGAGCTACCTACTGTAGAAGTCAAGTCTAATCTCCTGACGGAGGTGCTTCAGCCTGGGGATTCTACTTCAGAACCCCTTTTACCATTCAATGAGGCCCTCACCGATGTCCTTTTGGGTACATGGTCCAAACCCAACACAGGGGCTCCTGTGAACAGGACTATCGCTCTCCGCCATTAGCCCGCTCCTAATGATCCAAAATTCCTGTCCCAACACCCCACACTGGAGAGTCTTGTTATGCAGGCTTCCTCTTCTTCAGGCGCGTTCCCTTCCGCACTCCCGGGTAGGCTGGGACAGCTTGACAAGAAGTTGTTTTCTTCCTCCAGTCTTGCGCTGGGGTCTGTGAAAACTGCATGCCTTTTGGGCAGTTATACCCACTCCCTGTGGGATGCAGTTGTGCAAGTCCTGCTGCAGATACTGGAGGAGGCCTGTGCTATCGTTTCCCAAGCAGTGAACGATGGGAGAGACGCGGTGAAGTTCACAATCTGTTGTGGGCTGGATACGACCGACTCTCTGGGCAGATCGGTTGCAACGACAGTGGCCTTACGGCACCACGCCTGGTTACGTTCTTCTGGTTTGTCCTGGGATGTCCAACAGTCACTCATGGACATGCCCTTTGATGGCACCCGTCTCTTCGGAGACAAAGCCGACTTGGCCTTGGAGACATTTAAGGATTCCCGGGCTACGGCTCGGTCCCTCGGTCTTTCCTCTGCCACTCGCCCACCACAGTCCGCTTTTCGTCCCTTTCGTGGACACGGAAGGGGGGGCCCAGTCGCGTCCTCCACACAGCCACAGTGGCACGCACGCTGGACACGGAATCCCACGTGGGGGTGGGACAGGGATCCAGAGGTCTGTGCAGTCCACCTCTGCCCCGCTGCAGCCTCCAAACCCTCCTAGTCCGTCCCCTCACTCCCGCCCAATTGGAGGCAGGATCCGCCATCACCTACCCCACTGGGAACATATCACCACAGATGGGTGGGTTTTACAAATCATTAGGAAAGGCTACTCCCTCCCTTTCGAATCTGCTCCACCACACATGCTACCATCCTTCCATCATCTTCCGGAGGATCATTTGACGCTTCTCCGCTAGGAAGTCGCGGCTCTCTTGGCCAAGGGAGTTATAGAAAAGGTCCCTGTGCCAGAAGTAGGTTGTGGTTGTTATTCCCACTACTTTCTGATACCAAAGAAGGATAAGGGCTTATGTCCTATCCTAGACCTTCGGGACCTGAACTACTTCCTCAAGAAGGAGAAATTCTAAATGCTCACCATGGCTCAGATTTCGTCTGCCTTAGACCCAGGAGACTGGATGGTAGTGCTGGACTTGCAGGACGCTTATTTCCACATCTCTATCCTGCCTGCCCAAAGACGTTACCTACGATTCGTGGTAGGTCACTAGCACTTTCAGTTTACCGTGCTCCCCTTTGGCCTTACCAGTGCCCCTCGGGGGTTCACGAAAGTGATGGCAGTGGTTGCAGCTCATCTGCGCAGGTTAGGGGTCTCAGTCTTCCCCCTACCTCGACTACTGGCTGTTGAAGGCGGACTCGCCCCAGACAGTTGTCTCCCACCTTCAGACTACGGCGAAACTCCTGCACACGATGGGGTTCACTATAAACGTGCCGAAGTCACACCTGACTCTCCTCTCAGACGCTCCCTTTCATCGGAGCAGTTCTGGACACAGCGCAGTTTTGGGATTATACTCCCGAAAAGCGAGTCCAAGACATTTAGGCTATGATTCCAATCTTTCAGCCTCGGTCTTGGGTTTCAGTGAGACTGACTCTGAGGCTGCTGGGCCTCATGGCCTCCTGCATCTAGTAACACATTCCAGATCGCATATGCGGGCTCTGCAGTGGGGCCTGAAGTTCCAGTGGGCGCAGCATCAGGGGAAATCTCTTAGACATGGTTCAGATCTCAGAGGGGACTGCGAAAGACCTGAAGTGGTGGCTTTCGAATCTGAATTGGGTCCTCGGCATATCCCTCTCCCTTCCCAAACGAGATCTCTCTATAGTGACAGCTGCGTCACTGCTGGGTTGGAGCGGCCACATGAGAGAGGCGGAGATCAGAGGTCTCTTGTCTCCGGTGGAATCTGGGCTCCATAGAAATCTGCTGGAGCTCCGGGTGATCAGGCTTGCGTTGCAAGCATTCCTTCCCTCTCTCAAAGGCAAAGTAGTACAGGTGTTCATGGACAATACTACCACCATGTGGTACTCCAACAAACAGGGCAGAGTAGGATCCTGGACCCTTTGTCAGGAGGCAGTACGCCTCTGGACATGGCTTGAACATCAGGGCATTACCCTGATGGTTCAACATCTGGCGGGTTCCCTCAACGCCAGAGCAGACAAACTCAGCCGTCGACGCACAGTCGATCATGAATGGCGTCTTCATCGAGAGGTGGCACAAGGTCTCTTTCAGCAGAGGGGAGAGCCTTTGTTAGATCTGTTTGCCTCTGCAGAGAACGCGCAATGTCAGCTGTTTTGCGCATTGGAGTTTCCAAGGCGGCAGTCGCTTAGAGACGCTTTTCGTCTCGAGTAGAATTCAGGCCTCCTTTACGCATTCTCGCCTATCCCTCTTCTTCCCAGAGTTCTCAAGAAAATCAAGAACGACCGGGCCCAAGTCATCTTGGTGGCTCCGGACTGGGCTAGAAGAGTGTGGTATCCAGAGCTATTGAGCATGTCCATTGATCCTCCACTCAGACTGCCTCTTCGGGCGAATCTTCTGTCGCAGCAACAGGTTACGGTTCTGCACCCGTACCTGTCCAACCTCCGCCTTCATGCGTTGAGATTGAGCAGCAACAGTTGATGGCGTCCATCGACTATAACTGTATACGCCTGTCGTTGGAATAAATTTGTGGCATGGTGTACCAACAAATCTGTTGATCCCCTTTCTGCACCTCGGTCAGAAGTTCTTCTGTTCATTCTTTCTTTAGCCCAGCAGGGCTCTGCTTTGGGCACCCTTAAGGGGTATTTATCTGCCATATCCGCCTTTCTTAGGCTACCTGATCAGCCCTCACTCTTTAAATCTCCTAGTGTGAGTAGCTTCTTAACAGGGCTCACCCACTTATTTCCTCCAACTCTATTTATCATGCCTCAGTGGGACCTTAATCTTGTACTTACTTATTTGATGTGTAGTCCCTTTGAGCCAATGCATAATTGTCCCTTGCGGCTCCTCACATTCAAAACCGTCTTTCTGGTCGCTATCACCTGTGCTCGCAGTTTGAGTGAGCTTCAAGCACTTTACTCAAAACCTCCATACTTGTCTGTACATCCTGGCAACGTAGTGTTACGCACTAGAGCTTCCTTCCTTCCTGAGGTGGTTACCCTATTTCATGTAGGCCAGTCCATCACTTTGCCTACCTTCTATGCACCCCCACATCCTTCCCATGAGGAAGAGAGACGCCACCGCCTGGACCCAAAAAGAGCGTTGATGTTCTACCTCAATCGTACTAAAGATTTCCGGGTGGATGATCAACTCTTCGTTGGCTATGTGGGTGAGAAAAAAGGGAAGGCGGTGCAAAAGCGTACCATCTCTCGATGGGTGCTTCTTTGCATCAAAATGTGCTACACTTTGGCTAAGAAGCAACTCCCTGAAGGCTTGCGAGCTTCTTCCACTGCGTTAGCACGTGGAGTTCTTGTCCTGGCTATCTGTCAGGAAGTTACGTGGACATCCCTGCACACATCTGCTAAGCATTACTGCCTGGATAGTCAGGTCCATCGAGACGGCTGCTTTGGTCGTTCGGTCCTGCAGGACTTTCTAGTATGATCTTGGTTCGCAGCCAACCACCGAGGATGGCATTGCTTGGGTATCCATTCTAAGGTAAGGAATCTGCAACTAGAAGTCTCTATCAAATGTACAAGTTACTTACCTTCTGTAACAAAATATCTGGTAGAGACATAGGGGGTCATTCTGACCCCGGCGGTCTAAGACCGCCGGGGCCAGGGTCGGCGGGAGCACCGCCGACAGGCCGGCGGTGCCCCGCAGGCCATTCTGACCGCAGCGGTTCGGCCGCGGTCAGAAGAGGCAAACCGGCGGTCTCCCGCCGGTTTACCGCTGCCCTTAGAATCCCCCTACCGCCATCCTGTTCCTGGCGGTTCGCCCGCCAGGAACAGGATGGCGGTAGGGGGTGCCGCGGGGCCCCTGGGGGCCCCTGCCGTGCCCATGCCAATGCCCGTGCCAATGCCCGTGCCCATGCCAATGCCCGTGCCCATGCCAATGCCCGTGCCCGTGCCCATGCCCGTGCCGTGCCCCCGTAAGAGGGCCCCGAAAAGTATTTCAGTGTCTGCTAAGCAGACACTGAAATACGCGACGGGTGCAACTGCACCCGTCGCACCCCTGCAACTACGCCGGCTCAATTCTGAGCCGGCGTCCTCGTTGCAGGGGCATTTCCTCTGGGCCGGCGGGCGCTCTTTTGGAGAGCGCCCGCCGGCCCAGAGGAAATGTCTGAATGGCCGCCGCGGTCTTTTGACCGCGGTGCGGTCATTCAGCGGCGGTACCCTGGCGGACGGCCTCCGCCGTCCGCCAGGGTCAGAATGAGGCCCATATTCTAGTTGCAGATTCCTTAACTCCCACCCATCCTTCCGCTTGCGAACTGATTTCTAGGGACAGGGATTCCCCCTTTCAGGTCCTTAGCTCTGGCGCACCAATCTCAGTGTTCTTAGCGGCTCTGCGCTCTGGCGTGGAAAGACTTAAAAAGAAACTGATGTCACTGCGCGAGGGTGGCATCTATGTACTACTCCAGATGTCATCACGACGCCTGTGGATTCGACCGACGCCACCTACTGATGCGCAAGGGTATTGCTCGAAGAACATTCTCCGGATCCATTCTGACGCCTGGGGAAAATTCGAAGATAAGGAATCTGCAATTAGAATGTCTCTACCAGGTATTTTGTTACCGAAGGTAAGTAACTTGTACTTTACCACACATATCCCTTTCCCACGCATGGCTTTACAACAACATTTGTGATGTAAAGGCATGCTTTGTAAAGGCATATGTGTGGTAAAAATGTAAGCAGTAAGTATAATTAATATATCTACTGGCAGTCGCCAGTAGGTAGTTATATTTAGGACCATGTTTCCATAGGAAAAGCTTCTTTTAATTTGCCTATATCTTTAGCATCATTTGGAAATCTTCACAACATTTTCTAAAAACAAGTGCGCTGGTGATTTTTTTTTTACGCTTGAAAAGTTTTGGGGTGATCTGTCAAGTGAGGGCCGAGAAAAAGGGGAGGTCAGTAAAAAGTGCATTTTTCATGTTATTTCCCATAGGTGTTTTGAACGCGACTAGAGCCCGAACTGCTGGATGGAATTACACCAGATTTGTCAGAACGGTCGTTTTTGGTCTGCAGATCACGCTTTGTCCTATTTGATATAAATCCGTTCAGTATTTTTTTAGCTATTAAAGGAAAACCAAATTTGTATCTCTCGGGGGAGCCTAAGCACAGATTTCTGATTGCCTTTCAGCACTACAACCAGGAAGTGCTAGCAGACATCTTGGGATCAGTATACATAATAACACCCATTGAAGTGCATTGTAGTGAATGGCAGGTTTTGAAGGTCACGAAAATGAGAACTTATAAAGATGACCGATTTTAGTTACAATATAAATCATTTGTTGATGGCACCGTACTAACTTTAGGAATTGTGGTGTGTTCTAAGGTGATTTTACCCTTCTGGGATTTCATGAATCATGTTTGAGTGAAAACTGTTTTCGCATGATTCTCCTATAGAGGTGATGGAAGGTACTCCAGAAGCTCAAATGAGAGCATATTTTCTGTAAATTCACCATATCTTTCTCAGCCATATGAGAATGAAGTCTGACATTCTCAGTAAAACACTTCCTTCCAACAGGAGCAGGTTGTCGGTTGATTCTCTTGTGTTCTACTGTAGCCTTCCAGAGTGTTCTAAAGAACGGCTGTGTTCCTTGCCTGTAAAACAGCCTTTAAATCAACTAACTTCTGCTCTAATCTAGTTAGCTCTGCCCTTTCTAATTTATCTTCTAAATTCCCCTGACTCAGTAGAATCCCCCAAATAAAGGCTTTAAAGGCATCGCAATCTATTCCAGGTGGGACAGAGCCATCCTTTTCAAGAAAGAAGTCAGCAGCTGCCTTTTTTAAGACACATGTCACACTCTCTTTAAGGAGAAGGGCACACTTTAGAGTCCATCTTGAATTCTGGCCTGGACTCGGATAGTGCAACCGCATAGCAACTGGTGAGTGATATGAAATATACCCAGGGAGATGCTTGATCTCCCTCAATGCAGCCGGCAGGCCTCTGTCAACAAAAACGAAGGCTAAGCTACAATAGTGGCTTACTGTAAAAGGTATACCCTCTCTTCAGGCCATTAAAAAATCTCCAAACATCTTCCAATGCCTTATCTTGTATCATATTTCTGAGAGCCTGCCTTGTCTTTGGTGTTTGCGTATGATCTCTCTGAGTCAGTCTATTTAAGGAGGGATCTAGAAGGGTATTAAATTCCCCTCCAAGTACAACCAGAACAATCAACTCAACCAGACTCCACTCTAAGTTGGTTATGTAAAAAGGATTGTCCTCATTAGGACCAACCTCCCCCCCCCCCCACACACACACACAAAATTTAAATCAGCACATCTCATATCCCCAAAGACATGCATACCAGAGTTGTCTGCCCTGGAGAAAGTAACCTCAATTCCAGCTCCCTTCCTTACTAAAATCGCAATCCTCTTACAATGCTCTGATTGGTCAGAAACCACATATCTTTCCAGTCATCTAACCCTGATAAAAAATTTCTGCTCTTACTCATAGTTAAGTGTGTTTCCTGTAAAATTATGACGTGAGTCAGACTTTCTCGAAGGTACTTCATCACCAATCTCCACCGGCCCTGACTTCTTAAACCATTGACATTCAAAGTCAGGAAGCCTACCTCCTTATTCCCTCCCATTGTCTCTAATAGAATTCTGCCACCTCCCCTGATAATTAGGCTGTGATGTGCACCAGTAAGACTTATAGCTTGGGGAAATCGAGGACATTTTTTATATTTTTTTCCCCACTGGTCCCCACCCAGTGATCTTCGCTCATTCCTCCCCAGTGTCCCATCCTGGGGAACCTTCCCAATATTTGCAGGCATTCAAATTGCCAAAGAGCTTCCCCAGGAGATACTGTAATAAAAAACAAACAAGACCAGTATTAACCGCTACATATTCTCCTCCACCAACCCCACTCCCCACACCAACCATATCAACGCTCTCTTCAGCATCAGGAATATTCAAGAATCTAAGATTATTTTTTCGACAATGGTTTTCAACTTCCTAAAGAACCTCTCGCAAACTTTGGTTTTGCTTAGTCAGCAGAGTTATCCCAGTGGCATTCTCTGTTACATCCTGCTTAATGTGGACCACCTCCTCCTCTAATGCTCTGATGCATGAAGCCACCTTGTTCAGTTTCTGTGACAGAGCAGAACAGGAGGCTTAAATACCTGCGTGATTCACCACCGACACCTCAAATCTGGGTTTGAGCTCCTTTTTTAAACCCATAAGGATGGAGGCAAGTGACTCCTTTGGCCGGGCTTGATAGTATCTTGCCTCTGACCTCTTCTTGCCATTCCCTTTATTGCCCTCCTTGCTTATCACTGCCCGGGCCCCGCAGATCGCCTTGAGCTGATTCCTTTAATTCTGCAAGTGCCTCAAACCGATTACTGGTGGTAACCTGTGCAGCAATATGAGTTTGAATGGCGTCCGAAATGTCAGCTGGGGAAAGCCTGTCCCCATCTGGCTCTGCCCCCCACCCTCTTTGGGGTTCCCCTCAATACTCCGTGGGGTAGGGAAAGGGGAGCCCAGGACTCTGAAGAAGGATTTTAATGAGGAAGTTAACTTAACCTTTGGGGTTAGCACCTTCCTGTACCTTCCTCCGGTGTTTTTACTTAGTGGCCTGGTGGTTTTCCCTGCTTTTGTAGCTGCAGTCCCAGCTGTACCCCCCAATACACACTTTTGTGCCTTCATAGTGTCTTTAATAACAGCGCAGTGTGTGGAAAATCCGAAACGTGGCCTACCCTACTTGCCACAGCAGCTCGGGCGCGCAGTGTATATTTTGCTGTCTTACCTCCGATCTTAACGGTCATCTGACCTATCTGCTCCATATACATAGGGTGCCAAACCCTCTTTCCTCCTTTACCTGCCTCTAAATGCCTCTGCCCGGCACCAGTCTCAGCCCAACCGCCACACTGCACACCAGTATTCATCTTTACACAAGCAAGGAAAGCTCCCCTTACTATTTCCTGGCTTGTGTTGACACTGTCTTCTCTGCTACAGGTCCTCTGTTGAGCCAGTCTGCCCCGCTGTTGTTCCCTTGCAGCTGCCTCCCAGTGTGAAACCCTTGCACCAGCAGCCATGTTAGGGAAGCATGTCACAAGAGCCTCCACTAGAGTCATCCTGAAAACAGGAGAATAGGTGGCAATTTTGCACACAGCTCTGGGCCATCCCTCCAGGTAGGTACCATCTTAATCATATTTGAGGGTGGGTAGTTTAGTGGGTGGGGGGTGGCTAGATCACGCTTGCCACAGTGTTCATCCTCTCCCGGGGGAAGTTGCGGGCGTTCAGTGTGCGGCCGCCATATTCCTTGATGTCGCTGTTGACCGAGATAGGGCCCTAAAGCTGCTGGAAGAGGCACATCTACATTTTAAAATCAAGCTGAATGCTCTCTGCAAAGAAAAGTGGCTGGCTGGCTGTGCTAAACAGTTGGAGTAAGGGGAGCGAGTGGGAGCTCTCTTGCCATGGAAAGCAAGGTTTGAGAGATCGAGGAATACTATTAAGGAATTGATTGTCAGTTCTCAGGGATAGGTCTCAAATAAAGTTGAGGATACGCAGGAGAGTATGGTCTCCCTATTTTCCACATTGTATGAAGAAACAGTGATCACAGATTCATACCAAATTAAGGAGTGGTTGAGCAGTTTGGAACTTTCCGGGCTTACTGTTAAAGGTAGAGAACGTATGGAGGCTTAGATTACTCAAGAAGAAATAAAAGAGCACCTGGTCCATGCTAAAAATGGGAAAGTGGCAGGTCCTGGTGTCATCCCCTTTGAGATTTATAAGCTTCTAAAGGAGGAAGTGGCACCTATCTGGGAGGATCTGTTTAATGCAATATATCAGGGTAAGGCACAGGTCCCAGACTCTTGGAAAGAGGCCATAATTACCTTGATCTTAAAGCCTGCTAATGACCCTAGGAAGACTGATTTGTGCAGGCCAATGTCCTTCTTAAATGCAAATTACAGGATTTTTGCAAGCATTTTAGCCAGGAGGTTGGCTGAGCTAGCCCCGCAATTAATACATCCAGACCAAAAGGCCTTTGTGCTTAAACAGCAGATCACTGGACTTAGTCAGCAGTTGATAGCTCTATAGACCTAACTACCACTCGAGTGATTCCCTGGCAGTGGCCACAATAGATGCTTCTAAGGCATTCGACCAAGTGTGCTGAACTTATCTTTGGCAGGTCTTGCCAGCATTGGGTTTTAATTCTTTTATTTTGACCCTTCACAGGCTGTGTGAGAACTCCTCGGCCAGGATTTCGCTTAGTGGATCATTAACAAAGAGTTTTGGTATCCATAGGGGAACAAGGTAGGGGTGCCCCCTCTCCTTTTTGATAAATATATCGAGCCATTTGCTCAGCAGCTTAGAAGAGACCCTCTGGTTATCCCCTTTTGGGCAGCACATTATTGCAGAAAGATAGCGTTATATGTGGATGATTTGGTCCTTTATAGATCAGACACCCAAACAGACTGTTCAGAGAGTGGAATGGTTGGCAGAAGAATTTAGGGCCCTATCAGGGTACTCTGTAAACAATTATAAATCAGAGGTGATGTGCTGGAATGTTGCAAATAGGGCAAAGGAGGTGCAGACGGAAATAAAACATTTCGGTATTGTTATTGTTGATCATTTGAAGGCTATCCCGCACTATAACTTGAGGAAAGTGGCCAAAGATAGATGTGTTACTTGCCAGGTGGAAGAACCTGCCTTTAAATATCTATGGGCGTGTGAATCTGGTTAAAATGACAATCCTCCCTAAACTAACTTATCTTTTTAATAGCATTCCACTTACATTCCCAAGAGCTGCAAAATAACCAGCTTCATATGGGCTTCTGGGGAGGAGGGCGGGCTTAAGGTTGACTTGGAAAAAGCTGAGGTGTAAGCTGTAGAAGGGGAGGGTCTTTCTTTGCCGGACCCTAATCTATACTGCATGGCTTTTCAGTTTAAAAATGCCAGGATGCTTTTGGGCACCCCAGAAGCCTCCACTTGGGGAGAAGTTTCGGAAGAGATGGTCCGGTGTTTGGGAGAGACAGGGTTTGTTAGAACTGGGGTCTTTGGTTGACAGTCAGGTTACCCCCTGTTCAGGCAATGACCCTCATTCTAGTCAGGGTAAAAAAGAATCACCCTCAGCTAACCCCTGCTTACCCCCTTGGTAGCTTGGCAGAGCAGTAGGCTTAACTTCAGAGTGCTAGGTGTAAAGTATTTGTACCAAAACACACACGGTAACTTAATGAAAACACTACAAAATGGCACAACACCAGTTTAGAAAAATAGAAATCTAAACAAAACAAGACCAAAATGACATTAATCCACAATACACAAGTCAAGTTATCAATTAAAAATCAAAAAGGGGCTTTAAGTAGTTTCAATCACATGCTAGCGCTGCTAGCGTGAAAATGTACCTGGTGTGTGTCAAAAATAACCCGGCACGGGCAGGTGTGCATCAAAAAGGGCTTGTGATGCGTCAATATCACTCACGAGTGAGACCATGCGTTGTTTCCCCCTTCTGTCGAGTTGGCGTGCTTCGGGTTTTCTCTCCGCTGGAGAGCGATGCGTCGATTCGGTCCGCACACAGGTCCAGGCAGGCCTTGCGTTGTTTTTGCACGTACAACGATTGTTTGTGTTAGAAATCAGCCGCATGATGATCCGAAACCCACGCAGCGCGGGTTTATCTCCCAGCCTCCGTCAGCGATGCTGTGCGTTGTTTCTCCTGCTCCGTGCGTCAATTCTTCAGCCGCGTTTCTGTCGAGCGTCGATTTTCAGCTGCGGAGCCGGCGGTGTGTCGTTTCTTCAGCTGCAGATCGGAGTTGCGTCAATCTTTTCCCCGCACAGCACTCTGTGCATGGATTGCTTCCTCTTAGGCTGCCAGCTTCCCCTTTCAGGGTCCCAGGAACTGGATGAGCACCACAGGGCAGAGTAGGAGCCTCTCCAGAGACTTCAGGTGCTGGCAGAGAGAAGTCTTTGCTGTTCCTGAGACTTCAAACAACAGGAGGCAAGCTGTAAATCCAGCCCTTTGAGATTTCTTCTCAAGATGGAAGGCACACGAAGTCCAGTCTTTGCCCTCTTACTCTGACAGAAGCAGTAACTGCAGGATAGCAACACAAAGCACAGTCACAGGCAGGGCAGCTCTTCTTCCTCAGCTCTTCTCCAGCTATTCTCCAGGCAGAGGTTCCTCTTGTTTCCAGAAGTGTTTCTAAAGTCTGTGGTTTTGGGTGCCCTTCTTATACCCAATTTCTCCTTTGAAGTAGGCCTACTTCAAAGTAAAGTCTCTTTTGAATGTGAAATCCTGCCTTGCCCAGGCCAGGACCCAGACACTCACCAGGGAGTTGGAGACTGCATTGTGTGAGGGCAGGCACAGCCCTTTCAGGTGTGAGTGACTACTCCTCCCCTCCCTCCTAGCACAGATGGCTCATTAGGATATGCAGGCTACACCCCAGCTCCCTTTGTGTCACTGTCTAGTGTGAGGTGCGACCAGCCCAACCGTCAAACTGACCCAGACAGGGAATCCACAAACAGGCAGAGTCACAGAAATGGTAAAAGCAAGAAAATGCTCACTTTCTAAAATTGGCATTTTCAAAAACACAATCTTAAAATCATCTTGACTAAAATATGTATTTTTAAATTGTGAGCTCAGAGGCCCCAAATTCTGCATGTCCATCCACTCCCAAGGTGAATCAACACTTTAATCAGATTTAAAGGTAGCCCCCATGTTAACCTATGAGAGGGGCAGGCCTTGCAACAGTGAAAAACTAATTTAGCAATATTTCACTGTCAGGACATATAAAACACATTACTATATGTCCTACCTTAACCATACACTGCACCCTGCCCTTGGGGCTATCTAGGGCCTACCTTCGGGGTGCCTTACATGTAAGAAAAGGGAAGGTTTAGGCCTGGCAAGTGGGTACACTTGCTAAGTCGAATTTACAGTTAAAACTGTACACACAGACACTGCAGTGGCAGGTCTGAGACATGATTACAGAGCTACTTATGTGGGTGGCACAACCAGTGCTGCAGGCCCACTAGTAGCATTTGATTTACAGGCCCTGGCACCTAAAGTGCACTATACTAGGGACTTACTAGTCAATCAAATATGCCAATCATGAATAAGCCAATTACATACTCATTTTGTAAAGGGGCACTTGCACTTTAGCACTGGTTAGCAGTGATAAAGTGCCCAGAGTAACAAAAACAGCAAAATCAGAGTCCAGCACACATCAACAACCTGGGGAACAGAGGCAAAAAGTTGAGGGAAACCACGCCAAGGATGAGAAGTCTAACCGGGTTTCTGTATGAGTTCAGTGCCCTAAAATCCTTACAACTCAAAGTCCTGCGGGCTGCATTGAGATTATGGGTTAGAGTCGGAAACTTGTGGGCATCCGTTATTATTCCGATTTTGCACCTTTTTGGGACTCCCTGAGCAACCCAGAGTTTTTGTAAGATAAGCTGAGTCTCCCATTAGGAGAGGAAGATATTAACGTTTGGGGTGAGCTGGTTTCGGCTCAGGGGGTTTTATCATGGAAGCATTGAATGTTAAGACTGGGGGTTCTGTATCAAGGTTTCAGTATCTGCAATTATCCTTTTGGTTAGCAGGTGTTGCCCAGGAATCTCGAGAATCGTGGGAACATGAATCATCATTTCAGGACATAAGGCCTAAAAGCACGCAGTTTGCGGTTTAGTACTGGAGGTTTCTTGAGGCTGACGTTAGGGGAATGGTGGTACCACAGTCAGTCTTGGACGGAATTATACAGGGATACGATTTAGGTTTCCTGTGGCAGACATCCCTAAAACTGCTGTATTCTGTGGTTAAGCCAGCCAATTCGATGAGGAATCATTTCTTTACTATCAATTGGCTATATAGGACTCCCCAGAAGATTGTAAAAAATTGTGCAGGTGACAATTCGAAAGTGCGGAAGAGGTGGCCTTCTGAAAGCTCATGATAAGCATCTGTTTGTATTCCTGCCCTGGCATTAGAGGTTTCTGGGAGGATGTCCAGACCATTTTAAAGGACTATTTGGAGGCTGATATTAATTTGAACTCTAGCCTGGTTTTGTTTGGGATAGATGGGGTTTCAAATGGCCTTTTAAACATAGGGCAGAAAGGTCTGTTATTCTATCTCCTACTCCTCTCCAGAAGAGAGATGTAAGCATTGGACTGATCAATCTTCCCCTCCGCAATTGACTTGCTTAAAGCGGTACATTGGACGTGTCAAATGGACATTCGGTTTAAGCCAGTAATCCCAATAAAATCTAGACAAACTACCTTAGGTGGAGTGATACAATAGCAATTCCATCGGTAGAATAAACCCTTCTATGATTACACCTGGTGCCGCTATGAGAGATGAGACCAGTGGCTAAAGTTGTGGGGCCGATGCATTTCCAGCAGGCAGATGGTCGCATATAAATCGAAAGGCCTGAGTTTGCAGAAGCTATGGTGATATGAGGACCACAATTTTAAAAGAAAAAGTGTTCTAAAGAACAACTAGAGCACTAACAGTCTTACTTATGACAAAAGTGTGGCACACCTGAAACCATCTTGATTGAATCAAACTGGTAAAACAGCATTTAATTTAGAAAGGAACAGAATGAGGAAGTTCATTTTGTCATTGAAATTATGGTTAGTGCTGTAGGGGAGCAGACTCTACAATGAAGGCTGAACCCCGCATGACATTACCACGCAGGTTTAACCACACATGCAACATTACTGTGCATGCCATTACCACGCTTGCCTTTACACCGAATATGTCTTTGCCACGCATGCCATTACAGTGAATGGTAAGGCATATTCTTTGTAAAGATTTTGCAGGAATTTTTTGAGTTTAGGGTGGGTCTGGATTTTTAGGTGCCAGTGGTAGTTTTAGGGGTTAGGATGGGTATTGGGTTTTGGGTGGCAATGGTAAGTTTAAGGATTTTAGGGAGGCTATGGGTTTTTGAGTGGCAAGGGTACTTTTAGGGTATAGAGTGAGTATGGGTTTTTGTTTTGGGCGCGTATGGGTTTTTGGGTGATAGATGTTTTATTTAGGGTTCATGGTGTGTATAGGTTTTTGAGTGGCAACATTCACATCCCCCCTGGAAGGAAACGGTTTGCTGAGCTCCGTACGCTTCTGATGGGACTCATTTGGTGACGGAGGAGTCCGAGGGTGAGATGGGACTCGCGGGTGCTTATGAGTGGGATGGATTTGCGGTGCTGGACTCAGAATATGCTTTCTCATGGCCCAAGCATATTATGCTAAAAATTGGCTCGGCCCAGGACTCCCAGTCTTACTTTTTCCGATTGAGCATGATCAGTTAGACAATGATTATCTCAACCCTATACTTACAGTACAGCAACCGCGCCTGGGTAGTTTTATGGAATCAGTACATTGTATGCACTGGGCTACATGGACACTGGCACAGAGTATCAGACTCCCACTGATCTACTCCCTGCAGTTCCCCATTTCTGAAAACCCAGCAATGCCTCTTTGTCAGATAAAAATGTTAGAGACATGCTGCCGCAGTTGGGTATTTCCACCATTGGTCAATTATTCTGGGAAGGGTGTTTTCTTTCCCCTGAACAGTTCCAGTACCTGGAGTAATTAAACACACCAGACAATTTCTCCTATTTTCTGATAGGCCATGCATCGGCTGTCCAGTGACCCGACTTTCCCTCTGAACCACAGGAGTCCCCCCCACCCCCCCCACTAGTGGTTGGATCTCCCAACTGTACATAATGACTAAAAGTCTTCTTCGTCCATCTGACACAGTCCCCGGGGCTGCCTGAAGGACAGATCTGGGGATCCCTTTGTCCGATAAAGGCTGGGCCCACTGATGTGAACAAATAAAAGTTGTCTTGCCTAACCACAGATTCTGATTTCTACATTTTAACTTTATTAACTGTATCTACTTTACCCTGCTGCACCTGCATCAGCTCGATCAGTCCAGGCCATCTGAGTGTGCCTGATGCTCTGTGGACGAGACAGACTTCCTACACTTGATCTGGAACTGTCCCCTTGTCCAAGTGTTCTGGACAGGCATAGCCGACACAGTCACTGACATAACATGCACTCTGACCCAACTTTGCCCCGCTCCCTATGCTGCTTGTTTATGTTGCTGATGTTCCCCATGCCGAGTGGCGACTGGTAGCTTTACTGTTACTCCTGGCCCGGCGCCGGGTGACCCGGGCATGGTTGAAGAGCCCTCTTCCCATGGGCAATGATGATTGAGGAATGTAGTCTTCTGCAACGAACAAGCTGAAACATAGACCTCTCTACAGCCTTCACGGCCGCAGCCCAGAGACATTTGGGAGACATACCGGGAATATATTCTTTAACTAGAACTAGCAACTGCTGAGGTACCCTTCATTGTATCTCTGATGGGGCCTTTACACCTTATGGACGCAGAGTGATCTTTTACTATCCTCAGTCATGCAGGCCACCATGTCGCTCTTTCTTTAAGTTGGGTATATCTTAGATAAGATATGGTGCTGCTTTCTCTGCATATCTGAACCTGTGTATCTCTGTGTCCTACTACCATTTGACTGATTGTGAATTACCTTTGTTGGTTGTCCTGCATTAAAAATCCTTTCACATCCTTTCCGCATAAGCTGTTGACGCCATTCTTAAAACTTCAATAAAACAAAACCACTTACAAATAAATAAGACGGCAAAACATGTCACAAAATAAGCATAAATTATAACTTAAGTAGTAGGTTGAAATACTTTGTTTTTTTGATTGTATCCAAAAAAACAGAATTATCATTTAGTAGCTCACTTTGTCCACAGTCCAAACCTCAGCAAATTTTCTAGAAATGCAAATATTTACCAGCTTTATTCTTTACTAAAAACTAATTTTGTTCCCAGATATCAGTTTTTTTCTTCAATAATTATGTTATTTTTATGAGTAAATATATACATACACTTGCTGTGTCATTGGCATCATCTTTCCATGCATCTATGAAATGCAGTCAACGCCACTATGTGCTCAGCTTCTCGTGTGCCACTTAATGTCAAGTGTGTCCAGCTATCTACGTACAAGACCCACTATATGCTGAGGGTGCCCCCATATTGCTAGTCCTTTCTAAGTTGTAATTCGGGTTTCCCCCAAATGCCCAGCAGTGCTACTAGAATTCATCTCACACATAAATAGATGTGCACACATGCTTCTTGACTTATGTACACTGTATTCTCCACATATACAAATCCTAACTGTCCCATACTTTCCTCTGATCCTCTTTTCTCATTTACCATAATTGTGACATATTTGTTTCTCCTCCACTGCTATGGTCCCAGTAAACAAGAGGCTGAGGCTTGTCTTTGGCAGGGCTACAGGATGTGTGACTTTCAGGCATAGAGTTATGTGCTTAGTAAGCAAGTGATGTAACCTCAGAATCGCCTGGATGACTTCAGAAATTAGCCACGGCATCTACTGCAAAAATGAATTTACAAGTCTGGACTTTGATGGGGAACTTCACGTCCAGGTCTTTCTCTATATTGGGGGCATCTGATCAGCAGTCCCGTACTCTAATGTATCCACTTGATACCTATGCAGACAAACAGCGCCATTAAAAGATATCATTTAAGTAAACCAATCCATTGTTCTGGGGCTATAAATTGTCTCCTATCAGATAGCCTAACCTGAATAACTTTGGGTCTTCAATTAATCTACTATGCCCTGCAATACACCTCTAACTTAAATTGGGCTGCCGGTTCCTTGGTACTTCAGTGATCTTACTTGCAGTTGGAAATCACGGGGGTGTTGCATGCTAAGTGTACATGTGTGAGCGAGCAGCTGCAGAGATCATCACATGGCCAGCCACTCTCTCATTTCTCTCGCTCATCCCCCCCCCCCCCCCCCCCCCCACACACACACACGTCTCTCTCTTTTCCTGCGGCCTGCAGATCATGGGCGTTCTCTTTCCATTACAGGAAGGAAAGCCAATACGGGATTCCAGACAGGTGTAATAGCCTTTCAGTGAGAACCCAGCACAATATAAGAAGAATGAACATGTTATCCAGCAGGTTTGAATAATGAGCAGGACTCTGGATCTATACAAAATAATATTGGCAGTAAATTAAAGTGTTGGTTACTGGTTATAATAGATCGGGGATGCTTGCCCCAGATAAAGACGTTTTCAATTCATACCCCGAACTACAGAAGTCAAAAATCGTCGTATAGTCTTGTAGGCTGATAAATGATGAGTAATCATCATGATCTTATTGTATTTGTACATTGCTTTGCTACCAGCGTGCTTCAAAAAGAATGCTCATGTTCAATGTTAAGAGGTGAGTTTTAACTATTTTCCAAGGGACCAGTAGTGGTGAACATCAACAGGAAGGTTATCCCACAATACCCCTACCATAGTTTCCCCTCTCCTCTCTGGATCTGTTCACTCGGCTTCGGGAAATACAGATTTGTCTTTAGACTTCAAATCTCTTGCCGATTTAATAGATCTACAACTTTTTTTTTTTATTCAGACCCATGTGTCTCTTTATGTGACAAAGTGAGTGACTTAAACTGGATTCTAATATTTTCCTAGAGCCAGCATAGATTCCTCTTCCTGGTAGTCATGCAATGTAGAAGTGGAATATCCATTAATTCTCTGCAGTATTCTGCAAGAACTACAGTTTCTTAATATTATCTATAGGCATTCCTACGAAAAGGTTGTTGTCCGTTTCAAATCTTGATGTGACCTGATAGTTGTCCTTCTCCCCAGAAAAGGTTTACAGTATCGAAGCACTTGGGGATGGACATGAGTGACATTTTTTGTTTATCCCCGCGTGCCTCCTCTTATATAGTTGAAATACATGAACATTGGCTGGGTACTCCACTCACTGTCAGTGGATTGTGCTTTTAAACCTGTATATGGTGGGAGATTTGCAGTGAGTAGTGACACATCGACAATTTTAGTAGTGGTCATATTGGTAAAACATGAATCATTTGCAAAGAACAGTATCTAAACATATGGTAAATTGGCGATGAACATGATTTGAAGTTGTTAACTTCACGAAGCGAAATATAGGAGATTTGAGGTGTGTTGTAATATAAAAGAAGCATTCAAATGATTTGCACTTTAAAAAGTCAATCCGTGGCCAAGTTGGGAAATATATTCACTGTGCTATTCCCGTTACACAGCAGCTTCTCCCACAAAGAGCACTGCTCTGGGACACGGCAAATGCAGATTTAGCATGTGATAGGGAAACCAGTGTGTGACTGCCTGTCCACCAGGCTAAACCACACATCAATAAAAAAATGAAACACTGCCCCTGCAGGGCACAGAGGTTAGGCATAGACGGGCACCAATCACATTTCATCCTAACTGTGAACGTCCGTTTCATAGCGGAACAAAGTTGATAGAAAGAAAGGCGAACTGTACTTATATCCTAAACAACACAAGTGAAGGTGCGTTTCAGGGTGTCCCCACTGTGTAATGTACCGGTGCTGCTTTTGACTGTGGTTAATAAGATTTTATTTTATATTGTACCCTAATTTATTTAGGCAATATAGTGCTTTCTAATTTTACATTGCTGCTGGGTTGGTAAAAACAGATAAGCATAATATTAGGCCTTCCGTCTCCACGAAGATTATTAATTTTAACTGTGTACGGTTGGATTAATTTGCCATTTCACTCAAAAAGTATTTCTTTACTTTGCCTATAAACCAAACCATATTGTGCACTCACTTGTGTGAAATCTTTTATTATTTCTTTAGCACTGCATACGTTTGCCGTCAAACCACATACCTAGTTCCCTCTTTAGCTTTAACGCATAAATGGACTACAAAGAACAATGCGTTCTAGTGTTTGTACTGGTTTAGAGCTTGGACACAATCTTATTTTCTGTTAGTATACATTTCACTTCATCCCCTTGTACTTCCTTTTTAGTTAAAAATAAAGTTATAGAAGAAAAAAGGTATTACAGTGACTTGACCTTTTCTTTCAGAGTAAGGCTAATAGCTGACATCTGTTTCCTATTTTGGTCAGGGTACTGGGCATACCTGACCAGGGAATGTAACTCTATTGCATTAGAATTAGAATAGGTAAAATGTACAAGAAGTGTACACCGTTGGCCATAAAATTTATACTGGTCCTTAAAAGCAGCAAATAACCCCTTCACCTCCTTAAGGAGGCACATAAGAGGCACCATAGGGTGAAGCCCTTTGTAACCCCTTGGGACTGTCCCAAGAACAGATTACTCGCTACAGTTTATCTACATCTTTACCAAAAGTCTGCATGCATTAAAAGGAGGAGTTAAAACATAGAGGGATGTTTACCCGGTAAAGGACGTTTATGCCATAGTAGGCCTCCTATTTAGGAAGGGCTTCTTCTAAGTATATTTCATTTTTAAGACACTCATATTTTGACTTTGCCGCTAGGGACAGCCAGCAAACATTTTAACTGATCTTTGGCCATGAGTTGGTGTCATATTTTGGTCTCACTGCGGGCTTCTTTCACAGATCTTTATCCATATCTTTGTGGTGGCAGTACACTCTTCCTCTATTGTTAATGGATCAGAACATTTACTGTGCCCAGGGTCGTCCTAAGGTGACAGACTGACATGAACACCTCCTAGTCTGTGGTCCTTATTTAGACCTTCTTCTCCTTAATATCTACCAAAATTCTCCAAGCACGTTTTTATGTCCAGCATTGTAAGCTTTTGTTCTTCAGCAACTTTTCTTTTGAGGCATACAAAACCTCTGATCGAATTATAGTATGACACTTAGTTCTCTATTAGTTTCCTGTTATTCGTAAATTGGTATGTTCCATTTCCTATCTGATTTGCTGATTTGTAAGAAAGTGATAGAAATGAAAACATGGACTACTCGAACAAATAATTCATACATGCCCCTTGTTTCTGTAAGGCGGAATGTTTGTAGTCTGACAATATGGCTATACATAATTAGCTAATAAATCCTGTTATGTGAGGTACATTCAGTTTCAAATAATTATACCAGAGGAAACCTCTCATACATTTGAGCATGAGCCATTCTGTCCAGTCTGAGAGGGTAAATGCAGCAATTTGCTGCCAAATGTTAGCTAGTTTGGAAAGAGGATTAGAGTTTTAATGCAGATTTTTGTGGACAGAGCATGCTTTCTGTTAGTGCTTCCATTGCCTTTTGAGTGCTGACAAGGAGTAAGAAATACATCAATAGCTTTCCGATACCTAAAATCAGAGAAGTTCAGTCTGGTTATGTATTGACCCCCCCACCCCCAGATTGTCCCACATTTTACTTGATTTCTTCTTCCGTTTATGTTTAATATATGCAGTTTACTTTGCACTGTGTAGTAGAAGCAGACTGCAGATGTCTGATTTATCCAGTGTAAGCCTTCTGTAGGTAGTTTATATTGTGTGCCAACGGGCTGCTAATGGGTTAGAAACAAGTGGTTCAGAAGGACCGTCATGAAAGGTGTTTTCTTTGACTTTTCTCTACCACTCACTGCAGGTTTACAATTGTTAATGTAGTTAGATCATATATGTCAGAGCGGCTGTTGAGAACATAAATGTGGTAAAAGTATTCATTATTTTGCATTGCCACAAACTAGATCTGCAGAATTATTTCACATTTTCAAAGCCTGGCTATTGACTTGATTAGAACATTGTCTGCTCTGGAGATGGGGTTGGGTGGAATTTATGAAGGGGTTAAAGTTCCTGAAGAGATTAAATATGCTGGAAGAGGCAAACATTTGCATTGCAAGAGAATTCCTAAAACCGGAAGTCATTTACAAAGATTTGCCAGTAGATGACAATTGTTCTTGTTTCGCAAAAAGGGTAGATAACTCATGTACCAACCCTGAAGTTCAGGTGCTGCAGCCCACATTATCATGAAACAAAATAAGATAATTATCCAGAAAATATTTATTCCCATGCAGAGCCTTGTTTTGCCTGCTATATTTATCAATAGACACCAATGAGGAAAGCCTTTTCAGGATTCACAAAGCCTTATACTTCTCAAATTCAGCAGGGATATTCACACCAGAGTTAAAACAACATAGTGATTGGACCTTAAACTAGTTATGTAGTAAACACGGCAAACCAGAGAGTCACTTTTTTATGACTGTATATCCAAGGAACTAAAACGTAGTACTAATGGGTACCAACATGTAGTTTTATTCACAGAATGAAGAGTAGGGTGACAGTCTAGGCCCATTATACCTGGAGCTCTAACATCAGAAAGTTTGGTTGTAAGAAAGTGCAACAACAAAGTACGTTTTGCAGATAACACTTTATCAGGATAAGAAATAGTTCCCAACCAAATTTAAAAACATATTAAAAATAACACTGACATCCCATAACGATCATACTTCGGACCATGAAGATTAGAAAATCTAACTCTTATTGACAGAGGTTAAATGAGTGGTTGTTATCCCACTGATTTTCTATCATTGTGGATATGGTCAGCAGATGTTGCATACATGTAGGTATTGACAGGTGTGCACCACTTACCTTTGCCTTGCTAGAAATACAAGAAAGTTCATGTTTATGTAGGAGGCTGGACTGGCTTGTAGTGAGTACCAAGGGGTACTTGCACCTTGCACCAGGCCCAGTTATCCCTTATTAGTGTATAGGGTGTCTAGCAGCTTAGGCTGATAGATAATGGTAGCTTAGCAGAGCAGCTCAGGCTGAACTAGGAGAGCACAATATCATAAGAAAACACAATACACAGTTATACTAAAAATAAAGGTACTTTATTTTTATGACAATATGCCAAAGTATCTTAGAGTGTACCCTTAGTGAGAGGATAGGAAATATACACAAGATATATATACACAATAGCAAAAATATGCAGTATAGTCTTAGAAAACAGTGCAAACAATGTATAGTTACAATAGGATGCAATGGGGAAACATAGGGATAGGGGCAACACAAACCATATACTCCAAAAGTGGAATGCGAACCACGAATGGACCCCAAACCTATGTGACCTTGTAGAGGGTCGCTGGGACTATTAGAAAATAGTGAGAGTTAGAAAAATAACCCTCCCCAAGACCCTGAAAAGTGAGTGCAAAGTGCACTAAAGTTCCCCTAAGGACAAAATAGTCGTGTTAGAGGAATAATGCAGGAAAGACACAAACCAGCAATGCAACAACTGTGGATTTCCAATCTAGGGTACCTGTGGAACAAGGGGACCAAGTCCAAAAGTCACAAGCAAGTCGGAGATGGGCAGATGCCCAGGAAATGCCAGCTGCGGGTGCAAAGAGGCTTCGACTGGACAGAAGAAGCTGAGGTTTCTGCAGGAACGAAAAGGGCTTGAGACTTCCCCTTTGGTGGACGGATCCCTCTCGCTGTGGAGAGTCGTGCAGAAGTGTTTTTCCGCCGAAAGAACGCCAACAAGCCTTGCTAGCTGCAAATCGTGCGTTTGGCGTTTTTGGACGCTGCTGGGGCCCAGGAGGGACCAGGAGGTCGCAAATTGGACCTGAAGAGAGAGGGGACGTCGAGCAAGACAAAGAGCCCTCACTGAAGCAGGTAGCACCCGGAGAAAGTGCCAGAAACAGGCACTACGAGGATGCGTGAAACGGTGCTCGCCGAAGTTGCACAAAGGAGTCCCACGTCGCCGGAGACCAACTTAGAAAGTCGTGCAATGCAGGTTAGAGTGCCGTGGACCCAGGCTTGGCTGTGCACAAAGGATTTCCGCCGGAAGTGCACAGGGGCCGGAGTAGCTGCAAAGTCGCGGTTCCCAGCAATGCAGCCCAGCGAGGTGAGGCAAGGACTTACCTCCACCAAACTTGGGCTGAAGAGTCACTGGACTGTGGGGGTCACTTGGACAGAGTCGCTGGATTCGAGGGACCTCGCTCGTCGTGCTGAGAGGAGACCCAAGGGACCGGTAATGCAGCTTTTTGGTGCCTGCGGTTGCAGGGGGAAGATTCCGTCGACCCACGGGAGATTTCTTCGGAGCTTCTGGTGCAGAGAGGAGGCAGGCTACCCCCACAGCATGCACAAGCAGGAAAACAGTCGAGAAGGCGGCAGGATCAGCGTTACAGAGTTGCAGTAGTCGTCTTTGCTACTATGTTGCAGGTTTGCAGGCTTCCAGCGCGGTCAGCGGTCGTTTCCTTATCAGAAGGTGAAGAGAGAGATGCAGAGGAACTCGGATGAGCTCTTGCATTCGTTATCTACAGTTTCCCCAGAGACAGAGACCCTAAATAGCCAGAAAAGAGGGTTTGGCTACCTAGGAGAGAGGATAGGCTAGCAACACCTGAAGGAGCCTATCACAAGGAGTCTCTGACGTCACCTGGTGGCACTGGCCACTCAGAGCAGTCCAGTGTGCCAGCAGCACCTCTGTTTCCAAGATGGCAGAGGTCTGGAGCACACTGGAGGAGCTCTGGACACCTCCCAGGGGAGGTGCAGGTCAGGGGAGTGGTCACTCCCCTTTCCTTTGTCCAGTTTCGCGCCAGAGCAGGGGCTAAGGGGTCCCTGAACCGGTGTAGACTGGCTTATGCAGAATTGGGCACCTCTGTGCCCAACAAAGCATTTCCAGAGGCTGGGGGAGGCTACTCCTCCCCTGCCTTCACACCATTTTCCAAAGGGAGAGGGTGTCACACCCTCTCTCAGAGGAAGTTCTTTGTTCTGCCATCCTGGGCCAGGCCTGGCTGGACCCCAGGAGGGCAGCTGCCTGTCTGAGGGGTTGGCAGCAGCAGCAGCTGCAGTGAAACCCCAGGAAGGGCAGTTTGGCAGTACCAGGGTCTGTGCTACAGACCACTGGGATCATGGGATTGTGCCAACTATGCCAGGATGGCATAGAGGGGGCAATTCCATGATCATAGACATGTTACATGGCCATATTCGGAGTTACCATGGTGAAGCTACATATAGGTAGTGACCTATATGTAGTGCACGCGTGTAATGGTGTCCCCGCACTCACAAAGTTCAGGGAATTGGCTCTGAACAATGTGGGGGCACCTTGGCTAGTGCCAGGGTGCCCTCACACTAAGTAACTTTGCACCTAACCTTTACCAGGTAAAGGTTAGACATATAGGTGACTTATAAGTTACTTAAGTGCAGTGAAAAATGGCTGTGAAATAACGTGGACGTTATTTCACTCAGGCTGCAGTGGCAGGCCTGTGTACAAATTGTCAGAGCTCCCTATGGGTGGCAAAAGAAATGCTGCAGCCCATAGGGATCTCCTGGAACCCCAATACCCTGGGTACCTCAGTACCATATACTAGGGAATTATAAGGGTGTTCCAGTAAACCAATGTAAATTGGTAAAAATGGTCACTAGCCTGTCAGTGACAATTTGGAAAGAAATGAGAGAGCATAACCACTGAGGTTCTGATTAGCAGAGCCTCAGTGAGACAGTTAGTCACTACACAGGTAACACATTCAGGCACACTTATGAGCACTGGGGCCCTGGGTTACCAGGGTCCCAGTGACACATACAACTAAAACAACATATATACAGTGAAAAATGGGGGTAACATGCCAGGCAAGATGGTACTTTCCTACAGTTTACACTTGCAGAAACAGGTTGGGTATTCCATCCCAGACATCAACCAACTCATATTGACCATGTTGATTTGGTAAGCTTTGAAAGTACACATGGCCCATGACTACCTGATGTATTCTGCAGTTTTTCAGAAATGCATGGGGTCTCCTGACTGCCCCCAATTGTCCATGTTGCCAAAGCTAGTGAGTGGTTGAGGACGAGATTGTGAGGGAAACCTTAGGGATTGCATAGAAGACAGGGTAAAGAAAGTATTGTGATTGGATTGTTGAAGGAGAATTCCAATAGGGTTGGGAACCAAACTTGGGAATGCCAAACAGGAGATTATAAAACTAGAAATGCTTGTTGACGTCTGGTTGATTTAGCACTCAGGTAATCTTTATACATAGAGGCAAGGTGTAATTCAAATACCGGGACCGGTCCTGAAGGAATGCATCCATGGTAGTAGCTAGAGAATCAAGTCTTCATCTGTAACAGGACGGACGATGAGTATTCACATGAGATGCAAACAAACCTACAGAGAAGAGATGCAAAGGAGAAGAAATCTTTGTGAATATTGTATGTTGAAGACTCCAGTCGCTGGAATTTAATAGATGGTTGACCTATCAGTCAGTGACAGTGTTGAGATTCCCTGGCACGTATATTTGATATTTTGCCTGGGAAGTAGAATTCCCAAAATCCTTTTGGCAGTTCTGCAAGATGTTTAAGTTTGGTTGCACCTAATGATTGATGTATCTGACAGATAGTTCATTGTTAGCAGGACTGCACAATTTATTTTGTCTTTTACAAATGTTTAGAATGCGAAGGAATCCGCAAGCACCTCCAAACAGTTTGTGCAGTGGTGACTCCCAACCATGTGCTTTCGGTTGACACTCCACCATAGCTTGTGCCCCATCTGCCTCGTTTACGTGATCAGGGCGGAAGCAAAGATGGCGCTTCCATTACAGGATTCCCAGTGGTCAAGCCATGATTGGAGTTCTAGAACAGACTCTTGATACAAAGAAATTAGGACTGGATAAGAAATGCCTTGTCAGAGAATCTGAATTTCCACTCTTTGTAAAGCCCAAATTGAGCATGGAAAAATCTCCCTGATTGAGGATGATAACAGACCTGATATAAATTGTGGATGTGTGGAACATAACAAATCTTGTTCTGAATTGCTACCAACTTGAATTGAGGGAGTAGTAAAGTTCATTCACGTATGCTGTTGTCATGGATGAAACCAGAGAAGATTTTTTTCCAATTTATAATAAAACCCAAGGAGTGCAGAAGAGCGTTTGTCACGGAAAGATGATGATAAATAATGGTTTCACTTTTGGGCCATGGTTAAAATTTTGTGTAGATAGGTAAGCGTGGTACCTTGATCTCTGAGCATTGAAACCACTGCTTTTAGAAGCTTTGTAAATCACCAAGGTGCTGAAGCTAGACCAAAGGGAAGGCAGGTACATTGATAGGTTTGTCAGTTCCGTTGGAATTGGAGATACCGTCTGTGATTCTGTGTAGGAATTGTTAAATAACCCACCATCCAATCTCCGTGAAGAAGGGCATTTCTCAAATGTAATATTGTGTCAATCTTGAAAGAATGGTAAATTATGAATTGATTGGACTGTTTGAGGTTTATTATAGGGCACATTTACTGCTTAAAAAACCTGAAGGATTTGGAAAAAAGGACTGGACAGCTCCTTTCTCGCTCCTAACTGGAAGTTGGAATCTCCTGTGATACCAAAAGGTTTAGATCTTGTGAAAGACTTAGAGGACGTGGAAGAAAAGGTTGGTATCTGAGAGAATACACCTGTGTTACATAACCTTGAACATCGGAGACAACTCATGGTTCTGTTGTGAGAGTCTCCCAAGCATTCGGGATCTTTGCCAGATGCCCACCTAGAGAATGAATGTGAGAATATGCGCTTATTCGCAACAGAATATGTCCATTGAACTGCTGATCCATCCTCCTGAAACCCCTTCCTATTTGGTGATAGAGCAGAGTACGATATTCATGTGATGGGAAGTAGGAACCTCTGAAGGAGTTGAATCTTGCTTTGATCCAGCCACCAGAACAGTTCTTACATCTATCAGTCTTCGCAAAAACACAATGCCAAAAGACTCTTCGAAACTAATCCTATGCCTTAACCAAAGTTGCATATGTGAAGACACATGTGCCGAGTTTGTTTATAAAGATGTTCTTCAGAATTGACACTGCAACTTATTTACATACATTGTCTTTTTCTTGATTTTACGGTGCTACATATGCATGAAAAATCGTGATAACAATTTAAACTTCTATTGCTAGAGGTCCAAAGTACCAAACAAATGAATTTGTGTTGATAATACTTATATAGTGCTTTTCACATGTTCTCTTTCAAGGCTCTGGGGTTCTTGTTGCCTGAAATTTTCAGTCGGCGTTAATTCAATAGTAGAGTTTTTAATTTTGATTTAAACTTGGTTTGCAACCATCTGAGATCCACTGCCAAGCAGTTCCAATTGTGGTGTACTTTTAACACCAAAAACATTGTCTTCCCACGCTTGAGAGAGTAAGCATTGGATTTTTTTATTTTATTGGAAGGCCCCAAAGATCTCTCTTCTTGCTGGATTAAAGATTTAACCTTAAAGTATCATAGGATCCATCAAAGGTACATTTGCATATGAATGACATGAAGTTAGTTCTCTGCAGTAGATATAGCAAGCGGAGGCCCTCTTGGCCGTTAGAGATAATATCCTTTTCTTACAACTAATGCTACTCAGACAGCAGCATTTTGTGCTATCTGAAGTTACAGGCAGCAGTTCTTTACTGTTCCTTCTTTATTTTCTGTTATCTCTTTTTTTTTTTTTTGTTACATCGAGCTGGGCAATAATACAGAAAAGGGGAGTTAGCATAGGAATGCACACATGACTTTCTTAGGACATGTAAACTGCTGTAGGTCATGCTTCTTATTTGGCAACAACCAGTACAAATTAGAAAGTTTTAAAAACAATTTGCATACACCTTGCCGAGAATTGTTGGGAGAGAAAGGAAATCAATCTGAGGTAGAGAGTGTGAAAAAGAAAGGGCCACAGCTCTTCCTGGATGAACTAACTTAACCATAAATATGAGAATTCGGTGGATAGTCTTAGCAACATGGTGGCCAAATGCACTGCTTTACTGTAGCCCATTATGCTGATCAGTCACAAGCCCTTTGCACTTCGTGTAGCCTCATTGTGTCTTGTTTGTGAGTGTTCCTCGCTACATGGGTGCATATCTCATGCTTGCACCCAATATTGTGGTAAGATCCCTGTGCCGCATGAGGGCTGGCACCCCACTGTTTTGCAACTGGTGAACCTGATATCCTGCTAAGCAAGGGGAGTACTCATGTCTGTCCATCAAGGGAGTTGTCATCCGTTTTAAATGCTAGCACTGTTAAATCATATATGTCGCTCAGCAGCCCCCCTAAGACCCTGTGCGTGCAATTTGGCCCAAGTGTAACTCTCTGCTGTCGGTTGTTTATGGAGATCCGACATCTGCCGTCACAACAGAGTCACATCAAATTCACAGCCATCACAATCTGCTTGTTAGCTAAGATGCAAGCTAAGAATACACATTGTGCTACATATTTAGTTCTTTGTGTGCATGGTAGTAGCCCATGCAGGCACTTTGCTGGGTCCCTCACAAGTGGCCTGCTTATGAGCTTAACCACAGTCTCTTCTCAAAAGCAGGCAGTTTCTAGCCAGGCCCAGACCGTAAGCTGAAAGTCAGCTTCCTGAGAATCGCACCTGAGGCATTTTGGCACTGCTTCCAAGAATATGCAACCAAATAGGGTTGGGGTTAGGTATACACTGGTGCACATAGTTGAAGTATGTGTAGTTAGGTTTCGGGATTCTGGAGACTGTCTCTTTGCTGTTCCTACTCAAGAGAATTCCTGCAGTGAATCCGGACTGCGTGGTGCTGAAGAATTGGTGTTTGCTGTGGTGGTCGGTGAGGCATCAGTTGATTAGTTTCTATGAGACCTTAGCTGGGTATGGTAGGGGGAAGATCTGTCTGTAGTTCTAAATTGTGACTAGGTCAGTGGATGATTTCTTGAGTAGGGACATGAATGTAGCATGTTTCCTGGTGTCTGGGAATGTGGTTCATTCGACAGACATTGAGGATGGGGGTTAGTGCTTGGCCAATCGGTAGGAGTTCTTTGGTGAAGGTGAGGTGGGGGCAAGGGTCAGATGGAGCCCCTCAGTGAATAGTCTGCATGGTAGGACCGATTTCGAGGGTGGTGATGGCAGGCCACAAAGTCAGGGTTCGTTCTTTGGCTGTGATGAGAAGTTGAGTTGCGATGGTCACGAGGTCCAGTTAAGGGTTAGAGTTGCTGTATATAAAGGTGATTTTGTTACAGAAGAATCCTGAGAGCTTGTTGCAAATGTCTTGTGGTTGATATTGCTGTTGGTGGCAGGAGGCATGGCACATTCTTTAATGAGGAGGAAGATTTTCTTGCTGCTGTTATTGCTAGCATCTATGCAATCTGCAGGAGCTGTGTGTTTGGTGTTCTCTATCTGTTAGTGGTTAGTCTTAGGGCTGATTTGAAGAAGTCTTTATTTGTGGCGTCTTGACTTGCTCTCCATTTTCACTCCAGTTGCTTGCAGTTGCATTGTGTCAGTTTGAGTTCCTCAAAACCCAAAGGTAGATAACTCATTCATTTCTCCTGCTAATATTACTGGAGTAACATTTTGTTCCCAACCATTGAACATGTTTATTGTCCTGTATGAACTCTTCCAGGTCTCCTTCACTCTTTGTACAAAATGTATCGTGGTTGTTTAAAGTCCAGCATGCCTTCTATGTCATTCATATCCATCCTATTAATCTTTGCAGGATAGCTGTTTAGGCATTTTGCCACCATTATTCTACCACAAGAGACAGATGTGTTCAGTCTGAATGGGTAGCGCTGTATGCGCAACATATCCGCACATAAAACAATTCAGAATCCAATGTTTTTAGGGCGTATCGCAGCGGGACGCTTTAGGTATTAGAAAAGGGCTCGGAGCCATGTCGACGTCACGTCAGTGTTTTTCATTGGTTCGTGGGCTTGCCTAGTAAAATCTGCTTGCTTTCATTAGTCGAAGGCATGCATACGTCATGCCTTTTCCGGTGGCTAGCCCTCCTCGAGCGCAGCGACCAAGTACAGAAAACATGCGAGGCTCGCTGTTTTCTGTCGGATCGTGGACTACTTTTTCTCTATTTTTCTAGCGCGATTTCGCTTGGCAGAAGTCGAGCGCTTTACACAGTTAATTTCACTTTTTCGGGTTAGGTACATAAAAGCACTTTTGCCGATAGATGAAAAGTCGGGTTAGGAGTTTACAACGCGATCAGCTCTAACATGAGCAAACATGAGACCCGTTGCATTGCAAATGCTTGTTTATTTATGTCTTGACATCTGCCAGCTGCTTCGTTAGTGGCTGTCTTATCCCTGATCTTCCACTTTAAAAAAAAAATCTATAAAGTCACTTGTTTTCCCAATTCTTGCCCTTTTAAGACACTAACTTCCCTCAGCAGCTTCTTTTTCTTTGTTACTTTGCAACTGTTTATGTAGCCCTGCTTTATTTACTTTGTTTTTTATACATATAACGTGTATCACAAACGGTGGGAAACGTTTGTGAGACTTCCTTACTAATTACATTTCTGTAAAACCTTTGGTTCTGGGATCATGCCGACTGTGCTGTGCAAATGTTAATAATGCTTCCAGGTGAATTTTTAAATGTTGAGTCCAGGGTCAAGATGCACATAGGGCGTAAAGGGGCAGGCTCGAACGTACATGGAATTAATGTGTCAGGAACTTGATATGTTGCAGTAAATCTCGTGGTAACACTTCAGTGCGACAAAAAAATTATGATAAATTATATTAGAGGCGCTTAGCAAACAAAAAACAGTGTAAACAGTGCAGGAATCTTAAATCTTCAACAACGACGGGGTGCATGAACTGCAGAAGTTATAATAAAATAAGTGAATGGTGATGATTAAAGCATACAGGAGATTATCCACAATTAACCATTAGAAACAGGAAGACGGTGAATGTTTTGGAGACTGTACAGTGACGAGGCCGCGTAAAGACAGCCAGGATTAATGAGTCAGTATTTTGTATGATGGTAGTACATGAAGTGTGTCCATGACTGACTTCACACCTTATGTTGGATTATTTACAGCAGGGAGGTTAAAAGGAGAAAAATATTATATGGGGCGATCTTTGACCGATAGTTCCACAAAACACACATGTAGCGGTCGAAAAGCTGATATTCGGGATTGATAAATTTGTGTGCACAACTAGTGTTTGTGACTGAAGCTTGACGGTGTACACTGCTTCTCTTTTAAAGCTGGACTTTTCCCAGCGATCCCCTCCCCCCTTAAAAACACCCCATTTTAAACCTGACTTTTCTCATTTCAGGACCATTCACACGGCCACATCCTGCCCTCTGGCGAATGGTGTTCGGTAAGTTTTATGAACCAATTTTTTAAAGTGAAAGACTCACTTGTGACATTCCCCATTTTATGGCGATTCAGAACAATCTATAATATAGCTTTATATCCTGCCTCTGAGGGCCCTTGTGCTTGTTAAAGGCCCTGAGCCCAAGTTATAGGCCCGAGCACCAGGCGAGGGCCCATAATTATGGAAGGGGCCTTTAAAAACCGGCATAGCCCGAAGCAGAAGGGTTATAAGGCTATTAAACTATTCTACCCACTAAGGGTATAATGTTCTAAATTAAGAAGGGAGAAACATGAAGACAAACGTAATATTGGTGCTTCAGGTTTATACCAGCAATTATAAGCCCAGAGCTACTCCATTGTCTTCACTCGAGCTCTCAAAATTCCAATGTTTTAATTGTACCTGTAGTTTCTTAGGTTAATATTGTAATGCTAAGAGAGAATCAGCACGAAGTGGTCTTCTTTGTCAGTTCATGTCCTAACCATGCACTGTGGTGCCCTTGGCCGGCACCTCATCTCTGTAAAAGCTTGACTGAAGAAACATAGAGAGAGGATGGGAGATTCCACTGGAGCTTTTATTAATACATTCTGTATGATATTTGTTGCATGCTGCAGGTATAGCATCAGGATTTTGATTAGAAAGCAGTCCCTTTTTACTGTTGAGTTAAGATGTGCATCTGTGCTGTGTATTTAGATTAGCTATACATATCAGTTATTGTGATACGAAAAGTAACTTTTCTGAAATGGGGCCTTGTAGCTCCGTGATCCACCGTAAACCTAAGCCCTAGATCGACCCTTTTCCATAGGTTGTTATCCTTCCATCTGCTGTGAACAAGAAGTAAGTGACGTGTATGTCTCCGCCAGCAGCTACAGCATCAAAAACCCCACAGTAGAGTAAAGAGTATGCGCCACAGCCATTTGTTTGTTAAGAAAGAACTCTCATTTAAGGCCCCCAGTCTTGGGGGTCTAGCCCAGGCATATCTGCAATGGATCCAAGCTACTGAAGGCCATATCTGTTTTCACCTATTAGACTATGGGTAGACTTGTATGTTAGTCAGAGAGTGTCAGCAATAGCTTCTTCAAGCAAGATACACAAGATCAAAGGACTAAATATACCCAGCCATGTGCAGTGCTGCCCCCAAATAAATTCTCCGCCTGTTAGTTGCAAACGTTGACATCAAAATGCTCTAAAACAATCTAAAAGGCCCCCACATCCTCAGTCCTTTTCCACACTCCACCTCTGATATTGTTTATTCATGCCTCTACTCTACAGCAACTGTAAGCAAACGCTGCAGGCTTCAGTTTCTACATAATTAATGCCTGGTCACTATTAAATGTCCTGTCAACCACCACAATCTCCGATAAATCTTTTAACTATGAAAAATAGTTCCCAATCTGCCTTGTCTAGGTTTGGGGGAATTTTCTTTAAAGGATACTTTCATACACCTCTTTTAGCAATCCCCAAGTAAGGGAATATATATTTTTTATGCCCCTTTCAATTTTGAGACATAAATGGTCGCTGAAGCACTGTGGTGAGTTGAAAAGACTTTTCTAACGTGGAAAAGGGGTTTGGTAAATTGTAAAAAGGTGTTAGATCGCCAAGCCTATGTTTTTTTGTGAGAGGTAGACTTTGGGAACACAATGCACCTTTTTACAGTGGGCCCATATTAATCATTACACAGAATAGTATATAAAAAAATCATAAAACTAGTATTAACATAGTGAACTAGATCAAGAACGTGAAACATCAGTCTGTTATCACAATGAAGTCATTTTATTTCCTCCAATTGGAGTTGTGTTTTATTAAATAATTGCCATGCGACAGTTGAATGTTGCATCACACTTCCTGTTATCCCCTCTCCACCCATGTCACCTTATTGATCATACGAGAAACTCCAGTCACTGCCTCCACAACAGCACACAGCGTTTTCAAACACTGCACAGACTTTCCTCTTTTTGTTACAGAGCAGCAGTTAGAACTGCCAAGCAGTCCAGGGTACTGAAGGAAGTCCGCAAAAGTCTGTCACAAGCCTAAATCTTAACCGCATTTAATGTTTTTGTAATACACAGTGGACTGTTGCTGCTGATCTGAAGAGGTTTTATTGTAAGTTCAGATCTAGCTTTGCAGTCAGAGAAGCATGATTTAGCTCTTTTAAATGTGTTGCTTTGTTTGTATGTTAAGTAATGCCCAAGCTCAATTATATGGATTCTCAAATAATCTTCAATGGAGTTCTTGTTGGCTGTAGTTCGAGTCGTCCCTTTATATTGTATTGGTTGTGAGTCATATAGAATAGTGCACATTTAACTTGGAATCGACCAGTCTATTTGTTCAGTAATGGATTACGAGTAGTGTAAGAGCAGATTCTGTAACATCTGTTATATCCGTTTGCCACTTTAAGGCTTGGAGGGCCTTTCCATACAGCTTTTGGGATTTTCATTATTTGGGACCTCTATTGGTTGGTATCATTCTGTATAGTAAGTGCAGATGGGGTTGTCACTGTGTTAGACAAAGTTCCACCTGAAAGCCTCTTTATGAAATAAGTGCTCGCTCGCTATGCCTGGCTCGCTGTGTCCAAATGGGGCCTTATTTTCCACAGGGTGTAAGCGACTGAATTATATGAAACCATCAGACCCTCTTTCTGACTGGCATTTGAAAATTTGAAATAAGCAGTTTCACTAGAGAGGCCGAACAAGGATACAGGTAGGGCTGTTCCTGACACCACATTTTATTACAATATGAAAAAATAATTGGCAAATCATTTCTCTTTGGTTGGTATGTCCTGTAATGATGGTGTAAAACTCACAATTAAGACAAGATAGAGTCCATGGCATAACAAAGGCCCCCTGCAGCTCTTGCGGTGGGTGGGGGTCCCCCTCTGCACAGCACCTGGCCTTAGTGAGTCCGGAGGGGAGGCCCCCTCAATGTTCTTTGCTGGGTGGCCCCCTCTAGTTTCGTTACGCCATTGGATGGAGTGATACGAGGATCTATTTTTTAATATTAAATATTTTTTTCTGGCTATTTTCTTTTTTTTTTTGCTCTGTATTTTGTTCACCCATCCTGTGTTTGTGGGAAACCATTTATCTGGTTCTCATTTATGGATCATTTCTGTTTCTCTTTTGCCAGTAGCTGGCTGCAATGCCTAAAGCTTGCACACTCCCTAAACACATTTTGCACAACATATTTGATGCAGACATTCTTTAGCCGTTCTTTAGGTCGGGCACGCAAGCACTTTGATTCTGTGCGGGCTTTTAACAATGCCCACATCACACCCATCACTTTCACTCCTTCGTGGGCATGCTTTTCAAAAATCCCTTGATGTCATTGGTAATTGATTTACGTTTGTCTAGCTTTAGGGCAGTGTTGTTACCGCCTTGCAGACTGACCTTGTTACATGGATAATTGCACGATTGCCAATATACTTCAGTGTGGGTGAACCATTTTTTTTCTTTTGTCTATCCCTTTTGTGCTTCATGGCAGCCATGGCGCTCACAGGCCAACAGCGCAAACTCCATCAGCGGTATTGGAGCGCTGTTCACATTGCTCACATTGTTACCTAATCAAAGTAATGTCTTTTGGCTCTCCCCTTCACGCTCCATAGCTTTCCCAAAAACACTTATAATTGATAAATGCTTTATTAAAAAAAAACACAGAAATCTACAATAGAGCTCTCCCGGCACAGCCGGAGAGCAGATACTACAAGGACTATGTTTCTTACAAATTATATTTTTATTGTGGTGTTCTCTAGGTGCTGTTCTGAGCATTACAGTCAACATACTACAATATTTGCTGCACTCAGTCGCCCCATAATGCTTTGCAGGGCATTGTTTTACAAAACATTTTTGTTCATAACTCAGCCTGTGGTGATCCAAGGACAATGGGACGTACTTCAAAACGTTCGCTCACAGAGCGAAAGCAGCTACTACAATATTCACTGCAAGCATTCTTTTTCAAAACATTTTTGCCTGTAAGTTATTCTGTGGTGTTCCTAGGAGAATGGGATCAGCACCAAAATGTTCAGCATGGCGCACTCTTTTTGTGGGTCCCCACACTAGGTTAGTTGGGAGCGCAAAATCATAACCCTCTCTCCATTCAGTGTCTTTTTAACCTCTCTTTAATGGCTGGAGCTTTTGTTTTACAGCTGAGAGTAGTTTTGTATTTTAAGTGTCTTGTTTGTAATATCATTGCAGTAGGCCTGTTAGCCCTGAAAATGTGTAATGTACCACGCCCTCTAGTAGCTAAACATATGGTTACACTGCAGTACTTTCAATCATTTTCTTTTCATGTGGTTACACCCTCTAGTTGCTAACTATATGGTAACATGACCATGTTTCTTACAAATGCTATTTTTTATTGTGGGGTCCTCAAGGGGCTGTTCTGATCATTACAGTCTAATGCCAAATGTTTATTTCTGATAAAGGTTTTAAATTGGGTTTATCTGATAATTGTATATGTTTTAATAATCTCTCCTTATTGCAATTATGACCATGATTCAGGTCAACTTAACATCTTTACAGCACTATAACTATTTGAACACACTTGATATGTTTAGGTGACCCTTCTAGTTTATTTCTCTTGTTAGTCCTCTGTGGCTGTCTTGTTTTGGGGATTGTGTTAGCCAGCCAACAACTCTGATGGTGGGGTGGTGAAAGTGGTATTCTTCTGGAATCAGCATGGCAGATTTAAATTATGATGCTAAATGGCAACATTTTCATTTTTGGCTGCTGACAGAGGAAGAAGGTAAAGGGAAGTGCTTTATTTATATGCAGGACCACTGGAATTATGTGGCAAGAAAAGACCAAATTATGAGGCAGGGTTGACCAATTTATGTGGCAACAAAAGTCCAGTTATGAATTTACCACACTAATCGCTCTAACTCAAGCAAATGTGAGTCCCATTGCATTGCTAATGCTTTATTTTGAATGCTGCCCAAAATCCGAATCCTTCACTGCACGTCTGAACTGGCCATTAAGGAATTTGACCTGTGTTTTTGAGCTGCCTGCTATTTCAGTATACGTTTTTCAGCAACAGTTTGGGCCCTGGGAAAGATTCCCCTGCAAACGTATTTTTCTTTTTACCTTGTGCACCCTCAGAAGTTTTGAACCATAAATGTACAAAGCGCACTTAGCAAGTGTCATCTTTTGTTCTCACTGTTTGGCATCTATATAATACTTGGCAATTAACTTTCCCTTAAGTGAGTACTGTGCCTTGTGGTAAGTTACAATTACCTATGTTGTACAGTACGAATTGTTGATCTGTCTGTCATAAAAAGTACCTTTTTTATGTCCACGACCGAATAAATTGCCTGTCACAAATAAAAATGAGAGCTTTTTATCATTACGTAGAGAAGTCTGTCAACTCTCTTTGCCCACACTCACATTCAAATCCATATATTTTCAAGCTTCCCCAACAGAACAGTTCATAGTATGCCATTAATATCCCACATTCGTAAGATTTGCTCAAATAAAATAATAATAAAGTCTCTGCATTATTGATGGTAGCCTATGTTTTAAGTGTGGTCTTAGGCGCCCTGATGCTCAGCTGTGCTGGGTTGTCTCGCCACACATGATTTACTTAGTAGCAAGAGTAAGTGGAGCTAAAAAGGCACAATCCTTCTGGTGCACTTTGTCAGTCGGCTTAGTCGTGCGCTTTAATCATTAAGTCAAGTGAATACAGTTAGAAATGTTCCTTATGGCTAACATGACCACAGTGTTCCAAGATAAAAAGCCTCAAAATCGCTCTTTTATAGTTTTAGGGGGTTGTGGTGCTTTGAGTCTCCAGAATGTCCATTTGAACACTTAATTCAACCAGCTGATAAAAATAAACTACAGCACTAGACCTTGCCATTGCTTAGGATATCTAGTTCAGAATTCAATTTCTTTATTGTCATAATCAATTAAAATGATGACAGACCAATCCAGTACACCTCAGCCCTCCCAAACAAAATAATAAAAATGAAATAAGCTATGGGAAACCACCAAATCCATTAAAACATTGGTAAAACCAGAAAGCAAATTAAAAACTGTTACTAATTACGAAGACTATCATCACAATGGTGTGATTTTGTACACATTGAGAAACGCCCTAATGCTGTGGCAATATCTTAATATTTAATTTCACCCAAGAGTAGTGGTTGAATACACTTATTCAATACATTTAAATTCGTTACAATAAACATAAGGAATAAAAGCAGTTATAGAATAAAATGAGCTGTCAATACAATCCAGCCTCACACGATGAGACAGGTAAAACTGCACAACATCAAAATTATGCAGGCTTAAGAAGGTAAAACAAGAATAAACTTTACTACAGTGTCCTAGCTGACGTCATATGCATTTTAAAGTCTCTGATAGGCTATATATATCTAGAAATTTCATCAGTTTACTAGTAGGTCCATTGCATTGTAGTGTAAAGCACACCCTTGTTGCGTCTCCTGTTTTTCTTGATGAAAACTTTTAAAAATGGATAATTAATACATGTTCCGAATATTACTCAAGCTTGTGCGGCTCCATACAATAGCACCACTTTGACCAAGAGGGGCCAGGGTGGCTTATATTCCAGCAGCCGTTAAACTGCTTTAGAGGAATTTATAAGATGCAGAATCGTAAGTATTTTTGTTTAGCTCCGGCCACCAAGTTTGGTCACTATAGTAGTGTCTAGGCAAGAAATATGATTCCAACAAGTACTCAGAGTGATGATATGGTGATTACCCTGAGCAGGTCTGTTGTTCAAAGTGACTCATGCAGTCTTTGTTTGATGCTGTTGTTACGGATTGTTTTCGACATGCAGAGCATTCCCTGAACAACGGCAGGCTATGTTTGCTTATTGAAGCAGTAATAGAATTCTCTGAAAAAGGCAAATCAGGTCAAGGATTGCCTTCAGCTCTTGGTAAACCGGATCCCTCATCGTTCCAAGGTTTGAACTTGCACAGTCACAAAAATAATAGATTTTTCATATAAATAAGCATGATTACTTCAAGACGAATCATAGCATGAGGGGATGAAAGTCGAAGATTAAATAAAGAATGAGTATTTTGCATGATGGTTTTGAGTCTCTTAACATGCTTCATCGTGAGGATTAATGCAGTGTAGGACAGGGCCGAAATAAGTTTAGCGTTTAATGCTTTAACAGTTGGACCAAGTGTCCTGTCTTCATATAGTTTAGCAAAACTGTTTAGAGATTTGGTTATTGTAGAAGCTTTGGATTTTGAATTCTCAAGCTGTATCACAGACAGTTTGATATCCAGCATGAAACTTAGATGCACATAAGTATCTGCTGTATCAACAAGGTCATGGCAAAGTGTCCATTGAAACCTCTGCCTGCGTCTCAAAAGAAAATATTTTTGTCTTGGATATGTTGACAAACAGGCTATTTCACTGGTTGAAATCTTGGAGAGCAAAAAGCTATTTCTGGAGACTAGTTAGAGTTAAAGAACACAAAGCAAGGTTGTCTGTGTATGCTAGATAGCTGATCCAACTATCTCTCTATCTTGGCGGAAGAAAATCATGTTTATGGATAAAACAGTCCGTGTCTGATATATACAGGGAGATGGGTAGGAGGGCTAGGACATAGCTCTTCTTGAGACAGTTGTTGATTTTTACCCAAGGAGATATAATTGATTTCTCTGAAAGTTTGACCTGCAGCCAGGTGTTATTAGCAACATGATCAAATGTAATAACGTCTTGTCAGCACCTAGGGTCGATAGTTTGCACCAGAGTAAATTTCCTTTTACCTTGTCAGATGCCGCCAAGTAGCTGCAAAGCAAACATATATGGATTTGCCTTGAAATAGCACGTTGCGGATCAAGAGAATGAGAGCCATGATGTTGATTGTTGCACAGCCAGGTCTGAACCCTTTTTGGAAGACCTCAAGAGATTATTTGCAGGAGGTTAGTCTATGAGAAGAGCAAGTAGGTATTTGACAAACAGTTTGCACCCTCTGTCCATGGGAGCTGTCAAGCGAGAATTGGCTGGATGACATGTGGGACCCTTTTTAGGTTGAGCGCACAAGCGCTTTGACCTGTTGTAAGTATTGTGGGCTTTTAACCATACCCAGGTCACACCCATTATTTTTTCTCTTTCGTGGGTTTGCCTTTTAAAAATCACCTGATGTCATTGGTAAATGCTTTACATTTGTTCGGACTTGAGGCTGTTTTTGTCACGCCTGGCAGGATGCCCCTGTTACCTGGATTATTGCACGATTGCCAATATACTTCATCGTGGGCAAACTATTTTGTCTCTGCCCTTCGTGCTGCATGGCGGCCATGGCGCTTATAGCGTGAACAGGCACAACAGCGTGAACTCGATCGGTGGTATTGAAGCGCTGGTCACATTGTTCACACTTACCAAATCAGTCATTTCTGGTGACTTTCCTCTTAAAACACTTGAAATTGGTGAATGCTTTACTAAAACAGAAATCCTCAAAGCGAAAGTGGATCTCCGCACAGCGGGGAAGCCGATACTACAATATTCACTACACTCGGGAAAACTAGACCCATAATGCTTTGCAGGGCATTTCTTTTACAAAAAGTTTTGTTCATAACTCAGCTTGTGGTTGTCCTAGGACAATGAGACCACCACCAAAGTGTTCACGCCAACATGCTCTTTCTGTCTACGTCATTGTTGGGTCCCCATACTAGGTTAATGGGGACCCCAAAATAATAACCCCTCCCACCATTCAATGTCTGTTTAGGCTCTCTCGTGGCTAGAACTTGTGCTTCACAGCTGGGAATAGCTTGGGGTTTAAGGGCCTTGTTTGTAATATTATTGTTATAGGCCTCCTACCCCTGAATATATGTAATGCAGTGTGTCTTTTAGGTGCTAAATATATGGTGACACTGCATTATTTATTGCCATTTTGTTTTTGTGTGCTTATGCCCTCTAGAGGCTTACTATATTGTACATGAGCAGGTTACTTACAAATGCTATTTTCATTGTGGTGTCCTCTAGGGGCTGTTCTAAGCATTAGTCTTATCAGCATATTAAAATATTTGTTGCACGGAAACTTGTCCCATAATGCTTTGCAGGGGATTACTTTTAGAAACAAATGTGTGTAGTCTGTGGTGGTCCTAGGACAATGGGACCACCTTCAAAACGTCCCTACACAATGCTAGGGGGTGGATGCCAAAATAATAACCTCTACCACCATTTATTACCTTTTTAAGTTTTCTCACGCATAGACTCTTGTTTTACACCTGGGTGAAGTTATGCTTAATGGGCCTTGTTAGTAATAGCATTGCACTAGTTCTGCAAGCCTTAATTATGTATAATTCACTATGCCCTCTAGGGGCTAAGTATATGGATACACTGCATTACTTTCTCCCATTCTTTTTTCATGTGGTTATGCTTTCTAAGGGCTGATTGTATGGTTTTATGACCATGTTTCTTCCAAATGCTGTTTTAAATGTGGTGTCCTCTAGGGGGCTGTTCTGAGCATTGCAGTCAATGTACTATAATATTTGCAGCATGAAAACTTGCCACGTAATGCTTTGCAGGGCATTATTTTTACAAAACAGTTTTGCTCGCAACTCAGCCTGTGGTTGTCCTACAGTGGAACCTTCTTCAAAAGCCTCTTTCTGTCTACATCATCCCTGGGTCCCCACTGTAGGTTAGTGGGGATCCCAAAATAATAACCACTTCCACCATTCAGTGCCTTTTAAGCTTTCTCATGGCTACAACTTTTGTTTTACAGCTGGGAGAAGTTTTGTTTTAAAGGACCTGTTAGTAATATCATTGCAGTAGATCTGCTAGCCCTAAAAGCGATCTCGAGGGGTTAAGTGTATGGCTACAGTGCATTTCTTTCTCGTGTTTTTTTCATGGGGTTATCCTCTCTAGGGGATTAACAATATGTGCACATGACCATGTTTCTTACAAATTATATTTTTGTTATGGGGCCCTCTAGGGACTATTTTGAGCATTACAGTCTAATGCCAAAAGTTTATTCCTGGTAAAAGGTTTATATGATAATTGTATATGTTTTAACAATCTCTCCTTATTACAGTTATGACCATAATTCAGGCCAACTTGAGATCCTTATTACACTATGACTGTTTGAACACTCTTGATATGTTTGGGTGACCCTTTTTATTTATTTCTCCTCTGTGACTGTCTTGTGTCTTTTTGGGGGGAATTGTGTTAACCAACCAGCAACTCTGATGAAGGGGTGGTGAAAGTAGTATTCTATTGGAATTAGCATGGCATATTTAAATTAGGATGTTAAACGGCTACATTTTCATTTTTTGCTGCAGATAGAGGATGAAGGTAAATGGAAGTTCTTTAGTTATATGCAGGGCCACTGGAATTATATAGCAGGAAAACATGAAATTATGAGTCGGGTTTACCAATTTATGTGGCAAGAAAAGTCCAGTTATGAATTTACAATTACAACAGCTCTAACTCAAGCAAATGCGAAACATATTGCATTGCAAATGCTTGTTTGTGTATGTGTTAATAATAGCCCCCTGCCAAGACACACCTATTTAACAACCTAGGCATATCAGTGACATGATGAGTCGAGTTTTGGAAACATGTACTGATAATCAGACCGTTTAAGCATAGACCTGGATCAAGAGTAAAACATTTTTATTTTTTGGTGGTTAATGAACTAAAAAAGGTTGTCAAACATTTGTTAGTCAGTTAATTGTGTTTCTTGTTCATGTTGTTTCAGCAATTTATCTCCACACTTTTTGGCATCTGTAAACTGTGCATTGGTTACTATTTCTTAACTGTTAGTAACCATGTCTGACTGTGCCATCCTGAATCATTGTTTCTGTTGTCA
This sequence comes from Pleurodeles waltl, assembly GCF_031143425.1. Classification (NCBI taxonomy): domain Eukaryota; kingdom Metazoa; phylum Chordata; class Amphibia; order Caudata; family Salamandridae; genus Pleurodeles; species Pleurodeles waltl. Next base: position 861,667,340 of record NC_090439.1, read on the forward strand.
ATAAAAAGCCATAATAAGTTGTAAGAGTGGAAGAGCATCAGGTATTGAGTTTGCAACTAAACACCGTAAAGACAGCCCTTTGCTTTAAATACCCATTTTCCTGTGAATGGCCGTTTATCTTCCAAAAAGTATTTAAGATGAACAGTAGAACATTTTAAAAAACGAATTTGAATCCCTGTAGGTCTCAGCGTGCTGTATTTCCTATTCCTGGTGTTCCTCCTCTTCCTTAACTTTGAGCAAGTCAAATCTGTGATGTACTGGCTGGACCCCAACCTTCGCTATGCCACTCGAGAGGCGGACGTTATGGTAGGTGGATATCTCACTTGATAATTTGTTATTAGAAAAGGACATACATATTTCAAGCCAAACTGTAATACATTGTTGATTCAAGAGTAAGAACCCAGTGTTCATAAAGTGTATTGCTGTGCCACAGGCACCTTTTTTTCTCCTTCTAATAGCTCCCTGTGCCTGTCCTTTCCATTCTGGTGTGCTGTAACAGATGAGGCAATAATCACTGTAAACATCTGGTTTGAAAAGAGATTCAATGAAGAGCGAAACAAATACTGACACTAATGTGAGCCATACATCCTGGTACTTTCCAATGCAAATCAGTCTTAGAAACACACTCTTACCAATATGGTTGTTGGTGCACATGCCGCCGAGGCTGAGGGCCCCAAGTCTTCTTTTTCGATCACTAGAATGTTATTATTGGACGAAGACTCGCTGAATGGGCATTCTCTCTGTGTTGAACCCTCTCGGGTGCTTCTACCAGTATCGAGCAAAAGCACTCTCCCCTCACTCCTAGGGTCGAATAAACCTCAGCTCAGTTTCCTTGTGCTTAGTAAATTTGTACTTTGGGTCTGTTACAGATGAAGTCGTCAATTCATTTACAGTTGATGCTTGCCCTGTCTTTCCAACAAAGTTGGTTACAAAGGTATCAAATGTTGTCTTATCTTTTGTAGCTGTTTCACGTATTGAGGGTTGCAAAGCCCAGTGTCTCAGATGCTACTAACAGTACCTTTTTTCCACCAATTCATAATGATAGCATGCAGTCCTCACGTTTTTCTGTTGTCTTTCCATTGAACTTGTCTCAGGAAAAATTTATTGTATAGGCTCTTTCTTCCAGTTGACCTACGCCCTACTGCTAATATTATGTGATAGTTGTGTACAGTGATGAACGAACAATACATTTATGAATGGGAAACGTTTTTTTCAACGCTTCTGCATTCCATACTTCCAGAATTGTGGTGGTGACTTGGACTTTAACAACACCCTTACCAATCTTAATCATCAAGGCCAGGGCGCATACACTAGGGAAATGTGTTCCTCTTGATTGCTTTGGCTACACGAAGGGGTATGCATGTTGTTCCACCTCACCAAATCTGATTGAATGTCTTGCAACAAATGGTGGATGTTTGATCCTTGCAAACTGTCTACCCTCATGGCCAAGCATACACCTAGGTACTTGAAATACTTTTTCATTACTATAAATGGTAATTCTTCACAAATAATTTTTAGTTGCTCCATCCCCATACCAATCAGAAGAAATCATTGACCTTGAATCCCAGCACTGCACCACAGTCCCTGTGTACCCATATTAGAATCTGGAAGCAGGTGTCTTCATCAGTAAGGGAAAGCATCATGTCATCCACTAGAAGCAAAACTTTAAGGACTACATCCCCGATTTTTAATCTTGTTTATCATGTCCTTATCATGAATCTCAATTGTCAGGACAAACAGCGGAAATAGAAAACACACCTGTCACACACTCTTCCCCATTCAAAATGGGTCAAAAACATCCCATCATCCCCCACAATACCTGATAGTGTCACTAAATCCTCTGTAACCATACCAGTGAATTCATTACCTGAACTGAAGCCTTCCAGACCGTATCTCAGACCATCAAGCTCACCCTGTCGAATGGCCTTCTTTGCATCTATAGAATCCAGAGTGTTCCAAGTTGTTTTTCTTCGAAGAAGTCTTTTCGGAGTCACGGAATCGAGTGACTCCTTTTCTCGGTTACAATGCGCATTGGCATCGACTTCACTGTTAGATAGTTTTCTTTCCGCTGTTGGATTCAGACGTGTTTCCTCTCGCTCCGAGATTTCGAATCAGAAAACCTTAGAAAACCTAGTTAATCGTCTGTATTGTTTCGATCGCGTTTCCCATCTAGCATCGAACAGGTAGTACCATAAAAATCTTCATTTCGCCCTTTGGGGCACGTGCGCCCGACTTGGGCCTACCACGTGGAAAGCCTGATGGATCAGACTCCATTTTGATTCTGCCCTCGGACAACACGAAGTACCCATATACAGACTAACACCTGGTTTGTAATTTGTGCCTTTCTCCGGACCATCGAGAAGAAGATTGCGAAGCCTGTCGATAGTTTTGATCGAAGAAGACCTTGAGAGATTGCAGGGCCCAAAGACTAGAAATGGCGTTGAAAAGCACCGAACATCTCGACGTCATGGAGGAAGAGCATGTGCAAACAGCAGTCTCCATCCGAGACACGACTCCGAACAGGAATCGGAAGATGATATACCGATCACGGCTGGCCAGCATGTGAGTACGTCTGCCCCTACACCCATGTATAAAAAAACAACCAGAGGCTTTGGGTACACCACTATCGCAAGGCCATGGTTTGTCCCGAAAAAAGACTGTTGGTGACCGACCTTCTGGGTCAGCGCCGAAAAAGGCCTCTCCTCCATCCATTTCAGAGTTGAGCAAGTCGGTTAAAACTTGCACCTCGACTCCAGTAAACAACCTCACTCTTCGGAGTTGAAAATTTGACACCCTGCTTTGGAGCAGAAACAATCAACTTCGTTTTCGGGGCCGAAAAAGTCCTCATACACAGAGGACAAGGACTTTCGAGAAAACTAAAGCAAATCTCGAAGCCCATGCAAGATTCTCACAAAGCTTCTGAAGAAGAGACTGAGTTTGAGCCAATATTGGAGGTAATGGATGAAAGACAATCGAGAATCCATATACATAAAGAGACTGGTCAAATCCTCACTAAACCTCCTTTAAAGAGTAAAAGAAAGCTGGCCTTTCAAGAGGAGTTAGACTCTGCTCAACCACCAGCAAAAGTGCACAAACAAAAGGAGAAACCAGTACCTCTCCCTACTTTTCCTCCTCACTCTCCACAGCTTTCTTTTTCACCTCACAATAGTCCACCGCCATTGCCTTCTCCAACACACTCATTATACTCGCATGGAGATGCAGTTGACCCATGGGATCTTTATGACCCTGATCCCATTCCAGATAATGATCCTGATCTATATCCTTCCAAACTTTCTCCACCAGAAGACACTACTGCCTACACTCAGGTAGTCTCTAGGGCAGCAGCTTATCATTGGGTGCTTATGCACTCTGAACCCCTGGAAGAAGATTTTTTATTCAATTCTCTGTCTTCCACTCACTCCAGATACCAGTGTCTCCCAATGTTGCCTGGAGTGGTTAAACATGCTGAACACATTTTTAGTGAGTCTGTCAAAGCTAGAGTCATTACCCCTAGAATTGACATAAAATATAAACCTGCCCCAGCGGACACAGACTATATCACACATCAGGTTCCTCCTGACTCGGTGGTAGTCAGCACGGCTAGAATAAGAGCTAACAGCCAGTCATCAGGAGACGCTCCTTCTCCTGATAAGGAAAGTAAAAAAATAGATGCTGCTGGCAAACGAGTAGCCACGCAAGCAGCTAACCAATGGAGAATTGCCAATTCTCAGGCACTTCTGGCCAGATACGATAGAGCCCATTGGGATGAGATGCAAGATCTTATACAGCACCTCCCAAAAGAGTATAAAAAAAGGGCACAACGGGTGGTAGAAGAGGGACAGGCTATAAGTAATAACCAAATAAGGTCTGCCCTCGATGCTGCTGATACAGCCGCAAGGAGCGTCAACCCTGCCGTTACAATTAAAAGGCATGCATGGCTGCGCGCCTCTGGTTTTAAACCAGAAATACAACAGGCAGTACTTAACATGCTTTTTGATAAGAAACATATATTTGTCCCTGAAGTAGACACCACTATAGTAAAACTGAGAAAAGACTCACACTGCTAAGGCAATGGGGGCATTTATATACCACACCATATAGAGGCTCCTTTCGCAGGCCACAGCTTAGAGGAGGATTTAAGGCACAATCCTCTGACGCTTCTAACTCCTAGACAAAGCCGGGACAACAAACTCAATATCAAAGAGGGGAATTTAGAGGCTCATACAGAGGACAATATTTCAGGAACAGAGGCAAGTTCCAAGCCTCAAAACAAGCCACTACTACATCTAAGCAGGGACTTCCTTCCCACCCTTCCACTCCACACATCTCCTGTGGGGGGAAGACTACAGCAATTCCACTCTCATTGGCAAAATATCACCACAGACAATTTGGTGTTATCAATTATCCGCAATGGCTATTGCCTAGAATTAATCTCCACCCTTCCAAACATTACACCACGTCACCACAAATTGTCCCCAGAACACAACGTTCTGCTGCAACAAGAGGTACAAACACTACTATTAAAACAAGCAATAGAATTGGTTCCACGTTCTCAATAGGGAACAGGAGTATACTCAACATACTTCCTCATTCCCATAAAAGATGGCACCCTCAGACCCATCTTGGACCTCAGGCCTCTCATACATCCTGTTAGAACATTTTCACATGGAAACTCTGCAGGATGTCATTCCACTACTACAAAAAGAAGATTACATGGCTGCTTTAGACCTCAAAGATGCGTATTTCCATATACCCATCCGTCCAGCTCACAGAAAATAACTCAGGTTCGTCATAGCAGGAAAACATTACCAGTTCAAAGTTTTGCCATTCGGCATAACAGCTCCAAGAGTGTTCACAAAATGTCTAGCAGTAGTAGTAGCCTAATTAAGAAGACAACACATTCACGTCTTTCCATATCTAGATGATTGGCTAATAAAATCAAGCAATTTTACACAATGCCAACAATACACTCAATATGTGATAGAAACCCTGCATACACTAGGGTTTACTCTCAATTACCAAAAATCACACCTTCAACCAGCACAAGTACAACCTTACCTACGTGCTATTCTAAATACTCAAAAAGCCCTAGCATATCCAAATACACAAAGGATGCAACCTTTCCAAAATCTCATCCAAACCTACAGCCAAATCAACAATATACTGTAAGATTTATCATGAAAATTCTAGGGATGATGGCATCTTGCATAGCTGTAGTTCCACATGCAAGACTAAACATGAGGCCCTTATATCACTGCCTCTCACAACAATGGTCTCAGGCACACGGTCAACTTCAAGATCTAGTGTTGACGGACCAGCAAACACATATGTCCCTTCAGTGGTAGAATCTCAGCAATCTAATGAAGGGGCGGTCATTTCAAGACCCTGTGACTCAAACCATAATCGCAACAGACGCATCCATGATAGGTTGGGGAGCTCATCTCAACAATTATACCATTCAAGAGGAATGGGATGCCAAACAGAAACAGCTTTACATAAATCACCTAGAATTATTAGCTGTATTTCTTGCGTTTCAACTTCTTCTCATACCGAAGACTGTTCTAATAAAAACAGACAACATGACAACCATGTATTACCCCAACAAACAGGGCGGGACACTGTCCCTACTAGCCCAAACAATATGGAATTGGGCAATTCACTCAATCAGCTGGCAGATCTCTTGAGCAGGAATCACCAACAAACTCACGAATCGGAGATTCACTCCCAAGTACTTCAAAAGTTTCTTCAAAAGTGGGGAACACCAGCAATAGACCTTTTTGCAACAAGCGAAAACTCAAAATACCAAAACTTCACATCCAGACACCCACATCCCCTATCCAAGGGCAATGCTCTATGGATCAGTTGGTCAGGGATATTTGCTTACTCTTTTCCCTCTCTCCCACTCCTTCCCTTTCTGGTCAGCAAACTACATCAAACATCACTCACCATGATACTGATAGCCCCAACACGAGCGTGTCAGCATTGGTACACAACACTCCTAGATCTGTCTGTAGTACCTCATTCCAAAATCCCAAACAGACCAGACTTCTTAACACAAACAAAGGTCAAATAAGGCACCCAAACCCCAATGCTCTGAATCTGGCGATTTGGCTCCTGGAATCATAGAATTTGGTTACCTAAAGCTTCCATCAGAATGTATGCAAGTAATTAGACAATGTTACGCAAACAAGTGGAAAAGATTTGTCTACTACTGTCAATCTAAAAACACTGAACCACTTACAGCAGCTATACAAGATATTGTATGCTATTTACTTCATTTGCAGAAATCAAATTTAGCTTTCTCATCCATCAAAATTCACCTTACTGCAATATCTGCTTATTTACAAACTATTCAACACACTTCTCTATTCAGAGTTCCTGTTAATAAAGCCTTCATGCAAGGATTAAAACAAATATTTCCACCCAGAACACCATCTGTTCCTTCCTGGAATTTAAATGTCTTACTTACCAGACTCATGGGCCTACCTTTGAACCCATTCATTCTTGTCAAATTACATTTTTAACATGGAAAGTTGCCTTCCTTGTAGCTATTACTTCTATACAAAGATTTATTGAAATACAGGCGTTCACTCTTGATGAACCCTTCCACCAAGTACACAAACATAAAGTTGTACTTACGACAAATCAAAAATTTCTACCAAAAGTTGTATCTCCTTTTCACATCAACCAAACAGTGGAATTTCCAGTCTTTTTTCCACAGCCAGCCAGAAAGAGCTCTTCATACTTTAGATCTCAAAAGATCCCAAAATGTACTATGTAAGGAAATGCCTTCCTTGGCATGGTTACCCCCTGACGTTTTGGCTTTTGTTGATGCCAGTTATGATTGAAAGTGTGCTGGGACCCTGCTAACCAGGCCCCAGCACCAGTGTTCTTTCCCTAAACTGTACCTTTGTTCCCACAATTGGCACAGCCCTGGCACACAGATAAGTCCCTTGTAAATGGTACTCCTGGTACCAAGGGCCCTGATGCCAGGAAAGGTCTCTGAGGGCTTCAGCATGTCTTGTGCCACCCTGGGGACCCCTCACTCAGCACATCCACACTGTCTCAGCTTGTGTGTGCTTGTGGGGAGAAAATGACTAAGTCGACATGGCACCCCCCCCAGAGTGCCATGCCCACCTCTCACTGCCTGTGGCATAGGTAAGTCACCCCTCTAGCAGGCCTTACAGCCCTAAGGCAGGGTGCACTATACCACAGGTGAGGGCATATGTGCATGAGCGTCATGCCCCTACAGTGTCTAAGCAAAACCTTAGACATTGTAAGTGCAGGGTAGCCATAAAGAGTATATGGTCTGGGAGTTTGTCAAACACAAACTCCACAGTTCCATAGTGGCTACACTGAAATCTGGGACATTTGGTATCAAACTTCTCCGCACAATAAATGCACACTGATGCCAGTGTGGGATTTATTGTAAAATACACCCAGAGGGCATCTTAGAGATGCCCCCTGAATACTAGTCCGACTCCTAGTGCTAGGCTGACCAGTTTCTGCCAGCCTGCCACAACCAGATGAGTTTCTGGCCACATGGGGTGAGTGCCTTTGTCACTCAATGGCCAGGAACAAATCCTATACTGGGTGGAGGTGCTTCTCACCCTACTCGCAGGAACTGTAACACCTGCCGGTGAACCTCAAAGGCTCATGCCTTTTGTTACAGCACCCCAGGTCATCCCACTTTTGGAGGCAAGGCAGGAGAGGATAATGAGAAAAATGAGGAGGAGTCACCCACCAGTCAGGACAGCCGCTAAGGTGTCCTGAGCTGAGGTGACCTCTGCCTTTAGAAATCCTCCATCTTGAGTTTGTAGGATTCCCCCAATAGGAATAGGGATGTGCCTCCCTCCCCCTCAGGGAGGAGGCATAAAGAGGGTGTAACCACCCTCCAGGACAGTAGCCATTGGCTACTGCCCTCCTGACCTAATCACACCCCAAAATTTAGTATTTAGGGGCGACCCAGGAAATGAGATTCCTGTTAACTACACAAAGAAGGACTGCTGACCTGAAAGCCCTGCAGAGACAACGGAGACGACAAGTGACTTGGCCCCAGCCCTACCGGCCTGTCTCCAGACTCAAAGAACCTGCACCGCGATGCATCCGACAGGAACCAGTGACCTCTGAAGAATCAGAGGACTGCCCTGAAACCCAAGGTCTAAGAAACTCCAGAGAACAGCTGCACTGGTCACCAACAGCAACATCTTTGCGACAAAGAAGCAACTTTTAAAGACCTCACTCTTCCCGCCGGAAGCGTGAGACTTCACACTCTGCACCCAGCATCCCCAGCTCGAGCTCCAAACACTGCAGAGAGGACTCCCAGGCGACTGGGACGACGTGAGTAACCTGAGTCGACCCCCCTGCACACCCACAGCGACGCCTGCGGAGAGGATCCAGAGTCTCCCCCTGACCGCGACTGCCTGGTAACAAAGAACAAGACGCCTGGACCAGGCACTGCACCAGCAGCCCCCAGGACCGAAAGGAACCAACCTCCAGTGCAGGAGTGACCAGCAGGCGGCCCTCTTCCTATCCCAGTCGGTGGCTGGCCCGAGAAGCCCCCCTGTGCCCTTCCTGCATTTCCTAAGTGACCCCCGGGTCCTTCTATTGCTTTCAATAGCAAACCCGGCACTAACTTTGCACACTTCACCTGGCCACCCCTGTGCCGCTGAGGGTGTGTATGCTCTACAAAACCCCCCTGGTCTGCTCCCCGAGGACGCAGGTACTTACCTGCCAGCAGACCAGAACCAGACCACCCCTGTTCTTCATAGGCACCTATGTGTTTTGGGCCTTTCTTTGACCTCTGCACCAGACCGGCCCTGTGTTGCTGGTGCGGTTGCTTTGGGGTTGCCTTGAACCCCCAGTGGTGGGTTGCCTATGCCCAGGAGACTGACTGTGTAATTGCTTTAGTTACCTGCAAAACCTAACCAAACTTACCTCCCTTAGGAACTGTTGATTTTTGCACTGCGTCCACTTTTAAATAGCTTATTGCCATTTTAACCTATACGATGTGTACTACTGCTTTAATTCAAAGTTCCTTACTTACCTGTGTGGAGTACCTTGCATTTTATGTATTTACTTCAAATGTTGAATCTTGTGATTAGTTATATGCAGGGCCAATGGAATTATATGGCAAGAAAAGACAAAATTATGAGGCAGGGTTGACCAGTTTATGTGACAAGAAAAGTTTAGTTATAAATTTACAATGCCATTAGCTTTAAATCAAGAAAATGCACGACCTATTGCATTACAAATGCTTGTTCACTATTATGAAGTCTGCTCTTCTCATAGGCCAGCATTGGAAAGTCCCTTATATAATTTTAAGTGGTAATTTCTGATCTGAAAGGAGTGACATTGTCACGTTTGGTATGGTTGGAATGGTGGTGAGAAATCCTGCTTACTGGTGAAGTTAGATGTAACATTACTATTTTAGAAATTACACTTTTAGAAAGTAGGCATTTCTCTGCACTTACTGCTCTCTGTGCCCTCCAGTCCACGTCTGGTCTGTGCTGGTTGACAGCTCCCAGTGTTCATTCCACCCAGATAGCAATAAACACAGGACACACAGCTGCATCTGCATACTGATGGTTTTTCCTGGGCTCGAACAGTGGAGGGGCTCTCACTTACACTTAAAAGGCTAGTGGCCTGGCCCCATACACCAGACTGATAACCCCCACAGATCTCCTGGCAGACAGGACTGTGTTGAAAGGGGAACTGTTGCACTTCAAAACCACTCTTTGAAGTCTCCTCTACTACAAAGGCACATTTAGGTATATATATACTGCGTCTGTGACACCCCCCCTCATATCAGACACTTCTGGACCTACAACCAGACTGATAGAAGGAGGGCTGTGTTGCCCAAAGGACTCATCTGTGCTGCTTTTATGAAAGGACTGCTCTCCTGCTTGTGCCCTGCTGCTCCCTGACTCTGCCGGCAGGACTCTGCCTTCCCCCACTAGTGATCTCCAAGGGACTGAGCTTGCCTCTTGTTAAGAAGTCTCAGGGCCATCAAAGACTTCACCAGAGAGAGAAAACCCACTGCTTGAGAAAACTGATGCAACTCCTGCAAAATTCGACACAGTGCCAACCTTGCGGATGAAAAATCACTGCATCGCCTACTGGATCAATGCAGCGTCTGTTTCATCTTCCAGTGTGTTCTAGATTTTCCACTCATTGTCCCTGGGTGTCAAAATATCCCCGCACCGCAGTAAGGAGCCAAGACTGCGCACTCAGAAATCGATGCATCACCTTGCCTGCAAGGAAAGAATCAACGCATCACCTCTGCCGCGCCGGAAAAATCAACACATCACTTTATTTTCCAAGGCATCACCTCCTCTGCCTTGATATTTTTTACGCATACCTAGTACTGTGTGTTAAAAAGATAAAACCACTGATTCTTATGGATTAAAACCCATCTAAACCTTTAAAAAGTGATATCTCGACTTGTGCACGTTGGATTTCGGTTGTTTTGGTCTTATTTTATTCAGATAAATATCTATTTTTCTAAACCGGTGTGGAGTTCTTTTTGTGGTGTTTTCACTGTGTTACTGTCGGAGTTATTGCACAAATACTTTACATGTTGCCTTCTACGTTAAGCCTGCCTGCTCTGTGCCAAGCTTCTGCAGGGTGAGCACAGGATAATTTAGGTGGTGTTGTGACTTACTCTCACTAGGATTGTGGTCCCTACTTGGAGATGGGTGCATATCTCCTCCAACTAGGGACTCAATTTCTAACACTGGCTCACCAGACTATAAATTAATGTAAATTATGACATGGCTTCCCAAGAATTACTTCTCTCATTGTCATTCTGCACACATTTCATCAGTCAACAATGGAGTGCAAACATCACCCTCAACTGCAGGAACCACATTGGAGAATTGATCAACACAACTGCAAGGTTTTTTGCAAGCAACATGCTGAGGCGCAAACAGCATGTTATGTTTCTATATGTCTCTCTAATACATTTATTTGGAAATCCTCCAGTAAGACTAGATTGCAAAATGATCTCCATCTGTGAACCTCCGAGAACTGCGAGACACACTGTCCACCAGGAAAGACCCATCAGAATTGAAGTCAGTCTTGCCGTTTCTCAAACCCCTTTTTTTTTTTTAACATAACCCCAGAACCAACATTGACTTTTGTGGTCCACAATATGTAACTATCATCTGCTTCTTTTTGGTTTTACACTCAGTGACTTTGCTTTAATCTGTTTTAAATCGACATCTGCCATGAAAGTATCACCTTGATTGTTCTCATTTTACTAGGATGGACCAAACCAGTTCTAGTAGTTCATTCCATCAGTAAACAAAAAGGAGAGATCCCAGTGGTAGAATATGGACCAGTGTGATAACCCCCAAATCTTTTCTTGACAACAAGCTACAGTGTAGTGACTGATACCGCTAATTCTCAAAAGCACTTCCATATTTTCAGATACATCGTTATCTGTGTGACAGATTCTTTCAGAAAACGTTTGAAAGCAAAATCTTAGGTCAGAACCAACACATCATCCTCTGCATTCATGGACTCAAGTAAAAGAATAGTCCCCCAGAGCAATTAGGTAACGCATATATTGAGGTATGCTAGACGTTAGTCCAGCAAAATAGAAATCCAGTATATCCCAAGCATGCTCCAGAAACTGTACAGGGGTGTCACTTGCTGTCCAGTGTCTATTAGGTAGGACACATTACTCCAGTATTGGAACTTTCATAGATTCACATGCTTGTATCATTCCCCGTTGTCGAGATGGGAGCTCCCGGTACATTAAACTAGCAATATAGAAGGAACTACAATGAAAAAAGGCCCAAAGGCTTTCCACTGCGCTCTGGACCACTCTACTCTACCTGCATTCTGAGGAAGCAGAACACTCTTTAGAGTCTCTTTTGGATTATGCAGAACTCCTGTGAGTAGAACTGGAAGGGATGTAAGCTTTAGAAGACATATGTTTTGTCTTTTTGAGAGCTTTTTTAGCTGGATCCTCAGAATGATGAGCCTGAGGAGATCTGCCCCTTTTTTGAAACTTTCTTGAAGAAGAGGCGGATTCCTCACTATCAGAACCAGAAGCAGGGTTTGATCTGGATTTCAATTTCTGTAGTCAAATCAGTAGGCTCCCCTCCCTGCCTTTGAGGGTTTTGTTAGAAAAAGTTCTGATACCTTACAGTCCTTGGCTACATGATCAGGATAGAGGCAATAAATGCAGTCACTTGTGTGGATCTTCAAAATTAAGCCTCCTTTTTCCACAGGTTTTGCAGGCTCTAAAAAAGGCTTTTCTTTTCCTTGTCTGACATGTTGAATTTTAATAAAATAGAATTCCCTTAGGCCAGGGAACATTCTGAACCTTACTTGCTGAAGAAATCTTCTTTCTTTTGTGAGAAAAGCCCTAGGAAAAGACCTTTGGAGATTTGAGTGAGCAGAGCTCAGTGGAGACTCTCTAGCACAACGTGCAGTAGAAAATCTGAAGAAATTGAGCTTCTCACAAGAGGGTTCTAGAGGGAGGGACTTGCTTTGGTCCTTTTCACTCATAGAGACAAGGATAGGCTACTAAGGTGAAAGCCTCTGGGCCTTTTTTCATTGTAGTTGCTTCTATATTGCTATTTTAATGTACCGGGTGCTCCCATCTTGACGACGGAGAATGATTCAAGCATGTGAATCTATGAAAGATTCCAGTACTGGAGAACTACAGTTACAGGTAAGTAACTAATTTTCTTTTTCAGTTACTTACCCAATCATACACCTGCCAAGGCAGGAGCCCAAAATGACTCGGGCAAAGTTTTCTTTGTGGATGTACAGCCCATATGGCCAACATGGGCAGTACCAATTAATTTACGTTGTAAACCCTCTATGGGGTATCCATTTATTACCCCTCAGTAAAATTCCAGATTTTACTTTCAACTCCTGAGAAATACTGCAGTCAGAAAGGAGCAAGCCAGAATAACCAGCATTTGCAAAGCCAATTTGACTCGCCCATGCAAGAGCTATTGGCATTGCCAATGTATTGTAGCCATGTTGTACGCAAGCGTAGCTGCTGTTCAGCATGGCTAAACATTTGTGGCATAGAGGAGAGTGGTGTGGGTGGCATAGGATGGAGTAGCATTGAGTGGCATAGAGTGGCATGTCGCTGCATTGTAGCATGCAGTGGCATAGTTTAGAGTGGTGCAGGGTAGAGTAGAGTGGTCCAGAGCGCAGTGGCCTTGAGTATAGTGGTGCAGATTGGAGTGGTGTAGAGTAAAGTGCAGTAGAGGGGCATAGAGTGCAGTGGTGTGGAGTGCTGCAGAGTAGAGTGCATTGATGCCAAGTAGAGTGACCCAGAGTGTAGTGGCATATATTGTATTGACGCAGAGTACAATCAAGTGCAGTGGTGCAGAGTATAGTGACATAGAGTTCAATGGCTGAGAATGCAGTGTTGCAAAGTAGAATGTTGTAGAGTGTATTGGCATAGTGTCAAGTGGTACAGTGATGCAAAGTAAAATAGAGTGGCACAGTGTGGTTCTGTAGAGTGCAGTGGCACAGATTGTTGCACAGTATAAGTGTAGTGGCATAGAGTGCAGTTGTGCAGAGTTGATTGGCATAGAGTGCATTGTTTATGAGTAGAGTTTTGTAGAGTGCAGTGGTTTAGAGTACAGTACAGTGGCATAGTGTAGAGTGATGCAAAGTGGAGTGGTGTGAGAATAGAGTGGAGTGGCACAGAGTGGAGTCGAATGCCTGGGCGTAGAGTGGATTGTTTCAGAGTAGAGTGGAGTGGTGCAGTGGCATAGAGTACAGTGGCGAAGAGTGGAGTGAGCTACAGTAGTGTGACTTACAGTAGAGTGTGATAGATTCAGTGGCATAGATTGGAGTGGTGCAGTGACAGAGAGGAGTGGAATAGTTGTGTAGAGTGCAGTGGCGTAGAGTAGATTGAGTAGAGTGAAGTGCCATGGAGTGTTGTAGAGTGGAGTGGTACGGGATAGAATGATGTGGTGTAGGATAGAGTGGGGTAGTATGCAGTGGTGCAGAATAGATTTGAGTTACATGCAGTTTATTAGCATAGATTGCAGTGGCGGAGAGTGGTGTGGTACAGAGTAAAGTGTTTTGGCGTAGAGTGCAGTTGCATAGAGTGTAGTGTTGCAGAGTGAAGTGGCAAAGAGTGCAGTGGTACAGAGTATAGTACAGTGGAGTGGTGTGGTGTATAGTGCAGTGGCATGGAGGGGTGCAGGGTAGAGTGAAGTGGTGTAAAGTGGAGTATACATGGTGTTGTAGCACACTGTCATTACAGCCAGCACATTTTCAATTGAAATGACCTATATTTTCATATTCATGCAGTTTTACTGATAAAAATATACAGCGTACAAACCATAATGTGTGGAAATATCATCACTTAGGTGTATTTATTTGTTTTCATCATATTAAAATGATTGTTTCCACCACACTTCAGAATTACTATTTTTTTTCCTCATTTGTGCTCTCCTAATTTTGATAAATTCTGAAATATCTGCATAGTTAATTTACGGACTTTTATATGTTGTGTGCTAGATCAGTCAATCTGTTGACTTATAGAGCGTGACTTGTCACACGTGAGGGTATGCAGGTGCTGGCCGAGTCTCAGTCTCAGAGCCACTTTTTCAGCATCCCAGGGAACTCTTGTACAGCAGGAGCAGCCTTGATGCAGGCGGAGGCCATCCAGGCTTTAGCTATGATGAAGGAGAAAGAGCAGCCTTCTGCTGTGTTGTGTTGTATGCAGGGATATGGGCCAGCACGAGGGAGGTGAAGCGGAGGTATCTTTAGGGTTTGTGGAATCTCAGGCGGTGGTTGATGTAGGCAGGTGCGGAGACGTTAAGGGCCTTGAACGCATGGGTGAGGAGCTACAATTTGCCATCTCTTCTGAACTGGGAGATAGTGGAGTTTTTTGAGGTGGGGTTGGTTTGGGTGCAACGAGGGAGATCCAGGATGAGTCTTGCTGAGGCGTTCTGGATGGTCTGTAGTCTATGAACTTGGTGCGCCTCAGTTCCCACAAAGAGGGTATTTCCGTAGTACAGTTGACTGGTGACAAGAGCTAGGGTGATAATGCGTCTCACGTTTTGAGGAAGCCACTTAAAAATCTTACGTAATTCGAGCAGGATGAAGAAGCAGGAGGATGACACTGCGTTGAATTGGGGTCTCATGGTGAGTTTTATGTCTAGGTTGATACAGAGCTTCCTGGCGTACTCAGATGGTCTTGGAGTGGGCACCAGTTCTATGGGCCGCAAGGAGGCGTCCGAGTGGGTCGCTGCCGATGCTGATTATGCATTGGTAGAAGTTGGTTCTGGGAGTGGTGAAGTTGTTGGAGAGGGAGAGGATGAGTTGTGCGTCATCGGCATAGAATATAATGTTAAGTCCATTGGATCTGAATATGTTGGCAAGATGGGGACATGTAGATGTTATAGAGGGTGGAGCTGAGTGATGTGTCTTGAGAGACTTTGCAGATTATAGGTTTGGGTTTAAAGGGGAAGGGTACAAGGTATACTTATTGTATTCTGTCTGTGAGGAAGTAGGTGATACATCTGAGGGAGGGTCCTTGGACACCTATGTCGTGAAGTCTGGCGATGAGCATATGGTGGGAGATGGTGTCGAAGACTGCAGAGAGATAGAGGAGGATAAGGGCAGCTGTCTCGCCTTTGTCAAGGAGGGCCTAGAGGTAGTCTGTGGCTGCTATCAGGGCTGTCTCTGTGCTGTGGGTACTGCGGAATCCAAATTGGGAACCACCCAGGAGATGATTGTGTTTCAGGTAGATGGTTGTTGCTTGATAGATTTTTCAATGACTTTGGCTGGGAAAGGAAGCACGCAGATGGGTCTGTAGTTGCTGAGTTCATTGGGTTCTGCTTAAGGTTTCTTCAGCAGGGATTTAATTTCTGCATGTTTCCAGTCTTCTGGGAAGCTGACCGGATCCGGTGAGGTGTAGCAGTTGAGAAAGTCTTTGGGCTTGAGCTAGGGGTTGATGTTTCTCTAGATGGTGGCAGTTTTGTCATAGAGGAAATCTACAAGGCTGTTGTATAGGTCCTGACAGGGAGAGCTGTTGCTTTTCGCCATTGCAGGGTTGGTGAATTCCTTGACTATGTAGAAGACCCCTTTACTGTTGTTGGGGTTAGCTTTGATGTGCGATGCCAGGCCTTTTTTCGTCTTATTTAGTTGGTGGTGCTATAAGTTGATTGCTTATTTGTAGGTAGTTCTGTTGGCTGGGTCTTTGTTGGTGCGCCACTTTCTCTCTTGGTGCTTGCAGTGGCGCTTGGCTGTCCTGAGCAGCATACCAGAGGCTTGCTTGGTGGATCTTCTGTATTTCTTGTTCCTGATGGGGGTGACGATGTCAGTGATCCAGGTGTTGAAGCTTTTGGCATCCTTGTTCTCGTTGTGGTGTTTGGGCGGGTTGAGGTAAGGGTGTTGGTCCATTTAGTCTCTGTGGCTTTGTTAAATCTGTGACGAGCGGCTGGAGGGGGGGGGGGGCATGGGGATCATGATGATGAAGTGGGCGATTGAGTGATCTGTTCATGTGCGTTCAGTGGTGTGGCTGTATTTGATGCAGTCACTGGAGGTGAATTTGGGGTCGAGCATGTGTCCAGCGATGTTCGTGGGGTCGTGTATAGGTTGGATGAGGGTGATGTTGTTCAGGCTGTCAAGGACGCCTGTTTGGATAGTGAAGTTGAGGTGTTACATTGCTGGGATGGTGTTGTCTGTCTTGGTGGTGCATTTGATGAAGTCTCTGTGGACGATGACGATTCCTCCGTGTGGCTTGTTGATGCAGTCACAGTGGTTGGTTCTGTGTTCTGCTGGTATGGCGGTGACAATGTTGACCGGGTTGAACCAGGTCTCGGCTGGTAAGATGTTGGGCGCTAGAGTGTCAATAAGGTCACAGACCCCGGTGGCGTGTTTGCTGAGTGTGCGAGTGTTGAGGAGGGTGCATGAGAGCTGGTGGCGGGTAGCTGGTGTTGCGTGTGGAATGGGCTGGATGTTACTGAGAGGGCTGGGAGCATGAGTGCTGTGATGGGTGAAGTGGCAGAGGGTGCAGGTGAAAGGTCCTACAGTGGATTGTGATGCCGCGCGGTGGCAGTGTTCATGGCAGCATTCCAAAGTCGAGGACGCGGAGGGTGGTAGAAGTGTGGTTGGTGGTTGGACCAGGGTTCCTAGCACTGGATGCAGTCCAGGCGCGGAAGAGGGCAAGGCTGGCTTTTCTTTTGTGTGCCTTTGGTGTGCCAGTGCCACAGCTCTGCGGCCGCCATTAAGTAGGTCCTGGGAGGTGAGAGGGGCGCTAGGAGGTGGTGGGCAGAGCTGGTAAAAAGGCAGGAAGGTGGTGGGGGGGTACAGGAGTGGGAAAAGGGCAAAAAAGGTGTAGCAGCAAAAGCGGACTAACAGGGCCCACAGGGGGCAGAACAAAGCAAAAAGAGAGCAAAAAAGAATGAAGGAATAGGGTGAGAACAAAACAATAGGCAAAAGATAAGTGGAATGTAAGAAAATCGAGCAGGAAATTGGCTGGAGGCGCAGCAAAAAGGGTGGAAAAGAGCAGGAGCAGCAAAAAGGGAGGGAAAGAAAGCAGGAAGAGGCTTGAGAAGAGATTAGCGTAGAAGCAGTAACAGGAAGAAGAATGCAGCAGATAAGACAGGGCCTGGAAGAATGCGAATCCTGTAGCTTTTTGAGGGCCAACAGAGGTAGGTGGAGAGCTGGACATGCTCAGAAAAAAGCCTTTCCTCACAGCAGGATTGTCCCTTAAATCCACCCTCTTTGACGTCAGAAAAAGAAAACCAAACACTAAACTCTCTCATAAGACATAGCCTGACATTTGAGCTCTGTCGTCAAATTAACAGCAAAGGTGACCAGATGTAAAGGCCTGTTTACAGACAATGAGCAGTTGTAAGAATAACATAATTGGCAATGCTCCGGAGGAGGGACAAACTCAACCTGGACTTCCTAAAATAAATAAAGTCATCAAATACAAATCAAGAAAATGTGAATTACAAACCACAAAGCCAATGGTAAGCATGAAACAAATGCATTCCCAGGGAAGCTTTACGAATATCCCCAAGATTATGTAGAAAACCAGACCGCTGCGCTGTCTGGTAGGCTTCAACCTAAAAATGCCTTTAAATGCAGCTCGAGTAAACTAGGAAAGTATGTATAAATAAGAAGTATCACAACTAAAACGAACAGTGAATAACATTGCAGTTGAAAACGCAAACTGACTTGATGTGTAGATTAATTTTTAATTATTTTTAAAGTGACAAGATGGCAGTGTTTCATTTTTATTTATTTTGATAAACAATTTTCATTAATTTTCAAAGAAAAACAGCACAAAGAAAAGCACATCCAACTTGTAGCCCCAGGCCAACATTAGGCAAATATATGTGCAGTACAAGTTTCAGCAACCCAGGATATTGAAAGCTATTAGTCAGGAACCTCAAATCTCTGGATCCCCCTGGATTTCACATGAGTTGTCACAGCTGTTTCCCCAACACTCTAGCCTGTTTGCGGGGGCATACTCTCGCTTTGTAAACTGGCTTTTCTTGTCTTGTGCACCAGTCTGCCCCTCGCCTCCTTTTAGGGAGGGGTGGCGCAGTCGAGGAGCTCCAATTGTTTGCAATATCTCTTTTCGCCACCATCAAGCCAGTTCCAACAAAAGCACAGTCAGCTCGTGAACCACCCACACCCTCCATCACACCCAACAAAACCATCATTGGTGACATCAGGAGTGTCCTTCCCAGTACTTCCTCTAATCCTTGTAGGAGCTTCGACCAGTACTGTGCAGTTGGGGGACATTCTCAAGTCATATGAAAGAAGTCTCAGAACATCTAGGGCAGTGAGAGTTAGGAAGGAGCCCTCCCCAGTATAGTCTGGTTGGTGAAATATATAAACCGTAGAGATAATATAGATGTATCATTCATTGTTTGGATGACAAAGTTATTACTCTTGGCACCATCAAGGTGTCTCTCCAATCTGCATCCTCAAGAGGACCTAACCATTGTTCCCAACTAGCTCTGAGGTAAGTCAGGTCAACTGGTGCATTATCAGTTAACATTTTATAGATCTGGGACACCCTAGGCCCCCCCCCCTGCTGTCATTCCTCCATAAACAGCTTAGCCTCGAGCGGGCTATACTCTGGAAGGGTACCAAGGCAGAACAAGTGCATGCTGAGGTTATGGCAAAGCTGCAGATATTTAAAGAACTAGGTGTGAGATAGATGATATGTGGTTTGCAGGTCCTGAAAGGACTTCATGACCATTGCGGTCCTCACATCCCCAAGTTGAAAAATACCCAACAAGTCCCACCTCCCAAACCCTTGTAGGTTGTTGGATTCCTTTAACTAAGTACCCTGCCAAAGAGGTGTTTGCAGGGTGTGTGTTCGTCCATCTAGTATGTCGCAGGGCTGCTTGCCAGGCTAGGAATACTAATTGTGTCACTGACTCCATAGTACTGGGGAGCCATATAGCAGATCCAGAATCCATGAGAAATTAGGAGAGGCAAGTTCAAGCTAATAAGCTGGATCTGTCCTTTCCCCATTAAACCATTCGTGAATCACTAGGAGTTGAGTCGCCAAGTAGTAGAGGTAGGGATTGACCATATCCAACCCCATCACAGACCCCTCTCTGGTAGTGTTGCAGTGCAATCCAATGTCTGATTCCATGCCAGAGGAATGAAGTTACTGCTCTGTCTAGAGCTCGGAACCAAGAGCGTGGTATTATGAACGGAAAGTTTTGAAATACATACAACCGGGGAAGAAACATAATTTTATACAGTGCCACCCAGCCCATGACATTCAAGGGCAAAGATTGCCATTCTATCAGGTCTGCCTTGTGTCCGTGTGGGGTTGGGGATTGCTTTAAAGTCCCAATCCAGAAGAGTAACCCCCTGAGGCAGGTCTAGTAATAACTTAGAGAGATCATTTTAGGAAAATGCGGAGAGCCACTGGTGGGGCACAAATGCTCACCAAAGTAAGCCCCTCAACGCATCCAGTTAAGGCCAGGAAGCGCTGTTGCTTGTCTCGGTGTACCTTTCTGACCATCATGGGGTAGGCGCGGCACAGGAGTATGGCTACTCCTCTTGACCCATGAATAAACCCAGCGTGGTAGACCCTATCAAATCCCTTGCAGGCCATGAAGAGGTATTGGTCACCCAGGAGGTGAGTCTCCTGGAGCATAAGTACATTGGGGTAGTGACCCTGGGTGTATGCCAGGACCGATGTGCGTTTTATTTTATCCAGGATACCATTAACATTCCATTAGAGTATTTGTATAGGGCCTACCTTCTATGTTAAGGGAAAGCATGGGTGTCATTGCATTTGTTCACATCCCTCCCAGGGTTCCGCATAGTCATATTGAGAAGTCCCAAGAATACCATATTTGTGCCTAAGGCTCTATCTTGCCTGCAGAAGTGTGTGCTGAGGCTCTATCTTGCCTTCAGAAGTGTGTGCTGAGGTCCACAGCGGACCAGAGAGGTAAAATAACAAACGATAACAAACTTAAACAAAACCCCACAACCAAAATAGACAATGCGGCATGCTATTGCACCCCCCAAATCCCACCCCTCCCTACAGTTCCCCCCAGAAGCATCTGTTGCCCCTATATAACCTTTATTTCTCATAACTCAGAACCTCAAACTGTTGTGCAGTGGTAGACCCCTCCTATAAGTAGGATTAGAATTCATCATAAAGTATCGTAAAGAAAAGAACAGTGGAAAGAATAGTCTAAGTTTACTCGCCGGTTCCCCAAGCAGTTCCGTAGCTACAAATTCACAGCACCAGACACGGATAAGGATAAGTCTGTATCACTGAAGGGCTCCATGTGGGCCGTCAGATCTTTCCACTGGCAGCTCCATAACTAGGGAATGAGCAGCAGACACTGCAGCTTCTCCAGTCGGCCCAGCGCTTGCAGTCCCTCCCCCAGATGGGGCAAAGGGGACCCCGCGCTACATCCATGGCTTGCTCACCCTCGCCGAGACCGGGAACGTATCCTCTGGGTCCTGGGCCTTGGTTTGTGACACTCTTGGGCTGCAATTAAGTTGTTCCGTTCAGAGGCTGTCTCCGAGGAGGCCAGTAGGTGCTCCTTTGTGAGCCAGGTCCATGCCACCACTGGGGTATCAAAGAAGTATGTTTTGCCAGCATATACCACTTGGAGCCTGGCGGGAAAGCGAAGACGGTATGGCGCCTCCATCACCCTCAAATTCTGTTTGATTTCTGTGTGGGACCTCCACTGCTGTTTCACTTCTTTGGTGTAGTCTGAAAATAGGAGAACCTTAGCTCCTCCACAGCTCAACTCTCCCTTGGAGCGGGCTTCATGCAGAACGGCATCCCTGCCTATGTGGTTAAGGAACCGGAGTATCACTGGCTGTGGCGACATTCCCGGAGGAGGCTTGGCCGTCCGAGCACAATGCGCTCTTTCAATTGCAAACCAAGAGAGAAGAAGGTCAGATGGCATCCACTTCTCAAACCAGTCCTCCAGAAAGGAGGCCATAGGCTGGGTCTCCGCTGTTTCAGGGATGCCTAAAAGTCTGACATTATTTTGCCTGTAGCCATTTTCAGCATCTTCAGCTCTGAGGTGGAGCTCTGACGTGTACAGCAAAAGCTTGAAAGCCTTGAGACTTAAGGGTTTGTACATCGTCCTCCACGGAGGATATCTTAGTTTTGGCTTAAGTAATCCTTGCTGTTGCAATGCAGAGGTCTTGGTGCAGTAAGCTACTTCAAGTCTGACTTTCCAATTTTTGTCTCCACTGTCATCTGAGAGATCTGGATTGCTTGAAGAATGGTGGCCACGTCTCCTGAGAGCCTAAGTCGGTCAGCCAGTCCTGATTCCTCAGCTGGGGTCAAGGTGGAACTGGAACTGGTGGTGAATTGGTGTATGCGTGTTTGAGCTGACGTGGACTGGACCGATTTGTCTTTGCCCATTGTGACCTGTCTTTCTAGCCCAGGAACTCCTGTGATGAGGAGCAGGGCCGCCCGCAGCAGAGACCAGGAGTCTTCTAATAATCTCACTCCGGCGCACCCCGGGTGGCACCCACCAGTCGTGTCTCACCGAGGAGGGGGGGAACAGCTCCTCAAACTTGAATACAGGACAAATGTATCCCCCTCCGCTGTATCATGGTCTCAGCCCTGGGGTTGCTCACCCTGGTGCCTCCAGTCCCCCCCCACCCCCCCTCCAATCACCATCTCACCTCATTGTCCAGCCAGTCGTCCAGGGTTTGAGGAGAAGCGGGAGGAGGTGGAGGCCACCTCAAATAAACATTGGTTAGAAGGAGTTGGGCACACCTCCAAGATCTCCCTGATGAGTGTCCAGCAGCTCGGAGAAGTACCGGCTCTCCGCGAACAGGGGGTAGTTATGGCGTAAGTAACTAGGCTGTGCGCTTGTTGGCTACTCCTGGGCCTTGTTGCATGTTGGAGGGGTTGTTGTTTCATCCACCGGTTCCGGGCAGTCTAGTTTAACCAATGGGGAGGCTGCATATTGCCACAAGCACTGGAATGACAAACCCACTATATCATTGCTGGTTCAGAGTTCGTCAGGTCCTGGGCCCAAGGGTACCCCACAGTTCCGTTGTCGCCGTCTCGGGCTGCGTCACTGCAGCTGCCCAGGCACCCGGACGATTTCTCTCCTGCGGTCAAAAACTGTTCTCCCCCCCCCTACCCCCCCTCCTCCTATCTCTCTCTGGCAAAGGCAGGCCCTTGAAGCGATGGCGTGTCCATGACATCGGTCATGCCCGGGTATCCAGGAGGCATCCAGTGTCCCCTCTGGTGCTGCCTCATCGTGAGGCCTCGCACCCCCAGGTCTGATGCTCGCCAGGTATCGCAGGGGGAGGGAGTGGATGGGCTGAGGAGGTATTAATAAGATGGATGCGCCCCGCACTCACCCCAATATGTTCCGCTGCCATGAGGGTTCCAGCGTGCTCTGGAAGTCCTGGTAATGCTCCACTGCGGGTGCCCTGGGCGTGCTAGGCAGCGGCCGGCATCTTGAGAGGCGGCATATCCAGTGCCGAAAGAGCGTCATTTTGTCTTCTGGCTCCAGAACAGCAGAGGGCAGCAATGCAGGACCCTAATCCCTCCCCCCTTTAACCCGGTCCCCTCTTATCCACTTGTTTTCACTCCCAGGTGTTCACGTTTAGATAAGGCATGGATTGAGGCGGATGACAAAGGGGTAGGGAACACTTCTAAAGTGCAACCTCTAGTTTAACGCCTCGGCCGGCAGTGTTTCATTTTTAATGTCTTACTGTTCCCCTGCCAGAGAAGATCGTAAAGTGTGCATATTTAGAAACTAAGCACTGAATGTAATGTTTTGCCATTTTAAAAAACACACCTTTTTTAAATGCCATGCTGTAATTCAGAACTAGTTCCTGGTACTTTTGCATTGTTTCTCTGTTGCAAGTGTGATTTGTCCTACATTACTTTGTGGTACATTTTTATAGAATGTTATGCTTCTTTACCACAGGAATATGCGGTTAATTGCCACGTCATTACCTGGGAAAGGATCCTAAGCCATTTTGACATATTTGCCTTCGGACACTTTTGGGGCTGGGCTATGAAAGCTCTGCTAATCAGGAGCTATGGATTGTGTTGGACAATCAGCATTACGTGGGAAGTCACAGAGGCAAGTATGAATTTAGCTACATCCTTCATGGGTAACCATATTAATCAAACTAGCATTCAGTTCACAGTCAGTGGCTTCACCATCTTTGTATCTTTTCGGTTTTTCTTTTATCAGCCAATCAATGTTCTCTTCTTGTTCACACACATTGTCTCCCTTTTATGTGCCAGATTCACAATCTGACTCCGCCAGACACCCAATCACTTGTGAGTCCTAATGTGAAAATAAGACACCTCAGTCAGCTGAAATGGATTGCAGCGTGTGGGTAAACAGGAGTTTGGGAAAAGATGTGCATCGGATGCAGGCTAGGAAAAGTGAAAAATTTCCAGTAGGGTGCAGGTGTGCATTTTGGCCGTGCATCACTAGTTAAGTTCATAAGAGGAGAAAAAAACAGGCTTGAGGTAAATCCTTACATAAATAATCTTGCCTTCAACGACCGAAGGACATCCTGAAAAAGAAAAGTTTAATCCCAAATATAAAAATACACAGTGATACTAGTTGACCATGTGTCTTATGAAACTGTCTTTCTAAGGAAAAAACAAAGCCAACAACTACTACGTAAATAATGTAGCCCCTCAACTCAGTCTTAAATTGTAGATCAGGTAGGGTGTCGCCAGCCAAGATGGCAGGTGGGGCGTCGCCAGACAAGATGGCCGAAAGGATGTAATCCA
Source organism: Pleurodeles waltl (assembly GCF_031143425.1). Classification (NCBI taxonomy): domain Eukaryota; kingdom Metazoa; phylum Chordata; class Amphibia; order Caudata; family Salamandridae; genus Pleurodeles; species Pleurodeles waltl. Next base: position 861,691,572 of record NC_090439.1, read on the forward strand.
TGAGAGCTCTGCTGCAGCATCGGCGAACATCCGATGCCGACCTGTAATGCTGGCTATTTTCTCCTACCCGGGTCACATTACTGAGAGAGAATGAGGGGGAACCCAGAAAGTGGCCCACTCTGTCATGAGTGCCTCCCGACCCCCACCGAGATAGCCATGAATCTGTGATGGCCGAGCACCGGAGAAGATGGCGCTGCAGCAGTCCCCGTTTGAAAGAGCATGCAGGCAACAATACCTTGCCAAGCATTGAGGGGACGAATGGAGGCGTTGAGGAGCTGAGCGGGCACAGACTGCTATTTCTAATTGCCAGGGGGCTGACGCGGGTGAGGTATGCCCACAACACGTATTGGTGTGAGGTTCCCCCCTCACACATGCCGCTATACAAATGCTCCTCAACTTCACCACAACACATACCTGGGGCAGCGTAGGACTAAGGTGTGCAGTGGGAGGAAGATCGCATTGGTGCACCCTTTTCTCCCGCTGAGCGATGTTGCACCACTGAAGATTCCTGTCTGCCCTTGGGACAGGGTTGCCTGGCTTCCAGATGGCGGCCCTCCCTCAAGGCGCCCTTTGAAGCTACTGCAGTGGCAGGATCAGCCCGAGACATAGGCGAAGGAAGATACTGGGGCCAATAGCATTGTGATCTCCGCAACTGCTTCTTGCCTGCCCACAAATCAGGGCCTCGCATGGCCATAGACCAATTTATACCCTACTGAGGTAACTCCTGATAGCTGTTACCCACGTGCAGGACAGAATACCTAATTTCACCCTCACAGGTAAATAAAGTGGAATAGGGGCTTCCACATCCATGCCACAGCTGGAATATCTGCCTGACTCCTTAGGTCTGCTCACTGACAAAAGCCTGCACCCACCCTGCTGACTCCCAATGGGGATTGGCTCTAGGGCCCCCTAGGGGAACCTTTGATTGAAGACACAGCTCCTTCAGATTACTGGCACTTACTGACGTGACTTTGTGAACAGAACAGATTACCTGACTCTCTTATCGGCCTCAGTGAATTCCTCAGATGTATAGTCCCCTCACTTGGCCAGTCACATAGATTCTATGCCACCTTCCCTGGCGGAGGTGAGGGACAGTAACCAGACGCCTCTACAGACTGAAACTATGGCCCTCACCAAAAATGACATTCTGTCGTCCTAAAGAGACTTCATAAACTAACTCCGTGAGGAGTTAAAGGCTGATCTAATGTCCACCCTCAAGTCACTCAAAATGGAAATCAGTTTTAAGTTCAGTTTCCTTCAGCAAGATGTGGACTCTATAGGAATCAGAACTGTCAACCTAGACTGTAAGGTCCAAGATATGGAACAGCAAGTGTCCCAGACAGAATCCTCTATAGGCCTTCTCAGCACACAACTTCAAGCTTCCCTGCTCAACTGTGAGGACCTGGAAAACAGGTCTCGAAGGGACAACATATGCATTTGTAACCCTGACGAAGAGGCAAAGGGCTCCGACCTGGATGCATATGTAACCGGCCTGTTTTCGGAACTGCGACGACCCCACAGCGATCAAGCTAGATAGTCCTCCGAGTAGGACCGCGGATTCCAGGAGGAGGGTAAACGGACTTGAGGTCAAGGAAGCCAACCTACAAGCATCGAGGAAGAAAGAGATCTTGTTTTCAGGGAGCTTTTTGCATCTTATTTCAAGATATTGCCTCAGCTACGGTGGCTCGTCTACAATTCTGCCCTGCAACTGAAAAGTTCTGTCTCGATCATATCAAGTATCCTTTTGGCCTGACATTCGACTCCAAGAACAAAACGCATCATTTTACGGCACTTTCGGAAGCTGCAGCCTTGCTGGGCATATCTCTGGTGGATGCCCCAGATCTGGAGAGGAACTTAACGACACCCTCAGAGACTCAAGCAGGCCCTAATGGAAGGGTACAATGGCTCACACAGCGAAGCCTGAGGAACCTGAAGAAACAAAGACTGCGGCACACACAGTAGGTTACTTATGTTGAACTGGTCCTTTTGCTTGGACACCTACTATTGCCCGAGAAACCATTCATGTGCAGTGACCTAAATGTTCTCTCTTCCTGGACATCACTTCTAATTGATTATGTTATTCCTAGTTCTCTGTAGGCTACTCTAATGCTTCACTAGTGGTTCGTGAACTTTGTGCTCCTATGTATATCTTAAACGTGCTCATATGTGTGTCTTTCTCCTATGAAGCGCTTGGAGGGCAAGTTGTAACACCCTAAACTTTACTCTTGTGGGACCCTATGGTAGTCACCACAATTACTAGGAATGTCAGAGGCTTTAACTCGTCGGCCAAGCACCATAAACCTTGGCAATATATACTTGATCTGTGCCATGATATGGTAGCCTTACAAGAAACATCTTCGATGAGATGAGGAACACAGGCTGCGGCGCAAGGCCTGTACTGTCATGCATAAATCGTCTGTTGCCACCAAACACAATGTTGTTGCGCTCTTTAATTTGCTCTTGCACTCCTCCTTAAAATTCAACCTACAGGCTGCAAAGCTGACTGAGAGGGTAGGATAATGTTGGTGAAAGGATACCTAGCAGGCCATATGTCTACTTTTGCCTCCATGTATGCCCCTAATTTGAGACGGGTCCCATTTCTACATTCATTGCTTTCTGTACTGGGGAGTTTTGAATAGGGGGAGATATTCCTGATAGGAGATTCTAATCTCACATGGGTCCCAGGGAAGGACAGCACACCCCCTCACAGAACTTCCGCTGGGAGTTTTCCTAAGGCCCTCAAACAAGCCTTTTCCTCATTGGGACTCCTAGATGCCTGGAGAACCCTCCAACCCAACATCACAAGACTATACATTTTTCTCACACTCATCGCACCTACTCCATGTTGGACCACGTTTTTGTCAGTAAATCACTGACGCCAATGCGACTTGAGGCCCAGTTTTATCCAGGAGTTCTCTCTGACCATGCCCCAGTGGGACTGATGAGGGAATGGGACACTTCACAACCCAGATACCGCCACTGTTTTTTTCCGAGCTCCCTCACTCAAGACAAACTCTTTAGGGATTAAATACTTAAAACAATCAGGAAATGTGTTCACACAAATAATCCCCATGACAGTAATTTCTCCAGTACCCGGGACGCCTTTAGGGCAGTAGTGCGTGGAAAATGTACAGCCCTTCTGTCCACACTGAACAAAAAAAAGCAACTGATAGACTTGCCTTGCCTTAGAAGATTAACTTTGTGTCGTTGAAAAAGCACATTAGGAAAATCCGTCCCTATCCCTACAAAGAAAGGTGACAGCTCTGAAGGGGAAACCTATTGCAGTCTACAACAGTAGAGCCAAATTTACTGAGTTGCATCTTAAACATACAACTTACGAACACAGCAACAAAGTGGGTACTCACCATACATGTTCCTGGACCATTACATATGAAATATGCTTGATTACAGTTAGGAGTGTTCTTCTACTCTCTACATCTATTGGTACTGACAGGGTTCACTCTGTTCAAAACATACACATCTGGGCAACAGATGTGTTGTAGGATGTTGAGTACCACTCCTACAATAATATTGGTGTGAAACGAGATGTGCAGAAAATAGACCATTGTTGCCATGTTTGTAGCTTAACATGGGTTTATTAAAGGTAGACAGACACACGACAACTAACGAAGGGTGATCCACCTGTTCAGAAAAGCTACTAAGAAGTCGATACTGGCAGTCCTAGCTTTCAACTAGGTGACTTGGTGCTTTCTGTTTCACACCCTACGGCACTTTGGCTTCTGTGACAATTTTATTGTGATGGTGCGAGTTATATATGCCAGGCCAAGCTCTCAAGTTCTAGTTAACTGGGTTTCAGCTAGGGAGAGGGACAAGGCAAGGATGACCCCTCTCCCCACTCTTGTTTTCCATGAGCATTGAACTGCTAGCAGCAAAACTATGAAAAACACCCACTATCCAGGGTATTCCCTTTGGATCGACCGAGCACAAACTCTCCCTCTTTGCAGATGATGATCTGTTCCTCACCTCTCCACACACTTTGTTAGAGGCCCTCCAACTTGAACTCTGCCATTTATAAAAGGGTGTCGGGCTTCCGTGTTAACCTCCACAAATCTTCCTACTTAATTTGACATACCTATGTTAGATATGGAGGCGCTGACACATACTACCCCATTTATGTGGTCTAAAAACATATCACCTACCTGGGTATTAGAAGCACTCCACGAATAGCAGACCTATACCAAGCTAATCACCCCCCCCCCCCCCAACCCCTTTATCTGAAATTGGACCTCAAACACAGGGCCCCCTTAAATGTATCTTGGCTGGGCCACATCCAGCCCATTAAAATTACTCTTATCTAAATTGCTATACCTGTTTCAAGGTCTTTCCATTGAACCAGACACACTTTCTTACCCATTCCCTGCTCACTTTTCGTATGCTTCATCTGGCAGGGTCGCAGAGCATGCCTGCCCTACAAATTATTGAGATTACCCAAGGATGCAGGAGGTTTAGCAATGCCGGACCTTCACCTCCATTACAAGGCAGCAGAGTTGTGGGTGATTTGCGAGTGGTACCTTCGTGCATCTGATAAGCACTGGCTCCATCAGACAGAGAGCTGGTGGGCAGATACATCTTGGACCTCCTCTGGAAACGCGTGTCCAACTCCTACATGAGTAGCCCAGTTAGAACAACCCTTAAAGTCTTGGACGAAGTAACACAAACAGTTGGGCAGACGCGGTTTCCCTCCCTCTTTACCCCAATCCATTACAACCCATCATTCCTTCCTGTTTTAAACAGAGGGCCCTTTGACCACTGGTGAGCTGGAGGCTGCCTTACTATCTTTGATCTGATCTGTATCATGGCTGAGGCATACTCACCTTTCAGAATTACTGAGACTCAAACCTCCCAGACTTTGAACACTTCCACTACACCCAGTTGAAACACTGGGTGCTACACCCGGAGGTCAGTACAGCTGCTCAAGAGACCTCACCGCACTCGAGCTGTCTGTTAGATGATCTGGGGGTTCCACAGGATGTATCTCCTCTCTCTAACCTCTCTTCCTCTTTAAGCTCCTTCCCTCTAATCTCGCTATATAGCGTTGTGGGAACATACTCTAGACATCTTGATTCCAGTACGAGAAATGGCACACATTATGGAGAGACATCTCCAGGTTTCACCATTCTGTCTACATGAGAGGCACATTACAAACTGTTACTGGGCTAGTACCTCTACCTTACTAAATTGTAAAGATTTTTCCAGACACTTCTGACCTGTGTTGGAGAGGATGCAGCCTTTTAGGAAATTTCAGATATATCTGGTGGGGCTTCCCAACTATTCTCCCCTTTTGGATGGCAATATGTCATAAAAATTAGACATTTTGGGTTACCTGACCATCCTTGTCTCGATATTACTAGGCCTATAAGATTCCTCGCTTAAACACCACACGTTAGGAGACAGGGCAATAAAATGGGTATGCTTGGGCACAGCTAAGATTGCCATAGCGTCAGCATGGAAGAAAAAAGACGTCCCATCACTAATTCAGTAGCACCCCAGGCTGTGGCAAGCTGGCACTATGGAGAGAATGGCAGATATTATTATATTAGATAAATATAACAATTTTGAATACACCTGGCGCCCATTAGTGGAATACTTATCATCGGGGATCTGTTTATTTACATGCCCCACACGTACGCAAGCACTTCCAGTTTTAAACTTTGCCAAACACCTCCCCTCTACACTCCATTACCACCCTTTCTATGATGCACGACTCCCCTCCCTCAACACCATCAAAGTATCTTACTTGGTTTCACTAATTATGCCACCTGCACACACCTGAGCCTGGTTATAGGGATTTTTGTTGGGGAGATGGGAATACTGGGGTATTCATGTTCAGTTTTTACTTGTTTTTTGATCAACAGACATGCACTGTGTTCCGATAAGCTTGTATACCACAGCTCCCTTCTATTGTAGAATCTGTACGCTACTCAAACATCTCATCAGTGTATTAATGGTGTCAACTGACAACTTTTGATCATTGTGCTATACCTGAAAAATGATATATAAAGTTTGACCAAAAAAAAGTAGACCAGTCATGCAATCCCTTGTCTCGTACCACATACGAAATTAAAGCAATGTTAAGACATTGACAATATATAGGCGCTCATGTCGCCTTCATTTATTCTAAGTTAGTGGGCAGCCATTGCTTCTAACATATAGGCCCTCATTATAACCCTGGCGGTCTCTTGACTGCCAGGGTTAATGTGGCGGTATCACTGCCAACACACTGGTGGTGTATGCCGCCACATTATGAGTGTGGCGGGTTGGCTGCGGACAACCCGCCACATCACCACTCATACCGCCATGGCAGTATGAACCGCTGGGCCGGAGATGTGCATCTCTGACCCGTGGTCCACACATGACCGCCAGCAATATAATGAGCTGGCCTACCTCCATGGTTTTCGCAGCTGTACCACCGCCACGAAAACCATGGCGGTAGGGCTACCAATGACAGGGAATTCCTTCTCTGTCACCGGTAGAAGGCTCCACCACCTCTCCAGCAATCACCTACCCCGCCCCCCCCTAACCCCCTAGAATCACAGCTCCCCCATCCCCCTAGAATCACAGCGCCCTCCGGCCCCCCCGCAATCATGCGCGCACACACACACACACAACGATACGCACAAGGCATGCACCACCACTTTCATACTCCCATTTATTCACACTCATCCATACACGCATTCACTCACACATGCTCACACGCAAACACACTGACATGCAGACACACACTCACTGTAACATTCATATAAACATTCACTCACATGCATACAACCATGCATACACCACAACACTCAGATGCATACACACACATTCATACACACATTCATACACACGCAGACACCACACACTCACACTCAACACCCCCCACCCTCCACCCCCTCCCCTGACGAACACCCGACTTAACTTGTTCAGCAAGGAGGTCGTCCGGCAGAGAACAATAAGGGGTGCTGGCACTGCCAGCAGCGCCCCGCCAGGCCATATGAATGGCCATAATACGGTTGGCGGCGTCCTTCTGGCGGGATGGTGCTGGTGGAAGCACCACCCAGGCGCCTCTCCCGCTAGAACTGGCGGTCTTCTGGCGCCTGTGGCATCAGCGGTCTTCAGAAAAGACCGTTGATGTCATAATGAGGGCCTTAATATTTTTGCAAAATAAAACATCTGGTTGGTATTAGCACAAAAGATACAAAAATGAAAAATCCTCACATGATTTTAAAATGTATAGTGCTACCGCTGCAAATGAATGTCTTAATGAAACAGATGCAATATTTTGCAGATGCATCTTGACAATGTCGGCTATGAATGTACTATCATTAATTGATTTGATTATGATGTACTCTAAATACATATGATGTACTTTAATCAATGGTTTGTGGTGTTCTTAAATTACATTTTGCTTTTAGGTGTTATTATTTATTGATATAGTGTAAGGTAGCATACATTGTTTTTTGTGTGCGAGTTATACTTTACATGACTGTTATATAAGTTATTGATTAAGGTCCTGATCATAAGTTGCTAATTTCAGTGTTTTGTAGGGCTTTATTTATCATAATAACCGGATTTTAACTGTGGTGTTTATAGGTGAATATGACTTTTTGAACATACAATAATGTGTTAAAAATGCCAACTAAAACTTCATTTTTAAATTTTTTCAGTGAATGTTTGGTGTTTTTTGATCACACACTGCATGCAAGAGTCCATGCGCTCCACCCTCAAGCAAAGACCAGCCCTGCTGTGCATGGCCTTTGGCTGTGCGCAGCAGGTTTTAGCTGCAGGGCCTCATTTCTGGCCAGGCCCTGTGTCCGACCTACTGCATGCGACTGCAGGGAATTGGCCTCCTGCCAGGCTCTGCTGTAATCCCTTTTATGTCAGCCTACTGCCTGCTGTGCAGGACTTCACCATACTCAGCAGCGTCTGCCTCCAACCTATGCAGTAACCATCCCACTTTGGCTGGTTTCACAATGGTTGTTCGCCACAGAGTTTGATACCCTTCTTTATTTAAATTATTTTTTGGGATCTGCAGATCCAATATAAGCTTTTGTGCCCTAGTGCCGCAGACCTGAGGAAGCTTTACCTGCTGGTGGTTGATCCATGAAATTGTTAAATGTGCAAAACGGTGATGGATGGAATGTTTGAATTAATCTCAGCCACTAGTAATCACTCGGACCGCACCCAAATCAATGTTATTTTGCACACTATGCCACCTCAGTTTTGACCCAGATACATGTAAATCAGTCTTGACCCTGCTCCAGTCAGAACAGTTGAGCCTGAACTGCCAAGCCAGATCTTTCCTGAACTGGAACACATGCACCCCAGGACTGGTTTCATCTTAGTATTGTGTGCAAAAAAAACAATGGAATGGTATGTGGCCCTTAGTAATTACCAGAGGCTGAGATACATTCAAGCATTCCATTCATCACTTTGTTGTAGACTTTTGTGTGTTGCCCTAAGTGGGATCAGTATACCCAGACCTGTCACTGGAACCAAGCTGTAGCCCACTGATGAGCCCATAACAAGAGTGAAACCAGTCTTGTGTTGCTTGTGTTCCGGTTCAGGGGGTGACCTGGCATGGCAGTTTGGGCTGAATGGAGCAGGGTTGAGACTGATTTGCATATAGCTGGGTTTAAATTGAGGTGAAATGGTGTTCAAAATAAATTGGGGTGCGACCCGAGTAATTACAAGTGACTGAGATTAATTCAAGCATTCCATCCATTAACTTTTTGTGTACTTTAGATTCATGTATTTGGCCATGCGTAGCTGCTGTTGGCTGCAAACCCTGCACCCAATCCACCGCACACTGGCAATCCCTGGATGACATGGCCAAAGGTTGTGGGGGCTGATCGCAGGACCTAGCCTCTGGCTAGACCCTGTGGGTTCACCATGGGTGGCCAAGGTTTAGTAGCAGGGTAGGGTCTCTTAATCTTTTTTTATGTATTTTTTTATTTGTGGTCCAAAATTGGATTCGTGGATTGAGGGCAGGCTTCCCTGTCCTTGTGCTTTTTACCCGTGCAAGCTTGCCTAACCATTGCTCAATTCAAGGATCATCCGCAGAGCCTCCGATCCTTGGAGGTTCCTTGAGTTCACATGGGAGGGCCTCTCCCAGATCCAAGGATCAAATGAGAACATCTACTTTTTGTATATTAAACATGGGGTGAGGCCACATGGTCCTGGGAGCGTCAGAGTGTTCTTACCCTGCCCCACTTTTTCTCTTTCAGATTTTTTGCAGGACTCTGGAACACAATCCCTGAATCCTTCAGTGGCTGTTCCGCATTTTCTTGGCAACTAGTCAGATCCTTCCATATCTTCAGACACCTCTCTGGATCTGCAGATCTGTAATGGATCACTGGAGAAAAACCTCCCTCAGTCAATATGGTCTGAGCATTCCTTAAATTATTTGATCCGCTGATATCTGCAGATCCTTAACTGTCAAGATGTCTATAATTTTCTAAAATGTGACTCCTTCATGCTCAACCTAAGATTCTTTTTAAAGGCTAGTTTCTTGAAAGCTACTGAACTGAATTACATCAAAACAGAAAAAGACACGTTCTTGATGGAAAATTCTACCTTTGTGCCAAAGTTAGTGTAAATCTGTTCAGTCGTTTTTTTCTGTGTTGAAAAGCAAATCTTCCTATTGGAATTTAAATGCGAAATTACACTTTTGGGGTTCCCCTTTTCCTTGAACCCAGCTTAATGGATCTGCATGAAACTTGGCACAAAGATCCCAAAGTGAAATATTTTTTTGAGTTTCGTAGCTATTCATCGAACTTTGCCCAAGTTATTAAGAAGCAAACAATGCTTTTCTAATGGAAGCTCAACCATAGCTACACTGGCGCTGTTTCTGCTAGTGTATTTAAATATGCATAATAGTTAAAGTCGCTTACAACTGTAAAAGTGATTTAAATGAACTGAACTCAAGTAATTATTAGTAACATAATTTAAATATTACTACAAATGTAAATTTAAAAAAAACTTTAAATGATTTTAAGTAGTAAATTAAAAATTATTTTAATATCTAGTTGATAATTGAAAAGTGCAATTAATGTATTTATGAATATTTGGTCATTATTTTTAGAAGTTCATTTAGAAGCAGTACGGACTTTTTAGGGTTCAGTGCTGGAAAGTGTTTAGGGGTATCACAGGTTTTTAGGGTTCAGGAATGGGTAGTTTTTTGGGGTAGGAATTGTTTTTAGGGTTCAGAGATGAGGTGTGTATAAGGGTAGTAAGGTTTTTGTTGTTGTTAGTGTTCAGGGATGGGGTGAGTATAAAGGTAGGAAGGGTGGTTTTAGGGTTCATGACTATGTAGCGTATGGGAAGCTGAGGGGTTTTCAAGTTTCAGGAATGGGTAGTATGTATGGAGAATAAGGGATTTTTAGGGTTCAGGGATGTGTAGTGTATAGGGGTACCAAGAGATTTTAGCGCTCAGGGATGGGTAGTATATGGTTTTAGTAGTTTGGGGATGGGTAGTATATGGGGTGGAAAGGGACTTTTAGGGTTCATGAATGGTGGCGTATAGGGGTAGTAAGAGGGTTTAGGGCTCAGTGATCATTGTATAGGGTCATTTATTTCAGTGTTCAGGGATGGGTAGTGTATAGGAGTAGTCATAGTTTTTAGGGTTCAAGGATGGGTACTGTTTAGGTGCAGTAAGAACATTGTGGGTTTCAGGGGGTGTGGAGGGGTTATAAGGGGTTTTTAGGGCTAAGGCAAGGGTAGCGTAATAAGTAGTTTTAGGGTTCATAGTGGTTTAAATCAAAATTAAATTACCTACATTTAAATATTTTCATTTATATTGAAGCAAAGTACTCCTGGTGTAATGACCTCAGAGGTAAAAACTGATATTTGTCTCTTTTCTTGCTTATGCCATTTTTGCTCTTTCACCCCATATGACCCTTTCATAGTCCCACTTAGCCGCCAATTTCTACTGTCCTTATTGCTCTATATCTCCGTTTTTGTTCTTTCAGTACTGTTCCTTCTCTTTAACTTTATGCCTACAAAAATTCTTAACTAGCTCTATCCCTATATGGACTAGTTCTAGATCTTTCTTTCTTTGGAACCCATGGCTAGCTCATCATGCTGACAGCTCGAAACCAGATCCTTGTAACACACATTAAAACCTTCACAATTGAGAATTCTCTGGCCCTACAACACACTGAGCTAAAAATAACACATCTCCTAGTCCAATACAACCAAACCCCCTCTCTCCCTTTCTTTCAGAAATCAGAAGCTCCATGTCCTCCATTAGCCTTTTTAACATCATTTTCCCTGTTGCTTTCTCTTTTTTTACAGGTAAATATATAAAAGATGGGTACAGTGGAAATTATTTGTCACACACTTATTATTGCTAATTTCTGTACTTCGCATTAAAATCTTTGTATTGCTCCCACTTTGTTAAAAAAATTCCTTTCCATGTTATCGTTTGTCCCTCGCTGCATTGACAGTTTTTCTCCAGTCTACTTTTAGAATTAATCAGATCTGTGCCCCTGATTTATTGCATATGTCATTTTAGGCAGTGTAAGTTTCATTTGGTAACAACTCAATTCAACACTCAGCTGATCACATGCACCTACTTGTGTCCCTCTTAACATGCTGCATTCTTTTTTCAACCCTCAGTATACACCACTTAGATTATAAACTCTCTATAACAGTTCTTTACTTTGCACTTACCTTGTATTCTGATGCCCATTTAGAATTTTAGTAAGGTCACCTCTTATTTTATAAAAATGTTTGCTTCCCTTATATCCAAAAACATAAATCCCAAAACATCTGGCCGTACTACACCCAAAAGTGAAGCACCAACAAATGTTTGGTTTGTCAGCTGTGAAAAGGTAATTTGAAAATTGAGGCCCTCATTATGACATTGGCGGTGAGTGTTAAAGTGGTGGAAATACCGCCAACAGGCTGGTGGTAAATACCACCAAATTATGACCATGGCGGTGATACCTCCCATAGACAGCCAATTTACCACACCAACTGCCAGGGCATTAACACCACTGACCACGACGGTAGCCATCAACAGCCAGGCGGAATCCAAGGTACTGCCCACCATATTATGACTTAGCAAACCGCCACAATTTCCGGGGCGGTACCAACTCCGTCAAAAGCCCGGCAGAAACACTGCACAGAAGACACAAAAACTCACCTTCAGGGACACAGAGGATAACGCTGCCGCCACGGAACCGGAACTTCAGGTCTGATGCTCTACTATGCCATGGCCCACCTGGAACACCAACGCCGACTAAGATGACGACAGTGAGTACAGCCACCTGGCACACAAGGGAGGGAGGAAGGAACAGGAGAGTGACACACACACACACACACCCACACGCACAACACACACCATACACACAAACACACCATACACAGAACCAGCTGCAGAGTAAAACGAATGTCACAGGACCCACATTAAATTAAAACAAGGACCACAATGAGAATGAACGGAAACTGTAATTTGATGCCAACTGCCACAATATTGTCGATTTGAAAGCAAATGCATGGGGCAATGTCCAGAATGGGCCAATGGCCAGTCCAAGGTACAAAAGGGCCACATGGCACAGTCCAAGGCCCAACTTGACTCCTGACACAATCCGGAATCAACTGTTCAGGGGCATTATGTTGGAAATGGGCATGCACCTCAGGGGGAATGTGGTGGGGGAATGGAGATCACCTCAGCTGAAGTGAGGAACATGCCCACTGGTTCTGGAGGGGGCTACTTGCCCAGTTGTCTCTGGTTTGGAGTGTAAGGCCACAGTCTCTGAAGTGGGGAACATGCCCACTGGTTCTGGAGGGGGCTCCTAGCCCAACAGTTTCCAGAGGGTGGCCTACATGCCCTCTGCTGGAGGTGAGGGCTGCTGTGCCTCTGCTGGAGGTGAGGCCTGCTGTGCCTCTGCTGGAGGTGAAGGCTCCTTCCCACTGCTGGTGGAGGTGTAACCCTGGCTGCCATGGCTGGAGGTGGGGGCTCTTTGCCCTCTGCTGGTGGAAGGGGCCTCTTGTCTTTCTTTGGTAGTGGAGTGGGAACCTTCACTTTCTTTGGAGTGAGAACCTTCACTTTCTTTGGAGTGGGAACCTTCACTTTCTTTGGAGTGGGAACCTTCACTTTCTTTGGAGTGGGAACCTTCACTTTCTTTGGTGGTGGAGGGGGATTCATGTGTCCCTTCTTGTGACGGGTCCCCTTGGCCTTTGACGTGTCACTTGTGTCCTTGCCTACAGGACTAAGAGGTGCCTCCACTGTCCCCGTCTCCTGTCCCTTGGTTTTCATCACCCTAGTCCTCCCTTTCTGAGGCAGAGGTGTGCTGTCAGTCAAAGTGGCAGCCGTCTCACACTGGGGCCCCTTTGTGCCAACAGGTGATGATTTGATGGGAGCAGTGGCAGACTGTTTGGCTGAGATGCTCTGCTGGGTTTTTGGGACCCTGCTCTTCCGGGCAGGACAGGGGGGTGGAGGGGCAGGGAAGAGGTCAAATGTGCAAGGGACGTTGGGGTGGGATGCTGGAGGAGGGATGGGGGTGGAGGTTGAGGGAGTGGTTGTCAGGTGTCCGTCTGCTGGACTTGGGTGCAGGTGCATGGACAGTGTGCGTGTGTGAGTTGGATGGCTGTTGGGAGTCTGAGTGCGTGCGTTTGTGTCTCTTAGGATGGGGGGGGCAAACAGGGTGGGAGAGGACAAAGGGGACGCGTGGATGGAAGTTGTGGAGGTGTGTGCAAGTGAGGTGTGTGCTGCTTGATGGGGTGATGGTGGTGGTGGCTGTTGATGCAGTGCATGCAGGTGTGAGTGCGGATGGGACTGTGAGGGAGGTGGGGGGAGACAGTGGAGGCAGTGGATGTTGTTGTGTGTGCAACTGTCTGTTTGTGTGAGTGCTTGTAGCCTGAAGTGTGCTGCCTGTGTTTGACTGTGCTACTCTTGTGTGATGTTTTGTGCGCATACTTGTCTGTATGTGTGCATGGGATGGGTTGGGGTTGAGGAGACAGGGACTGGGAAGTGGTAGTTGGAGGGGGGACGGTAGGAACAGGGACATTGGCTGACAGCAGAGAGGAGGCCAGAGCCTGAAATTATCTCTGTAGGGCCGCCAACCCACCGTGGATGCCCTCCATGTAGGCATTCAATTGCTTCATCTGGGATGTCAGCCCCTGGATGGCATTCACAATGGTTGACTGCCCTACAGAGATGGATCTCAGGAGGTCAGTAGCCTACTCACTGAGGGCAGCAGGGCTCACCGGGGCAGGGCCTGACAGGCACATAAAACCGACCTATAGACTGGACAGTGCCACAATCACAGAGCTGTGTACTCAATTGGAGCCAGATCCGATATCGGCTCCCCCGTCATCCCACTGGTATCTCCCCTCTTGTGCAAGTTCTGTCAGTGTTCCATTTCCTGGCAACTGGTTCTTTCCAAGTGACAGTGGGCTTGGCAGCAGGAATGTCACAGCTAGTGTTCTCAATGTTGCTGGCAAGGGTTTTGTGTGCTTGCTCAAACACATGTGCAGCTACACAAGTGGAAGATTTGGCCACTGTGAAGGCTGGAATCTATGCAATCAGACATATTCCTAATATTATTAGGGTGATTGACGGAACACATATTGCATTTGTCCTCCCTCCCCCCGGCACAATGAACAGGTGTTCAGGAATCAGAAGAATTTCCACTCATTCATTGTGCAAACAGTGCATGACACCTTCGTCCTGAGGAATATCAGCATCCTAAATGTGATGGCACAACTACAGAGGCACATGGTGTGACTAATAGGTGAGCCTGAGTCCCCACCCAGTGTATGCCAGTGTATTCCTTCAGGAGTCATCCCCCATACCATTGTGTAAGGCTAATGTTTGTCCCTCAATTCTTGCAGGTGACTCTGGCTACCCAAACCTGAATCCTGGGAGGAATGCCAAGAGAGGGGCTGAGAATCTGTATAATGATGCACATGGGCGAACCAGGCGGATAATAGAATGTACCTTCGGCCTCCTGAAGGCCAGGTGCAGATGCCTCTATCTGACAGGTGGATCCCTGTCCTACTCCCCTGAGAAGGTCTGCCAGATTGTTGTAGTATGCTGCATGTTGCACAACCTGGCCCTCAGACGACGTGCCTTATCTGCAGGCGGAAGAGATTGGAAATGTCCTTGTGGCAGCAGTGGACCCTAAGGGCAGTGAGGGTGAGGAGGCAGAGGATGAGGATGTGGACAACAGAACATCAGTAATACAGCAGTACTTCCAGTGACACACAGGTAAGACAATGGAACTGACCATTCCTCTCATTATTATTGTTTTCAGTGTGGCTGTAGCAGGATGGCACTTCCTTTGCATCTCAACTGACTGTCACCTATGCATTCTCATTTTGCAGATGTTGGTGTTATTACAACTGTGTACTGATGTGATGACTACAGACAGCTACAGGTCATTATTTGTATGCTACCACAAAGTTCAGTTCAATTGCACAAGATGTAACTGTTAACATAATTGCACATATTTAGCACATCAAGTTGTGTTCAAGGGTGCTTATTGTAGTGAAATTTATAGAAGGAATAGTGCAATGGAATGGAGTGATGGTAGAGGTAAGTCCAGGGTATTGGTCCAGTCTGTTTGTAGCACAGGTCCAGTGTCCAAAGGACCATAGAAAGGGGAGCAATGGCAGTTCAAAGTGCACAAGGGGACATTCAGGAGTGTCTCATTTCCAGGCAGTGGTCTTGGTCTTGGCAGCTGTCTCTGGCATCTGTCTGGGTCGCAGGGAACCTTTGCGGGGTGGTTCACCTTCTGCGGGGGGAGGGGTGCTGGTGGCCTGTGGGTCCTGTGGCAGCGCCTCCTGTCCACTAGCTGCAGCAGATGTGGTGGGCTGTTCAGTTGACTGGCTAGTGAAAGGGGCCCGCTAGTGTGCTGTATATTCCCTCATGATGTTGGCCATATCAGCCAGCACTCCTGCTGTGGAGACCATGGTGGTGTTGAGGGCCTGCAAATCTTTCCTGATCTCCTGATGGTGTACCTCCTGCAGCCACTGGTTCTCCTGCATGATGTTAAGAATCTGGCCCATCTTGTCCTCGGGTTGTTGGTAAGCCCCCATGACATTAGTGAATGCCTCCTGTCCAGTCGGTTCCCTGGGCCTGTCCTCCCCCTGGCACACAGCTGTCCCCAGTGTCCATGTCCCTTGTGCCTGTGTCCCCTGAACGGTGTGCCCCCTGAACGGTGTGCCCCCTGCCACTGACCTCAGGACCCTGGGTGTCTTGACTGTGAGGTGTGGACTGGGGTCCCTGTACAGGTGGGCACACTGCTGATTGACATGTCCTGGGGACAGAGGTGTGGGGATGTTGGGTGCGTGCTGTGGTGTTGGATACGGAGGGGGGAGGCTCTGTGGTGGAACGGGAGTAGGCTGGGGTGGCCTACTGACCAGTGGTCCCTGATGGGCCGGGAAGTTCATCCAGATCCAGAAGTCCAGAGTTACTGTCATCACTCTGGGCATCTTCTGTTTGGGGACCTGGATAGTCGTGGCACCTCCTCGCTGCTGAGATTGGCTTGGGCACCTGTGGGGATGTAAGTGATGTATTATGCTTCATGTCTGTGACATATTCTACATCCCTAGCTTCCCATATATCGTTGCTGTTGCCCTGCCTCATTTGTTTGTGTATGGTGATGTATTGTGGGATTGTTGGTTCTCCATGCTGTGCATGCATTGGTGGTGGGAGTACAGGCAGGGCTGAGAGGGCTGTACATGCATTGGTATGGTATGCAGGGCTTGGCATTGGGATTAGTCAAATGTGTAGGTGCACTGTGTGGGATGGAGTGGAGTGATGGGAGTCAGGGTGATGGGGTGAGATGGCATGCAGGGATGGGGGGGGTGATAAGTAGTAAATATTGACTCACCAGTATCCAGTCCTCTTGCAACTCCAATGAGTCCCTCAGGATGCAGTATTGCCAAGACTTGCTCCTCCCATGCTGTCAGCTGTTGGGAAGGGGGGGAGGGGCACGCCAGTCCTCTGGATAGCAAACTGGTGTCTTGCTGCTATGGAACGTGCCCGTAGGTCGTTCCACCTCTTCCTGATGTCGTCCCTTGTTCCTGAATGCTGTCCCACGGTGTTCACCCTGTCCATGATTCTCCACCATAGCTCCATCTTCCTTGCAGTGGAAATTTGCTGTACACTTGCTCCAAACAGCTGTGGCTCTACCCTGACTTTTTCCTCCACCATGACCCGGAACTCCTCACCTGTGAAACGGGGTGCCTTTATGGAGACATGGGTGTAGTTTGTGCATGAGTAATATGGTGGGGTGTGTGACAGATGGTTGGGTGTTAGTGGTGTTGGGGGGAGCAGTGAGGGGAGATGGGGTAATGCAAAACAAATAAGCAGAGCAGGAAGGGAGGAAAAAGAAGGGATACAGGGAAGAAGGAAAGAAAGTACAATAGGAATGAAGTATGAAAGTTAGGGAGGAAAGGAGAAAAGGAGGAGATGAGATAAAGAGGGATGACGTGGAAGGAAAAGGTGGAGAGTGGGAATGAATCAATCAATCAATCAAGTATTTGTAGAGCGCACTACCACCCATGAGGTTACTAATTTTTCAAGGTTGGCTGGTCTGAATCCCATTTAAGGAAACACTCAGGCCCTCATTATGACATTGGCTGTAAATGCTGCTTACCGCCGCGGTGACGGCCCCCAACATACCGTTGTGGAGGCGAACATCCATTCACCATATTATGACACACACACACACTAAACCGACAGAATACTGTCACAAACACATATCCGCCAGTTCAAAGGTAAGTAGTAAAGTATCAGTACTACCACCCATACCATCAGGCCAACAAAACAACGCCCTCCACATTATGACCCACGAATCACTACTGCGGACATTCAACGGCGGTAAACCATGGGTGGCACACACCGGCGCAGTCAGAATGGCCACCCAAATATGTGAAAACACAACACTGGCCAAAACCAAAATCACACACCTGACACCGATACACACACCACACCCACCCACAACACTAAAAAACACCCGCCCACATTACCCAGAACCATTGACAAACATGAAAAATAGCCAAGAGTTGGCCACGCAAATCACTTAGGTCCTCATCCTTAGCAGTGAACTTCCCTAAGGATCTACCTGCACCTAAAGATTCCCAAAAAAAGCTTGGGCTTTTCACTAGACCCGCACCTTACAATGGAATGCCATTCTAAGAAACTGGCAGCTACCTGTTTCGGTTTTCTATGAACCCTTAGGAAAATCTTTAAATCAGTGGTTCCCAACCTGTGGTCCAGGGACCCCTGGGAGTCCGCGAAGCCTTCTCAGGGGGTCCGTGAGAGCCTAGAAAATAAAAAAATATTAACAAATATTGACAAATTAGGTCCCCAGCTTCCACTAATGACTTATGCGGGGGTCCCCGGATTCCAATGATGATTCAGTGGGGGTCCCTGGATTCCATTAATGTTAAAGTGGGGGTCCACAGAAATCAAAAGGTTGGGAACCACTGCTTTAAATTACTTCCATTTTCAGCCAAAAGACTTCTTACTCAGGCTCTGATACTTTCACGTCTCAATTATGGGAACGTACTGCTCCTGAGCTCTCCTTCGCATGTTCTAAAGAGACTTCAGGTAGTGCAGAACGCTGCTGCTCGCCTACTCACAGACACCCCCAGACATTCATCTGCCACTCCAGCCTTGGCTTCCCTCCATTGGCTTCCGATTGAACAACGCATTATTTTTAAAGCTATGTGTTTTATTCACGAGCCCTTCGAAACAAGGGTCCAGTCTTCCTCAGACGAATGATCACTCCCTAAACCCCCAGAGAATACTCCGATCTTCTTCTGCTTTTTTAAATAACTCCTTTTGTGCTAAGAAAGTTAGATGGGGGGGGTAGATCCTTCACCTGTAGAGCAGCTAAGATCTGGAATTCCCTCCCCTTGGAACTTCGTCATGACATGTCAGAATATTCTTTTCGTAGAAAATTGAAAACTGTATTGTTCCCTGTTTAGGTCTGTTCCTCTTACCTAGTGATCTTCCTCAGCGCTGGGAGGCCTTTGGGTAGCCATGCGCTGTACAAATCCTCAAAACTCAAACACTCATTTCCATGCTTCTTATTCATTCCTTGTCCCATCTTGTTTATCTTGTTCTTGTTCATCCCCTGGATCATAGCCTATTTGTCTTGTCTCTCATTTGCTGGCGTCTACCCTTCCACTTTTCAGTTTTTGAGATGTTTTTTCTTTTTTGGATAGGCACTCCATTAGAGTGCATTTATTTTCTATCTGTCTTACTCGTGCGCTTCTCTGCACTCCACGTGTGGCTTTTTCTCCCCTGTGTTCTTCTTCCCCAGCAGCCACTGACGGCCACTACATTGTGCTTTTTTTCACCCTTTTTGACCATACTGCACAGCATCACCAAGAAATGCTTTTTACTAAAGTTCCTCAGCATCGCCAAAAGGCATTGACAAAATCATTAGGTCCCAAATGCTCGTTATTTTTATGTTCTTTTACAGCATATAATGACTCCGATGTTGGCTTCGTATCTAAACCTAGATCAGTTTCCCAAGCTGGGTTTGGCTTAGTCTGTATGTAGCCTGCATTCCCCATGCAACCCAAATACCAAAACCGTTGAGTTAGCCCTTCATCCTTTTGTGGAGATTATTTAGTTGAGTAGGAGTAGTATAGTTTAGAGCCTTGCACTACAAAAACACGCATTCTACATGAAATGCTATATTACAAAGCTAATTCTACTGTTGACCTTCTTTTTTTTGCTCTCCTTCTTTTCATCTGTATAAATCCCCTGCTTTCCTCCATCTCGTTGCATTCCTTCCTACCCCTCCTTCCATCCTCACTTTTTTCTTCCTATTTTTTCCTCTCTCTTGCTCCCACCGTCACTTCGCTCCTTCTTACCTCGCTTCCTCAGTACCCCTTTACCTTCCCTGCTCCTTTATAATATATACATTCATATATTGCTCACTAATATAGACAGCCTTTTACTACATGAGCCACTAAACACCTTGTGCTCACTGACACCACAGTTTTATTCCTATTTCCCATTGCTCTTTTATACTAAACAAAGCAAAGAAATGTATACCTCTATATAGTTTATGCACTAAAAGCATTTCGTTCCTTACCTTAGGCTCAGAGGAGAGGCACTAATTAACAGCTGTGGGTCTGCATAGTGTGCTTACCTGCCCTATACTGATCTTCTGGCAATCACTGAAAAGGTACTGTAGGTTTTTGATTTTTAGATTAGTGAATCTGACAATCACGTGTTCACCTGGCATCTCCTTATTTACATTGGTTCTGACACTGGAGCTTGGCTTTGAAGGCGAGGGGAAACGCAAAATGCAATCTTCTTGTACAGTGAATGACTGCTACTGTCTCTTTTAAGGCTATGGTAGACTGACACAGGGGGCAGCATTAATCTGTTGACTAGGCTATCTGTAACCCTTGGGAAATGTTTCATACCAGCTCCCTCTCTATAAAGTCTGTGCAGTTTCATTATCTGGGTTCTCTTGGCCTCTATCATGTCTTGGATATGTCTGTTGAGAGTGAGTCTGTTTACTGGGCAAGGAGAAATGTGTGAGTTATTATGTTTAATATAAACTAAGCTGGTATCAGTTCTGCTGGACATTCCAGCTCCACTGTGCTCCTTCCATGCTCTAGCTGAAGGTTGATGGATTGGGGAAGGAACTAGTTTCTATCTTTGTTTAGCTCCGACCTGTCCTCTGCTGGGTAGACCTTTCCTCCTTTCATTGCAGGTTATTCTCCTCTGTCCAGGGCCCTCCTGCCTGGAATTATTGAACATCCCTCTCAGTGGATAGCTAACCCTTGCTCCAATACCCAGGGGACGAGGGAAAAAGGCTCCTCCCCTAGGCAGTGAACATAGAAGAAACATGCCCCATGCACTGGAGGGCACCCAGAAATTCAGAAGTAGTAGAGTCCCTATTTGGATCTGCCTGATGACTGGGGAACAAAATCTTAGCCTTATTGGCCAGTGGGCTGTGCAGTATTTTGTGTGTCGGAAGGGCCATGCACCAGGGTGGTTAAAGAAACTGAGACCCAGATGTGGATTTATCTGTGGATGGTCATTCTGTCTGCCTCATAAATATGATTTAGGATTAAAGATGCTGTTTCAGTGACTGATTTGTGCATGGCAAGTAATTTGCCAGTTTAATGGAAGAAGTTAGGCTTTAGCTCACAGACAGTAGTCCAACACAAAACCAGCAAGGTGTGGAGGCAGCTGTGGAAGGGCAAAAGCTTTGAAGCACAAGGAGACTCAATAAAGCTACTTAAAATGGGAACCCTGCATCACATTAACCAGAAGGGAAACTGGAAGCTCCTTACTATGATTGAAGGTGAGACTGATCTTTCCCTGACTTCTCTTCTGTGTTGTAGTAGCCTGTCTTGTCCTGCTAAAAGAAATAACCATTTAAATCCTTGGTACCTGCCCTAGGACTTACATAGGCTCCAGCTTTGTGTTTGTTTGTCCTCCACCAGTAGCAAAAAGCACTGTCCCTGTGGATGTCCTGCTGCTAGAAACTCTAGAGGTGGTCCAGAGGGCTCTCATGTATGGGTCCCACCCCTTTTTTGTGTCGTCTGATGGTTTCTGATCGATATTTCTAACTCTAGATTTCTCTCCTCTTGCATTTCAACGCACGCCACACTAGATCATAGGAATGGTTGTTGCACAGGCAAATTATGCCATTGGAGTCTCCAGTGATCTCTTACCACCTCCAGAAGTGAGGGCCCTATAAAGACACCACTCAGCGCAATTGCATAAGTACCTTCTTTTCCACACTCTTCACCTGTTCCCATCTTTGGCGGTGTTCACCAACACCAAAATTTCATTTTTCTAATAAAGACAATGTGCTAGTTAATTGTCCCCTCCAAAACAACAGGCTTCCAGCCATATTATGACTGCAGGGAGCAGGTGCCTGTGACAGAGCCACATGTGTTCTCAGTATGGTTCAGCAATAGGCTTGCCAAGGTCCACCCCCAAGCCTCCTTCGCTCTATATTCCTGCTTTGTCTGATCCTCTTGAAGTGCTCTATAAAACAGGGAAATAAGGTGCCTACCCCCCCCCCCCCACACCCCCCCGAGTGCAGCAATCCCTCCAAGGTCTGGGAGGGTGTAGGGGCGGTTGGGGGTTTGTGTATCATAACTCCTTTGCAGTATTTTCCAGTTTGGCATATTGTAAAAAATCGTCTCTGCCCAGCCCCAATGGTGTCTTGCGGATCCTGAAATGTGAGGAAAAATGTGAGGAATGTTTCCTTTGGATACAGGTGCCCTTGGAGAAGGCAGCCACCCTCCCTCCAGCACTCCATGGACCTGTCTTGGTCAATAGAGTTGAAGACCTCTAGTTCCCAGAGGGGCACCTACCTGTCAAAGGAGGATCCGCACAATATCTTCTTCACCACTGTTTGCCATAAATGGGTAGTTTGTCTAATCAGATAGGGCATTAACGTGGCTTCTTGGCCTCCCCGTATTAGTAGACGTGACAGTGTCAACCCATCCCCCACCTCAGCCCCTGTAGGAGTAGGTTCTCCCAATTTGCCTAATTTGCAAGCCACCTAGCTGCATGTTGTAAATGTGCATATCTGGGAGGGCTACGCTTCTCTCCTTCATGTATCTCTTCAGTATCTTTAAGGGGACCCTACTACGTTTCCCTGCCCATATCAAAGAGATAAGCAGACTATCTACGATCCTAAATAAATGTGCTTGTAAGGGGAACCGTGTACTTTGGATAAGGTAAAGGCATCTGGGGTGAAGAGCCATTTGTGCCACCTCTGGCCTTCCTATGACCGACAGGGGGAATGTATTCCAGAAAGTGATCAAGCTGGTGAGTCCCTGGTGCACCAGGCCATCGACATTAACTCTTTGATGCTTTTCTGTATGTCTCTTTAATGCTCCGTCGGTACCCAGGTACCAGAAACTCTCCTGTTCCAATTCGATCCCCAGGGCTGGTAATTGATCTCAGGGCACTCCAGCTAATCTCCCCATGGCAGACAATGTTTTTCTCAGATTGATCCGTAGCCCCGATACCTGGCCAAAATGCTCTAGGTGTTGCACTAGCATAGGCATTGCCTCCGTGGGAGAATGAACGTAAAGCAAAGCATCATCAGCATACAATGAGATGACGTGGATAGTTTTGTGTACTAATATGCCCCAGGCCTCCAGTTCTCTGCACAATAAAATGGGCATTAGTTCTATTGCCACAGCAAAGAGTACAGACGAGAACAGGCAGCCCTATTGGGTGCCTGTCCCAGCTTACCTGGCCTCAGATATGTTACCTCCCACCCTGACATGGAATAGGTGCCCGGTGTACATCATACGCACCCACTTTGTTAAAAAAATTCCCTCAAAAGATAACCCCACCTTACCACATCAAATGCTTTTTCGATATCTAAGGTCACGAGGGCAAGGTCCTGATCGGAGTCCTCCATCTCATGTAAGATATGTGTTAGGTAGCTCAGATTAAAGGCCATGCAATGTGGGGACATAAACTCTTATTGGTCCTTATGGACCAAGGTACGGATCACTCCCTGCAACCGTGCCACCAATACCTTGCAAAGGATTTTTACATCAGTACTAATCATGGTGATAGGTCTATAAGAGGAAGGGTTCTCAGAGTCTCCCCCAGGCTTCAAAAGAAGATTAATAACACCTTTGTCTGTGGTAGGATAACAAGAGTTCCTTGAAGCCTTGCAGCAGTTTCTCTCCAAAAACATTAGAATACACCTGATAAAGTTTGGTGGGGAACCCATCCCCCCCACCCTGTTCAGGTCTTGGAGTGCTGCTTGCAGCTCCTCCAGGGAAATAGCCACCTCAAGATCCCGAGCATCATCTGGCATAAGACAAGACAGTGTCACTCCTGTGAAGAACCCTTCCATCTCATCAGGGTCAATCTCCCCACTTTCTTTATATACAGCTCAGAAATGGGATACCAAAGCTGTTAATATGTCATTGTGTTGCGTCAGGACAGTACTGCTCGGGCCATGTATCTGAAGAAAGGTCAGGCTCTCCTGTTCCCGTCTCCAAATCCACCACAGGTAGGCCCAGGGTATCTTGCGCCTGCCGCCAATGGCTCTCCACACCTCGGGCCACCTCCTGTCCCCCGGGTGGTGTCAGACCCAAAGAGGCAGCCCGACCTTTTAGTTGCAGCACAAGATGTTGCTTCCCCACAGTCCGGAGGACTCCACAGGGCCATGCGGCTGCAGGGTGGTGAAGGATTTATTGGTGTGGCAGCGGACCAATTCAGGAACGCGTCCTGGTGGCCATCTTGCGTGGCCACGCCCACCTCTTTGCAATATCTTTAGGGACTAGAATCTTCCTTGTATTACTCCCAGTTTTCCAACACACCACAAACCCCGCCTAGTCCCAGGGTATCTACTGTGGTAATAGTATAGTGAACCTATATTTTTGTGAACATTTTTAAGTCTATTGAGAAGGGTGATTACTCCGTATGATGTGCATAGAGTGGGTCTGTATAAGTATTAATAATTAAGGATACAGCCACTTTTGTCATGTAGGCAGTGAACAAGCACTGAAAATACCATTCATCGCATCAGCGAGGGACTTAATGAGGAGTAGGCCTAACTTCCTGGAAAACCTTTCGTGGATCCACTGGGTGCCAGTGATTTAACATTTGGAGGCTATGTACTGCCTTTAACACTTCCTCCTTTTTAAATAGGAATGGTAAGATGAAATGTGATAGATAGTTCAGCCTTCGATTGTGCTGGGTTGGTTCAGCAGCTTGCATCACATTGCAAATTGCTTAACGCATTCTCCTTTCTCCCCTTCCTGACTTACTGGCCTTTGCCTTCCTTATTCCACAAGCCCTCATGCTGCTTTTGTCCTCATTAACACCTTAATAATATCTCAGATCTAACTTTACTTTACTAGAAGGCAGCTAGCCCTATAGAGTTTTAATGTGCTCCAGCAGTGCTGTCACTTCGTGCACCAGAACGACTGCAGCAGACTTGATTTATGTTTAATTTTAGCTGGTAGTAGGTCTTTTCTCAGTTGTCATGCAAACGTTTCTCTTGTGGGTTTCTGTCTTGCTGCCTCTATTACAAATTGACCCCTCTCCACTACAGTCAGAGCATCCTTAAAGCATCAACCTGCATCTTCTGAATTTGTCCTTTAGTTTACTAGGTGCCTCATATTTTCTCTTCTGAACGCTCCTTCTAGTGAGATGTCAGTGAGGCGGCCATGGCCAAGGTATTTGCCTCTCTTTCATTTCCATTACGGATCCTAGTCTCTTATTGAATAACATATGGTCTAGCAGGGCGTATGAGCAGTGGCTGTTGACAAATGAGAGAAATTGTATTTAAGTGAGTCCCTGTGCCTTCTCCAACCACCAATCATCCATTATTTATCTACCCATTGTTGACTTCTTGGGGAAATTGCTATGATGCCTAAAATCTGTTGTGGCATTTGTCTTTTTGCAGACACATCATCATATTGCGGTTCTCCCAGAATCAATGGCACAAAGCACAGTCAAAGTTACCTTGAACAGCTACCTTGCGGAAACCCTCCAGCCCTTTATTGAGAACAATGAATGAAGCAAGAATAGAGACCTTCCCGAAGTGTACCATTCATCAGAGTTCAGTGCCCCTTGTTATACCTCTGATGCTCAGAAACTGGAACTCATGGGGGAGGAGCAGAACCACTCCTTCTGCTACTCTCTTGGAGACTAAGGATCAAAGTTTAATAGTCTTCTGTGTTGATCAGCCATCGGCAAAGTAATTTTTTGGCTGAAGCAAATAACAGCTGAGATCTCTGGCAGTTTGTGCTGGATGCGTCCTTATTTGGATGGGCTAGTTAAGCTCCTAACGTTATAGTGACACTGAACATAGCGGATAATATACCAGCTTGGTTGTGATTTACTCCGAAGAGCCCTTCCCCCACAATCCTTTTCTTAACAGCATACATCTTGGCTTGCTTTTCAGAGAAATTGAACATTCTTTCCTTGTTTTCCCTCCTCCAACTCTTTCTCTACCCTGACAAAATATTTCACCACAAGCAGCAAAACAAACTAGCATTGGCAAAGTCAGTAGATCTAGTGTTGGCTGCCGTTGTTTTGGCTTTGTCAATGCTCATTTTATTATAGTTTTTGCAAAACTTTGTCACAGAATTTGCCTGTCCCTCATCAGTCAACAAAAACAAAATATTGGCTGCATCAGGATTATTATTTTGATCTAAAAAAGGGACACATTGCTGTAACAACCCCTGGCAATAACTAGGAGTTATTTGTGTGCACAATGCTGTCAGTCACTGTGAACTTAACCAATGACTAAAGTGGGCGGACCATTTCTCTGTAATGTAAGCTGTTGTGAACGGAAGTAAAATGTGAAAGACCCAGCAATAGACCAATAGACGAAGAGACCGACTATACTAAACTAGTATATCATTTTTATGAAATCAAAAGGTCTTGACCAACACCAGACCTAAAAAGAACATTTTAAAAAGAGATCATTGCATCTGTTTGCTAGTCTTTTTTACCATTATGTTATTAATTTTAAAAAAACAAACACTGCACCAACAAATAACTGAGAATTTGCACTGGTTCCCTAATCTAGTCCATTTCCACAATGCCATATTTCCTGCTTTTAACAATCCTGCCACATATGCTAAGATTTCACCAGGTGACTTGAGTACCTCGGAAGCCATGGTTATCACATTTTTGTACTTACTCCAAGTAAAATGTTTCACTTTGTCAAATACTGTTTTGAATATGTAAACGCCTTAAAGGATTATCTCTCGTCAGGACAGTCTGTCTGCCCTGTTAACTTGTTGAAGTAGATGTATTGCAACCCTCCTGCCTTCTTGAATCTTGGCGGTAGCCACATCCACTCCTCTTCTTTTGCAGTGGTTTGTTGCTATTTGCTAAACCTTCCTGCGCTCCCCCTTTACCGCCATTTTTCAGTTTTATTGATGCTGTTTGTATCATCAAGTGACCTAGTGCAGATCACCTTATCTTCAATTTGAATATGAAATTAAATGGAAGGCCTCATCTATACTTAAAGTTCTTTAGAGTCTGACCTTATTAAAGCATTTTCACTTGAAGAACTTAAATAGGGGAAGGTTGCTGACATTTCACATAATTATATGAAAACAAATTACACAAATTTCACTCCCATATAATTCTCACTCACTTACAAATGCTCTTACACACCATCACTCTTTCCCACTAACAACTGCTGGTATACAGGTATACAGGAGGCTGTGCTTTGAATTCCTGGTGTTCAAATGCTGTGATATGATACATAGGATTCAGAAGACCCTCTGGACCTTGGTGCAGCTGCATCTGCTGCACCTTTGATTGCTATGCCCCTAATTCATTCCCACTCCCTATCACAATGTCTCCTTCACTCACTTATTCTAACTCACTCACACTTCATCACTTTCTCCTTTGCACTCACTTTCACTTATTCATACTCACACTATCTTTTATTGATCTCACTCACTTTCACTGTCATTGATACTCAAAACATACTAAATAACACACTGTTTCATTCACTCTGTCAATCACAAATACTTAAACCAATTTATAAACACACTCACACTGTGTTTACAATACACTCACTCAATCTCATTCACTCTGTCAATCACAAATACGTAAACACACATTTATATACACACTCGCACATGCACAGAGAACCAATATTGGAGTTATGTTTTTTCTCTCACCTAGCTTCCTTTGATGCAACTCCAAAGATCCATGGCAGCAACCGGGAAGGATTCCGCTGCCGGACATTGAAAACAAGAGTGCATTGTTTCCTGTAATGGAGCCAGAGACAGTGCCAGGATTAAGCAGAAAACTCACCTCAAACCCTCTCCTAGCTACGCGAGAGGGCTGAAAGCAGAGCCCTATCAGAAGCTGGGACAATGCCACAGATCTGGCCCCTGCTCCTCTGTTGTGGTCCTCATTGACCTCAAGAATGCACTGATGTGCGCCCTGACAGTCACTTTTTAGCAGATATACATTGCTACCTGAGGCAAGTGCAGCATGTCTGCTAATTTAAAATATATTGTGCCTGTGAGAGGGGGGAATCGCAGTTGAATTACATCCCAAACATGCACTGTCCAGCGATCTGTGTACAGAGTGCTGTATTTTAAAACATCACTCTATTGTTACATCTTTTGGTCAGCCCCCTCCTCTTCCTTGCGTCATCAGAAGCCTGATGGTGGCCAGGAGAGCTGACCTGTGTAATGGAAGTGTTCATTAAAACACCAAAGGAATGTTTTATAAACACTACTAAGTTAAATAATTAACAGTATGGACAGGGGCTCAGGATTTTCTTTGGCCCTCATAGGTGGCAGGGCTGTTCCTTGATGCCCCTGTAGAAGAGCTGCCACAGTCTCTTCTACTTGAAATGTGTCAGAGAATAGCATTGAGGGAGACGGGTCGTGCCTGCCAAGGGTTAATGTTTTATTGTTGAATTTGCAGAAGTTACATTGTAAAATTCCCAAAAAATAAAATGACTGGACGGTTTTTAGATTTCATATTGTAGGCATTCTGTGTCCAAAAGGCATCCTGGAGAGAACGTGCCCTTTAAGGTATGCTTGGGAGACAAGCTCCATGCAAACAAGGTGTCTTCTTAACCTGTACTCAGTAATAAAACTCTGCGCTTTTAATTTTGCAGATCATCCATCTTTTTAATGCATATTCTACATTGTACTGATAACGATCCTGAAAAGCATTGTATGAGGGCCAGAAAGTGTTGCCAAACCATTAGTAGAGGGACTTAGTAGTGAGAGATAAAAATGCAGTAAGAGACTCTTTAAATCTAAAGACTGTTCCAAAAAAAGCTCAAGCTCTTTCATTATGACTGTTATATTTAACATAACCACACTTGAGTCTTTGCCTCTCAAATAAGGTAGTGCTAGGACTATTATATTTGTAGTGCATGCTCCATGAACACGGACAGAAGTATATTTCTTGATTTATTTGATTTATTTTTTTACTTATGTTTGCACACACATTACATAAATTGGCAACATGGAGTCATATTTTGCTCATATTGCATTTGTTTGACTTGGTGGTTTTGCTTCTGTGATGAATGTGCATGAAAATATGCAGAATCTCTTAATTAAATACAGGAAATCATTGTATGTGGCTATGTGGAGAGCTCTTGTCTTGAGCTTGTTCCTTTGTCAAACTGTCATGTAATCTTCAATTGATTACCTTTCAAGCACAAAATAATTTACACTTTGGTCTTTCAAGGAAATATCACGAAGACCTCTTTCTGAGGACATTTACTTTGTAACACAGTAAATTGTCAGTCACAGTAACAATGACATTACAATATATTGTTTGGTTAGCAGAAAATGTTATTTACAGTATTAGTACAGACTTACATTCATTGACTGCTGAATTAAGGGGTGGTAATGCTGTAGCGCAGTACCACTAATGGTTATAACCCTCCCTTCATGGGATAGTGAAATATGTGATATTGGGCGGCCACCAGGTGCTCGTTCTAAATATGAACTGATTCATTTCATGCAAAACGCTTATTAGTTTACCTAAATATCTGTTTTGCTTATTTTCTATTTTACACTACATGTTTCTTTACTTCAAGAAATGGAATTGTAACGAAATACATTTTACTCACTCCTTTTTTGTCTTTTCTTTAGCTGTTCTTTATGCATCTTCTACCGAACTTTGCAGAGTGTTGGTGGGACCAGGTCATTTTGGACATCTTGTTATGCAACGGAGGTGGCATCTGGTTGGGCATGGTAGTGTGTCATTTCCTGGAAATGAGATCCTATCACTGGGCAAGCTTCAAGTAAGTCACTTTACAAGTCCTCTTAGTGGTTCTATTTTATGTTAAAACATGGATGTTTATGAGCACCTAATACTCTTCTATGAACAATTTCTGAAAGATGATTGCATTCAATTTTTTATAGTTTAGGTTGAATTTTGCTATTTTTTTCATAGGTATAAAAATGTAAACGACAAAGATTGCACATTGTGTTTTTTTCCCCTCAAAATAGTTGAGAAAATCTTTTGGTTCTCCTAATGTTTTTTACTGAATTGCTGGACATTTAGGCACTAGAGGCTGCTTAATCCCTCACTATCCTTTCCCCATCCACCCACAAGGCCTGTGCTTTACCCCTAAATATGACACCAGGGTGTGGAATTTGATAAAATATCTACTTGTCCATGAAAATCTTGCTTCATATACAATCTTGCCCTGTAGAATATCCTTTTGTCCCTTTAGCTGGAATCTCATTATATAAGAGCTCTGATAATAGTCTATCTGATTATGCCAGGGATCATACTATAGTAGGGTTTGAATACTAGCAGTTCCTGTATTTTGTCACCTTTCTGCAGATCACCATAGTGGGGCTGGAGGTAGCAATAAGCAATAGTTCAGGGTTGGAATGCACTTTTGAGTCTGTGAAAACCTAACTTCCATGTTTCAGGGTTTGTCTTTTTTTACCAGCTCTTCTCTAATCTTTTCCCATACTGTGTAAAGTTGGACATTTACTTCTGACAGGGACAGAAGTAAAACTTCTTCTAGGGTTGGCAAAAAGTGGCTGGAGGGAAAGTGAACTTGTAAATGCTTAACATTTACACAGGCATATTGCTTGTGCTAAAATGCAGTGCACAAATACTTTCTAGGAGTTCGATTTCCTGGCCTACTTATGTAAGTTCTTGTGAATTCATGAAAGCCGTAAATCTGCACTATTGCAAGGATATACAAAAGAGGCACTTTTGTGAATTATTTAAAGAATAGGACCCCTAATTTGGTCTTGCATAAAACAAGAGCTTTTGTTTTTACTAAAATTCTGTCTCTCTCACTCTCTCCATCTGTCTATTGGCAGGCTTCACTGTGAGTGACAGCATTATTCTGTTTCACAAGGAGCATATCCGCACATAAAATATGGTTGTTTAATGCCAGGGACTACTATGGCAGTGTGCACTTTTTGAGGCTAAAAAATACTTTTTCTTTTGTCAACGTTTGTTATAATGGCGAGGGCCCAGCAGCTCCTGCAACAATAACATTTTACAGAATCCATGTCAATTCAAGGCACACATTGACGGATGTCCACCCGTGTCACACCTATTGGCTTTTCCAGTGCTTGTTTATTTTCATGTTTCCCATAATCTTGTTATACTGCTTTTTCATTATGAATATTTTGGAACTATTAGCATTCACCAACACTTTTTACTAAATGATGCTTCAAAGAAATTGTACCTAAAATTTCACAGTAGTTTAGCAAAATGTTTTTTCCTAGTTGCATTTTTTATTGTGAACATTTTATTTTGAAAACAAAGAATCATCAGTCTTGCTTTCAAGCTTCTGCAAACATTTCCATCTAATTAGAGGGCAGTCTGGGTCCCAAACAATAGGTCTTGGGTGTTGGGCTATAGGAATGCCACATGCCTGATGACAATCAATTGGCAGATTTGACTTTCAGATAAGCCCTGATGAGGATGTGCAAAACCTGTGTAAATGGGACAAACGTTAATGTCTCTTATGGGACAAACTATGGCCTTAAACCAGCAACATGGAACACTTGAAAAACGTAGCAGCATTAATGTGTCAATTTAAAACTATTTTGTTTTACATTTTAAGTCTTACTCAAACATGAAATACATCAGCAGTAAAATGTTCATTTAAGTCCACACCGCCCAGATGCATAGTGTTTAGAAATGAAAACACAAAGTATGTTTACCTGCATGCTTCTAAAACTGCAGAGACTAAATAGTTTTTTCCTGTGTAGGATAAGATGGGTTGTCATTGTCAAAGCTCCCTCTAACTTTAAAACTACATGATCATACCTTTGTATAGGAAATAGTTAGAAATTCTAATCTTATGCCATTGCACTAACAAGAGACAATTAAAATCATTGGTAGATGTTTTAGTGCATTGCTCCAAAAATTATTGTTAGGAAGGTTTTTTTTTGCTTCAGAACAGGATTCTGGCAGGCACTCGCACAGAGCAAAATTCCTTAGCACAGAGCCTTGCTCAGAAAGATGTGAATTGTTGTTGCGTAGTCCTCGCCTCGAGAAGTATGCCCTTTTTGGTACAACAGCCCTCCTTAGCAGGGCAAAGGGATTTTAATAGAAGAAGATCATGCTTCCAGGTAGCACCACAATGTGCTCATTGGGCTCTTGTGTGAGGAAGAAGGGGGGATTTGAGACCACTTTTCTGTGCAAAGACAGGCAGCAACTTTTGGATTTTTGAGACACATATCAAAACGCGAAAGACCTAGTGTGATGGCCTTTAAGGTAGGCCTTTAGTAAGACTCATTGCCTTCTTCTACTCACTGGGCTAGAATATGCAAAGCAACAATTTGAGTTAGGTATTCCACAAGGTTGGGGGTATCTTGTTTTACTAGACAAGCCCATGAACAAGCTAGAGAATCTCAGATAAATTATCCTACCTTCCACCAACATCAAAACAGTAAGGATTGTGCTTTTATTGGTATATTTGGCCACAAGGTAAAGGAAGAGCTTTAAAATTAAGAACGGCTCAGAATGGCAACTTAACCGGGATAACCTCAGTATTTCCTCCAACCTGCCTGTGGACAGACTGCGGACTTCAATCCCTTTTTGCTTGAACTCACTTTCTAAAAGTTGATAATAAAGATCATAGAAGCTAGATCCCTAAAGCCTACAAGAAGATAAGAGGCTTAGAAAGGCAGAATAAAAGAAGAGCCATTAGACTGGACTTTGACTGGAACTCTTGCTAAAAGAGTCTTTAAGTCTGTTTGCCATTGCTGGCTGTGCCATCTTGCACTAAGACACTCATGGAAGTTAAAGAGGTTTGAGTGTGACAAACGGAAAGATGATAATCTTTATTTAAGGCTGGTACTTAAAATACATTTGGCTCCAGAGAAAATGTTTTCCTCAAGAAAAACGTTTTGAATCTGAAGGACTGGGATGAGATGCCAAGGTTACCTATCAAAGGCAAACACTTGGAGAGCAGCAATTTTGTTTTTTTTCTCCATTTGGAGCTTTGTGCAAATAAATTCGAGGCGTCTGCAAAAGCCACTTGTAAGTCTTGTGAAGTGCTGCATGTATATGGATCTTGCAGTGCTGTAGTATTTTGAGCTCCTATAAAGTGACGATGTGCCAGAGAGGGTGGAAAAGTGAACCTATGGCAATTGACCTTAGAAACTACAGATTTCATATCTGTTCCACTCTGAGCTTTTAGCACCAAGCTCATGGCTTCAGTGGGACCCTCAATCCTTCCTATCACATCTTTAATCTCAAAGATTGCATCCTGCCTTGCTTCAGCAGAGGATTTTGACTTCCATCTTAGAGACAAAGGCCCTGATTCTGAGTTTGGCGGAAGGGAACACCCGTCCGCCAAACTCCGTGGTGACCTCTCGACCTGCATAATTGCCAGCTCGCAATAGAGCCAACGGGAATGCTGCCCTCTGCATCGACACCAGCACCCTTGCAATGCACACTGTCTGCGAGGGGGCTGGGCAGGGTCCCCCTATGCCCCCTGCACCCATTCTCTGCCAGTCTTTTCATGGCGGTGAAACTGACATGAAAAGACTGGCCGAGAACCAGGTTGTAATCAGCAGGGAGGCGCTGAGGTCAACGCCGCCCTGGCTGATTGCAACCTGCACCCACCGTCAGCTTGTCTGGATCTTCAGTCTCAGTGGAGACGGCTGTAGGTTAGCAGGGCTGCCACCAACCTTTTAATCTGGTAGTAGGACCACCACAACCGTGGTGGTCCGACAGCCACCACGAGTGTGGCAGTCCAAGGACTGCCACACTCGTAATCAGGCCCTAAGGGGCTGATGTATGAAAATCTTGCTGCACAATACTGGTTGCAGTTTTTTAGCAATATATTTTAACCAGTAAAGCTTTTTAAAAGCCAACCTATTTACTAATAGGATGGTTCTTAAAAATCAGAACTGTAGTGAGTTGCAGTCCCACTTATCTCATATATATTAATGAGGTAGGTTGCAAATCATAGTTGCTGTGATTGGAGGCCATCGCATGGATTTTTTAACTGCTGTGTTGTGGTTGGCCTTATGCTTAAAATTGCCGTTTTAGATTTCCCCTGTCATTCTTTATTAAAAAATGTAACTACTGATCCATTTAACCAGTTTTTGTTCTTTTGGTGTCGTAATCATTAAATAATTATTTATATTATACGTTGTGTTTTATATTCTTTGCTATACTGCTTGACTTTAAAGCTGTTAGTACTGCTAAAAGAAGTTGCATGTATGTTCTATGTGAAAAGCCATTCGCTTTGAACCAAGCTACTAGTAGGCCTAGGATCTCTTATCATAACTGATTTTATATGCTAGATTGCTTAACGTTATGGAGCTCACCTTCTGCCTTGCTTCCAATTAACAGTACATTTGCCTGCAGTAGTTTAAACAGGCTAAATACAACACTCAAGACGCACAAATATGGTGTGATTTTGCAGGGTTTTAAGAAGGGCAGACATGCTGTATTTCTAGCAAGCAAGGGCACAGCCAATAGGTCTCGCCTATGTGAGAGATATTGGCATTGCCAATGTCTTTTTGTCATGTTGTACAGCAGTGTGGCTGCACAGCATGGCTCAAAGAACACTAAAAAATAAAGTGCTATGATGCAGCCAATACTGGTGCTGCGTCATAGCGTTGTTTTTTTTTTTTTGGTGGGTAGGGGTGGGTAGAACAGGCACGCAGTGAGGACAGGGAGGGGTAGGTAGATTAGGGCTGCACCACAGAGAATGGGTGGGTGGGAGCAAGAAGGAGCAGCAGGGACAAGGAATGAGTGGGAGAGGTAAGAAGCAACATAGAGAAAGGGGAGTGGGAGGGGAAGAAGAAACAGTGCCTCAATCACTGTGCTAGCAGCGGATGGAAACTAATCAAGATGAAGCAATCTTCGTGCTTTGTCTATGCTCCTCATAAAGAAAAGGACATGAGGCATGGCATGCGTTGGCCAATTAGGAGGCAGAAAAGAGTTACAGTGAAGCCAAGGAATGGTAAGAAATGGGTGGGCTCCAATCCCTTTATTGTAAACAGTACTCCTTGCAGCAACAATGCATGCGCTGTTTGCAGGTGAGGCCTAAAAACTGGACTTAAACTGCCATGGTGGTGTTCAGAAGAACGCAGCGCTGTGCCCTGCGTACATGGTCACTGGATACATGTGGGGTGAGTGAGCAAACTGCACAGGGCAAAGGTTCTGAGAGGGCCTATGGTCCCTCCTTCCCTTTTGTGTCTTTTTTTTTTGTTAGTGACACAGCCAAACCATGGGATTAAATAGAAAATGTGTAATCGAGCATAATAACAAGTTATTCTTTCACGTTATTGATGGTATGCGCAAGGTCTAGGACTGCCTTGTGGCACATCTCCTATAGTCATGCATGTCACCCATAAACCTGCACAGATGTGAGAGCCCAGATCAGGATGAAACTCTTTTCCTTTTCATGCAAGTTCGATGTTAAATGATTTGACACAGGGTTTATTTCCCAATACACTCTTGTTTAATGGATAATCTCCTTGGCATCTACTTCCTTCTTGTGCAGACCCTATGGTTATGAACAAAAAGACCTCACTTATCGTTCGGAAGTTACCACAGATGTTCTTACCCCAGAACTGCAGTCCTATTGGCCCCACATTTAGCCCTGATCTGAGTTACGTTGTGTGTCTCCCACTGCTGTGTATTCCACTATTTGTGAAGCTCTGTGAATGGCTTTCTATGTATTTTTTCTTGGAGCACTAAATGCCCTCTGCAATAATGGGAAAACGTTGATTTCATCGTAACAGTCAGTGGAACCGTTTTTGTGATGGTTGACTTAAGTGGTGATTGCCTCATAATTCTAAAGGTTACCTAATCTGAAGTTTTGCGGTTATTTGCCAGTTTGTAGTGGTTAAGACATATGATATATCTGTGTGCCACGGTGCAGCATTTGTGCTTTGCTGAGTAGATATCTTGTTAGACAGGAGCTTTACCACCTTTTTTTTCAGTTTTCATTCGTTCATTTTTTTATCACATGCCATTCCTAAATCATTTTTCGTATGTTTCCGGTCTTAAATGACCTCCTCCAGTGTCACATTGCAGTCATTTCACGAAGCAAGTTATAAAGCAATGGATTATGTGGAAGCTGGCTGGTGGGGGGGGACTGGGCAGGCAAGGATGGAGGTAGCAGGGCATTGGTTTGCGATAGGGCAAGAGAGGGTGCACAAGGGTCAGGAAGTGGGAGTGCATTTACAGACTAATTCAGTGGAGAGGTGAGGAGACGCCAAGAGAGCTGGGAGAGTAGGACTGCGTAGGATAGCAAAGACCCCAACGAGCTGTGGGAAGGGAATGGGGAAGCCAGGCGTTGCTGTGCGATGGACGCAACAGAGAATAGTTTGTCTAGAGTGCCAGGAATGGACAGATAGAATTCATTTGAATGCAAGGATTGAACCCCTATTTGGAACACCGTGTTGTCTGTTTTCTTTCCTTGTCTGGGACACTGGGCACCGAACTTGACTGCTCTTCTTCTCTTGATTTTTCCACTCACTTTCCATCTTCTTAATTATTTTTGCGTCTTCTTACCTACTGTTTATATTCGTTTCTCATGCCTTTCTTTTTGGCTACTTTCCACCCTTTTCCTCGCATGCAAGCTCCAAAACGGAAGGGACGGTCTTTTGAACACAACACTCCTTGTTTTCGAAATTCTTAACCAGCACAGTTCAGCAGGCGAAATGTAAAATGGCTATAAATCCACATATTTCTGCCCCTTTTTGTTTCTGCAAAATCAAGCATGTTATGAAATAATCATAGGTTTAATGTGTAAAAATAATATTCTACAGAATTTATGTTTCAGTTGTAGGTTACAAAGCAGTGAGTTAGGAATGATGTTTATTTTATTCATATTTATGGGGTTGATACTGAGTTCAACTGATGGGCACGAAAAACATCCTAGTATCCTTTTTCTAAGTAACATTCCCACATGTGTTCCTAGTGTTACGAATTATGGTGTGCCTTTTTTTAAGTGATTTATATATAACTTTCCAATTTAAATTTACTGATAAACTTCCTCCTCCATTTTTCTTTATTTGTTAGTCTTTATGGAGGATTTTCTTAGGTAGCATCCTTTGCCCAAGAGTTTGGTGGTCCAAGCTTACACCACAAAGTCCTTTGGCTAGCAAGATCTTACGGTTGGTCCCAAATGAGTTCAGGGCCTCTGTGGCTCAATTGGCTGAAACCATCCACAGTGGATAGGATGCAGCCACATATATAATATTTCCTGGCCTGAATTCTACCTACTATTTAGGGTAAGTAGATGCCACATGTGGATGAGATACGCAGACTTTTACGACGACAAGAGCGGATTCTGCCCTGGATCACTTCAAGGAAGGCAGCCTACTTGTCCACTTTGCCAGGTAGCATAATCTGGCTCTACAGTGGGGTCTGAAGTGTTAGTGGACCCAGCACCGATGGAACCTGGTGGATATTATCTAGGTTTTGTGGAGAATGCAATTGTGGCTCCTTGACTGCAACCAGATCCACCTAAGCAGACCCTCACTGCTGGGTTTAGAAGGCCATCTGGGAGAAGTTGAGATTAGTGGGCTGTTGGAGCTGCAGGCCATCCACCTGCTTTGAAGACCTTCCCTCTGTCTGTCAGGTGAAGACTCGTGCAGTTTTCATGGACAATACCACTGCCATGTGGTGCTGCAGCAATCGGGGTGAAGTGTGGTACTGGATCAAGCAAAGCATTTCCCTGATCTTGAGCCACCTGACAGGATCTTTAAACGTCAAGGCGGACAAGCTTCGCTGGCAAACCACGAAAGGCGGTTGCATTCCGATGTGACACAGGGAATCTCCTGACATTGGGGAGAACCGTGGCTGGATCTTTTTCCCACTGTTGAGAATGAGCTGTGTCACAAATTCTGGGCACTGGAGTTCCCAAGAACGCTCTCAATAGGAGACTAATTCAGGCTAGAGTGGAGCACAAAACTAATGTATGCCTTTTCACCACTCACCCTCTTTTCCACAGTTCTGAGGATCAAGAATGACCAGGTCCAAGTCATCTTAGTGGCTCTAGATTGTACCAGAAGTGTGTGGTACCTAGAACCTTTGGACATGAGCATCTGTCCTCCGATCAGGCTACCACATCGGATGTATCTTCTGTCACAGCAGTAGGGCAAGGTTCTGCACCCGAACCTGCACTATCTACTCCACTATGCAGGGAGATTGACCAGCAGAAGTTGTCTTTGTTTCATCTACCACCCGAGTTAGTGGATGTCATCCTTGCTAGCAGGTTCCCCTTTAATTGTATTGTATTGTATTGTATTGTATTGCACAGCGCATTCCGGCAAATAGCATTTAAGCGCTAGTCCTTATGAGATATAGAGAGACCAAGACCATCCATAATGAGCGGTGCTTAGAAATCCCAGCCTAGTGGGAAAAAAGCCAAGTTTTTAATTTCTTTCTAAAGGCAAAGTATGTCTCGGTCTGTCTGATCATCCAGGGTAGGGAGTTCCAAAGTCTGGCCGCCTCCACAGAGAAGGTTCTGTCCCCCCACCTGACCCTATGAAAGCGGGGTACCAAAATAAGTTGTCTAGACGAAGATCTAAGAATCCTAGACAGTTGGCACGGCTGTAGAACTGAACTCATATATTCACAGCCCTCTGAGTGGTAGGCCTTGTATGTTAAACAAATGGTTTTAAACTTGATCCTTTTGTCAACTGGTAACCAGTGAAGCTGTCTGAGGCAGCTGCTGGCGGAAGACGAGCAGGGTAGATTCAGGATCAGACGAGCCACCGTGTTCTGAATAAGTTGAAATTTGTGGAGGGTGGATTTGCTAATATTTAGCAATAGAGCATTGCAATAGTCTAGATATGACTAGCGCCAAGACCACTGAAACTTTCAGATTGTCATGCAAAAATTGAAACCTTTTCTTCAGAGTTTTCAGAGCCCAATAACAGCCTTTAAACGTCTGGTTAACCTGCTGCTCAAAAGAAAGGGGAACTGTCAAAAACCATCACCAAATTTCTAGCTGAAGTGCGTGGAACTGGGCACTCACTGCAGGACTTCGGCCACCAGCGAGAACTCCAAAGTTTGCTGTCTAGACCAAAAAAAATGATTTCTGTCTTGTCTCTGTTTAGTTTGAGCCAATTGCTGCACATCCAGCTGTTAATCGCAATCATACATTGCTGAAATCTATCCCTTGTTTCTTCCCAGTTGCGAGAGACTGGGAAAATCAGCTTTAAGACATCCACTTATTGTAGGCACTGGTACAAGTTTGTGGCCTGGTGTAGAGTCCACAACACACAACCTTTTCAAACAAAACTGTCATATGTTTTATTGTTTTTTTTGTCTTTGGCTTAGTAACGTCTAGCACTGGGCACTATTAAAAGTTAGCTGGCCCTTTTGTTTTTTTTTGCATTTACTGGTCCAAATGCCCTTACATAAGTCACCTGTTATGATGCAGTGTATTTGACAAACATGTTCTCTTCCAAACCGTTTGTGATGTCACAGTAGGATCTCCGTTTGGTCCTGACATTCCTCATGTGTACTTCAAGCGAATGCAAAGCTGCTCACTGTGTCCTCTGAGTCTCAAAACTGCATCACTGGGATAATTTCAGCTTATCAAGTGAGTGAGCTCCTGACAGTCTCTGCAACCGTCTTGCACCACCTTTTTCTGGACAAACTGCTGTTTAAGGCCTTTTTATCAGAAGATATCTATGCTTTTCACATTGGACAATCCATCACTCGTCCAACTTTCTGCCTCGACCATCAAGAGAAAGACTCCCATTGGCTGGAGCATTAGCTTTTACAATCAACCACACCAAAGACCTCAGGGTGGACAATGAGCTTTTTGTGGGGTTCTCTGGAGCGACAGAAAAGGACTCTCGAGGTGGATTGTCTAATGCATTAAGATCTGCTACACGTTGTCCAAAAAGCAGCTTCTGGAAGAGAACCAATTTTTCCAGGGTGAAGACTGCCACCACTGCATTGACATGCTGAGTGCCTGTCCTTGACCTCCATCAGGCGGTGTCAGTGCACAAGTTCATGAAACACTACTGCCTTGACAGTATGGCCCAACAGGAAGGACATTTTGCCTGTTTAGTCCTGCAGACTTTTTGGTATGAACTCACTGTACAGACCCTCCACCTTCACAGACCTTTCACCTAGGGAGGTACTGCTTTGGTATCTATTCCATCTAAAAAGGTCCCAACTTAGCCATCTGGAAACTAAGTTCTCCAATTAATGTATTTGATGTCCAAGGTCACTGAATGAGCCAAGTAAGAAAATAACATTGGGTCACCGGGTGGAGCTTTTAAGTAGCTTGACTCTGTCACTTCTGAAGCAAAACAAAGTTAACCTGAAGCTGGACGGCTTGACCTAGCAGGGCACTGGAGCACTGCTATGAAAACCTCCAGATCTATTTTGGTACCCTGAAAATATTCTTAAGGTTAAGAATCCGTGGTTAGAGTATCCACTAGAAAGAGCGTTACTCTAGGTCAGTAACTTATTCAGACGGTTGCTGCCACATTTTGGGAACAGTATAACAATGCTACTATGTGTCACTAGTGCAACATGGCTGCTTCTGTTTGCTTTCAGTTTATTTGGATAATATGAAGGTAGGAGTATGTCTTGATGCTACAAATTCAGAGAGAATTTGGCTTAGGGCCTAGATTTCTGTGATGTATTTTAATACTTGATTGACATATGAGAGCTTTCAAAACTATTCGTATGAGAACAATAAAGTTGTAATGAACAATGCAGGCAGTGTACTTTACTGCATTTCACTTCTGGCATTGGTGTTTATTCAGCTGTGGTCATGTGCGTTCCGCAACCAGATAGCATGCTTCTATATATTCTCCATGTAACTGTTTCCTTTTCCTTTTCAAGAGATATTCACACGACCACAGGGAAAATCAAGAGAGCTGTGTTGCAGTTCACGCCTGCAAGCTGGACTTACGTTCGGTGGTTTGATCCCAAGTCTTCGTTCCAAAGAGTGGCTGGAGTATACCTTTTCATGATCATCTGGCAGGTCAACAAACGTTTTGAAATATTCGCTGTGGTTTGATAAAATGTCTGTTTTGATGCATGATTGTAGTGCAAATGCTTTGTCAATCTTGCAGGGATTATGATTACTTGAACTACAAGTACTGGATACATTTTAGCAGGTGATCAGTATGCAGACTTCATATGCTTTTTGTTACCAGTGATTACAATTAAAGATTCCTCGTTGCACAAATGCCTGCAGGCTCTACCAATCCCCATGCTCAAACTGCTTCCTAACCTGCAATTCTAAATTTAATGTGTTAAAGATGTATTGGATACCATGCTTGCTCAGACCCATTGTTAGTTGTTAACCCAACCAACACATATGTTCCAAAATTTGGAAAATATTTTCCAGTGGGGAGCGAAAGAAATTTAAGTACTGGAAATATGTGATGACTCAGTTTTTTTATTTATTT
Organism: Pleurodeles waltl; assembly: GCF_031143425.1. NCBI lineage: Eukaryota > Metazoa > Chordata > Amphibia > Caudata > Salamandridae > Pleurodeles > Pleurodeles waltl. The sequence continues at coordinate 861,732,900 of NC_090439.1, forward strand.
TTTATTTTATTTTACCCATTAGTTCTATTAAAAACATGAGAATATTGGTATACAAGAAAAACAGCAATATCCCAATATATTCACAATGTAAATTGTACACATATCCTGAAATCAATAGCATGAAAACTTGTATATACAATGAGCATCAGTGTGCCAATATATGCCAGACACATTATATAATCTTGAAACCCATTGCCAAATACAAATTCTTAAAATAGATCCTAGAAGATTACGTATAAACACAGCCAACCTGGCCTTGCTAGATGGGAGAAGAAAATGAGGCAGATTAAAAAAGGTGATAAAGGAAGCCAGCCATAAAGTGAAATTTTAAAGTGGAGTATTTTTTGAAAGAGAACCTTTGGCCTGTAAGCTACCTTGCTTCGTGATGTAGGTTGGAAGGAATCTGTAATGTACGAGTGGCAAAATTCTTTGCGTGGGAGACTTTAATATGGTATATCACCCAGATAAAGATAAACACCTGCTAGATTACCACACAGGACTGGGAATGCCCAAAACCCACCAGCCTAGATTATACAAGACGCCCATATGTGACCTGTTGAGATGAAACACACGGTACAGAGAAGAAGTTTAGTTTTTTTTCACACAGTCAAAGAATCTTTTCTAGAATTAACCACATGGGGGAACAGGTACACTGCTGACCGACAATCAAAATCAAGATAAGTCTGATATTACTATTTGACCACACATCCGCCTCCTGAGTCTTTACTTGAAGTGAATCTTATCGTTAGGGAGCCTTGAAAATGTGATTAATCTGATAGAGACTTCTAGTTGCAGATTCCTTACCTTAGAATTTCCCCCCAAACGTCAGACTGGATCTGGAGTTTTTTCTTTGAGCAATACTCTTGTGCGTCGGTAGGTGGCGTCGGTCGACTCCGCGGGCGTTGTTGGTTTCGTAGTCATCGTAATTATGTCGGGAGTAGTATATAGACACCGCCTTCACCAGTGACGTCAGTTATTTTCTTTACGCGCCACACGCTGATCCGGCAAAGAGCTAGCCTGATCTGTTATTGACCCACTTCGACCATTTTATAGAGTTTTCCATTGAGATATTTGGTGCGTTGAGGATGCCCCCAAAGACCAGCTTTAAGCTGCGCGAGGACTGTCACCGCACAATGTCGGTGACGGATCCTTATTTGGTTTGTTTGTGGTCGTTCTCCGAGTGCCGGGCTGTGCACCCGAAGGCTTTGAGGGAGCGGTCCGTAAAGCGAATGGCGGCCCGGCTCTGGACTCCACGTAAGTCACAGTCTTGATCAAGAGGAAGGTCTCGAGACTGTTCGCAGAGCCATCACCACTCGTCTTCTTCAAAATCCTTGGGTCAAGGTAAGAAGAAAAAGTCGAAGAGATCCCATAGTTCTCTGACTTCGCCCCCTTGCTCGGCTGCCGTGACTTGGGAAGAGCGTTGACGCTCGAGGCCTCTGTCTTCGGAACCTGAGACTGGGTTGGCTCCGCGCTTCCCTGAGTTTCCTGGAGCCAGAGCGTCCTCCGCCCAGCTTAAAGAATTTTATGAGGCCATGTGCCTCATCTTTGGGCAGACTGACCCCGATATGGCGCCTTCGGGCCCAAGGTATTCGGTTTAGGGGCCTTTGGGTTCCACGCCGGCGGATTCGGCTCTGGCCACCGAGGTCACTTCCAGATCCGCTCGCAAATCTGCATCGGTGCCGGTCGACACTCCTGACGTCGTTAGTGCCCACTATCGATGTCCACCCGATCCTTATCCCAGACGACTCCGAGCAGCGTTGATTGACGCCACCTTTGTCTTCGACGGGGCCTATTCGCCCCAGGTCGGATTCTGACCCTTTTTCCTATGGGTAGAATTTGGGGAGGGATTGGAGGGGTCCCTGGATCCTTATTAATACCAGGATGACCTATCTTTGGACTGGGCTCAGGAATTGAGCGACGCCAGTGGTCTGAATACTTCTCCTGATTCTGGCATGCTTTCTCCTCCCACCGTGGCTACTCCAGAGGGAGCGACTTATGGTATGGTTAATCCCCTGACGGAGGTGCTTCAGCCTGAGGCTTCTACTTCAGAACCCCTTTTGCCATTCAATGAAGCCCTCACCAATGTCCTTTTGGGTACCTGGTCCAAACCCAACACAGGGGCTCCTGTGAATAGGACCATCGCACGCTGCCATCGGCCCGCTCCGAACGACCCTACATTTCTGTCCCAACACCCCATGCCTGAGAGTCTTGTTATCCAGGCTTCCTTTTCTTCAGACGCATTCCCTTCTGCACCCCAAGACAGGGAATCAAAAAGACTGGAACAGTTTGGTAGGAAGTTGTTTTCTTCCTCCAGTCTTGCGCTGCGGTCTGTGAACACCGCATGCCTTTTGGGCCACTATACCCACTCTTTGTGGGATACAGTTGCGCAAGTCCTGCCGCAGATAACGGTGGAGGCCCGTCCTATCGTCTCCCAAGCTGTGAATGATGGGAAAGATGCAGCAAAGTGCACGATCCGTTGTGGGCTGAACACAACCGAGTCTCTGGGCAGATTGGTTGCTATGACGGTGGCCTTGAGACCCCACACCTGGTTGCGTACTTCTGTTTTTTCTGGCGATGTCCAAAAGTCCCTCATGGACATGCCCTTTGATGGCTCCCGGCTCTTTGGAGACAAAGCGGACTCAGCCTTGGAGAGATTCAAGGATTCCCGGGCTACGGCTCGGTCTCTTGGTCTTTCTGTTGCCCCTCACCCCCTACAGTCTTCTTTTTGCCCTATTCATAGCCATGGAAGGGGGTCCCTGTCGCATCCTCCACCGAGCAACTGCGCCTTCCATGCTGTTCAGCCGCTGTGTGGCCGGGGACGTGTAATCCCACATGGGCGTGGGACAGGGAGCCAGAGGTCTGCCCAGTCCACCTCTGCTCCCGCTGCAGCCTCCAAACCCCCCTACTCCGTCCCCTCACTCCTAGCCAGTTGGTGGCAGGATTCGCCATCACCTGCCCCACTGAGAATCCATCACTACGGACAGGTGGGTTTTGCAGATGGTTCGAAAGGGCTACTCCCTCTCATTCGAATCTGCTCCACCAGCCATACCCCCATCCTTAAGTCACCTTTCAGATGATCATTTGGCACTTCTCCGCCAGGAAGTCGCAGCTCTCTTGGCCAAGGAAGCTATAGAAAAGGTCCCTGTGCCCGAAGTATGTCATGGTTGTTATTCCCGCTACTTTCTGGTGCCAAAAAAAAGGACAAGGGCTTACGTCCTATCCTAGACCTTCGGGACCTAAGCTACTTCCTCAAGAAGGAGAAATTCAAAATGCTCACCCTGGCTCAGGTTCTGTCTGCCTTGGACCCAGAAGACTTGATGGTAGCGGTGGACTTGCAGGACGCTTATTTCCACATCCCTATCCTGCCTGCCCACAGACGTTACCTACGATTCGTGGTAGGTCACGAGCACTTTCAGTTTACTGTGCTCCCCTTCGGCCTTACCAGCACCCCTCGGGTGTTCACAAAAGTGATGCCGGTGTTTGCAGCTCATCTGCGCAGGTTAGAGGTGTCAGTCTTTCCCTACCTCGACGACTGGCTGTTGAAGGCGGACTTGCCCCAGAAAGTCATCTCTTACCTTCAGACTACGAAGAACCTCCTGCACACGTTTGGGTTCACTATAAACGTGCCGAAGTCACACCTGACTCCCTCTCAGATGCTCCCTTTCATCTGAGCTGTTCTGGACACAGTGCAGTTTCCGGCTTATCCTCCCGAAAAGCGAGTCCAGGACATTCAGGCTATGATGCCGATCTTTCGGCCTCTGTCTTGGGTTTCGGTGACACTGACTCTGAGGCTGCTGGGCCTCGTGGCCTCCTGCATCCTGCTAGTAACACATGCCAGATGGCATATGTGGGCTCTGCAGTGGGACCTGAAGTTCTAGTGGGCGCAGCTTCAGTGGAATCTCTCTGACATGGTCCTGATCTCGGAGGGGACTACGATAGACCCGCAGTGGTGGCTTTTGAATCCGCATTGGGTCCACGGCAGATCCCACTCCCTTCCCCAACCAGATCTCTCTATAGTGACAGATGCGTCACTTCTGGGTTGGGGCGGCCACATGGTAGAGGCGGAGATCAGAGGCCTCTGGTCTCCGGCGGAGTCTGGGCTCCATATCAATCTACTGGAGCTCCAGGCGATCAGGCTTGCGTTGAAAGCATTTCTTCCCTCTCTCAAAAGGAAAGTAGTGCAGGTGTTCACGGACAATACTACCGCTGTGTGGTACTGCAACAAATATGTCGGAATAGGGTCCTGGACCCTCTGTCAGGAGGCACTCCGCCTCTGGACATGGCTGGAACATCAGACTATTACCCTGATGGTTCTACATCTGGCAGGATCCCTCAACGCCAGAGCGGACAAACTCAGCCGTTGATGCAGAGCGGATCACGAATGGCGTCTCCATCCGGAGGCGGCGCAAGGTCTCTTTCAGCAGTGGGGAGAGCCTTGGTTGGATCTGTTTGCCTCCGCTGAGAACGCGCAGTGTCAACTGTTTTGCGTGTTGGAGTTTCCAAGGCGGCACTCGCTCAGACGCTTTAGTGTCAAGTGGAATTCAGGCCTCCTTTGTGCCTTTTCACCTATACCACTTCTGCCCAGAGTTCTCAAGAACATCAGGAATGACCCGGCCCAAGTCATCTTAGTGGCTCTGGACTGGGCGTGGATAATCTGGTATCCAGAGCTATTGAGCATGTCCATCGATCCGCCACTCAGACTGCCTCCGCGGCCGGATCTTCTGTCGCAGCAACACAGGACGGTTCTTCACCCGAACCTGTCCAACCTCCGCCTTCATGCTTGGAGATTGAGCTGCGACAGTTGACGTCTTTTCATCTTCCACCCGACGTGTGCAATGTTATCTTGGCAGCCAGGCGCCCCTCAACCAAAACTGCATACGCCTGTCGTTGGAACAAATTTGCGGCATGGTGTAACAACAAATCTGTTGATCCCCTCTCTGCTCCTCTATCAGAGGTTCTTCTGTTCTTTCTTTCTTTGGCCCAGCAGGGCTCTGCTTTGGGCGCCCTTAAAGGGTATTTATCTGCCATTTCGGCCTTCCTTAGGTTACCTGATCAGCCCTCACTTTTTAAATCTTCTATTGTGAGTAGATTCCTAAAAGGACTCACCCATTTATTTCCTCCCACTCCATTTATCATGCCTCAGTGGGACCTCAATCTTGTCCGTGCTTATTTGATGTGTACTCCCTTTGAGCCGATGCATAATTGTCCATTGCGGCTCCTCAACTTCAAAACTGTCTTTCTTCTTGCTGTCACCTCTTCTCGCAGGGTGAGTGAGCTTCAAGCCCTTTCGTCTAAACCTCCATACTTGTCTGTGCACCCTGATAAAGTGGTGTTGCGCACTAAGGCTTCCTTCCTTCCTAATGTGGTTACGCCTTTTCATTTAGGCCAGTCCATCACCCTGGCTACTTTCTATGCACCTCCACATCCTTCCCATGAGGAGGAGAGACTCCACCATCTGGAACCAAAAAGAGCATTGGCGTGCTATCTTAATCGTACTAAAGATTTCCGGGTGGACGATCAACTCTTTGGGTATGTGGGTGCGAAAATAGGGAAGGCGGTGCAAAAGCGTACCGTCTCTCGATGGGTGGTTCTTTGCATCAAAATGTGCTACGATTTGGCCAAGAAGCAACCCCATGAGGGCTTCCGTGCTCATTCCACCAGAGCATCTGCTGCTTCCACTGCTTTAGCATGCAGAGTTCCTGTCCTGGATATCTGCCACGCAGCGACATGGGCATCCCGGTACATGTTTGCTAAACATTACTTCCTGGACAGTCAGGTCCGTCGGGATGGCTACTTTGGTCGTTCGGTCTTGCAGGACTTCCTAGTATGATCTTGGTTCGCAGCCCAGCACTTGCTTGGGTATCTATTCTAAGGTAAGGAATCTGCAACTAGAAGTCTCCATCAGATGTACAAATTACTTACCTTCGGTAACAAAATATATGGTAGAGACATATTCTAGTTGCAGATTCCTTACTGCCCACCCATCTTCCACGCTTGCGAACTGATTTCTAAGGACAGGGATTCCCCATTCAGGTCCTTAGCTCTGGCGCACCAGTCTCAGTGTTCTTAGCGGGTCTGCACTTTGGCGTGGAAAGTCGTTAAAAGAAACTGACAATCACGGCGATTACGACGCCAACGACACCTGTTGAGTTGACCGACGCCTACTACAGACGTTCTAAGAAAAATCTCTGGATCCAGTCTGACGCCTGGCGGAAATTCTAAGACGACTCAACAAGCATACCAACAACCTGCTGTGTGGTCACCCCGTGGCTAGCCATGATCCTTTCTAAGAAAAGTAACTTAACAAATGCACCAACAACATCCAGCACTGTCTAAAATAAGTGATAAACAAAGTGTGGCTTTATCACAAAGAGTTATGTACTCAAAAACGATACCACTCACTTGCCTGAAAAAGCTAGACTCACCTACAACTACTCTGCACAGACACAGCAATCGCCAATTGTTAGAAATGGGGTCTTTGGTTGACAGTCAGGTTACCTCCTGTTCAAGCAAGGACCCTCACTCTAGTCAGGGTAGAAGAGAATCACCCTCAGCTAACCCCTGCTTACCCACTTGGTAGCTAGGCAGAGCAGTAGGCTTAACTTCAGAGTGCTAGGTGTAAAGTTTTTGTAACAACACACACAGTAACTTAATAAAAACACTAAAAAATGACACAACACCAGTTTAGAAAAATAGGAACTACTTATGTAAACAAAACAAGACCAAAAGGACAAAAATCCACAATACACAAGTCAAGTTATTAATAAAAATGCCAAAAGAGTCTTTAATTAGTTTTAAGCACGCACTAACACTGTTAGCGTGAAAAAGTACCTAGGGTGCCTCAAAAATAACCCCGCATGGGCAAGTGCGCATCAAAACGGGCTTGCGATGCGTTGATTCCACTTATGAGCGAGACCTTGCGACGTTTCTCCTTTCGCCGGGTTGGGGCACGTCGTTTCTTCTTTCTGCAGGAGAGCGATGCATCGATCCGGTCAGCACTCTCTGGTCCCGGCAGGCCTTGTGTTGTTTTTACACGCCAGCGGTACGTGAGTCAGAAATCCAGCTGCACGATTATCCAAAAACCACACAGCGCGGGTTGCGATCTCCCAGCCTCTGTTTGCGATGCTGCGTGTCTTTTCTCCTGCTCCGTGCATCGATTCTTCAGTCGCATTTCCTGCGAGTGCCGATTTTCAGCTGCGGAGCTGGCGGTGTGTCGTTTCTTCAGCCGCAGATCGGAGTTGTGTCGATCTTGTCCCCGCACGGCACTCTGTGTGCGGATTTCCTTTTCTTTAGGCTGCCAGCTTCTCCTTTCAGGGTCCCAGGAACTGGATGGGCACCACATGGCAGAGTAGGAGTCTCTCCAGAGACTCCAGGTGCTGGCAGAGAGAAGTCTTTGCTGTCCCTGAGACTTCAAACAACAGGAGGCAAGCTCTACATCAAGCCCTTGGAGATCTTCACAAGATGGAAGGCACACAAAGTCCAGTCTTTGCCCTCTTACTCTGGCAGAAGCAGGAACTACAGGATAGCTCCACAAAGCACAGTCACAGGCAGGGAGCTCTTCTTCCCCAGCTCTTCAGCTCTTCTTCAGGCAGAGGTTCCTCTTGTTTCCAGAAGGGTTTCTAAAGTCTGTGGTTTGGGTGCCCTTCTTATACCAAATTTCTCCTTTGAAGTAGGACTACTTCAAAGTGAAATCTTTTTCTAATGTGAAATCCTGCATTGCCCAGGCCAGGCACCAGACACCTACCAGGGGGTTGGAGACTGCATTGTGTGAGGACAGGCACAGCCCTTTCAGGTGTAAGTGGCCACTCCTCACCTCCCTCCTAGCACAGATGGCTTATCAGGAAATGCAGACTACACCCCAGCTCCCTTTGTGTCACTGTCTAGTGTGAGGTGCAACCAGCCCAACCAGCCCAACTGTCAAACTGACCCAGACAGGAAACCCACAATCAGGCAGAGCCACAGAAATGGTATAAGCAAGAAAATGCTCACTTTCTAAAAGTGGCATTTTCAAACACACAATCTTAAAATCAACTTTACTAAAAGATGTATTTTTAAATTGTGAGCCCAGAAACTCCAAACTCCACATGTTAACCTATGAGAGGGACAGGCCTTGCAACAGTGAAAACCGAATTTAGCAATATTTCACTGTCAGGACATATAAAACACATTACTATATGTCCTACCTTACCCATACACTGCACCCTACCCTTGGGGCTACCTAGGGCCTACCTTAGGGGTATCTGACATGTAAGAAAAGGGAAGATTTAGGCCTGGCAAGTGGGTACACTTGCCAAGTCGAATTTACAGTTAAAACTGCGCATACACACTCTGCAATTGCAGGTTGAGACACGATTACAGAGCTACATATGTGGGTGGCACAACCAGTGCTGCAGGCCCACTAGTAGCATTTGATTTACAGGCCCTGGTACCTCTAGTGCACTTGACTATGGACTTACTAGATATGCCAATCGTGGATAAACCAATCAACAATACAATTTACACAGAGAGCAAATGCACTTTAGCACTGGTTAGCAGTGGTAAAGTGCTCAGAGGTCAAAAACCAACAGCAACAGGTCAGAAAAAATAGGAGGCAGAAGGCAAAAAGATTGGGGATGACCCTGCATAAGCAAAAAAGTCCAACACCAATGATATCCCAAAAGAAAAGAAAATTGACATAAGACAGCACAAATATAATTGTGCACAAGTTGAAGGACAATTTCACACCCAATCCTGCATTTAGTACACCACCTACAAAATTTTCATATACGCATGGCAACAATACTAATTTCAGGGAAATTGTTTTTTCTTACCTAAAACATGCAACTACGCAAACTGCAGGTTAACCACTGCCAAAACCGCAAGGCGTCACAGCAAAGTAAGCAAAAGCTTTGAACTAGAACAAAAAGGAGAAATAAACTGTTATCACAAATGCAAATACTTATCCAGTTGACAAACACCCCTTCCCCAAACAAATTATGAAATTTTCCATGGTGTCTTTGTGGCTTCTGCCCTTCTTGGGGACAGATAGGCCTACAAAATAGGCTGTTCTGTTCCCAAGGGGGGCAGAAATGGCCAACAGTGCTGTGCCCGCCACAAAAAAGAAATCAAACGTAAACTATACCTGGCATCACTGTGGCTTCTGCCCCCCCGTGGGGGATGATCGGACTAAAAATAATAGGCCGATCGTCTCCCAAGGGGGACAGAAATGGTGTACTATTTTATGCCCCCCCCCCCAAGGGGAGTGACACCCCCCCCCCCAAAAAAATGAAATTGACAAAAGTAAACTCCCTGGTGTCTAGTGGGCATTCCTACTGCCCGATCGTGGTGTGATCAGGTAGCAGGAATGCTGATCAAGACATCGAGGCAAAAGAAAGCCCTTTCCTTTCTCCTGATGCCCCTTTTAGAGAAAATTCCCCCCCCCCCCCCCTCTTCCCCACCTGGCCTCAGGAGAAACTCACATGTTTCTCCCTCGTCACACTGGAAGCAATGGCTTCAAGTGCGATGGCGGCCTGTAATGATGTCAGTGCGCAATCGCACGCTGACATCATTAAATGGGGACAAGGGTAGAAAGGGAAACGATTCCCCTTCTATGCCTCCTCAAAGATGTGGGGGTGGCTGGCCCACAGGGGGAGCACTCCCCCTGTGGGCCGGGACGTAACAGTTACGTCCTTGGCACCCAAGGGGTTAAGGTGGTAGTTACTGTGATACAAAACCCAACAGACGTGCATTATAATGACAGAACAAGCATTGGCAACGCCAATAGGTATCACCTTTATTATTTCTTGTGCATTCTAGCTACTAACAGGATTATAAATATTAGAAAAAGGTTATAATAATGTGTGTTTTAAATTTGATAAACCATTAATAATTGTTCATGTTGTGATGCATGTTGAATTAATATCCCAAGGTTCCAAGCTGTATTTTCTACCTTATTTAATATGGCATTATATTAGAATATGGTAATGTGTTGTTAGTAAAATGCCCTGTTGCACCATTCAAATGGTGCCTCTTATAACTGTAAAGTAACTGCAATTGTGACTGACTGTTTAGTAGTAAAATATAGCAATAATGTTTAAAGGAGCTATTGCAACTTTTAACCAAGGTGCCTATGCACCTTCTGCACCATTCAAATCATGACCTTAATGTCTGCAAGATAACTGCACTTGTAACTGCCTGTTTAGAAGTAACATTTTGTAATAACTTGTGTTTAGTGGGTGTTCCTAGAGCTTTTGCCCTGGTGTCACTGCACCTGCTGCACCATTCAAATAATGACCCTAAAGCCTGCAAGGTAACTGCAGTTGTGAATGCCTGTTTAGTAGTGAAATGTAGCAATAATCTGTGTTTAGAGGGGTTGTGATACTTTATGGCACCGGTGCCACTGCACCTGCTGCACCATTAAAACCGTGAACCTAGTGCCTGCAAGATAACTGCACTTGTGAATGCCTGCTAGTGAGTCACTCAGAGAATAACAATTCAAAATAAAATGTTACCCAGTTATAAAAATGACTTTTATTTAAAAATGAGTGAGTGGTAATTTAAAAAACGAACATACAAATAATTTTTATATTTACAACTGTTATTCATCAGAAATATAATTATTAGGTAATGAAAAACAGACCATAATGAGCCAATTCCCTGCTTGTTTTAAATCTGCACTCGATACTCCATTGCAAGATGGCCAGCATGTTTACACACATTCCAAAACTAATTGGCTTGCGTTCAGTTAATCTTTTTGCATACAAACACTAACAAATAACCAATCACAAAAAACAGAAGGTTTACTTCGGCCATATTCCACACGACGACAAAAGAGCAGGAAGTGACCTGCTAGCCAATAAAAAGCAAGTAAATTAAAGCTATGCTGGAGCGAGGTTTGAATGAAAACGGAAAGTTCAGGGAAGTAAGGGGAGAAGCAGGGGGCAGGTTCTAAGTCCCTTCAAAGAATTTTGTTTTAGTAACATAAGACTTCACTGTGCAAGTGAAACCTAAAACTAGAGGTTCATTAAACAATAAAAAAGAAAGCAATATAAATATGGAAAAACTTTACCTGAGAGGAATGATGAAAATAAGAAGCCAACTACTTCCAATATGAAGATCTGAAAAAAGTTCTCTCCTATCTCAAACAAGAATTTTAGGGAAAAGCCAATAAAGCGGACAAGCTACTAGTGGTGCAAGTGAGATGTGCAAAGCATCCGACTTTGTAATATGTTTGTAAATGTGATTTTCAAGAGTGTTGGCTGTGGTAAAGTAACATCTCTTTGGGATAGCACAACTTTACTGCAGCATCCGTAGTTAATAATTATAATACTAATTCCTTGGTTAGGTTGGAGTTTTATTTTTTTTTACAGTTTTGGCTTGCTCAGCTGTTTTGCATCTTGTTCTTTGAGTTATTTTTTCCCAAACTCTTGACTAACTTGTCTTCAAAGTTGTCACACCACTCTTTATGAGAAACAACCGCAAATCTTTTAGGCTGACTGAATCCAGAATCACTTCCATAGTCTTTCCACTTTTTGCATTACTTCCCTTTTCATCTTTTGTGCAGTAGGCAGAGAGTATGATTTTAATTTGCTCAGCATTAGTCATGGATTTTATAATTCAGGAAATGCTCTTTTGACTTTTACTTATTTAATTTCGGGCTGGTGACTGTAAGACATAGTGAAAATCACTGCACTGATGTCATGTATTTCAGCTCATCACGTTATCCAGTAGAAGATAAATTAACTGCTTGTGACACTGGTAGATATTCATTGTTTTCACTCTGTATTCTTCTTAACTAAAGACTGTGTGTGTGTGTGCGTCTGTGTGTCCCTGTGTGTGTACACCGTTGTATAGTTTTAACTTTCCTTCATTGACTTAATTTCCTCTTACATAACTTGACCTTTGTCCTGTTATAAAAATCAAATGATTGTTTTACATTTTTTGTTAGAGATGTAATATTATAGTGTGCTGTACGTAAAACAAAAAGTCATGCTGATGTTTGCAACCTAAAATAAAAAGTGTGCTGCCTTTCTGTTTTGCAGCTGACTGAGCTGAACACTTTCTTCTTAAAGCATATATTTGTCTTCCAAGCAAGTCATCCTTTAAGCTGGTGTCGGATTCTCTTCATTGGAGTGATTACTGCACCGACTGTACGGTAAGTACCTTACTGATGCTCTTGTTGCAATGTGCTGACCTCATTGGTGTCACAGCATGTCAACGCTCAGTAGTAGGTGAATATATTAGTAACACAGTAGTGGCTCAGACTGTAATTATCAGATGTTTAAAATTTATACAATACCAATATTTACTACCTCTGAGGTCGACAGAGGTTTTGCCATTGTATTTGTCTACATTTAATGTTCTAACAGTCTTGAATTACTGCTTAATGAAACAGCTTAAGAGTTAGTGTCAAACACATAGTTACAGTTTACTATGCAACCAAAGTAAATAATTTATGTTGGGATCTTAAGGCTAACAAAAAGTTCCAAGATCAGTGGTTTAAGGATTTGGTGCACCATTCTCCATAATATGCTTTTCACTTTTGTGCTATTGATCATAAGTCTGGCACTTCTTTATGATATGAATATGGTAAGTCTGTTGCTTCTTGCTTGGATTTCTAAGCTTTTTGAGACCGGTTTGATTCCCATCACTGTCTTTGAGGACACCCCTTTCTTATTAGAAAAATATCTTAATTCCCCATATCATAGGTTACATGGTTGTCCACGCTGTGAATTGTGATACCTGTTAAATTTGGTAGAATTTACCTATATTTTTCCAAGGGTCCTACATATATATGCTATGTACGAAAGTTAGTGGAGCCCACTACTTCAGCAGTTAGCCAGATAAGTGGTATACAGCACGTTATAAATCACCATCCGTAAGAATTCCATCTGCCTTTGTGTGAACTCCCACACCTATTACGCCAAGGAGGCCTTGACAACTGTATACAAGCCACAACCCTCATTTGCTTTCTAAATGGGCAGTGCCACTTTACCAGATACAGATAACACTGATACATTCATTGTAGCTTGGCATCAGTCGGCCTTGCTTATTGTTGCTGTGTATATATATATATATATATTTTTTATGTTTATTTTTTGCTTTACTGACGTATTTATCTAACAATACTTGTTCAGTTAACGTTTTTGCCTTTTTTTAAATTTGTAAACATCTTTTGTCACAAACAATAATAACTCTGTTGCATATCGAGGGTTACCACCTCTTCCCATGTGGATACCTAAATAGCTTTTCTGATGGATACATCTACCTGCGGATTCCTCACCTTTTTTAATACTCCCATGCACCAACATCCCACAGACTTTTTTCTCTTCAGATCTCCCACGTTGACATGAGCTTCGGAATCTTCACGATACCGTATACGACCTCGTGTGACGTCACTAGAGCCATAAGAAACCCTCATCGGCGTGCAGACATCAGTTCCCTTTCCGCCCCTTCAATGCGTAACGTTTTCTTGATCTCACCATTAGGGATTGGTTGAAGTCTTTCAACACCTTTTTGTAATTTTAATTCAGTTTTTCAGTACATTGTCGCCGCCGTGGAAATCAGGGTTCAAACCCTGTAAGGACTGTGAGGGTCAAATGTCAACTATTGACCCTCATGACATTTGTCTTTGGTTTCTAGGGGCATGTCATGATGTTGACTCCTGTTCTTTGTGTCAAAAAAAGAATCCTAAGGCATTGAAAGAAAAAGAAGCGAAAATGTTTAAAGCAGGAGAAAAGAGGTCGGTGGAAGTCTCTATCTTGATGCAAGTTTCCATCTCCTCATTCATCGAAGTTGGCAAAAAAGAAGCACAAGAAGGAGTGGCGTCATACTCACAGTCCCCGACAACATTCTTCAAAGGTGAGGTCTCAGAGATCGGGGTCTCTTCAGCCGTCTTCAGATGATGGGCTTCAGGATGCCACTCCTGTCCCGTCTCCAGTGCCATTCCTGACTCCTGACGTCACCTTTGGATCTGGCGCCACAACTGACTTTTCCTGGAATGCAGGAAGCGACACCGGTCTTGAATCCAGAGCCTCAGCAGGTGCAGGCCAATGCAGCCTTTCCTGTGCCGGGGTGCATGTTAGCAAAAAGGTGTTTTCATCAGGCAGCATGGCGCTAAAATCCACTAATGCTACTTGCTTGTTGGGAAGGTATATACATGCCGTAATGAATTTGCCTAAAACAGTCAAAATGCCGTCCTTGGTTTGCCCTTTGATGGATCAAGACTGTTTGGCGCCAAAGCGGATTCTGACTTCGAAAGGTTTAAATACAGCAAGGTGACATCTAGATCTTTGGGTCTTCAATACCAGCCTAAGAACTACAGACAATTTAGGAGGTTTTGTGGTTTTGTCAAGAGCTTTTCCTTTTGAGAAAGACAGCAGTACCAGCAGCATTAACAGCAGCCAGCTAACCCTCTCTATAGAGCTTACAGTGGGCATGGCAAATGTAAACAGCGTGGAGCTGCCCTTCCTCCATCTTCTTCCTCCTCTTCCTCCTCCTCTTCTGCCAACATCACAGGAAAGCAGCCCTAGTTTACCCGTCTTAGAGCATGCTTTACCAGTGGGAGGACGGGTGTGCCGGTTTCTACATCAGTGGAGATCAACAGCATTGAACCATCGGGTGTTGTATATTGTGGAAAAGGGGTATGTCCTACCCTTCTGGGAGTTTCCTTCACCCTCTCCTCTCCCAAGAGGTTTCTTTTCCAAAGACCATCTTCCCTTACTCCAACAGAAGCTCCAATCCTTACTTCAAAAGACTGCTGTGGAGTTGGTTCCAGAGCAGGAACGGATTCAGGGTTGCTAGACCCGCTATTTCCGGATTCCAAAAAAGGATCAGGATTTTGATCTGGTTTCTCAAACAGGAAAAGTTCAAAATGCTAACTCTAGCACAGGTGCTTCTTACTCTCGAAAAAGAAGACTGGATGGTTTTGATAGATTTGCAGTATGCGTATTTTCATATTCTCCTTCTTCAGCTGCACAGGAAGTTTCTCTGATTCACGGTGGGGTCTCAACATTACCAGTTTTCAGTTCTTCCATTTGATCCCTACTTCAGCACCTTGAGTCTTCACAAAGGAGTGATGGCAGTTGTCGCAGCTCACCCAGAAGGGGACAGTATCTGTATTCTCTCACCTGAATGTTTGGTTGATCAAAGCCAAGTCTTCCGAGTTGAAGTTGCCTCACTTGCAATTGACAACTCTGTTGTGGTTCAATCTGGGCCTTTCTATCAACAAGCCCAAATCACACCTGGACCCCACTTAGCATACCCAGTCATAAGGGCATACTAGACACTTTGGTGAGTCGAACCTTCCCTCCTCCTTAGAGGATTCTGGACATTCAGGTTACAATTCTGATGTTTCCGAATGGAGAAATGGTTCCGGTCCTGAAGGTCTTGCGTCTGTTACATCTGTTAGCCTCCTGTATTTCTTTGGTCAGCCAGGCACACTGGCACATGAGGGCTCTCCAGTGGTGCCTCTGCAGGCAGTGGTTTCAGCACAGTGGGGATCTTCAGGGGACTCATGTTCTCCAGAGACACTGTAGTGGATCTGCAATGGTGGAGTGTGTCCAGCAATCTCTCTCATGAGAAGCTGTTTCACCGTGCTGCTCTGGTGGCCACAGTGATAACGGATGTCTCCACCTCACGGGGGACAGTGGGGAGCTCATCCGGGGGATCTGAAGGTCCAAAGGTGGTTGTCAGTCTCCAGAGGAACAGTTGTTATCCATCAATCTGTTGGAATTATGACTGATACGTCTGTCTCTCAATGCCTCTCTCCCTTCCCTTCGTGGTCAGTCGGTAAAAGTCTTGACAGACAATACTACAGCGACGTGGTATGTCAACAAGCAAGGGGGGAGTAGGGTTGTATCTTCTCTGAAAAGAAGCTCTGTGACTCTGGAAGGAGTTCTCAATGTGCATGTGGACAGTCTCTGCTTGCATTTTTCAGCTGATCAGGAGTGACGTCTCCATCCAGAAGTAGTTCTTCACATTTTTTGGTTATAGGGGACCCACTCATAGAGACTTTTTTGCCACTCAAGAGAACACTCACTTCCTATTTTTCTGCAGCCTTCAATATCCAATGCAGGGGGCATTGAGGTGCATGTTTCAGTTGCATTGCAGCTTCCAGCTACTTTATGCGTTTCCCCCATACCCTAGATTTCTCAGGTTCTGAGGAAGAATAGCTGAGATGGGGCCCAAGTTGTATTAATAGCCTTGAATTGGCCCTGAAGAGTGTGGTACACTAACCTTCTTCACCTCTCCCTGTGCCCACCGCTCTGTCTCTGTCACAGGGCAGACTTTGTCTCGCAGTCGCAGGGGCTGCTTCTACATGCCCATGTACAAAGGCTTCATCTTCATGCTTGGAGATTGAACTGGGAAATCTGAGTTCCTTTTCACTCCATCCTAATGTGCTGAATGTAATTTTGTCTTCCACAAGGATTCCACTTATTCACTTTATGCTGGTAGATGGTCAAAATTTGTTCATTGGTGTATGGTAAGTTTTTTGATCTTTTAAATGCTCATTTATGTTTCACGTTTTGTACTTTCTTTGGCGCAACAAGGCTGTGTAGTTGCCACAGTTAAGGGCTATTTGTCTGCCCTTTCATCTTTTTTGCGTTTACCAGATCAGCCATCTTTGTTTAAGTCTACTATAGTGCTAAGATTTATTAAGTGGCTTACAAATAAGTTTCTTCCTACACCGTTTATTATGCCTCAGCTGGATCTTAATTTAGTTCTAACTTATTTAATGTGTTCTCCATTCGAACCTTCACGTTGTTGTCCTTTGCATCTTCTAACTTTTTAGACCATTTTTCTTATTGCCAATATGTCGGCGAGGTGAGTTAGTGAGCCACAGGCCCTAAAGTGTTAAGCCTCCCTTCACAACTTTCTTCCCTGATAACTTGGTTCTGAGAACAAGGGCTGCTTTCCTGCCAAAGGTGGTGACTTCAGTCCATCACCCCTCCTACTTTCTATCCTCTTCCACATCCATCAAAAGAGGAGGAAAGACTTCATAGTTTAGACCCAAAAAGGACTGTCAGCTTTTATGTGGACAGGACACGTGATTTCAGGCTGGATGATCAGCTTTTTATGGAGTAAACTGGTAAGATGATAGGAAAGGTAATCCACAAACGGACTTTGTCAAGATGGATCATCCTTTGCATTAAGATGTATGCCATGGCTCACAAAGAACCTCCCGAAGGTATTCGTGCTCATTCCACTAGAGCTGAATCTTTTACTTCTGCTTTAAATAGAGGTGTCCTTGTAGTTGATATCTGTAAAGCGGCAACTTGGGCCTCCCTCCACACTTTTGAAAAGCACTATTTTCGAGGACTAACAACACATACTCCTATATACACTATATGTTTACACGGGCACTGACACTCCACAGATGTTTAGGCACACAATTTAAAGAACAGGTATCTCGGATCACTCCCCCTTGAGATCAGAGCACAGGCTTACAATGCGAGACGGATGGGTTGCCTGGAGGATGGCGGGTTGGCACCTATCCTTGCCGGAGAAAGTAGAGAGATTGGCCAAGGTCACAGATAATTACTTTGAAGAAAACAGGGAAATGGCCACAGATGAGACTGTGGTATGGGAGGCATATTTAGTAACTTTAAATGGGAAGATAATAGCTGATAAAGTGGCGGGTAAAAGGAGGAGCGACAAAGAATACAATGATTTGGAAAGGGAGATAAGACAATTAGAAGATAAATAGGCCCATTCAGAAACAGATAACATAACTCGACAGAACAGAGAATAGCAGAACATAAAGCAATAGTCACAAATTAGGTTATATTATATCACGCACAACAACGTTGAATATATGAAAGGGGGAGACAAAGCGGGAAAGCATGGCTGGCAACTAGGGAGGCAGCAAGATCACATTTAACAGCGATGATGAACTCTCGAGGCAACAAGGTATAAACTAGCAAGCTTATAGCAGAGACTGTGGCAGGTTACTTGCAGGAGTTTTTATAGGGGAACTCATAGCTATATAGATATGGAGCTGCAGAACTTTGTGAAAGATTGTCCCTGAAGAACATTGAACAGGATGAAAACATTACAACTAGAGGCAGACTTAACACATAAGAAGAGGTGAGGACAACGTTTGCACAATTGCAGTCTGGGAAAACCCCGGGTCCCAGTGGATTACCGGTAGAAGTTCTTTTGCCATATGGCTCCCAAGGTAGTATCTCCCCTGCACAAGATGTATATTAAGGCTTATGAAAAAGAAGAACTGCCTGGGGATCTATGGACAGCGGTGGTAGTTCCCATCCTGAAGCCAGGGACATTGGCAGTCAGATGAGACACCTATAGACCTATATCATTGCTAAATATGGGTACTAAAATATTGCAAAAAGACACTGACGAATAGACTAAGGGGAGTAATACGAGACCTGATGCACCCAGCTCAAAGAGGCTTTATGCCACATTGATCTAGTCGCTCTAATCGTAGAGGATTTTATAGCAGTATGGCAGCAGGGTTGCTGGTGCCATTGGCAGTGGGCTCACACGACACTCATAAAGCATTTAATTCAGTGGAGTGGCCTATATGTTCGCAGTACTAGCAAAAACGGGCCTAACATCCATTTATTATACACCGCAAGTGAGAGTGAAGATGAATGGCGTTCTCTCAAATGCATTCCCGATAGAGAGGAAAATGTGCCACGGATGTCCCATGTCGCCATTATTGTTTGCGTTAACAATAAAGAAACGTTAGGGAAATAGGTGAGACGTGATGCACAAATTGGAGGTTGGAGGTGGAATTCATCAAAGGTGAGGAATCCACAGGTAGATACTGTATCCTCCAGGAAAAGAGTTACTGATGGTAAGCAACTTGTTCTTATGGAGGATAAACCTAGTTTGCTAAGTAATTTCAGATTATTTTATCTCATTCTATACTATTATAAATCAAACTTGTTCCAGTCAACGCCACTTTGGCATTGGACGCTCACCAATATTATTTGTCCTTTTTGATGTTAGCGCTAGGTGGCGTAGTACATCTTTCCTGTTTTATTCAAGTTCCACTTTCATCTAAGTCCTTTATCTATTTGAATGGATTTGTTCTTTTGAATTGTCGAACTTTATTTACAACTCCTCATGATATGATGACAGTCCGTTTGAAATATGTATTTGTCCTAAAGATGAGTCATTGTCCATAATCGTCCACCTTGTTAATCCTTTGTAACCATATCAGCCTCCTGGCCACAAACTGCTCTGACTCATGACATAGATCCCATTGCTCTGAAGCAAATGACTCTGCCACTCTTGAGGAAGTACTTTGCTGAGGTCACTTTTTACTAATTGTGCATATTGTACATTATTCATAGATTCCCTTGGGGCACTTTAGAATTTGCACAAATAGGCTTGGTGACAGTTCTTGAAGTCGTTACTAGTTCCTACAGGGAGAAGAAAACATTTCATGTCCTTTGTGTTAGTGTCCCTTTTAAACAGTGCTTGACTACTCGAGTTAAGGAAGCTGTTTCCTAAAACTCCTTTGGAAACCTCTACTGCTTTGTCTCCTGCTTACCACCTCGGAGGCCGAAGTGCCCATGTGCCTGACAATATGCAGAAGTGAGAGGCTTTTGCATGACGATCTCTCACTGATATGCAGGACTTCAAATTCTTAGAAATGTGAACTATAGATTTCCAACATAGGAAGGCCAATTCTTTTGAAATGTAAAACATTCTGAGATCCACTGGTTGACTGGGAAAAAGAGCCTAAATCCACCAGATTCAACACAGTTTCCTTGGTCTTCAACTTTTCTATAGCTCTTCCACATCAGTTGGGGGAACTACCTCCACTTGGGCAGATGCAGAAAGGGCCAAGTCCAACACAGCCCTCCCTCCAGCCAAAAGCCTGGGTGGACTAACCTATACGTTGATCGGCTTTCTTGCTTAGGTGAAAGAACTTAGACGAAGGTCCTCTACTGCAGAGGCATTGCTCAGTTCTTTGCCCTTCTGATCTCAGTTGGATCCCTGTGCCTACACTCTCCTGAGCCACTGGACTGACCGATGGGGAACCCTTTTCCTCACCTGTGAATCCCATCCGTGCAGTACCCAACCTTATCTTGCTCACAGATGTGTACCAATAGGCAAGACAGTACCACCAAGGCCAGCAAATTGATGTGGCCCATTTCACCCCTTGGATCAGACTTCTGTCATCAACCCAAGAACAATTCTGCCCATAAGAACAGCAACCAACAGAGGTCACTGACAGCTGTCAGTGTCAAGAGCCAGGCTTCATGCTACCCAGGGTTTTCTGACCTCACAGTGGGAGGCAACAGCCCAAGTGTTAGGCACCCTCCTTTCACTCTCCTTCCCACCAGTCCAGAGATGGTATCCTGAGACTGGCCACACAGCTCAGGGTTTGTACCCCGAGGCTGAACAGGTGCCTGGTAAGCCAGGACTTCCAGGGGGGAACCATCACACTCCTCAAGGGTGACACACTGTGTCATGCAGCAGTCTTCCTGCTGGAAGTCTCCAGTCTTTGTCTCTTGGACAGCGCAGGGAGCATCTCCAGGTCAAAAGTGGCCTCACAAAGTTCAGTTTTGGGTGTTCTGTCCTCAGCTGGCAACTGCTGATTCACTGGTCCTCCCAGTGCGGATTGCTTCCACTTCGTATCCCTCCACATGGGGCTCTGTACTTTCCCTTTGGGGGTGGTACCCTAAGGAAACTCAACTGTCAGGGCACCGTGGGCGGCCTTCCCTCACCGTGATAACGTTGGCAACTAATTCCCCAGAATTTTGTCTGTGGGCATCTGGGGACTAACTATGACCCTCCTTTGGTTCACCTCCCCATCCCTTTCCAGGAATACCAGCGCCATTGGGTGGGAAAAGTCCTGCCCCTGGAACGGAGTTACCCTACAAACCTGGCTGGTGTACTGCTCTGGGGAAACCAGCCTTTCTACTACCATGATATGAGTAGCCCTGGTGTCCCTCAAAGCAGAGACAATGATCTGATTCACCTTCACCTGGTGGAAATGACTACTCCCATCCTCAGGGATGTCCAGTTCACCCTCTGAATCTATCTTCCAGCGAAGGGAGATCATGGCATAGTCTGCGACCTGCCCCTGGTGACTACTTACTGCTAAGGCCACATTGGCCAACCCTGTAGAGGTCCC
Source organism: Pleurodeles waltl (assembly GCF_031143425.1). NCBI lineage: Eukaryota > Metazoa > Chordata > Amphibia > Caudata > Salamandridae > Pleurodeles > Pleurodeles waltl. The sequence goes on from NC_090439.1 coordinate 861,753,994, forward strand.
ACCAATACACCCAAAAAGCCAATAGCAGTAGTTAACTATGGTGCAGAATAACCTCGTCTCTACCTACACATTTTCTTTTGGTTCTTAAAAAGAAAAAAAGGAAATGGGTTTAGCATTCTAACTTTCTGCATATGTGCCTAAATGGTTTAATCAAATACTGGCCAAAAGCACATAGAAACTGCTGTTAAAAGTTAAGACATATGACCAGACTACACTTCCCTATTGAGGCAGCCCAGAATGTGCTGAATTTAGAAGTGCCACTCTGTTGCCATTTACAAAACGGGTTCAACTTATTTTGGTCAGGGAATGGAATAATCTCATGAGAACTACGATCTACTACCCATCTGTTCCTATTTCGCAATACTCAAAAAAACGATATTTTAACCTTTCTTATTACCTCTTGTGAACTCTGTCCCCTCTACAGTGTTCCTGCATGTGTAGCGCCATGACACTTTATTGAACCTGTGCTTACAAATAATAAATGCAAAATGCCTCAGTGAAAATCTTTAGCTTTAAATATCTACCAGGGACTGGAACAGTTGTGGCACTCTGAAACCTGCACTTGTGTGGTATTCAAAGTTTGAAAGTAAATACTAACCCAGGAAATGGCATAGCAACCATTTTAAACCTTGTTTTGGGGTGTGCCCTAAAAATTAAACGCATCAGTTCGAGTGATTGTGCCACCAGCTCTGTCAGTCTCGAGGATTGCCTTTAATTTTGCCGTATGGCAACAGTTTTCACAATTTCCCCATAAAAATATCGGTTCAATGTTGCATTTCCTAGTGATTCACTCTGAGAATTGCGCTAACAAAACTGTTAAGTCAGTCAGCTGGCTAGTAAAAGTCTGTGTTGAAGAATGCAGGCTCGTGATTTATGTTTGTGCTGTGCAGCAGTGTCTTCCAGTGGTTCCCAATCTGTTTGTGACGCCCTTGCTAATTTTGACGGAACACCGGGGTGCCGTGGAGCACAGCTAGGCAACCGCTGGCATAATGTAAGGGATCTGCTTAGACTAAATTAGTTGTTTCCCCACAGCTTCAATCCGTTCTCCGCCCATGCAAAATGATAGGACCTTGTACACCAGCCCATGTGTTGGCTTGAGCCCACGGTCCAATACTGGAACCATCCTTTGACCTTTTAAAAAAAAAAAAAAAAAAAGAGTCTGAACAATCATGTGTGCACCTGGTAATGGTCATTTTGTGAACTGCTACTTGTTGGTCTTTACATGTTTTGTGAAGTATGTATCTATTGTGCAGGGTTTGGACCTTTTTAACAGTGTTGTATTTTGGTTGTTCGAATTCAAGCTTTGAAATCTGTTTCAGCTAGAACTAAGCACTTGACACCAGAGCAGAGTGTGGTTTTGTGTTTGCTACAGTAGAAAACTCAAAATACAAAGCGTTCTGGTAGACGCTTTAATAAGGAACCTAAGTCTTAAAATATTGCTACAAATCTCTATGAACTTTGTCACCTCCCACTTATTCCACACATGGTACCCATGATCGAGCAGTCTAAATCCTGTATGTTTCTAATGTAAGCCACACCAGTTTGATAATCTGATCTCTTTCACCTGTACCTGAGTACATTAGTTTAATAACTGAATGAAACAGAGGTGAATTTGTTCACTACCACTGCAAGTCGGTGAATTTAGCTGCCTGCCATCCAACGCCTGAGAATACAGCCAACAAGATCTTAGTTCTTAAACTGTGAATCTGAAACTGTGAACTCTTGACCAGAAGGTAGAAATCCCTTCACAAAGAGTCTGGGTGCATATTTTAACCCTTCGAAAGCTATCTTTGTTCATGGTTAGTATATCATTAGGACCAGCTTGACTGGGTGGCTTGTCTGCGTGGCTTATTCTTCATTGAGGAGAGACCAGTACGGTCACTTCATGCTGTTAGCTCTTCTCTCTCTCTTCATGCTGTTGGCTCTTAAGTGTATCATTCCGCCTGAAAAGAAATGCTTGCATTGCAAAACGTGAGGGATTATTTTACATCTGAGAAGTGCACAATCATACATTGCATGCATAAAGCAGTGTTTTTTGCATTTCTTAACTGCAGCATGCAGTGCTTTACTCTGGAAACAAAGAAACGAGCATTGACAATGCCAACTAGGTTCATCCTTTATAGTCCAGTGCGTTGAAACACAGGCGTATACAAATGGGGTTTGGTGCATTTGCACATTAAAGCCAGACACATTGACAGACACATTTATTCTGATTTACCAACGTCACTTTTTGGGATTAATTACCTTGGTTCCTGGAAAGTGGATTTTTTTTTACTGGCTGTACATTGTGCTAAAAGAGCTGGTAAAATGCATGGCCTCTCATCTGATGATTATTTTCTTTAGGGATCTATTTGTCCTTTAGACTCACTGGGGCACTCCGCTGTTAAGTCAAATTGTTTTCTTAAACTGCTTCCAAGCTTTCCTTACCCAGTATGTTAAGTGATGTCTCAGGTTTTGTATTGACAGACAAGATAGCTTTTGTTACTATGGTTCTGGATCCAAAGGAAAATGTTTTACCAAAGGTGTATTTGTCCAGTCCAGTTGATTTCACTGTTCACCGACATTATAGAGAAAGTTGTTGCACTATTAGGTAGGATAAAACTGTATCAAAGTGTACACCTGAAGATCAACTAATACCGTTCTACACCACATTTTTTTCTTGAAATAAATTCAAGAAGTAATATTGAGGAAAAGGTTTTTGGTAGGTAGATAACATGTTTATTGGGACCATTTTCCTGAAAACATTTTAAAACCATAAAAACATTTGTGCGATAAAAAATTCACTTAAAACCCACCAGACCCACCTGTAGACCACCTGCTCTGCTGTAACCCATCGTTGAGACTTTGTTTGACTGTACCTATAAAACGAGCAATTCCTACTGCCATATCTAAATAATGTATTTCAAACAGCGGCTCTATCACCTCCACCCTTTGAACTGTTCTATATTTTAAAAACATAGGTTTTTAAAGCTTGATCCGGCTAGAAAAAAAGGCACAATCCACAAGAATGTCTAACAAAGAACATTTTACATTAAAGGGGCAAATGCAGAAACCATTGATATCCTGAATTATAGCACATCGGACGAGTAAATAGGGTTACAGCCCACTCTCGCTCTTTAAAATGTCTTTCTTCAGATAGGGATCTGGCAGCCGCATCAGGTAAGGAAAGACCGTGTCAAGGCCAAGAGTGCTTAATGAAAAACTGATAGATGGTTTCTTTTCCAGGTATGCCAAGTTGATAGACTCAGCAACCTTTGCCGCAAACTCTTTCAAAGTTTGTTTACTAGGAAAGGGCAACCAAATTAAAATTGTACTGTGCTCTAGGTGCAAATTCTGTAGAACTCTTGGGGCCAGATGTATCATCCATTATTGCATTCGCAAATGGTGCGAATGGCCGTTTGTGAATGCAAAATTGCCTTTCAGTATTTATGAAAGGCATTCGCAACGCAAATTTAAGAAATCGCTAAAATAGCGATTCCTTAAAATTGCGAGCCCATTTAGAGAATCGCAAATTGCGATTCTCTAAGAAATCGCAAACAAGGAATTCTTATTTGCGAATTCTAAACCAAATGTAACAAGCAACTCCTTAATGCGAATTGGGCATTAAGGAATCGCTATTACCACCAAGTTGAACATGGTGGTAAGCATGTGCAAATTTTAAAAATGCATGAAAAATGCATTTTTAAAATTGACATGTAACGCCCACATGCCCCTTTGGCATGTGTGCGCCTTACATGTCCTTAAAACAATTCTTGGGGTGCAGCAGAGGGGGCCTTAGACCCCCAGAACCCTGGGTTTTGCATTTCCCAAATTTGCAAATTCCAGTTAGGAATTCGCAATTTGGGAAATGCAAAAAATTTGCAAATATGGGCCTACAGGCGCAAATGGGGCCGGTATTGCAATTTGCGATTCAGTAATAGCATTTGCGATTTTTAAGAAATCGCTAATACCGAATCGCAAATATGATAAATACCATTTTGCGATTCATGAATAGCGATAAAAAAAAAAAAAATCGCTATTGGAGAATTGCAAAATGGTTGTTGATACATCTGGCCCTTGGTCTATTTCTTACTTCCCTTGCCCACATTCTTTCACTACCCTGGATCTCAACCCAGCAAAGTCTGGAATCCTTTGCCACTTCCAGTCCTCTGAAAGCTTATTCAAGAATCTTAAAGCTCTGGAGAACACCAACAAATTCCAGGGGGTTAGGTTCGGTTCCCTCTTTATACCATGGTGACTGGTGGTAGCAACAGGAGCCTCCTTAGAACCGCTTCCTTCAACCGGTCCCACTCACAGGAGGAGTCAAGTGAAAAGACCTCATCGCCATGTAGCCCCATGTGGGGTATTTTCCCTATTGTAAGCCTTTTATTAAAGGGGTAAGAGCCAACCCTCCATATCTCCAGTTAAATCTAGCCCAAACAGCTTGCTTGCAGCAAGGACCTCTGCTTAGAACTATCCATGGGCGAGACCCATTTTAAGCTCTTTTTAAATGTCAGGCCTTGAAACGTATAGGAATTCACTATTTCCACTGCCCCCCCCCCAACCCAAGCCTATAGGAACCATCTGAAGCTTTTTACTTTTTCCCCAGAGACCAGCACATTGGTTTTCTCTAGACTGACCTTAAACAGATTGTGCTTAGTCTATGCTTCAAAGGAGTGTAATTTCCTCTGTAGGCCCAAATAAGTATAATCCAGTAGCACCAAGTCTCCTGCATAGAGCAGGCATGAGATGTGCTGATTCCCAAATTTAGGGGAGAAAAACTTTACATGGCTTGAGGATGTTGGCAGGTCGGCTAGAAATACCTTAAAAAGCCAGGAGGCTAGGACACATACATGCCAAAGGCAACCCTTAATGAGGATTTTCTGCGATAGCCTTCCTGACTTATCTGGCTCGACCTGAGCCCAGTTGTCAGTGTGTAATGTTTGCAAAACGCTAAGGAAATTCAAGGGAAGCTCCCAGGCACCAAGTTTGGTCCATAATATTTTTCTGTCTGCTGAATCAAAGGCTGTCCAGAAGTCAACAAAACAGCAGAGCCTCTGGTTCACTTTCAGGGCCTTCCGAATGATGGTCCATAGAGCAAAACAATGGTCTATGATTGAGTGTCCCTCCCGAAAACCCCATTGCCCAATTGGGATAATATTATTTTCAGAAGCCCAATCCTCCAGCTGGAATAAAATCATTTTTAAAAATACTTTAACAAAGATGTCCAGAAGGCTAATCAGCCTGTAATGTAAGGGATCTGAACTTTTTAAAGTTTTTTTTAAGCTGGTTTCACAAATGAGACTTTTCATGTTGGTGGGTGGATACCAGTTGAGGCTATCCAATCGAACAGAAGGGAGTACACCCTTGCCTACCAGTTGCTATTTTATTTAATTATCACTGCTGGGATGTTGTCAGGGCCTGCTGCTCTTGAGAGCTTTAACCTATTGATGACTGCCCTTACTTCCTTTACAGAAAACCAAGCAGAGAAGAGCTCTTTGACAGCTGTACACAAAGACCTGGCTGGTGAGGAGGGACTACCATACCGAGCTATCTGATAGAGACTTCTAGTTGCAGATTCCTTATCTTAGAATTTCCCCCAGGCTTCACTCTGGATCCGGAGATTTTTCTTTGAGCAGTACCCTTGCGTGCTGTTAGGTGGTGTTGGTTGACTCCACGTCCGTTGTTGGTGTCATGGTGGCCGGATGTGACGTAGCGCGCCGTATATAGGCATCAGTTCTTTTCCCTCCTTGCCAGCCTACGTGCAGATCCAAAGAGCGCTACCCTCACAGTTGCTTTTTGACTGTCTTTTTGACTTTTTGTCAATGTTTTTTTTTACTTCTTGCGTTTCGAGATGTTGTCTCCTAAGACCAGCTTCAAGCCCTGCGACTTTTGCCACTGCATGACGTTGGTGACAGATTTGCACCTGGTGTGCTTGGAGCACGACCATGACCCGAAGTCCTGCTTACTGCCCTGCGTCCAGCTCCGCATCGCCTTCAGTCGAGAGGAAGGTCCCAAAACCACTTGCTGAGCTATCAGCACTCCTCCTCATCCCACTCGAAATCATCAGGTCATTCAGGTAAGCACAAGGAGAAGTCGAAGAAGCACAAGTGTTCTTCAACTTCACCCCGTTGGTCGAATGATGCGACGCGGGAGAAGGAGCATCCTCGCTCCAGGCCTCCATCTTCGGAGCCTGTTTATGGGTCGGCTTTGCGCCTCCCCGTGTTTCCAGGGACCCAGAGTCACCCTTGCTCATTTAAATTAATTTTACGAGGCCATGCGCCTCATCTTTGGGCAGTCTGGCCAGAACCTTGATCCCTAGATTGAAGCCTAACCCTTATTCTTAGGGGGAAGAAATTGGTGAGAGTATGGAGGGTTGCTGGACCCTCTGGATTTCCAGCCTGAAGGCCCTATGAACTGGGTGAAACCAGCAGTCTGGATATTTCCCCTGACGCTGGTATGCTTTCTCCCCCTACCGTGGCTACGGAGAACGGGGCATTCTACTTCATGGTGATGTTGAGAGTGGCCGAGGTCTTGGGCCTCGAGCTCCCTTCTGTGGCTGTCAGAACCAATCTCCTGACTGAGGCCCTTCAGCCTGGGGCTTCCGCATCAGAACCCCTTTTGTCCTTCAGTGAAGGCCTCACGGATGTCCTGCTGGGGACCTGGTCCAAATCCAGCTCAGGGACTCCTGTTAAGAGGACAATAGCCTGCTGCCATAGGACCGCACCTAACACCGCACCTAACACCCCAGCTTTCCTGACCCAACACCCCACCACCAAGAGCTTGGTCATCCAAGCCTTAACATCCCATGGCGCATTCCCTTCTGCTCCCCCGGATAGGAAATCCAAAAGGCTGGATCATCTTGGGAAGAAGTTGTTCTCTTCCTCCTGCCTGTGGTGGGCCATTTCACCCATACTGTATGGGACACGGTCTCACAAGTGCTGCCACTGTTCCCGGAGGAGGCCGGACCAATCTCTCCCAAGATGTTGCTGATGGGCGAGAGACAACTACGTTCACAATCAGATGTGGGCTGGATACAACCAACTCTCTAGGCAGATCGGTTGCTTTGATGGTGGCATTGAGGCGCTACGCCTGTTTAAAAACAGCTTTTCAGGGGATGTCCAATCTTCTCTGATGGATGTGCCCTTTGAGGGCACCCGTCTCTTCAGAGACAAAACGGACTCGGCGCTTGAGTGCTTTAAGGAGTCCCAGGCTATGGCCCAGTCCCTTGGCTTTGCTGCTGCCATTTGCCCCCCTCAGTCTGCTTTTCGCCCCTTTTGTGGCTAAGGAAGGGGCCCCACCCACGCCTGTTCCCCACCAGCCACCATACCGCTCACGCTACTCAGGCTCTGAGTGGCTGGGGACGTGGGATCCAGAGTCCGTATGGATCAGGGAGCCAACAGTCTAGCCAGTCTCCCTCAGGTGTGGTCTCCAAACCTTCCTAGTCTAACACTTCCCCCACCAGGAACTAGTCGGCGGCAGGATTCACCATCACCTGTCCTACTGAAACACCGTCATGTCATAGAGGTGAGGTTTGCAAAAATCCAAAGGGGCTACTCCCTCCCCTTCAAGACTAACCCTCCGCCCATGCCACCATCCTATGATTGGATGACAGAGGATCACCTGGCAGTTTTCTGCGTGGAGGTTACGGCTCTCTTGGCCAAGGGAGCCATAGTAAGGATGCCTGTCCCAGAAGTAGGTTGTGGTTGCCATTACTGCTACATTCTGGTGCCCAAAAAGGACAAGGGCCTCCTCTGTATCCTCGTTCTCCAGGCCCTCAATCTTTTCCCCAGGAAGGAGAAGTTCAAAATGCTCACTCAGTCTCAAGTCCTCTCTGCTCTGGACCCAGGAGATTGGATGGCAGGGTTGGTCTTGAAGGATGCTATACTCCCAATGTGCCTGCCCACAAAGGTTACTTGCGGTTTGTGATGGGTCACAAGCAATTTCAATTTACTGTGCTCCCCTTTGGCCCAACTAGCGCCCTTCAAGTGTTCACAAAGGTGATGGCGGTGGTTGCAGCTCATCTGCGCAAATTAGGGGTTTTAGTCTTCCCCTACCTTGACAATTGGCTGTTGAAGCCGGGCTCGCCCCAGGCTGTTGTCTCCCACCTCCAGATTACGGTGGACCTACTGCATTTGCTGGAGTTCACTATAAACATGCAGAAGTCACACCTGACTCCCTCTCAGATGCTCCTTTTCATCAGAGCTGTTCTGGACACAGTGCAGTTTCGGGCCTATCCTCCCGAGCGGCAAGTTCAGAATATTCAGGCTATGATACGGTATGTTTCCACTTCTATCCTGGATTTCGCTGAGAATGACTCTGAAGCTGCTGGGCCTCATGGCCTCCTACATCCTGCTGGTGACTGATACCAGATGGCATATGCGGGCTCTGCACTGGGACCTGAACTTCCAGTGGGTGCGGCATCAGTGGCATCTCTCCAACATGGTTCAGATCTCGGAGGGGACTGCACAAGATCTGTTGTGGTGGCTTTTGAACCGCGATTGGGTCAGAGGCAGATCCCTCGCCCTTCCCCAACCAGATGTGACTGTAGTGACAGATGCGTCATACCTGGGATGGGGCTGCCACCAGAGAGAGAGAGAGAGATCAGGGAGTCTGGTCTTTGGCAGAGTCCGAGATCCATATCAACCTTTTACAGCTCAGGACGATCAGACTAGCATTGAAAGCATTCCTTCTCTCTCTCAAAGGGAAAGTGGTGCAGTTTTTCATGGACAACACCACTGCCATGTGATACTGCAACCAGCAGGGCGGGGTGGGGTAGTGGACCCTTTGTCAGGAGGTTCTCCACCTCTCAACGTAGCTGGAACGTCTGGGCATATCCCTGCTGATTCAACATCTGGCGGGCTCTCTGAATGTCAGAGCAGACAAACTCAGTCATCAATGCCTGGTTGATCACAAATGGCGTCTCCATCCAGAAGTGACACAAGGCCGCTTTCAGTAGTGGGGAGAGCGTTGGTTAGATCTGTTCGCCTCCGCAGAGAATGCGCTATGTCAGCTGTTTTGCGCTTTGGAGTTTCCAAGGTGGTATTCGCTTGGCGATGCATTTCGTCTAGAGTGGAACTTGAGCCTCCTTTCCGCCTATACCACTTCTGCTCACAGTTCTTAAGAAGATCAAGAATGACCATGCTCAAGTCATTCTTGTGGCTCCGGACTGGACACGAAGAGTATGGTACCCCAAGCTCTTGAGTATGGCCTCCATACTTATGTCAGACTGCCCCTGCGGGAGGATCTTCTGGTGCAGCAGTGGGGGACGGTTCTCCATCCTAACCTGTCCAGACTCTGCCCTCTTGCGTAGAGATTGGGTGGCGGCATTTGACAGCTTTTGACTTTCTACCCAAAGTCTGTAACGTTGTCTTCAGAGCCAGGCGTCCCTCCACCAAAACGGTGTACTCCTGTCATTTGAACAAGTTTGTGGCAAGGTGTACAGACAAGTCTGTTGACCTCCTGCACACCCCTCTTTCTGAGGTTCTTTTGTTTATTCTTTTGTTGGTCTGGGCACCCTAAAGGGTTATCTGTCTGCCACCTCGGCTTTCCTCTGATTGCCTGACCAACCCTCCTTGTTTAAATCTCCCATTGTTGAATGTTTAAGGGCCTTACCCATCTTGTTCCTCCTTCCCCCTTTATAATGTCCATGTGGGATTTGAACTTAGTTCTTACCTATCTAATGTGCAAGCTGCTTTACTACGCCCACTTTGCCTGCTTACTCTGAAAATAGTCTTCCTCGTAGGTATCACCTCTGCCGCAGAGTGAGTGAGCTGCAGGCTCCTTCTTCGAAGCCACCTTTCATCTCCATCCACCCTGACAAGGTGGTGCTTCATTCTAGGGCTTCTTACCTTCCTAAAGTGTTCATGCCTATATACGGCCCGCGATGTCAGATCTGGCGACCACAATGCCAACGACTGACATGGATTCAACCGACACCACCTAGCAGCATGCAAGAGAACTGCTCGGAAAAAAATCTCTGGATCCAGACTGACGCCTGGGGAAAATTCTAAGGTAAGCAATCTGCAACTCGAAGGTCTCTACCAGATAATTTGTTACCGAAGGTAAGTAACTTGTTCTTCAGGTATGCCTCCCATATGTCCTCAGGGATCATGCATACTAAGGTCCCCCCATTTGGCCACTGGACTCATTTACTTTTGCCCAAAACAACCGTTGATCCCCAGATCGGATAATTTCCTACATTTTGTCCCACTTACTATGAAAAAAGGAGACTTTTTTTGCCTTAATCAGCTGCTTGTATTGAGACTTGAACCTATTCATCTCCTGGGGTATACAGCCTTCTGGGCATAGTCTAGCTTGTTTAGCTGTCTGTCTCACCAGGCGTTTCATTTTCCAATAGGCTGGGTCAAACCAACCCTTCTCTTTACTGTGAGAATGTGCATGTGATGCATAATTTCTGACATTTATGAAAATTCCACCCCACACATTAATCAAAATATTTATTAAACCAAGCAATTCTATTATGAAAGCCAATGGCGAAAACCTCAATATTTTCTCTTAATTGGTAAGCACCTAGAAGCTCATGATGGGCTGGATCTATTTAGTTTTTATAAACGGAACAACAGTCCCTCAAGTGAAAATATAAGAATCAAAATATCCCATAGAAACTCATTCGAGTCTATGCTCAAAATTCAAAGGAAAAACATTTATTTAAATTCAAGACAATTGTAGTGGGGAACTACAGGCACAGAAAAAGCAACATACACCATGTAGAAATCAAACATGTAAAATACTAAGTTAAAATACTCAGGCATTGTATAAGTGACAGAAATTGCAAATCAAGAGATGGGGTCACAGTATTACAGTATCCTTGCTCGTTTATTCTTAGAAAATTGTTCAGAAACCGAGTTAAGGTACCCGAGTCGACGATGTTTTGATCCCTTATTACAATGCTGGGATCATCGTCGGGACATAAGATCTATGCCTGAGATTAGAGGGTTACAGAACACATAACCCATTGCCTGCTAAAGTCAGAATCTAGGAAGAAAAAGTAGAAACTAGAAGAAAAAAGAAAAGAAGAAGAATTCAATTAATGGCATATAGATAAAGTCATCCAAGAGTACATATCATGTCACCATGTGTCAGTTGTGTAAATCACGGTGTGAATGAAACGTTGAGTGGTTGTAATAAATAGAGAGGCCGTGATGGTAATTAACGCTCATCAGCACCTAAAACCAGGATACAAAGAGCTGTAGACTCAAACCGGCGTGAAAGAAATGGTGAGAAATTAAAAAAGAATAAACTAGTAACTCCGCGTTCCGAAATAAACAAAATGCCAACTGTAATCACAAGGAAAATCATGCACGTAAAATGTGGCCTCTGTAATGATCTGATAACACAACCCAGAGCAAGTGAGTAAGTAGCAATAATCAACCAGTGCAATGCGGCAACAACAACCCACCTCAATCAAGGAGTAGGCCGGACAGTATGGCGCCAACAACTATATTCTCACACTAGTTAGGGCGGTGTGAGGCCTAAATGCAAACAACAATAACTACTAAATACAAACATCGATTGGGAAGGCTACAGATAACCAGTAATATATCGAATCACCCCACTTACCTATAAGCCTAATGATGTGCTGAAGTATACAAGCAATCGCTGGGAGATCAAGGTAGCCTCAAGTGATCATTGCCGAAGCTTTGGAGAACGAACAATGAGGGTGCCGAGTACAGCGAAAATGAGGTGGCAAGTATAACCATGCTTGGCTAGGCAAAGAGTGTGCTATACAGTAGACGAGCCCGAGGGCAGTGCATCCAATCCCCCATAAGGGACAAAAACAGTAGTCCGCTGTTCGAATGCAGCAGAAAAGGGAATAACTTAATGAAGGGGGGTGAGTGCCTGTGTAAGCGAGTCCGGAAAAGTCCTGATGCCCTGTGTAAGGCAGAATGTGGCAGCCATACTTAAGTAGAGGGAAGGAAAAAGAGAGACAGAGGATACGTATAGATACAAGCCAAAACAAGAATGTATGACCTATTCTAGCTATATCTAGAGGAAACAATAAATATCTATGAAATGTATACCACACAAGCTTGGAAATAGTGAAGCGGCATATGCCATATCTAGTCACATAAAATATTGAAACATTAATACCACACAGAGATTTACATGATCTGTACAGGTATTCATTTTCAATAAACCTGAACAGATAAAAAATTAGTGACATAACCACAAGCAGGAGGGAGGGAGGGGAACCACCCAACAAAAAATTGGAAACTTAGAAATTGGAGACAACGGGCCCCCATCCCCTCCCATTCCCGGCACAATACATACGAATAATATCTTACTGTTCCAAGGCCAAAAAAGTTATATTAAAGCAGTCCAATCCTCCATCCTTTTCAAACCAGTTTTGTGGCTATTAGTGCGTATTAGTCACTTCAGTTCCTCCTTATTGAATAAGGTATTGATGTTGGCCCCCCGGGCGAGGGCTTGACAACTGTGATCACCTGTCAGCGTAGATCATTTTCACTATGTTTCTTCTTCATAAATTGGTCCACCAATAATGCATTAGTCACTTCGCAACATGGGCGACTCCTGTGCTGAGAAATCTGTATGCATACCTTCTGTGTTATTTGGCCACTGTAAATCATATTGCACGGACAAGTAATGGCATATATGCCACGGGCAGCATGAGCACTGGACTCTAAAGTGCTTCAGGAGAGCTTGGCTGTCAGGATGGACGAGCATGAGCGGGCGCAGGCTTGAGCATGAGTCGAAGGAAGCGGAAATGGGTGTGTGGGCAGTGTGAGTCTACGTCTTGACATATTCAACCCCATTTGCCCCTTAAAATGCAATCTTTCTTTTGCGCATCTTTGTTTTAAAATGCAGGTAAGTGGATTTATATACTCATCCCTAGTATGGAAGGCCATTTTAATTTCCCCTAGGATAGACACCCTGCAGGCGCAATAAGTGGCTATATTACATTGATCTAGCACACGTTACCTTGATGTAGGTTTTCTTTATCTTTTCTAAAATGTTTGTAATTTGGTATGGAAATTTTATTGTTATGGCTTCTTTCAGTGGTTCGTCGTAGTATTTAATCCAGTATTGGAACTTTCATAGAGTCACATGCTTGAAACATTCCCAGTCGTCGAGTTCGGAGTCCCTGGTACCTTAGAGAAAACAATGTCCCCAAAGACATAACAGCAATAAGTTTTAGCTCTGCTTTTAGTAATCTATCCAAGTCCTTATGTAAAAAAGGACCAAACTGCAGCATTAACCAATCAGATAACCCCACCCTCTAGAACCCTCCTGAGAGAAGCTGCAGCACCTCAGATTTTCTACCGCGCGTCGTGCTAGGGAGTCTCCTCTGAGCTCTGCTCAATTTGTTCCTGTTGGAGTAGATTTTTCCACTACATCTAATTGTCTTATTTATTATTGAGTGTTTCTTATTCACACTCAGAATTTCAGGAGCTTGACTTTATCAGCACAATGTCTGACAGAGAGAGGAAAAGTCTCTTCAGAGTCTGCAGTACATGTGGAAAGAAAAGGCTCCACTCTGAGGATCCTCATAGAGACTGTATATATTGCCTCTATCCTGAACCATTCTGCTGCTGATTGCAAGGTATGTCGTATCTTTTCCTCAATTACTTTAAAGGCTAGAGAGGGAAGACTGGCTCCAAAAGCTTAAAACAAGGAAGAACCCTGTCTCAGATTCTGACACTGAGGAATCTTCCTGGTCTTCTAAGAAATCCCAATAGAGGCAAAGATTGCCTCACTCTGAAAAGGGTTCAGGACAACCCTAAAAAACTTTTAAAAAGACCTCACGGGGTCTGGTGAAGGCCGCAGTCTCTCAACATCACCCCATGCAAGGAAATCTTCCTCAAAGTCTAAACATCGGCCTTCAACTTCAAAGGAGGTGTCTAAACCTTCTTCAGAGCCTTCCACACCTCCACCAGAGGTTTTTAATACTTTCATAAAGCCTTCTTCAGCTCCGGATGACAGACCGTCGACGACACCTCTACCGTAGACGAAGTCATCGTCGTCAACGAGAACATACGACGGCTTCATCAGTGACGACAACTTCGATGTTGCTTCCTGCTCGTCGACAACATCTGTGTCGACGGTAACCAAATGTATACTGTCGACGTTGAAGATAAAGATGTCCTCGACACCTTTGACGATACCGTCGACGACGAGGATTCCGATGACAACGCCATCATCGGTGACACCGTCGACGGAGACCAGAGGCGGACACTCGCAGATGGATACGACTTCATTGACGACCTTGTCGACAACACCGTCAATGACACCGTCGACGAGGAGAAAAATGCAGGCCTTGACTGGGAAAGGGGATATAACTCCACGTGCCACATCCTCAAGTAAGGTCACACATTTAGTTCCAGCCCATCTTTTGGAGGAGAATTCTGATGATGATAGGTCATCTGGGGGAGCCCGTAGGCCTTCCCAGCTCCAAGTTAAGTGTTAGGAAGATGTAGAGGAATATTACAGTATTATTCTCCTCAAAGAGACCAACCAGGTGTGCCAGAGGATATGGTCTGTATCCCAAGTTCCCTTTTCTCTGATCTGCAGCTTATGTTGTCAGACTACAAAAAAGGTTTCCGTTGGCAACACAGTCTGAGAGCATCCCAACGGAACGTCCACCGTCGGTACCTGCCACTCCAGTGCCACAGCCTATGTTGTCACCTAGATCGGTGAGGAGTACCCCGCAGAGAACCTTCATGCAGGTTACTGACTCTTCGGATGAGAAGCAGGAAGGAGGAGAGCTTCAGGACTCTCATTTTGTTTGGGGTAACTATATATTGCCAACCCCTTCATCTCCATCGCCTACTTCAGTGGATTAACCCCCAGGAGACATTGGGGATTTCCATAATATGCTTGAAAGAGCAGCAAAGAGATTTGCTCCTCCGATGCCATCTAAGCAGATGGAATGCTTTCTATACGACTTCAAGGAACCTTTTCAAAAGAGTATATGCTCCATACCCATAGTAGGCCACATCTGGGAGGAAGGTCTGAAGGCAATGACGAATCCAGCTACTGTGACTTCGGTCGAACCAAGGTTAGACAAAAATATAAGGCTTCAGAAGACGCTCCAACTTGTCTCATTGGTCACCCGAAGCCAGACGCTGTCATAACCCAGGCAGCGCAGAGGTGTTAAAAAAAATACATCAACGCCAATTTCAGAGCTCCCAGTCAAGGAAGGTAGAAGACTGGACAACATTGGGAAGCGTTTCTCCTCTATGTTGGGGCTTATAGTGAGAGCAGGGAACTCGTTGGCAATTTTGGCAGATACGACAGGCAGTTATGGGCTGATATTGCTCCATATCTTGACCACCTTACGGAAGATTCTAAGGCGGAAGTAAAGAAAATCCTATTAGAGGGGGAGTGCACCTCGGTTGAGGTTATAGATTGCGCAATGGATACTGCGGCCACTGCTTTTCAGTTAGCTGGTGGGGCGGGGCTCCGACGACAGGGCTGGCTTAGGGAAACTTCCTTTCGTCCGGAAGTACAAAATAAAATATTGGACCTCTCGTTTGATGGGGAGGCTCTTTTCAGCAAACACATAGATGAAGCCTTGCTAGCGATAAAAACTGATACAGACACCTCCAGGTCATTGGAGACCCTACAATTCAAAAAGTTGCCTTTTCGAGGCTCAGGGGTCGAGGAGTCCCATCATATAGAGGGAGTTTTCAAAACTTTCATTATACCTCCTATGATACTCAGCAGTTCTGACCACAATATTCAAAAGAGAGACAGCCAACCCATGAGTCCTATTCCAGGCCTCTTCCCAGGGGTAGAGCGCGTCAGAGCAAGTATGCAGTTTGACGACAATGACCACTTTCAGGCTCCGGCTACATCCCCACTACAAATTCACAGAATAGGGGGAAGGATATCACACTTTATTCTGAAATGGCAAGAAATAACGTTGGACCAGGGTGTATTAAAGATAGTTCAATTTGGCCACACTTTTGAGTTCATCCAAATCCCATCTTCACGCCCTCCACATACCTTCTTTCTAAAGCATCTAAAACAACTCCGGCTGGAGGTCGTGACCATGCTAAAGAAGGGAGCTATAGAAGACAGTTCCTTCTTCAGAAAAGGGCAGAGGTTTTTACTCCTGTTTCTTTCTGGTACGCAAAAACTGGGAAGCATGGCGTCCCATTCTCGATCTCAGGGACTTAAGGAAATACCTCAGACGTCAAACCTTTCTCATGATCACGTTGCAGGACATTCTCCTCTGCATGAATCACTGAGACTTTATGGCAACCCTGGATCTACAGGATGCTTACTTTCATATCCCGATTTCAGCTGCTCACGGAAAAGTTCTACGTTTCACAATATCCGGCAGCCATTTCCAGTTCAGAGTTATTCCATTTGACCTGAAGTCTGTCCCCAGAATCTTTAAAAAGTGTCTAGCTCCGGTAGTGGCTTGGCTGACAAAGAAAAAATATAATTTTTGTTCCATATTTATATGATTGGCTAATAAAAGCACAGTTGTATCAAGAAGCTCACGACTGAATGAGGGCTTGCATGGAATTATTCGACGAACTGGGTCTCACTCTGAATTGGAACAAATCAAAGATCTTACCAACAAGAGTAACGACCTCTTGAGGGGCAACAATAGACACAATCAGGGACAAGCCTTTCCTTCAGTGGAGAGACAAACCAAGCTCATATCTCTAACAAGCAGAGTTCAAAGAAGAAAGTCTCTTTCAGTATACATCTACAAATTGCTTCTGGTGGTGATGTCATCTTGCATTCAGCTAGTTCCCTTTTGTCGCCTGAGAGTGCACCCCCTGCAAGAGGAACTAGTTCTCCAGTTGAGTCAGAAAGTGATCTCATTCAACAATTCGATCACAGTGACTCCTCATATGATTGAAGCGCTCCACTGGTAGTCAGATCAGTTAAACATCGCGGTAGGTCTTCCTTTTCTGCCTCCTCGACCCCTGTTGGTCATTACCACTGATGCCTCTCTGGAAGGATGGGGGGCATACCTTCAAGATCTACAGGTCAGCAGAAGGTGGAGCAGCTCTTTGCAGAAATATCACATCAATTTCCTAGAGTTGAGAGCAGTTTTTCTGGCCCTGCAGGCTTTCCTTCCCAGGATAAAACACTCTGTGGTTCTCATAAGAACAGATAATACAACGATGCATTATTCGAACAAGCAAGGAGGAATGAAGTCTCTCCTCCTATCTCGAGAATCTCAAACTATTTGGAATTGGGCTAATCGAAACTGAATCAGTTTATGAGCGGGACACCTGCCAGGAAGGCAGAATGAGACAGCAGACACCCTCAGCAGACTAGCAACCTCCAGTCACGAATGGGAGCAGAACCAGGAGGTGCTCGACCAAGTTTTCAAGAGGTGGGGGAAAGCCCATCCTAGATCTCTTCTCAACTCCAAATGTCGCTTTTATGCAAGTTGGGTTCACCATCCGGGCTCGTGGGGGAATGCCGTTTCGATGGCATGGTACAGAATATTTGCCTACACTTTTCCACCCATTCCCCTGATGTCAAGAGTGCTCACAAAAATCAAGAGAGAACATTGCAGACTGATCCTGATAGCTCCGTATTGGCCTCGCCAACATTGGTTTTTGGAGCTCCTTCAGCTCTCAGAGACAGACTGCATTCCACTGACAGTCTCACTGCAGCTCCTGACAAGGAACGAGGGCCAAGTTTTGCATCCGGACCCCAAATCACTAAAGTTATCAGCTTGGCTCCTGAACACAATGAGTTTGCCCATTTATACATTCACCCCGAATGTCAAAAGATACTTTCAAAGGCCAGAGCGGATAGCACAAACAGATCATACTCTCTGAAATGGAAAAGGTTTTGTTTATGGTGTCAGAAAGAACAGATTGATCCACTATTGTCGCCACCAGAACAGATATTGCCCTATCTCCTCCATCTGGCATCAACGGGGTTGGCTCATGCATCCATCAGAGTGCACTTGGCGGCCATATCTCGTTTCATACGTTCGCCGACATCGCCATCTTTGTGGTCCTCTAGGTTGGTAAAACAGTTTCTAAAAGGGCTATTTGGAGTTTTTCCACCAGTAAGACCTCCTCCACCCTCCTGGCAGCTCAACACGGTTCTATCTCCGCTTATGAGACATCCATTTGAACGCATTCACAAAGCGGAACTAAAGTACTTATCATGGAAAGTAGCTCTTCTGGTGGCCCTTACTTCTACTAGACGCATCAACGAAATCCAGCTTTAACCATTCAAAAGCCTTTCCTTCGATTTAGGCATGATAGAGTGATACTTCGTACAAACCCAAAATGTGTTCCAAAAGTTCCATCAGACTTTCATATTAATGAGCCTTTGATCTTGAAGTCTTTCTTTCCAAATTCGTCATCTCTGGCAGAAAGGGCTCTTCATTCTTTGGACATCAAAAGGAATCTTAAATTTTATTTGGAGAGAACCAAGCATTTTTCGCGAGACTACAGTTAATTGTCTGTTATAGCTCCCCCGCGGAGGGGCCAGGCCCTTTCCAAGCAGGGTATAGCAGGGTGGATAGTAGCTGCTTTAAAGTTTTGTCACCAAGCAGCTGGCAAGCCTTTAGATTCTTCAGTAAGGACACACTCCACAAGATCTGTCTTGGGATAGATGGCACTGTTTGCAGGTGTGCCCCTACAAAACATTTGCAGAGCGGCCACCTTGAGAAGTACCCACACGTTTACAAGGCACTACTGTTTGGATGCCATACCGCAAGAGATGTAGCAGTTGGGCAGGCGGTCCTGCAACATCTGTTCCAGTAACGGTAAGCTAACTTTACCTCCCTCCAGCCTTATTTTCTGGTACGCACATTGCATATGGTGATTGTTGTGCTTAGTATTTGCATTTAGTCGTTCAACCCCTTCACTGCCAGGCCTTTTCCCCCCTCTGGTGCCAAGCCTTTTTTTTGCTACTTGGGGCAGTTTGCGCTTAGGCCCTCAACTTTTTGTCCACATAAGCTACCCACGCCATTTGCGTCCTTGTTTTCCAACATCCTGGGGATTCTAGAGGAACCCAGACTTTGTGTGTTCCCCTGAAGGAGACCAAGAAATTAGCCAAAATACAGCAACAATTTTGTTTTTTCCCATAAAATTGGAAAAAAGGCTGCAGAAGCCAGTTTGTGTTTTTTATTCCCTGAACATGACATCAACAAACGGTTTGCGGTGCTAAAATCACCTTCTTCCCAGCTTTCAGGAACAGGAAGACTTGAATCGGAAAACCACATTTTTCAACACAATTTTGGCATTTTACTGGGACATACACCATTTTTTGTGCTTTCAGCCTCCTTCCAGTTAGTGACAGAAATGGGTGTGAAACCAATGCTGGATCCCAGAAAGCTAAACATTTGTGAAAAGTAGAAAAGATTTTTAATTCAGCAAGGGATAATTTATGTAGATCCTACAAGGTTTTCCTACAGAAAGTAACAGCTGAAATAAAAAAAATATTGAAATTGAGGTAAAATAACATCCATTTTATTCCACATTTTACACTTTTTCCTGTGATGTCAGATTTTTTTAAAGCAATATACCGTTACGTCTGCTGGACTCTTCTGATTGCGGCGATATATAGGGATTGTAGGTTAATCAAGAACCCTAGGTACCCACAGCCAATAAATGAGCTGCACCTGGCAATGGGTTTCATTCTGTACCGAGTATACAGCCATTCATTTCCTGCAATATAAAGAGTGAAAAATAAGTATCAAGAAAACCTTTGTATTTCCAAAATGGGCTCAAGATAAGGTGTTGAGAAGCAGTGGTTATTTACACATCTGAATTCTGGGGTGCCCATACTAGCATGTGAATTACAGAGCATTTTGTACACGTTATACATTTGAAGGAAAAAATGTAGTGAAATACAAGGTGCAATAACACTTGTTTTGCTATTCTGTGTTCCCCCAATTCTTCCGATAAAAATGTTACCTCACTGGTGAGGGTAGGCCTAATGCTTGCGACAGGAAACGCAACAATGACACATCACATTTTTACATTGAAATCTGACTTGTTTTTTGCAAAGTCCCAAGCTGTAGATTTTGGCCTCTAACTCAGCCGCCACCTAGGGACACCTACCAAACCTGCACATTTTTGAAAAGTAGACACCTAGGGGAATCCAAGATAGGGTGACTTGCGGGACACTCACCGGGTTCCGTTACCCAGATTCCTGTGCAAACCTCAATTTGGCCAAAAAACACTTTTTCCTCACATTTCGGGGATAGAAAGTTCTGGAATCCGAGAGGAGCCACAAATGTCCTTCCACCCAGCGTTCCCCCAAGTCTCCTGTTAAAAAATGGCACCTCAGTTGTGTGGGTAGGCCTAGTGCCCGCACCAGGTAATGCCCCAAAACACAACATGGACACATCACATTTTCCCAAAGAAAACATAGCTTTTTTCTTTTTTTTTTTGCAAAGTGCCTAGCTGTGGATTTTGGTCTCTAGCTCAGCCGGCACCTAGTGAAACCTACCAAACCTGTGCATTTTTGAAAAGTAGACACCTAGGGTAATCCAAGATGGGGTGACTTGCGGGGCTCTCACCAGGTTCTGTTACCCAGAATCCTTTGCAAACCTCAAAATGTGGCAAAAAAAACACCTTTTCCTCACATTTCGGTGAAAAAACTATGTGGACACATCAAAATGATCAAATACAAAACTACCTCTTTTTGTGGGGGGGCACCTGCGTTTTTGGTCTTGGGCTCAGCAGCCATATAGGGAAACCTACCAAACCCAAACATTTCTGAAAACTAGACACCCGAGGGAGTCCAGGGAGGTGTGACTTGCATTGATTCCCCCAGTGTTTTCGTACCCAGAATCCTTTGCAGACCTCAACATTTGGCTACAAAAACACTTTTTCCTCACATTTCGGTGAGAGAAAGTTCTGAAACCTGAGAGGAGCCACAAATTTCCTTCCACCCAGCGTTCCCCCAAGTCTCCCGATAATAATGATACTTCACTTGTGTGGGTGGCCCAGGTGTCTGCAACAGAAAAAGGCCAAAAACCTGTAGAGATTGAGGGGATAGCACAGCGAGTTGATAAGCACATCTTTTTCTTTTATACATCTTTAGGCTGACTCTGCTTTGGGGACCCACACAAGTGAGGTATCATTTCACTTGGGAGACTGAGGGGAACTCTGGGTGGTAGGAAATGTGTGCCGTAGCGGTGATCCTACAAAGAAAATTTAGAGGTTTACAGAGGAGTCTTGGTAAGAAAATATTGGGGGATCCAGGCAGGCCACACCTCCCTGCACTCCATCGGGTGTCTAGTTTTAAAAAAAAATCTGGGTTTGGTAGGTTTCCCAAGATTTGTCCCCCCAAAAAACACAGGTAGATTTGCAATAGATTACTTTGATGTGTCCATGTACTTCTGTGATGTTCCAAACACTAAAATTGTGAAAAGAAACGCACTTAGGTAATGTTAAGTTGGTGGCATGCTTCATCATTGGGGTCCCACCCGAGACACCTAGCGTGTCACAGGTGTGCTGCAACGCCTGATTACAGCGGAGCAGGTTTTGTCATTTTTACCACACATACTGGTTGGATTTGGCACAAGGTTGGGTGATGGTTCAGTAGAACAAATTTTATTGACAAAAGATTTCTCAAAAGTGAAATGCACTGTTAATAACTGAAAGGCCAAAAAACTGAACATATGACTCGCAGCTCGTGAGCTGTAAAGCTGATGCAAGGTCCCAACCGCTTTACAGTCCATTCACACACCTTTCATACATGACATGCACAAGACCATTCACTCTGCCAGCCGCGGGCTCAGCACATTACTAGACTTACATCAACAGACAGCACCATTCAAGGGCCCATCACTTTCATACGCCGACATGCCTGATACAGCAATCACACCAGCTGATGGGAGAGTGTGGGGTGGCGTTTGTCTAGCACCACCAGCCAAGCGCCACTCCACGCACACCGCCAACCAAGCACCGCCCCACGCACACCACCAGCCAAGCGCCACTCCATGCACACCGCCAGCCAAGCGCCACTCCATGCACACCGCCAGCCAAGCGCCACTCCATGCACACCGCCAGCCAAGCGCCACTCCATGCACACCGCCAGTCAAGCGCCACCCCACACACACCGCCAGCTAAGCGCCACTCCACGCACACTGCCAGCCAAGCACCACCCCACGCACACCACCAGCCAAGCGCCACCCCACGCACACCACCAACCAAGCGCCACCCCCCACACACCGCCAGCCAAGCGCCACCCCACACACACCGCCAGCCAAGCGCCAGTCCATGCACACCGCCACCACTTTTTTTTGTTTTTAAACAACAAAGAAACCACTAATTATAAATAAGTACAAAACTAGACACACAAAAGCTCTAACTGAATACATGACAGTAATGCCAACCGTGACATTTAACATTTGAAAATATAAAACAGCAGTTTACGGTATTTCCCAATAATTCTTCTGTGTGTGGTAGCTCCTGAAACAGCCACCTACACAGCCCAGGCTTTGAAGGACAATCAGGGAAGTACATCCTAGTCTCCTTCCTGATACCTCTTCGAGCACAGACTCTACATCTCTTAGTAGCAAGGTCTTTTTTGGCAGTGTGACGATCTTTCAATCTAGCCTCATCCTCCACCACTGCTTCTCTAGGAACTCTTGCCTGTTCCAGCACAAGGCTCGCTATGATAGACTCCTGAAATTTCACAAATGTCATCCTTGACTCTGGAGAACTATCCTTGAACACAACAAAAGCATTCAAATTTGCCAAGTGGAACAGGTGAACCGCTAATTTCTTATACCAAACATAAGCCTTACGAGCAGCAGTTTAAGGTTCCAATCTCTTATCTACTCTATCAACACCACCCATGTGCTTATTGTAGTCTTAAGTGCACACAGGTTTGCGTACTTCAGCAACTTGACCCCAAACAGCCACAGGTGGAGTACTCTCATCATGGCTGGTAGTTAGCATGTACACATCCCTCCTGTCTACAAATTTCGGAGCTAGCAGCTCATCATTCCGCAAGGCACTGCACTGTCCCTTCTCAAGTTTTTTTTTTTTTACAGACAAGCTCTCTTGGATAGCCTTTCCGATTAGAGCGGATTGTGCCACAAGCAAAAGTGTCCACAATTCCTTGAATAACTAAACACCAGTGTAGAAGTTATCTACATATAAAAGGTGACCTTTGTTGTTCATTTATGAAGTTACCACACAATTTTCTCACTAACTCCAAAAGTGGGAAGACAACCAGGGGGGTCAATACTGGAATCTCTACCAGTTTAGACCCGGAAATTATAAACATATCCTGTACTACTTTCAGACACAATTAAATTCCATACCGTGCCCTCTTGCTAGGAGTGTGCTGCCTAAAAACCAAACAACCCTTGAACAGGACCAAAGACTCATCTACAGATATTGCTTTGCCTGGAACGTAGATCTCTGAAAACAAATCTACCAAATGATCAAGGACGGGTCTGATCTTGAAAAGACTATCAAAATCAGGGTGATCTCGTCGCAAGGCTAATGCATTATCTACAAAATGCAACATCTAAAGAAGAAGCTCATACCGGTTACGACTCATGATTGCAGGAAATATAGCAGTTGCCACCAAGAGACTAGTAGAACAATATGAAGACAGTGATGGCTTCCTTATCAGCCCCATCAAAAAAGTTAAACCCAAGAACTTATTCAACTCTTCCAGATTTGTGGGAATCCACCGGCTAGCTCTAGAGTGTGGCCTAAGTCTGGCAGCATTGTTCCTCAAATACTGTTCTGCATACAAATTAGTCTGCTCAACAATCTCTTCCAAAAATATATCATCCATAAACAACACAAAGAAGTTGACAGGCAAAAAGTTTTACGTATTTACTCGACAACCTGAGAAACCAGTAAACGCAGGCAACTGTGGCTGCTCTGTTTGGTGCAACCCATGTGTCAGATCTTCCAATGGGAAGCCTTTCAGCCGCTGGCTGCTGCACCATTGGCACATCAGTGTCCTCCTCTAAAACAAGCACTTCATCAGCACTGAGAGTGGCTTCATCATCAGATGATTCCTCTCTGACAGAAAATTCACTTCCAGAATCTTACACTTCCTCCTCTGCCTCAGATACAGAGTCAGTCTCATAATCATGGTCAGAAGACGACTCAAAAAGCACATCAACAACCTGCTTGAGTGGTCATCCTACGGCTATCCACGATCCTTCCTACAAAAAGTAACTGGACAAATGCACCACCAACAACCAGCACTGTGTAAGATATGTAATAAAATAAATGTAGCTTTATCACTAAGAGTTATAACCTCAAAAACTATACCGCTCACTTGCCTGAAAAAGCTTGACTCACCAGCATCTACTCTGCACAGCCACAGCAATCACCAATGATATCCCACTAAAAAGAAAAAAGAAAAGCAAATTAGACATAAGACAACACAAATATCATTGTGCATAAATCAAAGGACGATTTCACACACAATTCTGCATTTAGTACACCACCTACAAACATTTTATTCATGCATGGCAACAATACTCCCTTGGGGGCAGGCCAGCCTAAAAATAAAAGGCTGATCTGCCCCAAACTGCAAATATATTGCCCTCCCCCACCCCTCCCCCCCCCCCCCACAAGGGGAGCGACCCTTGCCCAAGGGGTCGCTCCCCCACACTGTATATATACACACACACACACACATAAACAAAATCCATGGTGTCTAGTGGGCATTGGTGAAAGAGATACTGAGGGAAAGGAAAACCCTTTCCTTTCCCCCAATGCCTCTCTTTTTATTTTTTTTGTTGCAAAGTCCCCCAGCCCCCGGAGGAAAAACTTACCTCTATCTTCTTTGACTTGCTGGAAGCAAATGGCTTCCAGCACGTCTAGCTCCCTCTGATGATGTCAGCTCGCAATCATGCGCTGATGTCATGGGGGTGGGGGTGGAAGGGGAAGCAATTCCTCTTTCAACCTTGACCTGGCAGGGTTTGGGGGGGGGGGGGGGGCGGCCCCCTTGGGGGGAGCGCTTCCCCCGAGGGCCGGTCTGAGGACATAATGGCTACGTCCGTGGCACCGCAGCCACGGATGTAACCATTACGTCCATGGCAGGGAAGGGGTTAAGTACATTAATGTTTCTGTTCATAAGTAACTGCTCCTTTACAGATAAGGAAACTATTAGGCCTTTTTCGGTTAAGACACCTATCTGTCAGCAGTTCCAACAATTTCTTGTCAATGCAGTGTGCTGCATATACTGCTTTGTAGTCTGATTCAATCATGTGAATCTATGAAAGTTCCAATACTGGAGTAAGAAAATAAGTTACTTACCTGTATCTATAGTTCTCCAGTATTGGAATCTTTCACAGATGCACATGCGACCCACCCACTTCCCATGGGAAGCTCACCTTTTTTACTTTCTCAATCAACTTTTAAAATTCGTATTAGTGCGGTAGAAAATCTGAGGTGCTGGAGTTTCTCTCAGGAGGGTTCTAGATGGTGGGGTTATCTGATTGGTTATTGCTGCAGTTTGGTCCTTTTTTACATAAGGACTTGGATAGATTACTAAAAGTAGAGCTAAAACTTATTGCTGTTATGTCTTTGGGGACATTGTCTTTTCTAAGGTACCGGGGACTCCCATCTCGACGACTGGGAATGATCCAAGCATGTGAATCTATCAAAAGATTCCAATACTGGAGAACTACAGTTACAGGTAAGTAACTTATTTTCATCTGTTTGCATTTGGTCAGAGCCTGTGACACCTCTGGTATTTCCCTGTTGTAGGTAGCTGCCCTTTTAACTCTTTTAACACATCTTTTTGAGGTTGGGTTATGGTTCTAGTTACCCCCTTCATTTGTCATCAGCACTGGTATAGTTTTTCTTTGATATTTGGTCTGCATGGGACATTGCCTACAGGCATTCAGTAACTTTTCTGAGCTACACATGTGCCCTTTTTTATTGTGGCTGTGAAGTATTTGTGTTAGGTTGGTAGTATTCTGTTGCTGAAAGGGACTGTTCATAGTGGAAGAGGGCAGAGTGATGAAGGTATGATTGTTTGAAAAAGAAATGTGCATCAAGTCGTAGACATACTTAAGATTCAGTGTCTGCAAGCATGTGCAACTGCTATAGTAAGTAATGCGTGGGCAGCTTTTCCCTGATAAACCTTGCCACACAATATCCCAACGACACTTCTACATTGGAATTCCTCGACTGACAAAACAAGCCTGATTCCACGTAGGGAGAATTGAATCGCTTGCAATTGTCTCTTTCAGTGATCAAAACTGACGGTTTTCTGTCTGACTTTAAAAGAAAGTTGAGAGAGTTTAAAAACTTAACTTCAATCCGCGACCCCATATGGAAGCAAATCATAAAGATAAAGCAAGCACTAGTTTCTGTGTGTCATGGTCCCAAGGTGAGACCAGAAATATAGGGCACCAGACTATACTTCGGCAAGCAGGACGCTTATTTTGCTTCCCAAGTTTGAGTGTAGATGACTTTTGTTATTGTGACTAGGAGCTATTTGGTTTATGTTAGTATTGGCATATTCCTTCAGGTGGTAGTGATTGTCAGCCATCAGCAGCAGCCTCCAAGCCTTTGACTCGTATTAGTGGATTGATCAGTTGTTACGTGGATGAACTTTGAAGTGACCAGGGCTTATGTGATCCAGAAAGGCAGGATTGGATTTAATCTTCTGTTTAGTTGGCACTCCTCCTTTGTTGCTGCATAGTAAAGCCGCTTCTTTCAATAAACGACATTGTGCACTTGCAGTGACAACAAGTATAAGATTGACTCCCTTAGATTCAATATCCCATTATCAGTCATCTCTTTAGTAAGTGTTGATTAATTACATTTGTGCACAGTTCGGTCTGCTGTGTTTGGGTCTTTTGGAATCCACAGTAGATATTAGTTCTGTATCTTCGGTTTGCCATATTTTGAGTTGCAGTGATTTTCAAATATTGTCATGTGTTTGAGGGACTGGTGCTGGTACAAAACTGAATTGTTCATGAAATCCTCTTATGATTCACAACTTGGTTTGCTCAGAGAGGCTGTTACTTTTAAATCTGTTACTTATTTTTGTCATTCTCTCAGATGGTTTTGGCAGTTACAGAAGAGACATTATGTATCAACTGAGCTGTTACTCTATTATGCGTGTCAGACTTTCTTCTTGTGTCAGACTTTCTTCTTGATTGCTTTTCCCTGGCTCAGCTGGCTCAACGTTAAGGCTCACAGTAGTCCAGGCTTTCAGACGACCATGGAGCAGCATTACTGTGGGAGGGTTTCGCTGCTTTCTGTTTGCATGTTACTCAGCTATTATTATTCTACTACATGTCCCTCTCTTCAGCATCAAGCTTTCCATGTTGTTCCTCACTCTTCAACCATTTCCTTTGAAACACTGAAGGAGATCCCTGTTGATATCCTACTGACAAACTTAGATCGCTATTCCATTCAGCCAAGTGTCTGGCCGAATTGGGGGGCCTTTGCAAAACTCAGGTGCAAAATAACTAACCCCATGGGAGATAAAAGCGTTTTTCCTTGACAGACTAGTTGTTGGACCAGGTCCAGCCAATGTGCATTACGGGTATTGGTCCTATCATCTAATAACATCTAACTACCTCGTTTTTTAGGTCAGACCTACAGACACCTTTAGCTGTCTTTTGGCAAAACCTACTGTTTGTAATACAATGAGGACACTTGGAATTTTTTTACCATTCCTACCTGATTACCATCGTTCGTAGGTGACCACTTATTTTAAATTAACTGTATTGCTGTAACTCTTTGTTTTTAGGTGCAACTGGTTATCTTATCAAGCTGCTGAGTGGAATTCAGACAGCTGTGGCTAAGCTAATATTATCTTGTCCCGCCGTGCATCACCATCAGCTGCCCTTGACAAATTGCACTGGTTGCCTGTGCCCGAAATGGTCAAGTTCAAGACTTTGTGTATAGCTCATCAAACTACACATTCAAAGGGGCACTTAATGCCTGATTTAAATCTTGGAGGAGGGGAATACTCCATGACAAACGTGACGGTTATCCCGTCCACCGTATCATGATCCCATTATATCCTATGGAGATTGTGATAGAGCAGATGGGATATCTGTCATGTGTGTGACAGAGTTTTCCATCAGCCGAGATCTAAGTCAGGACCTTACTCTTTACAAGCCTTCCTGTATGCGGCTTCTAATTTCCTTACAGTGCCAACAATCTGGAGGGCTTTATCAAAGATAGCCAGTATTCTGTGCAGGCTGCACATTTGTGGAACTCTCTTCCCATATTATTACGCTCTAATGAATCTTTTTACTTTTAGGAAATTCCTTTAAACTTGGCTAGATTAACTTTGGGGTGTAGTGTCTGCGACAAGTGTCTTTTGTTTTACCTGAAGCAGTAGTAAGATTTCACAGTGCCAGGAAACTTTAGGGTAACAGTTGCGCCCTGTAAGTGTAACTAGTAATAAAAATAACCTCTTTCTCTTGTTGGAAGTCAGTGTTCTCTGTCCCGCTTTGTTATGGTGTCTTCATCTCCTCACTATTGTCACACTTGCTTCTGCTCAATCTTGCTTCTCTACGCGCCATGTTCTCGTCCCAAACTTAAAACATTCTATCTGAGTTAGCCACTTCTACTGGGAATTTTGTCTGAACCAATAACCTGGGCATGTCACTCAACTACTCATTTTCTTCCTTGCCTTAACAGTGCAATGTAAAGCAGGAAAAAATATATTCCGGCCTCATTTTCCTTATTCTCGATACTATAATACTATTGAGAAGGTCGCAACATCATTTATTTATTTTAATTTTAGCGTTGTGTTTTTTTATAGCTCAGCACTACCAACAAAACAGGTGTCCATGTAGCTCACATACAAGAACATATAGATAGTGATAAATCTTATTCCGTTGAAACCAGTAAATAATAAACAATAAGCATAATGTTGAGAGGGCACTATTTTTGGTATGATTTTGAATCACATTCCAAACCTGTCATTGCAGGATTACCGGTAGGGGAAAATATGTGGATGAGGACCCGAGCAGGCATATTTCAATGTATGTTGTTAATGTTTTAACAAATCCATACAGAATGCATTCAAAGATGGCCACCATGAATGCGTGCGTCTCTGGGGCTGCCACATGCATTCTGCTAAGCCTGCCATACTTTAAAACCTGTTTACAAGGTTGCAGTAGGGGTACTCGCCTGCCACTGGTTATGTGCTTTGATGCTTCAGGTGACAATTCATTTAAATATATTTTGTGGTAGCTCCGTAACCTCTTAAAACAGACCTCTCCTTCCCCTACCGGTTCCTGATTCTCATTCTTGTTCTGGGAATGATGAGGTAATGAGGGAGTCTTTACAGCGCTGGAGTCCTAATGAGGATATCCAAGATGCAGTAGTAGCTGTGCCCAACTCTCCAGTTCCAGACCTAACCACACAATTCTGACTTATTTGTAGGAGATGCCTGTAAAGTTCACTTCCACCTTTGCCTCTTGTGATAATTGGGCTGACCTCAAGTGGGGACATTGACACACCTGTATATTAAATTGCACCAAGGTGGTAATAGGGGGACTTAATACCGATTTGGAAGTGTGTCCATTCGAAGATCACTAAATTGATTGGGAAACCTCCCTCTTTTCTAACTGGAGGTTTTGTCACCCGGTAATTATAATACAAAATTAAGTGCAAGCAGCCTGAACTCAATATAAATATAATGCTTGACTAAGTTTCCCACGTGCATTGATGTGTGGCCATTTGTGGTATCAGTAGAATATAGTGTCATCCTTGAGACCCTCATGTGTGATTTGCTGTACTTTATAAAGCCTAAATTAGGGATTTTATTTCCTGTTCTTCGCAGAGCCTGCGTTGCTTAATTGATCCTTAAAGATCCACTGCTACTAGTGAGGTTTACCACCAACCTCTTCAAACAAGCAGTTTTTATGTTGAGCAGTAAATCAAAGAGTAAAGCACATCTGTGCAAAATATGAGAAATCTTGTTATATTGTAATATCCACTGCTCGCTCCATTGGGCTCTTATGTGCCTGTTAGGTTACTCTCCCTTTGCGAGTTATGGAAAGATTTGTGTTATCAATGGATAAAGTTCTTGCATTTTCACCCTATGGGGAATAGTGACCTGAATTCTTACTCTACTGCATATGTTGTGGACGTGCCAAGGTAATTGAATACCATTGACTACTTTCTGAAGCACACACTTGCACCGGTCAGCATGGTGACCCATTGATTCTGTTTTTTCTTAACTGCGCCTCATAGGAGGTCGTCAGGACCAGACAAAGTTTCTATCTGTTGTCTTCCCAGTGATAGTTTGACATAAATAATGTGCACATGCGTATATTGAAAGCACGATATTCGTTTTGTATTTTAGTGAGTCACCCTATTTACTGATCAAGCCACTCGCTTTCACATCAGTTACCCTTTTTCAACAGCTTCAAGGTATGCTTCATCTCGTAAGTTGCTCCCCATTCTCGCTCCATTAGGTGTATATTTTATCTTAAGGAAGTACGCTCCCTTTCTTTCCTGTTGTATCCAACTTATCCATTACATCTTGGCGAATAGAGGCATCCTTTCCCAACTGATGACTGTTAGAGGCCTCTCACTCCTCACAGCTTCTAAGGAAACATGAAAAGAATCTCAACATACCGTGCAACAACATTTCTTCCAACCCCTGGGCTATTTCAAGCCATCCTAGCCTCACTCTAGGTTGTGCTCATTCACCATTCACTCATTCTTTCATTCTGTTTGCTGTCAGAACCCCACGTGTTTCCACTGATTACTTTCCCGGGTTTTGATGGATATAGGGTTTCCCCGTACACTTTTATGCATGCAGTTTGTCATAAGCAAGCATGTTGGGGCCTCTCCACACAGCAGCACCATGTGGAATCTTGCAGCCTACCCAGAGTTAATCCTTTCACTAGTGGTGATTCACTACTGTTAGGTGGTGCTTTCCTCGTTCAAGCATGAATCGAGGAATGTCTGCCAGGCAACTAAATCAAACCAGCCTAAACATTCTATCCTTGAACTCACAGGAACTGTCCTTTGAGGCTGCGTCCCATGTTCACATTCACCCTGCAACCACCCTCTAGCTTTCAGAGTGGAAAACAAATAAAGCTCCATTCCTGCATCAAGCCATGTTAATAAAGTGCTGATATGCAACTTAAGATCTGAATATGTTTGTATTTGTTTTATTTGGTTTGATATATGCTCTCTTATTGAGCTTTCACTAGAAAGTGTAAAGTTATGCTCCTATTCTTTGTTTGCTGTCTGAATTATCAATTACACTTTTAATGGCTTCCTCTTTTCTTTGCAGACAGTATTATGCATACCTGACTGATACACAATGCAAGAGGGTAGGAACTCAGTGCTGGGTGTTCGGGTAAGTTTTTTTTTTTTTCTTTCCAATAATTGAACTAAAACTAGTGGTGATGGATGGGGAAGAATGTGTTTGGAAAGAGAACAACATAAGCTAAAAAGAGCATTGCAAAGCCAATAGGTTTGGCAAGTTGTCAGCCTTTTTTCTTTGCCAGTGCTTGTTTTGAGATGGTGTTTGTAAAAACTGTTTGTAAAAATGTATTGTTGTGAATCTTCAGGGCCCCCGTTCTCTCTTGTCTATTCAGGTTAGTTTCGGTGTACAATTTTGTTTTTCTCGGCTTGTGTCCGCAAAACGCACTCAGTTCACAGCATTTGTCAACCAGAATGTAGCTCTGTGTGCATATGTTTATAAACTTTAATTCATGATGTGCTTTTGGAGCCCACGTGGCTCGGTGCCATGCTTCATGTTTCATATTATTGTTTCTATTAACTGCTACTTGGATTGAAACTTAAGTTTTCTAGTTTTGTTTTTTAATGCATGGGGAGAGCCGATGCAGAGACTCGAACCCAGCTTCCCAGTTCCAGAGCAGGCAGCTCTGAATGGTATGCCACATTCTCTCTCCAAGACAATTGGCATTTTTTTGGGGGGGTTTATCTCCGTCTCCCTCACTGATTCACCCACCCACCATGCACCCACCCTTAACCAGTCAATCGGTTTCTAAGAGGTGAAATTAGCAGTGCTTCAAACACATTGGGGGTTATTCCAACTTTGGAGGAAGTGGTAATCCGTCCCAAAAGTGACGGTAAAGTGACGGATATACCACCAGCCGTATTACAAGTCCATTATATCCTATGGAACTCGTAATACGGCTGGTGGTAAATCCGTCACATTTGGGACGGATTACCACCGCCTCCAAAGTTGGAATAACCCCCATTGTGTCTGCGAGAATTATAATGTTGGCGTGTCCTTGCGATTCTTTTACTCCTCCGAATGGCCGGTGCTTTCCCTTTTGACAATCCTTGTACTCTGCTTCGCCTTTAACTCTCTCAACTGCCCCCTTGGCTGTAGTAGTTGGAAAAAGACCAGCTGTTGGTCTCCGACCTGAGCTGCTGCACCGGGAGTGCTCTGCTCACTGAAAACTACATTTCCAGGTCCTGCTCTGGAGCTGGGACCTCCGGAGCTCTTGCTGCATCGCCTTCTGGGCTCACAACTTGTTTGCCACTGACTCGAGGGGCAGTGGCCATGGTCCAGGATTGGTCACGCCTTTTCTTTCAAGAGTCTAGAAAGACTTGTTATATCCTTTCACTTTTGTATGGTTGTGTCGCTCAATATGTTTTGAATGTTAGACGTTCACGTTGCCTTCGGAGTTCAACAGTAGCTAAGTAGGAATAGTACTATAATTAACTATCTTAACTGGCACACTGCCGGCCAACTCTATCTGCATGGAAGATAGTTCAGAGGATTAGGGCGCACGCTGCAAGGCAGACAGCAGTCTCCAAGTCCAGTGTTCAATGAAGAGAAGCATTGCTACATACAAACACAATTATTTTTGGCCTTGAAATGTTGAAAGGCTGAGCACGTCCTGGATTGATTCACCACATGCACCTCACGCCCCACCACACACCCACCAGAAGCATTAACTCTCCAAACGTTCTTATCTGTAAGCTTCGGCCCTTCAGGTTACACACAGAACTCTGACAGAAGGTGAACCTGCTGAGCTATATAGGTGGAATCAATCAGTGATAGACAGGTTAGAGAGCTCTTTGTGAAATGTGTTCAGCTCACTCAGCCATCACCAATTTATATTATGCTATTTATATTAGTGTAAAGTTGAAGCCTCGTACGCCTCTTGGCATTGGATTCAAGAATGTACTGTCAAATAGGTTCTCATTATCCTAATGAGACTACTGGATTCGGGCAGCAGAATCACTTGTACTGCAGGGGACTGAGTCTGAACCCACACCGTGTGACACCTGTCGGCCTAATCCGGGTTTATTCCGGCTCACTAGCATCTCCACTCAAGAGCAGGGATGATTAGGGCAACCGGGCGCATGACAAATGACTCCTCAGGGGAATCGTGGTCACTCAGAACTCATACCTTTCTCTCACTTACATTAGTCTCACATATGCAAGGACAATTAGAGGCAGACTATAGTTCAATAAGGTTTTATTGAAGTAACTGCATCTTAGATAATAAAGCATGAATTGGAATAACTAGGATGATGAAGCACAATAATATTAAAATTGTGACAAAGAGTAAAACAAGAATAAAGCTACCATATTGTCACTAGAGTTTGTAAAGATAGTTCCTACCTAGGCTATGTTAGAGCACAGCATGTTAAGCTCTAATTCTGCCCTTCAGGTTCCCCCTGGGAAGACATCATCCCTCATACCTGAGCAAGAGGCCAGTAGTCTACATAAGCAGCTGTAGCGAAGCAATCAGCATACAGTCGTGGTCATCTGGCTGGTATCTCCCTCTAATGTTCATGGGTCAAAGTAGTGTTTTTATAATAAAACATCTGATGTTCCAAGAAGAGTGTGTATGTTTCTGTGAACATTGGAGAGAAAGCGTACCACTTTGCCGACAACCTTGAGAAAAGCACAGAGTGAAAGAAATGTCTTGTTTAAGAATGTAGTGCTGACCTAGGCAAAGAACAGCTAGCTAGAGAAAATAAAACAAGAGAGCAAATGTGGCTAATGTTAACATAATTTAACAAAGCTAAAATAAAACATAGCTGGGTTAAAGTGCACAGCAGCAGGCCTAGTTTGCTGAAATAACTTGTATAAAACTATAGCTAAAATGGCTACACAACAGTACAACGTAAACTGAAAACTTTACTCTGACCAGGGTGCGCTGCACCCAACACTCTTTCACATTCACTGTTATTCTGCGTGTAGCTTACATTATAAAACATTTTTGGGGCTGGTTACTCTGTACTGCACAGCAACCTGAGCCCTGTGTTTACATTTAAAATGTTTGCATTTATAAGCGCCTACTACCCCGACAAGGCATGTTTTACATATGTGGTGATGTATTCTATACAGTGCCACGAAGACTGAAGCTCAGTTTTCAGACTTCTGCCCAGGCCCACCTCTTCTCATCTTCACACTCCTCCCTCACCTACTGCCTTTTACGCCACAGTACTTTGTCACATCTCAGACTTCTGTGACCCCAGCATAGTAGACAACCCTCCAAGTGAGGGCAAGTTTACAGAGTTCTGATTGAGGCTTTACTGCTGAGTGCCTATTGCAAGACACGACTGATAGGTCAGTCCCATCCTAAGTTTACCCTTTCCCTTCCTTCGTTCTAATATCTTGTCCTGCAAATTTGCAACACTTTATTACATCCTGCTGGTGTACGCGGGCTGCGGGGCTTCTCGGCTCATGTGTTTGTGCCTCGGATTATTGGCCAGGAGGCCTCCAATAAAGTCCATAAGAATCTTTAACGCCAGAGCTTGGCGATCATCCCCAGAAAGAGGTATGAAAGTGTTGAGAAGGAAAGATAGATGGGATCAGCAAGGCACTTCCTTTCTAAGACTTCTTTTTATGTGTTAATGCGCCCGTTCCTTTTACAGCGTTGAGGCTATCAGAAGTTTAAAACTTTATTATGTGCGTATGTAGTACGAGTGGTACGATATACCTTCTTTTTTTAATCCCTAGGTATCCGCATACAAACCACTCAACTAAACTTGACTAAATGATTCTAGCATGTTATTGCATGCTTGGAGTTTTCTGAAAATTGCTATAGTTTTACTTTACACAGAGCAGCTCCTTGAAGCTCCTTGAAGCTTGACTAATCGCAGCCATTTTACTTTTATTTGACAAATGCACACCACTTAATTTATTTGCTCGTGATTTTGAATGTAACTCCTGTAGCCAATGTTGTTGCCTGTACCGCAAGAACATGGATAGTTTGTAATTTGTCGTAAATAAAAAAAAATGTCACTGATAGCAAATGTTCTAGAATTTTCGGCTTTGTTTAAACCGTAGGAGGGGATAGGCGTTGTGCTAGATATGGAATTGGTGCCTTTATCAGGCATGTATTATATTTGTTTGTTTTTGTGCATATTTATATAAGCATATCTATGCCACTTGAATGGCCTCGTAGAGCTGTCAAAGTGCGGACGTCCTTTCCGTACAGTTATGCGCTATTGAACCATCGGAGTCCATTTGGTCCATGATACTCGAGGCTATGGATAGCGAAGAAAGATCTTGTAGATATTTGGTTTTTTTATGTTGTTGGACCATATTTGGAAAGCGTGTTTGACATTTACGCGGCCTCTGGGCTCTGCTTTGGTGTTGTGTATTTCTTGTGATACGCATGTACCATGAAACCAGTAATATTCTGTATTCATTTATCAGCTGGGGAGATCGCTTTGATTTACAAGGAATCTTGACACAACAGGGCTGATTTAGACTTTCATCCGTCACTGTTGAAATGCTTAGAGGGACTGTAACATATCGTATATATTTTTCACGATATTAAGAAGCATAAGAATGCATAACACGCTGCACCCAGGTACAGACATCTGCCTCCTCGCTAAAGGGAATATATTCATAATTATATTTTTTGTTCTATTTATTTCTCCTGATAATTAATTTAAGATGTTACTTCGGCAGACCATGATTATTTTTAATAGTGTATCGTAGTTACAATAGTGCTAGGAGTATGACGTATATTTTTTTTAAAACATGTTTCTTACAAAGGATACCTCATTGTCATAAAACCGCACACAGAATGTTATAGTGCTGTTGACTTGCATCCAGGCACTTGCCTTTCTTTATCTGTGCGTTAAAAACCCTTGGAATGTGTCCATAAGTGTTTACTAATGCAAACATATATTCCTAAATCACATTGCATGACCTAGTGTGTAGCGATTGAATAGCTCTTCACTCTTTGGCAGCATATCATCCAGGATACTGTGCTTTATGGCTAAACACTTATAAGGTCCCAAAGGCGAGACCTATTGGCTATGCCAGTGCTTGTTTATTTTGCTCTTACTTGCTAAAAGAATCCTATTTTTTGTATTTACAAATCCAAATGGTGTCCATCATCATGGATCAGTAAATAGAACAATCGAAGTGAATGACGCCTACGTCATTTCACTGACACATGCTATGTGGTGCATACATGCACAAATCTCATCAAGTTTATGCAAGGCAGAAGGATGACGTGACCATTGACGGCAGGCCCCATATCACCTTTTCTTGTTCCTTTTTTTAAAAATGTATTCTTTATAACTGATGCTGCATATCGTTGTGTAAATGCATTTTGCTTTCTGTTTGATGCTGTGCAGCATAGCCAAAAGGGCACAAGGCATTTGCAAAGCCAGAAGGTGACAAAGGCAAGAACTACAGCCTTTACCAGTACTTATTTGTGCTCTGACATCCACAGTAAGAAACCTTAAACACCGTGCAAATGTGCTAAAATTAGGCCATTGCTTATGTTGCAAATAAATATTTAATGAAGAAAAGGTGAAACACTTACAGATCCAAACGAAAACCTTAATATAGTATTCAGCTATTAAATCTTTCTTGCAATCCCATCATCAAAAAGGAATAATTTAAAGGAAAATGACATTGGTCTTCTTTATGAGAATCAATATGAATTTAGAAGAGGATAGTAATGAAACAGGATTGCAAGCTCTGCCAATGTTTCTCTATGTGCTGGTTATTGTTTTGAGGCATGTGTGGTGGTGGTGGCTGTATGAATACTGAGCCAGGTCTCATTGCTTATAGCTTATTGTCGAAATGAGAATGATGACCAAGAATAACAAGAGCAGATGTTAGTTTGAAACTAGACTCAACATCAGACCAGTGATCATGGTCTTTCTTTTTATTCATGCATCAAGATATGGGAATACTCCCCTGTAAATCGTACGTCTTAATGATATGTTTAGAGTCAAGAGCATAGGCAGGAGGGGGAATGGATGAGATTGATGATGCTGGCAGTGGTAACATTGCTTTGAAATATGCCAGATTTTGGATCCATCAGCTATTAGCTCTGAACTTTCTTACAAGCTGAGGATCAATGAGACCCCAATTGACCTGGCAACGTCCTAGTGTTGTGTGTCACCACTGTGCCCATATTTAAATATGAAGTTATTCACACATCTCGGGACCACTAATTACTCAGTAAACCGCTAGTGCTAACAAACTCTCCATTTTCAAACTGTTTTTTACCCACTCTGCAGTGAGGAGGTTCTATTTTTTCCACTACTTGCAGGTTCACTGAGACACAATGTTCAAACCACTTTTGTATTGCAGATTCCTCACCATAGACTATCCCCAGGCACTAGACAGGATCTGGAGAATTTTCATAGCACTGCTCCTGCCCACCGTAGGTGGAGTTGTGCATCTCTGCACTGGTGAAGCCACATAAAAGCTCTACCACTGCTCATGAACACCAGTTCCTTTCTTTCTGCACTTTCCGATGCAGGTCCAGAATTCCACTCCAGACTATCAGATTTTCAATGACTCCAAAAACTTTTTTCACAGTGTGATAGGTGAGTGGTCTCCCCATCGGAGATAGGGATTCAGTCTGTGGAAGCAGATGCTGTTCACAGACCCCCAGTCGAGCTCCCCCCAGCGGGTCCCTCCCTGGCACCGTATGCCCTCCTTAGGACCCACGACCCGGCCTGGAACTACTCTGGTACAGATCTCCACTCTGGCCCAAAGATCCACACTGGTTCCTGCCACCCCTACGCTATTGCTGATGCCCAAGTCAGATCTCGAACCGATGTCAGTTCGAGTTTGACTGCTGTCACTCAATGAGATTACAGAAGAGTAACCCATTTGGATGCACCCTTATTCTGAGCCCTGTGCCTCTGTCCCGCTGCAGCGATCAGCGTGGGCTCCATTATATTTTTTTGGCTCTGATTCTCAATCTGTGCCAGAGCAGGGTGCACCCTAAGGCTATGATAATAGGAGGAAGACTGACTTTCTCTCCCCTCCTTACTCTAACAACACTTTATACTTTGATTTGCAAAACAGTAGTGGGCTTGATACTTCTCCTGAGACAGAGCTTGACTCGCCACATGGACCACCATCAGAAGAAAGTGCCTTATTTGCAGTGGTGGTTTGGAGGCATTATAATTACAGCTGCCCTACATTAAGGCTAATATAAATGTTTTGATGGAAATTATACAGCCCGGACCAGCAACATCCCCCATGCTCCTATTTACTGATGACTGAACAGATACCCATTTGGCTAAACCATTTTCTTGCCTGCTTATTGACTGACAGGTGGCTATACATCGTAGTCTAGTATGTGCGATCCAGACTTACATACCAAACATTCTACTTACGAGGCTCTTGCCTTGACAAGTAAGGCAAACCTTAATTCATGAAGTCTGCCTGTAGCTCTCCAATGGTGCCATTGAAAGGGTACTGTATTCTGAGAAAGGTGAACCTCTGAGCACCTTCATGCAAAAGCACATATTCAAAATACTCACATTGACCCAGATCCAGTGTGCTCTTATAACAGGATTCTGTATGGTGTCCTTGTATTTGGAAGACACAAGTTCTCATATACCTGTGCTGTGGCTCAACAGGTGTTATCTGTGGTGTATGGTGGGCCTGGAGCATTTTCAGTTTTCCAGGTTCCCCTTTAGCCTCACTAATACCCCTTTGGGTGTTCACAAAAATGATGGCAGAGATTGCTATTCATCTTCATAGGTTGGAAGTTCTTCTTTTCCCATACCTTGACAACTGGCTGCTCAAGATGGACTTGCCACAGTGAGTCGTGGACCAACTGTGGATGACTATCATTGGGCTTAATGATAAAGAAGCCAAAGTCTCCCCTGATTTCCTCTTGGAGGTTTCTGTTTATTGGGGTTATTGCGTGCACATTGTTTAGGGCTTTCCCTCTGCAACAATGAGTACAGAATATTTAGGCTAAGATCCCAATGTTTCAAGTTTGATCCTGGACCCAGGTGAAGGTGCCCCAGATGACACATGCAAGCCCTGCAGTGGGGGGGGGGGTGACCTACCTCATATCATTTCTGTGCTACTTCAAAACTCCTACCTATAAAAGAAAAATAAAAAACTCTCGTTTTTTCAGGAGATGAAAGAAAGGGAAGAAGGACGAGAGCTGAGGTGTAGAGTGAGGAAAAATACAGTGACAACGTGAAAGGACTGGAAATCCAGGAGGTAAGGCCGGAAGAGGGAAGAGCAAATGAAGAAGGATGCCGAAAAGACGCTGGCGCCTCAGGGAAGGAAGTCAAAGCAAGCATGAAGACTGGCCATGGGGGAAGAAGAGCTGCACGAAGCCGATATGGGTGCAGAGTCAGAGTCCAGTAGAAGCCATCCGTCAGGAGAAACGAGCCACGAGGGCCGCGCACAAGACGCTGGAGTGCAGCACAGCAGGAGCCGCTTTCCGAGACAAAGGAGGAGTCTCATGCAGCCGCTACCGAACAGGAGAGAACCTGAAGGACTGGTTGGCACACCACAGCATTCTGCCACTTTCAAGGAGGAGTGTGGCTCATGCAGGTGCAGGAGTGGTTTAGAGGGTGGAAGGGAGACATGTCTGTAAAGTAAGGGCTAGACCGAAGGGAAGGGTAAAATGAGACTCGAAACTCTTGCAAGAGTATAGTCAGCAGTTTGTTTTTTGCACATTTTCTTTTGAGATAAGTGTCCTATTACGTGTCTTTGAGATAAGAGGTACACCTCAGAAGTTCTACGACTAGTGATATTGAGATTTTTTTTTTCAATATCTTAAAAACATGAACATGATCACAGAAAGAAAGAAAAAAGAATAAGGTTGAAAGAAAGGAGGATGTGTAAACGATAGATAGAAGAAGGTACTCAGAAAGCATAGAAAGAAGACAAAACCGCAAGACTAGATCGAAAATAAAGGCTATAGAAAGGTAAAGAAAAGACAAGAAGAAAATGGAGAGCTTACCTGTGGTTGTTCTGAGGGTAGTGCCCTGGGATAACACAAGGCGAACCTAGAAGCAAGAAGATAAACGAAGGACACATCATTCTTCATCCGGAGAAAAGGTTCTTTGGCTTGTCTTTATACAAGATACATAGCCATAACATGCAATAAAAAAAACTCCTTAAGAACAACAAGAGTATTAGACTAAAGTGTATCAAACTGTTAAATGTCAGGAACCTGAAGTAACAGCGGTATCGGCATCAAGGCAGCCTTTCTGACACCATCCAGGCCATGAAGGAGGCTGCTCAAGATCTGCAGTGGTGGCTGACCAACTTCAGTTTGTCCTGTGGCAGGCTACCGCTCCCCACTCACTTCCCCCCCACCTACTACCCAGAGCTGACATTGGTGACGGACACGTCACTCTACTGGGTAGGGGGGGAATCCCTTTGAAGAGATGGAGATCAGAGGACCTTGAAGGGCTGGCTCCCCATCAGTCTCCTGATGTTGCAGGTCATTCACCCACCCAAGAAGGCTGCACAGACGTCCACCAAGTCGAAGCTAATGCAGGTACTTCGGGACAGTTCTGTTGACATATGGTACTGCAATAAGCTGAAGGTAGGGGGTTCCTGTGTGTGTGTCTGGAGGTTTCTATATCTCTGGAGGTTGCTGGAGTGCCAAGGCATCTTTCTAATCTCCAACCACTGTGCAGGGTCCCTAAGCGCCAGAGTGTATGAACTAACATCGTCTGGTAGATGATGAGGGGTGTCTGCATCTAGAAGTGGCGCATGGCATCTTTTGCCAGTCACTCAGCCCTGGCAATTTCCGTTCACCGCTGTAGAACAAGCAATGCCAAATTCTCAAAGTGCTGAGAAGGGTCCTCCACCCAAGTCTATGCAGTTTACCCCTCCATTCGTGCAGACTGAGCAGCAGCAATTGACTGCATTTAATTTGCTGACTGAAATGGTAGATGTCGTCTTTGCCCGCAGACACCCCTCCACGAAATCCATTTATGCCTGGCACTGGGACAGATTTGTAATCTGGTGTGGCACCTAGGGTATTCACCCCTGAAAGGCAGAGCTATTGGACATCCTTTTATTTGTTTTTGCCTTTAGCCAAGCAAGGCCTTGCAGTGGGCAATGTCAAATGTTATTTGTCTGTCCTTTCAGCCTTTCTAAGTGTGCCATACGAACTGTCTTTGTGCAAATCACCTGTTGTGATGAGATTTATTAAAAGTTTGACACATGTTGCCTTCCAAGCCGTTTTGATGCCACAACGAGATCCTAACTTGGTCTTGAATTTCCTCCTGTGAATGGCCTTTGTGCCTATGAATAGCTGCTCACCGTGTTTCCTAACCCTGAAGACTGTCTTTCTCACTGTGATAACATCAGCTTGTCGCATGAGTGAATTGCAGGCACTTGGGGTATCCCATTGGGTGAAGGCCTACATAGCATCTCTACATGCAGACGATCTCCATTTGTATCACAGAGATGTTGGCAACGTCCCTCCCACTATTGCAGTCACCCTGCATTGTTTTGCCACACTCTCCGGCCTGCATGTTAATTGGGTGAAATCATGCCTTTTCCCTTTTGAT
This sequence comes from Pleurodeles waltl, assembly GCF_031143425.1. NCBI lineage: Eukaryota > Metazoa > Chordata > Amphibia > Caudata > Salamandridae > Pleurodeles > Pleurodeles waltl. The sequence continues at coordinate 861,795,648 of NC_090439.1, forward strand.
CTGGGAATGCCAGACCCGAGGCTGAGAAGTTCTGGAAAGGATGTCCCCTGGCAACCCAGGACGTTCCGTTATCTGGGCATACAGATATTTCATATGGAGAAGGACCTCCATAGTGGCAATCTCCGCAGAGCAGTGTCCTCCATCCGGTCACAGATACCTTCTGGCAAACCTTACCGCTCTCCGTAGCCGGTAGGATCGCCCCCTTGAAAATGGTGGTCCTTCCTCATCTCCTATACTACTTCTCTAATTTGCCCCATTATGTTCCAGCTGGCTTCTTCTGTGATTTGGAGTCTAGAATACGGGAATTCATTTGGAATAAAGGCTGCTGTAGAGTGGCGTTGAAACGCTCTGTTTACCCCTTACCCAGGGCGGCCTCTCGGTTCCGAACATGGAACATTATTACCTGGCTTCCCAGCCTCAGTGAGTGGTGCGTTGGCTGGCGGGCCTCCAGCTAACAGATACTGCAACCAATTCCCCGCCCTGGACACTAACTTGGATATTGCATCTCTTTCACCCCTTATTAGATCGCAGCCCCCTGCAGAGCTACTGCTAAATGTAGCTTACTGCTGTTACCGTAGGTCCCTGCGTCTCACAAGCTACACTATTCCCTACGCTCCAGCACTGACCTTACTGGGAGTGTAGCGTGGCACCCATCTCACAACCGCCACTGAACTGGGTCCTTGGCATGCAGCTGACCTACACACTCTGGGGGATCTCTATAGCGAGGGTGGTCCGATTCAGTTTAATGAGCTCTTGACAGAGGCGGGGCTGCCATCAGGGCAGTTTCTTTTGTACAATTAGCTGCTGAGGGCACTATCGCACGGATGGGGAGAAATGACCTGTGAATTCCCCACACACCTACTAGTACAGTACTTACAAGTTATGGGACAAGGTAGACACCTGATTCGATGGTTCACTGATGCGCTTAGAGCACTTACAACAAATTCCCACACTACTTTGCGAGCCACTTGGGAGGGTGATCTAACAAGACCTTTCACCGATGCCGCTTGGTCAGGGGCACTATCCAGCCATACTAATGTTCCTCGCAATGCCAGATACCACCTTATTCAATTTTACATATTTCACAGAGCTTATCTCACGCCAGCCCACATTAAAAGATCTTTTAATCGAGTGGATTCTGCCTGCCCTCGCTGCAATTTAATTGGGGCGGACTTCCTTCATATGTTCTGGTCTTGTCCTTCCTTAAACACTTATTGGCATGGAGTTGCATCATCCACATCTAAAGATATGTCACGTCCATTGCTGTTAGATTGTGGCTCCTGTCTCTTGGATCTTTTCCTGAGAGCCAAAAAGCATAAAGCGTCCACAAGATTCCTGGACTTGGGTCTTCTGACAGCCAAGCGTCTCATTACTAAAAGGTGGAGAGCCACTGAACCCCCATCGGTACTGGCTTGGAGGCACTCCCTTATGATATGTGGGAGGAGGCGGAGGGGGTCGCACTGTGACGTGAGCATGCTATGGGCATGCGTAGATACCCCCTACCCGCTAGCTGGGATGAGATGTTGAATCAGTTGTATGGGAAGGAACAAGACGTAGTTGCTGATGATGCAGTGCCACCCGACATCGAGCTAGTGCCCGCTTAGTTAAGTTATATGCCGTGTCTGCTACCTGGTTGCTTATTGGTATGCTTTCTCTCATAGGCTCCTAATGCTTCAGTTTGATTATTCTTAATCTAATGTGTTTGTGATGCCGCAAACACGAGTGACGTTACAGAGATGTTGCCATACTGTGGGGCCCCTGGACATCGCAGTGGGGGAGGTTGTGGATGGGCTCTAAGTTTTGTTATCAGTTCCTCTTGTATTATGTAACTTTTTCTCACCGCTGTTGCTCCTACAAATGCATCAATAACTTCCTAAATGAAGGACCTCGCTTTTGCCAGAGCTTAGCTGACCCGAGACTCGTTGGAAGTGGTTCATAGAACGTACGTAGCCACCTCTTGCATGATGATGTTTTTCCAATGCATTCTTAGTTCTTTGCCACCTTAATACAGCTGTGTATATTGATCTCACCACTATCACTTTGTTGTACTGAACACACTTCACTGTTTCTCCCTCATGGAGTTAGAAAGTGTAAACTGTAAAATTGATCCCCATGTCTGATAAATATCAGTGTCAACCAACTCTGTATGGTATAAACTGGAGCTATGTTAAATGGATAAAACCAATTAAAATAAATAAATAAATGAGTGAATTGCAGGCACTCTTGGTGCAACCAACCTACACCACGTTTTTTGCCAGACAAATTAGTGTTGAGGACTCAGATGGCCTTCTTACTGTAAGTCATGACTCTTTCACTTTGGGCAATTCATCCCTATACTAGAGTTCTTGGCTCTCATTCACCCCTCAAAAGATGGACGGCAAAAGGTCATTAAGCTTTTAAATAAATCATACCAAGGATCCTAGAGTGGGCAATCAACTTTTTGTAGGGTTCTCTGAGCAAGGGAAACCTGTGTACAAGGAGGACCTTGTCGAGGTAGACATTCCTCTGCATTACGATCTGTACCCACCGGCCAAGAAGAAGCCCCTTGAAGGTCTGAGAGCTGATTTCACCAGGGCTCAGGCTGCGACCAGTGTGTCTTTTTTAAACATATGTTTATTGCCATTTTGTTATAACAGTCATTACAATCATGGTTCAGCATTTCTGTTCATAGAGCAATAATAAGGGGATGACCTGTACATTGTCAAACGATCACATGACCACAAGCGAATGCCCATCTGGGGCTGCAAGATTATGCAGTTTAAAGGTTTGTGTATAGAACATTGGCAATGCTATTGCATTTCCCCCTTATTTCCTACACCAACTCCTCATTGGTGCAAGCTGCTACCCAAAACAGTTATTACATCACCTGTAATACACAAACAATATCAGGTCTCGTGTCTCATAAGACTAGGTCACAGTCTTTAGGAGCAAAATGGAGATTCACAGCCAGCAACCCATGTAATAATAAATATTAAACATCGAAAACGTAAAAAAAGAGGGTCAGTGATGTTGTTGTACTCGTTTACTATTGAGGATGGAGAGGAGTGAACCAAGGGAAGGGCCTAGGATTAACCATAGTGAGAAGTCCTGCAAAGGGACTCAGCGTAATAGAGGCATGTGATGGGGCTACAAGCAGCAGAGGGGGCGGGGAATAGGCATGTAGTATAGCCAATTTATGCTCAGGAAGCGAGGGGGCAGGAATCGTCCTACAGACACCCTTATCATCTTCACATCTCACTGCCTTCCCCCGCGCAGGGGAATCCCCAGCAGTCTTCATATCCAGGCCATCCACTACTTCACTATTCCCCACTGAAACTGCTTCCAGGTGTTCCCAAACCTCCAGAACCTCCTTTGAGAGTCCTGCTAACGGGCACTGCCTCACTCCCCTAGTGTCTTCGCAAAGCAAAGCTCTCGCCTCAGCTGTACTCCCCACTGTAACATCATTCACTTAAGCGTTCATTACTACTGCTGACTTCTGTGTCTCCTCGCTAACACTACCAGATCTAGGAACTGGGAGCCAACCCTACGCTTATGGGGTCTTGGGAATAATCCCAGCAAACAAACCTCCAAGCAACATGGAAAAGATCTGTTCAGAGTAGCATTGAGAGCACATATTACTGTGTTCCAGAGCAGCTGCAGTCAAGGGCAATCGAAGTTCATATGACAGAAATCTGCATCCGACAGATTGCATCTGAGGCAACTGCGCGGGTCACCTCCGTTTAAAACTTGCAGTCTATGGCACGTCAGATAGGTCAAATAAACGTAGTTGAATTAGGTGTACTTTAAACGCATATTCCTGGAGACAATCTTAGGGCTAGCCAGGACCCTTTTCCATTCCAGGGCTGTGACTGCCCTTTCCAATGCTTCTTCCCATTGGCACCTAGGTACTAACAGAGGCCCACGGACCATGTTATTCGGTGCTTATAGAGCCACCTCACTAGGTGTCATGTCGTACCCAGAGATGCTAGCATCTGTAAGAACTTGTGCGTCACTCAATCGTCCCACCCAGTGGCCCATAAATCCCCAAAGGCTCTGGATAGCGCTTCATAGGTCAGGAATTGACCTGCTGGTATACCATATTGCTCCACCAAATCCTCCAGTGGGAGCTAAGCTACCAGTGGAAATCAATCACCTACTGTTACCAGACCAGCCTCCAACCAAACTGGCATTTGTCCAGCTGTGAAATAAATAGGAGGATCAACTTGAGGTAAGTCCACCAGACCAGGTAGAGTGGGTGCATATAGGGGAGCCCCCGTCATCCTGCGCACACAAAGCCTCCAGCATTGGAGGGCTATTGCTGATAACACTCTAGGCCTGAAAGTTGCTATTGCTCGGCAGAGTAGTTTCACCAGTAGCAGGACCTTATCGCAAGCCAAACACTCTACACCTAGTTCTTCTAATCTGGTACCAGCTAACCAGTGCGAGGACAATTTCAGCTGCGCCGACAGATAGTACAGCTCAAAATCTGGCATTCCCAGGCCTATCTAGTCAGGAGATTGGCAAAGAACGCTAGGGAGACTGTGTCGGCCCCCATCCAATATCACTTGTTGTAGTAAGGAGGACAGTTGTTGGACCCAGGAGAAGGGCACTTCATCTAGGAGATTTGTTAAATAAAGTAATCTAGGGAGCATTACCATCTTGACTATCCTAGCCACAATGGGCAGCTTAAGGGAGCACCAGAAGGGAAGGTAGGACTTAAGTGATTTAAGTGTTTTCCCCAAATTGCCCTCTCTGAAGTCTTTTAAAAAGTAGAACACCTGAATACCCAGGTATTTATACGAAGATGGGGACCAAGCCTACTCCAGTGGTACCTCTAGTGGGTGCTGGAATATGGGAAATAAACAGGTCTTGGTCTTGTTAACCCTTAGGCTGGAGAATATTGCAAATTCACCCAGATGGCGTAAGGCCACCGCCACTCCCACAGGGCCATCAGCCAGGTAAAGCAGGAGTTCCAGATCCTCCACTACTATTTCGGTGCCAGCTGTCTCAGGTTGAAGGAGCTCTGCTAATGGCTTAGTGGCCAAGACGAAAAGAAGAGGGGGTGGGGGCAGCTCTGTCTGGTGCCTCTAAAAACTTTGTATTGTGAGGAGATAGTGATTGTTGTTCTGACTTGTGCCGTAGGTGCTGAATAGACCAGTTTGACCCAGCTAACCCAACGCTCTCCTGTGCCCATCCTGCGCATGACCTCAAAGAGAAAATCCCATCTGATCGAATCAAAGGCCTTTTCTGGGTCCACTGACATTAATGCGGCCTCTGGCCGGGATTGTGCCTCCAGATGGTAGAGGACTTGACAGAGCCTCTGTAAGTTGAGGGAGGTGCTGCTGGAGGGGATGAAGCCTTTCTGGTCCACATGTTTTAAGTCAGGCATGTGTGGAAGCAGCCTGAGGGCCAACACTGCTAAGAATTGTGAAGTACATGTTGAGCATAGACAGTGGACCAAACGCTGTGGTCGCGTCTTGGGGAGTAGGATTCCAACCATGTGACCCCATCTGCTGACGCACAGGAGCAAAGCAACAAAATCTTCTGTATCCAGTTTGGCACGGGGAGGGATATTTTAAGGTGAATAATCCTCAGTTAATAGGAGAATTGACCAAAAAGAGCATTAGCTGAGGTAAGGAATTAGTTCTCCTGAGATGCAGATAGGTGAGCCGGAGAAAGATTATTTTTCTGCTGTATATTCTGCTGATCTAATGCATTTTGTTTGGGGCGTATGGGAGCAGAAGAAACATCATCCCTTGTATTTTCGTGGTTTTATAAGGGTAAGCAGGAAATGTACTTGGAATGCTTGGTATATGTGCTACCCAGGTGTTCCACTTTAGCAAGTTGAGCATGTCTTTCAGACCTACATAATTACAATTTTGTATGTATTTGTGCTTCTTTTTTCTTAGAAACCTTTTCTGTCAAACTTTGGAACTTCCCTTTTTTAGGTTTGAGAGAACAGCGTCGAATGTTTAACATTCCTTTTTCTTTTTCTATTTTTAAATCTGTCGAATGTTGGAACATACCTTTTTTAATGTTGCTTTGCATCCACGCAGCAGCTTAATTTTTCTCTTGAGATGCAGACCCGATCGCTGTTTCAGGCATTGGACACGAAGATGAAGATGGTCAGAATAACACCTTTAGGGATGTTCATTGCAGTCTCACGTGGCCTGCAATACCCAGGTCCCTGAGAGGAAAACCGATTACAGTCAGTCATCACATCGTAATAAGTAATTTTAACACACTGGGAGAAAAAACCGTTGCAGCATGTAGGGAATCATTGCAGTGCTGGAATTGACAAGCCTTTACTCCGGCAACCCATATATTGAGGGTCAAGGTCGGGCAAAAGAAACTTGCTTCTTTTCTGGCTTGATTGGTTGCAAAGGCTACATTAAAAAAATATCTTGTGACGTTAGGGCACCTGCTGCAGAGGGCTTTTTGGTCCCATAAATCTCAAGGAATATTAGTAATGATATTAGTATTGCTATGGTGACAATCCACTTGTATGAGGAATCTGGGTTTTGCTTGTCACGGTTTTGACTCCTAAAGTAGCCTCAGAGGAGTAACGTATCTCTTGCAAAGCACATCTGTAACAAGACAGATTTGTATTTTAGGTAGAGACGTCAGTGAGTTACTACTTTTGGCAAGAGATCTCTTTTTTTACTTGCGGGTCATTAATTGCAGTCCTTATGTTGCGCGGTGAGCTATGAATCGGCATAAACAGCTGCGCACAAAATGGAAGGCATGGGCTTAAAGCGCCTGTCTTTGTTTCCCCCGGCCATGTACACTTGCCATATAATCATTACCAGCAAAGACGATGTGTGAATCCTACACCTTGAAACCCTCATTTTTTCATGTAACCTACTGTACATTTTATTGACACACTTGTATGATTTTTTGTTAATGCACAATGTGCGAATGTGATGTAAATTGCTCTGACACCCTACATCGGGATGAGCAGCACTATAAAAGAAGTACTTTTTTTTTTTTTTAAAGCGCTATTTAAATTGTTACTCATGTTATTACTCTTACAGACTGATACATCTGGCATTCTTACAGTGCATGCATATCTGTTATATCATGGGATTGAACAAAGTCAAAAGCTTGGCTTCAAAACTTAGTTTCTCTTAAGTACTGTTGAAGTGATAAACTGTGCATTTATTTTTATCCCTCCATTGCATTGTCATCTAGATGTTAGGCTCCAGATAGCTCACAGCCAGAAATATACTGGATCAAAAAGAAGCCTGATAGCTCTTTAATTTTGACCTTTGGTTTTGGGCCCAGCTGGAATCTAAAATAAGAAAGCCCCGTCGCCGCCTGCCTGTTGCTCCTCCCTCCCTGCTCTGAACAGAAAGCAGACAACGTGTGAGCGTTGCTTAATTGTGTTCCTCATTGGCAAATTACACTCGGACAATTTCAGCATTTTTCACTGGGGCCAGACGAATCCGGGGCCAGGCAGATGGAGGGAGAGAAGAGTTACTGGGGCAGGGTGGCGGTTTCAGTCACCTTCTTGTTGCTAAGTTGCATCCATATCTGTTTCACACTACTCCTCACCAACTTGTGGGTTGTCGGTGATGGTGTGTATGCCTCAGAACAGTCATGAGGCTGGCTGCATGTGCCAAACCTCGTTAGTGCCTAGAGTATGTGGGCAAATGGACCATGTGGGTCAAAAGTCTAGTCTAACCACATTGGCCGGTTCACAACATTTGCTGGTATGCCACTGGTAGTTTCTGCGCTTTGACCTCCAGGCTCTGCCCCATGTTTAGTCTTTGGAGCTCTTTAAGTAAGGTTTACACACACATACATACTTACAAACAAATGCAGCAACTGTACCTGTGATCCATTAATGTCTTGTTTGTTCTCATGTGTTGTCCTTGTAATGCGTGCTTGACCTACCTGGAAAGGTACACTGAGGCCAAGGACTCTGTCCCTTTCCTGCTCCGTGGTCCCAAGGATGCTGAATGCATGAACTGCTACTGCTCACTGTTAATTTCACCACCATCTGCTCATGCTGAAGGAATATGCTCAGAGAAGGGGCTCCAAACTTATTCAGGAATATTGTCAGCTAGGTATTCGCTCACTTGTAAGTCCCCACTGTCATGATAGCCACTACAAGTTGAGCGATTAAAAAAATTAGTGAGCATGGTTTATCAGCATGTAGATCATACTGAGACTAATGTATGGTATCTAAAACTACAGCCATTCCGATGGATCGTTCTAACCGCAGATTCCTCACCTGTAGAATATCCCCAGGTGCCAGACTGGATCCGGAAGATTTTTCAGCATACCCCCTTCTTCTCAGTAGGTAGCATCATGCGGCCCCACCTCAACTCCACTCCACAAGTGAGGGCTGGAGCTGTGTGTATATATATATATATATATATATATATATGTACTGCCCAAGCACAATGACATTGGTTCCTTAATTTTTTAGCCTTTGCACTTGTATCTGCAGCTAGCTGCTATTTTGTATTTGGCAAGCTTTTTCTCTAAATTATTTTCTGGTGTGCCAGGGAATAGGTCCCATCCTAAACAACAAAGTTTGAGCCTTATAAAGACTGTTACAAATGTCTCTGACGGATCCCCATGAGGTGTGCCTCTGATGTTTAGGGTCCAGACATGACTCAAGGTCATGTGAGGAGTGTGCCCTTACGCACCCCAAAGTGATCCGGGACAGCAAAGGCAAGCTCTACATTACTGAGTACCGAAGAAAGTGTATATAGGCTTCTCTTGCTGTGAATGAAGGACATTGGCAATTCCCACTCTCAGAGCCAGTACTGTGAAAGGTCGTTGTCGTGTTCCAAGTCTTTCTGTAAGTCTCAGTCAAAAAAGAAGTACAGGAAGTTTAAGCGAGCCTCGTCCTAGCCTCACCACTCTCCATCTAAAAAGTTTCAAGGACATCAGGGTACTGTGGTCTCGCTTTCTGTCCCCTACTGAGGAGCTGATTCCACAGATGATGCACCTTAAATGTCCAGGTTTGTTGGTGATGTCACAACAGATTGAGACATTTAAGGAAGCCATTCTTTTCATCCTCTGACCTTACTAGCACCCTCTGACATAGCTTAGGGCCCCATAGATCCTCAGAGGTCTGCTAGTCCACCCTCTATGTCCCCTGAACCCACTTCAGGTTCAACTCTGATTCAAGAGCCTAAACCATGCCCCACACCACTATCAATTCCTGTTCCTGTTGCGTCTACACCGTACTGCCTCCGCTGATGGTGGAAGAGGACTTAGAGCCCATATTTTCTGTCTGACTCTTTCCCAGTCTCTGGAGCAAGTGAGTTCAGTCCCTATGTGCTTGGTCCAGATACATTCTGACTGAGGAGACAGCACATCTGTCTCTGATCAGATTCAACCGTGTTTTGTTAATGGTGGTAATAGTGGGGATTTGTGCTGTTCACATTATGATGATGATATTTTTATTTTTATATGGACCTAGAAGAAGATAGTGAGCTGGATTGTTCTACTGACACATGCCTGGTTTCCCCCTTGTCTTTCTAAATAATTGTCTGCTTCATTTGCTATGGTCATTAGATGGGTTGTCGAAGTCTTAAACCTCCTTCCTTTGAGGTGAAAACTAACCTCATCACGGGAGTGTTGCTTCTGTGAGTTCCTGATTTACACCTTCATGGGTACTTGAACCAAACCCTGCTCATGTCCACCTGCACTCACACAAGTGGCACTTCACCACATGCCTGCTTCAGGTGAACATGCCTTTCTAATGCAGCCGCTATCCTGGAAGTACAAGCCTCCAATGGCTGGGTTAACCCAAATTCTTTTCACGCCACCTCCTTCTTTCCCCCAGACATGAAGTCAAAAAGGATTGAGACATTTGGGAAAAGGATGTTTTCTATCTCTAGCATTGCCCTCAGGTCAGTCAATGCAATCTATATGCTGAGAAAGTAGTGCCACACATTATTGGACTCAGTTGCAAAGATCCTGCCTGCATTCCCGGGGGACTTTCTCACCAATTTGGCACAGACCATTCAAGATAGCCAGGATATAGCCGAAACCTGGACATATTAAACAGAGTAGAACTACTGGACCCTCACTCAGTCTTTCCACACCCACAAGGCAGTATCCTCAACATTTTCATCCCTTTCAAAGCATCGCTAGGAGCTTCACTTTCAAACAGCATCAAGACCCACTTCTCAAAAAACACACACCCCAGTACTTTCGGGGACGGGTAGGCAGTCTGGCAGACAGTGTCCAGGCCAACAGGGGTAACAAACTCCTGTGTCCCCAGCCCTTCTGGCAGCAACCTCCAGGCTCCTTTAGTTTTCCCTTAGCAGCACACAACCACCCTGTGGATGCAGGACCACTCACTTTGTTTTCCACTGGTGGCAAGCCGTAACATCTGACAGGTCGGTTGGGTCCAGTAGACAGTCTGATGGGGCTATACACTGCTATTCCTTCATGTCCCACCTCCATAGTAGATTAAGGATTACCATTTGTCCATTTTGCAGTAGGATGTTCAAGCTTTTTTGGAGAAAAGAGCCATAAAAGGGGTCCGGGCCTCTGAGATCGAAACTGGGTGTTACTCCCATTATTTCCTTGTGCTGAAAAATGGCACAGGCTTTCTCCCTATTTTAGATCTTCATTCCTATTTTAGATCTTCATTTCCTCAATGTCTTCGAAAGGACAAATTCAGGATGCTCCCTCTGGCCCAGTTACATCTGCCCTGGATCCAGATGGCTGGATGGTGGTGTTGGACCTGCAGAATGCCTATTTTCGTAGCTCCATCCTACAGGCCCCCAGACAAAACCTGGGGTTCAAGGTGAGCAACAAGTGTGTTAGTATGTTCAGTTTGTCATGCTCACTTTTGGCCTCACTTGTGCCCCGTGGGTGTTCATGAAGGTGATCTTTGTGGTTGAAGCATACCTTCAGGAATACCAGTCGTACCCTACCTTGACGACTGGCTGTTGAAGGTGGGCTCGCGAGATTACTGCAAGCCTCCTTACATCGGCGTGGTTCGCACCTGATTCCCTCTCAAATGCTCCCTTTAATCAGGGCCATCCTGGATACGGTGTGCTTCTGGGCTTTCCCTCCAGGACATTCTGGCTGTTTTCTCAATGTTTCAACTTCTGTACTATGTCTCAGTGAGGATGGCTCTTAGTCTTCATTGCCTGCTCTCCTGCTCACCGACTATGCCAGGTGTTATATGTGGACTCTGCATTGGGACCTGACATCTCAGTGGCCCCACACCAGGGGAATCTGTTGAACTCTGTCCAGATTTCAGAGGAGACTAGAAAAGGTTTGCTTTGGTGCTGCTCGACCGCAATTGAACCAGCAGCAGACCCCTCTCCCTACCCCAACCAAAGCTGATGGTGGTGACAGACTCAGCTTCAGGAGGTGGAGATCAATGGACTTTGGTTTCTGGCAGAGACCCTCCTCCACATCAGGCTATTGATGTTGCAGTCTATTCACTTCGCGTTGACAGCCTTCCTGTTGTCCATCAAGGAAAGGTTGGTTCAGGTCCTCACAGATGACACCACTACCATGTGGTACTGCAACAAGCAGGGTGGAGTGGGGTGGGGTCCTGGGGTCTGTGCTAAGAGGCCCTGTCCCTTTTGAACTTGCTGAATCATCAGGGCATTTCCATGATCGTACACCAGCTAGCAGGATATTTAAACCCAGGGCAGATAAAGTAATGCCTAGTGGGTCAAGAATGGCATCTACACCTAGATGTGGCACAGTACATCTTCCTGCAAAGGGGTGAGCCCTGGCTCAATCTTTGCCTCTGCTACAAAATGTGTAGTATTAACACTTAGGCTCATTGGAGTTCCCAAGAATTTTCTTTCTCTGAGATTCATTCTGCCTACAGTGGAACACAGGATATCTGTATGGTTTCCCTTGGCAACCTCTCCTTCCTCCAGTTCTGATGATAAAGAATGACTGGATTCAAGTCATTCTAGTGGTTCTGGATTGAGTCTGGAGAGTGTGGGACCCAGAACGTCTGAGCATGAGCATCTGTCCTCCGGTTAGGCTTCTGCTTTGGCAGGATCTTCTTTTGCAGCAGCAGAGAAGGGTCTTGCACTCAGGCTTGCCAATTATACCTTCATGCGTTGAGATTGAGTGGTGGCAGTTGACCTCGTTTGGACTACCTACCAAAGTACTAGATGTCATCCTGGTGGCTGCACGTCGTCCTACAAAATCTGTTTATGCTGGGGCACATTTGTGGCTCTGTGTGGCTCCCGTAACACGAACCCGTTGCAGGCTAAGCTGTCAGATATGTTACTGTTTGTTCTGTTTTTGGCCCAGCAAGAACCTGCAGTGAGCACTGCTAAACGTTATTTGTTTGCACTTTTAGAATGTTTGCATTTACCGGACCATCCATCCTTGTTCAAAAGACCTGTGTTGTTGTTTCCTCAAAGGTTTGACTTGAGTGTTTCCCCCTAAATGTTCCATGATGCACAGTGGGACCTTTATTTTGTCTTTACGTACATGTACTCCTTTTGAGCAGTTGCACGGTTGTTCTCTAAGTATCCTGATTTGAAGGTTTTTTTTCTTATTGCTATAACCTCAGCTAGTCACATGAATGATCTTCAAGCTCCGTCTGTCAAGCTACCCTGCGCCACTTTCTTTCAGACAAACTGCTGTTGATGGCTAGAGTGGCTTTTCTCAAGAAATGTGTGACTTCCTTTCACATCAGACAATCCATCACTCTTCCGATGTTCTCTGCCTCACATCATCCCTCAAAAGAGGAGGAGAGGCTCCAATGTTTGGACTTCAAAAGAGTGCTCAGGTTGTACATGGATCCTACCAAAGACCATAGGGTGGAGGACCATCTCTTTGTGAGATTCTTCAGGGCAAAGAAATGGCGCAGAAATGGACCTTCTCCTCAAGGATAGTCCTCTAGATCAGGATCTGCTATGTGAAGTCCAAAAAGCAGCCTCTACAAGTATTGAGGGCAACATTTCACCAGTGCCAAGGTTTCTACTACTGTCTTAGCACACATAGGTGGTCATTCCGACCTAGGCGGGCGGCGGTTGCCGCCCGCCCGTTGGAAGCCGCCTGAATACCGCCCCGCGGTCAATAGACCGCGAGGGGTATTCTGACTTTCCCGCTGGGCCGGCGGGCGATCTGATTCAGATCGCCCGCCGGCCCAGCGGGGAAAGCGCCTTCCACAAGGAAGCCGGCTCGGAATCGAGCCGGCGGAGTGGAAGGCGTGCGACGGGTGCAGCAGCACCCGTCGTGCTTTTCAGTGTCTGCATCGCAGACACTGAAAAGCCTAGTTGGGCCCTGTTAGGGGGCCCCAGCAGTGCCCATGCCATGGGCACTGCAGGGGCCCCCAAGGGCCCCAAGACGCCCGTTCCCGCCGGCCAGGTTCTGGCGGTAAGAACCGCCAGAGCCAGGCCGGCGGGAAGGGGGTCGGAATCCCCATGGCGGCGCAGCATGCTGCGCCGCCATGGAGGATTCCCCAGGGCAGCGGGAAACTGGCGGGAGACCGCCAGTTTTCCCTGTCTGACCGCGGCGTTAGCGCCGCGGTCAGAATGCCCTTAGGGGCACCGCCGGCCTGTCGGCGGTGCTCCCGCACCCGTTGGCCCTGGCGGATTGTATCCGCCAGGGTCAGAATGAGGGCCATAGTGCCTATCCTGGATATTTGGCAGGCTGCAACTTGGGCATCAATGCACATGTTCAGGAAGCATTACTGCCTTGACAGCCAGGTCCCACAGGAAGGATATATGTAGATTTTTAAAATTATTTTTATTTTAATAAACAGTTGCTCAGTGTATAACATTTGACACAATTTAAAGCAGTAATTGTAGTCCTTGACCAGAGGAGGAAAAGCACAAAATTACAGTATATTATGAATACGAACCAGCAGTAATCCACAGTCCATATTGCCACTCATTGTTAACCACCCCTTGTGCATGCCCCTCAAAATGGACATGTGTAGTCACCTAGTCCCTCAGCCCACCACTGTTGACTGTTCACAAGTATACACTCCATTGAGTCCATATTTGTTGTAGTGTTTGGGCATCCCCGACTGATTAATCATCTGTTCTGTTTGCAGGCACCAATCCATGTTAATTTCCCAGTCATGAATTTTCGGGGGTCTAGCTGCTCCCCATGCTCTTGCGATGTCTGTCTTGGCCACTCCTGCTGCTAGCATCAACCATATCTTTAGATGTCGAGGCCACACTTTCTCCCATGTTATGTGTAACACTAGCCACCTGGCATCCAATGGAAAGTGTGAGGCCTGTTACCTGGGCCGGATTTGTACCACCTGTTTCCAAAATTTGGATCACAGGGCAGCTCCAAAGAATGTGGAAAATGACCCCACCATGCCACACCCTCAGCTACACAGGTCGGATTCGCAGTGGCCCATACGATGTAGAAGGGATCTGGGGTAATATGATCCATGGAGGATTCTAAGTTGTATCAGGTGGAATCTGGCTCATATTGCTACCTCTGGAGGACTCTGGAGGGCCCCTGCCAGTCATCGTCCTCTATGATACCCACGTCTCCCTCCCACACCTTACAGACAGAGCACCAAGGATCAGGGGAATTATTCATTAGCTTTTTGTAGGTCTGTGAAATCGCTTTTTTGGCATGGGGTCTAGGAGCACCCAGTCCTCCAATATGGTCGTCTCTGGGAGTTGGTTTCCTTCCGTTATGTGCCATCTGAGTGTGTGACCCAACTGAGTATACTTAAATCTTTCTGAGAATCACCATTACATATTCTCTTTGTAAGTCTTCAAAGGGCAGCAATGCCCCGCCCTCCAAATGTTCCCCAGGCAGGATTAGTCCCCATTATAAAAACCTTTCAAAGTGCAGAGTTTGCTTAGCTTGTCCCTAGTCAATAGTCCAGAGTGGGGCCTCTCTCCGCACATTTACATTTGCTTGCTTATGGAGTAAGAGCTTGTCTTCCTGCTTTCTAGAGTACAAAACAGAAGGGTATCCTCGGTCCCCCATTGCCGCTCTATCCACCCTATATGCAGGTTGCACCATGTTGGCAAACATCCAGTCATTTACAGAAACTAGCTGGGATGCTCAATACTATGTGTGTATTTCTGGGACTGCTAGTCCACCCTCGTACGCGCCCCTTTGTAGTTTGCTGAGGGATATATGGGGGCTACTTCCATCACATAGTAGTCCACGCAGTTCACTATTGATCTTTGTAAAGAAGTCGGGTGACACTCTGAATGGGGTATTTTGGAGGACATATAATAAGCAGGAAAGGGCCATCATTTTAAAGAGGGCGTCCTGACCCATCAAAAAAAGCAGGAGCTTTCTCCAGTGCATTACATCATCGTAGAGGCATTCGAGTTGCGGGTAGAGGTTCTTTTTTATAAGATCTACAGAATTTCTTGTTACATATGTTCCCAAGTAGTGGAATCCACCAGTGACTAATGGAGCCATGCACCTAGACTTCAGGTTCAGTTCGCCGCCGGTTAAGGGGAAGACCCAGGATTTGTCCCAGATTATTTGGTATCCCGAATAGCTCCTGAGTGTGCGGAAAATATACAGTATTCTGTCAACTGAAAGACAGGATTTTGTAACATACAGGAGGATGTCATCTGCATGGATGGAGATCTGCGCATCCCATCTTCCACCATCTTGTATACCCCATAGGAGGGGGTCCTGATGCACCCACGTGGCTAGCGGTTCTAGTACCAAGGCAAATAGCAATGGGGCAGCCCTACTGCTTGCCTCTGTGGAGGGCAAAGGAGCGGGATGTCACTCCATTGACACTAGCTCTTATCCGTGGATTATGATATAGTAGTTTAATCCAAGCACATCACCGGGGGCCAAAGCCCAGTTGGGTTAGGGACGCAAATAGGTGTGGCCATTCAATGCTGTTGAAGGCCATTCTCGCAATTAGCGAGAGCAGCACTGCTTCCTCAGCATCTGGGGCTTCAGTCATATGTAAGAGCCCATATACGTGTCAGATTTAGTTTAGTGCTCCTATGAGACATAAATCCCAACTGGTCTGGGTGGACCATGCTGGCCATTACTGGCTCACCTTAACCTCGAGATTCAGCAGTGATATTGGTCGACAGTAACTGCATGTCATTTGTGCTTGCACTTTCTGTGTATTACAACAACAGTAGCTATTCTTTGGTCTATAGGAAGGGCACCTTCTGCATTAGCCACCTGAATCATCGCCAGCATATGCGGCGCAGCTATGTTAGTTATGCATTTATAAAATTCCACGGATAGGCCTTTAGTGCCTGCTGCTTTGCCAGATAGGAACCCTCTAATGGCCTTTTGTACTTCCTCCAGTCAGATCTTGGTCTAGTGCCTCCCTATCTGCACTAGATAGTACTTGATGAGGAAGGTTCCTAAGGAGTTCTAAGCAGTTGTTGTAGGTATGTGCTGTCAGAGAGGACTATGTTTGCTCATATTATTTGGTAAAGGCTTCAGCTATGGTGTCTCCCATGGTATGTCATGTTCCTTCATCGTCCTGTATCTCAACCACCCAGTTCTTGTCTGTCTTTTTTCCAACCAGGCCAGCAATTTGTTAGCTCTATCCCCCACTCCATATATGCGCCTCTGCGTGGCCAGTGCATGGGCCCGTGCCTTGTTGTCCGCTTAGTCTTTCAACTCCTGTTGGTTAAGTTGGAGTCTGTGACATTGGCGCTGGCCTACTTTGCCCCCTGCTAACACACTTGGCAATTTTTTTCTCTAGTACCTCATATTGAAGAGGTCATTCACTTTTCATCCCTCCAATCTGAGTTTGTGTGTGTCCCTGGATTACCACCTAAAAGGCCGACCAGAGGGTACCAGCAGAGGCTACTGTCCCTAAGTTTTATATGAAATATTAGTTCGATGGCATCTGTCGCTGTAGATACGCATGTTCTGCAATAGCTCGCCATCTGGTGTTGGGCCGGAGTGTTACAAGTTGTTTTTCTTCGAAGAAGTCTTTCGAGTCACGGGACCGAGTGACTCCTCCTTTTGTCTCCATTGCGCATGGGCGTCGACTCCATCTTCGATTGTTTTTTTTCCGCCATCGGGTTCGGACGTGTTCCTGTCGCTCCGAGTTTCGGAACGGAAAATTAGCTAATTTCGGAAGATTTTCGTCGGTATTGTTGCGTTCGGGATCGGCGTACTTAGATTCCACACCGCATCGAAGATCGAAGAGCTCCGGTGCCCTTCGGGGTAGTTTTTCGATCCTCCGTCGGGGCCTGGTCGGCCCGACCGCGTGCTGAGGAACGCCGATGGAACGGACCCCGTTTCGTTTCTGCCCCAAATGCCACAATAAATACCCCTACACAGACCAACACTTGGTCTGCAACCTGTGCCTGTCACCTGAGCACAGCGAAGACACCTGCGAGGCCTGTCGTGCGTTCCGGTCCCGAAAAACACTCCGAGACCGTCGAGCCAGAAGACTTCAAATGGCGTCCGCACCGACAGCCCAACGGGAGTTCGAGGAACAGGAAGAAGAAGGTACCTTCTCGATCCAAGACTCAGACTCCGAAGGATTCGACGATACACAAACCGTGAGTAAGACGTCGAAAAACACACAGAGAAACATTTACAAGGCCCAGGGGACGCCACTGCCACCAGGCCATGGCTCGACCCATAAATTCGGTGACCGACCGTCGGCACCGAAAAAGGCCAAAACAGTGCCGAGATCGTCCGACTCCGGTCGAGACACCGGCACGCAGCCTTCTCGGGACCGAGAAAGTGCTGGAGACAAGCCTCGACACCGAGATACCGGTGTGGACACGGCTCGACGCCGAGACAGCGGCACCGAAACAGATCGACGCCGAGAGGTTTCGGCCCCGAAAAGGAAAAAAGTCACCTCGGAGCCGAAAAAACACGCAGACAAAGTTTCAACGCCGAAACAAACTGCAAGCGACCCAGCTTCAGGCTCTTATACAGAAGAGCACTCGCTAACCTCCCAAATGCAAAAGCATAGGTTTGAGGAAGAGCTACAAGCAACTGATGTGGACCATACGCAAAAGCGTATCTTCATTCAGCAGGGGACAGGAAAAATAAGCACCCTTCCCCCCATTAGGAGAAAGAGAAGGTTGGAGTTCCAGACGGAACAAGCACCACAACCAAAAGTGGTTAAAAGAATTACACCACCACCCTCTCCTCCGCCCGTGATTAACGTTTCACCAGCACAAACTCCATCTCACTCCCCAGCTCACATCACCATGAGCCAGGGTGACCAAGATCAGGACGCATGGGACCTATACGACGCCCCAGTGTCAGATAACAGCCCGGAGGCCTACCCTACAAAGCCATCTCCACCAGAAGACAGCACCGCGTACTCTCAGGTGGTGGCTAGAGCAGCACAATTTCATAACGTAAGCCTCCACTCAGAACAGGTCGAGGATGATTTCTTGTTCAACACACTCTCCTCCACCCACAGCTCCTACCAAAGCCTGCCTATGCTCCCTGGTATGCTCCGGCACGCAAAAGACATATTTAAGGAGCCGGTCAAAAGTAGGGCAATCACACCACGGGTGGAAAAGAAGTATAAGCCGCCTCCTACGGACCCGGTTTTCATCACTACACAGCTGCCACCAGACTCTGTTGTTGTAGGAGCAGCTAGGAAAAGGGCCAACTCTCACACATCTGGAGATGCACCACCCCCAGATAAAGAAAGCCGCAAGTTCGATGCAGCTGGTAAAAGAGTCGCAGCACAAGCTGCAAACCAGTGGCGCATCGCGAACTCCCAGGCACTACTTGCGCGCTATGACAGAGCCCACTGGGACGAGATGCAACATCTCATTGAACATCTGCCCAAGGACTTCCAAAATAGGGCGAAACAAGTGGTTGAGGAGGGACAGACCATCTCCAACAACCAGATACGTTCCTCCATGGACGCTGCAGATACAGCTGCACGGACAATTAATACATCTGTAACTATCAGACGGCATGCATGGCTCCGAACGTCTGGATTTAAACCAGAGATTCAACAAGCAGTTCTCAATATGCCTTTTAATGAAAAAGAACTGTTCGGTCCAGAAGTGGACACAGCGATTGAGAAACTCAAAAAAGATACGGACACTGCCAAAGCCATGGGCGCACTCTACTCCCCGCAGAGCAGAGGGAATTACAGCACATTCCGTAAAACGCCCTTTCGAGGGGGGTTTCGGGGTCAAAGCACACAAGCCAGCACCTCACAAGCAACACCGTCCACTTACCAGGGACAGTATAGAGGAGGTTTTCGGGGACAATATAGAGGAGGGCAATTCCCTAGAAATAGAGGGAGATTTCAAAGCCCCAAAACCCCTACTACTAAACAATGACTCACATGTCACTCACCCCCTCCACACAACACCAGTGGGGGGAAGAATAGGTCATTATTACAAAGCATGGGAGGAAATCACTACAGACACTTGGGTTCTAGCAATTATCCAACATGGTTATTGCATAGAATTTCTACAATTCCCTCCAAACATACCACCAAAAGCACAAAATTTAACAACACACCATTCCAATCTCCTGGAGATAGAAGTGCAGGCACTATTGCAAAAGAATGCAATCGAATTAGTGCCAAACACACAAATAAACACAGGAGTTTACTCACTGTACTTTCTGATACCAAAGAAGGACAAAACGCTGAGACCAATCCTAGACCTCAGAGTAGTGAACACTTTCATCAAATCAGACCACTTCCACATGGTCACACTACAAGAAGTATTGCCATTGCTAAAACTACACGACTACATGGCAACTTTAGACCTCAAGGATGCTTATTTCCATATACCAATACACCCATCTCACAGGAAATACCTAAGGTTCGTATTCAAAGGAATACATTACCAATTCAAGGTACTGCCTTTCGGATTAACAACCGCAACAAGAGTCTTTACCAAATGTCTAGCGGTAGTTGCTGCACACATAAGAAGGCAGCAAATACATGTGTTCCCATATTTGGACGACTGGCTAATCAAGGCCCATTCGTTCATACAGTGCTCAAATCACACAAATCAGATCATACAAACCCTCTTCAAACTCGGGTTCACCGTCAATTTCACAAAATCCAAAATTCTGCCACGCAAGGTACAACAATACCTGGGAGCCATAATAGACACATCAAAGGGAGTAGCCACTCCAAGTCCACAAAGAATTCAAAATTTCAACACCATCATACAACGCATGTATCCAACACAAAAGATACAGGCAAAGATGGTATTACAACTCCTAGGCATGATGTCATCATGCATAGCCATTGTCCCAAACGCAAGACTGCACATGAGGCCCTTACAACAATGCCTAGCATCACAGTGGGCTCAAGCACAGGGTCACCTTCTAGATCTGGTGTTAATAGACCGCCAAACTTACCTCTCGCTTCTATGGTGGAACAACATAAATTTAAACAAGGGGCGGCCTTTCCAAGACCCAGTGCCACAATACGTAATAACAACAGATGCTTCCATGACAGGGTGGGGAGCACACCTCAATCAACACAGCATACAAGGACAATGGAACGTACATCAAACAAAACTGCATATCAATCACCTAGAACTGCTAGCAGTTTTTCAAGCACTAAAAGCTTTCCAACCAATAATAGTTCACAAATACATTCTCGTCAAAACAGACAACATGACAACAATGTATTATCTAAACAAGCAGGGAGGGACGCACTCCACGCAGTTAAGCCTGCTAGCACAAAAAATTTGGCATTGGGCAATTCACAACCAAATTCGCCTAATTGCACAGTTTATACCAGGGATACAAAATCAACTCGCAGACAATCTCTCTCGAGATCACCAACAGGTCCACGAATGGGAAATTCACCCCCAAATTCTGAACACTTATTTCAAACTCTGGGGAACACCTCAGATGGACTTGTTTGCGACAAGGGAGAACGCAAAATGCCAAAACTTCGCATCCAGGTACCCACACAAACAATCCCAAGGCAATGCCCTATGGATGAACTGGTCAGGGATATTTGCTTACGCTTTTCCTCCTCTCCCTCTCCTTCCTTACCTGGTAAACAAACTCAGTCAAAGCAAACTCAAACTCATATTGATAGCACCAACTTGGGCAAGGCAACCCTGGTACACAACGCTGCTAAACCTATCAGTGGTACCCTGCATCAAATTGCCCAACAGGCCAGATCTGTTGACACAGCACAACCAAAAGATCAGACACCCAGATCCAGCATCGCTGAATCTAGCAATCTGGCTCCTGAAATCCTAGAATTCGGGCACTTACAACTTACCCAAGAATGTATGGAAGTCATAAAACAAGCAAGAAGGCCATCCACCAGGCACTGCTATGCAAGTAAATGGAAGAGGTTTGTTTGCTACTGCCATATTAATCAAATACAACCATTACACACAACTCCAGAACATGTAGTGGGTTACTTGCTTCACTTACAAAAATCTAACCTGGCTTTCTCTTCCATTAAAATACACCTTGCAGCAATATCTGCATACCTGCAAACTACCTATTCAACTTCCCTATATAAAATACCAGTCATTAAAGCATTCATGGAGGGCCTTAGGAGAATTATACCACCAAGAACACCACCTGTTCCTTCATGGAACCTAAATGTTGTCCTAACTACACTTATGGGTCCACCTTTTGAACCCATGCACTCCTGCGACATACAGTTCCTAACCTGGAAGGTGGCATTTCTCATCGCCATTACTTCCCTGAGAAGAGTAAGCGAGATTCAGGCGTTTACTATACAGGAACCTTTTATACAACTACACAAAAATAAAGTCGTCCTAAGGACCAATCCTAAATTTTTGCCAAAGGTTATTTCACCGTTCCATCTAAATCAAACAGTGGAACTTCCAGTGTTCTTTCCACAGCCAGATACCGTAGCTGAAAGGGCACTACATACATTAGATGTCAAAAGAGCATTAATGTATTACATTGACAGAACAAAAAACATCAGAAAGACTAAACAACTCTTTATTGCATTTCAAAAACCTCACGCAGGAAACCCAATTTCAAAACAAGGTATAGCCAAATGGATAGTTAAATGCATCCAAATCTGCTACCTTAAAGCTAAACGACAGCTGCCCATTACACCAAGGGCACACTCAACCAGAAAGAAAGGTGCTACCATGGCCTTTCTAGGAAACATCCCAATGCAAGAAATATGTAAGGCAGCCACATGGTCTACGCCTCACACATTCACCAAGCACTACTGTGTAGACGTGTTATCCGCACAACAAGCCACAGTAGGTCAAGCCGTATTAAGGACATTATTTCAGACTACTTCCACTCCTACAGGCTGATCCACCGCTTTTGGGGAAATAACTGCTTACTAGTCTATGCAGAACATGCGTATCTACAGCGACAGATGCCATCGAACTGAAAATGTCACTTACCCAGTGTACATCTGTTCGTGGCATCAGTCGCAGTAGATTCGCATGTGCCCACCCGCCTCCCCGGGAGCCTGTAGCAGTTTGGAAGTTACCTTCAATTATTTCTATATGTATCATCTCAACCTTAAATAGGTGCATACTTAGTCACTCCATTGCATGGGCACTATTACTACAATTCAACTCCTACCTCACCCTCTGCGGGGAAAAACAATCGAAGATGGAGTCGACGCCCATGCGCAATGGAGACAAAAGGAGGAGTCACTCGGTCCCGTGACTCGAAAGACTTCTTCGAAGAAAAACAACTTGTAACACTCCGGCCCAACACCAGATGGCGAGCTATTGCAGAACATGCGAATCTACTGCGACTGATGCCACGAACAGATGTACACTGGGTAAGTGACATTTTCATTCCATACCATCTCCTACCTTTTCCTGAAAGCTTTTCTATTTTATATACCCTGGGTCTATTCTAGGGGATAGTGTTGCATCTCTTGTGGAACCTGTGAGGGTAACTTTGACCAGGGAATGATCGAATATGCTCCTTGCCAGGTGCGTTGCACCTTGAAATCGTCCGGCCTCTGTGTGGTGGGTAAAAATGTAATCAAGGCAAGAGAAGCTGCCATGAGAAGCCGATAAATATAGTATTTCTCTCAATTATGGGTTGTGTGCCCTCCACAAGTCTACCAGCCCCATTGAATCTGTAAAGGCCCGTAGTCAGCTGGTGCCTGGTCCCTCCCTAGCATTAGTCATCCTGTCCAGCATTGGGTTTATGGTATTGTTTATGTCCCCTCCCCCTACTAAGTATCAGGGTGCCGGGAGGCAGTTTCAGCAGTAGTGCCCCGAGAGCTGGTAAGGTATCTGATTACAGCCTTAGTGACATGTAGACTGAGCAGAGGTTTAATGTTTGGCCATTCCAAGTGTCGCTCTGTGCCACAAATCGGCCCAATGGGTTAGGCCATGCAGGGCCTGGCTCGAAGGGTGTAGACTTCCTAAGTAAGATCCCCACGTCGCTAGATTTTGAGGTGACGACCGCATGTGCTAACAAGGAGTAGCCCATTCAATCTAAAGCCTTGTGGTGATTGCCCTTCAGGTCGGTTTCTTGTAGAAGAACAATGTCTGGGGCATGTCTGCGGAGATATTGCAGGACAAGAGTTTGTTTAATTTTATTGCTGAGGTCATTTGCGTTCCACATCATTACCTTCAATGGCCAGTGTTTAACGGTCCCCATGTTAAGTTTACACGCATTGTGGTTCTTGTGAATGTAGGGAGTAACGGAAAAACATCCCTCTCTCACCCCCGCTCTCTTTTGCTGCCATTGACGTGATAGTTCTGAGCAAAACCATAAAATAACATCAAAGGCCCTTAAACTGCTATAGAACTGTACCCATCCCCCCCAACAAGTCTCCCCACTCCCAGCTGCCCTGCGTAGTAGATTTGAAACTGCCCACCCCGCCAACTTGCAGAGCACCTGTCACTTAAACTTTAATATTAAATGTGGTAAGGGTTAGCCATCTCTGCCCAGACTGATCAAAGTGCTGTCAAATATATATATATCTCCCCTCTTAGCAAACTTTTTGCCAAGCATCTGTTTAATGTCATATTGTCAATAATGAGTGTCAGTTCCATCGGCACTCCCACAAGTTGATTTCAGTTACTGTTGTGTGATCGCACCCTTCCCCAAGTGACCGATGTCAAGCACCTCATTCCATCCCCCTTCCTGCTCTCCCCCCTTACAGTAAACTTCATAATGAAAATGACTGGAGTGATCAGTGTTTTTTTCATTCAGGGGGCTGTCAGGATCAGTCCCCGTTATCCCCCGCAGCGTCTGTGTGTCCGTGGTTTGTGTAAGCGGGCCTCCTGCTGGGTCATTAGGGTGTCTCTTCATCTCCCCCTTTTGGGCCCGTTGTCGAGACGGGCGTCAGCCCTCGATCCAATCCCAGGCTTACGCTGGTGTGGTTAAAATATCAGCATTTGCCCTCTGCTACCACTCTAAGCTTCGCAGGGAAAAGCACCATATACTTGAGTTCCTTAGCACGCAGGGCTTTTTTTGACTTCATCAAAGCTGCTGCATTGGTTCTGTACTTCTAAAGTATGGGAAGAATCCCTCTATAGGGCGTTCTCATAGTGCAGATTCCCATGCATGCGGGCTGCTTGTAGTATAGCATCCTGGTCTCGGTGGTTGATGATCCTCATATTAATCGTTCTGGGGTGCCACAGGCATTGGTGATGAGATTGGTGCTCTATGTATCCGCTCCACTGAGGAAAAAGTTTGAGAGGTGCTTCGGACATATGGTTTTGACTATGAGGTCCTCAAGGAAGCGGTCTACGTTGGGCCCCTCCACCTCTTCCGAGACACCCACCACTCTGACATTATTCCTCTGTGCACTATCTTCTTGGTCTTGAAGCCTGGCAGCCATCATCGTATTGAACTTGCCCTTCCAGCCTTTTGGACGTGGACTGTAGTGCCTGAATGTGCATCTCGGCTGTCGACAACTTATTGGACATTTTCTGGAGGTCTGCTCTCAGGAAGGAGACATCTGCTGTCACAGCATTCAGCTTGAGCTGTAAGGTATTTTTGAGGTCCGACATTATAGTGCCCAATGAAGGTTCATCCGCACCTGGCGTGACTGACTCTGGCCATTAGGTGGTGATAACGGTTTATTTATTGTGTATTTGTCCATCTTATTAGCTCGCATAGGAACCTGGCCTTTTGGTTCGACCATGGCCATGAGGGTAAAAGCAGTGGTCAGGAGAAGGGGAGAAGAGGAGACCCCTATTCCCTCCGCAGGCCGTCAACTGCCTCTCGGTAATTCTGGTGCAGATCAACTGCTTCTGTAGGGACTGGCATGAGCTCCCGTGGCTGCCCAACTCTCTTGGGCCTCCCTCCAGCCCCACCCTCCCACTGGCCCATGTGATGCAGTTTCACTTTTAGGTAACGGTAGTTCCAGGCGGCAGTCAAATAATAGAGATCTGGCCTAGTTTTATCAGTGTCTGGGCCCAGTATTTGGAAATCCCAACTCCATCCAAGATGTGGCAGGGGGCCGCCCCTCTCTCAGTGCCAGTCATCCATGTCCTGTGTGGTAAGCCGGGTGTTCACTCCCCGCAGCCTCGTTCCATGCTTTAGGCCTTCTGCGTTATTGATGCAGTTTGGAGGAGAATGTAGGCCTCAAATCTGGACTGCGGCCCCTGGGAAGGGCAGTTACTCTGTTTGGATTCCCCCACCTCCGCCCACTCTTGCACTCACATCTCTTTGGGGTGGGGTTCTGCCCTTAAGCCCCCCCTCTTGTCCGCTTTTTGCGGGCCGCACCAGAAAGGATAATTTGGCCATTTGGTCATGGAGGACCTTTTAGTCTGAGTCATTCCACAGACCCACCAACAGAGAGGTACTTCTTCAATATCTATTGTAAAGGTAAGGAAGCAGGGGCTAAAAGTATCCATTGGAAGAACAAGTTACTTACGTTTTGTAACGGTGTTTCCAGTGAATAGTCTCTCTCAGTGGTTCTTTAACTTTTGACAGCTGAGATTCCCTACATCTTCATTACTGGACCCAGCGGACCCCACTGAATCATTATTGGAACCCTTAGACCCTGACTGAGTCATTACTAGAAGAAAGTGACCCTCAGCCTAAGCATTTGTAATGATTTGAACCTTCAAAACACTACACAAAAAATACAGGATTAAGCATTCATCAAACAAATATACAAATGATTAAATATGTGATTTAATTTACAAACAAAATAAAACCAAGTTGACTTTTAATTTTAATGGGAAGGATTAAGCTTTTTTAAATTCAATTGTGGCTACTTATCACCCATACTACATTCTGTTGATGCACTTTCAGTGCTCCAAGCAAATTAATCTGAGGAATTTTGAGTTCACAGGAGAGGATAGTCCGTCTCCATTGTGACAGATATCCTATATGTGATGTTACAAGTGCCATAGAATATAATCCAATTTTAATATGGTGGACAGGATATCTGTCACATTTGTGACGGCGTAGCTCATCCTCCAAACTCTAAATCAGGCCCTTAATTTTTAGCCTCCAATTTCAAATTCCATCTCATTTGCAGAATGTTTTAAAATGTTCATTTTGCATCTTTATTTATATACACTGTATTGTTCTGTTAATATTATTTTGTTTCCCGTCCAGTCGTGAACCCTCTGAGTAGGCTTCGCAGACCCCAGATTAGGAACCAATGCTCTTTTTAACTGCAGATTCCTCGCTGCCCCCCCACCCACTCACGCCCCCACCTCCCCGCTCTGTGGAATGGACTCTTTTCCATCTAAAGAGGATTCAATTTGTAGCCCTGCACCCAAGCACAATCAGTTTTTTGTGCTATGCGTCCGAGAGTGCAGAGGACGTCCAGAAAGAAACTGATGTCAGTGCACTTCGGGGACACCATTATGTGGTTCCAGCCACAGCGGTCAAAGTGCATTAAGAAAAGTATGGGAACTGTGATGCTGCATGCAATGGAGGTGGGGTCAATGAGTGTGGGGGCATGGTCAAAGGGGTGGCTAAAAAAAAACAAAATATTCTTCTTCAGGTAGCTAAATATATAATAACTCACAGATTAAATTAAAAAAATAACAAGTTAAGTTAATCAGTGGTATTTGCACTATTGTGTATTATGAAACCTCTATTAGTTAACACACTGAGAGGACTGTGTGTAACCAAAAAGCCAAAAAAGGAAATCTTGGTTGGTGCAATGGAGAATTGTGGCTTATGTGTAGTTAGTGCTATGAGGGCCCGTCCTGTGACGCGAAGCACTGAGAAATTGTAAGTCATTATGTTAAACTTACATTACACGCAGTATAAGACAGACTGATACTAAATGTGAAAAAAGGTTTTAGATAAAACAGTGCTTCCAGAATATAGATTTTAGTAATATTGAGACTGAAGTAATGATTTTTTTTTTATTTAACTGCCCTGAAAAGCACACACTGCACAGCTCAGCTGGTAACTCCCTTGCACTAACAGTCGAAAGAAATGTGATTTTATCAATTAAACCAGTACCTGCTCCAAAGCCCCCTTCATATATGCAGAATAACCAGCTGTGCGCATTTGAATTTCTTTAGGTGAGGAGGCACCCTGGAAAGAAGGCCTGTTTGTTAAGTTGCCCGCTCCTCCCTTCCCTCGGTCTCACAGCACAGGAGACTCCCTGAATGAAACTTAAGCTGACCATTTGCACAATCAGAGTTTACTGTCTTGGGACAGTTGTCTTTTAATAAGAAATAGGGGAAGGGTTTTTCATAAATTAAAAAAAAGTAGGGGCACATCGTACCCTTCCGATCCCACACACTTAGACCACTGTCCAGCTGTCATTTCTAAGGTGAGAGGAGAGTTGACGTGACTCCGCAGGACGCCCGCCTGTCAGCCCGCAGAGACTATGCTGAATAATCTTCTGGATCCAGTGTGGCTTCTGCAGTGCCGGATTAAACCCTGTGGAGGCCCCTAGGCAGTCGACATTTTGAGCCCCTCCCCCCCTCGTATTATCTCGTAACACCTTTTTAATTTTACCAACCAACAATTTTTATGAACCAATTTTATTACCCAAAACTACACATTATACTTATGTAGTTTTAACTGAATTTTTTACAAACTGACAGCTGACAGAAGATAAGCTTTTAAGAGGGAAACTGGTATGTGAATCTGATGTCTATGGTTTATGTACTTTATATGGTTAATGGGTACATTGCATTAATACAGTATTTTCTGTATAGTGTCTTTAAAGTAAAGTTTTCGTTTCTTTGAGTTGATTCGTTTTTTTTTCTATCCTTTGGAAACAATTTAAGAGATCTTGATTGTAATTTTCTTTCAAGATCAAATCAATATTATTTTTATTCTTTATCGCGGGCCCCTAAAAGGAGTGAGACCCATAAACCGGTGCATAAATTGCTTAATTGGTAATCCGGCACTGGGCTTCTGGCACCATAAAGAGCTTTACCAAAGCAAAGTTACTTGTTCATCCTGGAGCCACAGGTCTTGCCCTCACGAGTTGTTTTAGTGTAATTATTGCACTCAATTTCACTTTATTCAAACTATTGCATTGGTTTCAAGCGTGACATTTAAAGATGTTTTGACCATCGTTTCAGACATTCGTACTGATTGAGTCTAGGCAGCCTCTACAGATGTCTGCTGGAAATTGCCGTAGACTAATGAAATAGGCAGATGGCTGGATAATCCTGCAGGGCTTGTGCATCAGATATTGCTGCAGCAGTGTCTGTGCGAGAGAGTGTGTCACTGTGTGTGCCCAGTATACCGGGCTGGAATCTGAAATGTGTTATTCTAGCGGATTCCACCCTGCCAGTTCTGTCCTTCTCCCCTTTAGCTTAACATGGAGGAATGTAGAATACTGCTGGGAGAAAGCAACTGCCTTGGAGGATCAATTTACATGTGGAAAATACTTGACAAGTCCATCACCGTCCATTACGTAATTGCAGTGCGCGAGCTTGCCGTGCTTTCCACAGGAAGTGAAGGCAGCATTGCCTTGCGTTTACTCGTTATTTATGCTGCGCTGTTTCACATTTCCCAACCTCCTCCTATGTCTGCAGTGCAGGCACTGGTAAGGAGCGCAAGTGTGTTTAATACCAAGTTACTTTAGGGGGCTTTTGCAGGGACCTGTCAGCTCAGAACTAAACTACGAAGAATTAAAGATTAATCTTGATTTTTTTTTTCCAGTTTTTTTTCGCATTTCCACCCCTTGCTTTTCTATAGTTATGACACGAACAGGTAAAGTACAAGAGAACAGTACCGAGTCCCAGTGTTTTTAAGAGGACCGGTTCGAACATAGCAAAGATTGAACATGTGAGTCTACATGCGACCCCACTGGGCAGTCTTTGTCCAGTTTCAGTCCCTTGTTTTCCAAATGAGAAAAACTGCAGTCAGCATACTTGTGCGAGAAGTGCCTCGAGAACTTAAAATTGTCTGTCGTGGTCAGCTGCGAACATGGTTTCAGACATCCACTTGCTTCAGTTATTGGGTGGTTTAATTGGTCGCCCAATAGAAGTGCCAGCGGGAAATGCTGTGTCTACATGATTCTCTCTCTTCAAAATTATTTTAAAGCGGCTCCCGTGTATGACTGTGGAATATAGGCAAAGGGCTGTCCAAGCCTCTGTTGTAACTAGATTCGATTATTGTAATGTAGTTTTCATTGGTCTACCCACGAAGCAGATCCAAGGGCTGCAAACTAGGTATAATGCTGCAATTTATCTCCACCCGGGGACCAGGAAATGCTGATGTGTGTTACCATATCGAACTTCACTGGCTCACCTTTGAAAAAATATGCTTGTTTAATGCCCTTTGCTTTTGCCACTGTGCAGCAGAAGGTTCTGATCTGTACTATCTTTAGCAGCACTTCAAGCAATACATGCCCCCTTACACGTTTCAGCCAATCTTCATGCATTCCCTATCTGAGGAAAAGGAGACAAGGTGGCCGATCTTTTAGTTACCTGACAGCTTAGGGCCAGAACCACCTTCCAATAAGCCTTTGCAGAACCACCTCTCATCTCTCTTTTTCTGATGGATACTTCTACCTACAGATTCCACACTTGTTGAATAATCCCAGACGTCAGACTGGATCTGAAAAACTTCAAAACACTGTGATGGGGAGGGGGTTTATGGCTTCATATCAATATAAGAAGTGGTGTTGGTAGAAATCACTGAAGCTATTCAGTGCATGCCCCGGTGCAGCCATGTCAGTTCCCTTTTTTTCTGCACCTTCGATGTAGATCATAAACGCTCACTCTGAGAATGTTTGTGTGAATATTTTCTCATGAAAATAAATATTCAAGTATCAGTGCTAGGAAGATGTTTCCTCTAAAGCAGTGGTTCCCAACCTTTTGACTTGTGTGGACACCCACTCTATCAATACTGGAACCCGCGGACCCTCACTGAGTCATTATTGGAATCCAGGGACCCCCCACTGAGTCATTATTGGAACCCCCAACTGAGTCATTGGAATTCAGGGACCCTCCCCCCCCCCCCCAGTCATTACTGAAAGCTGGGGACCCAATCTGTTAATATTATATAATTGTCTAAGCAGTCACTGACCCGTGAGGAGGCTTTGCGGACCCCCTTGTGTTCCCGGACCACAGGTTGGGAACCACTGCTCTAAAGCACTCAGACTTCAAGCCTAGGAGGGATTCCAAGTAACAAATGTCCAGGTTTCCAAATCCTGTGGGTCCTGGCTTAGCATGAATCCAAGGCAATTAAGGAATGGAAGACCAAATTATTCATGGCTGGGCCTGTTCCGAGAGAATAGGCCAATGCCATTTACAGGCCTGCTTGAGGTTACCTTTCGCTTACTCTTGCAGTAAAAGGAAGATGCATAGTAACCACAAGCAACATTCGAAATGTAAGTCTAATAGGCACCCTCCGACTCCCCCAGTATCCTCATCCACTGAACCAATGTTAGCGGTGAAGTTTCCATATCAGCCACCTGTCCTCCACAAGGGCCGATACGTTACTTCCTGAGTTTTCCAGCACCAGGATCTGTTCAAGCTGCCAGTGCTGCATCAGAATCCCTTTATAGTGAACCAGTACCACAGCACAAATCCAGAAGAGATGTCCAAAGATCATTGGAAGAACAGGTGTACAGTCATGAAAGCATATGGACAGATTACTCATGAGCTCTTTGGCTTTAACTCTGATCCCCTTAGTGCGCATGAGATGGCGGAAGCCTCTGATTAGCAGACTGTATTTTCTGGCATTGCCTCGTCCAGTGGTTTGGATACCTTCCCACAAACTGAAATGGAGTTCCTTTTGGGGCCCCGTCCTCAGATGTCACATCCTGCCACAGTGGTGAGTAAGGCTGCAGAGGTGTTACATCAGGGGTCTTCAACCTTTTCTGTTATAAGGCCTACATATGTTCCATGAATATTATCCCAAGCTATTAATGGCTAGTATTCATGTAGTAATAGTGACCACATTAAACAGAATTAAATTAGTGGCCACCATATACAAGATTACTAGCAGTGATCACCACAGTACATTAAGCAAGGTCACCAGCAGTAATGTTAAAAATGTTATCAAGTTGGAAAGCTTCTACATAGGTAACACATAAAAGCCATAGCTGCAAAGTCATTGACAGCCAATATTGTAATAAATCTTCCCAATGCAGTATCTTCCCAGGGTTATAATTCTGTGCTTTCCCAGCAAGAGTCTCTCATTCAGTGTGAAGAAACCAGTGGTGATGACCAAGAGAATTGTGATTACAAATGATTACTACAAGCAATTCACAATTGGTCATTAGGTTAACAGCCACAATTGCATAGATTGGATTTTTATTAATTCTAAGCAATTGAGTTACCTTTTGAGGTGCAGGGATCCAATGAGGGCCCAGTCACCTAAACCCCTAGATTTGGAACAACCCAAGAACATTCATTAAGCGCATTTTACAAGCTACAAGT
The DNA here is from genome assembly GCF_031143425.1 of Pleurodeles waltl. Taxonomy (NCBI): domain Eukaryota; kingdom Metazoa; phylum Chordata; class Amphibia; order Caudata; family Salamandridae; genus Pleurodeles; species Pleurodeles waltl. The sequence continues at coordinate 861,827,288 of NC_090439.1, forward strand.
AAAGTTTTGTATTATTTACTAGACGAAACTAAAAAAAGAAATGACAACTGAAGACATGGACTGATAGTTTTTCTTGCCAATGGAATAAGCTGTCTTTTAAACATATACCCAGAATACTTGATGGAGGGTGCTGATCACTTGTTGTAAGATACCAAGGGCCTGATTTAGATTTTGGTGGACAGGTTAATGTGTCGCAGTCCTGACGGATAACATGTCTGCCGAAATATAAATACTATTATTTCCTATGGGATTTATATTTCGGCAGACAACATATCCATCTTCGTTGTGATGGAGTAACCGGTCCGTTAAAATCTAAATCAGGCCATAAGTGATTAGTTGTGGTGTTTAGAAGATTTTGGGGGATTGTTTTCTCAGCTAGTGGGTAAGATAAACCCACTCTCTAGCCGACGAAGGCCTTACAAGTGCTCAAGGGGTGGCTCTTACCTTGGGGATCTGTTTGTGTTAGCTTACCTTTTCATGTGTACATTACATTCTTCAATATATACCTCAGCAACTTCAACTTGTCAATTTACTATTACCTTATCATTACCATTTTCTCAAATAAAAAAATAAATGAATATAATTACATGTGAGGAATAGGGTAGAAGTAAGTGTTAGAGTTAAGGTAAGGCTAAGGGTAAAGTTCAGGGATACGTTTAGAGTTAGTACGCACAAGGATGTATTTATGGTTAAGGTTAAGGAAAGGTAAACAGAAATGGAACACCGCACACAAACAAAATAAATATTAGGTAAGGCATAAGTCCAGTTACAACAAATGAAGTCTAGTTTCCATTGAATAGACGGGACAAGCAATGCATAATGTCCAGATCAGACAATTCTTGGCAGGTGATGTTCTTTATTGACAGGATTGTGGTGTTCAGGGTGCACACAGTACTTCACTGCAGACACAGCCAACACGTGTTTCGTCACGCTGGTGACTTTTTCAAGGCTGTAGAAAAGCACATATATACATACTCTGAAGTGCTGTTAGCATAACAATTAAAACACAGATCTATATGAACAAATAGTGTTAATATAAATGATAAAAGAATATGTTGTTATATTCAATGACCTCAGTGTAGCCAGCAAAAGGACATTATGCATTGCTTGTCCCGTCTATTCAATGGAAACTAGACTTCATTTGTTGTAACTGGACTAATGCCTTAGCTAATATTTTGTTTGTGTGCGGTGTTCCATTTCTGTTTTTCTTTACTTGTGTTAAAGAGAGTATTTCCCCTTTCTTTGACACTTGACTTTGCCCTTGGGTGGTAGGGCATCAAGTTCACCAGCACCATTTCTGTACGTACTATATATCTGAACAATTGTGTTTACCTTCCCATGAGTGCGGCCTCTCTCGCCCTTACTACCCCCCCTTTCCAAGGTTAAGGAAAGGGAAGCTTTTGAAGTTAGATTTAGTGTAAGTAATTGGCTTAACTTTATTGGAAGAGCTAGGGCTTAGTTCAGGGGATGAGAAATGTAAAGGGGAAACCTTTGGAATTAGATTTATTGTAAGTGCAAGAGATTGACTTAACTAGTGGAAGAGCTAGGACTAAATTTAGGAAAGGGTAAATGTAAGGGGAAAAGGTGTGTTTGGAAAAAGAGAATGGTTTAGGGCATAGTAAAAGAAAGGTTAGGTATGAGAAAGTGGATGAGCTAAAGCCAAAAGTGTGGAAATGGCGCTGAGATAATGTTATTTTTTTCTGTAATGTATAAATAAATGGAGTAGTGGTCTGTAAAGCCGAAGGAAAGAAGTAGAGTTGAGGGAGAGTAACAGTTTCCTCTGAGTAAGTGGTGTATATGTATCTAAGTGGAGATGGTGCGCATTCTTCTTTTCCAGAACCATGGTGGTTTTGTTCCCTAATTGAGTGTGATTATGTTCTCCTTTTGTGGTGACCCTGCATGTTTTTTTAGTTGTCATTTAGATTCCCTTGTATGTTAAAACACGCAATAATGTGAGTTTAACATAGTTTGCCAATTTGTACGTTATGCCTTCATTTCACTTTTTGAGCCCTGTCATTGATGAACAAGTCAACTCGAGCAGTGCTGTGTATCTGGAAGGAACTTGGCAACCCTCTTCTACTGCTCGCTCCCAAGACCTTAACTATTTTTTCATTATGTCTATCATGGTTTGGTCGTGTCTCAGCCTGCTTCTGCCCTGAAAATTCTGACCAGGGGCCATACTATGTATTTTGCCCTGAGGGTGCAACAGGCATGTGGGCACGCTTTGTGGCCCCCTGAGCACTATGATATTATAGAAGGGGCCACCAACACCTCTACCTAAACACCTGCGCCCTATTACAGATGTGGGTGTAGAGCCAATCGGTGCACCACAAAAAGGTGACACACTGTCAGTGCTCCCCTGAAGGTGACCTTCTGGAGGGAGCAGAGCTCTGTTCCCTCTTAAAAGTGGAAGTGGATGCACCCTGCACAGTGAAACACAAAGCAGCTTATAAGAAGCCGCTTTGTATTTCACTGGATGCACCTACCCCAGTGCAGCCACAAGTTTTCCTTTGGCCTGTGGGGCGACACATTTATTGTAATAGAGCGTACTGTTTGCGCTTGGCCCACCTGCTTAAAGGTGTGCCGTGGCACAAACATGAACAGTTCGCCTATTGCGTAAATACTGGCCAATCATAGGGTCTCAAAAAATACAGTGCCACAGGGGCACAGTGGGCATGCACACCCATTATTTTTGCACCCCTGGGGCTCTGTAGTATTTTAGAAGGGGCCGCATTGCATAATACCGAGATCTACAGTGCAGGCACTGTCGAGGGCCATCCCTCATTTGAATGGAGGTGTGGCCATATGCAGATGAGGGAAATATTTTACCTCTGCGCTAGCTCCTTATTGTGGATGTGGGTGCAGAGACAAAAAGCCGTCGGGAGGCATACTGACTGGGTGCTACAAAGAGGTGGCACACAGTTAGTGCACCACAGAGGCTCCTCACTGGAGAGTAGTGAAGGAGTCCTATTGGCCCCTTTTAGAGTCCTTTTGCAGATGTGTGCAGTCACTTACTTCACCCGTTTACAGGGAAATCTATGTCTACCTTGAAAGTGCAACTGGGTGCTGCCTGCATTGTGGAAGGCAACCTGGCTGCTTCAACCTTCCAGTCTGTCTTTCACCAGTGCCCTGCCACCAGGGAACTGCGGGTGTGGGGCTGCCATTGAGGCAGCACATTATCAGTAACAGGGCGCACTGTTACTTCTTGCTCCTGGCACATACATTTTGTGGTGCGCTGCGGCACAAACAGGGACAGTCTGTCACATTTGTATTATGGCCCTTAATTAAATTTTCCCTGTTCGTCATGGAGGAGAGAGTGGTCTTCACAGGCACACCTGGTCACGGACATCGCTTTCTCAATATTTCCAGTCAACCTCTTGTCAGAGCACTTGCACTGGGCTCACCTGATGAGACGTGTTCTCCCACCATACAGTGATTGAACTGCTGCCTTCAGTCCTAAAGCTGGCATGAGGTAGTCTGCTCTGCTAACAGTGAGGCAAGTGTGCACTCCTTACATTTTAACTCCCATCAAAATAATTTTTAGCACTGTGACAAAGGACAAGGACACTATCCTACTACTTCTAGATCAGCTTCTCCTCGCCCATTTATCTGTGGGCCTTCTGTACCTGGAACCTTGTATTTACCCTTTACATGTGTACACACAGTACACAGACTGACAAGTCTTTGCCCTTGAAACAGATGTCTGTACCAATATGAAATACAATCCGGTTTAGCCACTTTTGGCATGTGACCTATGTAAATAACTTTAAGCTCTATCACCTTATTTTAAACAGCTCTCCTTTAAGCAAACAGTACATTTGTTTGCTGTTTAAAATTATCAAATAGTTAACAAAGTGATTAGAGTATTTCACTTACGGAAAACTAAAATCGGATTACAAAACACTATCCACCTCACAAATTATTAAATTGCACATACGTACTACACCCAAGTGGTTCTCTTAGGACAGAGAGAAACATTCTGTATCAATAATCTTTTTTTTCTATTAAGTAGGCATCAATAATCTTGGAAAATTCGGTCATAGTGTACCTTTTTAGAAAGATGATTTTTGTGTTAGATTATTTTTGACTATGGTGTTTGTCCTTTAACATCTCTTAGAAGGTGATCTACCTTTAACTAAGGATTTTTCTTTATAAATTATGTCATGCAGTGCTGATATTTTCAGCTCTTTGACATTTTGTTTTCCTCCCAATAGAACAGAAGTTGCAGTGATTAGGCAGGCGATACTGTAAACATTTGATGTCCTCTTTAAGGTCCTGGAACTGAGTTTAAGTTGTGCCTTTAATGCACATTTTAGATTTCTGTGCTTAGACTGATTTCTTGATTACATCTGAAGTGGGTGTTCCACACAGTCAGTTGCTTTGGTGCTGGCTCAGGGAATGTCACACTGAGGCAGGCTATAATTATTAAATCTTCATTAGAACTTGGTGTTGATGAGTCCTTTCCCACATTTTGGTAAAGAGCTGCCAGCCTTGCAGCCTGCGAGGTGACGTGCACACCCGTTGGATGTTTTTCCACTCAAAAGAACTTCTGCTCAACGCCAGCCAGTAAGGTAAATTTGAGCTCCATTTTTATGAACTGCTTTGTGCTGCTTCCCGTTGAGCTTAACTGCCTTTCTCCCTAACCAGGGACACAGAGGTTGAGTTGGGCTGGTGGTGCTATCAAGCTTGGAGTGCTCGTGCTTACGATCAACTTAGCAGTCTGAGGTACCTGGTACAAGTCTGTGCCACGTGCACAGGCCCTGCTCCAGCACTTTCTGCAGCCAGCACACTCTATGCGTTCTGCTTATTCAGAGTGTGGCATCACGCAAGTGTCTTGAATCTCAAGTAGATCACTGTCTCTCTTCTAGCTAAGGAAAAGAAAACACCTTATCTTGTTCAGCTCTTCTTCCCTGTCTTCTATGTCCTCTCTGGGTGCATGTGCAGTTCACATTTCTATTAGAGGAAAGTAACTATTGCTGGATGGAAACAAAAAGTTAAAACAAAAGAAGGACTCACCCTAAACAGGGAAGATTATTCAAAGTAAAAGTCAAAAGATCCAAGAAAGGTTGTGGGTTGCTAAAAATCCTACTTTAACAGATGCTATTGATATTGCTAAAGAGTCTGAATTTTGTTTGAGAGAAATGGGTAAAAGAGATGGAGCAGCTGACAGTGGGGAGTTAACGCCTGTTGATAATGGTTGATAATGTTGAGGAACAGGATAATACAGTGAGCATGGTGCTTAAGCATTCTAGAAGGGCTAAAAAAAAATATAGGGAACTCACAGCTGAACATATTTTACTATGAATTTGAAATATGGTTATGTCATAAATGAAGAAGGCAGAAAATGTGGTTGCAAAGGACACTTTGTACCTATGTGTAAAGAATATATCAAGTCAAAAGTAGCAGACACAAAGAAATTGATTGATGGTAAAATTAAATGATCAGATTTTGATCTTGGGCCAAGATGATAATAGTGAAAGGCAAAAAAACATGCCAGAAGCAATATTTTATGTGATAGAAATAATGAATTATTAATTGACTCAGGGTCGATGTATACTATTGTACCTAAAAGCATTTTTGAGAGAGTATAGCCCGGAATTAAATTATTTCTTAAACATAGTTGCCTTGGGGTATAATGGAAAAATAAATTGATAATCTTGTTTTTTTGAACACCACCATAAGATTTCTGAGTAGGGAAAATTAAGGGAAGATTTATGTTGCAAAGAGTCAACCACCAATATTGGGTTGAATGTATCAATATTATTTAAATATTGTCGTTAATCCGAGGGCTCTCAACCAAGTGATGGTGAGCGATGAAAAGAGTGTTGATGACATAGTTGGTGGTACGAAAGGGGTGTTTAGGGAGGAGCATGGGCAGCTAAGGGAACTTGGGCAACTAAAGGAAATGATGGTCAAGCCTGGGGATGTGCCAGTTGAATACAAGTTAAAGAAGGTCTCTATTGTAGTCTGGTAAGAGGTTTAAAAAATACCGCATGATACGTTAAAGGAGGGTGTATTGGAACCGTTGAAAGTTTGAAATTGGTGGTCACCGATTATCATAACTAAGAAGGCTGATTGCTGTTAAGAGTCTGTGTGGAACTGAGACGTGTCAGTCAGAATATTGTCACTGATAATTTTCCTTGACCAACATTAATGAAATAATATTATTCTTGAGTGATGGCAAATTATTTTCTAAATTGGATTTATTTTTCTTCGTTTTTCAAATTTCTTTATTAGGTTTAGTTTAATCATACAGTTAGTTGGAGTAGTAGACAATAAAAGGGAGAAGCATAACAAAAAACAGAACATTTAAACTTTCCGCAATGCCGGTATTACTTTGCCGGGGCACCGGGGGTATTATTTTATAAGTGAATATGGGCCCGTTAAGGGAATAGTGTATTGGTCATCTGCATACAATAAACCACATAATCCCTATTTGTTAGTGGGTGTGAGTCCGTTGAGTGCGCTGTGTTACTAGTTATACAGGGAAAACAAATATACCAATGTCTTGTTAAGATAGGCCCGACTTGTTACAATGCTTTATCTGTTAGTAGCTCCTCTAAACTAGGGGGGTGTCTTCCCTTGTAACAAGGCCCATTATGGGGCTAGGGTGTCGGGTAGGACCACAACAAATGATGACTCACAAAAAGGTTTTTTTTTTGTTTTTTTTTTTCTCTTTTTTTTTTTTTTTTTTCTTCAGGAGTGAGTTATGGCGTGAGGGTCGTGAGTACATAACTAATCCAGGTGACTTGATGTTTCCTCCATGGGACTTTGATATGTTGATGTGTTCAAGGGGGTTGTGTGTCGTTTTTTGCTTCTGTGTTTATAATAAATGTGTTCCACACTTCACAACCACCTCGTGCTAAACCATTAGCCTGCAGTAGACGTAACGTCCTTGCCCCACCTGGGACCAATGTTGTAAGTGCTGCAGCCATTTGGTATGAGCTGGAGTATAGGGTGCTTTCCAATGTGTGGCTATCAGGCGTTTGAATGTTACGAATGCAAGATCAATAAATCTGTGGGAATGTTTCTCGCCTTTGGTGTAAACCTAAGAGGCAGGACTCTGGGTTGGGTCGTAGGGCATGCCTAGTTATATCGGCTGCTGACTCGACTACTTGTTGCCAGGCTGCTAGTAAGGGTGGACAATCCCATACCATGTGGTAAAAATTTGCTTCAGGTGCCCCAAACTTGGACATTTGGATTCCGTTGCAGGAAACATGTGTTTAATTTGAGATGGGTAAAGATAGGATTGGTGTAGGTAGTTAAACTGCGTATAACGGAACCTGAGGTTACGCCACACACTTTTAACAGTTGATAGTGCTAATGCCTATGACTTCTGTGACAAAGGGATCGTGAGTTCTGAGTCCCAACGAACTCGGGTGGACTCCATGTTCGCGCAGGCAGTAATGATCAAGGAATTGTATTACATGGACATCTCTTTTTTGGTATCGGTGTAGATAGCATGATTGGGAGTATCTGGGATGACTGTGGTTCCTCATCTCCCTCATTCCAGGTGTACTGTATTAGGCGTCTTAATGCACAATACACCAAAAAAGCGCCAGCGTGTAGGCCTTTAGTGTCCCTTAATTTGTCAAACGTCAGTAGTGTGCCCGCTGAAAAATAGTCTCCCACCAGCTCCAGCTTTGCCACCCATCATGGAGCCATGTTGTGTTGTCCAAGTGTAGCACGGGCCTTTGGTAAGTGTGAGATTGGAATCAGCAGCGAGTACGGTATGTTAGAATTTTTGCAGTGAATGTATCTAAGCCAGAAGGCTCTAGCCGCATCTGTCAGGATGTTACCTCGAAGAGTAGGCCATGTGTTATTGGTCTGCCGTGTGTATATTGGGGTCTGGCCAAGGAGGTTGAATATGATAGTTTTTTCTGACGTCTGAGGCTCCTCCAACCATTGGAGCGGCCATTGCAGTTGTGCTGCTGCGTAATGTAATTCAAGATAAGGCATACCAAGGCCCCCTTTATCCTGTGAGCACTGCGTTGTGGTCAATGCCACTCAACACCTATCCTTCCCCCAAAACAAGTCTGTTAATAACTATGCAGAATTTAAAAAAGCAAATGGGGAAAGAGAATTGGCATCGCCGCAATGAAATATAATAGTCCAGGAAGATTTAGCATTTTAGCTATGGCCACTCTGCTCATGGGTGATAGTGAGAGTAAGCCTCAGAAGGAAAGTGAGCCTTTTATTGACCTGATAGCGTGATCACGTTGCCCTCCCTCAGGTCTTTAGTGGTGTGATATATTTGTATCCCCAAATAGTTAAAAGTGGTGTGGCACCACGGTAGATGATAGCTTGGGAGGGTTGGCTGCACGCCCAAGGGGACAGATTCTAATGTAAAAATAGAAGACTTGGTCCAATTTGCTCTCAGCCCTGATATTGCAACAAAGGAGTCTAGTAGAGACATAACCTCTGGTACAGCGGTTGTGTGGTCACGTAAATATATTAAGGCATCATCCGCATACAGGGATATGATGTGATACAGGTGCATTTCTGGTATTCCCCAGAGTGGTGCATTCTGGCGCAGTCGGGCTGTCAGAGATTTCATCGCTATTGCGAACAATAAAGGAGAGAGTGGGCATCCCTGTCTGGTGCCCCGGTGTATAGGGAATCTATCCAAGATAATTTGCCCTGTCTTAACTCGGGCTATCGGGTTAGAGTACAAAGTGTTGATCCAAGACATATATCCTGGCCTGAAGCCCATCCTGTGTAGGGTTTCATTAAGAAAGTCCCAATTGAGGGTATTGAACGCTTTTTCACTGTCAAGGGATATAGCCACACTGTTGTGAGTCGGCCCTGGGATGCTGTGGAGGAGGCTTATCAATCTCCCAATATTCAGGAAAGTGCTCCGTCTGGGAAGAAAACCCGACTGGTCCTCATGTATCAAGTAAGGGATTAAGGGGAGGAGTCTGTTAGCTAGAATATTCCCCAGGATTTTACAATCTATGTTTAATAAGGGGAGTGGGCGGTAAGAGCTCACGTCCCAGGGGACCACGACCAGGCATAGGCAGAACTACTGTGAGGGCCTCACGCAATGACTCCAGAAGTTGACCAGTTATGTGTGCTTCATTGTACATGGCAAGCATGGGTTGTAAAAGGTGGTGTGTATGTGCTGCATAATATTAGACAGGCAAGTCGTCTGTGCCTGGAGCCTTATTGCAGGCCATTTGAGTTAATGCTATGTCAACCTCCTCTAAACTGAGGGGATTATCTAGTTCATTCATTTGTTCCGGTTGTAGTTGTGGTAGAGGGAGCAAGTCTAAAAAAGCAGACATTTGCACAGGTGTGGGTGCTGGGGTAGCCGTATACAATGATTGTAGGTTTGAAAGGCTGTGTTTATGGCACCCTGTGTGTTATCTACTTCACGTAAGTCCAGTCTAATTGCTCCAAAGGGGGTTCGCTGTGGTAAGTCCCGAACCAGCTACACCAGTAGGCGGCCTGATCTGTCACCCTCCGCATATTGTCGTGTCACGTGGTGCCTGTAGTTGTATCTACCTAGCTGAGCATAGTCTTCCCTATAGTTGATACGTATCTTGTGGAGAGTCTTGGTACCAGCCGTACGGTTGGCAACAGCCACCTCTGTCTGTCGCATTTTAGTTTCCAGTGTGGTCACCTCACGGAGCAATACCTGTCTAACACCCAGAGAGGCAGGCATGCAGTGGCCACGTACCACTACCTTGTGTGCTTCTCATTCAGTGGCACGGCGAGGTGTGAATTATTATTCTGTGCAAAATATGTGGATATGCATTTGGTTAGTTCCTCATGAAAAGGGGGATCTGATAGTGTTTCTACCCGTAAGTACCAAGTCAGTATTTTCGTGATTGGTCTGCCCCAGCATAGAACCACCATCAAAGGACAGTGGTCAGACATGGTGCGAGACAGATATAGAGAACTCTGTTCTCTTTGTATCATGGCCACTGGTGCCAACAGCAGATATGTCCCAGTATGCAGGTTGTGGACTGGAGAATAAAAGGAGTATTCCCGCTCTGATGGGTTCTCCTCCTGCCATAAACTGGATAGTCCGCAATCTGACCTCCAGCTGTGAACTTTTGGGAGGTATGTCTACTCGGTGCACTCAGCAGTGGTGGATGGGACCGGTCTAGTACAATATCAGGTAGACAATTAAAATCCTGACCCCACAGACTCTCCCCAGCTGGGTCCCGAAACAAACCGGGTGTTAGTGTGTTCAAGAAGCTCCGCTGATTGGCATTGGGTGCATATATTCCTACGAATGTTGAAGGTGTACCATCTAGTTGGCCTGCAGTTACAACGTACTGACCATTAGGATCTACGTCTGTTTGTTCTGACTTGTAGGGTACTCCTGGTGCGACCCTTATTACCACACCCCGCGCAAATGATGATGTCACAGTACTGAATACTTGCCCCTTCCAACTGGAGCCATGTTTCTTAAGGGTGGCTTCTGATATGTGTGTTTCCTGAAGCATGGCTATATGTACTTGACCTCGCTTCAAGTGCGCATATATACAATGTCTCTTGAATGGTATTGCCATACCCCTTACTTTCCACGTAACCACATTATAGCATGTTACAAAAGATTGTGCTTGCATAGCCATGTAGGTACGTGAATCTGACATTGTGTTAGGGTCCAAATCACCCTCCCTTTGTTTATACCAAAAGGGCTTGTGTGTTCCCTTCATATTATGTTGCCCCTTCCCATATATCCTCTATTCCGCCCTACTCTCAACTCACTAGCAATGATTGGCGGCAGTAGCAGGGGAGTGATAACATGCATAATTAAGGACGGCAACAGGCCTAATGGAAAATCAAAGCAACACTTTACAAACAACATTAAGCTAGGACTACGTGACCCGTAGTCAGGCGTAAGGGTAAACTGGTCCATATGGTACAATTTGTGGGGGGGTGGGTGTCTTCTGTGGGTTGGCTTGTGCGCTCGGCCCACAGGATATCGAGCTGTTCCCTCAAACCACTCCACGCTCAATTATGAGATCTTGTTCCCTCCTGCAAGCCATGGTGCTCTCGGCGCAGCCCATAGGACAGCCTCAGTCAGTTAATATGGATGGTAAAGTTGCAAAATGCTTGTATAACTCCGTATTACTGTGGGGGTCGACGTTCCCAAAGGAGCTATTTTATTGCAGACGACATGAGACTCCATGTGGTTTCGTTTTTACTCCTCTGAGGCTGAGCGGGTGGTCCACGATGAGCACTAGCACTCAGCGAAGGAGCATAGCCTCATAGCTCATCAGCTGAGCAGGGAGTGAGTGGCGTCCCACGGAAAGACTCCTCAGAGTCACTATGATCTCCCTGCTCAGGATCTATGACAGGGGACTCCTGAAGTGTTGCAAATGGGTTTGACGTGAACTGTGTGGCTTCAAGTAATGCCTGGGACTGTTCCTCCTCAACCTGTGCCAGTGTAGGTCTAGCCCCCAGGCATGTGCGAAGTTTGCATTTCCTCTTAGGGGTCAACCACTGCTTTGCTGTGTCCGCCTTGTGTGATGGCTTGGCCAGGCCCTTGGCATGAAGCCAGGTCCAGGTGTCCTCGGGTGACGCAAATATGTGAATTTTTGCACCACCATCCTGCATGTGCAATTTTGCTAGATAGAGTAGGGCATACTTAATGTTGTGTTCTTGGAGACGTTGATTCGCCATAAAAAAGGAGTTGTTTTTTTTTTTTTTTTTTAACTTCTGCTGTAAAATCGAGGTAGGCAGTAATGTTCACATCTTCAAATTTCTGTGGCCCATGTGTGCGAAGGAGTGGAAGCATTAGGTCTCTGTCCCGATAATTAAGAAGGTGAGCTATCAAAGGTCTTGAGGAAGCGCCCAGTGGCGGCGGTATGCCCGGAACTCTAGGGACCCACTGTATTGAGAAGAATTTCAGAACTTTATCTTGCAAGACCGTTTCTATAAGCCACTGTTCCAAAAACAATTCGACATTGGGACCTTCCGCTCTTACCTGGAACCCCACCAGACGGATATTGTTGCACTGTGATCTCCCCTCCGCTTCTTCTGCTCTCTGCTTTAGTGAGGCCACCTCTGTGCTCAGTTGTCTCATGTGATCCTGCAGTTCCTGAATTGATGGTCGAATTGCCGCTATATCAGATTCCGTTTAGCCAACTCTTTTGGACAACTGTAGTGATCTGCGCGAAGTAAGTTAACATCCTGTGTTATGGCATCAATTTTTGTTTCTAGGGATGTTTTAGTGTCTAAGATGGCTTGCAGAACTTTCTCAAATTGAAGGGTGGCATCCACTTGCTGCAGGGCATAAATTGTTCCCTACGACGATGCGGTCAGAGTAGTTGGAGTAGCCATCACCACAGCCGGGCGTTCTTGCTGTTTTCAGTTTCCCCATTTGGCTTCCTGAGTCTGTATTGTTTATGCAGTACCATAGACGTCCCTGTACTGGTGGCGGGGTCCCTCCCAGAGAATGGCTTGCAAGTAGGGTTTACATTCTACAGTACATATGATAGAGTCCTCACCAAAGTGGACTTCGCCTGCTCAGACACTGCGCCTGTGGCCAGTGCGCTCTCTAGCAGTCGGTCGCAACACCACACCGCGCGTGTCAAGGTGGTGGATTGGTTGCAATAGCCTGGCATAGAAGTGAGTTCTACTGTTTGGCTAGTGGCCTCAGTGTATTAAGCGATGTATGTGGCGGATCCCGCACCATGCTTTCTTGGCATGGGAAAACCCAAGGCTTCTGCGATGTATTAGTTCGCTGCCAGCATTGCTCTGGGATTGTCAGAGATGGCGCTCTACGGCGTGTCTGCTCCAGTGTTATTTATGGGGCCCATCAGTGTGTGTTCTGTGCACACGCAGGGTAATGCAGCACCTCGCAGCTCAGGTCCCCCTGTATTAATTCACAAATTGCTCTTGTAATTGTGATTGACGTCATCAGTTCCTCCCGGACCGCTGTTGCTTTAAATCAGCGCTCGTTAATAATGCCGGGCTGTTTCTCGGCATGCACCAATGCCACAGGGGAGCCCCGCCGATTTTCACCTCTACAACCGTGCATCCTCACGCATCGCCTGGTCAAGAGCTAGCGTCCTAGTGTGGGCCAGCACATCTCCACAAGTCCGTCTCTAGGCCTAGCCAGATGGAAGACGGGCGATCAGCACACTCCACACGCTGCAGCGTCTTCCTTCAGCAGCCCGCTGGGAGCTGTATTGGCAGGGGAGGGCTGAGGTAGCAAAAGACACATAGAGAGATCCAGCAATCACCGTTGTGCAGGATATTTAATCAGCCGAGTGAGGAGCTCAGATTCAAGCTACCGCTCCGGTAGCTTGATCTTGGACACGCCCCCCTTCAAAATTGGATTTACCATACCATTAGATTTGTCTACATGAAGACTCTAAAAATCTAACAATGTTTATTACTGTGGAAGGAAAGTTTCAGTTTAAGAGAACGCTCTTTGGATTGCCATTTGCGGCAAGTGTCTTCCAGCAGATGATATCCCGGGGGTTTGTCCAGCATCATCCATTTTCAAGATGATATTCACGTTTTTTGGGCAAAAGGAAAGAGCACAATCAAGTTCTAAAACAGGCCTTGCACAACTGCTTGAAGTAGGCCTCAGACTTACTTTACATAAGGGCAAGTGTGTGTCCTTTATCAATGAAATTGAATACTTGGGACAGACTATTTTGGGTGCCAGAGTAAGACCTAAAGGAGATCTTCTGAATGTCATCAGATCATCCCCTTCATCTCAAGACAAAGACCAATTAAAATCGATCATGCGTTTAATTGAATATTATTCGAAATTTGTTGAAATCTTTGCTGCAAACACAGAGGGTCAAGGGTGAGGTTTAGGAAAGGGTGTGTGTTCAAGTGGGATAAAAAGCAAGTTTGTTTAGAGCAAATGAAGGATGATATCTGTTCTGCTATGATTTTGGCAGTCTTTATTGACAGTAGATGCCAGAGGTGTGGGAATAGGAGCTGTTTGGTTCCAGTTACAGAAAGATGCAGAGAAGATTGTGGCTTTTGCAACCTGCTCTTTGACAGAAACAGAATATATTTATTCCATGATAGAGTGCAAGGCGTTGGTTGCAGGCTGAAGTGCTGAATATTTCAGAACATATTTGTAGGGTGTAAACGTTAAACTCTGTACTGACCACAGCCCGTTAGTCAAATTGTTAACACCAGGAGGAGCAGGGTAAAGGATCAGCGAGATTGGCAAGGCTGCGGTTCAATAGCAGGAATATTGCTATGATATTGAATATATTCCCATCTGGCGTACTGCCCAGGCAGATTGTCTTTCTTGCTTGCCAGTGGATTGGCAGTAAGTTGAAGATGCTGTGATAGATAAAGAGAAGGGCAGTTGCTTGATTGGATGAGGTTGCACTTTGTGGTAATGGTGCATTCACTAAAGATGAGTGTGGAAAAAGAAATGGAAGCCGGTGTAGTAATAAAAGAAGTCGAATGATGGTTGGAAAGGGACGGAGCGAGATTGCTGAAGGTCCAGCTATTGGACCACTTATCAAGATCTTAGATTAATTATCTTTGAATGGTCGGACTGTGGTAAGGAGGAATGATGAATTCGTTCCTCCTGAGAGTTTTAGGAGGATTAGACAACTTGCCCAAAAAGGGCACGGGGTCAGACTTTGACCAGATGTAAAGGTAATGTTTGGTGGCCAGGGATTGATGAGCAGATTTCTGAGTGGGTTGTGGGTTGTGAGTTGTATCATATGTAAAGAGGACAAAAAAACACTTACATTTGGTGCACAATCTAGAGGAGGTCACATTCATGACCCCGGAAGGGCGTAAAGTAGTGTGAGCAAAGACTAAACTGGTCCTTTGATTAGGGTGATGAGAAAGTACAGAAATGCCATTAAAAATGGTTAATTGTCAAATGTATGTGTGAGGTTACCACAAAAGCCACTTTTTATGTAGTAGAGAAGTGTTCCGGGAGGAGGGGTTTCCTCATACTCTGATTACCAATAATTGTATGCATCTTACTTTTCAGGACATAAAAATTTTCCTAAATAATTGTGGTATGAAGCACCGTTGTACTGCTTTGTACAATCCCCAAGCAAGTGAAATCACAGAAAGGTCTAACAATCTGGTAAAAGCTGCAGTTCAGAACAATCACAGTTTGTGCAAGCAATTTAATGAGTTTGTGTGGACACATCACCCTGCTGTGAACAATGTGGCATTAGTCTCTCTATTTGAGATCATAAACGGGAGGAAGCCTGGAGCCAAATTGATGCTAAGTGGGTTACTACATTTCAATGAAGGGAGTGAATCTCTGGTCAGACAGGAGAATGTACAACACATCATCAAAGTAGGAGATTGGGTCAAGGTTAAGGATGGATGTGTGAGAGTGGGGCTGTCCCGTTTCCATTGGCCATTTGAAGTGAAGGAGGTGGATGAGTAGTACATGGTGTTGAAAAATTGTAACACGCGGAATAGATCCAGAGTGGCTCTTTATCAAAAGGGTGGTGAGTGTGAGTTGAGCAATGAAAATGATGGGTGTAGTGGGTCCATGTTGATGGGGATGACGAATTGAGGAGAAGACTAAAGAGTGAAAGTGGTAGCGTTGAAGAAAGAGTCTCTGGATATGGTGATCAAGGGGTGAGAGTGATAAGAGGGTATGCGATTGGAGGTCAGGAAGGGAGTGTGAATCGGACACAGAGAGAACGGAGACCGTCTGTGTATTTAGAGGACTATCTGTAAGGGTGATCATTTCCTGGTTTTTGGTGTTATACTTTGTGTTACTAAGTTTTGATGCTTAATTTTTTTCAGTTTTTGGTAATGAAAGAAGAGGAATATCTTATTGCCTTTAAGGCATATTGTACAATTCTTTGTTTAGTGTGTCCTCTTGTTTACTCCTGAACAAGGTATGCCACATAGAGTCATCTGCTTTGGGTCTGGCGCAGGGAATCTGTAAAGTATGTGAACCACCAAAACCGTCACCATGATTAGTGTAAATGGTGCATTCACTAAAGATGAGTGGGGGAAAAAGAACTGGAAGCCGGTGTAGTATTAAAAGAAGTAAGTCGAATGATGGTTGGAAAGGGACGGAGCGAGATTGCTGTAGCTCCTCCTATTGGACCACTTATCGAGATCTTAGATTAATTATCTTTGAATGGTCGGACTGTGCTAAGGAGGAATGATAAATTCGTTCCTCCTGAGAGTTTTAGGAGGATTAGACAACTTGCCCAAGAAGGGCACTGGGTCAGACTTTGACCAGACGTAAAGGGAATTTTTGGTGGCCACGGATTGATGATCAGATTTCTGAGTGGGTTGCGAGTTGTATCGTATGTAAAGAGGACAAAAAAAAGACTTAACGCCACATAGAATCTTCTGCTTTGGGTCTGGCACAGGGAATCTGTAAAGTATGTGAACCACCTAAACCGTCACTATGATTAGTGTACATTTTTGAGGCAGTCACAGCACAGGGTTGTGAGAGCAAACAGCATTGTCGGAGGAACTTCAAGGGAGAAAGTAAGATTAGATCAGGTTTGCTTTTAACTGGCAGTTTCCCAGGTCCTTGAACCTTCATGACTTTTCATCCATTTAAGCAGAAAACCCATTAACATGTGGAGTTATACATTAAGTTCCCCCGGTGCAGGATTTTTTCATGAATCTTTTGTCCTTAAGATAAGAAAATGTAATTTTGGGGACCGGTATGTCTCCATGGTTTCATTTAAAATGTGCACTTCTAGTGATGTTTAGCATAGACGGATGGAATGTGCTGCCTGTGTAGCTTATTTTATTAGCGGGTAACATTCAAATATTATTTTTGACAAATCGCAGCCAATGGAGTGTTCACACAATCATTTGATGTTCTGTATAGTTCTGATTTGATTTATACTTACTTTGATTTCACTTTTTTTGCTCTGATACATGTGTTTAATACATTCAGCTTTCATTGTTTCATATTTTAAAGTTTACTTTTTGTGTAATACCTCTACTTGTCTACCCTTAACACGTTTTTACATTAAAACAATTAAGTGCTTTTAAACGTTTCTTTTTTATTTGTTAGTGCCATCGGATTCCTGGAAGCCTTAGTGTGCATAAAGTTTGGCCAAGATCTCTTCAACAAAACTCACTTATTATACGTTGTGTTCTGGTTGATTTGTGTGGTAAGTTTCTGTTTTTAACCCCAAAAATATGTTGTTGTGCCGGGTTGCAAGTTAGTCCTAATTATCCAGCATTCATGTAATAGATAACATTGGTTTTGGACCTGCTGTTGAACATGGCACCATTTTTGATACTACAAAACTTTTTATGGAGTGTTATAGCGGTTTTGCAATACCTGCCTTACAGGAAAACATTTGACAAAACCTCGGTGGCAAGCTTGATGCAACAAAAGGCTGGCATGTAATGTTTGCTTCAGTGGAGCCGTTGCACGATTATTTCTTTTTTAATTTCTTTATTGAGTTCGTAACCAAATAGAACATTCAACAATTCTCATCCCTCTCTCTGCCTTCCCAGAAGAACCCACTTCATTGGTCCAGAATCGCTTTATGACATGTTACTATAAGTATATAGTACACCATTACATTTGGCACAGTTATGACTTAAAATAACAGACCAGCATCTCCAGTGCTGCTTCACTCTGTATGATCCGGCTTTTCCCGTTGTTCCTCATCAAGTCACTTCTGTAGTATCCTATAAGAATCTTGTTTCAACCAGATTCCAATTCATTGTGCCCCCTTGGTTTTCACCTGTATACCCATCTTTTGACTCCCTCCACATTCCGCTGATACCCATCCGAGCAACTCTTTTTCCATTGTGTTTTGGTTGGCAGTTGATTACTGACCCATCGTGCTACAGTACACTTTTTGGCCACAGCCAGACCCAGTTCAGCCACCTTAGACATCACATTGCTGTGTTTAGCTCTGGGCATCATTCCCAGCAGGCACACTTGTACTGTCATTTGTAGACCAGTTGCGGTCAGCTCATCGAGTCTTTCCATCACCTCCACCCAGAAACTCAAAATTCCAGGACATTCCCACCACAAAGGTGCCCATCTTTCTTTCACACTTGGACAGTTCTCCATGACACTCTGATTCATTTTGTGTAGCAAATGTGGTGCCTCATACACTCCGTGAAAACACTTGTAATTGATAACTTTAAATCTAGCACTACAAGTGACTCATTATCAACTATATCGCTCCGCTCCGTATCTGCTCTTCTGGTTCTTCGCCTGTTTCCCTTTCTCAGGGGGACTTAAGCTTATCCAGTATCTTGTCTCTGTGGAAGAAGCAATGTATTTAACCTTGTGATCTGTTTACCCTCCACTGCCAGTGCCTGGTTAACAGAGCGCACATTGGGTTCTTTGGGAAAGTCAGGTCATACTTTACATGTAGTCGTTGCCAGACCAGCTGGTTTCAGCCATTCTTGATGTTGGTTAAGTGGTGGGTGCCGACAGTGCACTCTTGTAAAATGTTTTAATTAATGTATTCATGTTCAGTTGCCTTGCTCTTCGGCTCACTGGTGAGTCTGTAGAGCTGGCAGTCTTAATAACAGATGCGGATGGGCCCCTGGCTTAACGTGTGAATGGGTAGCTGTAGTATTCTTGACTGAATTTTCATTTGTCATTATGAAACCGGATAGAGACTAGACAAAGCATTTACTTACTCGATAACTCTCTGTCAAGGTGACAAGGTGCTCATAATGCTTTTCAAAATGTTTGTTTCACTCACAGCTGGTTCTGTAACTCCTTAGACTTTTCAGGTAAAGATTGATGAGAGGAAACTTCATGTTCGATGGCATCTGTCGCTGTAGATACGCATGTTCTGCAATAGCTCGCCATCTGGTGTTGGGCCGGAGTGTTACAAGTTGTTTTTCTTCGAAGAAGTCTTTCGAGTCACGGGACCGAGTGACTCCTCCTTTTGTCTCCATTGCGCATGGGCGTCGACTCCATCTTCGATTGTTTTTTTTCCGCCATCGGGTTCGGACGTGTTCCTGTCGCTCCGAGTTTCGGAACAGAAAAAATAGTTAATTTCGGAAGATTTTCGTCGGTATTGTTGCGTCCGGGATCGGCGTACTTAGATTCAACACCGCATCGAAGATCGAAGAGCTCCGGTGCCCTTCGGGGTAGTTTTTCTATCCTCCGTCGGGGCCTGGTCGGCCCGACCGCGTGCTGAGGAACGCCGATGGAACGGACCCCGTTCCGTTTCTGCCCCAAATGCCACAATAAATACCCCTACACAGACCAACACTTGGTCTGCAACCTGTGCCTGTCACCTGAGCACAGCGAAGACACCTGCGAGGCCTGTCGTGCGTTCCGGTCCCGAAAAACACTCCGAGACCGTCGAGCCAGAAGACTTCAAATGGCGTCCGCACCGACAGCCCGACGGGAGTTCGAGGAACAGGAAGAGGAAGGTACCTTCTCGATCCAAGACTCAGACTCCGAAGGATTCGACGATACACAAACCGTGAGTAAGACGTCGAAAACCACACAAAGAAACATTTACAAGGCCCAGGGGACGCCACTGCCACCAGGCCATGGCTCAACCCATAAAATCGGTGACCGACCGTCGGCACCGAAAAAGGCCCAAACAGTGCCGAGATCGTCCGACTCCGGTCGAGACACCGGCACGCAGCCTTCTCGGGACCGAGAAAGTGCTGGAGACAAGCCTCGACACCGAGATGCCGGTGTGGACACGGCTCGACGCCGAGACAGCGGCACCGAAACAGATCGACGCCGAGAGGTTTCGGCCCCGAAAAGGAAAAAAGTCACCTCGGAGCCGAAAAAACACGCAGACAAAGTTTCGATGCCGAAACAAACTGCAAGCGACCCAGCTTCAGGCTCTTATACAGAAGAGCACTCGCTAACCTCCCAAATGCAGAAGCATAGGTTTGAGGAAGAGCTACAAGCAACTGATGCGGACCATACACAAAAGCGTATCTTCATTCAGCAGGGGACAGGAAAAATAAGCACCCTTCCCCCCATTAGGAGAAAGAGAAGGTTGGAGTTCCAGACAGAACAAGCACCACAACCAAAAGTGGTGAAAAGAGTTACACCACCACCCTCTCCTCCGCCCGTGATTAACGTTTCACCAGCACAAACGCCATCACACTCCCCAGCTCACACCACCATGAGCCAGGGTGACCAAGACCAGGACGCATGGGACCTATACGACGCCCCAGTGTCAGATAACAGCCCAGAGGCATACCCTACAAAACCATCTCCACCAGAAGACAGCACCGCGTACTCTCAGGTGGTGGCTAGAGCAGCACAATTTCACAACGTAAGCCTCCACTCAGAACAGGTCGAGGATGATTTCTTGTTCAACACACTCTCCTCCACCCACAGCTCCTACCAAAGCCTGCCTATGCTCCCTGGTATGCTCCGGCACGCAAAAGACATATTTAAGGACCCGGTCAAAAGTAGGGCAATCACACCAAGGGTGGAAAAAAAGTATAAGCCGCCTCCTACGGACCCGGCTTTCATCACAACACAGCTGCCACCAGACTCTGTTGTTGTAGGAGCAGCTAGGAAAAGGGCCAACTCTCACACATCTGGAGATGCACCACCCCCAGATAAAGAAAGCCGCAAGTTTGATGCAGCTGGTAAGAGAGTCGCAGCACAAGCTGCAAACCAGTGGCGCATCGCGAACTCCCAGGCACTACTTGCGCGCTATGACAGAGCCCACTGGGACGAGATGCAACATCTCATTGAACATCTGCCCAAAGACTTCCAAAATAGGGCAAAACAAGTGGTTGAGGAGGGACAGGCCATCTCCAACAACCAGATCCGCTCCTCCATGGACGCTGCAGATACAGCTGCACGGACAATTAATACATCTGTAACTATCAGACGGCATGCATGGCTCCGAACGTCTGGATTTAAACCAGAGATTCAACAAGCAGTTCTCAATATGCCTTTTAATGAAAAAGAACTGTTCGGTCCAGAAGTGGACACAGCGATTGAGAAACTCAAAAAAGATACGGACACTGCCAAAGCCATGGGCGCACTCTACTCCCCGCAGAGCAGAGGGAATTACAGCTCATTCCGTAAAACGCCCTTTCGAGGGGGGTTTCGGGGTCAAAGCACACAAGCCAGCACCTCACAAGCCACACCGTCCAGTTACCAAGGACAGTATAGAGGAGGTTTTCGGGGACAATATAGAGGAGGGCAATTCCCTAGAAATAGAGGAAGATTCCAAAGCCCCAAAACCCCTACTACTAAACAGTGACTCACATGTCACTCACCCCCTCCACACAACACCAGTGGGGGGACGAATAGGTCATTATTACAGAGCATGGGAGAAAATCACTACAGACACTTGGGTTCTAGCAATTATCCAACATGGTTACTGCATAGAATTTCTACAGTTCCCTCCAAACATACCACCAAAAGCACAAAATTTAACAACACACCATTCCAATCTCCTAGAGATAGAAGTGCAGGCACTATTGCAAAAGAATGCAATCGAATTAGTGCCAAACACACAAATAAACACAGGAGTTTACTCACTGTACTTTCTGATACCAAAGAAGGACAAAACACTGAGACCAATCCTAGACCTCAGAGTAGTCAACACTTTCATCAAATCAGACCACTTCCACATGGTCACACTACAAGAAGTATTGCCATTGCTAAAGCTGCACGACTACATGGCAACTTTAGACCTCAAGGATGCTTATTTCCATATACCAATACACCCATCGCACAGGAAATACCTAAGGTTTGTATTCAAAGGAATACATTACCAATTCAAGGTACTGCCTTTCGGATTAACAACCGCACCAAGAGTCTTTACCAAATGTCTAGCGGTAGTCGCTGCACACATCAGAAGGCAGCAAATACATGTGTTCCCATATCTAGACGACTGGCTAATCAAGGCCCATTCATTAATAGAGTGCTCAAATCACACAAATCATATCATACAAACCCTCTTCAAACTAGGGTTCACCGTCAATTTCACAAAATCCAAAATTCTGCCACGCAAGGTACAACAATACCTGGGAGCCATAATAGACACATCAAAAGGAGTAGCCACTCCAAGTCCACAAAGAATTCAAAATTTCAACACCATCATACAACGCATGTATCCAACACAAAAGATACAAGCAAAGATGGTATTACAACTCCTAGGCATGATGTCATCATGCATAGCCATTGTCCCAAACGCAAGACTGCACATGAGGCCCTTACAACAATGCCTAGCATCACAGTGGTCTCAAGCACAGGGTCACCTTCTAGATCTGGTGTTAATAGACCGCCAAACTTACCTCTCGCTTCTGTGGTGGAACAACATAAATTTAAACAAGGGGCGGCCTTTCCAAGACCCAGTGCCACAATACGTAATAACAACAGATGCTTCCATGACAGGGTGGGGAGCACACCTCGTTCAACACAGCATACAAGGACAATGGAACGTACATCAAACAAAACTGCATATCAATCACCTAGAACTTCTTGCAGTTTTTCAAGCACTAAAAGCTTTCCAACCAATAATAGTTCACAAATACATTCTCGTCAAAACAGACAACATGACAACAATGTATTATCTAAACAAGCAGGGAGGGACGCACTCCACGCAGTTAAGCCTGTTAGCACAAAAAATTTGGCATTGGGCAATTCACAACCAAATTCGCCTAATTGCACAGTTTATACCAGGGATACAAAATCAACTCGCAGACAATCTCTCTCGAGATCACCAACAGGTCCACGAATGGGAAATTCACCCCCAAATACTGAACACTTATTTCAAACTCTGGGGAACACCTCAGATAGACTTGTTTGCGACAAGGGAGAACGCAAAATGCCAAAACTTCGCATCCAGATACCCACACAAACAATCCCAAGGCAATGCCCTATGGATGAACTGGTCAGGGATATTTGCTTACGCTTTTCCTCCTCTCCCTCTCCTTCCTTACCTGGTAAACAAACTCAGTCAAAGCAAACTCAAACTCATATTGATAGCACCAACTTGGGCAAGGCAACCCTGGTACACAACGCTGCTAGACCTATCAGTGGTACCCTGCATCAAATTGCCCAACAGGCCAGATCTGTTGACACAGCACAACCAAAAGATCAGACACCCAGATCCAGCATCGCTGAATCTAGCAATCTGGCTCCTGAAATCCTAGAATTCGGGCACTTACAACTTACCCAAGAATGTATGGAAGTCATAAAACAAGCAAGAAGGCCATCCACCAGGCACTGCTATGCAAGTAAATGGAAGAGGTTTGTTTGCTACTGCCATATTAATCAAATACAACCATTACACACAACTCCAGAACATGTAGTGGGTTACTTGCTTCACTTACAAAAATCTAACCTAGCTTTCTCTTCCATTAAGATTCACCTTGCAGCAATATCTGCATACCTGCAGACTACCTATTCAACTTCCCTATATAAAATACCAGTCATTAAAGCATTCATGGAGGGCCTTAGGAGAATTATACCACCAAGAACACTACCTGTTCCTTCATGGAACCTAAATGTTGTCCTAACTAGACTTATGGGTCCACCTTTTGAACCCATGCACTCCTGCGACATACAGTTCCTAACCTGGAAGGTGGCATTTCTCATCGCCATTACTTCCCTGAGAAGAGTAAGCGAGATTCAGGCGTTTACTATACAGGAACCTTTTATACAACTACACAAAAATAAAGTCGTCCTAAGGACCAATCCTAAATTTTTGCCAAAGGTTATTTCACCGTTCCATCTAAATCAAACAGTGGAACTTCCGGTGTTCTTTCCACAGCCAGATACCGTAGCTGAAAGGGCACTACATACATTAGATGTCAAAAGAGCATTAATGTATTACATTGACAGAACAAAGAACATCAGAAAGACTAAACAACTCTTTATTGCATTTCAAAAACCTCATGCAGGAAACCCAATTTCAAAACAAGGTATAGCCAGATGGATAGTTAAATGCATCCAAATCTGCTACCTTAAAGCTAAACGACAGCTGCCCATTACACCAAGGGCACACTCAACCAGAAAGAAAGGTGCTACCATGGCCTTTCTAGGAAACATCCCAATGCAAGAAATATGTAAGGCAGCCACATGGTCTACGCCTCACACATTCACCAAGCACTACTGTGTAGACGTGTTATCCGCACAACAAGCCACAGTAGGTCAAGCTGTATTAAGGACATTATTTCAGACTACTTCCACTCCTACAGGCTGATCCACCGCTTTTGGGGAAATAACTGCTTACTAGTCTATTGCAGAACATGCGTATCTACAGCGACAGATGCCATCGAACTGAAAATGTCACTTACCCAGTGTACATCTGTTCGTGGCATCAGTCGCAGTAGATTCGCATGTGCCCACCCGCCTCCCCGGGAGCCTGTAGCAGTTTGGAAGTTACCTTCAATTATTTATATATGTATCATCTCAACCTTAAATAAGTGCATACTTAGTCACTCCATTGCATGGGCACTATTACTACAATTCAACTCCTACCTCACCCTCTGCGGGGAAAAACAATCGAAGATGGAGTCGACGCCCATGCGCAATGGAGACAAAAGGAGGAGTCACTCGGTCCCGTGACTCGAAAGACTTCTTCGAAGAAAAACAACTTGTAACACTCCGGCCCAACACCAGATGGCGAGCTATTGCAGAACATGCGAATCTACTGCGACTGATGCCACGAACAGATGTACACTGGGTAAGTGACATTTTCATTACTGAACACTTACTAATTGTATCAGGCATTCCAACAGTTTCTGGAGATTGTTTACAGTTGATTACGGTAATCCGACAGTTACTGTTGATGCTCGGCTCTTTGCCTTTGGACGTGAGGGCCATTGAAGCCTCCACCAGAAGAGGGCACAGCATTTTTTCATAACTACCTCTCTTGATTGCACTCACTTTGCAGTTTATGTTGGTGGCAGTTAATGTATTGTCTACAGTCATGCGTTTAAACACAGTATTTCCCTACCTCCAAACACTATCATTTCACTTGTTTGAAATGAATAATTAACAAAACACCTTGTGTTCTTCCGAATGAAATACTAATGCCCCCAAAACACATTATTATTGACTTCCCATTAGTGCCAGGGCCTACAGTTATAGGACCATTAAAAAATCTCCAGATCGATTTGAAGTGTTTGTTTTGAGTGACCTGCTTGATTCTACACCCAAAGAACAACTTTGCTCTTTAGATATTTGCCTGTAACTTCAAGGCTGGGTCCGATCTAAATGGGTCATCACAGGCTTTAATCTTTGAGACTGATTAAATAAGTCCCATTGATTTGAGTAATTGAGGGTACCTACTGTTAATTAAAATAACTTAAAATTGTATTCTTTGCTATTCCTGTGGGAACATATTTAGTCAACCATCAACAGTCTACACCTTTTAAATGCAATCATTGTTTTAGTCTTGTTGTGAGTTTTACTAATTTCTGTTTTTCTCCTTGCAGGCCATTACAACCTTCCTGTGTTTGTATGGCATGGTGTGGTACGCAGATCACTGTGGTCCACGGCAAAAGGTACTATTTATTAAGCTAGAATTATGTGTTCTACTGTCATTTTATGGGCGGAGGTAAGTCAGCACAGGTGTGAAGTTTGATGGACATACGTCTCCCAGCAAACTGTCCTCTACAAGGGTGTATTAGTAGCTAAATGGTCCACATGTTCATGCGTTTCTGTCATACTAATTGTGTAAGTTTAAACCCCACTTACGAGCTTTAAACTCCAATTACATCTCTAGTACTAGCCGTATGCATGTCCTGTGTTTGCGAGCTGCATTAAACATCAATAATGGAAGTACTATTTTACGAGATGAAGGTTTTCAACCATATGGGGAGAGCTAGCATTCAGTGAATAAATGGTCAATCTGCAGTTCTCAAGGTTCTCCTTGGGCTATGCCTTTGATGAGTTCCGCTACCGTTTGGCTAATACGAATACCAACCACATGCACCTGTGTTGCATATTTTCATCGCATGGCTTTTTTGTCATATGTTCTTACTCTTAGCTTACCAGTCATAGGTACATGGCACCAGCTGAAAAGATGGTGTAGTAGAATCAGGTATACATCCACTCGGGTGGTTTGCTTTCCTGAGCCGTTTGTTTACAGCAAATTGAAGATAGTGTTTGCAATATGTCGGTAAGCTTTAGGATTTCAAAAAATAGAACAGTTGCATACAAGCAGGAACATATTTGTCTGAAATGTTCATTTAAGTCATGAAGTTCAAGAACTAGTTCTACAATAGCATTACTGCAAGGACGTCCTAAACCCACTCAGAAACCACGAGTTGTACAAGGTGAAAAGTTCTAGAGGTTCATTTAAAATATCTATTGGAGAGAAGAATCCTCCAATCTCCGTTGCAGAGGAAGATTGATTGGACTTTGCGTCGCTCTAGAGGGAGGAACTTTCAGAAACTGTGTTTGAATCCTGGGGTCCGGAGATAAAGTTTTGCTTTTTAAAATCTGGGGAAAGGGAGGCAAGTGCGTCCTTGTTGTGTAGTGAGCGTTTGTTGACAGAAGATGGGATATACCTCTCCATGAAAAGCATGGAAATGGAAATCTTATGTACAGAGAGTACTAAGTAATATTTGTTTATTGCAGACGTTGTCAGAATGTGAAGATAGCACTTACAACACAGATGTTCCATGGCACCATTCAGATTCCAGTACCGGTGAGTACAAACAATTGCTGTATTTTTTAAAAAGTTTTACTTATATTTTCCAATTAAATGCAGTTGTAGAAACAGACATGCACAGCATCGTACTGATGCAACATGCATCCAACACATATTGAGACATTATACATTCGTTAGTGATCTTCACATTCACACTGTGCTAGAAGGATACACAACGCTAAGGATCATCCAGTCAGGTCTCCCAGCAGAAGGGTAGGCAAAGTTATCTAGAAATGTAAACAGATTAAGCATGAGCGACTGATGTATCGTTTTGTGAGTGCGGTGCCTAGCCTGGGTTGATAATGATGGGCGCATAGTCACATGTCATGAGTTTATTACCAACAAAATGTGTCCCTATGAAGAGCGTTAGCGGCTGTAGGAGCCACAGGGAAGATTTATTTGTCATGCGAGTGTGATCAGATAGTGTAAAGGGGTCAGTATCTTCCAGACAGTTAACTCTTGTAATTGAGAGGTAGGTCTGCAAGGGGCCCCAAATATTTCGGGGTCTTGAACTCTCGGGAAGGAGCTCAGCGTAGGTAATTAACTGGCCCCTACAGTATATGAGGTCTGGCAGTAACTCCTTAAATTTGGGTGCTCGTCCGCTGCACCATTTACACACTGGTGTTCTCATGGCCATGAGGAGGACCAGAGCCACATATTTCCGGCTCTCACTGTCAAAATCTACAGTATGTCCCAATAGGACCACTAGCGGCGTCAGCTGGATGGTCTGACCAGTCATGCTAGAAAGTGCTTCTGCAACTTCTTCCCAATATGCCTGAATAGACGTGCAATCCCAGGCCAAATGTAGGAAGTCTGCTTTTTGCACACCACATCTCTCCGATCTACTATTGGGGCGCAGTCGGTATCTATGCAGCCTGGCCGGTGTATAGTAGATGCAGTGCAAAAAATGAAAATGTATAATCCTCAGACTACTTTTTGAGGTCATGCGCTCAGTCTGTTGGCAACAATAAGACCATTGCACGTCTGTCAGGGTTAGGCTAAGCTCTGAATCCCAGTGAGCTCTTGCGTTCCCCCCACATTTCAGTGATTCAGGTTGTGCAGAGTGATAGAGGACCGATACCAGATGTTTAGGATCCGTGATGTTGAGTAGCATGTGAAGCGTTAGGAGAGTGGGAGGCACTCTTGGAAAGTCTGGTGTAAGGGCTCTGGCATGATGCCGTATTCTATTATATATAAATATATCGAGTGGGGTTGGAGTGGTCTTAGCAAAACAGTTTTCTCTGTCCACTAATTGTCCCCCAATATACAGCCCGCCCCCCCAACCCCCCCAGTATGTATATCAGCTTTACAGGACGTGGTTCTGCATGTTGCTTTGTGGGTGACTAGCATTGCAGCAGGGTACGTCAGAGGAATCAGTGGGGAGTATAGTAATGGCTTTCCCAGCTTCTTCGCCATTCTCTCCTATGCAGTTGTCGTACATGCGACTGTTGAGTTCGGGAGCCCGCCCCGGCTGTTTGTGTTTCCAGATACGTTATGCTGGGAATGGTGCCCATGTATACCTGCTGTATATACAGGTGAGGCATTAATGGTGGGGAATTGTAGCAATAGATGGCTTAGAGCGCCTGTGTGCACAGATAATAGAGCTCCATAACTGGGGTTTCAAAGCCGCCTGCTGTAAAGGGCTGCACGAATACCTCCCACTGGAGATGAGGTTGCTTATCAACCCATGCAAGTCTAATCAGTTAGTTTTTAGAATCTGAAATAAATGACTCTCCAGATTATACGGTATTTTGAGAAATAAATATACCAGCTTGGGCAGTATGACCATTTCCATTAGGGCAATACGGCCTTCCATTGAAAGGGGCACTGTAATCCAGCGCGTTATATTATCTGTAAATTCTTCTAGGGCAACTCCGTAGTTGGCTTTAATTAATTCATTTCTGTCTCAAGTTATGACGATACCGAGATATCGTAGGGCAGTGTTGCACCACTGAAGAGGGAAATCTGGTTGAAAGTGCACTGTAGGTGGCATAAGTGTGGAAAAAAGGATGATTTATGCCAATTAATGTTGATACCAAATATTCCGCCGAACCGTACAAATTCACGTAATTCCCTTGTTGAAGCTAATCTGTGGATTTCGTAGGTAGATGGTGTCGCGTGGGCTCTCATTATTCTAAATGAGACTACTGGATTTCTAGGTAGCAGGGTTGTTCCTGGTGTGGGGGACTAAGTCTTACCCACTCGGAAGGACCACTGTCACCCCAAATCTGGTTTTACTCCGGCTAACTAGCAGTGCCTCATTTCTCCCAAGGGGAAGAGATGATTGGGCAGCCGAGCGCATGACATCTTTGGAACTTCTCAGGGAAGTCGTGGTCACTCAGATCCGAACCAGCTCTCTCATTTACAGTATGATCTCATATCAATGACAAAGGCAGTTTGAGTTTTATAGATTGTTTTAATAAAACAACTGCATTTTAGATATTAAGGCGTGAGCCTCAATAACCAGAACCATACAACACAGTAGGATTGAAATAGTCACGAGGAGAGTGAAACATAAGAATAACGCTATCATGGTGTTAATAAATTCTACTCTCTCTCAGTTAGTTCTATTTCGAGCACAGCATGTTAAGCTTCTAACTTGCCTTTCAGATTCCCTGGGAAGCCATCAACCCTCATACCTGAGCAAAGGCCTGTGATCTGGTTCAGCATCTGCAACGAGGCAGTCAGCGTCTAGTTGTGGTTCCTTGGTCGGAATCTCCCTCTTGCGTGTATTAGGACAAGGAAGTGTTTTTATAACTAACATGTCAGTGTGATCACAAAATGTCCCTACGCAAGAATGCCAAAGACTAAACTCCTACCACGTCTATCGGCAATGTACCAGACTGTATCCTTGACTGAAGCACAGAGTGAACAAGAATGTGTTATTGAGAACTCCAGTGCTGAAGTAGGCTAAACAGTGTGATATAAAAAATAAAACAAGACTGTAGAACTGGCTATTTGAAAAATAACAGTACGAAGCTGAATAAAAAGCATTTAGAGCAAAGTGCACAGGGGCTCTAAGCTGCGAGCAAAGGAATAAAATACATCCAGGGCAAAGTGCACAAAGGCCTAACGCCTGAAGCTAACGCGCAAATGATACATAAAACTGACCACACTACAATGGTAATATTGTCAGCATATTAGAGGGATATTAGTATGTGGCTAGTAGGATATCTGATATCATAGTCCCAGTGGTGATGGCACAGTTCAGCTGCCAGGGTTTCGTCCACTAACGCAGAAAAGCAGCAGCGACAGGGGACATCCCTGCCGCGTGGCACGTGTAATAGAAGGGATCCGATGCCGTCCATTCGGATGCACCCTGGCAACTGGCTGAGAGTAGAGCAGGGCTATCCAGGCCAGGAACGGACGGGGAAAGCCCATTCACCAAAGTACTATCATTAGATATTTCCACTCTACTGATTCAAATGCCTTAGTGGCATCCAAGAACACAGCTGCTGTGACTACATCTAGCTCGATATCCTGCATAAGGGCCAAGAAGGTGTGAGGTTGCCCATCCCGGGATGAATCCTGACTGGTCCGGTCTCACCAAAAAGGACATCAAAGGGTGTAGCCTGTTAACAATAACTTTTGCCAGGATTTTAACTTCACTATTAATGAGTGAAAGAAGCCTGTATTAATCACAATTGTTTGCTGGTTTCTCTGGTTTTAATAGAGTAATAATTTTGGCCTCCCTCTTCAAATGGGAAAGAATACCATTCTCTTGTGCTTCGTGAAATACTGCTTTCAAAATAGGCACCAGTGTTCCTTTGTACTGTTTATAGAAATCATCTGGTAGGCCGTCTGTACACAGGACATGCCCCGGGTGCAGTTGTGTTATGGCTTCCCTAATTTCATATTCCTTAATGTCTGAGGATAGGAACTCTCGCTGAGCATCACTAAGCCATCCCAGCGCTTCATCTCCCAGGTAAATGTCAGTAGGGATTGAGGGAGGACCTTGTGAGGAATACAGCTTTCGAAAGTGCTTAGTAAACGTATCTAATATCTTCTATGGAACGTTGCACATCCCCTTCTTCATTTAGTACTTTTAGTATATAATCAGAGACCTGAGGATTCTGTATAGTTAAAGCCAAGGTAGCGGCCGAGGATTCTGTATAGTTAAAGCCAATGTATGCCCTGGCCTCTCTCCATCACCGTACGCCCTTGCAGTGTGATATTTCCCCCTGAACAAACATTCTTTCTCGGCCGCAGCCTGATATGCAGTGACTGTGCCGCAAATCTTGCCCGCCACACTATGGTCGGGAGGGGGGGGGGCAGGGTCACCCATTTCACCCTCCAGCTTTTTGAGTTCAGTTTTGAGTGTGTCTGATTCCCCTCAGAAAGAATGTAGAACACCTCTGCTCTTTGCCATGCATATCCCACGCATGGTGACCTTAGAGGCCTCCCAGATCACACCCCTCTGGAGCACTGAGCCCTCATTCCGCCAATCTCCCCCCTAATCTCCTCACAAAACTCTGTGTCTAAAAGGGAAGCGGGCAATAGCCTTCAAGAGCCATAATAAGGGGTGGGCGTGGGAGGCACCAGTATCCACAGCACTGGTGAGTGGTCTGAGTAGGTTCTGGCAAGATGAGTCACCCACTTTATCCAAGAGCTCACATCTCTGGTAATCAGCCAATAGTCTATTCTAGGCAAGTTATTGTGTGGGCCCGAATAGCATGTGCCCGCTTTTCTCTGTGGGTTGTTAAATCTCCACACATCTAGAAGTCTGTTTTTTCCCATGATTGTTCTAATCTTTGCATCATCTTTCGTATGGTAATGTTGGGTGCCACATAGTCTATCCATATCAGTGTTAAGTGCGACCTTGTAGTCCCCTCCTCAGATAATATAGGTGGAACCTATGCTCACAATCGAGTCCCACAGTGCATAAAAAATCCGGGACCATCAATATTAGGGCCATAGCAATTGGCAATTGTGATGGACATGGAGTACAATCTACCCCATACTGATGTATATCACCCTTGGGATCATTACGCGGTCCCCGCAGAACAAAGGGTGTGCCTTTGCGAATGAGCATCATGATACCTCTCACATATGTGGAGTAGGCTGTAGAAAATTGGTGAGAAGCCTATCTCGTGGCAAACGTTGTAGCCGTTCTGTTCCCCTCATGGGTCTACTGGAGTAATGCAATTGTGACATTGTGTCTATCAAGATATGCCAGTATGCCCCAACCGTCTCACATTCCAAGTCAGAAAATGATAGCACATGCGCTATTAGGTAGTGTGTAACATTTGGAGTCAATCATGCTTAACAATGTGTATGTGTTTTGTGTATATTAAATGTTCCCATCGCGGAAATGGAGGATAGTGATGGAGACTTGCCATTAAATGTACGTCTGGATGCATATAACAGCACAATAGGTATTCATTTCCCATCCATCCCCCTCCTCCCATACTGGTGGCCCAGTCCCACCAGAACAATTGGATCCCTCCTTTAATCCCTTAGTTACCAAAATAAAAATTGAAAAATCACAATTTAACAGTTCAGCAAATCAGACAAAAGTTGCACCCAGCATAATTCACCTTCTTATCAAAAGTGTCAAGTAATTCTTTGTAAGAAAGAAATATACTGGCGCTAGAGGCTAGATCAGAGAGGACACAAAGAAAAAGCAAGTAAGGGAATGAGTTATTGAAAACTGCCCAGCCGACTATCAGTGCAGCCGGTGGGAATATCGTGAGAGAAAGTAGGAGTGTGAATAAAGGTTAGGTACAGACAGTAGACAGTAATCTGTAGTAAAGATAAGTGGTATGTAAGAAGAAAAAAACAAAAAATGCCAATTTGGTAGGGGATATCCCTCTGGGAGCTCAGCTAGAAAGCCAGGCAGTTCCTCCTTGAATGAACAAGAGTATCCGGGGCATCATTAGTTCGAGATTCCTATGCAAGTAATGTCAACATCAGGCAGTGGAACGAGGATACAGAAAACCACAGTGGCACCCTCCGCCATACCTGACCGATCAGTGTTAATGCTTGAAGTTGCACCGTGCCAGTGGTCTGCAAGATCCTATGATAATGTGTTTTATTTCCATGTTTTGGTGACCACTACAGAAGTGGTGCATGTCAGGGCACCTCAGCCCCGTAGTGCGAAAGACCAGCAGGTCAAAGGCCACAAGAGAGTCCATCCACTATTGACACACGAAAGGGGGGAGGGTGCCATGTCCCCCCCTAGCTACAGCGGCGTTATCCATGTTACGTTTCAAGAAATCCCCAAACTGTTGAGGATTCTGGAATGCGTGCATCTTATGCTTGTAACTGACTGAGTCTATTAGCTTTTTGAAGCTTTTGTTTAATGGCCCCGAACTTCCTCCTAGCTTCCTGCACGGGCATGGTGAAGTCTGGAAAGATGGATATAGAGCTGCCTTCATAGTGAAGTGTCAGTTTCTCCCAGGCCAATCGTAATGCCATTTCCCTGCCACGGTAATTTAACAATCTTGCTGTTATGGGCCTTGCGGGAGCACGGGGGTAAGAGGGCTTGTCAACAAGTGACAGAGGTTTCCATTCTATCAGTATTTGTAGACTCCGGAACTCCGTAGATGCACAGGTTATTTCGTCTATAGCAGACTTCCACGTCTTCATTTTTAGCCGCAGTGACCTTGAGGACTTTTCCATGTTTAATAGTTGCTCACTCTTTTTTTAGTGTCTGCATCCTCCAGTGCCGATACTCGTTGCTCTGCCTCCCGTGGACAAGAGGATCACCTTTAAACTCCACACCCACGCACACAAGCCTCTACACGACACCGGACCCACCTACCTGAACACCAGACTCAACTTCTACGTTCCCTCACGTCAACTACGCTCTGCCAACCTTGCCCTCACCATCGTCCCCCGAATCCAGCGAAAGACCTCTGGCGGCAGATCCTTCTCCTACCTCGCCGCCAAGACCTGGAACGCACTCCCTACCTCACTACGCCAGACCCAGGACCTCCTCACCTTCAGGAGACTCCTCAAGACATGGCTCTTCGAACGATAGCAGCACCACCCAACCCAGTCCCCCCCCCCCCCACCCCCCCCCCCCCCCCCCCACCCACCCCCCAGCGCCTCGAAACCCGAACGGGTACATAGCGCGCTTTATTGATTGATTGATTGAGCCGGGAGTCGTGTCGATCGAGTTTGTGCACTATGTTGTCAATTCAGGAAGACATATGGTCCATTTTTGTTTCAGTTGAGGTCAGGCTTTGCTGCATGGCCAGCAGGAGTGTTTTCATGTCGCCTAGGCCCGTCGTTTCTTCTTTCCACTATGGCTCAGCCCTGTTTTGGTCCTCATTGTCTGCAGGGGCCATAGATGACTTATGGGTGTCAAAATGTATTTTGGCCTGTTTTGCGTCCATCCTACTCATGATGACTACGTCCAGGCACGCAAGAGGATCGCACAGCCAGCGGACAAGGAATGACAGGCGCAAGCCCAAAAGGCTCCAAGTTATGCAGCCACTCCAAGGCCACCATGAGTCCGTAACCAGCACACTGGGGACTCCTAGCAGCCACCGCACTCCTAAAAGCTCAACAGCAGCCAGATACCCGCCAATGTTAAGAGGATGCAACCTCCACTGTGCAAAGTCGTCCACCAGGCCTGCGCCCAGCGCTACATGCTGTATACGGACGCAGACATCTGGTCTTTCTCTCTGGGCATTGACCATCCACCCTCTCCCGTCCTAGGCCACCAGTCAACAAGAATCTAGGGCTATTAGATGGTAGGGTGTGCAATGCCTGCAGCCTTCCAAGGATCTCCCTTCTGCAAGCGGTTCTCCGTGAAGTTATCTAGCATAATTGTCTGTTTCTTGCCTCAGTTGCCCTCAATCAAGTGTTCCCGCTGCTTAAGCCATGCACTTCCAGATAGCGATAGGTCTCTAGGGGCCCCTTAGGCTCTGTATTCCCAAATTTTGCACCTCTCATCTGTCTGGGCCTCAACATGGCATCCATAATTACACAGTTCTGGCAGCTCTCCCATCATACTGCAGGGCAATCCGGGCCGTAAATTCCCATAGGTGGCCACACGTCTCAGTGCTCAGACTGTGCAGCAAGAGCTGTAGTGACCCAGTGATGTGACAAGCATTGGGGGGGAAGAGTAGGGGATGGAGGAACCACAGCCGCACCGGTTTCGACTCCCCAGGTCCCCGGCCCCTATTCACAGATGAGGGGATGGCCATTATGTTGAGTGGGGAGAGGAAGAGAGGATATGGGGGGCACCCCCAGCACCCATCAATTGGGCAGTTTTCACCAGCAGCCTTCCTCCAGGGCCCGTACCGCCTGCCACTTCTTGTGCGGACCCCACTAGACTACCACACAAGTGGCGCACCCTCTCCCCTGATCACGTGAGGGGCACTGGCAGGAGTGCCCCTGGCCCAGGCCGTCGTAGCCACCTTGGAAGGTCAGACACAGCCCTCGCACCCTAACAAGGCCCCCGCTCCTCACCTGAGGCCCCGTGGCCGGCACCAGCCCTCAGCAGCTTCCCCCTGACACCGCTCTGCCCTCACAGAGCTGCCAGCATCACACGGTCTCCGCACGGCCTGCCTCCTGCTCCATCCAAGGAGGGGCCGGGGTCACACTCCAGCAGCTACTCACAGGCGCCGCTCCTCCCCAGGTAAGTTTCCATCTTCGTGCCAGCGCGGCTCCTCATTGCCCTCACGGGCTGCACTCGAGTACTCTGCATGGCCTATCCCACCACGCCCGCCTCATCAGGCTCAGGGCATCGAAACAGTCAGTCCCCAGAGTAATTTTCCCGGCCCGGCAGCACCATGCGATGTAGATGCAAGGTTGTGCCTTTTTGGAAGGTTCGATTTGTCTCTTTACAGGGTGGTGCTGGTGGATATTGGCCCCGGATGGCAGGAGTCTCACAAGTATGGCCATCTTGCTTGCCAGCTTGCTAACGCCCCCAAGCTATACTTGAAAAATGCTGCATTTTTATGTAAGATGTTCATTCTCCCCTGTATGCAGTATTTTTACATCATATTGGAAAGTTGTTCACATTTCTTAGTAACATAGAGTACCCACGATAGGCGATCTTGGTGAAACTAAACCCTGAAGCGGGCCAGCAAGAAGCTGTAATGGCAGCATTGCATATTTGGATACTTCGACTCCTTAATGATAATGCTGTCTGTGTTGTTGGTTGTTTTTTGGGACTGTTTTAAGAGAATGTTCATTTGGGGGAGCACATTGGAGTGTATTAGATGAAACCGAGATGAATCCAATGATTTTATTTTTTACCTGCAGTCCCGATCTCTGCATCCCATTTCTCATTGACTGGGGAGTATGTTTTTATGGATGTCACTTGTAATTGTCCTATACATTATATTCACACTGTTGTGTATGAGGAAGTCTAACATTGCAATAACTTGTTGGACGCTTGAGCCTGGGGTATTATGGGTCATGTGCCTCTTTTGCTGTCACAATTATATCTTTGTAATGTACCAGCACGTCGTCCGTGCACATGTTACACAACACTAATGCCCCATCCTTCATTTAAATGCACACCAGTTTCTGACCTTCTAGAGTGAAAAGGAGCAGGGGCAGCCCACACCGGTTCTTCTTCCCCTTTCCAACTTTCAAAGATCATAACAATATTTTTGGCATCATCCTGTTTATTTTGTATATAGCAATCTTATGAATTTGAAGAACTTTAGGTCACAATTCTTACACTTAAAACAGGTAAACCCAAGAAAGTGGGTTGAAAGTCTTAGCTGTGCTTTAGAGGCCAGTACCATAGATTTCCCAGACATGAGTCAAATGCCTCAAGTTCTGGACTCTTTTCCTGTGCAGATTTGCATCAAACACCAAGTTCTTGGCTGTTTTCTTGTATGATAGGAAGTTCAGTTGATTCCAGTGTACCAAAATCACTATTACAGTGTATTTGCTAAGACCTTTACTGACAACAGATTGTCAGTGTTCAGCATGGACTATGTGCTTTGTATTTTCATCATCGAAGGCAAGACCCTAAACCATGTCCTCCAACACTTGAAGAAGCCTACCTATTAGGGTGCCCCTATACATGAAATAACATTCTGTTCAGAGTCCATCACAACCTCGTTTTCCCCCAAGAGTTCTGGCCTTTTACCGATTTAACCAATTTGTCTCCCTCTAAGGGAGGTCTCTATCCACCTTTCCTTCTGGTCAAAGTCCATGGTTTTATCTAACGAAGTCTGTGCCCTTCTTTAACATTGGGGTGGGGCTTTACTTGTAATGTTTCTTAGGAAAACCCTGTTATCCCTTCCTGTGTGCATACTTTGTATACTTGGTCATTCTAATAGAGATTCTGTATTCTGTTTTAAGTAGCCCCCCAGTAATTTACCTGCTTTATGACCCTCCCTAAGTAGTTATTGGATGTGTGATTCACAATTGCATTCTCTAATGCTTCTATCAGGTCACTATTACTTGCCTCTCACTTAATAATTAGTCTGGCTGCAGGGTGCCTGCAATTATTCTGAGAATGCTATGTTATGCCCAGGGGTGTAGTTTCAGGAGGGGTGTTTGGGGTGTACATCACCCTAATAAATGTATTTTCAGGTTAACAATTGGGTACAGAGGCTTCCAGTCAGATATATTGAGGTTTCTGTCGGATTTCAGGAGGAATTTTTACATACACAGAGACAACAAAATACACACTTTCTCCCTCTCTGTTTTGAACGCCTTGAATTTTTTATTTTTATTTTACAAAATATTGTGTTGTCTCTTACTTAATATTCCTACCAATCCACATTTGTCTCCCTTTCCACTACACCATTAACCCCTCTTGTGCAACCTGCTTATCGTATAATGTATTTTGACATTATGGGGGTCATTACGAGTCTGGCGGTCACTAGACCACCGGACTCGTGGATGGCGGCAGAGTGCCGCCAATGCAGCGGTCCAAGTGCCACATTACAACCCTGGCAGTCGGGCCGCCACAGAACCTCCAGCTCCGCCAGGATTGGAGATGCCAGCGGTCTGGAGGTGTTGGTGGTTCTAATCCGCCAGGTCAGTGTTGCAAGCAGCACTGCTGTGGGGATTACGACCCCCTTCTCTGGCAGTGGTTTCATGGCGGTACCACTACCATGAAAATGCTGGTGGAGAATGGGTGCAGGCGGTACCAGGGGGCCCCCTGCAGACCCCATGCACTTGGCATGGGCAGTGCAGAGACCTCCCCTGGCCTGGCCTGGCAAGCACCATCACAATGTTCACTGTCTGCTGTGCAGACAGTGAACATTGCAAGGGTGCCGGTTCACCCTGCAGGCCGCAGCATTGTCGCCAGCTCAATTACAAGCCATAGACCATGCTGTAGCCTGTTTCCTGCTAGGCCAGCGGGCGGAAGCTTAGGTTTCCGCCCGCTGACCAAGTGGGAAACTCTTATTAACTCTGGTGGGAAGGTCACCACGTAGGTGGCGGCCACCCTGTCGGGAGATTGGCAGAAATAATTTTCTGACTGCCAAACTCAAAATCGGGCCCTATGTGCCAGAGTGATTGTTGCAAAATCTGAATTTTACCCCCCAATCTTACTGACCAATCTACACCCCTGCTTATGTTCCTCCTATTGATGATTTGTTCCTGAGCCCTATGTGTGGATATTCCCCTTGACACACTATAGACACTGATCTCCAACTTCATAGACTCTTATTGTGATCCCTGATATGAGCATATGCCTTTGCAGAATTTGACTGTAGGGACACCATTCTTTGACAGCAGAGACCGTAACAGATCTCTGAAACTGTGCCTCTTCATTCAGATCCTCAGATATCAGGTAAATGTGCACACCCCAATCTTGACAGAAATTAGTATGTAAGCAAATAATCCCCTGTAAGCTAGCTGCTATTCAATAATGTTTCACAAATCTGTGCACAGGAAATGTGTTCCTAGGCACCCCATCCAGGTTAAGATTGGCGTAATCAGTTGTTCAGTGAAGTATTGTCTTCCCTTCCTCATTATGAATTATGATTGGAACACTTGATTCATTGCAATACACTGTGATGCAACTCCAGGGCCCCAGGATCTCTTGCCACCCCAGGATCTTGCTCCCAGGGATCTCTTGCCTCTAAGATGATCCTCTCTCCTCAAAATGAAAACCATTTTGCTTTTCCACATCATTGTATTTTTCCAGCCAGTTTCACGCTTGCTCTGGTGAGATAATGTAAGAATGTGTCCTCTTACAGTAGTTTTAGTTTAGCTGTGGAGAGCACCTTACATTTCAGGTTCCGTTTGTGACTTCCTTTTTTCACAGCATTAAAGGCCTACCTTTGTTGCTTCACTGCTTTTATTAAATCTGAAAGGAGCTGGATGGATGTGTTATCAACCATTTGTACATTACTGCTTGTAGCATAGCATCTCTTCCCTCTAATTCAGGCCATGGAACTTTACTGCTTGGAATAGTACACCAGGCAAAGGCGATGCAATTGAGATCTCCATTTGTCCTTCCTACTTTGAAAAAGAATGATAATCCCTTGTAGATTACCTTTTAGGAAACCGGTGTAGGAAACGGACTCTTTATATGTTGTATCAAAATTAGATATATCATGCAGAGAGTCCAGGGTTCCGTTACTAGTGGAAAGGGGGTTGGTCTACCAATCCCAAGGTGCTCTCTTAGGGGGTAATGTCGTCGAGCAGCCTTAGGCTTATCAGAGAGCAGTGTGAGAAATCTATCTATAATAATAACAATCAATACATGAGACACATAATTCAATAAGGAAATCCACACCAATTTACAAAAATAACAAGCATCTTTATATATGTTTGGGCACCAAAATCAATACGATCAGGTAAGTATGTTTTGCAAGTATAATCTTTACAGGTTTGAAAAGTCGACAATTTGTAGAAGCTGCAATGTTATGCTATAGAGGAAAACCAAATATGGCAAACAAGTAGAGTACAGCGACTTACAAGAACAATCTCCTGGACTTAAGGTTATTATTGGGCAAGGGTCAGGACCAAACCAACTGGTCACACGGGGCAGCACTGGGGTGGCCAGGTGCAGAGGTGTAGTGCGGTGTCGGATGCCCAACGTTAGTCAGTGGGGATTGGTCCAGTTGGAGAGTGGCTGCAGGTTAGGACTAGGTGTCCATTTTGGATGAGCCACCAAGTGGGCTCAGGTCTTGTGATGCTCGGGGACATAGGGACACCAGTGGTCCTCTTCTCCTCGATCCAGGCAGCAGGGTGCAGAGGAATCTTGGACCATCTGGTGTCCGTCAGGGTGGCAGTCGCGGTGGAGGGTACCGACAAATACAGACTTCAGGCGTTCTGGGGGGATGAGTCTGGGTGAACCAACAAGTAGGCTCAAGTTTCATGAGCGTGGGGTATGCAGAGACACCAGTGGTAGTCTTCTCCTTGGTCTGGGGCATGCCGTCACCGTAGGTGGTCACGGTTGAGGGGGACCTGCACAAAGATACTGCAAGTGTCAGAATAAAGGTTGCACTGGGGAAACCCATGATGGACTTTGCCTTTGGAGAGACTGGGGTCCAGGTTGGCACCGTTGACCCACTTCAACACAAGCTGGGAGGCTTGAGTGCAGTGGTGCTGTCTGGCGGTAGTTTTAGCAGTCTTGGGTACCTGCAAGGGTGCAGGGGAGCAGCTCTGCTACTCCTTGGGTATTTTCTGGTGCTTGGGTGAAGACTAGTAGTCTTCCTGGGCTTTTGAAAGTTTCAGCAGCTGGAGGACTTGGTGTCTTTGGCAGGAATGTCAAAATAGCAGCAGGCAGGCGGGCTGGCAGGGTTGGCGTTGAGTCCGTCATGGTCTTCAGTTCTTGCTTTTGCATCACTGGAGTGCTCTTCTTCAGGTCAGCGGGATCTGATTTTTTGGTGGCCAGGGGCTCCCCTAAATACTGAATTTAGGGGTGTTTTGCGGAGTGTAGGATAGGAACCAATGGGCTACTTACCCCTTGGGTCACTACATCCCCTATATGACCACTTACTGTGGGGAGTGGCATAACTCTGTCCCAGAGTTCCTACTTCTGCTAGCACCAAGATGGCAGATTTCTAAATATGATGTCCGCAGCAGGCAGCTCGCCTTAGTGTTGGAACTGGCCTGAGGGGTGGACACACCTCTCTGAATACTAAATCTCCTGCCTTGTCCTGGTGCCAGGGCGCTTGGCATCTCTCCTTTGATTGAAGCCAGATCTGCATACCTAGGGCAGTGGGCTTCTTTGAAGCCCCTTGTCCTGGAATGCAGAATGATGTCTGGTGGTGGCAAGCTTGCTAAAGTTAGTCAGTCTGCACGCTGGAAGTTGGTTTGTTTTCAAGGGGACCTCTAAGGTGCCCTCTGGATGCATGACTTAGTAAATCCATCACTAGTATCAGTGAGGAATTATAAATACAAGATTTTTGATACCAAACATTTCTGTTTTCAGTGAAGCCATTGTGTCGCTGGAGAACTCGTATAGACCAGTGTACAACACATAGTTAAAATGGCTTCCCTGTTGACTCACTATGTTGATGAATTGACAAAGACATTGCAGGGGCATATCTGCTCTTGCAAATATGCCCTTACATGTAATATAATGCACCCTGCCTTAGGGCTGTAAGGACTGCTTTTAGGGTGTCTTACATATATTGCACACAGCTTTAGGGGACAGGGCATACAGGCTGTGTGCGCCATGTTGTGTTTTCACTTTAGCAGTACGGAGACACGCTTCCTGCAATTACAATTGTTCTGGAGAAATACAAGGAGCAAAGAAAGCATCCTTGCACACCTCACGAGAGGCATTTTTATCCAAAGAGGGATCAAACCCCTCAGTGGTTGCAAAGGTCAACAGCAGCAGCAAAGGCCTTTCCAGCATCATCAAAGGTATCAGCCAAAGGGAAGAGACGGCCCAAGCAGCAAAGCCTCCTGCAGGCTCCAAGCAATGAGACTTTGCTTACCCTTCTTCCATTACCCACTCCGGTAAGGGAAAGTATTTCAGAATATATCAAAATTCATCCCAAAGGATGCCTTGGTTCTGAATAGTTTACAGAATAGTTGTCTCAGAAGCAGCAGTCCTCCACCAAACATTCAACCAAAACCATCCAATCAACATCTACAGATGCTGAGATCAGAAATGGACATCCTTCTGCAGAAGCATGAGTTGGAGCTCTTACCTGTGAACCAATAGGGAACAGGGATTTACTCCTGTTATTTCTTGGTGAAAAATAAAAGTGCTAAAAACAAATTCAGACCCATACTAGAGCTGAAGATCTCAGACGTATAGATACAGAGAGAAAAAATCAGAATGTTAGCTTTATATCAAATTTATCCTGCAATCCATCAAGGAGGCTGGCTCTATTGCATAGATCTTCAGGATGTGTACTTTCACGGTCTGACAGCCAGAAAACAGAGAAAATTCCTGAGCTTTATAGTAGGACACAATCACTACCAGTAAAAGGTACTTGTCGCCCTAAGTGGGAAGGGTATGCCCAGACGTGGGTCCCGTGCTTACCATGCCACTGGATTCAAGCTAGCCTGGCTGATGAGGGGTGAAACCCCGAAACCGGTCCCAGGATGCTTGTTTCTAGTCCAGGGAAGACCTGGCCTGGCCTGGCAGTTCGGGCTGGACTGTTCCCATGGGGAACAGGGTCAAGACTGATTTGCATATGGCTGGGCCCAAACTGGAATGGCATGGGCAGCAAAAAACGATGGATTTAGGCCCAGATCTCTGTACTGGGGGTGAATGTTTGACATTGTTCAGCATTCCGTCCATCACTTGTTCTTTTTGCATTTGTCGCCCTAAGTGTTATGCCCAGACGTGGGTCCGTGCTTCCCATGCCACTGGATTCAAGCTAGCCTGGCTGATGAGGGGTGAGACCCCAAAACCGGTCCCAGGATGCTTGTTTCTAGTTCAGGGAAGACCTGGCCTGGCAGTTCGGGCTGGACTGTTCCCATGGGGGAACAGGGTCAAGGCTGATATGCATATGGCTGGGTCCAAACTGGAATGACATGGGCAGCAAAAAATGATGGATTTAGGTCCAGCTCTCTGTACTGGGGGTGAATGTTTGACATTGCTCAGCATTCCGTCCATCACTTGTTCTTTTTGCATTTGTCGTCCTAAGTGGGAAGGGTATGCCCAGAAGTGGGTCCCGTGCTTCCCATGCCACTGGATTCAAGCTAGCCTGGCTGATGAGGGGTGAAACCCCAAAACCGGTCCCAGGATGCTTGTTTCTAGTCCAGGGAAGACCTGGCCTGTCAGTTCGGGCTGGACTGTTCCCATGGGGAACAGGGTCAAGACTGATTTGCATATGGTTGGGTCCAAACTGGAATGGCATGGACAGCAAAAAAACGATAGATTTAGACCCAGATCTCTGTACTGGGGGTGAATGTTTGATATTGTACAGCATTCCGTCCATCACTTGTTATTTTTGCATTTGTCACACTACCAGTACAAGGTACTGCCTTTCAGCCTCACCTCAGCTCCTACAACTTTTTTGAAGTGAACAGCAGTGGTTGTTGCACATCTCAGGAAACTCAGGATATTTATCTAACCATATCTAGATGACTGGCTTATCAAGGTGTCAAAGCAACAACAAGTGCAATGTAATTATCAAATAACTTATCTATACTCTCCATCTGCTAGATCTTCATGTCAGTCACCAGAAATCATTCTCAACACCAGTTCAGTCTCTTCATTATTTAGGAGCTACTGTAGACACCATAAAAGCAAAAGTGTATCTTTCTGAGGGGGGACTTTTATCCATTCGTCTGAAATGCCAATCTCTCATGAATGCCTCTCATGCAATGGTGAGAAACTTATCATTTCTACTAGGCTCAATGTCAAATTCCTGTCTCCACAAAACCAATACAAGAATGTCTGGAGGACCAGTAGTGTCAATTAGGCAGTTAGGAAGACAAGATCACCCTTTCCCTCCAAGCAAGCCAATTCCTCAAATGGCGGTGCAGGCTGAAAACCTCCTACAAGTGATGCATTTTCATCAGGATGTTCCTTCTCAGACAATAGTGACTGATGCCTCTCTGTTAGGTTGGGTAGTGAATATGGATCACCTTCAGATTCAGGGAGCATGGTCCGTGAAGGAAATTACTTATCATGTCAACCTTCTGGAACTAACTGGTGTTCATTTGGCCTTGAAGACTTTCTTACAATCCTTCAAGATAAAATCCCTTCTTGTTCAGACAGACAGCACAAAGTGATATACTGTCTGACCAAGCAAGGAGGAACAAGTTCCAGAGCCTTTTCACTGGAAGCCGAAACAGTATGGAATTGGTTTCTAGCCAGGTGCCTGAGAATCAGTGCAACCCATCTACCGGGTGCCCAGAGAACTCAATCAGACTCATAAAGCAGGATTATTCAAGAAAATCACAAGTGGTTTCTATGTGACCACATCGTTCAAATCATCTTTTGCACGTGGGGTTTTCCTCACATAGATTTATTAGCAACTGCGGGAAACAGAAAATACCCAAACTTTGCCTTGAGGTACTACCATCCAGGGACATCAGGGAATGCTCTATGGATCGACTGGTTCAGCAGATTTATCTGTGATTTTCCTCAGATTACCCTGGTTCCATCAGTAATAATTAAGCTGTCATACTTGAAGGCCAGAGTGATACTAATAGCTCGAAGTGGCCCCAACAATGGGGGTTCAGAGACCTATCCCACATGTCTGAACGTCCACATATGAAGCTGCCGTGCAAACCGGACTGTAATAATCTGTTATTTACGTGCGCTGTCTCTGACAGGCTTGTGCGAGTCTTGGCTAAAGGCAACATTCAAAGGTGGAAGGTTCCACGGGGGCAAGGAAAATTTACAGTTGGCAGAGAGAGCGACGTATTTTACAGAGAGTAGTTTATAGGCTCCGAAGCGGCATCTGTTAACGAAATAAACGTACTTGTTTATCCTGATCGGAATCCAGCATCATTACTACAATATTTCTGACGACGAGCTGATGACAGTTGCCGGAGGACCCACGTACCTGATGGAAATATTTGAAGAAGCATGCATGACTTCGATTGAGCACATTACAGCCTTGAAGAGGTCGAAGGTCCAACTTTGAAGAAGATTTTCGGTCCCGTTTTCAACAAGCGGCTTCACAGCTAGAGGTTTGTTCCAAGTCTGTACTGGATTACTTCAGACGGCGCGACGTGTTGCTGTTTGACGAAGCGTCTTCTCTTTTGGAAGCCAGTTCGGTGGGGGTGTTTCGAGTGTATTGGAACAGGTCTGACTGCTAGACCTACATTAAGCAGTGAGTGTTTCACTTATTGACGGCCATGTTGGAGTGTGCAGACTAGTGTTTTCATAACTGCATATCGCATTGAGGAAATACAGTTGCTGCACGGT
Source organism: Pleurodeles waltl (assembly GCF_031143425.1). Lineage (NCBI taxonomy): Eukaryota > Metazoa > Chordata > Amphibia > Caudata > Salamandridae > Pleurodeles > Pleurodeles waltl. The sequence goes on from NC_090439.1 coordinate 861,872,051, forward strand.
GATATGCACACCTATTATTAGAATATTACAAAATTGAGAAGTGACAAAAGCACACATCTACAAATCAAATGAAGAAAATCACTCCGTGTATTTGTAAGCGCTTTATTCACCTTAATATTCCAATTTCTCCTCTTTGAGTTAAGCAGCATGGCTTCTGAACTCGTACAATATGGATATTTAAATTTACCATAGGAATGCATGAGCATTCTCAAAGAGGTTAAACGTCCATCAATGTGTTCAGCTTACTCTTTTAAATGGAAGAGATTCTGTACCTGGTGTTCTGACAAGAACATTTATCCAACTACGTGTCAATAAGAAGCTTTACTCCCATATTTGCTTTATTTGGCCAAATCTGGCTTACAATTTTCTTATATTAAGGTCCAGTTGATGGCTATTACTGCTATAGAAAATGTCTTTCACAAGCCACTTTTTCAAAGTCCCTGGTATTAAAGACTTCCTAGAGGGTATCAAGAAAGTTTTTCCTCCAATATTCTGTCCTTCCCCTCCTTGGGAATTGAACACAATACTGTCATGTCTCATGGCACCACCTTTCGAACCTATTTATAAAGTCTCATTACAACACCTTTCTTGGAAAGCGGCTTTCCTAGTTGCTATCACATCAGCACATACAGTTAGTGAAATTACGGCTTATATTACGAACCATGTGCAGTATTCAATAGCAGTAAGGTGATTATGAGGACTCATTCTTGTTTCAGATTTTCACATTAATCAATCCATTACTTTGCCTACTTTCTTTCAACCTTCTCCCTCGCCAGCAGACCTGTACCTTACCTATAACCCTAGTTTGCTCACAGGGGAATCTCCATTAAAATCATAAGCAATACGTATATGTATAATAAGCAGGGGTTGTTTGCCTGTTGTCTGCTGGCAGTTATCCCAAGTGGCTGGAGCGATGAGGCCAAGTTCAACAGGACTGCGACTACATGATACAGCATAAGCTGGCTGGCTGGAATATCCCCTCTAACCTAATTTGCGCCAGCATGTTGTTTTTATAATAAAACGTGTTATTTTCTAAGAACCAGCTTGACATGATAATGTGTTTCCTGTAAAAGGTGGATTGCATACTCTTGGACAGGCAATACTTGGTAGATTATCATAAACGGCCTTGAGGAGAGCACAAGATCAGAATGTCGTGCAGAAGGAACTATTAACAATCCTGCGTGAAAAGCAACTGATAAAAAAATGTAACATCACCGCCAAAAAAATAAAAGTAATACGTGAAACTGAACTCATTAAAAGGGCACAAGCTGCAGCCCCGAAGCTAAAATAAGTGTGCCCAAACAACACGCTAAAATGAACCCTCAACAACGTAACTGCGATCTGCTGGGCGTGATGGGATATTGGTGGGCTGTGAGCCCTTAAAGGCACAGTCACTTTATATGTCTATAGAACTGCATACTATAAGTCAACATTGTTCTCTTCCTTCTCCATTTTCCTTTTTAAATGGTTTGTGAATGAGATTTATAAGGACAAATGTCTCAGCTTATGTTCCTTTTTTTTTCTAATTATGTATTGACCTGTTTTTTTTTATGTAAACTAAAGCAATTTCCCATTATAGCCTTATTTTATAGACTGCAAAGTATTTTAATAAATTAGGTGCTAATCTTGGCCTTCCTGGAGCAAGGTGAACATCTGCAATTAGACTTATTACACTAGAGTATATATTATAAAAGGAGTACTCCTGGAACCCCCTACGTGGTCAGGACTATTCAGTGCTTATGATTTAAATGGAGATTCCCCTGGGAGAGATCTAGGATAACAGGTAAGAAGTCATTCCATATGGATGCTGCAGATCAAAGAAACGTGTGCTGCACTTCATAGTATCATTATTTTTAGTAACTCCTCATTGGAAACCATCCAACACTGTTGTCTTGTGTTCATTAGGTTCACGAAGCAGCGGCTGATTTTTTTTGGTATCTGCCTTCTGTGCCCCTGACAGCATCCCTACGGCGACAGTCAAGGCCCAGGAGGATCTTTACAGCTTGCTGTGTGAGCTAAACTATTTAGGTGCATTTACAATCTCCTGCACACAGAAATTGCTTCAGTTCATCATCATGGCCCTAGGCCAAACTAGTCCTCGCCCAGTATTCCACCTTCTACAGTACCTAGAGGTACGCTGGGTGAGACGCAGTCTGCTTCCTCAAACGGGGCAGCAATGGATCCTTTTAGTATCAGGATCTCTTTAGTATCATTCACAGTGCTACATGCTGCTGTGTTGCCTCACTGCTGAGCCCAGCTGATTCTCCAGCTATGTCACAGGGGCGCAGCTTCAGAGGTAAAATTCTGCAGGAGGGGTCACTCGTACATCCTTGGTACTCTCATAGTCCGAAATGTGTAAGAGGGTAGGGCCGACGATGTAGCCCAATCCCAATGCCAATTTGGTTGGTGACGAGACATATTCAGGAGTGTAATGACTAACCGTGGCACCAAAGAGAAGTTGTGTTCCACAGGGCATCTGCCTTTGCCCACACTCCCATGAAGGCCATCTTCAGTATTTCTTTGTCGGGATCTTCAGTGTTCCTTGGTCGGGGACCTCTAGCGAGCCCTTGGGAGTTGGGACAATTCCTAAGACGTGTGTGGTGTGACGGCTGCCTCCATTACCACTCACAGCGTCGGCCTAGGCCATCGAGTCCTCTTAAGTATTCTAGCTCAGTCATAAGTATCTGACTCCGAGTTGCTGCTTATGCTTCGAAAGCCTGTGAAACCACGTTTTTTCACCATGAATGGTGTCTTGCTCAGCGGTGATGGGTGTAGGCTCCCCTCTAGCATTCATTTACCATCGGTTTTTCTTCATAAGCACATGATGGATCTAATTCTCTGCCTAGCGAAAACATTAGCAGTTCTTTCATGGCAAACACCTTGCTGTGCACATCATCGTTGAATCTGTGGCAAAAGGATCGGAAAAACATGAGAAATATCTGGGAAAGAGTTGTCAAGCTAGGATAACTGTCTGTTGGTTTATTCATGGCCGTTTTAATGCCGCTAGTGCAATCGTTGTCTGTTAGAAACTGAGTGAAAGCAGAATTCGAAGCAGTTCTCCATCAGTTGTGCTGACAGGTTAATGTGACAGGACTGGCTGTCTTATGAAGGGGGACGTCAGCAGATGCAAGCTGGCAATGGGACTTTGTCCAGAACCAGGGGAGCCTGTTCACCATTGTAAACCTGCGTCAACATGACTTTGTGGATTGTGTTCCACTGAAAGGAGACACTTTCTTCAGCTGTTTACAGAAGGGCGGAACTTGAGATCAGTTCTTTAGAAGTGAGCAAACGCAAGTGCTTGAGAAATATGAACACTGATGGACTGACTGGATATTATAAAGTATTATTTTGGGTGGAGTAGTGTGGAGGGGTCATCCACACTGCAATGTTTAAATATCTTCTTTCAAACATAACACTAAGAAGATCTGTTCAAATGTATTTCATAGAAGACAAAAAGGCATCTACTCAGGGTAGTCCCTGGTGCACAGCAAGGCCCAAATTAATAGAGCCAAATTTTGGTCCTGAAAAACAGCAAACAAGTGGGTGAGAATATTTAATCTTCAGTATGGTGACACGTCACCAGATTTTATTTCAGCTTTCAGCCAGAGTGATTGAATGTGTACCAAACAGCTGCAAAACACATTTCCAAATCTCATTTGCCAAAACACTGGCAGGTAGCCCTTTCGATTCAAGGCCCTTTTGTGTGTAAAAGCTAACTCACCAGGAAATATTTTTGGTATTATTAAAAAGCAACAATTGGGTTTGACCTGCACAAGCAGAGAATAGTTAGATTGAAGACTTTTTTGAGGGGTCTCAGGGAGTCTGGCAGTGGCTCTTTGTCAGAAATATACGTAATAGTAGTCCAGTTGCTGTCACTGGAGAATGAGCAAACCAACACTGTTGGCAGTATGTGAGCAGAGAGTCTTTTCACCAACTGGTCAAAGATATTTCACTGTGCTTTCCACTGACACCAAACATATTAAACTGAAACAGGAAACCGGACCCAAGAGTGACTTTACCAATGATTGCTCACATATCTGATCGTAGACCTGCACCACAGCTTAGTTTGTGAATGTGGTGACGTAGTTACTGAATACAAGCTTCCGCCAGACCGCACAAACATTGTAAAAGAAGCCAAGGAACCTTATAATCAGATCATCATATGCACTGCAATCGAGAATACAATACAAGAAGTTTATTTCCTGAGTAATTAAAACCATTGCAATGCGTGTGCATATTACAGCACCTAAAATTATATATCAGAATCCAACTATTAAAACTGTGCAAAGCCAGCCAGTTCTCTATAAAATAAGAAAGCCCGTTTGATACATATACTCCTTCAACCCATATGGTAAATTAAGCAGATCGATTAAATCAGAACTCGCCGACTTTCCCCATATTAACATTAAAAAGGTGTTAAAACAATACTCTTAAGGTAGAAAAAGAAGGATCTTTAAGCTGTCCTGCACTACCCAGAATAACAAAGATAAGGTACTAGTGCCTTGGCTGGAAAAGTGCTAGGGCTCAAAAACGGGGCTTCCGAGCGCTAGACCTAAAGAAAGGATAAGCTAAAGTCAGCAGCCTAACGGATGGAGCACAGCGATTACATGGAGGAAAGCCATGTCTTCAGAGATTTCCTAAAGTGCAAATGTGTAGTGATGATCTCAGAGGATGAGATTGGAACTGGAAGAGAGTGGGGATTCTGGAATGGTGAGTGGAGTGGAGTGGAGTTGGGTTGGAAGCTGGATGGAAGAGGAGCTCTTGCTGGAGGTTTATCGTTACGACTTTATTCAGAGAATTATCAATAAAAGATTATCTCCTTTCATCTGCGTGGAGTTCATACAAAATGGTTCTCAATACTTCTAATAGAGGTTACAAAGTCCACAAGACAGATGCCTTGGCCACCAGCTCTGACTCTCCTCAAACGATGGACAGTGGTCAAATTAAGGTTAGCTGAGCGAAGGTAGGTGGTAGGTTGATATCGTGATAAAAAATTAGACAGAATGGAGGCCTTCTGGTGCTACAAAATCCTATGGGCAACACACAAAGTTTGGAAATGATTACGCTTTTCCATTGGGAACCAGTGCAATTTGCAGAGAAGACCAAAAACAGAGCAGACTTTCTGGAGGGAAAAAAGCAGCCTGGTAACTCATTTTGAGCCAGCTGGAGTCTTCCAACAACTGACTCAATGGAGCCTAGGTACAAGACGTTGCAGTAATCTTACCGAGGCAGAATTACTGCTTGGATGATGGTTTAGCAGGTCCCTGGATCAAAAGGGCTGAGAATAGGTCAAAGACTTCTCAAAAGCCCAAAACAAGTGCCTGTTACTGTTTTGGCCTGAGCCTCAAAAGTCCGAGAACTGTCAGGGATGTGCCTGGGCAGCCGCCTCTTGCTGACCCTTAAAGCAAATCTTTGGGCTAACCTATGCCTCCATATCACCTAGCTGTTAAGGTGCTTATTCCTTCAACTCGTCTGATCTTACTGTTAGAACGTGTAAAGTGCAGTTGTGTCAGAACGATCATTCATTTCCGTTCCTCACAGTTAGCCCTTCCGCTGCCCTATACTATCCAGGTTTAGTCACTAATAAACTACTTGTGCCTTGGCTGGTAAAGTGCCAGTGGTGCAATGGAGAGGTTTTTGAAAGATTGACTCAATGACTTGCCAGGAAGAAATGTTATCCCTGTCTTTTGTAACTGGCAGAATTCAGGCTGCAGTTCTTAATAGAAGTGTTCACCTAGTGCTTACCGCCTCCTATAACCGAGTCCTTCCCAAGCTTTTGTTAGTTTGTGACTGCTCCATTGATTAAGAATTCTTAGAGCGTCGCATAAGAGTCTTTCCTCCAATCAGAAAATCAGCTAATCCGTAGGAGTAGAAAATTGGCTTGTCAAAACGTTTGTTCAACTGTCATCTCTTCTGCACATAATGGATAGCGAGTTCCGGGTGCTCTTATGAGCTCATGAGTCATCTGTGAGCCTTCCTCTGAAGTGTGCATTAACCCTGCGTGGTCCATTGGCACCACAAGGCCGACGCCAACTTGAATAATGGCACTCTAAGCAACTCACATACTTCTCAGTGTAATGAAAGGAGGGATATTATTTCTTAAATTTGTCAATGTGGAATCTTGACCCCATTCTTAAATAGTGTACGAGGTATTGAATACAATCTTGAAGTTGATAATGAGCTTAAATGGCAACCATTGCTGCTTCCTCATTGGAAGTGTGTCTGCAGAGATTTTTCAGCATCCATCCCCTTCATATTGGCATTGATCGGGATCCTTTAAATGTGTTTGGAGTCCACTAAAGTCTGTACCTCTTATATGTACCCAGAAGTCAGGCACAGCAGGATTTTTGTTTTCTGTATTCAAATAAAGACTAATGTCACAGCCTAAGGTGTTTGCGCAATAGGCCTGAGTTCATGGAAATTACTTTCTGACAGAAACCACTGGTTCAGGGCAGTTCCACAGACAGAGGGAGTTACTCCAGAGCGCTCCTGCCAACCCACCCGGCCCCACTGTTTTAGTTGTCTTCAGTTGAAGGCCTTACTTCGTAGATTCTGGCTGCTTCCATTCCCCAGGACCACCCTTCAAATGGAAGATGATCTGTGCATGTAAAAATGAAATCCTTGGGATGAGACGAAGGGCACAAAGACAGTTAGATTTTATGTAAGCTAGAGATTGTGGTTGCTCTCTCTTAGATAACTTGCATAATAATCACCATAATCATAGCACCAGGATGGGAAACTAGGGATGGTGTTGTTGTCAAGAATAGATGATGCTACATGTCCCTAAGAAGAGATTCAAAGCAGCATTTCATAAACAATTCAAAAGTAAGAATGGACTCAAAGTGATTTTGAAATCTGAAATTTGGAAAACCTTGACGTTTTATTAAAATATTAAAGTGCAATACAAAAAGCAGAATAAAGGCTTGATTATTTCAATAAATCAATGATAAGGCATAGAAACTATGTGCGATGAAGGCATTTAGCAATGTAAGTAAATGCAACTATGAGCAAAATCTGAAAATAAACTAAGTCCAGAATGTTCAGCAAATCAGCAGAGAGTCGGACAGCGTTCCTAGAAGCTCAGAAAAGAGTCTGGCTGACCACTAAAACCAACTGTTTATATGGCCAGTTTCACCATAGGAAATGATATAAACTTCACTGTTCACCTGGTGTGAGCAAAACCTATCAACATACTACACATCACTATTGAGCATTATAAAATGTCAGATAACCCTACTATGCTAAACCTATCCCATTACATGAATATTGTTTCTGCCTTTCTGAAGCAGTGTCATCTGGAGGTCTCAGAACAAACTAGGTACATGAACAATTAAGTCTCTTGAATGGTTGCAGTGTGCTAGCAGGAAGAGCCCGGGGAACGGTCTACGTTCTTCCTCCTGAGAGCTCTTAGAGAACAACATGTCCCACAAAGGAAATAGTGCAAATTTTGCTGCGAGCGGTGTCAAGGAGAAATATAAACACATGATGACTATTACAAAGTCAGCAGGCGTATTTTACAAAATAGAATTGAGGCCTAGTTAACATTAGGCTATACAAACAGTTCGACACATCATAGCTTTTTTGTTTCAGAGTGTTAAGCACTTAGACAGTTTTCTAAATAAATCAGCGTTCATTCTACCCATATAGACAAAACCAAGAGTGCACTAAGTGGTATATAGTGAAACAAATCTAGGGTGATATATTGAAAGACTACAACTAATAAAGCTTCCAAATCTGCGCTGAGCACTGCGCCTTTCCTCCTTAGGCTCACATTGTGCCTTATTATTTATATTGCATAAAGCTAATGTATAGATGTGCTCTAAGATGAAGGTTTGTGTCTTTTTGAAAGCTTCATTGATTGACTTTAATTAACATAATGTTGTTAACACTTAAAGCTACACATTTGCTTGATTTATACTATATACCAATTGTTGGAATCTTTGATGTTTCTCTCTGTTGCACCAGTACTCGGGTATCACCTTGAAAAGGGTCGTCCTTTCTTGTAGGCGTTCTCTGAATCTGGGCGTTGTTGAGATACAAAGAGCCATGGATAGACCAGCTCATTGGCCGTACATAAAGCGGTTCATAGGAGCACCTACCTACCCCCGTTCTTAAACCACCCTAGCGCCAGTATACCCATGCACTTTACAAACATACATAACAGAAAGATTTACGGCCACGTTCTGTTTGAAAAGGGGGATTGAGCGATTCTCCTATTACCATTTAAACAGGAAAAAAGAGATTAGGAAAGTTTAACAGCAGTTTATGAATTGTGATCGCATCCCTACCTTGACCCGTTCGTAACCTACTGCCACATCCCTTATGGGAAACCTCGGCCTCGTTGTAAAAGGGAGAAAAGCCACTAGAGGGAATACAGTTTTTATCAATAATCTACTTTATGGAAAAATATTATGTCACGTATTGGATTGTAGCAGGTGTGTGAATATGGCGCGTTTCTGGTTTTATGAGGACTCGTAATATTGAGCATCGGTGTATACAGGGTCTCTGTTTGTGACTGAGCTCTGAATAGCCACAACTCTCATTGAACCCGAGTCCTGATAACTGCAGAGATGCAGGTTAGCCTGTGCTCTGATTATACCGCGACCCCCTTTCCCTGCCTCACTGCTCTATACGAATATGTTATACATATATTGTTAGATATGCTAGTAAGGTATGTGCCTTGGATATTAATAATCTTTCAATATTCGTTGAATACGTGTATAATTTGCTGGCTTTAGAGGAAAGGCGTCTCACTTCAGAGAAACAGACATTTTTCAAAGGCCGAGCCGCATTTATCAATTTGGACACCAGGTGGCGAACTAATAAAAGAAAATGATTCATTTGGAGAATAAATAAATGTGTTTGCTGACCAAACTAAGAAAACACGTTTCACTGTCGCATTCTCTTACATCAGACTATATTTATCAATGTAATCACTGGGTTGCGACAAGTATATGTAAACGTGTAGTACGCCATTTCGACAAGAAACGCATACATAGATGTAAGAACTGAGCGCATAAGATCAAAGTTCAGTGTAGGTGGAATTTTCAATGTAAACGCGGACAAGCATTGACCATGCCCATCTTTTTTACTTTTACATAGTGGAGTGGGCTAAAATGTCTCAGAAAAATGCCGGCCTCTCAGCGCCGGTGCTCTGGTCAGGCAGCGCTCTCAGCTGAAGAAGAGCTGGGCACAGTCAGCTATAGAGGCAACAAAAGATCTCCGAGCATACAGTGGCATAGCCAGTGTTTACCGAAACCATGAAAAGCCTCCTGCTTTCTCTGGGGTGTCAGTTTACAGGGCTTCTGAGGCGCACACTCTCCCTTTTGCCTCCTTTCTTTTCAGTGTACTATTGACTTCTTAGTGGGACTCACTAAGGCTTCTCTTTTTGTGAAGAAGTAGCATTATATGTTGTTCGATTACATGTGGTTTTGTATAGTTCAAATTTACTTGTTGTACTTGTTAACAATCTACTAAAATAAAATGAATAGCAATGAAAAACAATTTGACTTGTGTCATGGGGGGAGGTCAGTTTACTCTGCGCAGGGTCCGAAATATCCTAAGGCCAGTACTACAGGAGAAATAAAAACTCACAGACACCCGTCCTGCCCCCACATGTACTCTCTCCCCCGAGGGACCCAGCTTCAGAGGGGCTGGGTATGTGGAGTTGTTACACCCCTTTAAAAATGTATTCTGTAGTAAATAATTGGGTACAAGTCCTTTCAGTTGGTAGTTCTAGCCTTTAACTGTAGATACTGTGGCTATAACAACACTTTCTGTTGTCAAATCATCTTCTGCCACAGACTTCCTGACGAAATGCAAAAATGTCACCTCTTCAGTCGGAATGATCGCTCAAGTGCCCTTAGTGTTTGCAGCACTCTGTTGGATTGAAATAGACTCTGCACATTTGCCTTTTTTTGCCCATAGCATAAAAGTATGATATAGTGCATTAAATTCTCTCAAGGGGTAAATTAACCAATAGGTACTCAGTCTACAATAAATATATTACCTTATTATTGGACGTTAAACTCAATTTGTCTATGTGACTATATCTCTCATTTAAACTGCACTGACTTCTAGATCCTTGTGATAGTCGTAACAATTTATAATCATTCTACAAGTCACAGTTCTTCAGTTCTATAACATTAATTTACATATTGTAAAAGTATTATGGCTTAAAAAGCATTGCTTATCACACTGCCCTTGGAAACATGATATTTAGGTCATTAGGGGGTCCAGGTATGTGAATCATCTCCTTCACTGCTAGCCTCCCCTTCACCCCGTGGTGCTAAGCCTTTTTTTGGCTGTTTTGGGTTGTTTGCGTTTAGGCTTCCATACATTTTTCTCCACAAAAGCTATCCACGCCATATTCGTGTCCTTTTTCCCCCCAACATCCTGGGGATTCTAAAATTGACCAGGATTTGTAGATCCATCAGGAGGGGATTGAGAAAATAGGCCTTAAATAGAAAAATGTAGGGTTTTCTGAGAAAAATAGGGAAAAGTGCTCCAGATCCACAAACAGTTTGCTGTACTAAAGTCATCTTCTTCCCAGCTTGCAGCAACATTCATAGCTGAATACAGTTTTGGCATTTTTCTAAGAGGTAGCCTATCTTCCCCATTTTTTGTGCTCTCAACTAACTTTCAGTTTTTGGTGGAAACCAGTGTGAAACCGATGAGTGATCCAGAAAAGCTATAGATTTCTGAAACGTAGTTAAACGTCTGGTTCAGCTAGGGGTCATATCTGTAGATCCCTCAAGGTTTTCCCAAGAAAAATAACTGTTGAAATAAAGACATTTTGAAAATGAGTAGAAAAAACAGACATTTGTGACCTTTTGTCGTGATGACAGATTGACTAAATCAATATACTGTTAAGTCCGCTAGATCCTTCTGGTTGCGGGGATATATAGATTTTGTAGGTTTTACAAGAACCTAAGGTACAGAGAGCAAACATCTGAGCTGCATCATTTTTTATTGAGTACCGAGTATAGTCCAATTCTTATAGCGAAATAGGCAGAGTGAAAAATTGGGTATCAAGATATAGAGTTTAAGGGCGGTGGTTATTTCTACATCTCTGAATTTGTGGCTACCCATACTAGCATATGAGTTGTAGGGCAGTTTTCAAAATGTAATCTTTCTTATACACTGTCTTGCGTTTGAAAGGCACAAATGCAGCAAAATTAATTGGTAACAACTAATGTTCTACTATTCTTTGCTCCCACAAGTCTCCAGATACAAATTGTACCTCACTTGTGGAGGAAGGCCTAGTGCCCACAATAGGAAACAGCCGAAAACGCAACATGTACGCATTACATTTTTCCGCTTAAAACTGAGCCTCTTTTTCCAATGTGGGAAGCTGTAGATTTTGGACCCTAGCTCAACCAGCACCTACAGCAACCTAGCCTACTTCTGCATTTTTTAAAACTAGATATCCAGGGGTATCTAGGATGGGCTGACTTGCATGGCTCTCACCACATTTTGTCACCCAGAATCACTTGCAAACCTCAAACTTTGACTAAAAAATGCATTTTCCTCACATTTCTGTGATGGAAAGTTCAGAAATCTGCAGGGAGCCGGAAACATCCTTCCATCTAGCACTCCCACAAGTCTCCCGTTATAAAAATGGGTACCTCATTGTGTTGGTGGACCTAGTGCCCAAACGCAACATGGACGCAGTGCATTTTCCACTGAAAACTGACCTTTTTCCAATGTGGGTAGCTCTAGATTTTAGACACTAACTCAATTGGCACGTAGGTAAACCTAGCCAACCTGTGCATTTTTTAAATCTAGACACCTAGGGCTATCCAGGATGGGCTGAGTTGCATGGCTTTCACCACGTTTTTGTGCCCAGAATCCCTTGCAAACCTCACACTTTGACAAAAATTCAAATTTTCCCCAAATTTCTTTGATGGAAAGCTCTGGAATCTGTGGGGAGTCTCAAACCTCCTTCCATGGAGCACTCCCCCTAGTCTCTCAGTAAAAATGGTACCTCACTCGTGTGGATAGACCTAGTGCCGGGGATAGGAAACTACCCAAAACGTAACATGGGTGCATCACATTTTCCTCGGAAAACTGACCTTTTTTTTTCAATGTGAGTAGTTCTACATTTTGAACCCTAGCTCAGCCAGCACCTAGGGAAACCTAGACAACCTGTATATTTCTGAAAACTAGACACCTAGGGGAATCCAGGATGGCGTGACTTGCGTGAAGGTGTTAGAGTTGTTTTTTAATACTCAAAATGCCCAGAAAACCTCAAACTTTGCCTGAAATCATGTATTTTCTTTACATTTCTGTGAAGGAAACTTCTGTATCCACAGAAATCCACAACATTCCTATCCCCCAGCATTGCCCCACTGTGCCATTAAAAACGCTGCACCACATGTGTGGCTGGGCCTGGTGCCACGACCGGAATAGATCAAACCAAGGACCATAGGATCCATCGCCTGGAGACTCCTATTGACCTCTGTTGTATCCTTTCTTGTCACTGGCAGGGAACAGAAGTTTGGCGCATTATTTATCCAAAACACCAGAAATTCCTTGCTTAAAACATTGTCCCAGTGACGTAGACGCTTTGGGCTCTGCAAATGTTAAAAAACCATTTTGGTGTTTGGAAAAGGCAGATGTCTGTGCTGGACACAGTGACAATTGTGCACCAATCAAACTGAAGCCATTAAAGAATAAGAAGAAAAGCTTTGTCTGACAAAAGCCCACCAGAAAAAAAGGGCTCAAAATCTGGGTCCACTTGCAGAAGTACTTTTTCAAAACCAAGGGAAGATAGATACTAAAACTAGCAGGTCACTACAAAAAACATTAGCACAAGAAGCATAAAAAAGGATTGAAATCTGGACTTTGGCATCGCCATTCCCAAGCTCCAGAAATTAGAGATTTTTCAGATTCTTCTGTTGAGTCAGTGCCCACAAGAGAGAAATTGCAGCCTACATGAGCTCCTCCATTTGTGAGAATTCACAGGAGGAAGCCTTTGAGAAGGCATTTCTTACTCTGCTCTTCTGTCCTCTTGCTCGTGTATGGCTGATATGGTGAAGTTTAAAATGTTGACATCACTGTAGAGACATTTTTACAATATAAAACTGGCCAGCACCTACCGGGCATTGAAAGAGCAAATGACAAAGCAAAGAAAGAACTTAGTCAGACACCTTTTGAAAGGGCCTTTGAGTTGCTTCATTACATATGGCTCCATTAGCGCTAGTTCCGTTGTCAGACTCCTCTAAGTTTCCTGTGTTAAAGAAAAATCTGCCCAAGCTTCAATTCGAGGACTAAAATTGTTTACAAGCAAAAGAAACATATTTCTGTGAATCACAGCAACAGGGAGTAAAGAGATTCCCCAGCAGTTCATACGAGCATAGGCTGCAAAAGCAGAAAGAAGACACACATTTCTGGGTTTTCAAATATAGGCTTCCTCGGAGATCATGTGAAGAGACCGAAGCAAAGGAGTTAAACAGTTGCAAGATTCTGAAGTCATGAGAAAGAGTGCCAGTGACCTTCAAACCGATACATAAATCTATACTCTTGCCACTGAGCAAGCTAATCGGAAAGGTCCTGCTTCAAATGTCATAGATGGACACTAGGCTTAACGCATCCTGAACAGGCACAGCTTGGATGGCATGGTCAGCAGGAGCAAAAAAATTCCTTCAATAGTTGCAGTTACACTAAGGCAAATTTTTAGAGTCTCACGCCTGTTCCAGATAAAATCCTACTGAATCAATAAAACAGTCGCAGCTTGTGACCAGCAGAAGGGGTAGGGAAACACGTGGTGGAGAGGGGGCGCTCGGGAATAAAAATTAACTAAAGAAATAAAAATAAAAAAACACTTACCGCTGCTCCATCCACTCCTCTGCAGGCACAAGCCCATGCCTGCCCTGCGCCAATCCTGACGCTGCTTAATGCAGCGTCAGGATTGGCTGGGAGCCCCCAGCTAGGGTGCACCCAGGCAGACTGGGAGCCTGTGCAAGCTCTTTCCAGCCTGGCAACTGTGTTGCTGGGCTGGAGAGAGCCTACTGCACATGTGCGTTTGTTCGGCCCAAGACAGTCGGTCAAACACACGTGCTCTGAGGGGAGTGCTCTGAGCAGTCCCCTCAAGTGCTTGTCACAGTCTGTGGCCCCACCCCTTTTGAAGAAAACAATAATAAACACTGTTTATTATCATTTTCTAGAAAAGGTTTGCTGTTGCCGGCGGGGGCGGTGCTCCTCCACCCTAATGGAGGAGCCGCCCCTGCAATAAAACATAGCTGATTTCAGTTTTGAACCACTAGCTGAGAATTTGCCAACTACTCAAAGGTTTTCCTTTCACTAGTGTGTGGCAACTGAGTGTCTGGCTGTTTCTCAGATAAAGTGGACACAATTTAAGAGCTACACACACACCTCCATTCTGCCTCTGACGACATTGAGGTTGACAGGTTGTTGCTTGAGAGAGGTCGGGTTTGGGTCTTATTAGAGTCTTTAGAATGGAGGTGGTGGTACACTTCCCCTGTGGGGGAACTTCTTACTCCTTCTAGTTTTTCCCACCAAAGAATATGTATCAATTTAATTAATTGCAAAAACAGCAGCAGAGGCCAGGGTTTTGCCTTTGTCTTCAGTAGAAGCCACGTTAAATCTTTGCATAGTTATCCACAGAAAAATCACCAATCTCAGACACCTTTCTGACTTTTAATGATGGTTTTATCGATACAGTTGTGTGTAGTTGGGACAAACCACATTCAGTGATTGCAACCAACAGGCAAGGAGACAGGTTACATAGATTTGCATCGATTCACCCTCAGTTTCTGTCTGCTCACCTTTTTTACGGTTCTGTTAAAGTCAACAGTTATCCATATGGGGCTTCTTTTCGCTGGCAGCATCTGTATCATCAGCACATACCTCATGGGCGACCTGGACTATGTTAGAAGTCTTCCTCAAAAGAAGACAGTCTCCAGGGCTTTACAGAACCTTAGTCAATGTTCTTTGAATCTTAGTTTTACATGCAGTTCATTCCAGGCTTTTGCCACCTTGGTTGAGAACGCTTGTCCACTCCTTCAATCCTAAAGACAAATACCACAACCGGGTTTGAATTATTTTATAATGTTTTGCCATGTCTGGACCAGTACATTTATCTGCAGTAAAGCTACTAACATTTCTGTGGAGGGGACAGTGGACAATACGGGGCACTGTGAGTTTTATCCTTCTGTTCATCATCAAACAGGACAGTATAGCAAGAGCTGGTGGGATGTATGTTCCCTCTTCTGCAGGCGCATTAATACCAATGCTGCAGTTTTCTCATGTTTTTGACGCCGACTCAGCTTGAATTCTCACAGCCCCAGATTTGTACTGTTGGCATATCCAAACCTTGACAGCTCCGTTGCCATCACTACCAGTGCTGAAGGGAAAGGAATAAAAAGATGTGAGCAGCCTTTTTAAATGTAACAAACAGCCTGAGACACCTTAGCGATTTTAGTTACTAGGGGTCATATGTACCAAAGCATTTTCCCATTGACACAGAATGGGTAATACCCTTTGATACATCTGGCCCTGGATTCCTTACATATACAGCCCTGTGTCTGAAAGTTTAGAGGTTCAACATTCATCTGTGTAACTTGCGTCTAGTGATTTCCCCCTCTGCATGAATCTAAAAGATTGGTCCCTGTGAGACTTGTGTGCACCTAGGAGCATGGCTCTTGGGGTTTGGAATGCTTCATGATCTGGAAAAGGGGAATTTGGTGACGGCAGACTTTCCTGACAGCATGTGATTTTCTTCCTCTCAGTTTCTACATCCTTCTATTATGTGTAGTTGCAACAGAAAGAATGAATTATCAGAACAAATACTGCATTCTGTGTGTTGTTTGGGTGTACTTAATGGTGAGTTATCTGTAGGAAGACCTCTGTCTATCTCAAAAATCAGTACATGGCATAAGTAGCTTATTAAACTTACTACACACTATAGCCCCCCTACCCCTGACCCCCTCCCCCCACTTCCCCAGGCAGAGCAGTTTTCTTCCCCCTGAACACAGGAGGCACTACATTATTTCCTCACACCACCTCACCCTCCTTTCACTCCCACCAGCCCAGAGGTATTGTGAAGCCTTATAGCACTTCACCAGCAGTTTCTTGTGTGTACACAAATAATATTGCTTGTAATCACCAAAAACTTAAATTGCACAAAAAGGTGTTCATTCTTCAAACAACCTTGAACTGCATTTTTACTGCCCACTTTGATCTTTAAATTTACAATTGCGCTTCCACACTTATCTTTGAGACATGCACCATACAACGGATGTTAAATGAATAGGGTTGTGCTAAGTGAAATATATTTGTTTAATTCATTGACGATCTCATATCAAAACTAGCAAACAAGATCTCTTTTCAGCTTAGAATAAACAAGCTAGGTCTCGGCAATCCGAGAGCTCTTAGTGTTGTCAATGTCGCTTAGCCATGCAGAATAGCAGCACGGCTGAAAGTCATGTTAAAAAGCACTATGACCCAGCCTGCGCGGTATAAAGCAATAGAATGTGATGGGATATCATTTGGGATATTCCGTTTTCAGACACTAGAGGGACCCGCTACACTATAAAACAAAGCTTACATCAAAATGCATAGTTAGCTAAATATGGACCGAGATTGTTAAATTAGCAATGATCCTTTTACTTTTGTTGAATATGGTGAAATCCAACCGTTGTTTAAGAAAGAACACAAAAACAAAGTGGAGCAGTTCGAAATGAAGCTCTGGTGGGAGTAGACAGAGCTTGTAAAAACACAAGCACTCTTGTGGAGTGCTCAAACACAAAGAAAGAAGAAGCTCCTAAAACGGGAGCAGTGGATGGACACAGGTACTTGGTCCATGCTCTGGGGAGCGCTAAAAACAAGAGGAGGCATGACGCATGCATGCCGTGGACAAAAGGAGGCAAAGGATATGAAACCGATGATGGAGCGAAGAAATGGTAAGCCTATAGGTGGGCTGAAGCCCACATATTGAACACAGCACGTCTCTTCGAGACAGCGCATGCGCTGTCTAGCCAAGACCTAAAAAGTAAAAGTAACCCCACAGAAACAATCTAAACTCCAGGACCCAGCAGTCACCACACAGTCAAAACTGCTAAAACATGAGTTTATGAATCAGCACCACTGCTTTCACCATGAAATGTCTGCCCAACTTGTTTGTCTCTCTGCACCTCCACCCTTTCTTCAGACTAATAGTCCATATTCTTCAATGGCAAAACGGTTACCACATAAAATGCCAGTTCAGCTCCTGCCACACTTCCTTTTTCAGGTCCACTTCCTGCTCAGAACACTCTCTTAATAGTAACCCTCCTCTGGATCCTGCGTGTCACTAAATGATGACACCATGTGCCAGTCGCAACTGCAGGGCATGCAGAAAACACATTTAAAAAAAGCATGTTCTATTATTTCCACAGAATCTTGCCCCATGCAGATTTGGGAATCTGTGTTTCTCAGCCGACAGCTCATTACAGAAACATGATTGTGGACATTGTAAATATCCTAATATGAGAAGTACAGTAAAACTCTGTTGAGAACAAGGTATCAGATCTTCAGTGCGCCCTTCCTCTGGGAAGGGCCTTCGTGGATGGGTCATGTAGGACTTTAACAAGCCACACATATAGGGGGAAACTCAGTTCAGTCTCTAATGGCTCATAAATCTATCCCACCTCCCTACTGTTCTACACTGAGCCTTTGGGTAATTCCCTGGCCAAATTTACCATCTCTTTACAGCACGACCCAAACAACATGTGATATTATTATTTTGTGTAATATTTGTGTTTACTAACAATCTAGCACATTTAACATCTCCATGCCTTCCTAAAAGGCAAAACAATACACAGTTGAAATGTAATACCTTGAAAGCAGATGACTAATCCATTTCATGTTGTTTAGTCCTAACATCGCAACTAGAGCTCACTGTCTTTCCCTGAGAAGTTGCATCAAGAATTCCACATAGAAAGCTTTAACTAATTCCTCCATCCTACGAATGCTGAGGTTCTCCCATTCATACTCTGTCTGGTTTAAGCATGGTTGTAAAATTGGCATTAAATTCCTGCTCTGAATGCAACATAATTTAATTATTTTTTAGTGCCAAGCATTTCTTCTTACAGTGACATCGAGCACATTGTGCCAGACATAGCAGGTAAATGTTTATAGTGCAGCAAGCTGCATCGGGTAGGTTATAAAACAATGAAAATAGACCTAACTTCTTCCATGTTTTTGTGGTAGCTTCATAACGTCTTAGAACCCCTTCTTTAGAAGAGGTCACACCAGTGTATCCTATGGTTGTTAAGAGAGGATCTTTAGCTATTTTCAGATATTTTCTCTGTATCAAGTTGGACTGGGGCTCAGATCTACTGTGAAGGCAGGAAGCAACCATAGTACGGAGACCACCCTTCTTGCCTCCACAGATGACACCCGCTCATTCGTTAACTGCAGACATACAGCAGCCCTCATTCTACTGGATCTATCGACCGTCTTTGACACAGTTTCACACCTCACCCTCTGCTCCAGACTCCACACAACCGGCCTCAGCAGTAAGGTTCTACAATGAATACGTTCCTTCCTGTCCGGCAGAACCTAGAGAGTCAGACTCCTGCCTTACCTGTCAGAACCTATGAGATCAGCAGCAGATTTCCACAGGGCTCCTCCCTGAGCCCCACACTCTTCAACATCTACATGGCCCGCTCGCATCCATTTTCAGGAACCATGGGCTTTCCTGACAGCATGTGATTTCCTTCCTCTCAGTTTCTACATCCTTCTGATATGTGTAGTTGTCACAGAAATAATGAATTATCAGAACAAATACTGCATCCTGTGTGTTGCTTGGGTATACTTAATGGTGAGGTATCTGTAGGAAGATCTCTGTCTATCTCGTCTTCTACGTCAATGACACCCAGCTGATCATCTCTCTGACCGAAATCCCCACAGTTGCCGAGAAGTATTTCCACAATGCGATGGAAGCCGTTGCTGCCTGGATGAAAGATAGCTGCATCAAGCTACACTCTGAGAAGATCGGGATCCTCAACTTGGGACCTCCACAGCCACCTGGAACGACTCCTGGTGGCCATCCACTTTCTGCACCACCCCACCCCTACAGATCACGCAACATAGGCATCATCCTGGGCTCATCGCTCTTCATGACCCGCCAAGTCAACTGAGATGCATCCTCCTGTTTTCACACACTCCAACTGCTCTGGAAGATCTACAAATGGATCCCAAAGGACTGCAGCAGAAATGTGACACAAGTGCTGGTTACCAGCAGACTCCACTATGAGCAGACTCCACTATGACAAAGCCCTCTACTCTGGAATCAACCAGAAGAACCTGAAGAA
Source organism: Pleurodeles waltl (assembly GCF_031143425.1). Taxonomy (NCBI): domain Eukaryota; kingdom Metazoa; phylum Chordata; class Amphibia; order Caudata; family Salamandridae; genus Pleurodeles; species Pleurodeles waltl. The sequence goes on from NC_090439.1 coordinate 861,891,370, forward strand.
ATTACAGCACACCCAAAACGCCTCCACCAGACTCATCCTGGACATTCCCCGCCGCTAAAAAATCTCCAATCACCTGAGACACCTCCACTGGCTTCCTATTGAGAAAAGGATTAACGTCAAACTACTTGAACACGCATACAAGGCCCTCCACAACCTAAGACCCGCCTACCTCAACCACTGTATCCCCTTCTACTCCCCCACCAGACCCCTCTGCTCCACTCAACAAGCACTAGCCACCATACCCTGCAAACGGAAGACCTCGTATGGTGGAAGATCCTTCACTTCCTCGCCGCAAAGACCTCCAACACCCTGCCCCTGCACCTCAGGCAGTCACCTTAGCTGCATCAGTTCAGGAAGGACCTTAAAACCTGGCTCTTCAACTGAAGCTCAAGGGACAAACCCCCTCAGCACCTTGGGATCCTTATGGGTGAGTAGCTGGGCTTTAAAAACATTGATTTGATTTGCGGGACCGGGCACCATGAGGAACCTGCTTCTGGATTTGTCAATTTTGTTTTGCATCTGACAATCTTGCCCATGACCCTCTAGATCTGAGTCTTTTGGTGGATACTGATTATAAGGGAGATAGTTTGTGTTAATTCCTTGTGTCTTTATCTCAGAGGGTCCTATACATATTGCATAATGTTTTAAAAGGTATCCTTTGTTCCACCAGGACCTAGGTTAGAGATCTTAAGGCACGTTTGATAGTCACTTATCTCTTCAGGTTGAGGATCACTCAAGCAGCCTTGTTTTGTACTTTGTTACTCTTATAGGTTTTGTGTGTGGACCTGTGGAGATGGTTAGAATTTTCAGACATCCTAAGATTAGTGATTAATCCAGCTCCAGGTGGTGGTAAATACAACATACCGGGGAGGTACTGTTTCTGCCATGTTCAGTTGGAAATGTTTCCTTCACTACTATATTTACCAGACTGGGTAAAGTATTGGAAGAATTCGGGGTGGATTAGAACACTCAGTCTTTACTTTTAAAACCTGGTAGGGCTTCTCCAAAGCTGTTATGCCACACACCACCGTGACCTCAGTGTTTCACCCATGCAGGTGTATCCAGTTTTCTTTTATCCAGCAAGGTATGTGTTCAACACATTTCTCTTAATTAAGCTTGATGTTATGCCCATACTCTAATTGACTCTGAATATTTGGGATGGTATGATTCTTTTGGATATGTAAATAGTGCTGTTCACTCTTCTGGCAATTTGGGTTCTACACCCATAGTAAACTGCCAAGCTTACAAGAAGAATCCATGAAATAGAACTGTCTACCATTGTCTTGACGGACTAGAAATAGAACTTCATCTGTTTCCTGATGTTTAGTAGTAAGCGTAGTAACCCAAAACTGCCATGAACTCTTACAAGCATTTAACAGGATAACCACAACTACAGATGTAGCCTGCAAACGAGTCATGGAGCATCATTTGGGCGAGGTGGTCCTCGACCATGTTAGTAGGAAGCGCTTTCAGCCCTTTTTAATAACTCTATCTCTGATTTTTCAGTAATTAATATTATTCTGCCATTGTGCATAGCCTTAGAGTTTTGCGGTTGCCTCTTTTCAGGATCTTTCTGAAAAACGGCAAGTATAGCTTAGAACTAGAAAGGAGGATTCTATGGTGATCATTTTTTTCCAATTGGTAGTGGTTAATATTAGGTCAAGAACTGAATTGCATTCTTCAGCCCCATGAGTTCCGAGGTAAGTGGTATGGACTGGTTTTACATGGCATTTACTCTGGATATAAAACATTGTGCCTGAGACATCATGCCTGCTTGTGATGGATGCTGGTTGTGATGCCTTTCCTCCTTAGTTGCCCTGTAAGACCGGGATGAGTCTGTGGGCATGGCGTATTGGTGTCTAGGGAAGAAAACCCCAGTTCATCTATCCTGTTGAGTTTAACTCATGTGAACATCTAGCCACAGCAGGCCACATACACAGAGGAACGCGAAGAACTCTGTTGCTCCTCATCAGTCACATTGCTGGATTTGCCAACTTTTCCACCAAAGAATCTTGACCAAAGTGTGTTGTTAAAGAACAGCATCAAATAATTTTCTTATTTTATTTATATTTTAGGTATTGAAACCAGCCCCGTCAAGCAGAGTGAAAGCAGCGCATCTAGGAGAAAAAATCGCTTTTACAAGGCTAAAGTCACCAATGGCGTTGGCAAGAAATAAAACTGCAGTAAAGAAACAATGTTCGAAAACATGCTATGAATACATGCAGAGGAAACTGGGCTTGGTTCCGAGTACCATACGTAAAAGTTAAAATTGCCAGCACAAAAGGAAAACGTGGTGGAGATAGCTGGTATCAGGCGATTGAACAGGAGCAATGCTTAAAGGTTGAATCAAGAGTGGATTCCAAATCGTTGCCATATTCCAGACACTTGCATTTTGTATAATATGTACTTGGCGCTGGACTTTTTTTGAAAGAAGAAAATGTTAATCATCAGTGCTTAGCTTTTGCTGAGCGCATGGACTTAACGTTCATGGACTTCAACCAGTATTTTTTTAGAACATTTGTAAGCACTTTTTTTCTTCCTTACTTTACTTCTTTCCTTGTTTATCTCAGTTTGCGGATTGAGTTACAGGGGCTGTTCCCGGCCTAACCTCTAGCGGTGCATTTGTTTTTCATTCAGCCCTCCATTTCTTTTTCATGTAAACATGGCAAGACAATGACAAGTCTTCTTAAGGCTCCCAGTGGTAACTTCTTTTTTTAAAAACTTTTTTATTGAGCATTTCACAGCCAGGCTAAACTTTTTGAATGAGGAGGTGCTCAATAAACGAAGTGTTTTTTTTCTTTAAATTGACACGCAGCCAGTTGTATAATGTAGTCCTCTTGGGTCCCAGTGTGTATGTAATGATATCCCTACTGAACCCAGAATCTTGTGTTTGGCATTTGGACTTCAATGAAATGTGGTTCGCGTAGTGGGCAGAATTCCCACTCGCATCAGTAGGACTTGGTAAGTAGTTGGTTAGCTGTTGCACTCCCCAGCTTTACCAATTGGTTGGTTACAAATACAAAAGAAATTTGAAGTTCGCATATAATTGTAACCAGAAACAATATTTTTAAAAGGCAAAGCAAATATGACATACAGAGAAATGAGCACATCATGTTATATTTTGATGTCCTTAATAGCATTATTGCTTTTATTCCTGGACCCTCTCTCAAAGTCCTGACTGCTTTTTATATGACAGAAGTGAGACAGTATTTTTGCGATTACAACTTTTCTTCATGTATTAGTTTCCAATCTTTCTTACAACATTGGCTTGATAGATAATGCATTTGAGGATGTAGGTATATGTTGGAGTTGTGCCTCTTTTCCTCTAATTTTCTTGGCAGACATTCCAATTTTATTTTTGGAAATTTGCTGTTACATTTGTAGTTTGATAATGGTGTAGCTGAACCTAATACTGTTTTACAGTGGAGAAGGTGTCCGTGTAGACACCATTCAATTCTATTAATAGATCCAACCAACGTGTGAGCAACCTCGACGATTTTGATCTGAGCACAAAACACTTATTTTGCATCAAACACAGTTAACAATAGTGAAGGTAGCAAGATAAACTTTAGAAGATTAGTGGTCTTATTTAGAGTTTGGCAGATGATACTCAGTCACAAACAGGACGGTTGTCCCGTCGCTGTATTACAAGTGCATTATAGCCTATAGCACTTGTATTAGGGTCTGCGGGATTTCCGTGATGTTTTGACAGACTGTACAATCCTCCAAAATCCAGATAAGGCCTAAAGTGACAATAATGTGTTTTATAACATCAGGAATCAAACAGGTGCATACAAGTTAATATACTTGGCTGAAATTAACACAGGATGCAATATCCCCAAAAAGAACACTGAAATCAAACTTAGTTATCCTGCTGGCCAAATGCAAATGCCATGGTGTAGTCTTCGTGCAGAGAACATGGAGGTAATTTGCCGGGGCGGTTAGAAAGTGAGTGGTAACATTAGAGGAGTGTGGATGTTCTGCATTTGTAATGTTGACATCTACTCCAAATACGAGCCCTAGTTCAAGTGACGATTTTTTTGGTTTTGCTTGCATAAATATTTTTGTCTATTATACATCTTAAAAAATTATATTCGCTTTTGAAAATTAAAGGCCGTTTTGCTTTTACAGGCCATCTCAACGTGCATCTATAAAAACTGTGGAATTGAAGTATTTTGTTAAATATCAAGCACAATTCACTTCTCCTCAATTTCCCAAGGGTGATTTAGTTGCCCAGAGAATGTGCTCTAGTCGAAGGAGAACCATTTTCATACAGCAAGTGTTTGAATACTTGAAAGAAGCAAAGTATTTCGGGAGACTGAAAGATCTGTGAAGTAAAACGATACATACAAAAAAGTGTTAAATCGTTTATTTGTGCACATTTTCACTGCAGAGTTTTTTTTTTAAAGGTTTCTACTAATGTTTGAGTTGACTGAATACAATTGTAGAAATGTCTTCAGCTTTTTTCCTCCATGATCGCAATAGACGCCTTCTCTTGCACTGAAATATATGTGTAGCTGACAGTGATAGCTAAGAAGCTGCACTCCAGCACTTGTTTCTGTATTTGTTTAACCTACTTCATTGCAGCACCACACAGTAGTGATGGTAACAGGGTGGTCGTTCTTTTACCCTACAGATCATGCAAAACCCTTGACAAAGTTACTCAGGCATCTCCTGTAACTGTCCCTTTTGGCCAACAATGAGTGGAAGATGCTTTGAACTGAACTGCACATTATTCTTAAAAAAGGTCTGCTTTTTTGGTGGATTTGTTTATAAGGGTTTCCTTTCACTTTCCACTCCAAGTACTGTCTGATATCTTGAAAAAATGAACCTAGTACCCTGCAGCCATTTTACTACATGAATATGTAATGTAAGTGGTAGATCACAAAGCTGAGATTCCTTGAGTAGTTTTAGAATTATGTGTTTAGAAACGTTGTTCGAGTTTGAACCGTATGCCCTTAAACTGCGCAGAGAATTCTAGCCCCAGCTTAGCCCATTTACATACATTGGGAAAGCTGGAGATTGTTAGGTGAATTTACTGAAGGTGAGCAGGGATGTCGAGAGAGGGCTTTTCACTCCCTTTCCAATAAAGTGTATTCTGTCTTGTAGGCAACATCGAGAAATCACTTTATTTTAGTTTATGAATGTGCAGGACAAGGTATGCAGCTCGTAAGGATCTTGCACCTTAGGTAATGTATTTATAGACCTTTTAATTGACACTTTGTAAATGGAGCATTTCCTAGTTTATTACAGCTCCTGTTCATTATTCCTTTACACATCTTAAGTGGTTTTGTTAAAGTCCTAATTTGATTAACTTTTTTCAGTACTGGAACACTAAACAAACAAGGTCCTTAAGCACAGCAATTAGAAAGAATTCACGCTTCCATATTGTACAATACATATTAAGTGTACTTGAATAATTGGCACATTCTAAATAAGTGACTAGCTAAAATTTTAGTAATCAAAGATCTGTTGTTTTGATTACAGTCTAGGGAAACCATTCGGAGGTTGAAAACATGGGTGACTGTTGCTTATATTAAAAAATAAATAAAACTTTGTTTTTAAAATATTATTTATGAAGGAGTATTTCAATATTTTTTTTAATTAAATGCTGCGAATTGTCGAATAAACCAGAAATGAAATGACTGTATATACAAACTCTATTCTCAGTTAACTACATTGTTTGAAACTTGAAAAATGAACCCACAGCAAAATCAATGACCTCTTCCATCTCTTTTCTTGATCCACCTAGTCTTAGGCAATACTAAAGGGCAGGTTTTCAAGTGAAGTTCCCAGAACCTCCACAGTAGTGCATCAGATGATTAGCTGTTCCATTAACATCCTCACAATCCTCTCATGCTTCCATACTTTACATACAAAATGACCCCTTAAGCAACAGAAGTCTCTTATTCTTAGATGCTGTCTGTCTGGCACCCATACCACTGTAAAGAGGCCCACAAATCCATCTGAGCCAAACCTGTGGTTGAAGAAACATGAAGAACTGCTGCCATACATAACCCAATAACCTGTTAAGCAAATTCAAATCAATCTGGTCTAATCAACTGCAGCTTACAAGCTCACTTCCTCGAGTTTCTCTTGGAACCAATTTATCACCCTCCTTGATCTGTCAAACACCATCCCGGTAACGTGGCCAGGGTCCACTACACTAACATCTGCTCCAAAATGGTTGCCTTAATTCAACTGAACACTACACTGTTACCTCCAGTAATTTCTGCTACCACCTCCACTGACTACACAGTTGTTGTAATGAAATCTGTGAAAACAGTGTCCTGTGTCTTCAGGCTTTCCCTACTCTTCTAAGGAGAGGCATATTATGAAACAAACAAAGATAAATAGCAACATGTGCTGTCATCATTTGTAACAGAGTGAATCAGTAGTTTTCTTATAAGGATTCTAGAAATCATTCACCCTATGAGCAACATATTCAAAAATGTTTGCAGCACGTTTCTTTTGCAATTTCATATGCTCTCGAAATGTGAATCTGTGATACCACCATAAAATTGGATCTTGTGTCTGTTAAAGTTTGATTTTTGTGTTTGTCTAACAGTGTCCTTTCCAGGTGTGACTTGAGTTAAGTATTGCTACATCCTCCTGAAGCACACACTTTATCTCGATACACATCTGATTTCCTTTCTTATGGTTTGAATGGCTAATGAATTAAAATACCTAAGATCAGGGAGGAGGCGGAGTGGACTAACATCAAGAATCTTGCTACCTAAAGAGACTCTCAGAGCTGTCTGTTTAATCCGCTAAAGATGCTTAACCAATTGTAGTGTATGTCTTTAATGTAGTATGGAATGTGATTGCATCAGGGAGTTCTTTCTTCCTGATGCAGTCCCGTTCCAATTCTGCTGGAATGTTTGCTTTTGTTTTCCTGGTGAGAGGCAGTTAATCTGAACCTCTCATCAGGTGACATACTGTAGCTTGTCATTTTGCTCTACTTAAAAGAAAATAATAAATCTCATCTTCTGTAACCGGCGCTTGGAGGACATCCTTATTTACTTTTGCCCCGGTACTACATTTTGGTACCAGGAGTGGGGTAAAACGGTGATCGCTTGGACTATAGCGTCACTCGTTTGGCTGCTGCATCGGATCTTTCCCGTTTTCGGCCGATTACTTTAGGTGCGTGGTACGGACTTGTTTTCATTACTTTATTTATGGCTGTTGCAACTTACCGTTGGATTTTCCGTTTACCTTCCTGCTCGTGTTGACATTTTGTCGCGCACTTGGCCTCACACGCGCAGCATGTTTCTTCTGACGCTCGTTCTAAGAAAGCCCTATCTGCTCCAGAAACAGGCGTCTTCACGTCGTTTGACGTCTAGCCGCCATCTTGGAAGATTGGGATACTTTCACGTATTCCAATAGACTTTAAAGGACTTCGTCTTCATTGCTAATTATAAAGAAAGGTGTGCCTTGCTGACATTGTTCGCTTTATTATAAGGAGTTTCTTCAAAGCCTCATATTCATTTTTCATCTTTCAATTAAAACAAAAAAAAGATACTTTTGAACCCTGCATTTTCTTTTTATTTTTGTTCTTTCTATTACAATTGGCTACTACTTTCTACTATTGTGGTCGACTTCATGGCAACACCGCAAAATGTTATTAATCCTCCTTTCTGTCAAGACAGGGCAAACCTGAGAAACAATGGAAACGTTGGATGCGTATACTTGAAAACTGTTTGGCAGCCATCGATGGGCTTTCGTATGATCCACCCAGAAATTTGCATTACTATTTGATCATCTAGGAGTAGTGGGACAAAATGTTTATGACAATCTTCTCCAAGTACCTGCTCCTAGCGGGGACAGTGTCTGAAGCCATTGTGAGGTTAAAGAAACATTTTGCCGAAGACTCTAGTGTGTTGTTGGAGCGACACAGCTTTGTCAAACGCAAACAATCTAGTGATGAGTCGGTGGATGAATATATTGCAGCTTTGCGCATTTTAGCAGCACCATGCGAATTTGAGAATTTGGTCTTCAACTGCTTTTCTAAAAAAAATGCGAGAGGTTACTTACCTGCAGGAATCCTTCTCTTTCTGAAGTCATGGACATTGCCAAAAGCACTGAGAGATCCATTGTTTTCACGCAAGCTCTTAATAACCAATATGGTCTCTCACCTGTTTCTTGTATTACAGGTGGCAACTATACTATTGCAACTGTAAGAAATGTGAAGGAAAAGAAAAAAACTTAGTTACAGATGTGGCTCGCGCAACCACCTCTGTATCCGTTCTTCATGTCCAGCAATAGGCAAAAAATGTATGAGGTGCAAAAAAGTGGGACATTTTCAAGCGGTTTGTAAATCTCTACCGTCAAACGCAAATGTTAGGATACACAATATTGAAGTTGGCTCTTCTCAAGACTCTATAGATGTCTATAATTCACAAGTTCAAAATTGTTCAGACAGATTTGCTAATGTCATTCTTACTATTGATAGTGATCAGTCTCATGGTAACATTAAGGGACCTATGTGTCTAGCTCTGATTGATGGTAGATTGCTTTCAATCATGGCTGACTCAGGTGCTCCCATCACAATTTTAGCTGACAGTACTTTTCACTCTCTTTGGCTGACTACTTTTAAATTGGAATATCCTGATATCAATCCCAAGGCATTTGGTGACAAAGAGATTTAATTTCTTAGTTATTTGTTTGCATGTTTACAAATTCTTGGCAGGAGCACCTGGACAAAAATCTATGTAGCTATTAATGGGAGAAACATTGTTGGTTGGATGGACTTGGCCAGGTTAGGTATTCATCTTAGACCTGGACAAGTTGATCCGATTGTGTTGGGTGAACTACCGGTGCTATCTGTGAAAACGCGTTCTGATGTTTTGCCTGCTATTATTCCCAAATTTCCAAACGTTTTCAGGTCTGAGATCAGTAATGTGTTGGGTTTCCAGCACAAAATAAAATTGAAACTCAATTTCACACAAGGTTAGGCCAATACCCATCAGTGTTGGGGAAGATATAAAGACGTTGCTTGGAAATTTGGAGCGAGAAGGTATTATAACTCTCACTGAGTCATCAGAATGGTTTTCTCCCATTGTTCTAGCTAGGAAAAAATCAGGAGAGCTTTGTTTGTGTGTAGACCTCATGTCCCTTAACAATAACATTCTCGTTGATTGTCATCCTCTGCCCCGGATACATGAAATGTTAGCCAATATAGGAGAATCTAAAAATATTTTTCTGTTACTGATTAACATGCTGCTTACCATCAGATCACTTGGAGTGCTGAGTCGCAAGATCTTACTACCTTCATCACACCTTTTGGGGCATACAAGTATCTGAGGTTGCCTTTTGGTCTTGCCTCAGCAGCTAGTGTTTTTCAGAGACTTATGGATATTCTGTTTAGAGATTTACAAAATGTACAAGCGTTCCAGGATGACATCCTTGTGTCCACAAACAATAGGAATGAACATCTTGTTGTTTTGGAGAGGGTGCTTAGTATCCTAAATGATAGGGGAATCACCATCAGGCCAGAGAAATGCACATTTTTGGTGCAACAAATTGATTGTCTCGGCCATTCCATATCCCCAGAGGGTATCAAACCAAAATTTTGCAATGTAGAAGCCATACTCAAAGCTCCAGCACCCACTGACAAAGATTCCCTAAAGTCATTATTGGGTTTGTGTGAATACTATGCTCGTGTTTTTCCCAACTGCGCTTCCATTGTTCAACCCATGAGAAATTTACTCAAAAAGGGCGCAAAATTTACATTGTCCACTGATGTTGATGAAGCTTTCATTACCGCCAAGGATTTAGTGCTCAAGGCTCCTGCCTTGAGCCCCTTTGTTCATGAGCAGAAGTGTTTCATCAATGTGGATGCTAGCTTGAAAGGTCTGGGAGCTGTATTTGGTCACTTCGTTAATAGCAAGCAAATCACTGCTGCTTTTGCATCCAGGAGTCTTACTGATTCTGAGAATTATTACAGCACAGTAGAAAAGGAGGCACTAGCCCCTGTCTGGGCAGTTCAGAAATTCAAGACCTATTTATGGGGTAATTAGTTTGAACTATATACAGATCATAAACCCCTAGTCTATTTAATTCAGGGAGATGGTTTAGGCAAAGCATCTGCTCGACTTGTACGCTTACTTTCTAAGCTGCAGGAGTATAATTTTTCCATCCATTACATACAAGGTGGGAGGCATTTCAGCGCAGATTGCCTTTCACGGTTATCTCTACCAGATGTCACTGATTTTGATGAAGATAATGAATGTGTTGTTGCTACCATTGATGCAGTGTCAGAGCTCCATGGTGCTATTTCTGAAAAAGAATGGCTAGAACCCACGTCTCATGATGACGTGTTATTAAAAGTTATGGTGTTCACGTAAAAAGGTTGGCCACCTATTCGTAGTGTTGAGACTGTCTTGAAACCTTTTGCTCAGATTTCAGCAGAACTATCGTGTGAAAATGGCATCTGCATTAGAGGGGGATGTTTTATTCCACCTACTGGTTTAAGAAACAAATTGATTTCTTTGGCACACGAGGGCCACTTAGGGATTACTGCTACGTGCAGGAAAATCAGAGAACACTATTGGTGGCCTGGCTTTAACAGCCAAGTTCCCTCTTTCATTAATTTGTGCCCACAGTGCATTGTTTCTGATAAACACTGGAAAACAGCTGAGAAACCCCTTTTTCCTGTACCATTCCCTGATCAACCGTGGAAGAAAGTGGCTTTGGACTTCATGGGTCCATTCAGCCTACTCACTTCTAATAATAAGTTCTTAATTGTTCTTGTTGATTACTTTTCAAAATGGATTTACTATTCTTTTGTAGAGTCACCAAATACTAAATCTGTTATTCAATTTCTTGAAAATGTTTTTTCTATTGAAGGGGTCCCTAAAGAAATGGTTACGGATAATGGTACTCACTTTGTTTCCCGTGAAATGAGATATTTTCTCACTAAATATGATATTAGACATCTGCAAGTAGCCTTGTACAGTCCTTCAGTGAATGGTCTAGTTGAACGAGTAAACCGCTTTTTCAAAGAGGTCGTTAAATCTACTCTTTCTTCTGGCACAGATGTGTTGAGTTTTTTTAGAAACAAAGTTAATGCCTATCACTCTACTCTTCATTCTTCTACAGGTGTGTCTCCTTTTGAGTTATTGAGGGGAAGGAAATGTGTGTCAAGGGTTTTTCCCAGTTGGTTAGAGCGTACACATAGATTTCCTGAACCTCTTCAACCGCCCATTCAGGAAAGGGTGAAGTTAAAACAGGCTCAACAGAAACAATATTTTGATTCCCATAAACATGTACATGAGAAACGTTTTGATGTAGGGCAATGGGTACTCATCAAAAAACCTTACAAGGTTAGCAAAGGGATGTCTCAGTTCTCCTCTCCTTTTAGGTCTGAGTGGGTCTCCAATAATGCAGTTCTGCTGAGAGGTAAGGGTTGGTGGAATAAGAGTAGGTTGGTACACATTTCTGATGAACAGGAGATTCACAATAAAACGTGTTATACCTAAGGATGATTCTGTAATTTTCAAAACCGAGAAGCAAGGGAGTATTGAGCAGTGTACAGTTCCCAGGTCAGATATGTTTCCTGATGTACCAGGTTCTGGATCACCTGTAGTACTGGAGAACACTTCTAACAACAATGATGTAAATGTTGACAATTCTTCTCGTCATCGTTCACAGGATTCTGTTGCTACGAAAAGGGTCTCCAAACTGCCTGTAAAATTGTTAGGCTTTGACCTTAGTTAATTTTGTTGAAGAAAGGGAGATGATGTAGTGTATGTCTTTAATGTAGTATGGAATTTGATTGCATTAGGGAGTACTTTCTTCCTGATGGAGTCTCATTCCAATTCTTTTGGAATGTTTGCATTTGTTTTCCTGGTGAGAGGCAGTTAATTAGAACCTCTCTTCAGGTGACATTCTGTAGTCGTGGCTCTTGTCATTTTGCTGTACTTAAAATAAAATAATAAACCTCATCTTCTGTAATCAACGCTTGGAGGACATCCTTATTTACTTTTGCCCTGGTACTACACCAATCCCACCTTCACTGCTTACAGATGCCACACACTCTAACACAGAATTCCCCTGGCTGCAACAAACCTGAATTAATATTTCCACCTGCCTACATGATGAACGGCGACAGCGGGCCTCACGATGGGCCTGTGGTAGCGTGTGACATGTCTCATGGGCTCCTAATATAGTGCAGACAGGACAGTGGGTTAATCATTGACTTGTATTTCGTAATGAGTAGGTCGTGCAGTGGATGTGTGTCTCCCCCAGTGTTTCACCTCTGAGGTCAACGGTGGCGGGGTCAGCTGTGGCACTCCTAGAGGCTGATTGCCTGTGACACCGATTCACTCCTAGCAGAGGCCTGAGTGTGCCAGCAGCATGCATCTCATGGGGGATGGTTCCCGGGGATGGGAGAGTGCGTAAAGTGAGGGCTGCTTCAGGTGCACTGGCACCTCAATGTGCTAGGGCGTCTCCTAAGGCTGGTGCAGCAGCTCTCTCCAATTTATGAAAAAAAGAAATTCCACATCTAATTAGACTTCTTTTCACATTAGACATTGACCTCATAGAGGGGGCTATAAATGATAATTCTTTGTATAGCCATTAAAAGACAGGCGTAGGCATAGGGGCGCTTGACTGGCCTTGCTAGTTCCTGGTTATGGAGCTTCAGTGAGCCAGTTATAATGCACAACACAATTACTTCAGGCATGTGACCTATACCCAAAGAACACTGCTACATGACACAGTAACCAATGGACTAGAAAAGTACAACATAAGAACAGAGACTCCGCATATGAGATGGGCACCTACTTTCTTGAAGAAATATCTTCTAAAGTAATTCTCACCGCCTTTTATCACCTCTTCAACAGTGTACCAAGGGGCTCATACAGGTGAGCACACCCAGATATAAGTGAGGTATCCTTGGCATGTATTTTTGGCGATTAAGAACTGATTTTCTGTATACTGAGAATCTGACCTCTGCAGTGGAATACAACAGTTCATTCGTCTTAAACTAATGCTGAATTGTGGCTTTTCGAATTGCCTCCTAGAATGCAGAACGGTAAAGACTGATTAGAGACAAACCAAAATATCTTTTGATCCGACATTACGGACCCAAGCCATCAATAAAGATAGTAATACTTAGGATGAGCAAGCTATCAGCAATACTTTGAACCACAGGGAGCAAAGATTAATTCACTCACTGGAGGGGTGGAGTTGCTTATCAGAACTGGATAAGCTAGCAGCTAGGATTGATCTCATAAAAAGAAGGATCTCAGATAAACAGGATGATTTCAGGTTCCTAAGCGAGAAACTCGGGGACATGGCCAAGATGTTTGAAAGTATGAAAGCAAAGAAAGAGGTTCGGGAAGCTAGATCACAAAATCAGAGTGTTGAGGATAACAGAACTGACGGTCACAGGCAGAGGGGAGACATTCATTGCTTACTGAGTTATTCATCGAAGAACATTTCTCACAAATCTTCATCATCGAAAGGGCCCATAGATCACTGGGGCTGAAACCTGTCCTTGTGGCCTCCTGTCACTCATGATCACATGTGTACTCAATTACCGGGACTGAAACACTGTATTGGGTCTTGCTCAATTAAAAAGGGATCTGAAATATCAGAGATACTTGCTCACTTCATTTCAAACTGCCAAACTTCTCCTACTGATAAGCAAACATATGTCCAATTGAAGGTGTCACCCAGGATATGCTTAAAGGGAGGGCTCCTGTCTCTGATAATTTGACGGTTGCCTTTTATAAAGTATATATAGACCTGTTTGCTTTATATCTGCCCCTGTGCCTCTTGAATTCACATCAGCTCCAGCAATGACTTCAGTGTCAATTCGGTTCCTCCTGTGCCAGCCCCATCCCCTTCGACACCAAATGAGGCTATACAACCTATACACCTACCACACTCCTACTTGAATCCCCTATGACCTCTGCCAAAGTTGTGCTTGGCACTGAGTAGCGTGCAACCTCTTGGCAATCCCTCCACCTCTGTTACTTGGCCCAGACATCACATAACTTATTTGGCCTGGATATGTACAATGACAGTTATTGCGAAGAGTCCCAAATGATAATATTAACTGGTGTGAAGATCTCCAGGATGCCAGTGGGCTTGACATATTGCTTGATACCGGTCTTGTCTCCTCCAGGTCCTGCTATGGAAGAGAGTGCATCGTTTGCTGTTGTGATGCAAAGCCAGCTGAGGTACTAGAAATGCAACTACCAATCATAGAAGTCAAAACTAGTGTCCTTACTGAAATATACCATCCTGGTCAGGCCCCTACGGATCCACTGTTGCCTTTCAATGAAGTGCTTACTAACACCCTTCTGAGATCTGTTCGGGAGCACCCGTTAGTGAACAGGTTTTCAGTCACCATTACCCTGCACCTCGCGAACCTGCCTTTCTAATACACCACCCCACTTTGGAGAGCCTGGTGGTTCAAGATTCACCAGCAGGTTGGATTAAAAACACTTTTACTACCACTCCTCCAAATCTTGAATCCAGATAAATCAAGACTTTTGGCAAAAGGATACTCTTGTTCACAAGCCTTGCTCAAAGATCCGTCAATGCCAACCATCTCATGGGTTATTAGTCACCTGCCCCTTAAGAAATGGTAGCTTAATTTTTACTGGTTGTTCCAGATGACCTTCTGGTGTTCCTCACACAAGGTATTCAGAGTAGTTGGACACAGCTAATTGCATATGACGTGCCATGGACATCAGTTTGGCTCTTCATTGGCACGCCTGGATGAGATCCACAAGGGGATATCGTTAATGGACATGCCCTTCGATGTGTCCCACCTTTTTGGGTATAAAGCAGACTCAGCCTTGAAGCGCTATAAAGAGAGCAGAGCCACAGCATGTTTCTTGGGCAATTCCACCGGAAATTTTTACCTCTCAAAGGCTACAATAGAGGCTTCCCCAGTGTCAATGCCAAACTTTTCTTCCAGCCTGCCAGGCTTTTTATCCCTTTTGTGTCCGAAACTGCAGTTCCCAGAGACAACAAAGTCAGCAGGGGTGATGTGCAGCTCAGTCCCCTCTGCCCCTCCAGCAGCTGCAACCACAAAAACGCCTTAGTGTGTCTTTGTCTGCACACTGCCATCATGTCGGAGTCTGGATCAGATATTTCCTCTGAGGGTGGCATGCTATCACACCCAACAAGTGGGTCCCTCAAAACTTCTTCCCTTTCTTTCTACCCCACCGCAACTGCCATCACCTTCAGGGCATCTGACGGAGGACCATCCCTCCATTTTATGCAGGAGATGCTGGCCTTTTTAACCAAAGAGGTCATGCAGAGGATTCCAACCTCAGAAGTAGGAACTGAGTGTTTCTCCTGTTACTTATTGTGCCAAAGAAGGACTAAGGCCTTCATTCTATTTTAGATCTCTGCCCTCTCAACACCTTCTTCCAGCTGGATGAATGCAAGATTCTAGCACTAGCCCAGGTCCTATATACCCTGGTCCATGGAGACTGGATGGTAGTGTTGGACCTGCATGATGCTTATTTTCCCATCCCATCCTGCAGGACTACAGGCTATATTGGCGGTTCACAGTAGACCAAGAGCACTTTCAGTTTGCAGTGCTCCCCTCTGGGCACACCAGCGGCAATTGGGTGTTCCCGAAAAGGATGATGGTGGTCACCACATATCTGTGGAGGTCAGGGTTACCAATCTTCCCCTACCTCAACAACTGTTTGCTGAAGGTGCGCTCACCCCAGGCAGTCATCATTCCTCTCCAATCTTCTAATATCATTGGTTTCACTATTAACAAACTCAAGTCACTCCTAACTCCTTTGCAGACATTCCGTTTCATTTGAGCCATTGTGGATACTGCAGTTTTGTGTTTCCCCCATAGCGGAAAGTCCAGTAAATCTGACTATGATCCTGATGTTTCAGCCTCTGTCCTGGATTCCAGTGTGGATGACTGATGCGCTGGGATTGTTGGACTGCTGCATCCTGCTTGTCACATGATGGGCATGCAGTCAGACCTGAAATTCCAGTGGGCACAACATCAGGCAAATCGGTCCGATTGTATCCACGGTTCAGAGGAGAAAGCAAAAGATCTGCAGTGGTGGCTACTTGACTGCGTTTAAGTCAGTGGCAAGCCCCTCTCCTTATCCCACCCAGAGCTGATGGCGGTCATTGATGCATCACTATTGGGTTGGAGAGGCCATTTGGGAAAAGTGAAGATTAGGGGACTCTGGTTTCTGGTAGAGAATTGACTCCACATCAACTTGTTGAAGTAGAGAGCGATTCTCTTGGCTTTGAAAGCGCACATACCTACCATCAAAGGACAGCTGGCGCAGTTGCTCAAAGACAACACCACCTCAATATGGTACTGCATCAAGCAGGGTGGGGTGGGGTTCTGGACCCTGTGCCAGGGGACCTTGCACCTTTAGGAGTTGCTGGAGTGGCTAGGGATTTTCCTGGTTGTGAACCACCTGACGGGATCTTTCAATGCCGGGGTGTACAAACTCAGCCACAGGTGCATTGCGGATACCGAATGACAGTTACACCCACAAGTGGCACAGGCCATTTTCTATCAGTGGGGAGCACCCTGCCTCAATCTTTTTGATACTGCTGAGAATGTGCAATGTCAGCATATCTGCTTGTTGGTGTTACCAAAGCTCAAAGACTCATTTCGTATAGAGCGGAGTTCAGGATCAAGAATGGCTGGGCCCAAATCATCCTACTGGCACCAGACTGGACTAGAAGAAGTTGGTATCCGGAACTGAGCATCTGTCCTCCAGTCAAGCTGCCACTTCTGGATGGTCTTCTATTGTAGGTAGAAGCAGGCTTGTGCAACCAGGCCTGCATGTTGTACATCCCCATGCTTGGAGATTGAGCTGCAATAGTTGATCTCCTTCAACCTGCATCCCGAGGTTGTTGATGTCCTCTTGGCAACATCCCTCCAATAAATTAAATCTGTGTATGCCAGCTACTAGGACATATTTGTAAATTGGTGGAGCAACTGACAAATTGAGATTTTTACAGACAAAGTTGTCTGAAGTTTTGCTGTTTGTTTTCTCCCTCTACCAGCAAAGACTTACTTCGGGCACTGTTAAGAGTTACTTATTGGCTCTTTCGTTCTTCTTGCGGTTGCTACATCAGCGTTCATTATTCAGACTTCCAATTGTGATGACGTTTGTGATAGACTTGCAACTCTTGGTCTCACCTAAACCGTTTGCAATGCCCAGTGGGACTTTAATTCTCACTTTCTTGATGTGCGTTTCTTTTGATCAGTTGCTGTACAGTTTTCTTGTGAGAATTCTGATCTTGAAAACACTCTCATTGCCATCTCTTTTGCTGGCTGTCTAAGTGAACTTCAGGCTCTCTGTATAAATCCACCTTTCACCACCTTCTTTCTTGATAAGTTGGTTTGAAGACCCAAGCCACCTTTCTACGGAAAGTGATCACTCATTTTCCCATTAGTCAGGATATGACCCTTCTGATATTCTTTCCTCAACCTCATCCCTCTAAAGAGGAGTAGAGACACCATTGTTGGCACGTTTTGAGTTTTCTATATTGATTGTACAAGGGAACACATGTACGTTTAAGAGGAAAGAAGCATATGGCAGTGCTAAGATGGACATCTCCGCCTCTGCATAAATATCTCCTTCAAAATGTCAAAGAAGCAGCCTCTATGCCTGATTCGACCAGGGACAAAGCTGCTACCAGTCCGCTAGCACCCAGAGTTCCCATTCTAGACATCTGTCAGCCAACTGGGTGAGCTTTGGTGTACACCTTCACAAAGCACTACTGCCTCGAAAGTTAAGTCTGTTGAGAGTCCTTCTGGACTTTTTGGTCTCAGCCAGTTCAGAGACCCACCACCTTAAATAGTACTGCCATGGTATTCATTCACAAGATCAAGATTTTGCAGTTAAAATTATCCATCAGAAAAATGGGTTACTTACCTTCAGTAACTTTCTTTTTGGTGCATATTCTACCTAACCGCAGGTTTCTCACCAACCCTCGTTCCCCTCTGTTCTGTGAACAGGCATATTTCCAATCTAAAAGGTCCCAATCTAGAGATCTGCACACTGGCCATATCAATTTCCTGATGGGCTCTGCGTCTGATGGCGTGCACAGTCTAGAGAGAAACTGATGAGTGGCGCTTATATGTGGCTCTGCACATCACTTTCAGAGCAGAATGACATAGGCACAGAGCCTCATGATGAGACTTACCAGTGCGCAGAGGTACTGACTAAAGGTTTCCAGAGTCAGTGTGAGGCCTGGGGAGTATTAACAAGATGAGGAATCTGCAGTTAGGGTATCCACCAGAAAGATCATTACCAAAGGTAAGTAACTTGTTCAGCAGACAACAGACCAAGAAGTGTAAAAAATAAAATAAAATAAAAAACAACAACAAGCAGCAGGTGTTTTCTAACTGTGCACACAGGATCTGGAACGACACTCCCATATCCATCAAGCCTGCTCCAACACTGCTCCAATTTATGCAAGAGTTGCAGACACACCTTTTTGACGAGCACTCATCACAGTGCATTAACCATCTACATCTCTACTACCTCGCCTATCGCTTACTTACTTTGTGCTTACCTTTAACCCTCTTCAGCTGCCTTTTGGTGAGGATTGTGTTCTAGAAATCCTTAAGGAAACATACATACATACATAGAGAGGATGGGACTGGGAATTCAAATATTAGAATTTATATACTAGATAGACAGCCAAGGGAAAAATTCAAAACGCCTTGTCTCGAATGTCCTATAACTAGAGGCAGGAGTGTGAGTTGTCCTCTCTACTATATGGCATGGCGAGGGAGCCCCTGGTGTGCATGGTTGAATATCAGCTCTTACAATAAGATAGCAGTTTTCCTGGACGGACAATAACGGTTTTAGTTCATCAAAATGACGATTTACTGCTACGCATTAGAAACTCAGAAGTGTACCTGTTCCCAATAGTATTAAAGATTCTGTAATTTGTCACAATCTCCGGACTCAAAATTAATTGGGATAAATCTATAACTTTTCCCATAAATAAGAAACAAAACCACCTAGAGTTTCCGTTGGTTTAGACTGATGGCTATGTGAGATACTTGCGAATAAAGGTTCACAGGGACAAGGATGTTGTCTTTTGATATCAGTATGAACCAGTACTTTACAACTTGACCAACCAAATACATCATTAAACGAAACGTCCCCTGTCCCTTCCAGGACAGATTGCCATTATGAAGATGGTGGCCCTGCTGAACCTCTTCATAAAAGTGCCTGTAACCCAACTAGGGCTTTCTCTAATCAGCCAAGACACTGATGATTAAACTTGAATGTGAAAACAAGCTGCCCAGGGTCAGGTGGGAAACGCTGACTCTGCCCTAAAAGGCAGGTGAGTTGGCAGCTGCCTCCTTAGACATTTTTTTTTCTGCCCAGGGTAAATTTGCACATTTCGTGTTTTAGGTTATACAGTGAGCCCCACATTTACTAGTTGAGAGGGATAAAGCAGATCCACTTTCCCTGAATACAGTAATGTTGTCAACCCCTGGTAGGGTGATTGGTAAAATGGACAGTACAAACCGCTTGGAAGTGGTTGGCGCTTAGGCATGGCCGGCAAAATACTGCACTTCCTGTGCTGATTCATCCGTGGATCCCCCACCCACCATGAAACAAAAATCGACCCAACAACTACTTAAGATAAGGTGGGCCAAAATGAGTGATATCACATGAACTGTGGTTATGTTGCAGTTTGCAGATAGAGGTGATATCCCCTAATGGCAAACACAGGAACTGCATTCAAATATTTAACTATACAATGGTCGGATTATATGAATTTGGGCTGAGTGTGCTAGGTGTTCACACCCGTAGGCATATTTCGTTTATTTGGCCTGGGAAATGCCCAACAATTAATTTCTGGAACAAGCTTTCATTCAGATTCGTGGAATGACAGACATTGAGCTTTTCCCCTCCCCACTGTTCGCGTAATTGGGGTATGTTAGGGAGATCCCACTAGCAAAAAGGCACTTCATAGCTCTTGCACTGTTATCAGCTAAAGGAAGAGTAGTAATATGTTGGGATAGAGGTTTTGGCCCAACGGCGCAGTCCTGAGTGAAGGGTCTATTATTACACAACAGCGATTATTCTTCGCTCTTGCCCCATCAGACTGGACCACGAGACAATAGGGAGCCTCTGAGGCAATATCTTAGAAAGTAGGGGAATCCCACCTTTTAATTGGCATGCAGACCCTTAGAGTGAAGGACTGTATTTGGACTATCCCAAAGGAGGCGTGCTTGGATGCAAGAAACAACTGTGAAAGGCTAGGTGCGGTGGTTAACTACTACATGAAGGGATGTTAAGAAAGCTAACTGGGATAGTTGATGCTGGGGACTGCATGCAACTGGGGAAGTGAAGAACATCAGAATTGTAGATCTATGGTTGCCGTGGTCAGAATCAACTATTCTTATAACGGATATGGGGTTAATTTGTTTGTTTCTACTGTACCTTGCCTGAAAATTGAGAAAGGGTTAAAAAAACAACAGAGAATTGGGGAAATAGTGGAGGGAGAGAAGTAAACACATAAACATAGCATATCCCTGAAATGGAAGACTGGGTGAAGTACAGGCTAGCAGGGGGACGAGAAATGTGAGCAAGGAAAATAAAGCAGAAAACAACCCACTAACAATTTACGGCATATTCATTACAAATATAGAAATGTAGTAA
This sequence comes from Pleurodeles waltl, assembly GCF_031143425.1. Lineage (NCBI taxonomy): Eukaryota > Metazoa > Chordata > Amphibia > Caudata > Salamandridae > Pleurodeles > Pleurodeles waltl. Next base: position 861,912,021 of record NC_090439.1, read on the forward strand.
TATATCTTGACTTATCAGACCCGTGGAGGGAACCAGGACCTAACTGACTACAGGAGGAATTGTGTGAAGAGGTTTCACAAGACCTCAGGGGGTTGAAGGGAAGTGAGAAAGAAACAGTGGAGGAATGCCCATGAGGTGCTAGGTGCTAACTGGAGCAATAATGTAAGGAGCCACAAGCTGTGCATGTGGTTGTCAGCCCGAGAACACATGGTCATATGTTATGAGACTGCCATTGCTTCACCTGATGTGAATCTGCTCCCATCCTTACTCTGAGAATGCATAGTTCAATGAGCCATTTTGGATTAAGCCTGCGGGGGCGGGGGAGCTATTGACACAGCACCGAACATACGTAGCTCTGGAATTGTGCCCCTCCTGTCTTTGTCACCAAAGACAGTTGGCCCCTGCCTCGCCAACCCCTACAACCAATAAAAGATGTGAGGCCTACGAGAAAGGGTACATTGATGAGTGAACCTCCGGAGCTGTAAGAGGTGAGACCTGCGAGCCTTTTACACAGAGATTAAACCTTCGATTTTTAGGTGTTGCCTAAGACAGCAGATGTGCTGTTATTTGCAAGCTCATTTTTTTCTTAATAAAAAAACTAACAAACATTGGCAAAGCCAACATGTCTCATCTATGTGAGATCTATAGGCTTTGTCAATTTTTTTTCAGACATGTTGCAGACCAGCGCGGCTGCTGTAGAGCATGGTTGAAACTTAAAACACGAACAAAAAAAATGATTTGCCTATGCTTGATAATAACACCAAGTGTTGTCCGTGTCCGAGCTTTCGGTGCCATCAGCTGCTGAGCTGTGCATGAAATAGCACTCGAGTCACTACACCATTATGTCAGGCGAACTGGCGGCTTTTACTGAATCACTCAAGAAAGCTTTTGCAAACTGCTGCAGGGACGGGTACACCAAGATTTGAGGGTAGAATTTTCGGTTTTGTTTTTCACAGTTATCAGGGTGGATATGGAAAATTAGAGCAGTTTACATCAAGATACCAAAGAAAATACCCTTGTACCTTGGTGTTTACACTCTCCGAAGCTCTTATGAGAGGCACAAGACTCCAATCAAGAAGCTCCTAAAAACTGCTGAGACCACAAACCTTTTCTAAAGGCACCATGGTCCTCATGGTTACAAAAATGTGGCCTCAATTCCCCATCAGTCCCAAAATCAAATACAGCTGGTGCAGCAATGAGCCCCAAATAAAACAGAGCCTCCTCTAGTCCATTGATCTCGACTTGAAACATCATATAGAGCCAAAATCCAGCGTAGGTGCAGACTGGAGGCATAGCACAATAGGAGAGGTGAGAAAGAACCCAGATGCTTGACTTGAGTTCCTTTCTGTTCCAGAAATTTTACATATTCTGTTGTAATTGCATTTATGTAGTGCTTACTATCTCTGATGAGGGGTTGAAGCGCTTTACGCTGGGCATCTTGCTGCTGGGTAGTGTAGGTTAGTTTTTAGTCCAGTGCTATTGGTATTGGTGGTGATTGGGATTAGACATGTGCACTCAGGCAGACCATTCCATTCATTTACTGCAGTTTCTTTGTGGTGCAGTAGGTCTCATTAATACTCGGGGAGGGGTGGTAAGTTATGTGACATCAATGGTGGCATTAATGAGCTAGAGGAGATTACATATTGTTAGTTTGGAGGGGTACGAGTTTCAAAGGAGAAGCTCTACTCTTTGACATGAGTTGTGGGAAGTTTGCAGAAATACATTCATAGAGATTAAGGTACACATGAATGTGATTTAGATAAGGTTGTGCTCAAGGAGAAGGCATGTAGAAGATGGAAGGGAGGAGAGAGCCATCTGACAGTAAAAGGAGAGGTGTCATTTAGATTTTTTCAAGTAAAGGACAGTTTTTCATGCCGGATTTTAGGACTATAGAGGATGCCTTTTGAGACAGGATGCAAGGCTGTAGAAAGAAACAGCATTGTTTCCATGTAAAGATAGTGCTATATGTGGAACGTTTGAAAGGAACTAGAATCAGGCGAACTGTCTGTCCACTCCCAGGCTACTACTACTCCAATTCTGGCAGCTGACCAGCTCAGGGGTTGGAAGTGTAGCGTAAGGTCACCCTGTTTTACTGGTATTCACCCACACCAAACAAAATGCCGCCATACACTTTAACGGGGTTACTCACATTTTAAATCTTTAACACGCTATAAAAAAAAAGTTTATTCTCTATTCACCTTAATGGAATAGCACTCTTAAAGACCTCACATGACCCACAATTTTACGCAAGAGGTTGACAGGTATGCATTTACAACAGAAAAAGTACCATCAACCAGGCTGTTTGAACAGCCCTCCGTACATTGATAAAATACACTAGGTGCATTACTGAGAAGAGCATAAACATAGTAACATCAGAACCGTGGTTGCATTCACACTGTAAGTTATTCCATCTCTAAGTTTGTCAACCCTGCATTGTACATTATTTAACAATGCAATGCCTCAAAGGCATCAGGGAAGTTCTGCAAATGGACACCCACAGCTCATAAATCTACACCGTTCATCCAGTCGATCTCTAACAGTGTATGACATATATTTAACTTGGGTATGTGCCCAAACATCCACAGGTGAATACTTGTTTGTGAACAGAAGATTTAGCTTTTCTCACACATTCTTGGAAACAGGTTTGCTTTCAATCCCTAAAACATTGCTCTGCAACCGACATGGCGTGCTCACCCTTTACCCAAACATGGAGTACTCATTGAACCTGTAACTTTGGGAGCAGGTAAACCATGCACCATTTCACCTTGCAGAAATTGACTTGGCTCCAGGAACAATGCTATTTCCATTCTATACACACACTAATTGTGTGTTGTGTATGACTGTAGACCCTTCACAACTAACTCATTAAAAAAAAAAAAGAATATGTAAAGATTTGTTGAGCAACAAGAATATTAGTGATATGGATAATGTCAACAATTATTTTGTCCGTGATGTCATGAGTAATGGAATATGTGAAATCATAAGCTGTGGATGACGGGGGCACAAGGCATAGTTAGTTGACTAAACTAGAATTGATAAAATTGAGTGATTTTTTTTTGGGGGGGGGGGGGTTTAAAATTATTTAATCTCCCATTATGTCACCTAACTATAACATAACTATAATCTTTGTTTTTTACGTACGTTAAGATCTTAATTGCATAGTTAATTATAATGTCAATTTAACCTTATGTTTTTTTCAGTGAAGCGTGTGTGACACCTTCTTCAGACGGGTAACACCACTGCACATGACGTACGTCCATGCACAGTGAGGGTTGGGCACAAGGCTTGGCCTCCGACTCCACTATGTAGTCTGGATGCATAGACCACAGTTACTTCCCTACCCCGACCAAACCCGAGGAATACTGGCCAGGTTTACTGCTATGGAGCACCTGTTCACATAAGGTGCAAGTACCTTCTTGTTCATTTTTTATTTTATTTATTTTTTTGCTTTTTGGCAGGTGCTAAAGAAAATCATTTTCATGCCACTGATTCTTTTTCTGGCCTATTTGTTTGTTCGACTGCAGATGTTGATGACAGCACAATAATGTCATCATCTTGGAATGATCCTACTGTGGAAGACCCAGTGGTTGATAACAGCTGCTGTGGAATTTTTCCTGAGGCCTTGATGGACTCGATTTTCTGCACACCAGTATGCCTCAGTAAAACATCAGTGTGCTAATGGTGTTCAGGGAAACTCATTTCTAATGACTGTGGGCTTATTTTTAAAGTAGTGTTTACTAAGTTACCAGTGAGATGACTGTATTTTTTTGTTTTTTTTTTGGTGTCCCTTGATAATGAGGTATTCCTGTGGGATCCATAGAGCCAATGACAGAGTGCCGCATCACTCCCATGGTAGAATCATGAGAATCCTAAGGTTTTTTTTCTTTTAAGATTCTGTTACTATGAAGGGATTATTTTATTTTAAGTTTAGGGTAGGGGTTTGCTGAGGGGTAAAAACAGCTAAGAGATTTTGTAGTTTTAGTTAAACATGCTGCGCCTCAACTCACATTTAAAACAAATTGGCTGCTGTGATTGTATTCATCCAATTGAAAGTACTTACAGCCCCATTTGCTTCATTAAGGATTTCGATATTACTTGGTAGACACCCCATGAAATCTGTCCTCATGTTTTTGGACTTCCTCTTTTGGGGAGGGATGGGAGAGTGAGGGGTTATCCAGAAACAATTTAGGCTATGACATCAGCAGGTGACTACCTTGAATCTCAAGACCCCGAAGAGGAGAAGGAAGAGACAAAAGCTGATCCCGCTCCCAAATCCCAAGTTTGGAAGTCCCTCATAGTTCCACCTGGAGAGAGGAAGATCTCCACTAAGCAGGTGACATGTAAAATGTGTGTGAGAAGCAGCTCAGTCAAGTAACGGGTGGGAAGTACTCATTTGGTATTTCAGAAATGCAAAACCAACAGCACTCTCTTAATCCCTTTTTAGGGTCGAGCTTGCATCGCATGCGCTTGTGAGACGCTTTAGGAGTTACAAAAGGGCTCGGAGCCCCGTCCACGTGACGTCAGTGTCTTTCAGTGGTTCATGGGCTTGCCTATTAATATCTTCTTGCTTTCATTAGTGGAAGGCACGCATACGTCATGCCTTTTGCGGTGGTTAGCCCTCCTCGAGCGCAGCAACCAAGTACTGAAAACATGCGAGGTTCGCTGGGTTTGTGGACTACTTTTTCTCTATTTTCGCAGCGCGATCTCGCTTGTTTCAAGTAGTCATTACATTCACTGATCGTTATTTAAGCAATAGCATATTAATCGACTTCCTACCATAATTACTTAAATTAGTGCCCTGCAAGTGCGTAGTGAGTCAGAGAATAAATTAAAAGTGTCTTTCGATCCAGCCTGCTCCATTCCGCTCAGCCTGCATGCTTTTTATCCCTCAGTCTTCTCAGCAGTTCTGTGCTTGCAGAATTTATTGCTTCGGGACCTGTTATCAGCCAAAGGGCATGCTTTTATCCATAAATAACTTGTAAGGGGGCGGTATATTTACAACAGTGTAGTGGTTTGGTAACACCATGGACATTTGCTCAGCATTGTCCCCACAAGCCTTGGCGCTTCTGACTCCAGCATGTTCTGCGTTTACTGTACATTTGATGGGTTGTCTTAATTGAAACTTCATAATGGTGAGGGTAAGGCCTTTCGTTTCTAGGACACTTTAAACGGTGACATGTTTATACATACAGAAACGTTAGTCTTTTTTTTATTTATTTTTATTCACAAACCTCAAAATGCTTTACTCTGCTGGCCAGTCTTTTTCTCTGAGAGGCGGCAAACCTAGTGTGGTGTATTGTTCATAAATAATAACACTTCCGTTCTAATCATTGCTGAGCTAAAGATCAGAGGCAAAATTAGTATATAAACATATAATGTTTTGTCTGTTAAACTATATAAAATTAAATGGAAGGGGAGACGGGGCAAAGAGGGCGATGTCTGTGTCAGTTCTAAACCGGTAGAAAAGTATGTCACCTAAAATAAGCATAAATTGTATCCAAATGTTTTAAAAAGAAAAAAAAACTGGAGAAAATGAAGGCTTTTAAGAGCACATTTGCTTTAATTTTACCATTTTCTTTCTTTAATAAAAGTTCATTCCTTGACCCCCTCCTCCTTGCAGCACATGCAGCCTCACTTATCCTCCCACCACCACAAACACCTTGCCTATTAGGTGCTAGATGGGTTCAGAAGGTGGATCCAAAAACATTTGGAGGAGTTTCAATGATCAATAGAGGAGAATTGTACACAGAATATTTTACAGGTGTTTCCTCTCATTTCGGACGTAGTGGGTAAATGTCCGCTCATACAAATACTTAAGAAAAACGTCTCACTTAACCTGTCTAATCCTTTAGAAAACTCCCCTTTGTATTTTTTTTGTTTTTTAAAGTGCGATATGAAATTTAGTAGTGCCCTTGTTTTTGTAGCCCTTAATGGCATTTCTTTTGATTGTATGACACTGAATGTGGACATCTAAGGTGAAACGTCTACAAAACTGGGTTCTCACTAATTGCCTAGGCAAAAAAGGTTTTATGTCTGAAACAAACAGTGTAGTAAGACCTTGACGAAGGATGTTCCCATAAAACACAGGGTCCTGTCTGTCGACTAGAGGGGTTGTTGCTAGAGCGATTATTGAGAAATTAGGGCTCATCTACTCAGACGAGAAATCCGCACAACTGGATGACATTACTTTTTGGGGAACAGCAAACTAGCTATAGCAAGACAAAATCTTGAACCTGTGATAATTCAGGTAGTATAAGTGCATAGAAGTATTTAGTAATTTAGTCTGTATACACTGCTTATATTGTCTTTGTCCTTCAGAGAGCGCACATCATTAGCCTATTGTTTCGTTAACTGCCTTGCTTCACAGAGTGAATTGGTAAGCACAAAGTGTATGTCAATTCAAGGATGAATGGTCATGCAAAATTAGAGTTGAACAAATTATAATTTAGTCTACGAACATGAGACTAGAATGGCGTGATATATAATCCCATTTGAATGTAAAGTACTGTGTGTATCGAAAGGAAATCTTCTACCTAAATAAGTCTACATACCTTGCCCTAGACCGGGTTTGTGCATACTGCATTGTGCAACAAGCTGAAAATAACTTGTGAGCCCCAATTATTTTGTTGAATATCATGGCAGTGTCATGCACATAACGTTGGAAAGTGTTTGTTTTCAGTTAGGAAAAGAATTTCTGCCTCTCAATATCCCTTTTTACACTATAAATGGATGGGTGGAGGGTGTAAAAGCCAGTTAATGGTTGTACATTGAACAGTGTGGGCAAAGTAATGGGGACCATTATACTTATGAAACAGTAGATCATTGGCTAAAGGTTCTTATGTACATAAAGGTTTATAATTAGGAAAATGTAAATCTCAACATAGTGTTAACTCCTGTCAACCAGCATCATTCCATTGTTTAAATTGTGTAGATTGAGGAAAAAAATACCTCTTTTTTTTCTTTTTTTCTCGCAGCCTGTCCTTAGTGTTTTTAGGTCGAGCGCGCAAGAGCTCTGGCCTGTTGTAATCTATCTGTGGGCTTTTCACTATGCCCACGGTACGCCCGTCACTTTCATTCGTCCATGAGCTTGCCTTTCAAAAATCATTTGTTATCGTTGGTAAATGCTTTACGTTTGTCTGTCTTTGGGGCAGTTTTGTTTCCACCTTGACCATCGACCCTGTTAAATGGATACTTGTGCTTTTGCCGATACGTTTGACTGCGAGTGAACTTCTTTTTCCTTCTGTGTCTCTCCTTCGTGCTCATACTCATGTCGGCCGTGGTGCTTTGAATCGGCTCACTTACGTCAACTGTTTTACTTTTCCTTTTCAATTTATGTGGCAAGAAAAGTCCAATTAGGAATTTACAACGCTAATAGCTCTATATCAATCAAATGCGAGACCCATTGCATTGCAAATGCTTGTTTGATTTGAAATGGCAGCAGCAATATTTTGTTCACTAAAATAGTTTCAGTGCTGTGGTACCAAAATGGCAGACAGGAAAAAAAAAAAATCACTCGACCAATCAGGGTCGACAATTTTTTTTATTTTAGTACCACTGCCCATTACTGTGGGGCCAACCACCCAGATATCTCCAACATTTTCGGAGGGACAACTCTTTCATGCCCAACCATAGCCCTTCTTTCAGTGTCTGTATTTAAAAAATAGTAAAATAGATTTACACCAAATCACAAAAAGCACACTTTCTGCGTAAAGTTCTAACATTGTGCCAAGTTTGGTGTGAATCCATTCAGCTGTATTTTCTGCATCAGAGTGCGAAGTTGCATATGGGAATTAAAATCGGAAATTATACTTTTGGGACCTCTAGCTCCCCTTTTGACCCCTCCTAGTGAGTGATCAGTGCAAAGCTTTCCATGAAAGAGCCAAAATGGAGCGCATTGTGATGGACTCTGGACTGCTCTAAATATCTTGGAGTGAAGATCTGTCACTCTGATGCAGAGAATATAGAGGGTAATCTAGGTGTGGTGGTACGCTTGCTAAAAATGCAGATACAATTCTGGCCCACATGGCTGGTTTCACGGCGAGCTCCAAGATGGTTATGTAGCCCAGACTTCTAAATTATTTTGTTAACCTACCTGTAGTGTTACCTAGATCCTTTTGTAGAGGCTTAAAGCAGCTGTTGGGGAGTCTACTTTGAAGTGTGCGAAGGTGAAGAGTTGCTCTATGAAAGCTTCGGTTGCCTACGGACAAAGGAGGATTGATAGTTATTGATTTTCAGAACTATTATGTGGCCCCTTAACTGCAATGGCCTATTGGATGGTTAGTGAATCACTCCCTTTCTGCATCTGCACTGTCTCACATGCAGTTGACATCAGCGACATTACATGCGCTCCTATTCCCTAATTACCACGGGCCGTTAAATGTTCAAATTTGATATCTGTGGCAGTTGTGGTGCTGAAGCTGCAGGCCTCTTCTGAACAGGCCTCATCTTCCATATGGTGAAACTCTGCGTCTGGCGGGCCTCCCACTGCCTACTGGAAATCTCTCCTCCAGAGCTTTAACCCAATGGTCCAATAAAAACATTACTCGGGTCAGTGAGCTGTTTAAGGATGGCAGCCCGACGACCTTCCACGACCTACTGCAACAGTGCAGCATTCATAAAGGGCAAATTATAACATACGGACGTATTACTGCTGCCCTGCATACAAAATGGCGAACCACACGTCAAGAAGCTCCCATGCACGAACTACACCTGACTGCATACTTTTGAGAAGGGCTGTAAATTAGTCAAGTGGCTCTACAGGGCCCAGGTGCAGCCAACCTGAAGTTTTATCACTTAGGAATAAGTTTGAAACGGTTATTGGTAGAGTGTTTAATGATACAAAGTGAGGTAGGGTGATATAATAGCTGCACAAAGTTCAATGTGATTCTAATTTCCTGTTGATTCAGTTGTACGTACTACACAGAGCATACTTTACCCTAGCCAAGATAGGCAAGGCCTGTCATAGAGCCCCCTGACATTGTTCTAGGCGTTGCTTTTAAGAGGCTAGCTTTCTACACATGCTATGCACTTGTCCTGTTTTGACGTGATACTGTGGAGGTATCGCAAACTCTTTTCATAGCATAGAAGTGCTAAATTTGCATTCTTTTAAGACCTGCCTGTTGAGAGCCTTTAAAAGACCTAAAGCTGACAGGGTGTCGACAAAGTTTATTGACCTGCCCCTTTTACTTTTCAAACGCAATATCACCATTGCATTGAGGAGTACTGTATCTCTATCCCTCACCAAATGGCACAGTACATTGATACACTGAGCTGTGACTGAGAGTCAGTCACTTTATAGCAGAGAACTTACGGGGCTGCGCAAATACCCCATAGCACATAAAATGGAAGAATTAACACAGCATCTACATACACACATATTAAAAGAGATAATAAACCTTCCTGAACCCTAGTCCACTAGGCCTATGTTGTTTTCTAGACATTCTCTATCATTGCACGGGTTGTGGACACCTCAGTTGCACACTTTCATGACGAGCTAGAAATGTACAACCTCTTTTGCCATTTCTACTGCAAAGTCTTTAGGTATAGGATTAGCACAGCAACATTCACGCAAGGCTGTAAAATGGCAACTTGACTATGTAGGGATGAAGTAAGTATGTGGAAAAACAAAGGGAAACTAACACTGTCTAGAAGATACCATACCATTTTAATATGGTGGTTCTACTGACAGGGTAAAAAAACAGAGTGTAACCCTACCCCACACCTAAAAAGTGATGTGCACATGTAGGTATTCCCCTACACGAAGATACTGGATCAATTAAATATAAAGACTTACCGTCCAACCCTCTAGATCAGTCACATCTGCCCCATAGGTCAAAAAACAGAGGATAGCGCACAGCTACTAAATGGCGTACTCACAGAGAGCAAGATCAACACAATCATGTTGCCCTCATACAGATATCTTTTATCATATGGCAAATAAGTAAAAAGATCTCTGCCAAAGTGACCCTTTGGGGAACGCGTAAGGTATTACAGCGCCGGCCCGAAGAGGAGCACGCCCTATGATAAGGCATGACATTCTTCAGGATGTGTGCGAGCTCCAATAGTACTCTTAGTAATCTCACCTTCCATCCTCCCCCTTTCTTTACTCCCTTGTTTCTTGATAGGAACAGTACCTCCATTATTCAATATATTAGGAATTTCGGCACCTCAATACTGGACCTTTTTTGGCTCCTAGCCCCCCCTGCCCTCTCTTTTTTGTTTAGATTGCTGAAAAGGTAAAATCAGTCCTCCTCTTATCTGCATCCTGAAGTGAAACATCCTCCAGGTCTGAAACAAGCATTGGCAAAGCCAATAGGTCTCGCCTATACAAGCACTATTGGCTTTGGCAATGTGATTTGCCTTGTTGTATACCAGTGTGGCTGCTGTTCAGCATGGCTAAACATTAGTGTCACCGAGTGTCAAATTGGGGCAGGGTGGACGGTAGTGGGGTGGATTTTAGTGAAGTAGATTGGACTGGCATTGAGCGGATTGGATTGGAGTGGGGAAGGCTGGATGGATTGGATTGGAGTGCGGTAGACTGAACTGGGATGAGTGGGGTGGATTGGATTGGAGTGGGGTGAAGTGGATTGAATTGGGGTGCGGTGAGCTGGAGGGGGTGGATTAGATTGGAGTGGATTAGATTGGGGAAGGGTGGATTGGGGCGGGGAGGATTGGAGTGGGGTGGATTGTATTGAGTTGAGGTGGATTGGACTTGCTTGTGGTGAGCCAGATTGGGTGGGGTGGACTGTATTCAGGTGGACCAGATTGCGATAGATTAATTGGGGGTGGATCAGACTGTGGTGGGGGATTGGAGTGGAGTGGATTTGAGTGAGGTGGATTGCACTGAATGGGGTGTATTTGATTGAGTGGAGTGGGCTGAGTTTGACTTGGCTTGGGGTGGATTACATAGGGGTGGATTGGGCTGTGGTGGATTGGACTTGAGTGGATTGGAGTGGGGTGGATTGGGGTGGATTGATTGTAGAGGGGTGGACTGATTGGAGTGGGATAGATTAGGGTGGTTTGGAGTGGGGCGGATTGGACTGGAGTAGGGTGGATTAATGTGGGCTGGACTTGAGTGGGGTGGATTAATGTGGGTTGTATTTGATTAGGGTGGATTGTGGTGAAGTGGGTGGATTGTGGAATGGGTTGGAATGGAATGGAGTGGGGTGGGTTGGATTAGAGTAGGGTGGGTTGGATTGGAGTGCGGTGGGTTGGATTTGAGTAGGGTGGATTGGAGTTAGGTCAGATGGGTTGGAGTGGAGTGGTTTGGATTGGAAGGGTTTGATCGGATTGGAGTGGGGTGAATTGGACTGGAATACATTGGGTTGTGGTGGATTGGGGTGAAGTATATTGGATTAGAGTGGGGTAAATTGGATTGGAAGTGGGGTGAATTGGATTGGTGTGGGGTGGACTGGGTTGTAGAGGGGTGGATTGTGGGGTGGTGAATTGGGATGGGGTGGGGTGGATTTGATTAGGATGAGGTGGATTGGGCTGAGTTTGATGAATTGACTTGGGATGGATTAGATAGGTCCATTGGTGTGGATTGGATTGGATTGGATTGGTGTGGGGTGGATTGATTGGAGAGGGGTGGACTGATTGGAGTGGGATAGATTAAGGTGGTTTGGAGTGGGGCGGATTGGACTGGAGTAGGGTGGATTAATGTGGACTGGACTTGAATGGGGTGAATTAATGTGGATTGTATTTGATTGGAGTGGAGTGGGGTGGAGTGGGTGGATTGTCGAATGGGTTGGACTGGAGTGGGGTGGATTGGAGTGAGGTGGCTTGGATTGGAGTAGGGTGGATTAGAGTTGGGTCAGATGGGTTGGAGTGGGGTGGTTTGGATTGGAAGGGTTTGATCGGGCTGGATCAGACAGGAGTGGGGTAGATTGGACTGGAGTAAATTGGGGTGTGGTGGATTGGATTTGGGGTAAAGTGTATTGGATCGGAGTGGGGTAAATTGGATTGGGGTGGATTGGTGTGGGGTGAATTGGATTGGTGTGGGGTGGACTGGATTGTAGAGGGGTGGATTGTGGGGTGATGAATCCGGATGGGGTGGATTTGATTGGGATGAGGTGGATTGGATTGGAGTGGGGCTTATGGGAGTGGGAAATTGTTTTGGATTGGAGTTGGGTGCTTGGGATTGTACTGGGGCAGGGTGGAGTGGGGCAAATTGGAGTGGGGCAGATTGTTTTGTATTAAAGTGGTGCAGCTTGGATTGAGCAGATGAGGGGGCAGATTGGAGTGGGGCAGACTAAAATGGATTGGAGTGGGGTACATTGTTTTGGATTGAAGTGGGGCAGATTGCTTTTGGATTGGAGTGGGCAGATTGTAATGGGGCAGATTGTTTTGGATTGGAGTGAGGCAGTCTGGAGTCGAGCAGATTGTTTTGGATTGGAGTGGGCAGATTGGAGTAGGCCAGATTGTATTAGGGTGAATTGACTGGAGTGGATTGGGTTGATGTGGGGTGGATTGGATTGGTTTGAGGTGGAATGGATTGGAGTGGAGCAGATTGGAATGGGGCCGATCAGAGTGGGGCAGATTGTTTTGGATTAAAGTGGGGCAGATTGGAGTGAGGTGGATTGGAGTGGGGCAGACTCTTTTGGATTGCAGTGAGGCAGATTGTTTTGGATTCAGGCAGATTGGAGTGGGGCAGATTGTTTTGGACTTAGTGGGGCAGATTGGAATGGGGCAGATTGTTTTGGACTGAGTGGGGCACATTGTTTTAGATTGGAGTGGGGTAGATGGGAGTGGGGCAGATTGTTTTGGATAGGTCAGATTGGAGTGGAGCATATTGTTTTTGATTGGAGTGGGGCAGATTGTTTTGAACTAGAGTCGAGCAGATTGTTTTGGATTGGGGCAGACTGGAGTGGGGCTTATTGTTTAGGGTTGGAGCGGGGTAGATTAGATTGGGGTGGGCTGCGAGGATTGGAGTGGCTTGGGCTGGAGTGGATAGGATTGGGGTGAGTAGTTTAGATTGGAGTGGGGTGGACTGGTGTGGGATAAGGTAGGGTGTATTGGGGTGGATTGGAGTGGGGGAGATTGGAGTGAGGTGGATTGGAGTAGGGTGGATTGCATTGACATGAGGTGGATTAGATTAGTGTGGGGGGGGATTGGATTGGAGTGGACTTTGACGGGTATTTAGAGATTTGCAGTACTTCTGTGATTCAGTGAATCCCTGGGTAGTTCTGTGAATCTATACGGGTCAAACAGTCATGTTTTTTGGGATGCACAGGGATGGTCAGGGCAGGCATGCCTGCAGAGGGACATACCTGATTTTGCCAGAGGATGCTTGTATGGGGACAGGTTTGGTTCTGTTTGTGATTGTCGATCACAACAGGATGGTATGCACGTAACAGACACAATCCTGGGTGACGTCATTGCAGATGACATCTGCGGGGACAGTGCCTTGAACAAAAGTACAGTAGGAGTTACCATTTGTGGAGGTGAGCATGACAAGCCATGTCAGTTGTATATTGTGAGGCCCTAAGATGAACTCTTTGATTTTGGGTAGAACAGGGAAGATTTATTTCAGAGGTCCAATTCCTATCTTTACTTTAGATCATAATAGTGAGGTTGAAAAGATGATGATTGTGTGCTTTGTTTAAGAGGAAGAGTTATGGCACTGTTCCAGTTTTTTAAAGTACATAATTTTGTGTGACAAACGTTTTTAAGTATTAATGTTTTTACGTCTGATCCAAATCGTAAATGCTGATTTAATATGATTGTAGTTAAAACATGTTTAATATGAAGGTTAGAAGTGTGTTTATTAACATGATTTAGTTGAGCCACATTTTGGTGAAAAACTCCATATTTTATCAAACGAGTGCAGCTGTCATCTCTGTTTTCTCGTCTGTATTCACCCTCTCCCATTGAGTTCCCCTGTGTGTTTTTAATTCCGTTGTGCTCTGGGTGTCCTTTCTGGTGTTCCTAACTGTAACATATTCCCAAGGTCCTTTCATTGTGCTTTCAGGGCTCAGTCCAGTCTTATTCATTTCTGCTGCATATTTTGTTTGAAACATAACCGGATAACAGTAAGGTGGAAAAACAGAATTCTTTCATAGAAAATGGACTTTGCCAACATCTAATGCTGTTGACATGGATATCTTGGTGTTAGAAATAGGGTTTTTGGTTGGCAGGGGTATGTACCCAGTCTAAGCAGGAACCACCATCCTAGTCAGGCTAAGTCACAAACACACTCTAAATTAACCTGTGCTCACCATCTGGTAGCTTGGCACAGAGCAGTCAGGCTTAACTTAAGAGGTAATGTGTAAAGTATCAGTGCAACACTTCAAACAGTGAAACAGTGAAAACACCACACAAAAAGAAAACACACTTGGTTAGAAAAATAGAGCTTAATAAAAAAATAACAAAATAAGACCAAAATGACAATAAACCAATAAGTAGAATTTGAGATGTGAAGAATAAACTATGGAATAGCACTTAAAAGCAATAATCGCTTACTTGGGATATCTGGTCACGCTCAACCCGGACAAAGTTAAGAGTTCAGACCGATAGTGATGGAGTGTGGGCCAGCTATTGGGACCCAGTGAAGCCTGCTGAGCACAAGTATCTTGATCCTGGTTGTGTGGGTGATTTTTCCCATGCAGCAGCGGCGATGCAGCGATACCAGGGTGCTGTGGTTCCGAAGGCAATGTGCCAGAGTCAACCTACGCAATGGAGGAGACACTTGATTTTCCCCAAGCAGCAGTGGTGAAGTGTGACTCCTAGATACAGTGGTTCTGAAGGTAACAAGTCGGTTCTGTCCTTTGCAGTGGCAGTGATGCGTCTGAGTGGATCCTGCAGTTGACCCTCACAGTAGGTCTGCCGGTTCCGATGCCAGCAACGTAGGATTCACCTTGGCTCTGGGTTGGAGAGATAGATGAACCTCCATTCCTTCTCACTACCAGCCAAGGAGGTCAGCAGAGCAGTAGTGTGGGAAACTGGCACCCTGGCAGTCATCCCCTCACACTTTTTGCCTGGTGGCTGGATGTAACTTTAACTGGTGTGCACTGGGATCCTGCTGACCAGGTCCCCAGTGCCAGTGTTCTTTGCCTAAAAATTGCAAAGGTATTGATACAATTGACAAAACCTTTAGCTGCCACTGTAAGTCCCTAGTAAATGGTGCTTGGGTACCCAGGGCTTGAGGTACTAAGGGTAGGCCCCTGAGGGCAGCAGCACAGATTGTGCCACCATCAAGCGTCATGCACCCAGATACACCCAGCACTGCCATTGCAGGCTGAGTGTCCTGGTGCAAACCTAAAAAGCAAACTTGACATTGGCACACAGCCTGTGTTCCCTGTCTGCTATACACTGCATGCGATATAGGTAAGTCACCTCTCTGGCAGGCCTTGCAGTCCCTAGGCAGGGTGCACTATACTGTATGTGTGGGCATAGATGCATGAGCAATATGCCCTACTGTGTCGTTGCCAAACCTGGGACATAGTAAGTGAACAATTAATCCATCAATATTTGTAAAGTGCGGTGCGTGAGGGTCTCAAGGCGCTGGGGGGAGGGGAGGGACCTCATCCGAAGGTGCACATCTTGAGGTTCTTCCTGAAGATGCTGAGTGGCGGACTTTGTCTGAGGTGCAGGGGGAGGTTGTTCCAGCTCTTTGCTGCAGTGTAGGTGAAAGATCGTCCACCGGCGGTGAGTTTGCGGATGCAAGGGATGGTGGCCAGGGCCATCTGGGCAGAGAAGGAGGATCTGGTGGGGTATGGAAGGAGAAGCAGTGATTCAGGTAGGCTGGACCTGAGTTGTGTATGGCTTTGTACATGTGGGTGAGAAGCTTGAAGGTGATTTGCTTCTCGACCACTAGGCAGTGGAGGGTCCTCAGGTGTTGGGAGATGTGTTCTTGGCGAGGGAGGTCCAGAATGAGTCTGGCAGAGGGGTTCTGGATGAGTTGACGTTTTTTGATGTTCCTAGTTGAGGTGCCAGCGTAGAGGGTGTTGCCGTAGTCGAGCTTGCTCGTGACTAAGGTGTGGGTGATTGTCCTGCAACAGTCTGTTGGGATCCATCTGAAGATCTACCGAAGTTTGCGGAGCGTGTGCAGCAGGAGGAGGCAACAGAGTTTACCTGGCGGGTCATGGATAGGGAGGAGTCGATGATGATTCCTAAGTTGCGGGCGTGCTCGGTCGGTGCAGGGGGACGCTGAGGGATGAGGGCCACCATGAGTCATCCCAAGCTGAGGTGGCATTTCTGAAGATGATGAGCTCCGTCTTTTCGGAGCAGTCGTGCTGGACACTGGTCAGTGCGAGTTTCCCAGCTACATGATGGATACTCTGAACTCTGGGTTGTTTAGTATCAAACGACCCAGAATGATAAATCCAATCTGGTACTAGTATGTACCCATGGGTCGCCTTAGAGGGAGCCCCTGAAAAAGCTAACTACCCTGGCATGGTTGCTGGCCAGTCGCAACCAGCCTGCCACCAACAGACAAAATTCTGGGGTGAGAGATCCTGCTCTCTGGGTTCCAGAAACAAAACCTTCCTGGGCAGATGTGCTATCACACCTCCCCCCCAGGAATGTGCACTGCCTTGCTAGTGAGCTTCAAAGGCCTTACCGCCCTTGAAACTCGACCCCCAAGCCTGTGGCTAGCAGCAGATGGTCACCCCTGTTGCAAACCCCCACTTTTGGCAGGATCAACGGCGGGAAAACACACAAAGGACAGGAGGAGTGGTCAGCCCCAGCTTGTACCACTCCTAAGGTGTTGCATGCGAGGTGACCCCTCCATTTCATTTTCCTCCATCTTGCATGGAAGGAAAATAGCCAGTGAAGTGTAGGGAAGTGATCTCTGCCCACAGGAAGTGGTCACTTAGTGGGTGTAGCTAGCCTAACGCAGATAACCCATTAGTCCCTACTAGAAACTCCCCAAAACACCAAATAAATATACAGTATTTACTGAGCATCCCTAGACCAGAGAATCAGATTCCGAGGACAAAAGAAGACCTGCAACAAAGAAGACCCAGGGCTTAAGAACTTAACACCAAGAAACAGGTGCCAAACCCTGCCTGCTGCTCCCAGGATTTGACAATTGCCGCTGAGGGACTAATCAGACATTAGGTGGACTCTACAAACACCCAGAGGACCTCCACGCCTCGAAAGTTGCCAAAGATATCCCTCCAGAGTAAAGGCATCACTCTCCTGCAACAAAGAACAAAAACCCAGTGAAGTTCACTTCACTGACCGGCTACTGACCAAGGGACCAGATGCCGCAGGTGGACCAAACTCCGCCCAAAGGACTGTGAGGATAAACCCTGCAAGTGTGGCAAGTTTGTTGGCACTGCACCTATCAGCATCAGAACCGCACCATTGCCCCAGGTAGTGGTCACCTAACATCGGACACCCAGAAGGGCAGTCCACTATGGACTGAAAAAGGACCGGGAGGAAGCCCCCGTCAAGGGGCTTCAGAAACCACCAGGACCTACCACCGAGTGCCCATGCTGACCTGCAAGCGACCCTCAAAATGACCTACCTCCTGCTTCCAAGGGCACCTTTGCGCACAAATCCTGGCTCACTGATTCGCTCTTCACCCGGCCGCCCTGTACCGAAGATCCAGCTGTGCTCTAAGGGTCCCCCACCCCTTGTGACCTTGACACTCCAAGGGGACCCACCAGTCTTACTTATAAGTCCATCTGTGCAGTGCTTTTGCAAGTGGTCCCCCGCAGTGGCCTGGCACCCACTCCAACAATTTTCTGCAACTCCTCCTGCCGACATTGGTCAATGCATTATACATAATACAATACAAAGAGGGCCAGCCTCCTACAAGAAGTCCAGCCGAGTGGCAGTCCTTTCAGCAGCACAGCAGTCTTTCTTCCTGGCAGAGTATCCACAGGTCCAGAAGTGTACTGAAGTGGTAGTGTCTGTGGTCCAGTATTTATACTTTGGCACCCTGGTTCTGGAAGGTGGGAGAAGCTTCTAGACAGTGGCTTTGAAAGTGCAAGGAATTCCCTTCCTCCCTTGCCCTGGCTCCAAGCTGACTAGAGAGACAATACAGTGTTATTAAGCCTTTTGTGTGTGGACAGGGCACAGCCTATTCAGGTGTAAGTGAGAGGCTGTGACCAACTACTCTCTCCCATCCTGCCCAGGATGGTCCATCAGGATGTTGATGGCCGATCAGTCACACCTACGCTTCCTTTGTTTGTGGCTGTCTAGAAGGAATGCACACGCTCAGCTGCCACTGCACCCCAGACATTTATTGGAGACAGACAGAAGGCACCAAATGATTACAGTGAGGACATTTCAACTTACTTTAAGTAGCATTTTCAGAATTTGTATTTAAAATCTGACTGAAAAATTATTTAAAATCCAACTTCACCATGACTTGTGCTTTTAAATTGTGATGCCAGAGACACCAAACTCAGGGGTTTAATCTCTTCCCAGTTTCGAAATTACACTTATAAAATGTAATAAGTTAGTCCCAATGTTATCCTATGGGAGAGATATGGCTTGCAGTAGTGAAAAACATATTTGAGAGTTATTCACTAATAGGACATGTAAAACTCAAAAGTAATGTCCATTTTTTAAAATACACTGCACCCTGCCCTTGGTTTGTCTAAGGACTACCTTAGAGGTAACTTGTATGTATTGAAAAGGAAGGTTTGGGCCTGACAAGAAGGTTAACCTGCCCGGTCAACATTACAGTTTAAAACTGTTCGCAAGGGCTCTGCAGTGGCAGGCCTAAGACAAGTTTGAAGGGCTATTGAAGTGAATGGCACAGTCAGTGTTGCAAGCTCATTTTTAGCATTTAGTACACAGGCCCTGGGCATGGGTGCTGCACTTTACTAGGGACTTATTAGTACATTAAATATGCCAATTGTGGATAAGACAATGGTACCATGTTTTAAGCAGAGAACACGTGCACTTTAGCACTGGGTAGCAGTGGAAAAGTGCCCAGAATCCTAAATCCAACATAAACAATATCAGCAAAACAGGAGGTCTAAAGAAACAAATCCGCAGAGACCATGGCAAGGATGCTAGGTCTAACACTCTGATTTTCTAAAGAATTGCTACATGGTCTCATACCATTCTATGGTTTACTTATTGATTATTCAAAAACTGTGTATAAGACCCCTTTGATTTTGGGGGTGAGCCTTTAGGATTTAGGAGACTTTCCCTTACTATCAATCTTTTCTTTATTTTACTGCTCATTTGAGACTTAGAATTATCTCTGACTTTGCCTACTCTGTATAATTCTGCATTTGAGCCTTCATGGCATCATTTGTTCTGTACCACCTAATGCTTAGATTTCTGTAAGAAAATCCTTGAACTTTCCCTTGATCTAGAACTCAATTATTGAATGGTCTTAATTACGTATTTATGATAGTCTGGTAAACTTATGTTGGGTAAGGTTCTTTTTTTACACATAATCAGCCCAAAGTGAAACTTCCTGAGGTAACCTGCGTGATATGAATATTGGGTTGCAGTTCTAATTATTGCATTTTGCGGTTCCACTTCAACAGTGCTGTCTAGTGCCTGATTTGTTTGGATATCCATATTCTTGTAAATCAATAGTAGAAACCCAACATTTCAATCATTTGGGTGAAAAATAAGAGGTCGTTTAATGAGATACCAATTTTAGCGAATGTATTTTGATCCTCTGTGAGGGTCCATGGAGATGTTTTATCACAGTGTAGCTGAAGTACTTCTTGGCATTTTTTGATGTGCAAGTGATTGGATAAACGAATGCAAAACACATCAAGCCTGATTTGCATATGGTGCACCCAACTCCTGCAACTAAATTTGGGTGACAGTTGAAATACAAGTGCAATGTACAGAAAAACATGAATGTGTAACAGCAAAAAATAGGTCAGACAGATGTGGGCTCTAAGTGAGCCAAGTGGGGTCTGATGGAGATTCAGAAGCCTACAACACAGCTACTTGGGTATGACCAAGGAATAGATGACAAATTGGGTTGACCATTTGGGCCAAGAAAGGATTTAGGAGCTTATTTACAAGCCTCTTGTGCTGCCTTTGTGTCACTTTTTGTGCTGCAACAGTGGTGCAAACCTTGAAATCATGTCTATGAGGGTGCGAAAGGTCACTTTGCATGGCTTTAAATGGCCTAATAGATGTGAAGTAAGGCAAGCCTTACTCCTTGCCCTACTCTTGGTTAGGGAGGCGTCCCATGTGTATTGCGATGGGTGTTCCTACACAGTTCCCATGGTTTTTGACGCACCCCCAGATGTACAAGACCTTGTCAACCTGGGAATGTATCAACACCTTAGGCCTCCCCAGGGCAGGTGTAAGGAGGAGAAATATCTTTATTTCTCCTAATTTTCCCTCTTTCTGTGTGTTCTGCATTCTGCAGCTCACATAAAAAGAGGAAAAAGACTCCCAGGATTGTTTTTGTGCAAGAAGGGACTCCTTCCTGCACAAAGACAATCCTGTCTACAACACAGACACCATTACACCATGATGCAAGGGGGCCTGCATTGGTGCTAGGCTGCCAAAATGGCACCAGCGCAGTGGGAAAGGACAGAAATGAACTGTATGCCATATATACGGCGCACTCTGGCCCTTTCCCTTTGGCACAGGCCAGCACAACAAGGTGACTTGCTTCGCTGCCCTATGCCAAAAGCCCCTAAAAATGGTCCTTAGTATCATAAGAGACCTCAGACCACAAGATAACTAAACGTGAATGTGTGTTCTCTATCAGAGAAGAAAAAGGAAAGCAAATGGATGTTCATCCAAGTCTGCAGAGTCTGAAATACTCAGGCACATGGGATTCTTCAAAAATGGTGAAACCAATCCCAAATAAGTAAAACAACAGTGACATTAGAAATGTTATATGCTATTCTTTATTTTGTGTGTAATGATGGAGTATACCACAATAATCAACAGGTTAAATGCCAATGTCTGACTCTATCATATGATACTCCTGCAAAGAATAGACCAAATAAGATCATTTCATATAATTATTAATAACCATCAATGGAACCTAGTCGTCAGCGGCTCCTACAACCTTTGTAGCTGTAAATGTGAGTTGCATTGAGCTAGGCATTCTTAATAGGTATAGTATAAAGAGATAACACTGTAGACTGTAGTTTGTGGATTATGGATAATTCAATCAGTTAATAGTTAATTTCAATTCATACAGAATCATAAAAAATCAGCATTATGCATAATACAAATATCTAGAATAAAAAGTAAAACTCCTTTCTTCAGAGCTTTCCTTGATATCAACATTAGTGCAACAATATATATATATATGCTTTTATATATATATATATACACACACATATATAATATATACACACACATGCACACATACACACATATATATATATATTTAACCGTGAGTAAATATACATTTGTTAAACATGCTTAAAGAGTATGTATATCGTTTATTATTATGAAATAATAACAATACATATTTCTTAAAGAACTATACATATCTGGAATATACACATAATCAGATTATAAATATTTATCAAAACAGGCATATGCAGAGGCAGGCAAAAAATAAGCACTGCGAAAGAGGAGAACATGGCGGGCTACGCAGGTCGCGTAGCGCGCTAGAGCGCCTCCCGTTCTGGTTCCCGGGGGCGTGGCAGGACGCGGCAGTCGAGCGGCGGAGCGAGTGGAGGCACACGGATGTGCGCGGATGTGCGCGCCATACTTCACTATACCGAAGGAAACTTGGAGGGCAGCGGGGGCTGTCTGTTGGTATCGGGCCGCGCTGGACCCGAAAAAATGGAGCGCGAATTCCCCTTCGGGGGAATAGCGGCAGCTGGAATATCAGAGCGGCTGGAGCCGCGTTTGAGAAGCGGCGGCCGAGTGAGCAGCCCAAGGAGAACTCGGAGACTGGCACAAGAAGCAAGACGGTGAGGCAGAGTGGGGAGGGGGGTGTTTTTCTTGCTCCCCCACCCCCTTTAACAATAGTGGAGGGGTCGGCTCAGTTGTCCCAGGACAGTTCGGTTCCTATTATAGAGGAGAAAGGAGGATCTGTTAAAAAAAAAACCTTGAGACTGAAACCGGGGGAAGGAGGTAGGACTGTGGGGTGGAAAGCGGGAGAGAGTAAACTTAAAGGCAGAGATAGACTGACACCCTCTTTAAGGTCCTTCTTTAAAGTGAGACCGGAGGTAGTTACGCTTATCCCCGGGCAGGTTAGAGCTGCAATGGAAGATACCACTAGGCAGGCGGAAAGTATTCTGGGTGAGGGCAGGGAGGGGGCAAGGACCTCCCCGCCAGGGCTAGGAGAAGAACAGACGGCCCTGGTGTTAGTTCAGACTCCAAACAATAGCCTGGCAGAAGTTCAAGATCACGTATCTAGGACAGTAGTGCCGGAGCCCGTTCAGGCCACCTCGGGGACCCCCCCTTTATTGAGTACTTCATTGGAGGCTTTAATCTTGTCTATTTCTGAGGATGTT
Organism: Pleurodeles waltl; assembly: GCF_031143425.1. NCBI lineage: Eukaryota > Metazoa > Chordata > Amphibia > Caudata > Salamandridae > Pleurodeles > Pleurodeles waltl. Next base: position 861,934,388 of record NC_090439.1, read on the forward strand.
AAAAAGGGTTTTGCGAACTCGGAGGTAAATCAAGGGGAGATAAGAGAGGTGTGTGCCAATCTGGAAAAGAAAATTTATGGCGTAAAGGTAAGAACAAAGGCCCTGGAGGAAGCTATGGGGGGTTTGAAGGAGGAGCTGATACAGCACAAGGTCGAGATTGAGACCTTGAGGAGGAGCGAACTGGCTCTAAAAAACAGGATGGAGCAGATGGAAAACTATTCAAGAAGGAATAATCTAAAATTGTTGAAGGTACCGGAAGGTGCGGAAGGAGGCGATCTTAAAACCTTTGTAGTGTCATTAATCAAATCAGCAGTGGATCTAGAGGAAACCGAGGATGATATTGGGAAGGATATTCAAAGAATTCACCATGACCCCTTTAAGCCACGCACAAATAGCAGTAGACCTCGGAAAATTTTGATAAACTTTCTGTCCTACCAGATGAAAGAAAAGATTTTATCCAGAGCATTGAAATTGAAGTCTTTGAGAGCGAAGGATATTGTGTTTGAGGTCAGGTCTGACCTATCCAGGGCGACTATGGATAGGCAGTGGGAGCTGGGGAAACGCTTGGAGATTTTTAGATCCATGGGGGTTTCGGCCCAGTTGAAATTCCCAGCTTTCCTTAGAGTCATGTATAACAACAAAATGTACAACATTAGAGACATTAGCGAGGCGGATGAATTATTGGCTATGGTTAAAAGTGAGCAGGCTACTGAATAAGGCTGCGTGTAATGTACAATGGCAAAACTCTCCTGGGAACCTGGGGGCGCTCTAAAATTTGGATCAGTATGGTCCTTAGTTGGGGGGGGTTCTCTATGGGTGGGGGTAGGTGAGAGGGTAGTAGGGAGGGGGGCGGAGTGGGGGGGTTGGGGGGATAAGGGGGGAGAAAGTAAAAAGTAGAGCCTCGTTCAGCCCAACTATTTGTTACTATTTAAGATTGATAGATGGCTAGTAGGGGGGGAGGTCAGAGGGTGCTGAATATGCCACTACAAATTTTGTCATGGAATGTCAATGGCTTACGGGTGCGAGGAAGAAGGGAACGAATATTACAGTACTTGAAGGACTCTATGGCACAAATTTTAGTTTTGCAGGAAACACATCTTACCAAAGCGGAGTGTACTAATTTAATACAAAAATTAAGATGGGTGCGAGCATTCATATGCACAGAACACAGCTATCATAATAAAGGAGTGGTAATTTTAGTTAAACATGTACAGCAGGGCGGTGTAGCAATTTTGGAGTCTAAATCAGATTTAGCAGGGCGATGGGTAATAGTAAAAACGTAATTTGGAGGTCGGAATTTGATATTAGCAGGATACTATGGGCCCAATCACGACGATTTTCAGCAGCAGTTTTTCTCTCAGCTTTTGGAATTTTCAGATCCGGTTATTTTGATGGGTGATTTTAACGTAGTACTAGATAATGAGTTAGACAGGCATAACTCTAAATCACGAGGTACTCCTAAGTCGCAACAGTATTTAAGGACGATGATGAAGGAATTGGGTCAATGCGACATTTGGAGGCAGAGGGCGGGGAATAGTAGGGATTTCTCTTTCTTTGATAAGAAATACAGACACGCTTCGCGAATTGATTATTTTTTATTGGACATGCGTTTGAGAGAGGAGGTGGAGAATATTGCGTATCTGCCTTCGCATCTATCAGATCATTCTGCGGTGCAGTTAAATTTGTGCTTTCGTCAGACAAGTTCTAGTGGTCGGTGGACGATTGATCGAACTCTGCTACTAGATCAAGAGGTGTTGTTAAACTTGCGTAAGGAAGCTGAATTCTTTTTTAATGTAAATATGGGCTCCGCCCCTCTATCGGTAGTATGGGACACGTTTAAAGCAGTCATTCGTGGGGAATTAAAGAGTTATTCCATCCAGAAACATAAACGGTATAAGGAAGAGATTTATGTACTGGAGCAGGAAATGCGAAAATGTAAAGCTAAAATAATCGAGGCAGGGGAGACGGCAACGGTGAGGTCCAGCTGGGAGAGGCTGAGAAGTCAGATGGAAAAGGTACTACAGGGAAGAATTCAAAGCAAATGGGAAGCAAGCAAGTTGGCCCATTTCGAGTACGGGGAAAATGCCGGGAAGTTGTTAGCCTGGAAAGGCAAAGCGGACCGTGTCAGGAATTATATTAAGGAGGTTGAAGCGGAGCACTCAGGTGAAAAAACAATAGAAGGGACGGCAATAGAATCGGCTTTTCGGAATTTCTTTTCGCAACTATATTCCGAGAAGTTGGAGGTGGATGAAGGTATGATAACAGATTGGTTAGGGGCTGATGCATTCCCTGGTTTATCGCGGCAGGAGAACGAAGTATTGAACGCCCCAATAACAGCCGATGAAATTAGGAGAATCCTGACTAGTAGTAAATCGGGAAAAGCGCCAGGCCCGGATGGTATCCCAGTGGAAGTTTATAAGGTACTAGAGGATTTAGTTATCCCAGTGCTGACAGAATTGTTTGGAGGGATCCTGGAGTTTGGCAACGATATTCCTCTTTCATGGAATGAAGCAGTGATCTCCCTAATCTTGAAACCGGGTAAAAACCCAGCGAAGTGTGCCTCATACAGGCCTATATCTTTGTTGAACAGCGATTATAAACTGTTAGCTAAGCTTTTAGCGGATAGGCTAAGTAAGACAGTGAATACTTTAGTGCACCCTGATCAGAAAGGGTTTTCACAAGGTAGATATTTGTATGAATCAACTTTCGAACTGATTGGGGCAATAGACATGGCCACAACGTTTGGCTCACCCTTGGCGGTTATGATGTTGGATGCAATGAAGGCTTTCGATCAAGTTAATTGGAAGTTTTTGAAATCTGTTTTGAGGCGGGCCAATTTAGGTTCAAAGTTTTGTGGTATAATCAATCAGATTTACACTTCCCCTTATGCTAAGATTTTGGTGAATGGTAAACTTACGGGCCCTATTTCCATTTCAAGGGGTACAAGGCAGGGTTGCCCCTTGTCCCCAGTATTGTTTAATCTATATATTGAGCCACTTGCTAGAAAAATCAGACAAAACCCTCTTATCCCATCCTTCCGCTGCAATGGTTGGGAAAAGAAAATTTCTTTATATGCAGACGATGTACTAATATATACTAATAACCTGACCCTCGCTTTTAATACAGTTAAAGATTTGGCTGAACAATTCGGAAGGATATCAGGGTACCGGATCAATGCGGGGAAAACAGTAATTATGAAGTGGAATATGGTAGGAGGGCTATCAACAAATAAGCAGGAAATACGGTACCTGGGTATTTTAGTGACCCAAAATTTGAAGGACTTAGCAGAGAAGAATACTCGAAGGCTATTAGTCGAGTGTAAAAGTATGCTACAAAAATGGGCATGTCTCCCTTTGACGATCATCGGGAGGACAAATCTAATTAAGATGTTTATTCTGCCCAAATGGAATTTTCTGTTTTCAGCTATTCCTTTGGCAATGTATAAGGCCCACTTGGATAAAATGCAGCAAGCAATAAGTAGTTTCATTTGGAACTCAAAGGGGCCGAGGATATCTTGGAAAAAGCTGCGTAGAAGAAGGGAAAAGGGAGGACTGGCTCTTCCTGATTTGACATATTATGCGTGGGCTTTTTTGTTTAAGAATTCAAGTATGCTGTTTAGATCCCCAGACGACTCTACAGTGGGCAGAATGTATAAAGCTATGGTGTCGTCGGAAAAAGGGGGCTCACAGTCTTTTTTATTTAAATTTGGTGACCCGAAATTTTTCAAAAAAGTTAAACTAAAAGTGCTGCAAGGGATAGCAAGGAGCTGGTACCAGTTGAGGTGGCAGTTGGGTGTACACTATTACAGTTATCAGGCCCCTATCTGGGATTCCCCGGGCACCCCAGTATGCTTCCAGGATATTCTTGTATTACCACTTAAAAAGGCAGGTGTGGAAAAGTGGGGGGAGATTACGCGAGAAGGTACTCTACTTTCCTGGGATGAATTGGTAAGAATAACGGATGGTTCTCTGTCCAGGTTAAAATATTTACAGATAAGACAGTGGGAAAAAGTAACTAAGGAGGGATTAGGGGTGGTAAATGTTTTGGAAGACTCTTTTTTAGACCTGACAGTTTCGGCTTGGGGGAAAAAGGTGGCTGCTTGGTATTGGGAAATATTAGAAACTCTGGACGAGAACTTCGACCTACCAAGCAAGTTATGGGGCAAGGTGATGGTAGGTGATAAGATCGGGTTGTGGTGGAGGAAGTCGTGCATGACTTCATATGAAGTAGTAAAGCCGGCCCCACTAAGAAAAAAACATCTTTACACTCTACATAGAGCATATATATCTCCAGCAAAACTTTCCAAATTTAAGAAGGGGGAAGAGATTAAGTGCTTGAAATGTGGTGGGTTAGGAGCAACGGATATACATATGTTCTGGGACTGCCCTTTGATACGGCTGTTTTGGGAGGAGGTTTTTAGGGCTTTGTCAAGTATGTTGGGCTGGAAAATCAACACATCACTCCCACTAATTATCTTTGGGCAGTCCCAGGATGAGGGGATATGGAAAATAGTGAATAAAAATAGTCGTGCACTTTTGTTTTATGTAACTGTGCTGGGACGGAATGAAATCTGCAAAAAATGGCTGAAGGAGCACCCGCCGAGCTTTACAGACTGGTTGAATGCTGTTCTTCGTGTGGCGAATCTGGACCTAAATGTGCAGGGCCCAAAGAAAAGTGTAGAAATGTGGGCACCATTATTAAAATGGGCAGAGCATCGTCGAATTTTGTCTTCTTGAAAATAGTTCTTGTTAAAATTCTCACTGAAGGGGATTTATCTGGAACTGTAGATTGGAGTTTTTTCTTTGCCTTAGTCCAATGATTAAGCACTGTATGAAGTCTTGGTAGGTCTGTCTAGGCGGACCAAGTGAAACAAAGGTGCACCCCTGACTCGACTCTCTCTTCTTAGGTAAAAGGGCGAAGAGGTTACTGGAATGAAGAGAGATTCTAAGCGGGGCTGAATGAGGACAACCAAAAAAAAAAAAAAAAAAAAAAAAAAAAAAACAGGCATATGCAGTCCTTTGCTGTTTGAATATTGTGGTTATGAAGGAAAGAGACAACTCTTTAGTAGTCTTCTGAAGGCAAGATATTTATCCGTGGATCTTATATTTGGGGGGTAATTAATTCCATAGTTTTGCTGCTTGAACGGATGCAAGAGTGTTCTTGGGCTTGGTGGACACTGTCATCACTGGATTACCAATTTTTCTTTATCTGTGAAATCATTGCAGAGACTGACACTTAGCTATATAATTGATCTGGTACCCTGGGATGCGGAACGTATGAAAGCTTTCCCAGAGCTGAGAAATGCATTGTGTACAAGACCTACTCTAGAAATGCTGGATTATTTGAAAGAGCTCTTTTTGTATTGTCATGAAAAAGAATGGTGCTCTTTTTCTGTTCTCATTAAGCAGTATGGCAGTTGGAAACGACAGGTTGCACATTTTCTTGAACCCTAGATTCAGTCGCTGTTGGTCTTTCTGGACTTTTGTAGCCGTCACCCAAAATGATTCAGTGGTCGTGTGTCATACATTGAATTTGGTGACACTCAGTGGAAACACTTTTAACCAGAAGCAGGACTCAACATTTAATTAACATGCAAGTAAACAAGTATGAGCTAATAATTCTAGCACCCCTAAATGTGTTAATCAGAAGATTCTGCAACTCCTTTATCACTCTAGAAAGTAGATAATAATATTGACAATGACGATGAAGAACATGATTGTTTGGATATCACAAAATTGTGCATAAAACCAAGGTCTGACAGACAAGATGTACCATTGAGTCAAACTGAATTGGTTTTATTTTCTGATGGCTCTTGTTTAAGAGACATTGTGGGAAATGTGTGTGCAGCATATGTTGTTTGCACATCAGTGTACACTGTTGAGGCATCATATTTGTGCAATATGTTTGATAGCTCTGGTTCTGTTTTTAGTTCAGGAGGCAATGCCTGTGTTAGCAAAGTGGTAGAGAGGTTATTGCACTGTTGTGGACTGCACGGTTACTGTGAACTCACAGGGACGCTGGTTGCCAAGCAGAGCATCTTATACTGGCTCCCTGTGCACAATACCTAGCTGATTAGGACAAGAGTTCTCTCCTTCTGGTACTGCCCCTTTTGATGCTTCTCTGTGAGTAGGCGATGGAGGTTTGTTTGACTGCCAGGCTCCCGGGGTCCACAAGTTCAGCGAAAGAGGCCAGTTAAAAGGGGCCATTTATCAGCCCTGGAACTTCAGCTTTGTGGTTTCTTCATTGGCACTTTCGACAATTCCTGAAATAGCTTTAGATCTAGTGAGGTGGGTTTATGTGCAACAGCTGTCATACCCTCTTTGGTTTGGCACTTCTGGCCCAACTCTTTTTAGCTTGTGGATCGGGCTAGGTCTGGCTCGGAGTCCTGAGAGGGGGGTACCAGAGGAGGCGAGGAGGGGATCTCTACGAGATCAATAGTTTTTTTTCCTGGGCTGGGCTTTCCTTCCAGTCATGATGGCAAGTCTTTGCTGACTTTTTTTGCTCTTGGTATGTGATATTTGGCAACACTTGTTTTGAACTAGGTCAACAGGTGGATCCGAATAGATTGATGGCGTTCTCAGACTCTGATAGTGTGTGCGGAATGAGGTTTGGTGATATACGGTAAGCTGTATGGGGGCTCAGGGGAGGTGGTTTGGTTGGACCCCAGTGACAGGAGATGAGATGGCCCGGGGATCAACCTGCGATGGCTCCCGCAGTCAGCCCCAAACCCCTGCTCACCTTTGCATCCTTGGAATCCTTGACATTCTGTGGCCCTCCTCCTGCTCAGAGTGAGCACAGGTACCGGTGCACTGAGGCAAAGCAGGAGGCTTTCTGGTTAAATTAGGGGGGACCTTGGCACTTAGATGCGGTCACACAAGCTGAGCATACAGACTGCAACCGCTGCATACGTGCCCCGGAGGAGTCGAGGCCCAAGACCTGCTGGTTCGCAGATTCTGCCTCCCTCCGCCCAGATCACCATGAATGCTGAAAGTGCCCTCCAGCACGGCCAGGGCTGGGTGGGGGCAGAGCTGGTTGAGTAGTGAAACTCTTGCTTAAAAGTGCATATTGCCCTTTGTTGACTGTTCCCCTCACCTAGATACCAAAGAGTGAAAAGAGTACGGATGTTTACTCTGTTATTATATTTTTTGAGTTGTGCATGATTTTGGACTATTGTGGTGCAGTTTCATGACTTTTGCTGAGTCACCGTTTTGAATAGACACCACATTATGGATTTCCTGTATATTTTAAAATTGCCATCTACAATTACAGTTGTGAAATGTGCAGCACATGGACATGGATGTGAAGATAAAGCAGGGGCCTCCAACTTTTCATTAATAAGAGCTACTTATCTTAAATGAAAATCATGCTGAGCTACAAATATTATTTGTATTGTACACATCAGGAAAGATTGCAATGACTAGCAATCTTACCAGTCATGATCACTACTGTGCAGGATTGCCTGCAGTAATGTGAAAGTGTCCTTGTGAATTTGGAATGCCTCTGAGGGTAGCACATAAAAGCTACAGCTGCAATGCTCCTGGCACTAAGGTACTTTTGATATTAGTAAATGGGTCTACCAATGCTGCATGAATTATCATTGAAATATTAGCTTTTAATATCTTTTGGAAATTATTGGTTCGGAAAATACACACAGTTTTGTCTCTGATACACAATATTCCATTTTGAAATACATATATTAATTTAAACAAGCAAAAAATACAAATTTAGTTGGCTGGGCTGCACAAAAGAGAGTTACTGACTGGTAGCTTGACAGCTATTGGAGCAGGATTAAGACTGATTTACACATAGCTGGGTCTAACCTGAGCTGGTGCAGTGGGCAAAAGAACTCTGGGTTGGAATGCTACCCCAAGCAATTGCCAGTGGTTAGACTTATTGCAAGCATCCTCTCATCATGTGTGTGCCAGATGTGTACAGTAAGTCAGCAAATTATTGTCAGGAAGAAAACTCATGTAGTCCTGCATCATCTGGGAAAGGCATGTGGTCTTTTCACTAGATTGCTCTACGATTGTGTGAAAATGGCACCATAGTACATCTCAATAGTGGTTTGCATGTTTTTAGAGTGGGTTGAGGTATACCTGACAAGGAGATGTGATGTATTGACAGTTGCTGATTATTGCTCAGGGAGTTGATCCCTAGGAATTGAATGTCATTAATGATTGAATCAGACAGAAGTGGGCACTTCAATAATGACACCATGAAGGTGATATGTGCAATATTTTACATTTATCATATGTTTCACTGCAGTTACCACCCACAATCATCAGGTGTTAAGAGACTGAATGGTGTGAGATGTACTACGGGCAAAATAAATTGCCTAAACTCATATGAAGTATTGATGGGTATATCAGTGCGGATCCCTGGTATCCAATCTGCAGCCCTGCTCTGTAATAATGATGACTTGATTCTGGATTATTGCCAGTGTTTGGCTGATGGGTGTGCTCTATATCTCACTAGATGCCGCTTGCACCCCCCCGTGCCCTCAGTTGCCTGTAATAATCTTAACCAGAAGAGTGGATTATTTTAACAACAAATGTGAGGAGATTATCCTGGTAACAAACACTTCTGTAAAGGACTGCCTTCTTGGATTCATGCATAACACACTTGAAGACTATGGGTAACAGAAAGAGTTTTGGAGTCAGGAAACCAGACTCAAAACTTGGATGTAGAGAGAGGGGCGACCGAAGAGGAAAGCGAAAACAGTGAAAACTAAAGTGAAAAATCAAAGCTCAAACTAATAAAGAAAACAGAAGTTTGAGTGGAAGCTCAGTTGCACCACATCGGACTCAAGGAAATCAAATTCTAGTTGAAGGTGCTAGTTTGTAATGAAATGTTGTGCAAAGTAGTTCAAATGTAGGTGGTTCAAATGTAGGTGAAGAAACGAGAGTAGCAAGAGAAAGTGCTACTGCAGAGTCTGAAGTGAACACTGAAGAATTCTGAGAGAAACACATAAATCAACAAGACAAAAAAAAAAACAAGAAGTACAAAGCTCTTGTGCGGGTGTACTTGGGAAGAACAGAACCAGAAGAAGACATTAACTTGAACTTCGACATTTTGTTTGAAGATCTACAGGAGCTGCCATAAATTGATAAGAGTCTGAGAGACTCTTGGATGCTGAATATGTTTTACTGGAATAAACTGTTGACATCTTTTTAACTGAAAATTGATTTTGAACCTATTTTTGTTTTTATTTTAAAAATACTTAGTTTTTTTTGAAAGATCAAAAATGAAAAACATAGCAAAACAGAAGATCTGCATGGCTCCCAAAGTATTTTTAGTAGTTTTAATTTCAGCTGTTGGTTTTTGACTGCTAGTATGCACATTTCCACCCATGGAGTATCTCTCAAACACTGCTAACAAAAATAGTGATAAGTATGAGGAAATAGACGTTAGAAATAATAATGAGCATGATTGTTTAGAAAATACTTATTTTTGTATTGTGTAATTATAGTGAGATCATGAATGTTGTATTTGTACATGTCTTCATACTTGTCTTTCTGAAGGTGTGGCTAGCATGCATGTTCCTTTGTCCTATGTTCTAACCTGGTCAGTATAATATTCAATATTAAGGTACCAGAGTCTCCTAAAGGACGTTAATAGAGATCATAATATTCCTTTAGATGAGATGCCTGTTATTCTAAATCTTGAGGGAATTGACTTTATGCCAGTTCCTATAACGTTTCACAGTGCCATTATAACAATAGTCCTGGCCCCTTGATATACCTCCGTAAACAATTGTTGTCCAGAGATTTTAATTTTTGATTTGTGTTTTTTATCACTAGAGAAGTAATTTGGCTTGGGTGGACATTGCTAATCCGGGCAGATTTTTTTTTTGGCGGCGACGTTTTTGAAAATGGCGAATGTGTTGCAGTGATGATGTAATATTTCAGGAACCATGAGACCTATATACTTCATTTGGGTGCCAAAACACAGGGTTCGGGGGTCAAGTAGTCTTATAGTGACAGAAAAAACTCATCAGAGCAACCCTTCTGCCATTTTCCAAAATGGCAGCTCTATAATGATGTGTTTTAATCATCAGATTGGTAATTTATTTTAATATTGTTCATGTTTCAGGTTTTCTGTTGATTGAAATTTATAAACATGGGCAAAGCAGGTGGTAGCAGAGGATCTTTACCTCTTGACAGAGTGTTGCTAATTACAAAATCTGAGGACTCCTTCAACAAAGAAAAATGTATCTTATGCCACACTAATCGGAAAGTAAATCTAACATTACCTGTGGCTGGACAGAAGAGAGTTCAAGATGATGCAGAAATACAGCAAGACAAAGGTAACATAAGATTGAAACTGATGGGTGAAGAGGACCAACTATTTTAGCTGTGTAACAACAAGTACTATTAGTCATATACAATGGAAAAAGCCTGGAAAAATAATCAGAAATAGCAGAAATCAGTGAATCACAAGAAGAAATCCGAGTCTTCTGAGAAAGCGACGACAACCAAACCCAATGCCCATCCACTTAGAAGATCGATGGTTACCCCTCATCCACAGAAAGCAGAGGATCTTCAATATGTTATCCATAGTTTAGCCAGAACAAGGGCCAAAGGGAATGACAAAAGTATGTGAGTCTTAAAGGGCAAAAATGTTTTATCTGTAGCTAGTTTCTTCCAAGAGGAAGTTTTCAGCCGAGTAGCTGATCTAAACAGCGAGGTGAATGTATCTGCAGTGGATTTGTATGCCCACCCAAACTGCATGTGTGCATACATTTGAAAATATGAATGTACAATGATCTCCCCACAGCAATGTAACTGCCAGCCTTCTGTTAAGTTTGCCCTCTTTGAAAAAGCGAATCATGTTTTAAAGCCACTCGAGTCCTGGCTACGGGTTCACACTCAGTGAGATCAGAGAAATAATGGTCCACGTTGTTGAAGCTTTCTTGATCCATAATAATGAAATTGATTTTTTCTGGCGAGAATGTACGACAGAATTCGTTTTTGTCTGTGTAACAAAAAGAATGAGCCACTTATGGTGTTCTCAGCTGATTTGACTCCTGAAGTTCTTGCTGCCGAAATAAGTTCACAGGATGCAGTAAAATCATCAGGAACCATTTTTAGAAACGTCCTGAAAGATTTAGATTTTGGACTTAATGTCAAATTTTGTGATGCTCCAGAGCTCCGCAAATCAACGGAGAAAACAAGAATGCCTGATGCAGCCTTAATATTTTATACACCATTGTTTAATGTCAACAAAGCAAAACTGTTACAAACTAAAGATCTTAAGTTTGGAACAGAAGACACCAACATTGATGATGGCTTTGAAGATATAAGCGAAGAAGTGGAAGACATTCCCATGAACTGGCAGGCTTATGCTGTGCAAATGTACTGTCTTTTCCAAATCGTATTTTATGAATTACATCATGGATGGCAAAAGGAAAACTCTGCTACACGTGATGACTGCCCATGCGATCTATGATAAGTGCAAAAGTAGGGAGCTAATCACTTCAATGAATATGATTGGTGTATCAACAAGTTATAATGCCTTTGTACAGAGTAGAAACTTGTTAGTAGCTCATGCTTTAAAATCTTGTGAATAAGACACTACTTCCAAGTCACTTTACCTGGAAAGGATTTTCAATTGTTGCTCTTGATCATTTTGATTGTGAATACAGCTCTTCTTTGTCTGGAATATCCAACACACATGATACTGCCATGGTGCTTTTTCAAGACTGCACCAGTGAAGTAGCTGCTGGAAAACAAGCTGTAAGTTGTAGGCATAAACAAAGTTTCAAACTTATAACCCAACTGCCTTGCCAACATGTGCAAAATCACTACAAGCCATCAACACATCCCAGTCCACTAGAAAGTTCCAAAGTGGCTGAGGACATGAATCATCTTCTATCTGATGCTGCGGTCTGCAAAGCTAATTTAACTGAATTTATCATATCGCTTATTCGGTACGGACTGAAGGATGAAGAAAAGCCAGTTACTCTGTGGGCTGGAATTCATGCTCTGATCTCTCAGATTACTGTCCCACTTAAGAAGGTTGGGTTTTTACCAGTAATATCATCTCCAATCAAAAACTATGCAACAGTATATGCAGCTCTAAATAATTTCCAAAATATACGTGCTCAGCTTGAATACCAGCTTACCCTGCCAATTGCCTGTGATGAAGGTGTTTCCATATTGTAGCTAACATTTGTATCAGCAATCCAGTAGAATTTAATGATCTTTATCCAATGATGGACGTTTTCTACTTGACAAAAGTTGACTTGCAGTGTGCAGGAAGTTCTCTCAGTGGATGTGGCATCGACGGTGCACTTATTGAGGCTAAAATCTTTGGAAGCTAAACTGTCCAGTCAATATTGAGGAGAACTCATTATGTTTGTTTCACGGTATGCTCATCATATCTGAGGCTTTGGAAACATTGCGTTGGAATGCTTTCTGGAACAAGAATGACAAATTAGGTTTTGTCTATCATATCTCAGAAGTGAACAAGGCACAGGGTGCACTTCATTATAAAGACATAATGCAAAGTCAGGCAATTTTCAATACACTCAGTTCAAAATCACAAAAACTGAAAACCAAGTTTGTAGAGATTGTCAGAGAATGTGAAGAAAAATCAGAACTTTGCAAGTACTGGGGGAATGTTTTACACATGATAGCTCTAGTGACAAAGTTGGTACATGCTGATTGGGAGCTGCATGTGAAGACTGTGGAATCACTCATTACTGTGTTTCATAAATTCAAGTGCATAAACTACCTGAGTTATGGGTCATGGTATTTGGAAACAGTGAAGAAGCTAGAGGTGGAAAAACCATACCTCTTCCGAAAATTAATTCAAAGACATTTTGTGGTGAAAGAGAGGGAAGGTTCAATGCTGTGGCTCCAGATATGATGCATGAACAGAGATCCAGAGATCACAGAAAAGCTCCAAGGAAATTGTTGGTCGGACACATAAAAGTGAACATGTTGCTCAATGGTAGCTAGTTTACCATGAAGTCCTTTCTATTTGAAAAGTTTTCAGAGAGAAGACAAATTCCAAATTAATGGGCCATTGTGAAACTGTTCCTCAGCACAAACTTGTGGGAAAGAGAAGAGAACATTTGAATAAACACGTCAACAGCCTTCATTTCATGCAGCAGCACAGAAACCCCTTCGAAATGCCTGAATCTGTGCGGCTACACAACTTTGTGATCAAACAATACGTGGATAATGATATAAAAACATGACTATTACACGTCCTGGAACATGGATCGAAACTATACGTGGAACTGAAGCAGGAGAGATTTATATTGAAGAGAAAAAGCTGCTTGACATAATCACTTAAGCTGAACTTCCATACTTTAATTGCCATAGTAAGAGTTTTGGCCAAACAGCCACTACAAAACAGGTTACAAAAAACAACGTTTGCAAGCACATAGAGAGATGAAAGTAGCAAAAGAAATGGGGAATTTACCAAGGGCATTCTGTCGCATGATTTACTTCCAACAAATGCATTATTTGATGGAGAAGCTGCACCCAAACCACTGAAGCACATACTTGTAAAAGTGCTTCAAAAAAACCTTTCATCTGAAGAATTTCAATTTGAAAAGGTGTCCTCATTGAAAACTGCTGTTGTTGTGGACTATATGACACAATTGTGCATGGTCAAGATTACTTCCATGCAAAACTTCTGAGAGGTCTTTCAGACTGTTCTACAGATATCAATGTCAGTGTGCACCTTGCAAGAACTGCACGTTGTCTTTGACAGTTCTCTACTATCTATTAAAGAATGTGAGAGAATCAGACGCATGTCTCCAAGTGGAACAATTGCCCTTGCCTGCATCAACAATAAGACAGCTATGCCTGTACAACTTGATAAATTGTGGTCATCAACCTGGAGATATTAACTTGCCAAAACATTGCTGATGCTTCAGTGAACACTGAATTTCCAATTATTACATGTGGAATGATTGCAAATGAGGTGTTAGTGCCTGCAAAGATATATTCAAAAGGTACAGGCCATATTGTTCAGGAACTTAACTGCAAATTGGAGGAAGCTGACCTTTGTGTTGTGCCACATTTTGAGGGGGCTGTTCGAAATGGTTAAAATAGTCCTTGTACTGTCAAATGACACAGATGTTATTGTTGTGTTAATTAGATTTGTTGCAATGTTCATAAGTCACAGATTGCCAGAGTTATAGATAGGTCATGGAACAAGCACGAAAAGACACTTAGGCCCTCATTATGACATTGGCGGCAAATGCCGCCTACCGCCACGGTGACAGCTGCCAACATACCGTCGGTGTGGCTACAGACCGTCCATGGAATTATGACCATAGCAGAAATTCCGCCAGAAGGCAGGCGGAATTCCAGCTACGGTCATGGCGGTGGACGGCCATAAGGTGGCGCTGCTGCTAGCAGCAGCTCCACACCAGCAAAACACCGCCTACCGTATCATGTTCCATGATATGGCCTGGTGGTGTTTTGCTGGCGGACGCTGCTGCTGACAGCAGCACCGTATCCCGTCTCCTGCCAGAGGACCCTCTGCAAGCAGGTAAGTCGGGTTCTCCGACAGAAGAGGGGGATGGGGTGTTGTGTGCGTGTGTGCGTGTGTGGGGGTGTGTGTGACTGTGTTTGAATCCGTGCATGTGTGTGTAATGCGTGTGTGCATGAGTGTGGTGTGTTTGTACATGCATGTTGTGTCATGTGATTGCATGTGTGCCTGGATGTATGTTAGTGAGTGTTGCTGTGTGTGTGTAAGAATGTATGCATGCGTGGGTGAATGTGTGTATGAGTGTGTATGTATGTGCATGTATGTGGGGGGCAGAAGAGGGAGGGGGAGGGTAGGGGGGGACTCTGAGGGGGCGGGTTTGGGAGACCCCTATCAGTGCCAGGCACTGATAGCGCCAACCGCCATGGTTTCCGTGGCGGTTCCAGAAACCACGGAAATCATGGCCGTTGGCGGGGTCAAAACACCATGGGTGGCCTAATAGGGTAGTAAGGGTGAAAGGCGCCGCACATCTAGGCAGTAAAACAATAATTTTAGACAAGTATCAAAGTAACCGCAAGATCAGGTGCAAACTGGCCCAGTGCCTTACTACCCGGTAGGCACCAAAAAGGGTATTGGAATACCCGAAGAAAAAATTGGGCAAAATGGCCACAGCACACAGATAGTATAGTCCAATAGTGTGGCAGGGATGAGTGTCCCTTATCTTATGTTGCTATGAAGCAAAGTTGAAAGGAGTCTCAAGTCCTGTTTCAGCCTTGATAAAGTCACTGGTGTGACGAAACACGTGTTGGCTGTATCACGCTGATGACACAATGATTTCCAGTATCTACAAATAAAAGACACCCTCTACAAACAGGACTTGAGACTCCTTTCAACTTTGCTTCATAGCAACATAAGATAAGGGACACTCATCCCTGCCACACTATTGGACTATACTATCTGTGTGCTGTGGCCATTTTGCCCAACCATGGGTGGCCTAGTGATTAAATTCTGCAGTAATGTTCTCAAAACTTGATCTTCGAGGGGCATAGCTTCTGGTAAGGGTATGGGCTGGTAATGAGTGGAAAATGGCATTTAGGACAAAATGTGGACTTTTTGAATATCAGGTCATGCTGTTTTGCTTATGTGAAGCTCCGGCTGCATTCCAGTTTTTGACGAAGTTCTGAGGGAGCTCATCGACATCTGTTGCGTAGTATATATGGGTGACATACTTCTATATTCTTTATTCTTTAAAAATAGAAAAGCATTATGTTGTTAGTCATGTATGTGTGTGTGTCGCATGTGTTTGAGTGTCTATGAGTGCATGTTAGTGTGAGTGTGTATAGATGAGTGTGTGTGTGGGCATTGTGTGGGTGTTGTGTGTGGATAGATGCGTGTGTCAGTATTGTGTGTGCGGGAATTGTATGTGTCTGTATGAGTGTTGTATGTGGATGTTCTTGTGTATATTGCATGTATGTGGGTATGACTGGATGTGTGTGCCTGTGTGCGTCCCTATTTGTGTATCTCCCTGGTCACAGTATCACAGTCCCACTCGGATCCACTAGGGTCACACTGCGTTCCTCAGTATTACCACAAAAATCTTTTTGGTTGGGCCTTGGGGGAGGAGGGGAGTTTCTCTGAGAACTCCCCTCTACCCTCTCCCCCCTCCGCACAAGGGCCAGGGATCAGTATACATTATTTTATTGTATTTTTGACGATACCAGGACTGAGTCTCCAAGTCCAAAAATGCTGGCTGCTACATTTCATGTCATGTTGTGACCAGCCAATCAGACTGCACTGTTTGAGCTTAAGGCTCCACAGTATTACATAGTAGTTCCACACAAGTAAGGTTCAAAATGTATTGCTAGATAGCTATACATTTTGAACCTTAATTTCTCAAAAACTACTGAACGAATTTATACCAAATCATAACAAGCACTGGCAAAGCCTATAGGTCTGGAGTTGCTTGCCAGCCTTTTGACTTTGGCAATGCCTATTTAGTTTTATCATGATTTTTGCATAACTTTATTGTTGTGGATGCTGCCAGACTCAATCTAAAAAAGATCATGGCTGAAATATTATTTTGATCTCAAAAAAGCATACACTGCCTTAGTATTCCCTGCATTTAAGGGAACTAAGGCCCATATTTATAATTTTTTTAGTGCCGCTTTTGCGCCGCTTTCTGATGCAAAAATGGCGCAAACTTACAAAATACATTTGCATATTGCAAGTTTGCGCCGCTTTTACGTCCAAAAATGACACAAATGAGGCGCTAAAAAAGTATAAGTATGGGCCCATGTTGTGTGAGAATGTGCTCCTTGTGACCTGTGTGTTGCAGTGGGTAGAAGAAAAATTTGAATGACACAATAACAGAACGAGGGACAAGAAAGGCTAGCTGAAAGCTACAATAAGAATAATATCATATAATTTTGGTAATATCAGAAAGGTCTTGGCTAACGCCAAACCTAAACAGTCATCCCAGCTGGTCGGACTTTAATGAAGTTCACCTGAGTTCTAGGCCCTGATGGAAAGAGACCTGGAAACTATTACTAAAGCCTGATATTGCACCCGGTTGGCAGTAGGAAGACAGTGAAGTCCTTCCACTGTAGGGAAACATCTAGAATCACTAGAATCTGACTTCTTTGCAAGGCAAATTTTTAAACCACAAAAAGGCTTCTCAGCTTTCCACCAATTATAGCAAGGACGGAATGATAAAGTATACCCAGAATAAAAAATAAGTTTTTTACGGCATGTTACAACATAATATTTCTCCACAGTAGCACACAGATGGAAACTGCAATACCTTGTTAAAAGTTTTACAAAACTGTCATTTGGAAACATTTTATGCAGCTAATTGTTGTATGTGGAGGAGAGTGTGCATAAGATAAACTTGCACAGAAAAAAAAGCCAACTAGGTCTCGCTATTTGCTGCAATTGCAATTTGTGCGCTAATTAGTGCTATGCGTGACAATCCAGGTTCTCTGGTGCAGGATCCCAGTGCTCTTTAGCGGGACAGGTTTCAGCGTCTAACTCACTGAGCCAAATCGCCGTTAACAACATGAGTAGGCCACCGATGTTAATCAGCTTGCAGAGGCGGACCTCAGAGAGTCATGTCAGTGAGGGTAAAAACACACATGCACTGGTTCAAGAGCTGTTACAGCTCGATCATCGCTTTTGTGAGATCAAATGTACAACCACGTCTACATCAATTAGGCCGGAGCACGCATTTGTTTTACATCGAGATTAATGCAGTGTCTGCTGCTTTTTTGTCCTCCCCCGATCTGTGAACAGAGCATATGCTCGTTTGATCTGCAGCATGCTTGCATCTAAATTCCATCTTCTAGGGCTTTTATTTTGAAGCACACAGTACGATACTGGTCCTTGTACTCTGCAGCTTCTCACCCGATTATTCTGGTCTGATGGCTCTTTGAACTGATTCAAGCAACGCAATGATCAGTATTTTATTCCATGTGTTGTAACTTGGCATCACTTGGCTGAGCTCAGCCTTCACTCCGCATTAAATCTGGTTTTGTTTGTGCGTGCTTGTGCGTAGGGCGAACTCAGGCCAAGGGCATTAAAGTCCTTTATATGAGCACCAAATTACATTGCACAAGTTCAGTTTCATGACTAAGAGCCTGCTTTAGAGTTTGGCGGAGGGGTTACTATTATGGACGGGATATCCATCACGTTTGTGACAGAGTAATGGGTCTGCCAAACTCTATATCTGGCCCCAAGTGATTTACCCAGAGTCACAGGATGTTGATCTGACTCGATTCTGGTTCCCCAGTTACTAAATCCGAAGCACTGACCAGATGCCGCGTCTCTGTTGAACGGTACCAACAGAGCCTTTGGGTTGCACGTATGCAAGTGTCCCAGGTCTGTATGTGAAGTGCTGCTCCATACCATGTTTTTTCCTTGTACTCTTGGAATTGTAGGGTTGTTTATTTCATTATAAAACAGGACTACAAGTTCCAGAATTCAAAGAAAAAAAACTCGACTGGAGCAGCACATCACGCATGGACCTGGGAAACTTGGCAGTTGTGCGTACGGTTTATAAAGACACATGTTAGACACATTAACTTCCCCTGTTTGATAGTTTTATCAATTAGTGTTCTCCTCCTTGCACATTTAAACTGAAACTTTGTCCCCCAGCAGAAGAAAGTTTGTGGCTGAACTGCAAACTTCTGAACCAGGAGACCTTCATGCCAACTCTGCCAGTTCTACATTGTCAAATTGTGTGAGTCCAGTGGGAAAAGTCGCTGTCTGCTATGCAGTTCTTTGACTCAGTACAACAAGCACAGGTATGCAGTGTTTTGCAAGCGAAGCTACTGTTATTTACTGGGAGCACATCAGTGACGTTGTGAAGTCTATTACTTCTGGATGAGAAGGAGGTCATGAAGATGAATAACAGTAGGCCAGTGTGAATCTTCCATGACAGCAAGGACACATAAACTCTCACTTAAGCCCATTTGAGACATGGAAGGAATCATAGACCATTAAGAAGTTTCTATAAATATGAAATTTGTAATGTAGCTTGTCTCTTCCTTAAGGTCATTACAGCACAGGTGTTTTTTGCCCCTTTTAAGAGTATTGTAGGAAATTGGGTTTACTGGTTGAGGGGAGTGAAACCCTCTCAAGTAGCAACCACAATTCTTGTCAGGGTGAAACACAAGCTAACACCAAATCAACCTGTGCTCAACCCTCTAGTACCTTTGCACAAACACAGTCAGACTTATCTTAGAGGTAATGCGTAAAGGGCCATATTTATACTCCGTTTGCGCCGAAATTGCGTCGTTTTTTTTGACGCAATTTCGACGCAAAACTAACGCCAACTAACGCCATATTTATACTATGGCGTTAGAGGCGAATAGCGCCAAAGTTCCCAGGATGTGCGTCATTTTTTAGCGTGAACCCCTTCCTTGCGTTAATGATATGCAAGGGAGGCGTTCCCGTCTAAAAAATGACTCCCAGGCCTTTACGTGGTATTTATACTCCCGGGCAAAAGAGACGCCCGGGAGTTGGCGTGGCTAAAAACGGCGCATTTGCGCCACTTTTTAACGCCTGCTCAGGGCAGGCGTTAAGGGGCCTGTGGGCTCAAAATGAGCCCACAGGTGCCCTCCCATGCCCCCAGGGACCCCCCCTGCCACCCTTGCCCACCCCAGGAGGACCCCCAAGGATGGAGGGACCCACCCCAGGGACATTCAGGTAAGTTCAGGTAAGTATAATTTTTTATTTTTTATATTTTTTTTTGGTGGCATAGGGGGGCCTTATTTGTGCCCCCCTACATGCCACTATGCCCAATGACCATGCCCAGGGGACAGAAGTCCCCTGGGCATGGCCATTGGGCAAGGGGGCATGACTCCTATCTTTACAATGATAGGAGTCATGTTGATGGGGGATGGGCGTCGTTAAAAAATGGCGCAAGTCGGGTTAAGACGATTTTTTCGACGTAACCTGACTTGCCCCATTTTAAGACGCCCATGCGCCATTTTCCCCCTACGCCGGCGCTGTCTGGTCTACGTGGTTTTTTCCCACGCAAACCAGGCAGCGCCGGTCTGATTGCGCTGTCTAACGCCATTCCATAAATACGGCGCCCGCATGGCGCTTCAGAATGGCGTTAGACGGCGCAAAACTTTTTGACGCTAAACTGCGTTAGCGCAGTTTAGCGTCAAAAAGTATAAATATGGGCCAAAGTATTTATGCAGCACACAAACAGTAATGAAATGAAAACGCAACACAAGAAAAATCCCACACTAATTTAGAAACTTAGAGGTAAATTTAATATATTATTGATACCAAAATGACAAAAATCCAATTAGTAGAACCAGAGATATGTAATTTTAAAGATTTAGTTAAAAACAGTGCTTTTAAGCTCAAAGCTCCAACTGTGGTTGTCCTGTCCCATGTGATAGGGACAAAGTCAGAAGTTCAGGCTGACTGAAAGGCAGCATGGGCAGGATACAAGGATCAAGTTAGTCCTGCTATAACATATACCTAAATCCTGGTTGTGGAGCATTGTACCGTGCAGCATGGGCAGGATACAGGGACCAAGATAGTCCTGCTTTATATAGCTATTCATGGATTAAATTGTGTTTGTTCACTGAACAAAAATAAATACTAACTGAAAAAAAACATTTGAAGTAAATTTATAGTTATACAACAAAACCTAAAAACACTTATATGCAACAGTTGTTATTTGGAGTGGACAAAGGAGCAGGTGTGAATTTTCCTGTCTTTGCAGTGGCAGATGCTTGAAAGTATCCAACAGCATGTGTGAGTAATCCTTCAGCATACTAAATGGATTGATTAGGAATATCAAACTGTTTATATATTATATTTTATAAATGCTAGCCATAAATCCCAGTTACAACCTGTTCCTGCAAATAGTAGTTTCATTATTTTTTTATTTTAGAATTTTCTTTTTATGTGAATACCGGAAGTACATGTAATTTTCTGACTTTGACCTGTTTAGTTACCTCACACCTTGTGACTGACACCATCTCATATTTCCTTCTTTTACCATCTGAAGACATCAGCAATTGCAAGACATGCAAACGAGCAAAAATCAGAGCAACATATTGGAACAAAATGTTGACCATTTCAGGCAGCCAGCTAAAAGCAGCCATGGCTCATCCTGAGTAGAAACCAAGAAACACTTAATATCTGGGGCAGCTCCTCCGCAATGACGGGGGAGTGTCGCCCCGCTAGTCAAGAGCCCAGAGATGAAAAATACAACAATAGCTGACTATTGTTTTATTTTTCATCTGCTGGCTGAGCTAACAGTGCAGGGTGGGGTGGGTCACAGGAGGTGGGAGTTGGGGGGAGAAGAGCGTGTGCCTAAGTGCGCATGTGTGTTTGGCCGCCTGTTCAACACAGCCGGGCTGGAGAAACTGCACAGACTGCAGGAGCCACTCAGAGCAATCTGGGTGCTGCTTTCATGCTATGTTTCGCATGAAGACAGCACCAGGATTGCTGGAGAGCCTGTGCTGGTGAATGCTGGGACAACAACCATCAGGAGCAGAGGAGTGAGGCGGCAGGAGTCGGTGGGAACTGCGGGAAAGCAAAGTTTTTTTGGTTATTTTTTTATTTATTGTTTCCCACGCCCCCCTGCCGCTGCCTAAAACAGAAAACAAGTAGTCGAACCACACACTTTTATGCACTGAAGGTACAAGAAAAAGATCTCTCCACACACCAGGTATGCACTTTCACTCCAGTAATTCAGAAAGGAGCTAAGGATTCATCTGTTCATGGAGTAGCTTGATAGGGGCCTTCCCTCTCCTGAAGCCACGGGCCCTCCCCAAGAATTCCCCCTTGCTAACTACATTAGACAATCTTGAATTGCTTCCTCCCATGTATAGCTCTTGTCCTCCCTTGTTAATACAGTGCTCCTTGGCGCTCTCTAGATAGGTTTGAGCAAGAGAAATTCCAAATCATACATAAGAAGTGCATGTAGTTTATATTGAGAGAGTAACTTCTTTTCTCCGGAATCAGTATATTTGTAGCGACCTTAGGGGAATGTCACTGGATTTCATCACATTTGGTGCAATGCATTTACCCCCACTTCACAAGAAACACTCTGGGAAAGTGGGAGCAACATTTTTCAGAACCATATTCAAAGCTGCCACTCAGCATTTCATCCTGTCAAAGACTAACTCAACGCTATGATTTGATCATCCTTTGTCCTTAAATCCCCCCCCCTGTTTTATTGTCTTGTGGAAAGCTCTCTATCAACTTTGCAATCTGTGAACAAATCTCCTCGTGTAGGGCACATTTATGAACAAATGAGTCCTGTAAAGTAAGAGAAAACGCCAAATAAAAAGCGCTGAAGAGGGTAAATGCTTAGTGATAACATGACCTCGACTGGGCTGCTTTTTCTGTGCCACAAGATGTTTAAAAGTTATGCATGTTGGTTGCGGAATTATTTATTTATATATGTTTATGGTGAAACTATCGTTGCCATATAGGTTTATGAATAATACAGAAGTTAGCTGCATTAATAGATCTGAGAAGTCTGTTGCAACCATCCACAATTTGTGGTACAACTTGTACCAAACATATTTGGGTCAATGTCCTTACCGGTCCTCAATAACAGCCTTCCTCTATCCCAGAAGTTATTTGTCTCCTGGGTCTGCTTCCCCTCCCCTCAACTTGTGTCTTACTATTTTTCCATCCATCATTTCACAAATAATTTATCAAAGGCACCATACCATCGCCCTCACAGACTCATAAACTCTAACCCCAGCATCTCATCTCACCACCTCTCATTAATAGTAGACAAGCCCTGGACTGATAGGTATCTACAAATATTAAACACTCTTCGTGTGCCTCTGGAATGCTAGATCAGTCTTCAGCACATCAAAACCATTCACTACCTATCACCTTGCCACCTCTACTGCAATCTACATTCACCTCAGTCAAACCTTAGACAAAGACGATATAAGTATGGTCATCTAAATTAAAACATCAATTTCATCTATAGACCGATGTTCAGATGTATGCCTTGAACAAATCCTCCCTTACCATGCCTTGTATACCGAAACCATGATGATATCGCCATCTAAACAGGAGATGTGCCTGATTCTCCAAAGCAGGCTGCCCCCACGTCTCAGAAAAACCACAAATAGACCCATATGACTGTCAAACTGCAGACCCATCGCGACAATAAACCATCTACTATCTAGTCACTAAACTGGGTTTAAACTTGTGAAAGGAACTAAAACAGCCAAATTCTCTATAAAGATGGTGCTCCTACTGTCGCTCAGTGATCATAAGCAAACAACCCTGATTCTCCTTTACATACCAGTGGCCTTTTACACTGTTGACCATACAGTGTTGCTGGACAGGCTGGAAATATGGGTAGCAAAATCAGGCTCTGGTGTCCTGGGTTGTATTGTTTTCCTTCAGTTGCAGTCAAAAATTCAGAATAGTTGAATCATTCACACATCTGGTATCCAGTGGGGTCTTTCAGGGATCATTCCAATCCTGTCTCCTGTTGAACATCTATGTACACTCCCTAAAATAGCCTGTTGAACAGTACTAGGTGAGCTTCCATTTCCAGCTAGACAGCAGCATAAATGATACCACCAACACTACCATGAGCTGGACCACATCTTAAATGTAAGAGAACTTCCTCTGCACCCAGTCAAAGAATATTGCCTCCTTTAGCCACTCCAAAAGCTAGGTACCTTGGAATCTCTTTGACTCAGAACGGTTGTTCAGTGTGCAAGCCAATGCAGGGGCCTTGATAAACCTCTAGCTATTCCCACTCCATGAAATCCTTACAATACTCCAAATCAACCATCAGATGCAATTGATAGAGCACTCCTTTTGTTCTGCCTGCATTATTATGAACTCATCTGTACTGGTCTGCCCAAGCCAGGATTCCCCAGGACTTTAAAAAAACCTTCCTCTAGAACTCATCCACACCTTGTATCTCCTGTCTTGCTGTCAACTAGCCAAACCTGTTTGGCTGTTCCTGGATGCAACTCCCTCTTGAGCCAGGCCTGATACTCCCAGCACAAATTGGGTCCCCCTTTTTTGCAATATCACATTCTAAGTACATTTGTAGTTAGACATTATCCCCATTCAAAATACCCCAGCTTGGCTTCGGGCATTCACCCATATGTCCCCGAACAAACATCAAGGCCCATATTAGTGATAGGGTGAGCTGTCTTTTTTGTGCCACAGCACGGGTGCACTGGCTAAAAACAAGACAGTGTGCCCTATGATAAGGAATGGGCTGACCCTCCAGCCATGAGCTCCTGCTACCTGGGGAGAAATGCATCCAGTCAAACTTGCCTGCACTTTGAAGGGAGAGAGAGATCCCCCCGTGAGTGACTTCACCCGCCTGCAGGAGGAAGGTCGGGGGTTACCATGTGACCCCATTGCTTCCTTCCAGAAGGCTGCAATCAGGGGGCGCACTGACAGTGCGCTTCCTTTGGGCATGTTTTCCTCTGTGCCCGAATCCATGACCACAATATTTTGCAGGAACAGAGTCAAAGTGATTCCCATGCAAATAAAGGAACGTCTTCTGAGGACAGCGCTGATGCTACATATGCACCAGTGCCATCAGTATTACAAAAGGGGGCACACAAGCATCTACAGCCCCTTCTGCAATAACATTGTACCCCAGGGCAATATCTGTTACAAAGCCCCAGGGAGGATTCAGTCCTTTGTGACCCACTTAGTCACAAGACCCTAAATCGGCTGACTCTTGTTTATTACCTACAACGATGACTTGACATTTTGGGACCTTACCCAGGATTCTTGACCACTCATATATAGTGCAACAAAGATATTGTTTCTTTCTGTTGCACCTTGTCTCAGAGAGCTAACACCAAATTCTCTTAGTCCTGATTCTGCACAAAAGGGCACAATGTCCCTCTTCACCAAATCTGTACCAGGCTGACTAGGAAACAGGGCAACCTTAGCACTGGCCATGTGGCTTGATGGGCCACTAATTTAACACCCAACACCTCTTTTGGAAACATTCCTCCCCTTTATATTGCCCTTAGACCATCCCTCACTTAACACTGTTTCATGCGCCTCCTTATCAACCCAGTGCACATTTCCTCAACCACCCACAAATGTCATATGATTTACAAATTGCACACATTGTGACAATTCCTGCAATATACAATGCTTCCATCAGACTACGATTCCTTATTTGTCACAATCTTTCTTTAATCCTATAGTTGGAATTGAGCACCATTATCTGGTCTGACCTATGTTCACAATACACTCTTTGAACTTGCAAATGGTTTATAGTGCTCTCACCTTGCAACATAATAATCAATAATTTTGTGTACAACCAATCTGTTTGAATTTTTTAATAAGATTTTAGTACATTCCAACAAGCATGTAATACAATCATGATAGATACAAAATAATGCTCCAATTAGGCAAAAATGAATACAATTGGAAGTAGCTATACATTGGCATGTAAAGTATTAAATAAACCAATCTCACCATCTACTTTGGATACATGTTAGTCAGCCATCCATCCTCATCTTGCAATGTACTAGTGACTTCTTTAGCGATGGTGAAAAACATTCCACCAGCACCATATGCCCCAATGTAGTGCAACAGAAAAACCCCAAACCTAAAATACAGCACAGATGTATGTCTTCCTTCTCTCTATACAATAGTCAAAGGTATCTTCCAAACAGCTTTATGTCCCCTATCTGATAAAATAAGCAAACCAAAAAAAAACAAATTACCTTTGCTTATAGCTCTCCCACTACCGGCCTCTAATTCTTAAGCTTACATCAGTAGATTTAAACTACTGCTATTTTTCTCACCTGTCCATGATCTACCTAGGCTTAAGTGCTACACAGTGAAGTTAATGTGACAAATTAAAATAGCATCTATCTGCTAATATCAGAACACAACCATGGTCTTCTACAGTAGCCCACTTGGACCAAATTGTAATTCCAATGCTAGTGCAACCCCACTTTCCAGCTATATCTATGTTCCTTGTTTGTTTACTTAGTACTTTTGACATTTAACCTAAAATATGTTATATTGAGCGTGACACTGAATTGCAAGGTTTTGAACATTAACACAAAATGTCTTATAAAACTATATCTACAACATGTCATCTTTCTAAATCAAGTTCTTACTTTTGTCAATAATTGTTTTGTTCCTATAAATACTAAAAACATCACCACTCCTGGTCTGCGTAATATATCTCCTCAAGTGGATCTTTGCAAATGGAGCGCCGGCACTACCGACAGTAATGTGAATTCCAGGAGCTCTTGCTTAACATTATCCTATGCAAGAGTTCAGCAGACCATAAATATGAGTATTACACATGTCTTCTGGAAGTCCCGAGATGATGGGTTGCTGTGCCTGCATCTGTTCCAGAGATGCCATCATTTCACAACCTGACATTTCTAGTGCATTGCAGTAACGAAGTTAATTGACATTTTGAATTCATATACAATGATAAAGTGCAAAGTTATTTCTGCTGCAGCTTTGGTGTTATCATTATTATTAAGAGTAGAAGGCTGGGGCTCTTTGTAGTCCCTGAATGAGGCTATTGTGCGGCTTTGAAGTCTTTGAGACTGCAGGAGCCAACCAGTTAATCTCTCAAGTACTCCAACTCGTCAAAAGGAAGTGAAAAAAAACCGTATTGGCCTCTGCACTTAACAAAAGCGCTGAAGCCAAAAGTAGTCCGTGATATTTTTAAAGTCTACCAGTCATCAAATATTAGGATAGGCAAAACATGTGATAATGTGGCAAAACCATTTCATTTGGTAATTAAAATAGAATAAGGTTACACAATTAGAAAAACAAAAAGTGATGAGTAGAAAGCTTGAAATAAACTCAACCAGTGGCAATTACTCTGGGCTGCAAACCAAGCTATGTTCTCCAGCTTACTGTGCCACAACAGATATGGCTCAATCTTATGCAAATAAGTCTCCAACAGCAACAGTGTTAGATTACACAAACTCTGAACAGGAACAAAAGCAGGAACAGATTGCTTCCCACGGACACTTCTACCAGCAACACAAATGCTGACTTAACAGGCATGAGGTAAAAGCTTTCTCACTAAGGACAGAGAGAGATACAATTCACTATCAGGTGTAATGTCTTCATCGGTGGAAGCAGCTAACCTCAAGGGGGGGGGACAGAGAAGGAGGGGAGGAAATAAAAAATAAAATAAACTTATCTTCCCGTCGTCTCTGTCTCCTGCCGCGTCGCGCTCCTCTTCACTCCGTGTGGTGTCCTAGCATGAGCAATCCTGGTGCTGCTTTCAATCCAAACATAGCATGAAATCAGCGTCAACATTGGTCTGAGCAGACAGTGCTTTATGGTCAGTGCAGTTTTTCCAGCTCAGCTGCTAAACACAGCCGGGCTGGAGAAACCTAAGTGCACATGTGTGTTTGGCCGACTTGAGTCGGCGGGTCAAACACACATGCGCACTTAGGTGGACACTCTCTCCTCCTTTGATCCCTCCCACCTCCCGTTGCCCTGCCCTGTCCCTCCCTGTACTGCTGGCTGAGTCAGCAGATGAAAAATAAAACAAAAGTGCAACTATCCTTTTATTTTTCATCTCTTCATCTTTTTCATCTGAATGTCTTAAGAACAAGCCGCCCTAAAGCCCTAAACCGGAGTTAAGGACAGACTAACTATTTACAGTGACATGAACAATCTACAGCTTGTGCAGATAGAAAAGGAAATAAAAAGAATGACCCATTAAAGCAACACTACTATTCATTCCAAAGCATTTGAGATATATGTGGGAAGGAACTAAGTGCTTCATATTTTGAACTTTCCCACCTGCCAATATCCCATTTGCTTGCAAACACATAGTGTGCACACTGTGCACTGGTAGGCCAATATTTTCACTCTCCCGAATTTCTGAAAGTACAATAAAGGTCCCAAAAGCTGGATTTCCTCTGATATTCTAGAACTGGAGATAGAATGGTAAATTTTGCTTGGATATTTGGGATTACTTTTGTGCCTGTCCTCTGTTTTTCAAGGGAAGTCCAGCACTGCGACAACCTTCAGGATCCACGAACAAAAGGACGAGCTTTAAGAAGTAAGCGTACCAGATATAAAATTGTCAGGTCTTATAGCTGTAGAATAGATTTTCTGCCTGGTGTCTGTAAACTGTTGGCACAACAGGAGTGGTATGTAAGCAATTCGTTTCAGCAAACCTAATATGAAGGAAAAGAAAAATAACTTAGATACGTTTAAGGAATGTTTAACTCAAAAGTACTTGTGAGTGGCAAGCAATCTTTGGATCTTGAAAGGGTGTGAAGTAAAGCCCTGGGAACAGTTGAGACTTAAACAATTAAAATCTGTACAGGTACAGGAGTGCTTACAATTGTTCTGATGGTAAAGTTGTTTGAATTTATTCTGGTGCTAAAGTGCTAAGAACCTACTCTGATCTTGTAGAGCTTACAATCTGTTCTGGTGCTTTGATTTGCTGTTGGAAAGATGTCTCCGTTATGAATACCTGTGGATGCACACATTTCAGGTGGTCAAGAGTGAACAGAACTTCACTTCCAGCTAAGGGAATGTAGATCCTCAGTACAGTCGTGACAGTTGAAGACACCCATACAATGATAAGGCTAAGACCATCTGTAAAGAAGGTGAACTGTGGTACATCTCTCAACTCCTGGACTTTGAACCTGGGATGAGGCCCAGAGATTGAGATAGTCACAAGCAGATGGGGCAAAACATGCATGAGATGGTGTGGTAGAGACATAGGGGGTGATTCTGACCCCGGCGGTTCCTTACCGCCGGGGCCAGGGTCGGCGGGAGCCCCGCCAACAGGCTGGCGGTGCCCCGCAGGGCATTCTGACCGCGGCGGTTCAGCCGCGGTCAGAAGAGGAAAACGGCGGTCTCCCGCCGGTTTTCCGCTGCCCTGGGAATCCCCCATGGCGGCGCAGCTTGCTGCGCCGCCATGGGGGATTCTGACAGCCCATACCGCCATCCTGTTCCTGGCGGTTCTCCCGCCGGGAACAGGATGGCGGTATGGGTTGTCGTGGGGCCCCTGGGGGCCCCTGCAGTGCCCATGCGAATGGCATGGGCACTGCAGGGGCCCGCGTAAGAGGGCCCCACTTTGTATTTCAGTGTCTGCATTGCAGACACTGAAATACGCGACGGGTGCCACTGCACCCGTCGCACCTTCCCACTCCGCCGGCTCAATTCTGAGCCGGCGTCCTAGTGGAAAGGGTTTTTGCACTGGGCTAGCGGGCGGCCTTTTGGCGGTCGCCCGCCAGCCCAGTGCAAAAGCCAAAACACCCTCAGCGGTCTTGCGACCGCGGAGCGGTATTTTGGAGGGGGGAAGTCTGGCGGGCGGCCTCCGCCGCCCGCCAGACTTAGAATGACCCCCATAGTAGTTACTGGTTATGTTAGACAAGGAACTAGCACCATTCATTACATCTGGGAAGTTGGTACGCATAGTGTTCCACAGGATGTATTTCTGGGGTTTCAACTAACAGGAGGATAATTTAGGTGATGGAATTTATTATGGTGTTCAAGGGAGTAGGGAGAAGGGTGTACCCAAAAACAGAATACAAAAGACCTTCTGCAGTAGTGAATAGAAAAGATTGCAGTGTGTGTGTATCTGGAAGGTAAATGTAGGAGACTGGCCCTCTATGTAGTGAGCAAAACTATGCACACTATGCAGGGAGTCCAGGCAACCACACGTTGGTTTACAGAGACCACCTAATGCTCTAATTTTTATGGTAGCTTGGTCGAGCAGTTAGGCTAATCTTGGAGAAGTGCATAGCATTTGTTGTACTCACAGTATCAATAAATGAGACCACACACTCACAAGCATAACTCAAGGCCAGTTTACAAAAGTACTTCAGATCTTTATAATAATTTTAAGACCAATATCATCAAAATTGGGTTAGTACTTTTTAAGCTATGCATTTTTAAATTTTTAATAAAAATAGTATTTTTGTGCGTAATTAAGCACCATAGGAATTCATGGAGAAAATACTATGAAAATGCTTATAAAATCAGGCAGTGCGCCTACCAAGGTCTCCTTTTGCAGGTATGTCGAGGTCATCAGTGGGCACTATGGACCAGTTGGAGAAGTTCAGGCAGCTCTCGGTTTTGGCGGCAACAGCTGCAAAAAGTTGTTGGAGCTAGCGCCAGGCCACTGCAGAAGACTACTTGGAAAAGCGCTGCATAGGTGGACTTAATGGTAAGTCCGGTGGATCCCCTTGGGGTGTCAAGGTCGCAAGGGGAGGGGGACCCTTAGAGCATTGCTGGATCTTCGGCGCAGGGCACAGGGCGGCCAGGTGCAGAGCGAATCGGTGAGGCAGGAGCTGGTCATAAAGGTGCCCTTGGAAGCAGGGGGTAGGTCTCTTTGAGGGTTGCTTGCAGGTCAGCAGGGGCACTCTAGTGGGAGGTCCTGGTAGTTTCAGAAGCCCCTTGGCTAAGGATTCCTCCTGGTCCTTTTACAGTCTGGAATAGACTGCCCTTCTTGGTGTCTGACAGGAGGTGATCAGTACCTAGGGCTCTTGCACGGTTTGGGTGAACCTTGCTAGCAGGGCAGTGCACATTCCTGAGGAAGAGGGTGTTTGCACCTCTGCCCAAGAAGGGCTTCATTTTGGGACCCAGAGAGCAGTATCTCTCAGCCCAGGGGTCCAGAATCTTGTCTGGTGGTGGCAGGCTGGTTGTGACTGGCCAGCAACCATGCCAGGGTACTTAGCTTTTGAAGGAGGCACCTCTAAGGTGACCCCTGGGTACATTTGGGATAGATCCAATACTGGTAACAGTTTGTATTTGTCATTCTGAGTTGTTTGATACCAAACAAGCCAGGGTTCAGAGTAGCCATCATGTAGCTGTGAGAATCGTACTGACCAGTGTCCAGCACATGCATTCTAATGGATGTCCTGTTCACTTACTGTGTCCCAGGTTTGGCAAGACTCAGTAGGGGCATATTGCTCATGCATCTATTCACACACATACAATATAGTGCACCCTGCCTTAGGGCTGGAAGGCCTCCCAGAGGGGTAACTTACCTATAGTGCATGCAGTGTGTAGTGGACAGGGCACACAGGCTGTGTTCCATATTGAATTTGTTTTTTAGGATTGCATCAGAGCAGTCAGCCTGAAATTGCAGTGCTGGGTTCTTCTGGATGCATGAGGGTGGCACAGTCTGTGCTGCTGCCCTCAGGAGCCTACCCTTAGTACCCCATGCCCTGGGTACCTAAGTACCATTTACTAGGGACTTATAGTGACAGCTAAAGGTGTTGTCAATTGTCCCAATGCATCACAACAGTTTTAGGGAAAAAGATCTGGTCCAGGGAACATGGTTAGCGGGGGCCCTGGGCATTGACAACTTTAAGACTACTTCAAATACCAGGCAAAAAGTGGGGACTAACCATGACAAAAGAGGCCTTTCCTTGCAGTAAAAAAACAGTTTCAATCACTTTTACAATAATGTTTTTGGGAGCATTCAGACTTTCTGAGGTAGTAGGAACCAAAGATGAAGAGGGAATAACATTGGGGAATGTAGCAGTAGACAGAGTAGATATGTGAATGAATGTCAGAAATAATTAGATGGACCATAAGAGAAACAGCTGGAAAGGTAATTTGAGAAATGAGTATACACCAGAAAAACAGTTAGTAATTACCAACAATCATGACCAAAGTAGAGTGTACTACATGGCGAACACATTTTGTGAGTATTTGTACTACATGTGGCACACCCCTTTTGGCAGTGTGACTGGCAGTGTTAAAAAAAAAGAATAAGTATGGAGCTGCACAACCTGTTGATTTAGGTATTAAATTATTATTTAATTTTAAAACAGTTCTTCTATAGGTCTTACTATTATTTAAGGAGGAACGGTGGTGCTGGCTGTTTGCCAGCGTTTGGCTGCTGTTCCTGTTCATGATCGTGAATGAAGGCTTATACTTCGGTGGGTGGGGATACTTTAGGTTAAAAAGCCACAAAACTGCAACTCAAAACAAAACAATAAGTCTGAGGGTTTCGGTAAATAAGACTAAAAAAGAGCAGAAGGTGAAAAAGAAAACCCGGGCTGGATCTCTGCCACTGCAGTCCAGTGTGGGTGGATATAATTTGAGGGACAGTGATAAAATTGAAAAGCAGATCAATTTTAGTATTCTGATAGCCATTCTTCCTATTCTTTACAGGATTCTCGGGAGAGTAGAGTAAGAGAACAGAAAGGAGCAGATAGACCAAGTATCACAAATATGTCAACCAGAAAAGTGAATGGGAGCCATCACATGATGTTGAGGCCATTGTAAAACATGCAGAAGAGAGAGATTCAGTCACAAAAGCTCACTTTAAGAAAAAGTGAGCAGCTGGTTTACCAAAGAATACCTCAGAAACTGCAGACACTTCAATGAGACTTGACAGTAATGCTTCTGGACAGTGCAGCAGAAGTGACAATAGATAACCAGACTCTCAAAGAGCATCTGGTGGGCACACCAACTAAAGAATACATAAAGGTTGAAACACCAGATTGGCACATAAACCCTTCAGATAGAGGGGAGGTTATTGATAAAAAAAAGCCATATTCTGATGTCATCTACTAGATGCCTACAATATCATTCTTGTTGATGATTGGCCTTCATCATTTATAAGGGGTGCCCCTTGAGTTCAAAAAGTAAAAATGCAAACATTTCCCTTAGTACCTGAAGAATAAGCACATGAGTGAACTTTAAAGTAGGCTTTATCGTATTATAAAAACCGAGAGTCCTGGGACAAAGATCCTGTGCTGCATATGATTCCCCTAAGGAGTAATCCCCAAGCTCAGACTCAATACCTCTTAAAGCGAAATCTCAGTGTGATATACAGCCCATCCTAGATCACTTACAATAACAAGAAATAATAATGCGTTATCATACAGCGATGAACACTTCCTTTTTTCCGGTGTTAAAACAAGATAATTCATATAGAATAGTTTTAGACTACATAAATTTAAATGCACACACAGACACACATGCAGGGCAAAACACTCACAGCACTAGATTCATGACAAACGTAGCAAAAAATATGAAATCAAATTTCAAGTGGGTTCTTTAGCCAAAATATAGGCCCTCATTACAACCCTGGCGGTAAATGCCGCCTACTGCCATGCTGACGGGCGCCAACATACCGTGACCGCAGCGGTAATCCGCCATGGCTGTTATGACCCACACATAGAATACCGCCACCCACACAAGTCCACCAGAGCAAAGGTGATAAAATGGCGATAGCAAAACCCACACCGTTACGCCAACAGGAATACACCCACAGTATCACAACCCACGAATCAACACAGTGGTCTTTCAACCATGGTAAACCATTGGCGGGACACACCGCCGTGCTCAAAACACACACACACTAACAAAACTACACCACATTGGACAATTCAAACTACACACACCTGACACACATACACACACCACACCACTATAAAACACACACCCACAATACCCACAACCCCTTTCAACAAAAAAAAATATAGCTAACTGAGAGAGACAAGCCAGGAGCACCCACTCAATCTGAGCCACAGAACACCATCACCCATACACCATTCATGCACATCACAGCATACACCACAACACATCACCCCACACATCACCCCACACATCCTCACACATACACCACAACACATCACCCCACACATCACCCCACACATCCTCACACATATCACTCACACCACATCCATGGCACCCCAAAGACACCCCAGGTAATGGTGGAGGAAATCATCCGGGTAGAGCCACAGCTATTCGGATCACAGGTGTAGCAGACGTCCATTGCTAGGAAGATGGAGCTATGGCGGAGAATCGTGGACAGGGTCAACACCGTGGGACAGCACCCAAGAACCAAGGATGACATCAGGAAGAGGTGGAACGACCTACGGGGGAAGGTGAATTCTGTGGTATCAAGACACCAGATTGCTGTACAGAGGACTCTCGGTGGACCCCACCCTCCTCCCCCACAACTAACAACATGGGAGGAGCAAGTCTTGGCGATTGTGCATCCTGAGGGCCTCGTAGGAGTAACAGGAGGACTGGATTCTGGTAAGTCAAATCTTAACTACTTCATCCCCCCACCCTACCTGCATGCCATCACTAACTCCTACACCTACCCTCACCCCCTTCACTCCATCAACTCACATATATCCCACTAGCATAACCCACCCATCCCAAAACCAAGCCCTGCATGCACCACCAATGCATGGACATCACTCACATACCTGCATGGACAGCCATCACCCCAGCATGCCCAATAGAGAGACTCACCCAGCCGACAAAATCACCACTCACACAAGGCCAAGCCGACAGAGAAATCGCAATCATAGAGGGAAACACACCCATGCACAAGATGGCACAGACAGAT
Organism: Pleurodeles waltl; assembly: GCF_031143425.1. Classification (NCBI taxonomy): domain Eukaryota; kingdom Metazoa; phylum Chordata; class Amphibia; order Caudata; family Salamandridae; genus Pleurodeles; species Pleurodeles waltl. Next base: position 861,968,658 of record NC_090439.1, read on the forward strand.
ACATTAACAATGCATTTGCATCCCAACAGGACCCCTACCCAACGTCACCGGAGAGGAGGTGCCAGCTACGTCCAGTACCCCCACAGAAGAGGCCCACAGTGATGACAGCAGCTCTGCACGCCTGGATCAGGATGACCAACCTGGCCCATCAGGGACCTCTGGACAGTCGGTTCCCCTGCCACAGTCCCAACCCACCACAGAGCCTCCCCCCTCAGGAAACACCACCACAGCACCCACCCAGCTGGCCCATGCCACGGTCCCCAGGACACGTCAATCAGCAGTGTGTCCACCACTGCAGGAACCCCAGGCAACCTGACAAACCCAGGACGATCAGGGACCTGGGCCAGTGGCAGTGGGCACACGGTTCAGGGGACAGAGGCACAGGACAACAGGGAAACTGGGAGGACTGCTGTGCGACAGGGGAAGGACAGGCCCAGGGAACCCACTCTCCACAAGGCACTCTCCAACATCCTGGGAGCATACCACCATTCCCAGGAGACCATGGGCCAGGTACTGGCCGAGTTGCAGGAGACCTAGCGGCTGCAGGAGGGACAGTACCTGGGGATCAGGGAGGACCTAACAAAAATATACACCATCCTGGTCACCATTGCAGGGGTGCTGGCTGACATGGGCAAGACCATGAGGGAAGCAGTGGCACAACAAAGGGCGCCTGACACTAGCCAAACCGAGGAACAGCCTTCCACCTCCGCTGGCGCTAGTGGACAGGAGGCCCAGCCACAGGACCAACAGGCCACCAGCACCCCACCCCCTGCAGAAGGAGAACCACCCCACAAACAGTCCCTGCGATCCAGGCAGAAGACAGAGAACATTGCCAAGACCCCCGCCAGGAAATAGGACTCTCCTGATAGTCACCCTTCTGTCCCACTCTGTTACCCAGTCCACATTGAACTGCCATTTCTCCCCTTCCTATGCCCCATTGGACAATGCACCTGTGATACCAAGAGACTGGACTCTAACTGGACATTCCTCCACCATCACCCCAGCCCCTTGCACATACCCCTATACTTATTGGCAAAAAAATAAACACACTTGAAACAAATACCATACTGGAGTCAGTGTAATGAATCTCAAATGTATTAGTACAACATTATCAAAGCATTGGAACGTGTATATATACAGTAAAATATACCACAGGATGACCTTTGGTGGGCAGCAGTACATACAGTATAGCAGGAGCCAGAATGGGGCACACAGATCTGAAAAAAGAGATTCCAAAGGGAACAGTCAGTGGCCATAGACATAGGGTGAGGCTGCCATGTACAATGTCCAACAGATTACTGGAATGTTAAGTGGCGTTACAGTCACTTACCTGTGTGTCACTGGAAGTACTGCTGTATTATGTTTGTTCTGTTGTCCACATCTTCTTCCTCTGCCTCCCCTTCGTCACTGTCCACAGGCTCCACCGCTGCCACAAGACCATCTCCAGGCTCATCCTCCTGCAGAAAAGCAACCTGGCATCTCAAGGCCAGGTTGTGCAGCATACAGCATGCCACGATGATCTGGCACACCTTCTTGGGTGAGTAGTACAGGGATCCACCAGTCAGATGGAGGCACCTGAACCTGGCCTTCAGGAGGCCGAAGGTTCTCTCAATTATCCTCCTTGTATGCCCATCTACCTCATTGTAACGGTCCTCTGCCCTTGTCCTGGCATTCCTCACTGGGGTCAGTAGCCATGAGAGGTTGGGGTAACCAGAGTCACCTGTCAATATCGAGGGACAACTGTTAGACCCACACTAACCCTTAGGGACAACCCCATACCCAGACACCTACTTATACTGTGTGGGGACCTTGGGCTCACCTATTAGCCACACCCAGTGCCTCTGGAGTTGGCCCATCACTTATGGGATGCTGCTATTCCTCAAGATATAGGCATCATGCACAGAGCCACTGTATTTGGCATTCACATGGGAGAAGTACTGGTCCGCTAAACACACTATCTGCACATTCATCGAGTGATAGCTTTTTCTATTCCTGTAAACCTGTTAATTTCTCCGGGGGGGGGGACAAATGCCACATGTGTACCATCCATGGCACCAATGATGTTGGGGATATGTCCCAGGGCATAAAAGTCAGCCTTAACTGTGGCCAATTCATCCACCTGGGGGAACACGATGTAGCTGCGCATGTGTTTCAGCAGGGCAGACAACACTCTGTTCAACACGTTGGAGAACATTGGCTGAGACATCCATGATGCCATGGCCACTGTAGCGTGAAAGGAACCACTTGCCAGGAAATGGAGCACTGACAGGACCTGCACTAGAGGGGGTATTCCTGTGGGCTGGCGGATAGCTGACATAAGGTCTGGCTCCAATTGGGCACACAGTTGTTGGATTGTGGCACGATCAAGTCTGTATGTGATGATAATGTGTCTGTCCTACTTTGTCGACAGGTCCTCCAGGGGTCTGTACACCGGAGAATTCCGCCATCTCATAATCTGCCTCAGTGGTTGTAGCCTATGGAGGAGAACGGTGAGCAGAGGATCAGATTTCCACATAGATTGCACTAATGTTGCTGAATTTACATCACAGAAGCAGTATGTGAAGTCGAGAGTTAGTTGATGTGCCAATGTCTGCTGTGACGCAGTTAGGTGCCATGCCATGTGCCCCCTTGAAATGGCGGTTGCCTGACCTGTGAGGAGGGACAAGTGGGAATGAGGTATTTGCGCTGGTGTTGTGCGCTGTCACAGTAGGCGGTCGATGATCGCTGCACAACTTCGCATTGGTTATCATTGGGCCCTATGGGTTCCAGGAGCCAATGGTGATGTACACCGGCAGTGACGGTACGCACCGCCGCGGACGTCACCGCCATTTTCTAACTATTCACTCACTTGCTACCTGACCGTCAACAGGAGAGGACCTACACTGCAAGTGCTGCTGTGACCTGAGTCTGGAAGCGACAATGGCTCATGTGTCTGGGGAAAGGACCCCTGCCTTCACTGCGGAGGAGTTGGAGAAACTGGTGGATGGGGTCCTACCCCAGTACACATTACTCTACGGTCCTCCAGACAAACAGGTGAGTACACTGTGAGCACGATGTGTGGGCGATGCATGTTTGGAGTGGTGTGGATGTAAGCCACATGTTGGGTGGTGCTGAGGCGCCCTGGCCTGAGTGCTGCATGAGAGGTGGTCAGTGTATGTGCGTCAGGGCATGGGTGGGAACTGGTGGGCAATGGGTATGCCGGTCCGGACGGGTGAGTGATTTCCTTTTCTTCTGTCTTTTCCCTCCAGGTCAGCGCACAACCAGAAAAAGGGTATTTGGCGTGCCATAGCCAAGGAGGTGCGGACCCTGGTGGTCTATCACAGGCGGAGCACCCACTGCTGCAAGAGATGGGACAACCTGCGCCACTGGACCAAGAAAACGGCAGAGGCCCAGCTGGGGCTGGCCTCCCAACGTGGAAGGGGTGCCCCCCTGATGTTCCGCATCCTGGCGGTGGCCTATCCAGAGTTGGATGGGTGCTTGAGGACATCACAGCAGCCACAAGGGGGTGAGTACTGAATCAGATTCATGACTTTGTGCACTTTCGGAGGTAGCTGGGTGGGGGATGTGGGCTGTGGGTGTCCCTAGGCCAGGGCGATCATGACAGGGTAGGTCCCTTGTGTGCAGGCTCTGGCACACTCCTACCCCAATGGTGTAAGTGGCCATCTACTACTGGGCAGGGTCCTGTGGGTGTCAGGTGTCAGGTGTGCAGATACTGGCGTTAAGCATTGTACCCCATGGGCTGGTGACTATCTTAGTGACTGGTTGGGTATGGCCTAGTGCATAGGACAGCTCCCTGTGTGTTGTGTACGCCAACTGTAGTGTTGTTGCTGGCATTGACCAAGTGTATCCTCTGTCTCTCCCCCCCTTTTTGTTTTGTCGCCCTGTCCTTGTGTGCATTAGCATCATCTGGCGGAGGAGCAGAGGCACCGGCGATGGAGGGAGCTGCTTCCCACATGGGCCTGGAGGACGAATCCACCAAGGGTAAAGGCACCAGTGGGACAGAGGGCGAGGGGAGCTCCACAACGGGGACAGAAGGGGACACCACTGACAGCAAATTCTCCTTTGATTGAAGCTCCCTGGCGGTGGCGGACACCTCTGTGCCAACCCCAACTACAGTCATCACCCACTACCAGAACCGCCCTCCCAGCAGCCCCTCAGCGTGTTTCCCGTGCCCACTCACCCAGGAGGGTGGGCATCTCCTTCACCCCAGGCACCTCAGGCCCTGCCCCAGTCAGCCCTGCTGCCCTCAGTGAGGAGGTTATTGACCTCCTGAGATCCAGGGTGTAGCAGAGCATTTGCAACAAACAAATGCATACCTGGAGGGCATTCACTCTGGCGTGGTGGCCAAACAGAGAGCATTTCAGGCTATGACCTCAGCACTGATGGCAGCCATTGTCCCTGTGTCCAGCCTCCCCCTCCAACTTCCACTACACAGACCCAATCCCCTCTACCTCAGCCTATCCCAAGCACACCTTCAGACCAGCATGCACCCAAATCACCACACAAAAGTTGCTCAGGAAAACATAAGCACCACACTTCATCTCACGGGCACTCACACAAGCACTATGCCCATGCAAACACACCAACATCAACTGCCTCCACAGTGTGCCGCTCCTCCTCCTCCTCCACCTCCCTCCCAGTAGCGTCTACACTCACACCTGCATGCACTACATCTTCATCCACTACCTCCATCACCAGCACGCCCATCACAACACACCCCTCACGAGCAGTCACCACCCCCACAACCATGCACACTTCCCCTGTGTCCTCTCTCAGTGTGTCTGTGACCCCTCCTCCCAAAGTACACAAACGCAAGCACCCACCCACCTCACAACAGCATCTAGCCCATGCACCTTCACCCAAACTCAGCAGACGTACACCTCCTACAACCACTCCCTCTTCCTTCACTCCCAAACCCTCTCCATCTTCCCGTCCCAGTGTGTCTAAAAAACTTTTCCTGGCAAACACTGACCTCTTCCCTACGCCTCCCCCCGTCCTTCCTCTCGGGCCAGGGTGTCAAGATCCAAGGCCAGCACCTCAGCCACCAAGTCGGCGTCCGCTGTGGAACGTGCAAGTCCCAGAGGATCAAAGGGGGCACCCGACAGGGCAGCCAGTGTGCCACTGACCCCTGCAAAGGACCAACCCATTCCACCACCTGCCAAGGTGAAGAAGAGGCCAGCATGCGGCACGGCCAAGAAGCACAACCCACCCAGCAAGGCCTCCTCCAAAACTCAAGCTGCCAGTGCCGAGGTCCCAACAGCATCTGCCAAGGTGAGGAAGAGGAAGAAAACCCAAGCCAAGGCACTTCAGGCCTCGAGGCTCCAGGTGAGGGACTGGTGCCCACCATCTGTACCGACAGCACCGCAACCTGTACTGCGGAAAGCACCGCCGCAGGCATCGCCACCTGCACCGCCATCTGCCCCACCACCTGCACCGCCACCTGCACCACAGCAGCCACAACAACTGTCAGCAGCATCATCCCCAGTGGGCAGCCATCCGAGGCTGCAGGAGGCAGCCTGGTGTCTCCATCCACCACTACCAGCACATGCACCACGGCCAGCACTGGCAGCATCCTTGCCGCAGACACCGCCGCAAGCGCCGCCACCTGCACCTCCATCAGCACCACCACATGCCCAGCCAGTGCCACTACAACTGTCAGCAGCAGCATCCCCAGTGGGCAGCCGTCCAGGGCTGCAGGAGACGGCCTGGACCCTCCCACCACCACTTGAAGCACCCCCACCAGCACCGGCACTACCACCAGTTTGCAGCCTTAGTCACCGTAGGGTGGAGTCTGTCCCTGCCTCCATGGAGTATCATGCTACCTGTTCCCTGCAAATCAATTGCCTCAGACACCCAGGTGAGGGAATGTGTACTCCCACACCCCAGGTGCAGCATCACTGGGCACAATGTCCCCTCAAGAACCAGTGGAGAAATGCATCCACTCACCCAATCCTTGGCAGGATGAAGCAGACTGGGCACAAGGCCCCCTCCAGCACCAGTGGAGAAATGCATCCACTATCACTATCCTTGGCAGGATGAACCAGACTGGGCACAAGGCCCCCTCCGGAACCAGTGGAGAAATGCATCCACTATCACCATCCTTGGCAGGATGAAGCAGACTGGGCACAAGGCCCCCTCCAGAACCAGTGGAGAAGCCATCCACTAGAGAGACTGTGGCTTTGCACTCCCCAGGACCAAGCAGTGGGTAGCCTACACATGCGAGAGATTGTGGCTTTTCGCTCCCCAGGACCAAGCAGTGGGCAAACCACCCACTTGAGCGACTTGAGAGACTGTGGCTTTGCACTCCCCAGGACCAAGCAGTGGGCAAAGCACGAAATGAGAGACTGTGGCTTTGCACTCCCCAGGACCAAGCAGTGGGCAAAGCACCCACTTGAGAGACTGTGGCTTTGCACTTCCCAGGACCAAGCAGTGGGAAAATAACCCACTTGAGAGACTGTGGCTTTGCACTCCCCAGAACCAAGCAGTGGGCAACCCACCCACTTGAGAGACTTGAGAGACTGTGGCTTTGCACTCCCCAGGACCAAGCAGTGGGCAAAGCACCCACTTGAGAGACTGTGGTTTTGCACTCCCCAGGACATCACTGTGGGCATGTTGCCCCCTCCAGGAGCAGTGGCGTAGTACCATCTTCCGGCTGAGGTGCCCCCTCCCTTCCCCTTCTCCCTGAGGTGCCTGTGTGTTTTTGACCTGATGCTCCTGAAGTGTTCTCTCCGTTTTGAGGCAGGAGTCAAGTGTGGGCTTCGCCCATGATTTTTTGGCCCAGTGGGCCATGAACATTTGCAGAGGACAGTGTACGGCCTTATGTACATATTGTAAACATTTGTATATACTGTTTTTCTTATCGTTAGCTATATCTGCATATTTCAAAATATCACTTTTTGCACTCTATTCCTTTTGTCCTTGCGTTCTTCCAGGGGGTTAGGGTGTGTAAATGTAATGTTGCTGCATGTTTTTGTGTGTATGGTGTTGTGGGTGAGGGTGGGGGCGGTGGTGTTGCGTGAGTGTGTCACTCTCTTTTTCCTCCCCCCTCCCCTGTGTGCTAGGTGCAGTACTCACTGTGGTCGTCGCCACCACCTTTGATATCTGTTGTTTATGAGAAGATACACCAGCATGGGGAACACCTGCAGCTCGGGCTCCAAGGCGTCCTGGTTCTTCGTTGCTTGTCGAGAGGTGAGTGGTTTCCCTTCCAAGTCCTGTTTCTGCCGTGCTTTTGATGGCGTTGGTACCAAACTGGAAAAGCTGGCGGATTGGCGGGTTGTTATAGGGTGGGTGGTACATTGTCTTCCACCTGTCTGTTGGCGGTTACCGCTGCTGTGTTTGTTGCTACTGCCGTGGTGGTCGGAGTGTTAAAGTGGCTGTCTATGTTGGCGGTTTCTGCCGTGGTCGTGACCCCATTTTTTTGACCGCCGGCCTGTTGGCGGTATTACCACCGCTTTAACACCGACCGCCAGGGTTGTAATGAGGGCCATAGTTCCTGAGTCCCAGTAGTGAGGGTATAAAAATAGCCCTGCACTCTTTGGAGCGAGAATATTGGAGAATACAGGAAGATCCTGAGGTGTTATCATACACTGATGACATCTAAATTACAGAATGTTTGGCTCCCCCTGGATGCAACTCCTTCTTGAGCCAGATCAGGTGCTCTCAGCTCAAACTGGATCCTTCGTCCTTGGAAAATGGACATCTGTCTGAATGTAAATGTCTGTAGATTGCATTGTAACACTGCTGAAGACAGTGGTGTAACAAAACTGGAGGGGGCCCCTCTGCAAAGACCATAACGGTCCCCCCCCTGCACTCACTCATGTGGTCTCAGGCCAGGGTGCTTTGCTGAGGGGGGCCCCGGGAGCTTTGGGGCCCCCACGCAACACTGGGGCTGCGGGGGCTTTTGTTAAGCCACTGGCTAGGGATGGTGGAAAAGGTATTTAAGAAAAGGAGATGAATGTAACAAGTCACAGAAATAACGCCATCTGGGGAGGGACTATCTGTAGGTTGTATCCCCTATTCAAAATATCCCAGCTTTGTAATGGGTGTTTGCCCATATGTCCATGAACAAACACCGCAGTGGATTAATCACTTTATGTCCCACTCAGTCACATGACCCTAAATCTGCTGAATCTGGTCTGTTATCTACAATGATAACATGACATTTGGATTCTTATTCTTGACTCTGCACCACTCATGTAGTACAAGAAACATATAATTTCTTTCTGTGGCACCTTGTTCAAGACAACTAACACTGTTCTGTCTACATACAGGCAAAATGCTAATTTTCTCCAAATTTGTATCAGACTGACTAGAGAGAAGAGTATACCCCAGCATTGGCCAGGTGGCTAGCATGGTCACAACTATAACACCAGCACTTCTTCCTTTATATTGCACTTGGTTATACTGCAACTTTTTAACCATCCCTCATTTAACTCTTTGCTGCGTATGCTGTATGCATGGGATGAGTAGAGATGCCTGGAAATGTTTGTGAAAGCAGATGCAATTGTTGAGGTACATTGGGCCAGTGGTATGTAGTGCCTGGAAAGTGTGGGTGTAGAGTTTGAATTGCGCTTGTTTGTACAAGGGGAGCCAGTGGAGTTCCTTCAGGTGTTGTATGATGTGAGTGTGGCATGGGTGGTTAAAAGTGATTCTTACTGCTGAGTTTGTACTGGTCTGAAGCCTTATGGCGAGTATTCTGTTGATTTTGGCATAATGGGTGAGCCTGTAGTCTAGTTTGCTTGTGACATGGCTGTGCCTACATGATAGTCTTCCAGATGCTGATTGAGATCCATGTGAAAATCTTCCTTAGTGACTTCATGTTATGGAACCATAAGACAGTGTAGACACTGACTTGGATGGTCATGTTGAGTTTGATGTAGATGATGATCCTAATGTTCTTGGCATGGATGGTGAGGCTGGGTGTCTGTCTTAGATCTTTTGGCCACAAGGTGGAGTACAATGGGGAAGTGCTTTTGCCAAAGATATTTATTTTCGGTCTTGTCAGTGTTCAGCTTCACACAGTTGGTTTTCATCCAGTTGGCGATTTCAGTTATGCAGCCATTGACCTTGATCATGGTACTGGGTGTCTTGTCCGTGAGGGAGCGACTGAGTTGTGTGTCATTGGTGTAAGAGAGGAAATTGATGTAGTCACAGTGGATGATGCTGACTAGTGGGGTCATGTATACTTTGATGAATGTCGGGCTTAGGAATTATCCTTGGAGATCTCCCCAGATGATGTCACAGGCATCCCTGGTGTACCGTGCCAGGCTGACTGACTGAGTCCTGCCAGTCAGGAAGGAGCAGATCCAATGGAGTACGTGTTGTCAAACTCCGGTGTTGTGTAGGCGTTAGATGAGACAGGGTGGGAGATCATGTCAAATGCTATGAAGAGGCCCAGGAAGATGAGGGTTGCCATGTGTTCTCAGTCATGCAGATGCCATCCATGGATGCATTGAAGGCAGTTTATGTGGTGTGGTTGGCTCTGAAACCAGGTTAAGTTCAGGTATTTGGTCGATGATTTTCTCTTAGACCTTGACTGGTAATGTAGCAGAGAGATCGGTCTGTAACTGGGACACGTTGAAGGGTCAGAGGAGGGTTTCTTCAGCAATGGCTCATTCTCCATTTGAGCTCCAGCTGCCTGCAGTGGCATTTCATCAGTTTGAGTTCCTCCGTGTACCAGCTGGCCTGTAGTCTAGCTCTTGTCGTATTGCTGTGTTTGAGGAGGGCAATAGAGTTGGCAAAGCAGGTAATCCAATTGTTAAACGCTTGATAGCTTTGGGAAGGCTGCCACTGTGTTCAGGATTATGGGTTTTTGAGAGCAGTTAATAGTGCTCTCAAACCTGCAACATAATAATCACTAATTTTGTGAGCAATACATCTCTACATTTATTTTGGATCCGCATTGGTCAGGCATCTAGCCTCATTTCACAATTGACTACTGGATTCTTTGACGATGGTTAAGAGCATCTCTCTCTGCATCCAGTTAGTCCCCATTTGTACCTGAGAGTGTCCTTTGGTGATGCCAACACGCATTTGTAGCACTTGTCTTTGCAGGACTGCTAGCAGCTTCCACCGTACAGGATGGTCCCAAAAGCAACCCTTCCAAATCCTAGAAGCAGCAAGCACACGAATACACATTTTAGCATCACGCAATTTGACAAAATGACTGACTAATTAGCCCTGGCTAAAAAACATCATGGACACACCTTATTTTGTTAGCCTTTACACTTTTACCATGTCCAGAAAATCCCCTCTACGAATGGTGTTATTTCTATGGTCTTTTGCATTCACCTTTTCACCCACTTTTTTATCATCTCCAACTGTTTCACAATTAAAGGCGGTATAATGTATCCATTTTTACTAGAAATGTTTGACAGAAGGTCAATGATGGTACATAGTATGATGGGCAGATACTGAAAATACGTAACAGTGGTGGTTGACATTTTGGAAAGATGCTGTGTTGGTATAAGGAGACTGAAAGACAATAACAGGAATGAATAAGGGCCTTTAACATGAAATATTTACATGATTGACCTATTCACTATTTTGGTACATTTCTAGATAGTTTGAACTCAGTGAGTAAGGCTCAACCTCACACCTCATGAAGCATCGAGCTCCAATGGTAGAGAGGTTTAATCTTGCAATTGTACATTGTGATTTCAGTGCGATCATTAAGTCCTGCGTGCCAGCTCCAAGATTCCTTTCCATGTGTAGCTGGTCAATATGCTACAAAGGTAGTCCAGGGAAACACCATGAATAACCATATTTGCAATAGTCAAAACTTGAATAGGATTTTTGTCTGAGAGGCGCACATAATTATTACGAAAGGTAGTGCCGTGCATTTGGTTGAATATATTTTTTTGTAGCAAGTATGAGAATGTTGTCCAGTAAAGAAAATGAACAATGCTGGATGCTTTGTGTTACAATAACCAAATTTACAAACTGTTAGTGAATTATTCAGTGCATTGGATACATGGAATTGTCTTCTGGAATGGAAGACATCAGCATATTTTTCTAATGTTTATTACTTGGTGATGTGATAAAGTGGCAGTGGTTGCAAAAAAGAGATTGACATTAAAAGTTCTAGCTGAGGAGGAGAAAGTCAAGAAGTCCATGGGAAAGTGTTTAGAGATAGGTGGAGAGATAGGCACAGAGGAAGAGGGACAATGGCGTACCTCCGCTAAGAGGAGTTTAACATAAGAGATCGAGGGGACTCCTGTGTCAAATAGCCATGAGACAGTCAGGGAGGTGTGTTTGAAACCTGGTGGTGAGTGTAGGAGATGTGTCGAAAATGTGTGCATTTGTGGTGTGAAGATGGTATAAAAAAGCTAGAAGAGATGTATATGCCCCATGAGAGGTGCTGTATAAAATGGACCTAGGTCTGACCTTTGAAGGGCCCCATTTGGTTAAAAGGCTGGTGGGACACTCTTAAGAGTCCCAAACCACTGAGAAGGAAGTCTGATGGATATGGGCAGAACCCTGGGAAAACAGAGCTTTGGATCTCAATAGCAATTGTGATGCTTCTCAATATCATCTACTTCAAAATATATTGTGTGAAAGAACCAGATACCCCCTTTCTAGCCCTGTTGAAAACTGCTGGCTTTCTTGTCCCATTGTCTTTTCTTTCTTTTTCTGCTTCCATACCATGCTGCATCTTTCCTTCCTCTAGGAATTCCTTCATTTGTTGTATCGGTTACAGGTTTTGGCACCTGCACAAGGCAATTCACCCCAAATACATCACAATTACCCTGGACAGAGCATTAATTTAACCACATCTAGTAAGGTGCCAATAACTGTCCTGATTGAAAACCTACTTGCCCTGAAAAAGAAACTTCCACCTCCCAATATGATAGTTCCAGTATCTTCCATATTTTTCTTCACATACATGAACTCCTAGACATTTTGCGATGGGGGAGCCACATATCCATCCTTTTCTATCAGTTCCTAGTTAACATTAGGAAAGACCATTCTGGGCATACCTAACATACATACTTCTCTGAACTGCATCTAGCCGCCCATCTTATCCTCCTGCTACCCAGGCCAGACTCTGTCCTGTCACCACCCCTCTTCTAAAAATGCATAGAAAACAATTAGGTTTTCCCATCTTCTTGAGTGCACTCCCTAAGCACCGTAAGTAGTAGGTTGCTTGACATTCTTTACATCACTATGCTTTAAATCTACTCCTTTCTTGCCTTCTAATTGCATGTAATTACTAGCTGCTTTTGTAGGGTGTACCTGTCCCTCAACTGACCATTGAAGCCTGGCCTGCGATTCTCTTTTCTTCTGATCCAGCTCATTAGTTGTGACATTTATGTGCATACTCCCTCTGTCTACCACTACATCACCCTTCATTATTCCCTCTTCATCCTTTCTTCTTACTTCCTCAGAAAGTCTGAATGTCCCAAAAAGTCTAATCGTAAATAGTGAATAAAACATTCTTCTTTTTCTGCCAGATACATGTACTCTGCCACCTGTTCTATTAACTCATGCAGAATGTCTTTTGTATTCTCATATCGTTGGTTCACTCTCCTCCCTTTTTCCTTGAACACTCTTCTACAATCCATCACCCAAATTTGCCTCATAATGCCTGAAACTCCTGGAAATATTTCTCATGGAACACTATACCTGCAAGCCAGATAAAAGGATAAGTGCAAGTTGCTTTTCTAAAATATGCAGTGAGGAAGTAACCCATCATCTATACCACACCATCCCTTGCATCATGTGTGCACCATCGTCCTTTGTCTACTTTAGTTTCAAAACCTCTGGGCCTCATCCGCAGTTCAGCAGTTGAAGCACGAGCTTCATTTCACCTCCTCCGCAGTAAGGCTTTTCCTTACCAATATGTGTCTTCCTTATCTGTTTCACCCACCCAAAAGGTACTTTCCTTGATTACTTGACACATGCACGCACCTTAACTGTCACAGCTGCATGTCACTGCTATACTGGAGGTCTACATATCCTTAGTTGGAAGTGATGTTCTGTTAATTCTAGGCTGCCTGAAATGTATGCATCCACAGCAGTGCTTAATCTGTAAAATAAATATATAAGTGCCAGGGCCCTTGTCAGGAGCCCACTGCAACATGCTAACACTGCCAATGTCATACATATACAACTGCTGACCGTTACACCCCTACAAGTGTGACAATTCAGACTACTCCTTGCCCCCAAAGCTATAGAAATGGTTTTGTCAACAGGTATTAGTCATTTTTAATGTACATTTAATTAAAAAGCAATGGTTGCTGTGCTCATCTCTAAATTAGACAGACAGCACTACCATGTGGCAGACTGTCATAAGTGACGGTGTTGACAATTAAGTGCTGGTGCCAAGCACCCGAAACCACTGGTTCAAATTAAGCAATGATCCACAGGTATTCATAACAGAGACCTCTGTCCTACAACAAATCAAAGCACCAGAACAGATTCTAAGCCCTGCAAGATCAAAGTAGTTTCTGAGAACTTCAGGAACAGAACAAATTCAAACCACTTTACTATTAGAACAATCCTATGCGCTGCCACACATGTAAAGATTCTAATTCTTTAGGTCTCTACTGTTCCCAATGCTTTACCTCACACCTTTCCAAGGTCCACAGATTGTTGAGCATTCTCAAATACGTTAGAGTGGTCATTCCTTAATCTTACGTATGCCTTCTTTCTTTCCGCCTCATGCTGGGTTTCCTAAGAATAATCCCTTACAAACTACTGACTTTGTGCCAAACATTTACAGGTGCCATACCTCAAAACCACTCTACATCTATCAGACCTTCTGATAATTTAAGATCTTGTACTCTAACCATTGAAACTTGCCCTTTTGTCCATAGTTCCCAGAAGTAGATGTATTTCTGCACTTCCCATGAAAATTTGAGGAGTGGCACAAAAATACTCCAACATATTTAAGGACATGGTAATTTACAAACCTATCTCCAGTTCTGGAACATCTGGGGAACAACTATTTTTTGGAGCTTTACAGTACTTTCAGAGAGTGTAGAGAGTGAAAATATAGGCCTGTCAGTGCACAGAGTGCACGCTATGTGTGCACACCGATAGAAATGAAAGTGGGGCACTGACAGATGGGAAAATTCCACAGATGGTGCACCAAGTTCCTCCCTGCATACATCTCATATACTTTGGAATGAATAGTAGAATTCTTTGGGTCATTCTTTTTTATTTCCTTCTATTTCTTCGCGTGATTCAGAATATTCATGTCACTGTAGGTAGTTGGTCTGTCCTCAACTATTGTTTAGGGAGACTTGTTTGTAGGATATCACGCCTGATAGTGAGTTGTGTCTCTCTCTGTCCTGTCCTCTCTGTTCTTAGTGAGAAGACATTTGTTTCATGCCTGTTAAAGCAGCATTGATTTTGCTGGTAGGAGCTAGGGTTGCTGCCTGTGGTGTCCCTGGAGAAGCTTTTGTTCCTGTATGGAGGTTGTATAAACTTTTGGAGCAGGATCAAGGCTGATTTGCATGAGATTTATGCCTGCCTGTAGTGGCACAGTGAGCAAAAGGATATAAATGGGATTGCGGCCATGAGTAATTGTCAGTGGGTAAGTTTATTTCAGGCATTCTACTCATCACTTTTTGTTTTTCTAATTGTGTAACCTCATTCTATTTTAATTATCAAATTAAATGGTTTTTCCACATTATCACCTGTGCTGGCCTATCCTCATATTTGATGACTGGTGTACTTTCAGACTTCTAAGATATCTCAGGCTACTTTTGGCTGCAGCGGTTTTGTTAAGTGCTGAGGCCAATAGGGATTTTTTTCACTTCCTTTTTGAGTTGGAGTACTTGAGAGATTAACTGGTTGGCTCCTGCAGTCCCAAAGACTTCAAAGCCGCACAATAGCCTCATTCAGGGACTACAAAGAGCCCCAGGCTTCTGCTCTTAATAATAATGATAGCACCAACGCTGCAGCAGAAATAACTTTGCACTTTATCATTGTATATGAATTCAAAATGTCAATTAAGTGTTCTTCTTTGTTACTGCAACGCACTAGAAATGTCAGGTTGTGAAATGATGGCATCTCTGGAACAGATGCAGGCACAGCAACCCATCATCTCGGGACTTCCAGAAGACATGTGTAATACTCATATTTATGGTCTGCTAAATTCGTGAATAGGATAATGTTAAGCAAGAGCTCATGGAATTCACATTACATTGGGCAGTGCCTCTGCCCCCGTTGCAAAGAAGATCCATTTATGTAGATAAAAATATACACAGCCCGTCTGAGTTGTGAAGTTTTTAGTATTCAGTGCAATAAAACAATCGTTGATGAGGTAAGATCTTGATTTAGATTGTTGCCTATATGTTATTGGTAAAGTTTTGTAAGCTATAGTGTATGTTAGAGAGACGAGGGTACAAGTCATTTTCTATAGTTAATGCTCAAAACATTGTAATTTGTTAAACAAACAAGGAGGATAGATATAGCTGGATAGGAGACTTGCACGTGCATTGAGAGTTCGGTTCCTATTGGCTACAGTACTAATTAGAGCATGGATGTGTTACGATTTGATTGGGGGTGCAGTAGACACCACGTGAGCCACGGCTGGTGCAAGGATTCTTGATACCTTTTGTGAATTTAACTTTTCGCTACATTCCACTAGAGCACCACAGAGGGAAGACATTTAGTGCAAGAAGTACTAAAAAGCTGTGACCACAAACCGGGAACTGGACTTCTATTTAACTCCTTTAGCTAGTCAGAAAATCCTTCCAGGCTTGCCGAAGAGATGTTCCTTACTATTATGATTCGCCATCAGGGGTGGGGTGTGAAGGAGGCGTTCTCTCCTATTTGTGTTTCAGAGTGGTATGTATCAATTCTTTGCAGCTGTGTTGTCGCAGAAGACAGTAAAGATAATGACATACCGAAGACAGCTGTCACTGATTTGAAAAGATGAAGCTGCTCTCGGCAGACAGCTTCCTCTTTGGAAATCATGTCAGACACCATTAGGGGGACCAGGAAAATGACCAACCTCCGTCCCCAATGCATTCTCAGATGGTACATATGGACACAGTCTTGGCCACCTTGTTTTTTTAAACCTTTCCTTTTGAAGAAAACTCAAATGCACAAACAGTGATCTGCTGTCCCGTGCACGCTACCGTTCCACCATTTGCTGATTTTTTCATGGAGTCGCAGAATAAACACTGCCTAATTAATATTTGTTTTGCAGTTTGTTTTGTAACCTCCTGCAAATGTGCAATTTACAATGCAACCTAGTAGTACATAGGTTACATAGTAAATTGCATACCAATTCACAATCCATTTGGTGCGCAAACTGCACTTGCTGGTTTGAGTGGATCTTAGTACATAGGCCATTTTAGCAGGGGCAGCTCCTCCGTTAGGGCGGAGGAGCATCGCCCCCCTTCAGCAGCAGTAGGAGCTGCAACTTTTAGAAACAAAATGACAATAAACGCTGTTTATTGTTGGTTTGTTTCTAAAGAGGCGGGGTCATGGGGTTAACGAGCATGGAAGGGAGTGCACAGAGCACTCCCCTCAGTGCGCTTGTATGTTTCGCCGGCCTTCATGGGCCGACCAAACACACATGCGGACAAGGGCTCTCTCCAACCCGGCACTGTGGTGCCGAGTTGGAGAGAACCTGCACAGTCTCCCAGTCTGCTCTGGAGCACCCATCTGGGGTGCTCCAGCCAATCATAATGCTGCTCTGAGCAGCATCATGATTGGCACAGGGCAGGCTGGAAGGCTGTGCCTGGAGTGAGACGGCTGCGACGCGGGAGCAGCGTTGAGATAAGTAGATTTAAAATGTGTATATATATATATATGTATATATATATATATATATATATATATATGTTTGTTTGGCCTCCCCTCGCCCCTGCTCCGCCACCATGCCAAGTCGCCAGCCGCAACTGCATTTTAGGATTTGAAAATATAATTTGATATTGCCTAGTCTTGCCTATGCTTAGACACCCTCTACATCTCTCCAAGGGTGTCACAATATTACCTCTATCAGTATCCTCCAGTATCTCATACAGTGACACCTCCCTGAGTAACTTTCAAAATAAAGTCTCCCCCAGAACCTCTCACAGTAACAGCAGCACATGGGTCCTTCGATGACCCCTACTTTTAGCAGAGACACCTTCTAATATCTCACTGTAATAACCCTTAATAACTTGTCAGCACTACCACTCGTATCTCATGCCACCCTGCCCCAATTCATCATATTTTGCCCCTTCCCATCAGGATCACCTCAGAACTCTTCATTCTGGACTCCATTATCCTATCTGGTTGTACAGTTACTATCGTCCCCCATCTCTGTTCTCTCTCTACCCTTGTCTGAAAGTCAGCATCTCCCCTTCACCTGGCAACACTCCATCTTTCCTCTCCTTACAGCTCTAAAGCCTCCTTCTAACCTCTCATTAAGTTCTTCCTCTGACTCATTTCCCTGCATCTCTTCCTGTAGCTCAGACTACTACTTCTGATGATATAAAATAAGGTACACGTCTTGTATTATTCCACACTCATGGTGTGATCTTCTTTGTTTATTCCTTCAGCTCCAACTCCAGCCAACACGTGTTTCATCTGGGATGTAACCCAATGGCCACGAGTGTGGAATAATACAAGACGTG
This sequence comes from Pleurodeles waltl, assembly GCF_031143425.1. Taxonomy (NCBI): domain Eukaryota; kingdom Metazoa; phylum Chordata; class Amphibia; order Caudata; family Salamandridae; genus Pleurodeles; species Pleurodeles waltl. Next base: position 861,986,237 of record NC_090439.1, read on the forward strand.
TGCCTTAGTTTATATTGTTGTTCGTAACAGTCATTAATTGTAAATGCACAGGGTTTGAGGTGTGTTCCCTGTAAGAGCACGGCCTTGCAAATAGTGTAACAAGGATTATATCAAAGAGCATAGAAGGTTTGTACGATTGTGAGCGTCAAATATCCCCACAAAGCCACCTATTGCATCAGAAGTTAGTTTCTCGTGTAGGGGGGTGGGGGGGGGGGAGGGGAGGGCTCCTGAAAGAAATGAGTGAGATGATGGGCAGAGACAGGTTGGCAGAGGAACTGTTCAAGACTTTAGACAGTGGTCGTACGGTACAAGAGGCAATTAAGAGTGGAAACCATATATGGAAGGGTCATTGGGATACAACCCAGATGAAGCATGTGTTGGCTGGAGTTGGAGCTGAAGAAATAAACAAAGAAGATCACACCATGAGTGTGGAATAATACAAGGCGTGTGCCTTATTTTATATAGTTGTTTGTAACAGTCATTGATTGTTAATGCACAGGGTTTGAGGTGTGTTCCCTGTAAGAGCACCGATTTGCAAGCAGTGTAACAAGGATTATATAAAAGAGCATAGAAATTTTGTACGATTGTGAGCACCAAGTTTCCCAGCAAAACCACCTATTGCATCAGAAGATACTGCTTCTGATGGTTTTCCTTTTCTTGCTTGATCTTTGTGGCTGTGCTGGCCAGCCCTAAGTCATCAAGGGCCATGTGTGCGAACACATTTTCCCATAGACACAAAATGGGTAAAACCCTTTGCTACATCTGGCCCTCTGGCCCTAAGTTCTTTGAAGTGAGGTAGGTATTGCTCAGTGTAAATGACTCACTCTCGTCTGAGCCCAGTAAAGTCCGGCAGACAGCACTATGAGCACCCTATTTGCATTAAATGTGCTAAGTAACCGGTTTCTATCATTTGGTTCGAAATACATGATTTGAAACAATAATCAGTGAGAAAACTACTAGAAAACATGGGTTAACAAAAAGAAGGTAAATAGAAAAAGTGTGTACAAATAAGGGAGAAAGTGTAGAATAACAATAGGGCTAAGAAATCAGAAAAAAACTATAGGAAGGAGCAGGTCAGGGTAACGGTCGAAGAAAAGGTAGGTAAGGGAATACCTCTCATTCGAAGAGAAGCCATAGAAGGAAGAAGGAAAGAGTCGACAAGTGAGGAAAAGAGAAAGGTGCCTAAACTGGAAGACGAGGATATGAAAAGAGGAAGAAGAAAGGTGATAACAATAGTTTATGCTGTTTGGAATGCAGTTCAAGTGAGAGTGTTCAGGAGCTACAAGAATTTGCGTCCCAGTTTCAATTGGAGGTTGAGCAGCATGTTTTTTAGGATGCCTACAAGAGGTTTGAGGTAAAGGCTGAATATGGAGAATGAGGGGGCTCCTTGAAAACCGATCTGCCTGAAAAGATATCTGAAAATAATAACTGAGGTGAGTATAGGGGGTTTTCTGCGGGGCATACCCTTAGCTCATCAATTAGCCCCAAAGCAACATAAACAAAATACATTAGGAGGGTCACTTTAAAAAAAAAAACGTAAAGTTATACATTGTGTTGCAAAAGCAGTGGCTATTAACTAAGATGGGCAAAGACCACGAAGAATGATCATCCTACTGACGCTTTCCCCATTGAAACTAAATGCAAAGATATTCTAAAAAGTCCTTAGGAGCCACTTGGATACTTTACTTTCAAACTAAGATTCTGACTGCCACGAACACTGCGGCAGGGCCCAGTTAACTCTTTTCTTTGTATCACGTGCTTGCCTGCAGACTCTTTTATCTGTTTCTGTTACAAAGTGCAAAGTTTGGACACCTGATTAACCATTAGCATCATCTCCGCCTCCTATCAAGGATGATCTAGTTTCGTTGTTTATGTTATGGTCATTTCCATGTTACTATAGACGCTTACAGTGAAGGCTAAAATGTCTGCATGTGAATCACAGTGACACCTTTATCACCATACTTATTTTGTCATGTTGGGATTTTAGTTCCCCCAAACTTTTTAATATAAGATAAAATCAGCAGTCCGGTACTGTAATATCTCAGGAACCTGACTAGTAATTGGAAATGCTTCATGACAGAATTATTAGGCTAGAGGCTTGCTGGCTTGCTGTAATATATCAGTCCCAGTTGGGAGTTGATCTGGAGCTCCGAGAGCAGGAAAGCGACCTTTAGCCTCGCACTATCATTCCCAAGCAAGGGCTGTGATAGACAACAGTTAAACAGCTATTTCTTACTCAGAAACGATATACTATGTGATCCAGTGTATAACCTTGATTTATAGGTTTGCTATTTTGTGCTTCTACTAAATGTTAACATAGCTCTTAGAAGTAGCAACAGGGTGAAAGGATGCTACGAATATGATAACCATGGTAGGAATGTTTATATTGTTTTTGCTGCCATGTCATGCATTAATACATTTATTTTCGCATGCTGTGTGGCTACCATTCATATTTTATGCAGTAGGCTTGGGTTTCAGAAATACACATATTTCAAGTTTTATCCTGTGTTTCTCTTCACTTTTCAAGCAAAACACAATAAGGGAATACCAGTTCCGGCAGCGTGAATGAGTGAAACAAAGAAAAAAACACATCTATTCATCGGATCTTGAGCAGTGCAGACATCCCAAAGCTCCTTTATTCCCCTCTCAGTCAGCCGTCTACTGCTGGAGCAGAGCAGCGCACAAATCATCTTATATAGGAAACTATCTCTACATACACCTATGTATCTTCCCCTTGATTTGCCATCTCAATGGTCGGTTCAGCAAGACAGGTCCTCAGTGGTCCCCATATGTACTTAGGTCGAGTCACTCTGGGCAATAATATACTGTATACCTCTGAGTTTGTGTTATATAATGCCAAATCATTCAGGCATTTATCCATTGTAGGGGAACAGGGTAACACCCATTCCCATGACATGGCCACATGCCTTTTACCTAACAACATTGCTAATCTGACAAATGTTCTGCTGTCTTTGGGTTCCAATTTGACAAAGCCCAGGAGAGTGAAAAGGGCAACCTTCTGCAGTGACAGACTGACCATGTCATTCAGTGTGTTAATTAGGTGGCTCCAATGGCCTGCAACGGGTGTACACTACCAGGCTAAATGAATAATATCTGCAGCTGGAGTAGCACGTCTCTCACAATTATCATTGGTCTACCCACCATATTTGTACACCTTAGCAGGAGTGTAGTAAACTTGGTGTAGAAATTTGTAATGGATTAATCTACGCGTATCGTTCATAGATACCAATCTGGTGTATCGATAGCAGTATTCCAACTGTGCATTTGTTAGTTGTACCCTCATGTCTTTTGACCATTTATCTTTGAAACGGCTCCCCACCTTCGGCATGTCTTCAAGAACTGTAGTATACATCACAGCGATGGTTTTGCTGTGCATTGAGCCAGTCACAGCAAGACTGAGTGGTCTCTGATCCGTTGGTTCCTGGGCATATGATGGGAAGGCTGCCATCACCAACTCCCTGAGTCTGATGTGGAAGAACACCCAGAGGTGTAGACTGGCCTCTTTCTAAATACTTATCCACCTAGATAAACTGCCCCCCCCACACAAATAAGTCTCTCAACATTGCAAGTCATCTGTCCAGTAGGTTCTGTATCCTTAGCGGTTCACTAGCAGCTAAGGGTTCTGTATCAGTCATAAGATCTCTGTAACAAATTCCAGCTGATTCATGGCTGTTTGCTCACTCAAGTTAGCTTGATAAGTGATGACTTGAATTGGTCGAAAAAGCCCCAGGTTAATTGTATCTGAATATTTTGAAACAGGTAAAGTAACTGAGGAAGAATTCCCATTTTTTTAAAAGCAATACGGCCTGCCAGTGTTCTGGGCAATTTAATCCAGTTATCTATATTGGTCTCTATATTGTCCATGGGTTTTCCATAACTCTACCTCAGACCTGATCCCTAAGGACCTGCATACTGAGGTAGTGAATCGGTTCTTCTTCCATTGCAAAGGACAGATTAAAGGAGGTGACATTGTTGTTCAGAGACAGGAATCCTTAACGATTTGGAGTAGTTGATGGTTAGTTCTGACCATTGACTGACGGTAGCGATCTCCGTAAGGATTGGATCCAAGTTACTCTCAGGGTCTTTCACAATAAGCAATATGCCACTGGCATACAAAGATGCCAATATCTTACGTGTCCCAAATTGAATACCTTTATCACTGTGCACCTCTCGTAGCATGCTGACCAAGGGTTCCATGGCTGATGCAAAAATGATTAGGGACAGAGGGCAGCTCTGCCTGGTCCCACGCTGGGTAGAGATAGAATTGGAGACATGATCATTTACCCATATGCATGCTTTGGGTTTTGTATAAAGTAATCTAATCCACACTTTGACTGCATCCCCTAGGCCCATTCCACTCAGTACCATTCTCAAGTATGACCATTCAATGGAGTTGAATACCTTCGCTGCATCCAAAAACAAGGCCACAGCCTTCAGTCCCCGGTATATCTGATGCAACATGGTGATTAATGTCCATAAATTGTCTGCTGTGGAGCACTTTGCTATAACCCCCAACTGCTCCAGGAGGACAAGTCCATGCAGTAAAGGCACCAGTTTGGCAGCTCAAATCTTTGCCACTATTTTATTGTCAGGATCAGTGACAGAGACCTATAGGTCCTGTGCAGGCTTCCTTGATTTGAGTACTGTGGTTAGTTCTGATTCTCTCACTGTGGGAGGTGACTCTTCTCTCTGAAGTGCTTCATTATACATGTCAAGTAGATTGTGAGCTAAAGGTGCCCCATACTCCTTATAATCTCACTTGGCAGGCCATTACTGCCCAGAGCCCTATCGTTGTTTAACTCTCATGTAGCACATGTTATGTTCTCTATGGTAATTGGAAAGCATAATAATTCTCCCTCTGTTGTCCCTAACCAGTTTACTAACCTAATCTGCTTCAAATATCGATTAATCCCACGTTCATCCGCATACAAAGTAATATTTTGTAAATTCTGCAAGGATATTACAAAGTGAAATTTCACCTCTGCCTCAGCACTCTGAATTGTGCTCAGGTCTTTCACCTTCATCAGATATCAGGCTGCTGCGTATGTCCCCTATCTACCGCATCACAAAATTCTTGCAGTTTAAGTTACAGTTGTCAGGGACTCTACTTCACGTGCCCATCAATCTTGGTAAGATGCCTCTAAAGGATTTCAATATGCATTGTTCTCTCGACATCCACCACCCCCTGATAGCAACCTTAAAGGCCTCACAGATCATTATGTGCCCTCATACCGACTCCTTATTTATACCAAAGCATGATATTATGACCTGTTCTTTCTTCTCTGAAAACCATGGCAAGGAACCTGGTGGACTGAAGGTGCCACAGTCAGCACTTGCTTTCCTGACCACTGGTGAATGGTTAAGCAGCATCCGGGGCTGATGCAGCACATCATCGACCACCCAAGCACATTTCTAGTCCTCAACCAAAAATTCAATCTGGAGGCCAACCCATGGACTGTGAATAATTTGTATACTCCCGCTTAGCACTTTCTCAAGACCTCCAGATGTCCACTAAATCATGGCACTTCATTGTGTCCAGCAGGCAATGTTGGACTGGCCGTACCGTGCATCAGGCATGTTCCTTGGAGGCTGGAATTGTGGAGGTTGTGGGCTTGCTACTGGGGGCCAGGTTTGCAGCAGTGCTGTAATATGAGCCCTATGTAACTACATCATTGGGCCTGACCAGCATAATCTCTCACTTCTCAACATCCCTGGGCCAGCCAGTGCTCACATAGATAACGTGAAATAAGCATTTGCAATGCAATGGGTCTCGCGTTTGGTTGAGTTAGAGCTATTAGTGTTGTAAATTCCTAACAGGACTTTTCTTGACACATATATTGAAAATGAAAAATGAAACAGTTGACATAAGAAAGTCAATTCAAAGTGCCATGGCTGCCATGAACGTGAGTGCGAGAGTTATTGGTTCCCTGCGTGAATGTCTAGAAAGGATCGCATTTGAATTAAAGGCAAACCTAAACTGGAGGAGGGGCTATCACATGCTGTAACAGGAGGAAGCGTGAAGTAGTGTGATGGCCAACAAAAATGTTCACTTAGTGAAATCACCTGGGAGAGAACTCAGCACACAAAGGAGGGACATTTCACAAAATGCACCAATAAAAATGAAGCATTTAAGACAAGCACAACAAAGAATGAATAGCAGTAGTGAGCGTGGTTAAAAGGCCAGAGTGCTTACGGGCTCGACCCTAAAAAAACATAACACAATAGGAGGTGGTTTGGGGTGGACGGGAAGGTGGCAGAATCGTGCATGGAAGAACTAATCCCTTGGACAATCGAAGGAAAGTGCACTTGAGAACGTGCAGTGTTTCCAGTAATACAGACTTGTCAGAAGCTGAGGAGTTCTCTGTATTGTAGGGGAGCGCTAGAACCGGGGGAAATCTCAATATTGGTACTCAGACGTGTTAGAACCCGCAGAGATCTAGTTGCAGCACAAAGGTTCAGAATCCGTACGGTCCACCTACTACAAAGGCTTCATATTGCAGGGAGTGTAAGAGAACCTACAGGGATTCCTTCATAACATGAAATGTACAAAAATAGGTGGTTGGGATTTGCAACAGACTTGTGAGTTGCGACACTGCAAAGTTTCTTGAGACTTTCGAATAAGAAAAGCGTATTGCGTTGTTGGAATTTTAAGTTATTTTGCTGCAATTTTAAATTTTGTACAGAGCGCCCTTTTCTCTTGATGCTCTTCTAACCTATTTGTAACTTGTAAAAGACATTAGTATAGGAAATATCATTAAGGACAGAGAAGTGAACTGGGACACAGAGACACCGTCGTGCCCGACATCACACATTGCTCATGTAAAGGTGAACTGTATTCTCCTGTTTCAACAGCAGTCCTCAGATCAGAGCACTGATCTGCAGCTTCACAGAGTTCGAGGATGTGCACAAGATCACACATGACACGTTGCAAACATGGGCTTCTCACTCGCTGTTGTGTCCATTGAAGGCTTAAGAGTCTGGCTCTGTATTTTACTTACTAAAGTTTGCAGCGAATTAGGGAATGTTTTGTTCACCGAGGGCACAAAAGCCAAGACAATAAACTGTACAAATGGAGTAAACGTAGAACCCCAGAAAACCTTGACACCTGGAACGTAGTCTCTCCACCACGCCAAATCCAAGTATTTTCAAAACATTGCATCACCCAATATCTCTCATTTACCATACTTCATCTGCACCATCAGCCCCCTTCAACTCCCAAACTACTCAAAAAATCAGTGAGAAATATCATGCTGCTTGTGTAAAAGAACTAGTCACGAGGCTCCCACTCATGCTTTTCTCTCCCAGCAATGCGAGGTAACTGCAGGATCAAGAAGCATACTTTCCGTCCTGTTTTGCAGCTTGTCAAGGGGGTGGGACACATGTTGGTCGGATGAGGGCTTGTCCTGTTTTTTTTTAGACCGTTCTGTGTGTGTGTATTTCTGCATTTGTAATTGGAAACGAAATAGAAGTAGCAACATTGGGGTAAGCACAAAGTCAGTAGTGAGTGAAAGCTAATACAACTGAATATTCTTTTTAAAAGTGTTGTACAATTAATTATTTTTGCAATTTTTCCCAAAATGTTCAAGGGGGCAGAACCGTCCTAAACCAACACCCTCCCCCAGCCGTCAGGGGTCAGGCTCGCTTGCTGCACTCGCTAGGCACCACACAGGGACTGGTCTGACAACATTTGCCAGGGCTGCTTTTGGATCCCCAGTCCAGCCCTGCTACCAGGGTAGCTCATGAACCCCCAGGAGATTTATTCTAGTGTTTGAGCTGTCTAGGACCTCATGCGGTGTCGGTTGGCATCTCGCCCATGGACGTAAATTCACCGAAAGCCAGAGGAAGCGGAAATTACATAACATGCCATTTGACCTCCACTTTCACTCTCTTACACATACACACACATTCACACTTACATTCACTCTCTCTCACATAAACACACAAAGCATGTACACAACATATATTTAAAGGCATTTTTCACTTACCTCAGCTGATATGGAAGGACATATTCCAGCTATTTGTACTCCAATTTTATTAAATTACTAGAAAAAAATATGCTATTATTCACTATGAGTGTAATAAGAAAAAGACAGAAAAAAGGTCTACTGAGGACCAGCTGCCAATGTATTCCTGCCACTGAATTTGCCACTTCTGAGGCCAGGGGTCACAAAGGCATTGCCTTTGTGACCCCTGGTCTCAGCTGTGACCCCTGGCAACCTCTAAATGATGTTTCTGCCTCCTTCACACGACACTGTACAGGGCTGTGAGTGGAGGCACCACCACACATTATGAGAGAGAATCTAGGGTCATTGAAGGTGGATCCAGAGGTTATACTAATAATAATAATAAGTTTGAGTTGAAGTAGGCCTTGAACGATCATTATCATCCTTCCGCGTCTGTCTCCACATGGAGGGGAATAAACTGTTGCCCCATTCTAATGATTGTAGCGACCCCTGCAGATTGGATTGAGTAATTGGCAAGAACCTATGTGATCCCCACTGATTGGCGACATTTCAACTTTTATGCCCCATAAAATGCTTTTCCTGTAATAGGAGTATATCAAAAGCATGATTTGTGGCATTTGCCAAAACTTGACATGTTTTTCTGGGATTATTCAAGCCCTTTACATTCCATGTCATGCATTTAACGAGCCATCATCACACCTGCACTGGCTTGCATCAGGCAGAGCTACATATGAATGTGTGCTATATGTGGAGTGGCTAGCATAACAGGCAAATATCACCCCGTCAGACGCTGAGTCCTTGCTGTCCAGTGAGATGTGCCTTCCTTCCCCCTCGCCACATGCATATCTACCACACCTGTTCCCTGGTTAATCCCATTATTGAGCATATTTCTCCTCAGGGTGGCTAACAGAGTAAACATTTAGGGGCATATTTGTCCAATGTTTGCGTCACATGTGCACCCAGGCAATGTGGTACATGCATGACACAAACTTCGAAGACAACTTTATGAAGCCATGCAAAGCCACTTTGTGTGGCTCTGAATGGCCTCATAAATTTGGGCTAGCACAGGAAAGTGCTGCATTACGCTACTCTCCCCTGGGTAGGTGTTCCATGGGCATTCCGATGGGTGTTGCAACACGGCTCCCACAGATTTTGATGCCTTCCCAGATGTATAAGAACAGGTAAACCTGGAACTGTGCCAAAAAGAAATGCCCCCCCCAGGTGAGGCGTAACAAGGAGGAATATCTTTATCTCCTGCCCCATCCTGCACAAAACCAATCCTGCATGCAGCACAGACACCCTTGCTCAATTGTGCAAGTGTGACTGCGTTGGTGCTAGACAGTCCATTGTGTGCCAGCGCATGGGAAATGACAGGATTGCACCGTATTGCCTTAAATACAAATTCCTGCCCTTTTTCTGTCATGCATGTAGCGCAGCAAGGTGATTTGCTGTATTGCACTGCGTGACTTGGCCATTGATATGGCCCACAATGTATAAGATGTCTATAGCAAACTCAAGGAATGCATTGTAGTGTTTTAGAGAAAAGCAGTGCAGACATAGAAATAAGAAGGCCCATCCTGTGCACTTCCTACCCCAACTGCATTGTCGGGGTACAGTGCACTGTGTATTTTGCAGTGCACTGCGCAAAAGACACTACAGGGTAAAGAATATGATAAGCGTAAATGAAAATATGCAGCTTCCTTAGCTGCAGAAGCTGGAAGATAGGAACACACAAAACAGTTCTCTATCTGCATGATTTTAACATACTACCGTAACATCTCAAAATAAACATAACTATGAATACTTTCAGAATGAGGGGCATGTGAAATTCTACCTTCATGCATTTGCTTTCTAGCAACAGGTGTATCAGTTTGGTTCGTTATCATATGGGAAACATTTCCCTCCAGCAGATAGATGTCTAACATCCACCCAACCATGGAAATGGAAATGAGAATCACTATAATTACAAGAAAAGTTTTGCAGTGTTTTTGTGCCATGTTAACTAAAATCAGATCAACAATCGAAGATCGGTATTGTCGATTGAAGAGCTTAGTCCTTCCACAATTACTCTGTCACTAGCCTATTCTCAAATTCCATAGTAATTTTTATTCTGGGTGGACTGGAGGCCTAAGGCCCTGTAGTCCTCTGACCATTACCATATCTATATATTCTTCTTTTTTGACTTTGTCAACAGTTTGCACAAGTTGACCCCTTATATTTTGTCTTGGACTCAAGCAGGGTCGTCAATATCAGTCAGACATTCTTCAGATTCAATGTCAATTCTGAAAAAGTACGTCCAATCAGAAGCTGAATAGTTGTGATTTACTTTCCTCTCTCTTCTGGGTTGTTTGGGGATCATCAAGTCTAAGCGCTCATCACCAGAATCTTGTTCAGGAAGTTCTTGTTCCTCTAACTCACTAACCTCTCTTATTGTCTCAGTTCTTTTAGTAGCTGGCAACAGTCTCTTTTATCTAGCCTTCATATTTGGCCAAGCTGCTTCCGTCAGTGCCTGATTCTGGGATGTACTTGTGATATCTGGCTCGGCTGAGGATAATTCACTTTTAGAGGCAGAACTTCCTCTTTCAGCATCACTCTCTGGTTCAGGTGCAACTACGAGTTCTCGCTGTCTCTTGCGAATGAATTAGTGGATTTTGGCTCTGCTTCTTCCTTTTTTTGTTTCACCCTTTTGGTGTGTGAGGCATGTATCCTGTTCTACAGTTCAACACACTTCAAAGCAGTGTTGATGACCAGGATAACCTCGTATGGGCTTCTCCAACCTGGTGAGAGATAGAACATGCCACATCAGACAATCCCTTGCAGTATTCAAGAACTAGATCCTCTGTGTTATTCACAAGAGCAGCAGCTGGAACAGAAGGAATGTGACTTGCCTCATTAAAACTTCATGAGGAGACAATCCTGTTTGCTTGCACAGCATGCTTTAAATGCTCCTCAATACCAAAGGAAGTGCCTCTTGAAATATGCATCTACAGATTCTTTAGGCTCTTGGGATATTCATAAAATCTTAGGCCAATTCATCTCATTTTATGTAACCTTGGTCTTCAAGTGGGGAACAACTGTGTCACATTTAGTTTTGACCAACGTTGATGGTGCATTTGTGTTCATTACTCTTCCTGCGTTGGCCAAGCAACAGATCTCTTACATTCTGCTCAAAGATCCTTTGGAACCCCCACCTCATAAAGAACATCTAAATCCTCCCACATAACATTCAAAATGGTCACTGTGTGCTCTAGCTGAGTATATTATTTGTCAAAATGCTCCCTCAATGTGGAGAGAGAATCTGTGAAATGGAAAAAGAGAGTCTGAGACTAGGGGACATGTACATATGCTCCTCTCTGCACCTCTCTCACAGGGAATTTCTTTATCACACCCTCTGTGACTTCTCCCTCATCATTCCTCACAGGTTCTTTCTTCCACTTTACTTTCACTCTCTCTTTCCTAGACCACAACTCCCTAAATGTCTCCACATCACTCCAGTCCCTGATGTTCTCTATCAATTCCCTCGCATGCGTTCTCAATCCTCTCAATTTTAACAGTTTCAATTTCTTTTCACTCATCATCATTCTGACATTCTTTTGCAGCTTCTTTCTTGCATTAGATCAAATCCGTTCATCTGCCACTTTCTCCATTTTCGAATATGCCTCACACACCACCCTTGCAGCTTCCTTACTAATGCAAAGTATTTTACTCTCCCTGTAGTGCCATAAAAAGTCCATCCCTACATTACCCTTTCCAATTTCTTCAAAGTCTGCTTTTAATTAGGTGACATTAGGGCCCGTATTTATACTTTTTTTGCGCCGCATTTGCGTCGTTTTTTGACGCAAAAACGGCGCAAATGCGGCGCTAAAAAAAGTATAAATACGGGCCTAGGTTTAAGAGGAGTCTGTCCTGTACCTTGTGGGGCAATTTGTGGAGTCGAAATAGTGTACCTTCTGCAACAGGAGTTCCAGAAGTTTCTCCCTGTAGAAGGCCTGTATCGGACGTGCTTGTGTAACTGGTGTTAGTGATTTGAGCAACACAGCAAGTTTCAAGGTCTGGACAGGCGGCGAATCTCTACTCTCAGTGTAACTTGGGGGTACTCTAGCTTCTGGGGGGCTCATGCTGGCCATTCCGTTATCAGTAGTCCCCTGAGCTGTAGCGTCCGGTGTCAGTGATGCGTTATACAGAGGTGGTCTTATCTTAAGGAGTCTGTTTATGAAGGCGTCTTCCTCCTACTCACTCTCTACTTATGCCTCATCCCTTAGTTTCTTTCCATCAATAAGCCTTTCTTTCTCTGTACCCTCACTCTCTATCAATGGATAGGCTCAAATTGTTTCACTCACTTCCTCCCTCCATCCCTGCGGTCTCTAATAGTCCTGCATGCTTATCCACAAAGAGGGCTTATCACGGACCCTTTAATGCAAATTACTTTTTTTGTTTTTCGTTTGCCACCTGCTCCCAAAAATGAAGAGACTCAAACTGTGCGGGTCCAGGCTAAGGTCTCAAATCGTATGCCTTCTGTTGTGTTTTAATTAAAAGAATGTTTGGTTAAGAATGTGAAAGGAGAGAAATTCCAGGGAGAGACAGTTGCTGCTCTCTCCTCGGAGTGGATCGACACCAGGTCGTGTTCCTGAAATTGGTGTTTAAAACTATAACGGTGTGGATTATAACTTACAACAATTTGGGGACAAGCTCCAGTTCACACACGACCTGGGTCGTCCTTGTGAGCGCACTGCCAGTGAGCTGCTGGCTTTTCACTGCAGGAGGGCCATTTGGAGGCACTGAATCTTCCAGCTTGCGGAGACTTGTCACTGGGGGATGTTTTTTCCCGACCTGCGTGGACGTCCTGTGGTCAGTTTTAAAGGAGAGATTTGACATTGCTGTTTGGGTGTTGTAGTGAAAACACCACAAGATATTTGGTGTAAAACACTTTATTGCCTGGAGCCACTGGGGAAAGTCTCCTTCAACTGCTTTCCCGTTCGTTTCTCCCAACGCGTTCCACACAGCGCATAGCAACTGTGGAACGTGTTCAATAATAAACATAACAGTGTGTTTCCATGTCTTAGTCGAGACCAGTCAGACCGTGGGGAAGCAAGCAGAGTGCAGATTGCGCGCACAACTTCATAGAGGTGGCACGTCTTTACGTGGCATTGGGGAGGTCAGCTGCGAGGTCACGTGATGCTGCGAGGCTCAAGTAAACTCACAGCACAAAGGAACTGAGTGAAAAAAGAACAAAGTGCAGGCAGTGCGGTGATCTGCACCCCAACAAAGGAATGGTGTGAAAATTAAGCAAAGTGCAGGCTGTACGGTGATCTGCACACCAACAAGGAACATGGTATAAATACAAAATCCAATGAGGCCTGTTTTTTGGGTGAACATTTAAAAAGGAAAAAAACATATTTTATTTATCTAATTGTGTGTTTTACTTTGTGGCTGTCATTAGCAGTGTTAGTGTGTTCCATTTATGCTCATGGCGGCTCCAGGTTGTATTTCACCACCACCCTTGTTTTTATCTCAACCGGGGCCACCTGTTATTTCCTGGGAAGATTGGGTAGAGATGTTGGAAAATTATTTATTAGCTGTGGATGGCCAAAATGTTTCTTTATTATGCAAAAAAACTATTTTATTGAATGCATAGGGCTGTGAGGGTCAATGTGTATTTAAATATTTAACCACTGTTTTAGGTCCCAGTGGTCAAATGATGGATGATGTATTCAAAGAGGCCATCAAAAGGTTGGAGAATAGATTTGCTAAAGAGACCAATTTAGTAATGGCCAGATATAGGTTTTACACTCAGCCTCAAAATCACCATGAAACTATTGATGAATTTGTAGCGAGATTAAAAGACTTCTCTGTCAAATGTCGGTTTTGGACTATGACGGAAGAGTTGATATATGATCAACTTATTGTACAGTGTAGGGATAGAAAAATTCAGGAGATGTTATGGTCAGCCAAAGATCCTTCACTAAGAGAGGCCCTAGAAATGAGGAAAGTTATTGAGGAATCACAGCGTTGTACTAAAGAACTTGAAAGGAAAGATAAGTCAAGTGATGTGATGGCAATGATGATAACAACCCCATTGTTGAACAAGAGGTTAATGTGTTATACAAAAGACTGGGAAATGCTGCAGTCTTTTCCAAGTCTAAAGGAAGAGAATGTACCTGATGTGGAAGTATGTATCATTTAGCTGATTTAAAGAAGTGTTTCGCAACAAATAAAGAGTGTAGGAAATGTGGTCGCAGTGGCCATTATGCGCGAATGTGTATGGAAAACAGCAAAATTAGCAAAAATATTAGATCCAGTGTTAACATGGTTGAGGAGGCTAATGACAATTCTAGTGATAATAGGATATTAGTTGTTAACCAAGAGGAATTCGCTACGGCAGCAGGAAAGGAGGGGTGACCTTCTAGGCCTACAGCTTTCTTCAAAATGAATGATCACAATGTCAAACTTATGGTTGATTCTGGTTCGTTGTACACAATAATTCCTGAAGAGTTATTCAAAGATCATTGGAAAGATGTAACTTTGTTTCCAAAAGAGATCGCCCCAGGTGGATACCAAGAAGAAAAGAGTCACTTACTAGAGTATATGCTAGGACATATACAATTTGGAGACCGGTGTATTGAAGGGAAAGTTTATGTGGCGTCAGATGGGCCTCCTATTTTGGGGTGGATGCATCAATTTGACTTAAACATTGTAATCAATCCCAGGGCACCTAATCAAATATTAGTAGTGGAAGATCCACAACTACAAGATATATTATGGAGTGCCCAAAATGTGTTTAAGGAGACATTGTGATGCTTGTATGGATATGTGCTCAAAATTGTCCTTAAAGAGGATGCTGTGCCAAGACAACATAAGATGCGAAAAGTTCCTTTTGTGGTGAGAGATGAAGTTAAAAAAGTAATTGAGAATATGTTGTCTGAAGGTGTCATTGAACCGGTGGCGGTGTCTTTATGGATATCTCCAGTTGTGATTATTTGGAAATCCGATTGTCGTGTGAGGCTGTGTGTTGATTTGAGATCATTGAACCAGAACATTGTGGTTGACACCTATCCTCTTCCTAACCTCAATGAATTGCTTTGTTCAGTTAAAAGGGGAAGGTAATTCTCAAAACTTGACTTGAGGAGTGCCTACCATCAGGTTAAGATACATGTAGATTGGAAACATTTGACAGCATTTGTGACCTCTGAGGGCACTTTTCAGTTCACTGCATGCCGTTTGGACTAGCGTCGGCTGCAAGTGTATTTCAACGAATGATAACAGATATTTTCGACAATATGAGGAATGTAATATTCTTTCAGGATGACATATTAGTCATGGGTGAAACTGTACAGGAGCATAATGTCATCTTAAAAGTTGTACTAAATGTTTTAGGAGAAGCTGATTTGTGCTTAAGTCAGGAAAAATGTAAATTTTTAACAGAGGAAATTGACTACTTGGGCTATACTATATCCAAAGAAAATATTAAACCAAAAAGAAGTTTGTTGGAGGCGATTAGATTGGCAACTTCACCTACTGATTAGGATCAGTTAAGATCATTCCTTGGTTTAATAGAATACTACTTTAAATTTGTTAACAGATTTGCTGACAAAACAGAATTTAAGTAAACTATTGCGGCGGGGGAGTACATTTATATGCAAAAGGAACAACAGGATTGTTTTGTTAATATCAAGGAAGAAATTTGTAATGCAGACATTCTTACTGCTTTTGACATTAAGTTACAATCTGTATTAACAGTTGATGCCAGTGCGCCTGGATTGGGGTCCGTTCTGTCTCAAATGCATGGAAGCGAAGAAAGGACGGTAGCGTTTGCTTCTCGCACTTGGACTTCATCCGAGCGAAATTATTCAGTAATAGAGCGTGAAGCTTTAGCTGCAGTTTGGGTTGCTGCATATTTTAGGATATATTTGTGGGGGATGCAATTTGTTTTACGCAGTGACCACAAACCTTTGTCCAAGATTTTATCTTCAGGGGGGACAGGCAAGGAGTCAGTGAAATTGGCTAGGTTGGCGGCAAGATTACAAGAGTATCATTACAGAGTTAAGTTTGTCCAAGGTTGAAAGAATGTGCAAGCGGACTGTTTGTCCAGGCTATCTCTTGATTGGGAAACAGTTGATGCGCAATCTGTTAAAAATTGTGACACATAAGGAGGCATAGCTTTGGTCATAGGTGTTGAAGGTGGCTTGGGTGCTTTTACAAAGGATGAGTGGGAAGAAGAGATGAAAACTGATAACTGTGTTAAGGAAGTTAATAAATTAATATGTAAGGGAGTTAGGAGAGAGAGCACACTACCTGTGTCATTGAGGGCTTATTTGAATATTTTGGATGAGTTGTCGGTTTGTGGTGAGAATGTAATAATGAGAGGTGACCAGTATGTTCCACCTGTTGGATTAAGGTTCAGATTGTTCAGTCTGGCACATGAGGGGCATTTAGGTCAAGGACTAACCAGTAGGAGGTTATAAAAGGTGTTTTGGTGGCCGGGTTTGGATGGACATTTCAAAGATTGGGTGGAGAGATGCAGTTTATGCAAGGAGAGTGAGAAGAGATTAGAGGTAGGTGACAAGAGACGTTGTGGTCATTTAGAGGATCCGGGAAAACCATGGCATACCATCTCTCTTGATTTTATTGGACCTATTTCTGAAGTACCGTTTGAATTAAGGTTTGCTGCAGTAATTGTTGATGTGCATTCAAGGTAGCTCATAGTAAAGTTCATGCAAGATATCACTAATAATACTGCAATAAAGATGTTGGAGCACGTCTTTGAGCAAGAGGGTCTACCTTTGGTACTGATTACAGGAAATGGGACTCAGTTGACCTCTAATGAAATGGTTTCTTTTTTGAGACGGTGTAGTGTGAGACATTCCCAAACTTCCTTATACAACCCACAAGGCAATAGTATTGTGGAGAGGGCCAACAGATTGGTCAAGGGAACTATTCAATTGGCTTTGAGCAATCAATGTAATGTAAAAAAACAAATCTCTGAAATGATTTGGGCCTATCGTACCACTGTACATAGTACCTTTAATAATTATTCCTTTCAGTTGATGAGAGGGCATTCTCTAGGCTCTAAGTTAGTTCCTTCTTGGCTTACAGAGTGGATTGTGTCCGGTGGAGAGAAGGTAGTGGAACCAATAGAAAGGTCTAGAATAAGAGTGGGTGATCGGGTTAAAATAAAATATGGAAGAGTAAGAGGAGGTATTTCTAAATTTGGAGGTCCTGTTTGTGTTATGAACGATAGTAAGCACTACGTGGTGGTGGAAGGTGGTGAGAGGTGGAGTGTTACAAATGTGGCCCTGTATCAGAGGGGTGGTGAATGTGAAAAGAAAGATGATGAGGGATGTTCTGGAGCAATGTTGTTTGCGAATGAGAGAGACAATGAGGTGACACATTCTACAAGTTTAGGTGAACATGAGAGACATTTGGAGGGTGCTCAGAACATTCCGGGAAAGGGTATGGGTGTGGACCTTTCTAAGGTTAACAGAAGTTCAAGAGTACATAGACCACCTGCCTATTTAAATGATTATGTTAGGTCCTGAAGTTTTTTTTTTCTGGAGGTTAACAGGAGTTCAAGAGTATATAGTTCACCTGCCTATTTAAATGATTTTGTTAGGTTCTGAAGTTTTATTTTCTGGAGGTTAACAGGAGTTCAAGAGTATATAGTTCACCTGCCTATTTAAATGATTATGTTACGTAGTGAAGTTTTATTTTTTTTGGTAGTTACGTTTTTGTATTTCTCTTTTTATTACTCTCTTACAGAGTTCTTCAATGTAGTTTTGTTTTTAGGCTTGTCGCGTAGGCTCTCATTATTCTAATGAGACTACTGGATTTTGAGCAGCAAGATCGTCCACGGTGTGGGAGACTGAGTCTAGCCCACTGTGGGTGACACCTGTCAATCTAAATCCGGGTTTTGCTCCGGCTAACTAGCAGTGCCTCATCTCTACCAGGGGATAGTGATGATTGGGCAACCGAGCACATGACATATTAGGCTTCTCAGGGAAGTCGTGGTCACTCAGGTCGCATCCGGTTCTCTCATTTACAATTCAGTCTCATATATAAATGACAAACAGAAGCAGTATATGTTTCAATGATTAGTTTAATAAAATTACTGCATCTTAGATAGCAAAGCGTGAGCTGCAATAACCAGGACGACACAACATGACAGTATTAAAATGGTGACGAGAAGAGTGAAGCATAAGAATAAAGCTATCATATTGTCACTTTGATCAATGGATTATTTCCTATCTAAGTCATAATCTGAGCGCAGCATTTTAAACTCTAATTCTGCCTTTCAGGTTTCCCCGGGAAGACATCAACCCTCATACCTGAGCAAAGGCCTGTAGTCTGCGTTAGCATCTGTAGAGAAGCATTCAGCAATCAGCATACAGTCCTGGTTCCCTGGCTGGAATTTCCCTCTTAACGTGTAATGGGACTAGGAAGTGTTTATATAATAACACAGCTGATGTTCTAAGGAAATGTCCCTACGTAAGGATATGCATTTTCTACGAATGTTGGAGACTAAACTTCTACCACGTTCACCGGCAATGTACCAAACTTTAGCCTTGAATGAAGCACAGAGTGATCAAGAATGTCTTGTTTGAGAACAGGGTGCTGGGCAAAGCAAAAACAGTTAGATAGATGAAAAATAAAAGAAGACCGTAAAATGGTTATTGTAAAAATAACAATGCGAAGCCGAATAAAATATATCTAGGATAAAGTTCACAGCGGCCTAGTGTGTTAAAATAACGTGCGTGGAGCTATAATTAAAATGGCTACACAACACCGTCCCCTTGTCGGTTGAAAGTGGTTCAAAGCCAAAACTAAAATCTCATTGCTAAAAGCTCAACCTAAGATATATATAAAAGCCATGCCAATTTGGACAAGTTAAAAGGACACACAAGCATACTACGTGGCAATTTAAAACATGAGCATGTGACTTATAATCGAATCAAAAAGACATGTCAATTTAGAAAAGTTCCAAACTAGGTATGAGTCATGGAGCACAGGAGATCTTCCACTTCGGCAGATGTCAAATCCGGAAAGTCCTCGCAAAAAAGGATCAAGGAGCAGGTGTGTTCCGTAGCCCCAGTGTCAACCAGGGCGGCATCCCGTGGAGTGCCCATTGATGAGTTGTCGACAACTTGCTCCAGGAAGGGTAACTCATAATTAGCTACACGTAGCATACGCAACCTCAATGCACATGTCTGGTAATGAACCCTCAGTGAGAACATCAACAGATCAGCATCTACTGTAGGCAAGCGCTGCTCTGAAAGACAGACTTCCAGTGCATGTTCAAAAGAGCACCAGAGACACCGAAACACAGGCTGCACACAATGTAAAACTGGTCTGAATGACAAAGAAAAGTCACACTCCAATTGCTCCAGGAGTGTTGCTCCAAAATACTGCATCATACGCTCACGACACAGCTGCACTGATGGGAGCGCCATCATTTCTCCTTGTTGTGGCGGGACAGCCATTGCGCATAAACAACTGCAACAGCAGGATGCCAGCTAATAAATCCAAAGTTATCAGAAATCCCCCAAAAATACTACCGAAAATTTAATGGATAGCTGAAGGTATCAAACCGAATATGGAGGAGAAGGTGTGAACGAAACCAGAACCAACTGCTTTGAAAACATTCGCGTTTCCAGTTGTACTGGACGCATTAAATATTCGTCCCACGAGTTCACCAAAGTGTCTCGGAAAGTTCATATTTAACAGGGACTGTATTTCTGCTGATGACCTTGCCATTTGAAGTGTGTAGGTCTCGCGCGCAGATGTGAGGGCCACATGCTTTTGAAACAATAAAGCCTGAGTCTACTTAACTTGTCAAAATTCACGTTTGAAGTAGTAATGTGAGGCCAAATATCAGCTACCTCCTTAAATTTAGTGGGGGGAAACAGTACGTTCCCGCAGCATGTAACGACCTTAGAGACCGAAACAACGTAAACTTTTCCGGCCGGCATGCCACAACAGCCTTCACCATTGAGGAGGACGTAGCTGCTGTTTGAAAGCACCTGGAACGTAGGTCTAATAAAGGGGACTGGGACTCCCTTCAGATAACAAGCCAAGTTTGCAGCTGAGGCGTTACACGCCCCATGCAAGGACAGCTGTTTACAAACCATCGCATGGCTGACTGAAGTCTCGCATTCACTACTGCTAAGAAAGACCTCTTTCATGCCACTGAAGCATTTGTATGAGAAGGGAAGCTCCCATACCTCATGAATGAAACTATCTCCCAGTTTTTCATATCTGCCTACCGGAATGTGTTTTAAACAGGAGGTGATTTGTAGTGTAGAAATAGGTAGATTAATTACCCCATGTATTAACCACTCAGCAGATGGTATTTCGGCCACAGTAAAAGGCAACCTTTCTAATTTCTTGATGTTAAGCATAACAAAAGTCGCTTCCTTCGTAGCAATTAGTTGTTGTTGTCGCGTTAAATTAAAAGAAGAAAATATCTCCCTTGCACTGACGTGCTGCCATGGGACGTGACCCACCTTCAATGTTTGAAGCGCCCAACCCAACTGCATAATGGACCTGATCTGACTTTGTCCATAGTGTAAAGAAGACATATCTGATTGTATAATGTCTATAGCAGAAGAGACAATATTATTTATGGTATATATCCGGTCGGACAAGGCGTTAATCCCAGTATCCACAACAGCTAATGCCTTTTTTAGATTTCCCTTATCTATTTGCCTTAACCGGGCAGCAGTATCTTGTTGGTAAAGTTTCCAAATCTCATTATATACTGCATATAAGAAACGCTTCCTACGTGGTGTTCTGGGGCCTGACAAGAAATCTTGTAAGTCAGTGAAGTTAGACAGGAGACTGAGGTGTTCTCTAACCGCGTCTAGTGAGGATGATTTTAGCCACTGCTGGCATAATTTTCCCACACAATATGTTGTAATTATACCCGCATGCTCTGAATATATATAGCAAGGGTCTGGCCAACTCGTAATAAAACCCCACAAGGAGTTGATAAAGCGTTGATGACACCCATTGGTATCTATTGGCCACAATAACCACCCGCCAGGACGTGCCAGTGAAGCATTAAATGTACCATTCTGGACCCACTTATCAAACTCATTTTCAGTTGCATTTGTATGTTTTTGCCATTTATAAAAGTTTGCGGGGGCAGGTATACTGGGCATGGTGATTTCCCTAATTTTAGCTAAGCCTAAACAACTTGTCTGTTGTACCGTTTCATTTAAAAAGATACTTTAAAATAATATGACTCAGCATTCTTTTGATTGTACCCAGAAAAATATGCAAACTTTTCAGAATATGTTTTGGAACTCCCTTGTGGCGGAGTCGGGCAATGTTCCCATTGCGTGTAATTAAAAACAGTTTTGGGACTGCTTGCCCTATGTATGAAATGGTGCCCATAATAATTATAGCAAAACATATGACCATAATTTTCTTTAAATTGGTAAACATCTTCGTTTTCAAAGACAGTATAATATTGCAATTCAGTCATCATAGAATCAACTGTTTTCACATCCCAATCATCAGAAACAACTCCTGGTATCACTATATCATTCATTGATAATTTGAACACATACAGTATTTGAATAGCTTCCGTGGGACCATATATATCAAACATTACTTTGTCCCAAACAATCCCATCAGGACTTGGAACTGCGGAAATGTTCACAAAGGATAAGTCTCTTCGGACTTTATGTGATGAAAAATGTGGTTTCAAAACCTCCTCCACCAGTTCAACTGTTGATCTTTCAGGAAGAAAATGACCATGTATTAATAAGAAAAAGGTAATGACAAAACCAATCCAAAGTAAAAAGGCTAGGACAGTCAAAGAGAGCCATAGATAGTTCCATGGAAAAATAAAATACATTTCTTTAAGCCAGTTTGTTAGCTCACGTGTACTTGACAAATCAGCTGTTGAAGAGGCAAATGAGTCTGAGAAATCATCGTTGAAGTCGGCAAAAAAACAGAGGCATTTCGTGCAAACGGCAGAGCCGTTGTCAGTGGTGGAGCTGGTGTTTCCTGCAGTGGCACACTATAGATAGCACCATCCGTTTGTGTTGGAGTTGAGTTGACTTGGTCAAATATTTCTAAATTAGTTGACGTTAGTGGAACTAATGCAAGATCATCTTCCACCCTCCCCAAGCTCGGAGAGGTGTCGGTGTTGGTGTAAACAACTTGTAGAGGAACTTCTTCCCCAGTAGTGAGAGGGATTCGGGAACTACTGGATGTTCCTCTTGGTCGGCTGTGCAGGATCGGCCACATAGTGTAGTTTGACATTGTCAATGGAGACAAAACGATTTTCTTTGGCACCCGCCAACGGTGGTAGAATGACAGTTCTGGTACCGTGTATCCCTAGTACAGGGGCTGTTGCTTGATAAGAAGGGCCAAATTCCTTTTTTACATCGACTTTCTCAGGTCCAAGATCCCCAACTCTGGGAATCCAGCCGGTAGATGTTACAGGCACATCCTTAATTCCTATGGAGGCGGCACTGTTAGAAGAATTATCTTCACAGTACTGTTGCAATTCCTGTAAGACAGTGACACGTTCATTTATGTCAAAAGGTGTTTCTGCTGCCTCCACGCCACGACCCTCAAGATCCGGAACATACATTCGAGTTCCGAACAGGCACTCATATGAAGTATGAACCCCCAGGGACCTTATAGGCAGATTATTTAGTGCTCTCCGGACTCCATACAGTTGGTTAAGCCAACTACGACCCGTACCTAGGACTCTGGCTGTTAAGGATTGCTTTAAATCACGGTTTAATTGCTCCACTACACTATTTTCCCTGGGATGAAATGGAGACGAGTACTGGAGTTGGACCCCCAACAAAGCCATGGCGTCCCTGAATGCCCTTGAGGCGAGAGCAGGGCCCTGGTCTGAATGGAAAGCTGCAACTGCATATGTACTGATAAAGACTCGCAAATCTTTGATAACAGTCCGAGCGTCAGCCGAGCTTTGTGACCACACACATAAAGATCTGGAGCATGAATCAACAGTGACTAAAATATATTTGTATACACTATCAGGTGTTAGGGGAACACAGTGGTCCAAGTACACACATTGTAACGGTTTGTATGAAATTAAGAGGGGTGTCTGCGGCGGGCGCTTGGCAGTGGAAACGTTAATTTGTTGACAGATGTCACAACAAAAGACATACTGCTTAGTCTCTTTGTAGAGACCTGGTGTAGGAGGCTGGCCTGGCTTGTAGTGAGTACCAAGGGGTATTTACACCTTGCACCAGGTCCAGGTATCCCTTATTAGTGTAGAGGGGTGTCTAGCAGCTTAGGCTGATAGAAAATGGTAGCTTAGCAGAGCAGCTTAGGCTGAACTAGGAGACGAGTGAAGCTCCTACAGTACCACTAGTGTCATATGCACAATATCATAAGAAAACACAATACACAGATATACTAAAAATAAAGGTACTTTATTTTTATGTCAATATGCCAAAGTATCTCAGTGAGTACCCTCAGTATGAGGATAGCAAATATACACAAGATATATGTACACAATACCAAAATATGCAGTAATAGCAATAGAAAACAGTGCAAACAATGTATAGTCACAATAGAATGCAATGGGAGCACATAGGGATAGGGGCAACACAAACCATATACTCTAGAAGTGGAATGCGAACCACGAATAGACCCCAAACCTATGTGAGCTCGTAGAGGGTCGCTGGGACTGTAAGAAAACAGTGAGGGTTAGAAAAATAGCCCAAGACCCTGAAAAGTGGGTGCAAAGTGCACCTAAGTTCCCCAGAGAGCACAGAAGTCGTGATAGGGGAATTCTGCAAGAAAGACCAACACCAGCAATGCAACAAAAATGGATTTCCAGACGAGAGTACCTGTGGAACAAGGGGACCAAGTCCAAAAGTCATGATCAAGTCGGGAGTGGGCAGATGCCCAGGAAATGCCAGCTGTGGGTGCAAAGAAGCTGCCACCGGATGGTAGAAGCTGTGGATTCTGCAAGAATGAAGAGGGATAGAAACTTCCCCTTTGGAGGATGGATGTCCCACGTCGTGAAGAAGCTTGCAGAGGTGTTTTCGTGCAGAAAGACCGCAAACAAGCCTTGCTAGCTGCAAGGGTTGCGATTAGGGTTTTTGGATGCTGCTGTGGCCCAGAAGGGACCAGGATGTCGCCAATTGCGTGAGGAGACAGAGGGGGCGCCCAGCAAGACAAGGAGCCCACTCAGAAGCAAGCAGCACCCGCAGAAGTGCCAGAACAGGCACTACAAAGTGGAGTGAACCAGAGCTCACCCGAAGTCACAAAGGAAGGTCCCACGACGCCGGAGGACAACTCAGGAGGTCGTGCACTGCAGGTTAGAGTGCCAGGGACCCAGGCTTGGCTGTGCACAAAGGAAATCCTGGAAGAGTGCACATGAGCTGGAGCAGCTGCAGAACACGCGGTTCCCAGCAATGCAGTCTAGCGTGGGGAGGCAAGGACTTACCTCCACCAAATTTGGACTGAAGAGTCACTGGACTGTGGGAGTCACTTTTGGCAGAGTTGCTGAGTTCAAGGGACCTCGCTCGTCGTGCTGAGAGGAGACCCAGATGACCGGAGAAGCAGTTCTTTGGTGCCTGCGGTTGCAGGGGGAAGGTTCCGTCGACCCACAGGAGATTTCTTCGCAGCTTCTAGTGCAGAGAGGAGGCAGACTACCCCCACAGCATGCACCACCAGGAAAACAGTCGAGAAGGCGGCAGGATCAGCGTTACAAGGTCGCAGTAGTCGTCTTTGCTACTTTGTTGCAGTTTTGCAGGCTTCCAGCGCGGTCAGCAGTCGATTCCTTGGCAGAAGGTGAAGAGAGAGATGCAGAGGAACTCTGATGAGCTCTTGCATTTGTTATCTAAAGAATTCCCCAAAGCAGAGACCCTAAATAGCCAGAAAAGGAGGTTTGGCTACTTAGGAAGGAGGATAGGCTAGCAACACAGGTAAGAGCCTATCAGAAGGAGTCTCTGACGTCACCTGCTGGCCCTGGCCACTCAGAGCAGTCCAGTGTGCCAGCAGCACTTCTGTTTCCAAGATGGCAGAGGTCTGGAGCACACTGGAGGAGCTCTTGGCACCTCCCAGGGGAGGTGCAGGTCAGGGGAGGGGTCACTCCCCTTTCCTTTGTCCAGTTTCGTGCCAGAGCAGGGCTGGGGGATCCCTGAACCGGTGTAGACTGGCTTATGCAGAGATGGGCACCATCTGTGCCCATCAAAGCATTTCCAGAGGCTGGGGGAGGCTACTCCTCCCCAGCCCTGACACCTTTTTCCAAAGGGAGAGGGTGTAACACCCTCTCTCTGAGGAAGTCCTTTGTTCTGCCCTCCTGGGCCAAGCCTGGCTGGACCCCAGGAGGGCAGAAACCTGTCTGAGGGGTTGGCAGCAGCAGCAGCTGCAGTGAAACCCCAGGAAAGGCAGTTTGGCAGTACCCGGGTCTGTGCTAGAGACCCGGGGGATCATGGGATTGTCTCCCCAATACCAGGTTGGCATTGGGGGGCAATTCCATGATCTTAGACATGTTACATGGCCATGTTCGGAGTTACCATTGTGAAGCTATACATATGTAGTGACCTATGTATAGTGCACGCGTGTAATGGTGTCCCCGCACTCACAAAGTCCGGGGAATTTGCCCTGAACAATGTGGGGGCACCTTGGCTAGTGCCAGGGTGCCCACACACTAAGTAACTTAGCACCCAACCTTTACCAGGTAAAGGTTAGACATATAGGTGACTTGTAAGTTACTTAAGTGCAGTGGTAAATGGCTGTGAAATAACGTGGCAGGCCTGTGTAAGAATTGTCAGAGCTCCCTATGGGTGGCAAAAGAAATGCTGCAGCCCATAGGGATCTCCTGGAACCCCAATACCCTGGGTACCTTAGTACCATATACTAGGGAATTATAAGGGTGTTCCAGTATGCCAATGTAAATTGGTGAAATTGGTCACTAGCCTGTTAGTGACAATTTGGAAAGAAATGGGAGAGCATAACCACTGAGGTTCTGATTAGCAGAGCCTCAGTGAGACAGTCATAACACAGGTAACACATACAGGGCACACTTATGAGCACTGGGGCCCTGGTTGGCAGGGTCCCAGTGACACATACAACTAAAACAACATATATACAGTGAAATATGGGGGTAACATTCCAGGCAAGATGGTACTTTCCTACACCTGGCCACCAATAACGGGCCTGCAAGATCGAAATTGTAGCCGCCACACCAGCATGGGCAGATGCCACCCCCTCATGCGCTGCTTTAATCAATTGTGATCTTATGTCTTTGTTGGGGATGTCTTGTACATCTACGCCTGGTATCTTAACCTCAGCGTTCAGCATACCTCCCATTCAATAGTGATACTTGTTAGGAAATCCTTTAGGATAGGGCGTACCATCTGCTGTGCTGTCACTTACAGCCCAAATGTCTGCGTCCGGTTTTGAACTCAAGCGAGTCACTGCAGCTACAGTGGCCACAGCCACTGCTGACTTTGCGGCTTCATCAGCCAGTGTATTTCCAGCAACATGTATTCCAACGCGCTGGTGTCCAAGTGTGTGTACAACATGGACATTTGCTAGCGTCTCTTTCAGGTTAGCTACTTTCCTCACAGTAGTCTGTGTTTAATGGTGTTGCCTTTGGAATCTCTGAGCCCATTCTGGTGCCAATAATGCAGGTATTCATTAACCCCTTCGCTGCCAGGCCTTTTCCCCCTCCTGTGCCAGGCCTTTTTTTGGCTATTTGGGGCAGTTTGCGCTTAGGTCCTCATAACTTTTTGTCCACATAAGCTAGCCAAGCTAAATTTGCGTCCCTTTTTTCCAACATCCTAAGGATTCTAGAGGTACCCAGACTTTGTGGGTTCCCCTGAAGGAGGCTAAGAAATTAACCAAAATACAGTGAAAATTTCGTTTTTTTTTAAAGAATGGGAAAAAGTGGCTGCAGAAGAAGGCTTGTGGTTTTTTCCCTGAAAATGGCATCAACAAAATGTTTGCGGTGCTAAAATCACCAGCTTCACAGCTTTCCGGAACAGGCAGACTTGAATCAGAAAACCCAATTTTTCAACACAAATTTGCCATTTTACTGGGACATACCCCATTTTTACAATTTTTTGTGCTTTCAGCCTCCTTCCAGTCAGTGACAGAAATGGGCTTGAAACCAATGCTGGATCCTAGAAACCTAAACATTTCTTAAAAGTAGACAAAATTCTGAATTCAGCAAGGGGTCATTTGTGTAGATCCTACAAGGGTTTCCTACAGAAAATAACAACTGAAAAAGAAAAATATTGAAATTGAGGTGAAAAAAACATCAATTGTTCTCTACGTTTTACTCTGTAACTTTTTCCTGCAATGTCAGATTTTCGAAAGCAATATACTGTTACGTCTGCTGGACTCCTCTGGTTGCGGGGATATATAAAGCTTGTAGGTTCATCAAGAACCCTAGGTACCAGAGCCAATAAATGAGCTGCACCCTGCAGTGCGTTTTCATTCTATACCGGGTATACAGCAATTCATTTGCTGAAATATAAAGAGTAAAAAATAGCTATCAAGAAAACCTTTGTATTTCCAAAATGGGCACAAAATAAGGTGTTGAGGAGCAGTGGTTATTTGCACATCTCTGAATTCCGGGGTGACCATACTAGCATGTGAATTACAGGGCATTTCTCAAATAGATGTCTTTTTGACCACTCTCTTATATTTGGAAGGAAAAAATGTAGAGAAAGACAAGAGGCAATAACACTTGTTTTGCTAATCTATGTTCCCCCAAGTCTCCCGATAAAAATGATGCGCCCGCGACAGGAAACGCCCCAAAACACAACGTGGACACATCACATTTTTTTAAAGAAAACAGAGGTGTTTTTTGCAAAGTGCCTACCTGTAGATTTTGGCCTCTAGCTCAGCCGGCACCTACGGAAACCTACCAAACCTGTGCATTTTTTAAAACTAGAGACCTAGGGGAATCCAA
The DNA here is from genome assembly GCF_031143425.1 of Pleurodeles waltl. NCBI lineage: Eukaryota > Metazoa > Chordata > Amphibia > Caudata > Salamandridae > Pleurodeles > Pleurodeles waltl. The sequence goes on from NC_090439.1 coordinate 862,014,140, forward strand.
GATGAGGTGACTTGTGGGGCTCTGACCAGGTTCTGTTACCCAGAATCCTTTGCAAACCTCAAAATGTGGCTAAAAAAACAAGTTTTCCTCACATTTTGGTGACAGAAAGTTCTGGAATCAGAGAGGAGCCACTAATTTCCTTCCACCCAGCGTTCCCCCAAGTCTCCCGATAAAAATGATACCTCACTTGTGTGGGTAGGCCTAGCGGGCGCAACAGGAAATGCCCCAAAACGCAACGTGGACACATCACATTTTTTTAAAGAAAACAGAGGTTTTTTTTGCAAAGTGCCTACCTGTAGATTTTGGCCTCTAGCTCAGCCGGCACCTAGGGAAACCTACCAAACCTGTGCATTTTTTAAAACTAGAGACCTAGGGTAATCCAAGATGGGGTGACTTGTGGGGCTCTGACCAGGTTCTGTTACCCAGAATCCTTTGCAAACCTCAGAATGTGGCTAAAAAAAACACGTTTTCCTCACATTTTGGTGACAGAAAGTTATGAAATCAGAGAGGAGCCACAAATTTCCTTCCACCCAGCGTTCCCCCAAGTCTCCCGATAAAGATGATACCTCACTTGTGTGGGTAGGCCTAGCGCCCGCGACAGGAAATGCCCCAAAACGCAACGTGGACACATCACATTTTTTTAAAGAAAACTGAGGTGTTTTTTGCAAAGTGCCTACCTTTAGATTTTGGCCTCTAGCTCAGCCGGCACCTAGGGAAACCTACCAAACCTGTGCATTCTTGAAAACTAGAGACCTAGGGGAATCCAAGATGGGGTGACTTGTGGGGCTCTGACCAGGTTCTGTTACCCAGAATCCTTTGCAAACCTCAAAATTTGGCCAAAAAAACACGTTTTCCTCACATTTTGGTGACAGAAAGTTCCGGAATCAGAGAGGAGCCACAAATTTCCTTCCTCCCAGCGTTCCCCCAAGTCTCCCGATAAAAATGATACCTCACTTGTGTGGGTAGGCCTAGCGCCCGCAACAGGAAATGCCGCAAAACGCAACATGGACACATCACATGTTTTTAAAGAAAACAGAGGTGTTTTTTGCAAAGTGCCGACCTGTAGATTTTGGCCTCTAGCTCAGCCGGCACCTAGGGAAACCTACCAAACCTGTGCATTTTTTAAAACTAGACACCTAGGGGAATCCAAGATGGGGTGACTTGTGGGGCTCTGACCAGGTTCTGTTACCCAGAATCCTTTGCAAACCTCAAAATTTGGCTAAAAAAACACGTTTTCCTCACATTTTGGTGACATAAAGTTCCGGAATCAGAGAGCAGCCACAAATTACCTTCCACCCAGCGTTCCCCCAAGTCTCCCGATAAAAATGATACCTCACTTGTGTGGGTGGGCCAGGTGCCTGCAACAGAATAAGGCCAAAAACTTGTAGAGATAGAGGGGATAGCACAGCGAGTTGATAAGGACATATTCTTCTTTTATACATCTTTAGGCTGACTCTGCTTTGGGGACCCACACAAGTGAGGTGTCATTTTACTTGGGAGACTGAGGGGAACGCTGGGATTCGGAATTTTGTGTTGGAGCAGTGATCGTACAAACAAAAGTCAGGAAAATATGCTTTTTTAAGCAAATTTTGCGGTTTGCAGAGGCGTCTGGGTAAATAAATGTTGGGGGATCCACGCAAGCCACATCTCCCTGCACTCCTTGGGGTGTCTAGTTTTAAAAAATGTCTTGGTTTGGTAGGTTTTCCTAGATGAAGGCCGCACCCAGGACCAAAAACATAGGTGGCCCCTCCCCTCCAAACACAGGTAGTTTTGTAATATATCATTTTGATGTGTCCACATACGTCTGTGATGTGCCAAACACTAACATTGTGAAAAGAAACTCACTTAGGTTATGTGAAAAAGACCCCTCACCCACCAACCAAGTTGGTGGCATGCTTCATCATCGGGGTCCCACCTGAGACACCTAGCGTGTCTCAAGTGTGCTGCGACGCCCGATTACAGCCGAGCAGGTTTTGTCATTTGTACCACACATACTGGTTGGATTTGGCACGAGGGTGAGTGATGGTTCAGTAGATCAAATTTTATTAACAAGAGATTTCACAAAAGTGAAATGCACTGGTAATAACTGAAAGGCCAAAAAACTGAACCAATGACTCACAGCTCGTGAGCTGTAAAGCCACGACAAGGCACCAACCGCTTTACAGTCCATTCACACACCTTTAATACATGACATGCACAAGACCATTCACTCCGCCAGCCACGGGCCCAACACATTACAAGACTCGCATCGACAGACAGCGCCAGTCAAGGGCCCATCACTTTCATACACCCACATGCCTGATACAGCAATCACACCAGCTGATGAGTGTGTGATCTGACGTTTGGCTGGCACCGCCAGCCAAGCGCCACCCCACCCACACCGCCAGCCAAGCCCCACCCCAAGCACACCGCCAGCCAAGCCCCACCCCACCCACACCGCCAGCCAAGCCCCACCCCAAGCACACCGCCAGCCAAGCGCCACCCCACCCACACCGCCAGCCAAGTGCCACCCCATGCACACCGCCAGCCAAGCGCCACCCCACGCACACTGCCAGCCAAGCGCCACCCCACGCACACCGCCAGCCAAGCGCCACCCCACGCACACTGCCAGCCAAGCGCCACCCCACCCATACCGCCCTCCAAGAGCCACCCCAAGCACACCGTCAGCCAAGCGCCATCCCAAGCACACCGCCAGCCAAGCGCCACCCCACGCACACTGCCATCACTTTTCTTTTGTTTATAAACAACAAAGAAACCAGTAACTAATTATAAAATAAGTACAAAACTACAAACACAAAAGCTCTAACTAAATACATGACAGTGATGCCAACTGTGAAACTTAACATATGAAAATTTAAAATAGACAGTTTACGCTCACGCTATTTCCCAAAAGTTTTTCCTTGTGTGGTAACTTCTAAAACAGCTGGGCACACACAGCCCAGGCTTTGAAGGGCATTCGGGGCAGTACATCCGGGTCTCCCTCCAGATTAATCTCCGGGCACATACTCTACATTTCTTTGTGGGCAAGTCTTTTTTGGGAGTGGGAGGAATGTGAGCTGGACAGTGCTGATCTTTCAATCTAGCCACATCCTCCACCACTTCTACTCTAGGAACTATTGCCTGTTCCACCACAATAAGGCTTTCTATCACCGACTCCTGAAATTTAACAAATGTCATCCTTGATTCAGGTGAACAATCCTTGAATACAATAAAAGCATTAAAAGTTGCCAAATGAAATAAATGTAGGGCCAACTTTTTATACCACACGTAAGACTTGCGAAGAGCAGTGTAAGGTTCCAACCTCTGATCTACTCTATCAACACCACCCATGTGCCTATTGTAGTCCAAAATGCACGCAGGTTTGCGCACTTCCGCAACCTGACCCCAAACAGTCACAGGGGAAGTACTCTCATCATGGATGGTAGACAGCATGTACACATCCCTCCTGTCTGAAAATTTCAGAGCTAGCAGCTCATTATTCCGCAAGGCACTGCACTGTCCCCTCTCAGGTTTTTTACAGACAAGCTCCCTTGGATAGCCTTTCCAGTTAGAACGGATTGTGCCACAAGCAACAGTGTCCACTCTAAACAACTTCTTGAAAAACTGCACTCCAGTGTAGAAATTATCTACGTACCAATGGTGACCTTTGTTAAACAGCCGTCTACCAAGTTCCCACACAATTTTTTCACTAACTCCAAAAGTGGCCGGACAACCAGGAGGGTCAATACTGGAATCCCTACCAGTGTAGACCCGGAAATTATACACATATTCTGACAGCATACACAATATAATCCCATACCGTGCCCTCTTACTAGGAATGTACTGCTTAAAAACTAAACGCCCCTTGAAAAGGACCAAAGACTCGTCCACACTTATCTCTTTGCCTGGAACATAGACCTCTGAAAAACAATCTACAAAATGATCAAGGACAGGCCTAATCTTAAAAAGACGGTCGCAATCAGGGTGATCTCGTGGCAAGGCTAAAGCATTGTCTACAAAATGCAGCATACGAAGAAGAAGCAAATACCGATTACGTGTCATAGTTGCAGGAAATATAGCCGTTACCATCAAGGGTCTAGTAGACCAATAAGAAGCTAGTGATGGCTTCCTGATCAACCCCATCAAAAAAGTCAAACCTAAAAACTTTTTCATCTCTTCCAGATATGTGGGAACCCACTGAGTAGCTCTAGACTGAGGCTTAAGTCTGGCAGCGTTGTCCCTCAAATATTGCTCTGCATACAAATTAGTCTGCTCCACAATCTCTTCCAAAAATACATCGTCCATAAACAAGTGAAAGAAGAGGACAGGCAAAAAGTTTTCCGTATTGACTCTACACCCTGGGAGACCAGTAAATGCAGGTAACTGTGGCTGCTCCATGTTTGGGGCAATCCAGGTGTCAGGTCTTCTAATGGGAAACCCTTCAGCCCCAGGCTGCTGCCCTCTTGGCACATCAATGTCCTCCTCTACAACAGGCCCTTCATCTGCACTGAGAGTAGCTTCCTCATCAGAAGAATACTTTTGGACAGAAAACTCACTTCCAGAATCTCCCACTTCCTCCTCTGCCTCAGATGCAGAGTCAGTCTCGTAATCATGGTCTGAAGACGACTTAAAGAGCATGCCAACAACCTGCTGAGCGGTCACTCTGCGGCTAGCCATGATCCTCACTAACAACAAATGGATTGCCAACAACAACTAGCACTAAAATAAGTAATAAACAAAGTGTAGCTTTATCACAAAGAGTTATGTACTAAAAAACTATACCACTCACTTGCCTGAAAAAGCTACTCACCAAGCAACTACTCTGCACAGACACAGCAATCACCAATGATATCCCACTAAAAAGAAGGAAAAAAAAAGCAAATTAGACATATGACAACACAAATATCATTGTGCTCAAATCTCAGGACAATTTCACACACAATACTGCATTTAGTACACCACCTACAAACATGTCATTCATGCATGTCAACAATACTCCTTTGGAGTAAATTGCTTTCACTTACCTAAAACATGCAACTATGCAAACCGCAGGACAACTACTGCCAAAACTGCAAGGATCCACAGCAAAGGAAGCAAAAGCGTTGAACTAGAAACAAAAGAAGAAATAAATTATTATAATCACAAATACAAATACTTCGCCAGTTGACAAACACCCCACCACCAAGAACTTAGAAATTGTCCCTGGTACCTAAGTGGATTCTGCCTCCATTGGGGGCATATGGGCGTAAAATAAATTGGCCGATCTGCCCCCAAGGGGGGCAGAAATGGGCAACAGCTCTGTGCCCCCTTTAGGGGGCGACCCTTCCCAAAGGGGGCACCCCCAGCACAAAACAAAAAAAGGGGAACAAAAAAAAAAAATCCCTGGCGTATTGGTGGTTTCTGCCCTCCTTGGGGGCAGATGGGCCTACAAAAATAGGCCCATCTGCCCCCAAAGGGGGCAGAGATGGCCAATACGAACTTTCCCCACTTTGTGGAGGCGACCCTTGCCCAAGGGGTGCCCCCAAACACACACCACACACACCACACAATCCCTGGCGCCTAGTGTGCTTCAACCCCCCCCCCCGGGCCCAGATCGTCCAAAAACATGGCTGATCTGCCCTCGGGGGGGCTGAAACAGAAAAAAAAATAGCCCCCCAGGGGAGCGACCCTTGCCCAAGGGGTCACCCCCAAAATAAACATATAAAAGTAAATCCCTGGTGTCTAGTGGGTTTCGCCCCCCCCCCCCCCCCCGGGGGCAGATCGGCCGAAAAATCATCAATCTGCCCCCAGGGGGGGCGAAACACTAAATAAAATAGACCCCCGGGGGGGCGACCCTTGCCCAAGGGGTCGCCCCCAAAATAAACAATAAAAACAAAATCCCTGGTGTCTAGTGGATTTCCCCCCCCCCCCGGGGGCAGATCGGCCGAAAAATTGGCGATCTGCCCCCGGGGGGGGGTGAAATACTAAATAAAATAGCCCCCCAGGGGGGCGACCTTTGCCCAAGGGGTCGCCCCCAAAATAAACATACCCCCAAAAATCCCTGGTGTCTAGAGGAGCAGGAATCTAGTGAAAACAGGCACAGGGGAAAGGAAAAACCCTTTCCTTTCCCCCCGTGTCTGTTTTCCCCCCCCAAAACTCCCAAAAAGGGAAGGACTTACTCTACCCTCGACGCGCTGGAAGCAAATGGCTTCCAGCGCGTCCGGGCAACACTTGGGGCTTCATTCTGAGGCCGGCGGGCGGCGGTCGCCGCCCGCCTGGCAGGAACCGCCATATTGCCGCTCCGCGGTCGAAAGACCGCGGAGGCCATTCTGGCTTTCCCGCTGGGCTGGCGGGCGACCGCCAGAAGGCCGCCCGCCAGCCCAGCGGGAAACCCCTTCCCACGAGGAAGCCGGCTCCGAATGGAGCCGGCGGAGTGGGAAGGTGCGACGGGTGAAGTTGCACCCGTCGCGAATTTCAGTGTCTGCTAAGCAGACACTGAAATTCTTTGTGGGGCCCTCTTATGGGGGCCCCTGCAGTGCCCATGCCATTGGCATGGGCACTGCAGGGGCCCCCAGGGGCCCCACAACACCCCATACCGCCATCCTGTTCCTGGCGGGCGAACCGCCAGGAACAGGCTGGCGGTATGGGGTGTCGGAATCCCCATGGCGGCGCAGCAAGCTGCGCCGCCATGGAGGATTCCTGAGGGCAGCGGAAAACCGGCGGGAGACCGCCGGTTTTCCCTTTCTGACCGCGGCCAAACCGCTGCGGTCAGAATGCCCTTGAGAGCACCGCCAGCCTGTTGGCGGTGCTCTCGTGGTCGTTGACCCTGGCGGTCAATGACCGCCAGGGTCAGAATGACGACCTTGATGATGTCGGCGCACTGTGCGCCCGCTGACGTCATCAGATTGCCGGGGGGGGTCGGAGGTGGAAGGGAAAGGGCTTCCCCTTCCATCCCCGCCTTGGGGGGGTGGGTGGGGTGCACATGGGGGGAGCGCTCCCCCCAGTTCCCGTGCCTTCGACGGGGTGACCACGTCCAAAGCACACGGGAACCGCTGCCTTGGACGAGGTCACCTCATCCAAGGCATGCGAGTGGTTAAAGGACTGGACACAATAATATGAATCACAAACAATCAGCGTAGGCTGTGCAGGATCTGTGTGTTCCAGTGCCATCAGCAGAGCTTTCAGCTCTGCCATTTGTGCTGTACAATCCCCTAGGGTTTGTGCAAAGGTGTGTAGAGGACAAAATGTATCGCCCTCCATGTAGCCACATATGACTGCGCAAGCAACAGAATATTGATGTTTAGTTCCGATTGCAGGTTGTGCTGAGCCATTGGTGTACATGACTCTATGATATTGTTCAGTAGGCAATGTATTTGCTGGAACTGGGTATTCTATTTCATATTGTAAGAATTCTTGAGTTTGTAGCTTTGGGTCAAAAATGTAGTCTACATCAGTGGCTGTCAGAGACGTGGCCCATTGTATCCAACATGGATGTAATGCTTTCGCGTTTGGAATGCTAGTTTTGTAACAGCCTCTAGGGCTAGGATTGGAGAAACAACAATAATGCGTTTTCCTTGGGCAAGAAGTCTTTCTTTAATGACAGTCATCTGTACAGCAGTGAGAATTTTCTCAGTGGGAGCAAAGCGTTGTTCTGCCGCTGTGTACAAGTGCGATTTGTATGCAATCGTGACTGTCTCACGTTCGTTAAATGTCACATAGGTGAAACCGATGGCCCCAGCTTTTACTCTGATGACCAAATGTGTTTTGTTGTCCCTTGTATGTAAATGTTGTGCTGCAAGCATATCTGTCTGCAACTCTCGAAGAACACTTGTATGTTCAATTGTCCAGAATTTACTTGAATAATCTAGACGTATTAAGTTAAATAAAGGTTTTATGCTTGTAGCATAATCAGGAATGTAATTTCTGCCAAAATTTAGGAAACCCAATAGTGATTGGAGTTTTTTAATCGTATTTGGTGGTTGTAACTGTGCGCATTTCTCTAAAAATTGTGGTGCTAGGCTCTTCCCTTCACTTGGCAGCTCATATCCCAGCAACAGGACGCAGAGGAAGGCTATTTTTGTTTTTTTTAAGTTAAATTTGTAACCAAATTCAGCAAATCCTACAACAATGCGAGCTACCCATCTTTAATGTTGTAGTAATTCATCATCCGTGAGATAGATATCATCTACATAGGACAATGCTTCAGGGTCAATCTCGTGCAAAATAGCAGTGACACGAGCTGCGAACAGTCCTGGGCTGTTCTTATACCCCTGAGGTAAATTACAGATTTTTTTCTGGGAGCCTAATGCACTGAAACTTGTTAAGTCTCTACTCTCAGGCACTATGGGCCAGATGTATGAAAGCATTTTGCATTCGCAAACGGTGTGAATGCCCGTTTGTGAATCCCAAATGCCATTTCAGAATGTATGAAAGACATTCTGAACGCAATTTTAAGGAATCTCTAAAATAGCGATTCCTTAAAATTGCAAACCTGTTTAGAGAGTCGCAAATTGCCACTCTCTAAATAAGAAATTGCAAATAAGGAATCCTTATTTGCGATTCCTTAGCACATGTATGAAGCAATTCCTAAATGCGATTTGGGCATTTAGGAATCGCTAATTACCACCAAGTTGAACTTGTGCCCTTTTGGCATGTGTGCACCTTACATGTCCCAAACAATTTTTTTGGGGTGCAGCAGAGGGGGCCTTAGGCCCCCAGCACCCTGGGGTTTTGCATTTCCAAAATTGCGATTTCTAGTTGAAAAATCGCAATTTTGGAAATGCCAAAAATTCACAGATATGGGCCAACAGGCCCATAGGTGCGAATGGGGCCGGTATCGCAATTTGCGATTCGGTAATAGCATTTGCGATTTTTAAGAATTTAAGAATCGCTATTACCGATTTGCAAATGTGATACATGGCATTTTGCGAGTCAGAAATAGCGATTTCTTAAAAATCGCTATTTCTGATTCGCAAAAGGCCTTCATGATACATCTGTCCCTATATAGTGGCAGAAAAACCCATTGAAAATGTCCAGTGTTGTTTTGTATTTTTTACGCACTATGCTGCTCACTAGTGCTGTGCTATGCGAGTTTTGGATAGCATAGGTATGTGTATGACTGTTTAAATGTATGTAGTCTAAGACTATTCTATATGAATGGTCTAATTAGCTACAGGGAATAATGGGTTATTCATTGGCAAGACACAGGGTTCAATCACACCCTGGTACTTTAATTTTGTGAGTATTTCTCTCACTGGTGCTTTTGCTTCATGTTTTATCGGATACTGCGGTTGTGGCTGAGTTTCACTTTTAATTGGAATTACATGGTAGGGCGATTCTTTATCCCACCCTACATGATTTCTGTATTATGCAGGTGCTTGTGCCAAAGCCCATTCAGTGGACTAGGATTCAGCGAGTTCCTCTGGAACAAGGGGCGAGAAGGAAGGCTTAATGACTTCTTCTCCACATGGGCAGGTACGGACAAAGTCAGGTGGCCAATCTTGTTCGGCCAACAAGACATCATATACTTTTACTACGCGATGCCAAAAGATTGCGTCTATTATGCGTTCAATGTCTCCTTCTAACTGTAATGTTACTTTGTACACCCTATCAGGTGTGGAGACACGCATGTCCGCAGTCTCTACTTGTATTAAGTCATCAGTTGCTTTCACCTCCAGATGCTCTAGAAGATTCCGGCGAACTATTGTGACCTCTGCCGCGCTGTCTAGCAATGCTAGAGCCCAATTCTTGTTCTTCAAGAGGACCCTCTTCCTGAGTGGCATGACAGACTGCGACTGCTGCCACTTTTTTCTTTTTAAATTGTGGTTTTTGTTGGATGGGTTTCTCTTCCTTTTTAACAGAAACCTCCGAAGAGCGCTGTGATTCCTGTCTCGGTTTCACGTACTCTGTTCTTCGCTCTGTACGCCCACCTCTCTCATTCCTTTTTTCCGATGAGTCCTGAAAGGAACGAGATTGGCGTGTATCAGTATCTTGATATTTATCAGGCGTTTTTATATTATTTCTATTGCTGAGATTATACCTAATCTGTGGGGCCTCCATGCGCAGAGATTCTCCCCTCTCTTTTTTAGGAGTTTGTTGCTTTTTATCCCAGCGTTTCTTTTTACCCTCAGGTGCTTGCTTGGGGGTATCTTTGTTCGATTTACCCTGAAATTGTGTTTTTTGTGGTCTGGCCCCTAAGCTATCTCGACCAATACTTGAATAGGTCTCTGCTATTATTTTAGGCAGCTCTCATTCCTGATCCTGTTGTGGAACGTCACGAAGCCGCATGCGTACTGCAAGCTCCACTGCTTCCCCTTTAAGATTGCTTAAAATGATTGAGGATACCATGGCAAAATTGCCCATCAATTGCATCCCCAAATCTAGGGCCAGGCCAGCCCCGTATTCATCTTGAATTTGTTTCAACACCTCTGGTAAATTGGCAAGTGTTGGTGTACCGTGTGCAGTTGTATAGAGTGCGGCAAATACCGTGCCCCAGGTATTACAGTTTTCTACTGTAGGGACCATCCCAAAAGGCAAGCACATTGTTAATATTCTATGTTTATCCTGAGGTCCCGTATGTGGAAATATTGCCTCCAGCGTATTCATTTTCTGGGCTAGCCAAAACGGAGTTTCCTCTCATTTGGCGGGTACTTTACCCATAATGAAATGTACAGTCGCAGGATTTATACCTGGCATTGCTGCATGTGGATGTGCTGGAGCAGCACGTGCTGGGTTTGTTTTTAGTGTTTGCATCACAAATTGTACTAATCGTCTATATATCGCTATTAATTCAATATATAAACGACGAACCTCAGCTACTGCTAAATTTGCAACCACAGGATGTGGTGTATAGGTGGCCAATAAAGGCCAGGTAGGACCGTCATTACTTAGTGGACCTAACCTTATTGGTAATATTGTGTGGGGTAGGGCGCCATCAAGCCAATTATTATGTTCTTGATAAGATAGAGGTATCTCTAAATATGCGTATGCTCTGTATTATCCAGGCGCATTCGCAGGTGTTTATTGATGAAATGTATTCGTGTTCCCATCAACTGCTGGAAATGTGACCCAAGAGTAAAAAAGTTCAGTTCTATAAGCTGCATGGGCATCCACCACAAATGTGACTGGACCCCCCTGGGCCATTAGGCCATTCGCTAATAAATGTGCAGTTAGAGGTTGTCTCATGTTAACCGCTATTTGTACCTGTTGTGGAATCGCCATAATAGTAACACTATGAGTTCAGAGAAGGCACACCAAATAGGGTTTTCCTTTTAAAGTTCAAGCTTGAACAATCTCCAGCTGTAGTAGGATCACCTATGCAGCTGTGGTGGAAATCCTCAGCACCACGGACGTCTCCGCATACGGTATTGAGGTGTAATGATATATAATGAGACAGAGAGACTCCGGAGGACCCGAAAATTAGAGCCTGACCAAATTTTGGCAGCGCCATGTCACGTAGACTCTCATTATTCTAATGAGACTACTGGATTTTGAGCAGCAAGATCATCCACGGTGTGGGAGACTGAGTCTAACCCACTGTGGGTGACACCTGTCGCTCTAAATCCAGGTTTTGCTCCGGCTAACTAGCAGTGCCTCATCTCTACCAGGGGATAGTGATGATTGGGCAGCCGAGCGCATGGCATGTAGGCTTCTCAGGGAAGTCGTGGTCACTCAGGTCACATCCGGTTCTCTCTTTTACAATTCAGTCTCATATATAAATGACAAACAGAAGCAGTATATGTTTCAATGATTAGTTTAATAAAACAACTGCATCTTAGATAGCAAAGCGTGAGCTGCAATAGCCGGGACGATGCAACATGACAGAATTAAAATGGTGACAAGAAGAGTGAAGCATAAGAATAACGCTATCATATTGTCACTATGATCAATGGATTATTTCCTATCTAAGTCATAATCTGAGCACAGCATGTTAAGCTCTAATTCTGCCTTTCAACCCTCATACCTGAGCAAAGGCCTGTAGTCTGCATTAGCATCTATAGAGAAGCATTCAGCAATCAGCATACAGTCGTGGTTCCCTGGCTGGAATTTCCCTCTTAACGTGTAATGGGACTAGGAAGTGTTTTTATAATAACACAGCTGATGTTCTAAGAAAATGTCCCTACATAAGGATGAGTATTTTCTATGAATGTTGGAGACTAAACTTCTACCACGTTCACCGGCAATGTACCAAACTGTAGCCTTGAATGAAGCATAGAGTGATCAAGAATGTTTTGTTTGAGAACACGGTGCTGGGCAATGCAAAAACTGTTAGATAGATGAAAAATAAAAGAAGACCGTAAAATGGTTATTGTAAAAATAACAATGCGAAGCCGAATAAAATATATCTAGGTTAAAGTTCACAGCGGCCTTGTATGTTAAAATAACGTGCGTGGAGCTATAACTAAGATGGCTACACAACAGGCTGTTATTAGATTTTGAAAAATATCTGTGTTTTATTTTTACATGATGAAGGTGAAAGGATGTGTTGTGTTTTAATTAAAAGAATGTTCAGTTAAGAATGTGAGTGGAGAGAAATTCCAGGGAGAGACAGTTGCTTCTCTCTCCTCGTAGTGGATCGACGCCAGGTCGTGTTCCTGAAATAAACTTGGGGTTTACCACTACAACGGTGTTGATTATAACTTACAACACCTTTCTCAAATGTTCTATTTTAGGTATGTGAAAAGATCTGCTCAGTTGTTACTGTAACTCTCCATCTTTGGCTGTATATTTGTGCCATTGGCTGAGCCAAATAGGCACATAAATCTTAAGTAGTAAGAACTCAGTAAAGTTATACAGACAATCCAGCATAGATTCAACTTCTAAAAGTGGGAAAAGGTGATCTTTCAAGACAGAAGAGAACAGGTTCTTTTATAAGACTTCAGACAAAGGGTTCCAATCATTCACTATGCAAGAATAGGGTTGCTAGGATATTCACCAATGGGGAACGGACAAGAAGAAACAGTTTATTACAGAACATATTCGAAGAGTCTCTCATAATATTGTTACATTAGAGTCAGATATGCCCAGAGTCTGTTCAGGTAATGTGAGTTTATACATAGTTTGGGATACAGCCTTGGACTGCCAGGTTGTCTTTGATTAGGTATATCATGTTCAACATAACTAGGAAAGCCTCAGTCTTGCAGTATAAGCCTTCGTTTCTTTATTACTGTAAGGAAACAACAGCAGCAGTGATCTTGTGATGTATTACAATGTAACATTCAAAATGGAAGAAAGCATGAAATTGGCTTATGTTAGCATAGGCTTGATTTCTAATTCATTAAACTCTACATTTCGGAAACAAATTTCACAGAGGTCGCAGGTAGTGGGGTAGAGGGAGGTGTATTGAGAAGAAGGTAAGTTAGACATAGGTGAGATAGAGTGATTTCAGATTGAGAGAGGGGTAATGAGAGAAGGGTTGGATAGAAGAGGTGAGGGGAAGTAAAATGGGAGACGGGAAGCAGAAAGGCCACTTTTTTAGTGTAATTGCTAAAAATTGCCTGAGATACCTATCATATATGTCCCTCTATCCAATTAAATTCAATTTGGTTTTATTGTGATTATGATAGAACGTCCGACTTTCCTCGCCACTTTACTGGGTTGGAGGGGTTGGGGGGAGATTTACAGGACAGGTATCCACCACATTTCCTTTGCTATTCTAGACGTCGTGTGGAGTAACAAAGGTTAACAGCAAAAGCCCTGTGTTCTTTCTGTGATTTGCAGTATATGCCTTACCATAACCCCTCCACAGCAAATAGGTGGCTGTGGAAAGGCTGCTAACAGAACAAGAGTTTTAGCTTGTGATGTCATTGGTGGCATGGTCGGATTGGGAAGGTGGGCAGTCAGGCATTGGATGATGGGCCGGAGCCTCAGGATCATCTGTGGGCTGTTTTTTAAGGGCCCCAGTCAAGTAGCCCACAGAACAGCATAGTTTTCCAGACCCCATCAGGTCATTGTAATATGGGGCAGTATCATGGGCAGGCAGGCATTCAGAGGGCAGGGGCTTACGGTGGTGCTGGGCCAGTATTATTATTGTCCTAGCAGACTTAAGCTTGTCTACCCTCTCCTCCCCCCAGTGGGATGGTACAGACCCCAGACATAGTCCCTCATTATGACTTTGGCTGTCTTCCTTGAAGACTGCCAAAGCCATGGGCGCCAGGAGACCGCCAGAGCTGGCGGTCTCCCGCCCGCCATATCACAGGTACTTCCTGATTTCCACCACACTTTTGGCAGAAATCTGGCAGTAGTCGTGCTGACGGGCGGAGGCGCGCTGGCGGTTCCACCACCAGCCCCGCCAGTAGGACACCGCCTGCCATATTATGGGCCATAATATGGCTTGGCGGTGTCCTGCTGGTGGTGGAAGTGCCCCATCCTGTTCTCTGCCAGATGACCTTCTCCCTGGACCAGGTAAGGTGATCGTCCGACAGGGGAGGGAGTGGGAGGGTGGGGTGTGTTGTGTGTATATGTATGAGTGTGTGGTGTCTGCATATGTGCATGAATGTGTGTGTGCGTGTTTGTATGCGTGTCTGTATGTCAGTGTGTATGAGTGTGAGTATGCGTGTTTGGATGGGTGTGAGTATGCATGCAGGAATGGAGTTGTGAATGTGTGTATGAATGGAGTTGTGAATGCGTGTATGGATGTTTGTTGTGAATGTGTGCATGGATGCATGTGAGTGGATGCGTGCATGTAAGTGTAGGTGAATGGGTGTATGTGTGGTGCGTGTGGTTGTCTGTGTGCATGTATGCGGGTGGGGTGGGGGCGCAGTGTCAGAAGGGAGGGTGGGGGGCACAGTGTCAAAAGGGGGTGGGGAGCCATCTACCAATGACAGGGAAGGAGTTCCCTGTCACCTGTAGCCCTTCTGCCATGGTTTTCATGGCGGAGCTGCTGCCGTGGAAACCATGTCAGAAGGCCAGATCCTAATAACACCAGCGGTCTTCTGTGGACCGCCGGGTCAGAGATGATCATCTCCGGCCCAAAGGTTCAGACCGCCATGGCGATATGAGTGGAGATGTGGCGGGTTGGCAGAGGCCAACCTGCCACACTCATAATGTGGCGGTCTTCACCGCCAGCCTGTTGGGGGTGGGACCGCCACATTTACTGCGAGGGTCAAAATGACCCCCATAGTGTTCCACTCTCCAGCTGTGCTGTCAAACTGGGGTAGGGAACAAGGAGAGAAGAGCTGCCTCCTAGCAGGGGCATGTGAGCATTGGGATGTATCATTGGGTATTGGGCCATCTTCACGTCAGAAACACCCTCTCCCCACAGGAGCCAGGCTAAGGGGGGCAGGCGTTGCTCTGCACCTTGGGCAAATCACACCTCAAAACGTATGTGTAGGATGCATGTCAGCAGCAGTGTTTTTCCCCTGACTCCTCCCTGCCAGGCCACCACATACAGGCCATTGTGGGCAGGAGGGAGTATGCAGGGGCCTCACTGGGCACCAGGTGTTGTCACCTCAGCGCCAGTGTCTTTTAGACCTTGGTGGAGGGGGGTGTAGAGGATGTAAATAAAGGGAGTCCCAACATCAGATCAGCATCCTGTGATCCTGGGCAAATTACTTTGGCCCTCATCCTGACCTTGGCGGGCGGCGGAGGCCGCCTGCCAAAGTCCCGCCGTCAGGTTACCGTTCCGCGGTCGAAAGACATTCCCGCTGGGCTGGCGGGCGGCCGCCTTCAGGCCGCCCGCCAGCCCAGCGGGAAAGAGGCTTCCACGATGAAGCCGGCTCGGAATCGAGCCGGCGGAGTGGAAGCCGTGCGACGGGTGCAGTTGCACCCGTCGCGTATTTCACTGTCTGCGCAGCAGACAGTGAAATACATTTAGGGGCCCTCTTACAGGGGCCCCTGCAGTGCCCATGCCAGTGGCATGGGCACTGCAGGGGCCCCCAGGGGCCCCGCGACCCCCCCTACCGCCATCCGGTTCCCGGCGGGCGGACTGGCGGGAACTGGATGGCGGTAGGGGGGTCGGAATCCCCTCGGCGGCGCCTTGGAGGATTCCAACGGGCAGCGGAAAACCGGAGGGAGACCGCCGGTTTTCCTGCACTGACCGCGGCCAAAGCGCCGCGGTCAGAATGCCCTGCGGGGCACCGCCGGTCTGTCGGCGGTGCTCCCGCCGACCCTGGCCCCGGCGGTCTAAGACCGCCGGGGTTAGAATCACCCCCTTAGTCCCTTATTATGAAAATGCCGGGATAGCCCGCCGCCGACGGTCGACGGAAGACTGCCAGTGGCGGCGGCAGGCATCCTGCCATACTCTGATGCATGAAGCCTCACCGTCATTGATAGAGGTGAGGCCCACCATGCGCCATCCTGGTGGTCGGTGGCGGGGTGGATGCTGCCCCACCCTCACCGCCACGGCAGTCCAGACACCGCCACGCCTATGATGATGCAGTCATAGGAGTGGTGGGGTATGGAGGCGCAGCGATGCCGGCGGAGCAGCATTCAAGGAGCCCGTTCCCCCCCCGGAGCAGTGCCACAGAACAGGTAATTGCTGTCCGGAAGGGAAGGGGGGGGCGAGTGTGTTGAGTGTGTTAGTGCATGGGTGTGTGTTTGTGAAGGGGGGATGTGTGTCTGTGTGCATGAATGCGTGTGTGCGTGTGGGAATATAGGTGCATGTGGATGTGGGAAGTTGGGGTTTGAGGGGACCTGTATGGAGGGGGGGAAGGTAAGGGTTGTTTTTGTGATACCTACAGGAAGATTGGAGGGTGGAGGGATGGGGGGGTCAGTTTTTTGGGTTCAGGGGTGGGGCCGGTTCTAGGAGCTTGGGTGGGTTGGTGGGGGTAGTGGCAAGGGGGGCCTGGCGTGTCACATACAGGTGACAGGAATGGGAATTCCTGTCACCTGTATGCTTTCTGCCAGGGATTACCTGGTGGGGTATCCCGCCAGGAAATCCCTGGTGGAAATGGGATCATTATCCCACCGCCGGTCCGGCCTCCAAAGCCGGGTCGAAGGTGCCTACCGTCGGCCCGGTGGTCGATTCTGGCCTGGCGGTGGGTGGTAGTGAACTGGCAGTTCACTACTGTGTTCAGAATATGGCGGTCTGAACCACCATGCCATTTGAGGTAATGACCGCCACCGCCGGCGTGGCGGTCATTACCACCATGTTCATAATGAGGGCCTTTATCTCTTAAGGCCTAAAATTTAAATTAATTTGATCTGGGACAATGTAACTGGTGCACATGTGTATCGCCCCAATGCCTTTGGGCAGAGTTCACATTATATAAAACTACACAAACACAAAATATCCAGCCAGATTCTGCAAAGGCTCTAGCATGATAATTAATGAGAACTCTTATAAACTTACATATTCATTTTCAACAAGGCTTTTCTGTCTTTGGGTTATCTGTCATTCACTGATCATTACAGCAGCTTCAGTACACATTTTCATACCAGCCTAGACACTGAAATACAGATCAGCTGGCAAAAAAATACGGGCAGGTAGCAACACTAGCCAGATCAGGTGTTGTGGCCCTTGGGCCTGTTAGAGAGTATGGGGCATATTTATACTCTGTTTGCGCCGAATATGCGTCAAAGATTTTGACGCACATTCGGCGCAAACCTTGCCCCATATTTAAACGTTGACGCCCGACCCCGCGGACGTCAAAATTCCACCGTGAGCGTCATTTTTTGGAAGCGGGAAATTGCCTTGCGTTAATGATATGCAAGGGAGGTGTTCCCTTCCAAAAAATGACTTTAAGGCCTGTGCGCCTTATTTACACCCCAGCGTCATTTTGATGCACAGAAGTGGGTGGGCCTTAAAAAACGGCGCACAGCCTGATGTGCGCTGTTTTTTAATGCCTGGGTCAGGGCAGGCGTTAAGGGACCTGTGGACTCGGAAGGAGTTCAGAGGTGCCCTCCCCTGCCCCCAGGGACACCCCCTGCCATCCCCACCCACCCCTGGAGGACACCCATGGATTGGGGGACCCATCCTAGGTAAGTGCAGGTAAGTTAAGGTAAGTATATTTTCGTGTTTTCTTTAAAGTGGCATAGGGGGGCCTAATTTGGGCCCCCCTACATGCCACTGTGCCCAATGTCCATGCCCAGTGGACATAAGTCCCCTGGGCGTGGCCATTGGGCAAGGGGGTATGACTCCTGTCTTTGCTAAGACAGGAGTCATGTCAATGGGGATTGTGCGTCAAAAAATGGCGCAAGTCCGGTTTGAGGCCTGATTTTTGCCTCAGACCTGACTTGCACCATTTTTTGATGCACAACCCCCATTTTCCCCTACGCCGGCGCTGCCTGGTGGCAGTCATTTTTTATTACTCAGACCTGTCGGCAGCGCCGGCTAACGTCATTCCTTAAATAAGGCGTCCGCATGGGGCATTGGAATGGCGTTAGCCGGCGGTAAAAAAAATTACGCACAACTGCGTTGGCGCAGTTGTGCAGCAAAAAGTATAAATATGGCCCTAAGTTTTATTAACAAAATGTAATTACTAAAGTGCAAATAAATAAATGTAACATGTATTTAAAAGCCCAACTGAAAAACGTGTTAGAAAAATAAACGTGTGCTAGTAGTTGTTAGACCTGGTGGAAACCATAAACAATGTACGTTATAAAGAACAATAATGTCTAATGTACAAATGTTTTGTTTATTCATAATTATATGCATTAGAGAAGATGAATTATTAATGAAATAGTACATTTGAAATGATTATTAAATGTTTTTTTTTTGTGTTAGCATTAGTAAAAAGGCCTTTGTTTAGCATTTTCTAAAGGCCTGTGTTTTAGCATTTTCTAGGCACTCAATGTTCATTGTTCAATTGTTTGTTGACCTTACAAAAACGTTCCGAAATGTCTAAATGTTAGTTATTCAACATCCTGTGTGACTCGCACACTGTGGAAAAATTATGTTCCTTGCTTGCTGCATTTGTTTTTTCCTGAGATTAGATAATAATTAGAAATCTTACAATGGTCTTTAGGGCTCAATGTCTTGTAACTTGTAACAATTGTATGTAACGGCGGAAACTGGTGACCAGAGACGAGAGAAGATGATTCAATCCTGGGTGCTGAGAACAAAAAGAGATACTTCTGTAGCCAAATGGAAGTTTATTGGCTGTGCACTAAACCACCCCATGGTATTAACCAATAGAAGCTTAGCTAGTTATTTTCTAGGATTGTAATATAGCAAAGTTTAGGTGATGTAAGTTGTGATCTTTGCTTCTATGCTACATAGATGATGTGTTTCTGTGACTTAGCTCTTTGCTTATGATTCTATCCGTTCAGATACATAAGGCCCAAACTTTACAGAACTGTTTCCCCATTCATGATCCTGATGATGCCCAATGAAGACCAGATGCTCCGCTGATGAAGACATTGCTACCTGCTGATCTAATTAGGAGAGTTATAACAAATGTGCATTTGTCTTTCTTGCAGGTTTTCCTGTTTTTCACACCTTTAGAAAATCCAACTGTTTTTTGTTTAGCACCATAGTCAGATGTTTTCCAAATTAAATGTTTGTCTTCCTTACTTTTTGCCTGATGCCCAAACATGCTCATTAAATTAGAGTAATAGTCCGGGATGCCCAATCCAAGATTTAAATTTGACTGTTGAATAAATTAATTGTAAATGATTCATCTGCGATAACTATATGTATTCTATTTGTGTTTTTCATCTGTTGTTGTTATTCTGCATTGTAGTTCTGGAGTGTAAATGATAAATGCTTTAGATAGATTGACATTCTTCAGACGTTTTGGTCAGCCTGTGTTGTTTTTGTAAATCTATCATTTGGTGTTGCGCATGATTTACGTGAAAAGGGCAATAAAAGTTTGAAATTTACTACACTGGTGTGATGATTCATGGCCATATTGGTCATAGTGCATATAAATTAATGAGTTCAAATTGAATATAGATGTTTCTTGGTTTCATGTTGACTGTTAGGATGTTCTCTTACTCCTGTCTGGGTCCAAAGGTCCGAGTCGACCTCTAAGGGTAATAGATGACTTATCCTATATATGACACCTTATCAATAATAATATAAAGAATATGAGGCTGGTCACGCCCACAGGCCTTTTTATTTCACCTCACCTGTTGGGCCAAATTGCAGTACTTCTAGTTTTCACCATCTTTACTAGTTTAAATAAGCTTTAGAACACTTACTAAACAAAGCTCCAGAAATTAACTGAGACTAACCATGCATCCATCAAAGGGATGATCCAGGAACGTGGGGCCACTTTTTTGGAAGTGCCCGGGCCTAATTGTGATCCCAATCTGAGCCTGATTGGCAGTGCTTAATTTGTAGAAATAAGTACATAAATGCAGGTGCTCAACTTTTAGGATCCTGTCTCCAATGTTGCTTGATGCCGGGTTGCTGAGCGTCAAAGGCTGCCCAGAGTCCACCACACACACCTCCTGCCACCAGCCAGCACTTCCTGTGTCGTTGTTCACTCTTCTGGGTTCTTTGTCAGCCAGGTTTTCTCCATGTATCTAAATTTTCTCTTCATCATTTTTGCTCACTTTTCTGACTTTCTCTCTCTGCAACTTCCGGCACAAAAAGAAAAAACATGGCAGCCCAGACAGATTAGCTATCACATTTCAGTAGGCGTCTGGGTAAACTCCAAAGCTTGGTTTCGCATCCCCTGTACTGTACGGATCGCTGCCAACCGTTTGGCATGGTACGGGCAAATCTGCTTTCCGTGTAAAAGGAACGAGTGATTATTTTTAGAGGCATTTGTCTTGCGCAGGGGAAGCTTCAGATAGCTCTCCCAGATGCTAGTCAAGGTCAGCATGCGCCAGAATGTAGACAGCCAGTAGATCGTGTTTTTTTTCCTGAGAGGAAGAATCTAAAAGGATAGAGGCGGAGAAGAAAGGGAGATGTTTATGGCCGTGGCCACTGGAATTATGCCATAGTGGGGCCGCTGTGTTTTTCACATAAGTATAGAATTGCCGCATTTGTCACGTAATCCAGCATTTGCTGCATACTCTGCAGATTTTAACAAAACATTGTTCCTAACTCAAAGGGTTCAAAAGTTACCAGAAAAGCAGTGGTACGTGTTGTAGCGGAGTGGAAGGTCCTTTGTAAAGGTTGGCTGGTCACCTTCCTGTTGTTTCTTGTTATATTTGGGTGCTCAACTGGTACTAACGAGGTGCAACTAGCGCCCAGACAGTGTTAACAAGTATAAAAGTTGCAAAATAATGAAATAATACTATCACAAGATGTGTCACATTACACTGCACAATATATCTTTTCCTGATGCATAATTTACTCAGAGCTGCTGCATAATTTTGCCCTTCCCTACCGCATAATTCCAGTGGCCGTGTTTATAGTTTACCTTCTATTAGGTAACAATGCATTTGCTTATAATTGCGTGTTGGTAAGGGTCCAGAAATGGATGCTAAGTTATACATAAAATCAATTGTTTCCTAATCGACTTACAGGCATACAGAATTGTCAAATTTACTTCAATGTTGATGACAAGGTTCAATAAAAAATGCATTATTGGTAGCAAGTGACGTAAAGAAACTTAAGGTGCTCCCCTACAAAGTACTTATAGGGCTCCCCTTCCTTCCTGGACCTAAACCGAGGCCTGTTGCCCGTCCAGTGTACTGAGTTGAGGCGGCCCCCTGGAGCTCATTGCACACCCCCCCCCCTCCCCGCACTGCGGGGATTGCGGGGGCCTTTGTTACGTCACTGTTGGTAGCACAGTTTTGTGTTTTTTGCGCATTTGCTATGATCAGCACCGCGGATGCAGAGTGGCTTATATCCATGCAGCCTAATGCCAATAGGCAGAGGGAAGTCTGCTCTGGAAAATACTTTAATTCACATTGCTTGGTTTTCTATAACATACTTAAAGAGGACACGAGTAATCATTTGAAAAGATGTATTAAAATATTAAACGCAGTCAAATAACTGTTGTGGTGGTGCCTTACAAAGCAGAAATAAAGGAAACTAATTTTGCCTAGAAAACTTTAAAAACTGTCAATTTTAAATGTTGTCTTTTTTGGCAAATCTGTAAGTGTCATACTTCTGGGTGCCACTACTCGGTCCAGGTGCCAGTCTTCAGTGCAAAACAGTGGTATTCTGTAACTTTGCTGGATTAAACAAATTTCAAAGTCTAATATTGCGATCTCTTTTTTAACGTGTTTTCTGTTTTATACTTAATAGTTAGAGCACCACACTTGCCCACACTAATCCCCTAAACCGGTTAGCGCGGTGCCAAATTTGATGAAGTACAAGGAAGGAGTGTGTTTTTGTATAAAGTACCTTTGAAGTAGGTTCTACTGTTTATATCCCTGAAACGATGCCAAGCTGGTGCATAAAGTCTATTAACAGAAACTGGTCAACAGGGGCTGCAGAAAAGAGACCTACAAAGACCTATGGAAATTATACAGTTACTTTATTATCTCCAGAAACTGGCCCTATATTTTAGACCTTGACAGAGCCGTTCTGAAGAACATCCCATCCACAGAAACAAAGACTTGGGCAGCTTCGAGGTTCACTCTAATGTTCTGCTCTTCCATAGCCAAACAGGATTGTTCACTTGTCTCCTCATAATCATTGTGATGTGATTTTAGCAATTAATTTGGGCTGGTCTGTTTGAAGTAACTTGGCAAGCACCCTTCCAGTCTACTGTCCTGTTTGAGTTATATTCAGAATAAACCTTTATGAAGATGCAGGTAAGTCGTTCCCTTAGATAACCTTTTTAAATTTACAAGGTATATCATCAGGGGTTGGGGCTTAAAGTTTCAGGGATCCAAGCATTATCCCCATGATCTTTGTTGAGAAATTAGGACATTCAGCCCCTTGATAATCTAGGGTGAAAAATAAGGTAGTGTTACTCTAAACAAGATAAGGATAGAAGAGGCTCTATAGATCAGACAGTTTGGACGTCAGAACGGATGGTTGTGCCTTCCCCTCAGCATCGACCCTCAAAGAAACATAGACTGAGTTTGAGGTCTAGAGCTACACTTGTGTGTCTTATGGGTAATTGGAATCTTATTTTCCTAGTAAATACCACACTGGAGACTTTTATAGTTTCTCAAGTATCTTAATTAGTTCATTGAAAAAAATCTTTGTTGCAAATTAAACTTTATATCAAGCAAGAAATAGGCCAACAAGTGTTTCGTGACTTCTGATATTGATTCATCAAGGCCAAAAAGGATAACTAAATAAAAGGAGACCTAAAAGCCTTCACAACCATCAATTATCCAGTTTAAAAAGGTGTGACACACCAATAAGCATTGAAATAATCAGCCACTTGAAAGTCATATATAAAGTGACTGCAATTTTGAAATGCAATTTTTGACATGTATACATACATTGATAGTTTGTTTACGGCATGATAACCAAATCCATTCTTGATTTAGTTCACAGTTATGTCAATATGTGACTGTGAGTAAATCAAGGTTGAATTTGGTATTTACTTGTATACGCCCATAGCTCATCTACAGGAAGATAGCTGTTAGACCTGGCAGCCTTTTGGCGTGTCTCCCTTGTCTTTTTGCCTTCTGACCGCCTGTTTTTATGGTATACTGGACTCTGTTTTTGCTGGGTTATTGTATCTGCGCACTTCACCAATGCTAATCAGTGCTTAAGTGCAAGCACTCCCTATTTAAAATTGAAGTGTTGATTGGTTTATCCATGATAGGCATATTTGATTTACTGGTAAGTCCCTAGTAAAGTGCACTAGAAGTGCCCAGGGCCTGTAAATCAAATGCTACTAGTGGGCCTGTAGCACTGATTATGCCACCCACATTAGTAGCCCTGTAAGCATGGCTCAGACATGCCACTGCAGTGTCTGTGTGTGCAGTTGTAAACTGCCAATTTGACTTGGCAAGTGTACCCACTTGCCAGGCCTAAACCTTCTCTTTTACTACATGTAAGGCACCCCTAAGGTAGGCCCTAGGTAGTCCCATGGGCAGGGTGCAGTGTGTGCTAAAGATGGGACATTACTGATGTGTGTTATATGTCCTAACAGTGAAATACTGCTAAATTCAGTCTTTGTTGCAAGGCCTATCTCTCTCAGAGGTTAACAAGGGAGCTGCCGTTAAATAATTTTAAAGTGCATATTTCCTTTGAGAGCAGATAGAAATATGGAGTTTGGGGTCTCTGAACTCATAATTTAAAAATACATCTTTTAGTGAAGTAGGTTTTTAGATTGTTAGTTTGAAAATGCCACTTTTAGAAAGTAGGCATGTTCTTGCTTAAACCATCCTGTGACTCTGCCTGTCTGTGGATTCCCTATCTGGGTCACTTTGACAGTTGGGTTGTTTACACCTCTCCTCTAGATAGTGACACAAAGGGAGCTGGGTTGTAGTCTGCATACCCTGATGAGCCATCTGAGCTGGAGTGGAGGGAGGAGTGGTCCCTTACACCTGAAAGGACTGTGCCTGCCCTCACACAATGCAGTCTCCAACCCCCTGGTGCGTGTCTGGGGCCTGACCTGGGCAAGGAAGGATCTTGTAAACAACTGAGACTTTCGTTTGAAGTTTGCCAACTTCAAAGGCAGAAAAAGGTATAAATATTGGACCCAAAACCCCAGACTTTTAGAATCTTTCTGGAATCAAGAGGAACCTCTGCCAAGGAGAAGAGCTGAAGAGCTGGAGGAGGAGTAATGCCCCTTTGCTGTGTTGCTTTGCTGGGTTGGCCTGCAGTTTCTGCTTCTGCCTTAAAAGAGAGCAAAGGGTGAACTTTGCTATGTATCCTGCCTGAGAAAGTTCTCTGAGGGCTTGGAATAGAGCTTGCCTCCTGTTGGAAGTCTCAGGGACACCAAAGACCTCAGTTTCATCTGCCTACAGCATTGGAAACTGAGTGTTTTGTGCTGTGCAAGAGGAAAAACCACTGCAACGCCACCAACAACACTGCTGGCATGCTCAATGACCTGCCAATGCCACACGAAGTCGCACTGCCTCGCTTTGCACCGCAACCCTGGTCTCACTGACGCTGCATTTGATGCCGCCACCGAGCCACTGCTTGCAACATTACCTGTGGGCCCCGCACTCCGGCATTGCCCTGCTCACACCGCAGCCTGGGCATCTCCGACGACACCACTCCTGCTGACATCAGCGCCGCTGCCTGCACCATTGCCAGTGGACACCGCTTGTGAGGAACATGAAACACTGTCCTGTTCCGCACCGCAGCCCGGGTCGACCAACGCCAGTACCATCGACTCCAGTGTGATCAACAGAAGCCCTTGCCTGCACCGCGACCCATAGACACTGCACAGAGCCCGTCCAGCACCGCACCACTGACTTGGGCCTACCAACAACAGCGCTTCAGCAACGACGCCGCCACTGTCTGCACCGTGATCTGGTGACATTGCATGTCGCACCGCCCCGCTTCACACAACAATCCTGGTCTCACCAACGCCGCTGGATGCCTTCACCGAGCCGCTGCCTGCACCGTGGCCTGTGGGTACTGCACGTCACATCATCCCGCTTCACACTGCAGCCCCGAGGCCATCCACGCCAGCGCTCCTGAGTTCATCAGCCCGGAGTTTGATCCGCAACGCATGTGACTTCAAGGGCCTGACGACCCTCGCACCGACCTCCGGAACTGACACCACGATGCCAGCGACACCACTCTCCGGATCTCATTGTGAGGGTCCAAAGGTACTGTTTGGGGGTCTTCTAGACACCGTAGCTGGCCCGCGACACTGCAGCCGGCCATAACTGTTGGTTTTGTTGATCACAACGCCGTGATAGCCCCAGGTGGAGCTATCAACTTCAAGGAACTGTATTTTTAAGTAAATTCTTGCTAACTTCATATCTTTGTTACTGTATGTTCGATTTTTCTCGTTTTGGTCTTGTTTTACACAGATAAATCTTGGCTATTTTTCTAAAACTGGTGTGGTGTCCTTTTGTAGTGTTTTTACTGTGTTACTGTGTGTTATATGCAAATGCTTTACACATTGTTTCTGAGATAAGCCTGACTGCTCGTGCCAAGTTACCAAGGGGGTGAACAAGGGTTATCTGAGCGGATATCTCCCTTATCCTGACAAGAGTGAGCCAAGGGCCTTTAAATTGAATGCTACTAGTGGGCCTACATCAGTGATTGTGTTGCAGGCCCACTTAGGTAGGAAACATGTCTCGGGTCTGCCATTGCAGTGTTTTAAACTGCTATTTCGACCTGGCAAAATATACCTTTTGGTAGGCTCAAGCCTTCCTTTTTAGTACATATAAGTCACCCGTAGGATTCTCCCTTGAGAACTTAGAGAGCAGGGTACAGATTTACATGTCCTGGTAGTGAAAAACTCTTATATTTATTTTTGACTACTGCAAGGCTTACCTCTTGCGATGGATAACATTGGAGTCACCTTATTACATTTAATAAGTGCTAATTTCCAAATGGGAGCAGGTTATCAGCACATGTTTGGTGCCTTTGGAATCTTTTTTAATTACAGTTTTGAAAATGCCACTTTTAGGAAGTTGACATTTTTTTGCCTTCGCCATTCAGTGCCTTTAGCCTGTCCCTGGGCTGCATGACTGGGTGTAAACAGTTGGGCTATGTGTATTCCTTTTAGACAGCCACATGCAATAAAGACCTTAGGTGTGCCTTGATTGGCCATCACTGGCAGGAATGGGGGAGGTGATAGGCTGGGCACAACCCTATGTCCGCCTGAAAAGGCTCTGTCCTGCTACGACACAAAGGGCTGCATACCCCCTGCAGTTGGTCTGGAACCAGGGCAGGCAGGAATCCTGTGGACTTCAAAATTAATCCTTTTGAAAGGAAGGCTCAGGGGTAAATACTGGATAGTTTGCCAGAGAGAAGACTGCTGCCCTGCTGTGCTGACATGCTGCCCTCTTGCCTGGGTGAGAAGGACTGTCCCTGTCACTGCTGAACCCAGGACCCCACAATAACTCTATGAGCCTGTTGGCTACAGCCTAATGGATAGAAGGCTCCAACAACCTTGAACCAGACACCTGAATTCGGCCATCTTTGAGTCCTACCCTGCCAAGTGGTGCTACCCCTGTCCTGGACCCTTGGAAGTGGGCCTGACAGTGCTCTGCCAGCCCATCCATTGATCCAGCAGAACCAACCCATCACCTCTGCTGCATGGTGCAATCCCAAACAGAGGACCAGGATGGAGAGGATAATTTGGAGGACCCACAGCATGGCCTGGATACCAGCCCTGATATGTAGCATTCACCTGAGGAGTGTATCTTCTTGAGGCTTATCCAGAGAGGAGCTGGGGTTCCGACACTCAGTCAGTGCCCTTGAATTTGCCAGAGCTGGGAGAGTTGGTGGAGTGCATTTGGTAGCCCCAGGAGGACACTAGCCTTCACTAAGAGGGAACCACTTGTTTCGTTGTGACCAGGGAGAAGTAGTCCAGTGCACCTGGACTTTTGCTGGACCTCCAGGACTTTGACAGACATCACCCTCTGGGGCCAGATTTGCCCCACCAGAACTGGAGACCGAGGAGTAGCCCAAAGAGTCCCCCTGTTAACGACACAGAATTCTCAAATCCTTACAGCATCTCCAGCAAACTGTATCCCTTGTATTAAGACCACTCTATTAATGTCTATAGAGCGGTACCCATAGCGCCTAGAACTGGACTTGAGACTGCTTTGGTGATAAAGTAACTGTCCTACGAGTCATTACTGGCATCCTCGACCAGCTCCCTGCCAGAGTTGGTTGTCCAAAGTGGGCCTAAGTACCCGAACACAACTTTGCATTGTTCCAGCTAACAATGGGAGTTACCAGTCCTTATTTAAATTTTTAATGATTTACATTTTACTTAAAAAATCTATATCCCTGGATCTCTCTGGTGGATTTTGTTCATTTTGGTTTCTAAAAATTCATAAAAAATAAGTCTGGTATTAAAAATTGATGTTGGATTTCTCTTATTTTGGCTGACGTTCTTATTTCATTGTTTTGGTACTTCTAAATGCTATGCGCTTGTTCCTTTGTTTAAACCTGACTGTTCGAAGCACTGCTACCACAGGGTTGAGTTAAAGGTTTTACGAATGAGCAGAGGTGAACCTAAGACCATATTGTGAGTATATTGCTTAGTGAGGACTCACAACCACACTATGTAATACAGAACTTTCTTCACACATTTACATTGCTCTACAAGGAAAATGAGTAAAATTACATCAACACAGTTTAAATTGTTCTTGGAAAAGATGATGTATGATTGTGTGCATTATTTTCTGGTTGGACTGAGGTGTATCCTTGTGTTCATACTGACTCTATCACAGTATCAGAGACTGTAAGATTTTTCGCTATCCTATACCAGAAGTATGGGATATAAATAACCATACATAAAGTAGCCAATTCACATGCTTTCACATTGGAGCTCATCTTAGACCAACTAGAAGCATAGACAACTACAATCCTGCAAAATTCCATAGCTCTGAGTTTTCTCCTGGCTGCAAAGTATGGTGTTTTTGCCACTATCGAATCAGGATGTTGCTCATATATACCCAATAGCTCTCTTAGGGGCATATTTAAGAAAAGTGGCACTGCACAGAGTTCAGCGCCACTTTTCTTGTGCCCTTTAGCGCCCCCCCTACTGCCACCATGTGTGCGCCCTATTTAAAATACGGCGCACCATGGCACAGGGTAGGGGGCAATAACGTAATTTTTTATGATGCTATTGATGTACCATGCAGGAGTAGCGCCAAAATGTTGCAGAGTACATAGGGGCCCATTGTAAACAATGTTAGATTTCCTTGCGCCTTTCTTTTGGCCCCTCCTAATGGGGGAATGCCCTCTTTGCATACATTATGCCTGGCACAGGCATAATGTAGCACAAAGGCTTACAAAGTGCGCAATGCTAGCTAGCATTGCACCACTTTGTAAATATAGCGCAGGAATTTTGGCCTTGTTGGGCGACATTACCATACAAATTAAATTACGTTAATGTGGGGCAAGGAGG
The DNA here is from genome assembly GCF_031143425.1 of Pleurodeles waltl. Classification (NCBI taxonomy): domain Eukaryota; kingdom Metazoa; phylum Chordata; class Amphibia; order Caudata; family Salamandridae; genus Pleurodeles; species Pleurodeles waltl. Next base: position 862,042,900 of record NC_090439.1, read on the forward strand.
ATCTAGGGGCTCTTAAATATGCCCCTTAGTGTTCATAGGCAAATAGAACACATTAGGGAAAGTACAAAAGAACTATATGAAATAAATCAGGGGTTTATTTTAGATTGTCAGAGAACAGGTGGCGTACCAAAGGCTCCCCGCAGAACCTGTGTTGCAGGGGGCCCCTGAGCTCCAGGCCCCTGCCCCAGCACAGTATCTGGGCCTGAGAGTTTCTGAGTAAGTCTGGAGGGGGGCCCTCCATATACTTTGCTGGGGGCCCACCTCAAGTTTTGTTACCTCACTGCAGAGTATCTGGTCCTGGCTAAAAGATCCTTTGTTGGACGGGGACTGAGGAGAAGTGAAACAGTACTTGTGTTGAGTCTGAAGGTTTGCTATTCATCACATCACAAATGATAGATAGTCACCCTCGTCCTTTCCCCTCACTATTCCTGATTGCAATGTTGGTACTAGTAGTTGCTTTAATTATAAAACAGAAAAGTGCAGTAAAGTAATTTAGTTATATAATGAAATTAGATCAATGGGTGTAAAATTACTTCAAAGAACTGCACCAGAGGGTGAAAAAGGATGGGGGTGAGACTGTACCAGTTTGTTTAAGAATTACCATGATAACCAGTGACATGTTTGATCCGTGAAACCTCATCTCCTTTGTCCATTTTACCATAAACTGTGTTGTAGTCTGGACCTCTTTTGACATACTTGACCTCTCTCACATGCTTACCAGCATGTGAGAGAGGAATGACTCTTGACTAAGCAAAGATTCACAGGATTCACAAGTAGCCAGTTGAGTGCCTGGAAGTTTATAATCCTTGTATATTTTCTCAAGAACCTTGATGCCTTTCTCATGAAAAAGCTTTGCACTTGCAAAGACCTCAGTGTTCGGTTTCTGTCACCTGTTCCGTGATCTCTACATGCAAAGACTATAAAACCGGACTGCAAGGGGGGAGCAGTTTAGATTTAGACGCTCATTGTGCAGCCGCGGCCTGTCCATTAGGGCTGAGGAGCCAACCCCACACCTTTTGACCCTCAAGAAGAGTGTCTGTCAGGCTGAGCAAAGGTCAGACACGCTTCATTTTCAGATCAGGCAGCCAGGAGCTAGACATGCGTGATTTGCGCAGGCTCCTGGCTGCCTGAGCTGACCTTTGCTGGGCTGAAGAGGTGACAGCTCTGATGGGCGTAACATCATCAGCTCAGCAAAGGTGCCTCGAGGCCCTTCCCCTCAATCGAGGTGAAGCATCACCCATTGACTTCGACCTGGATTGAGCCCTGAAGAGCCCAGGGCAAGTGACACCTCGTCACAGATTGGGGTGGGGTCAGCAGTCTCACTGATCCCATCCCAATCTGTGACAAGGCTGAGACTGCTGCCTTCCCTCAGTGGAGGAAGGCAGCAGTACCCTCTTTGGCTGATCTCCTAGGCAGAGCTGAAGGTGTGTGTGATTTTTTAAAATTAATGTTTGGTGCGTGCATGTATGTTTACAGTATTTGATCATGAGTGCTGTGAATGGATGTGTGTGTGCGCGCGTGAGTGCATGTTTGTTTGAATAAATGAATGAGTGTTCATGTGTGTCCTGCTCCCCTCCCTCCTAAATTTACCGGCCGCCACTGTCATTGTGATCATTGGGAAACCCCTGGAGCATTGATTTTGGATATCACGCTGTTTAGTTTTGCTCAATAAAGGTGCTGAGACTTCACGTGGGTGTGTGGACAGAAATTATTCAACAACACACACTACTTGAATGAACGTCCTGCATTTTAATACTGTCAATGACTACTTTGGATTGAAGTCACACAAACATTTTATTCTTTATGGTGTCTTTGGGTCCCCAGCGTTCTGGGTTGTACATGTTAATAATGATAATGTTATTTGACAGCTATTTCAGTACGTTGTTAGGTGTTTTTAATGACAGGTCTTTGGACTTTATGTAATTAAACTTTTCTAGAGTACAGCTCTACCCAGTTATGTGCCATCATTAACCTAAGTCTGGTGGGGTTTGTTCAGCATTAGTGGGGTTACACAACAGAGGGTATTCATGAGGGTGTGTGTTTTTTCCACCAATTCATTGCCTAAGGGAGCTTAGTTTATCCAAAGGGTAAGGGGAGGGGTAGAGTGCTTTTGCAACCTACAACCTAACCAGTGTGTATATGGTATTCAATGTGTGCTGTCTATTAATGATCATTCAGAGACAGAGTTTGGGCCCTTTTGCCCACTGACCTAATGTGAGCTAGCCACAGTGCTGCTGTGAATCAAAGAAGAAGAATGGCCCATATTTATACTTTTTGACGCAATACTGCGCCAACGCAGTTTTCCATCAAAAATATTACCGCCGACTAACGGTATTTCTTTGCACCGTGCGGACGTCAAATTTATACTTTGACGCACGGCGGCGCAAACCACAGGTGTAAGTCTTTTTTTTTTACGCACACCACAGCGTCACGTCGTAAAGGAAAACAATGTTAACGTGGCGGAAATGACTGTGAGCCGATTTACGACACAGCAAACCGGATATGCGTCATTTTCTGACGCAATAGCGTCAAAATTCCCCGCAAACACAGCCATGTCAGCAGAGGAGAGCCAAAATGGATCCCAGATGCCTGTACAGACCCCAGGAAGATGACAACAGACCAGGAACCAGCCAGGAGCACCCACACAAAAACCAGGACAGGAAGAAGAAGAAAAGAAAGTGTCGCTTTGGTGCAGAGGAGCAGGAAATCCTAATAAAAGAGGTGACGGAACACCAGCACCAACTGTTTGTCACCTCAAAGTTGCCAATCAGTAGGAGAGAGGCAATATGGCAACAAATTGTTGACAACATTAACAGTGTGGCAAAAGGAGGCAGAACAGTCATCGAGTGCAAGAAACGCTGGCATGACTGCAAGTGTAGTACCAAGGAAAAGATGGGCAGGAACTGGAAGGCAGCACTGCAGACTGGAGGTGGGAGTCCAGCACACCAGGAGGCTCTGGTCCACATGGAGGAGATGGTGGCAGCCATCATCCCTGAGGAGATTGTCACAGGGATTCAAGGACAGGACAGCGCAGACTACCAGGAGACAACGCACATGCAGGGTAAGTCGCATGGGGAATCAAAATGCACTAATGTCAACTACAACCGGGGGAGGGGATACCGACTACAAAATGCATGGAAGTCATCATAAACATGGAGTGGCATGGGTAAAGGGGTACGGCATGGGGGCATGGCCTGTACAGAGCAAAGCTGGGGCACACCATAACACAACACCAACAACAGTTCCATGGGGGTATGCTGCCATGCAAACGATGTAGCAAAGGTAAAGCCACGCCAGGAGGGAAGAGCACAACGTCAAACTGACATCCTGTCACACGTCAGCCACTATACCCCCTACATTAACTAGGGCCCAATTAACAACTGGAATGTAACAGTGACAACATTTGCCACTACCACCTCCGCTGTGTGTGCAGCTCAAGTAGCCAATGGCAGTAACGTCCCCATGGATCATACACACCTAAATTAGAGGGTTGAGGATGACAACTTTAACAATCCCCTGAAACAAGGCAAATGTTCCAGTCCTGTCAATTGTGAATGCCCATAGTTGTCGCAAACATCAGCCAATGTCATCAACATTAGGAGCTACACAGCACTAAGGTCACACCCATGCAGCATATGTCAGGGTCCATCCTGTGCCTGGGTCACAATGCAACATCCCAAATGTCATACTGCTCAGACAACAGCATTGAGGGGGAGGACACATGTAACTGGTCACTGAAATACACCTGCACACTCAGAGGAGGAAATAGGACACTGCTTCGACTATCAGGGCAATCCAATGTACCACACATTCCCAACATCAGCTGTACACATTACCAATGCTGACATCCATTTCTTGCCATAACAATGCTATGCATAGTATACGCTACATTTCAACTACATATAAGTGGATGTGAAAGATCAGAGACTGGGGCAGGTCAGGATTGTTAAGTGTGCTGCTAGTGCCATCAGAGCACCCACAGCCAGTGAAAGGTCTCACCATGAGAATGGATGTAGACGGAGGGTTGAGTAGGACAAGAAGGTGGCAATGCACTGTTTGGCCAAAACCAACACCTAGGGGAGATGATGCTGACAAGTCTAATAACTTACCACAATACATGTGACGTGCAGGTGGGGCATAGGCCTGGGAGAATGCCTATCTGAAAGACTGGATCAATGAACAGGAAACAAGATCACAATGTGAAATCATCACAAGGTAGGCATGTCACATCACCAATGCCACAACACAGACACACTAATTGTACCCTATTTCATTGCAGAGGACGATGGATCTCCAGCGGATATGCCTGTCCAGGACTACCCTGATGACATGGATGATGAGCTGACAAACATCAGCCACCAGACCCTCCAAGATGTCCTTGGAACACTCCAGACCCCACCTTTAGTCACAAGGAGGAGCACAGAACAAGCAGCCATCACAGAGGACCCACCCACCACCACGATTGTAAGACCTGCCAGCTCCAATACAGCTGACGACTCAGATGACACAGGCACCAGCTTTGAGAGAACTATAGTCGGGGTACAGCGGGAGCTGGCCAAGGAGGTGCGGGTGGGGATGCAAACTATGGCAGCCAGCCTAGAGGGGGTGCGTTCGTGCATGATGTCAACTGAAGAACAGGCAGCAGCTATGCAAGGGTGAACAACTATCTTGCAGGAAGTAGAAAAAAGGCTGAAGGAAATCAGCACAGCCGTAATACAGTTGACCCAACACCTACAACACCAAGGTTCTGCGCTTTGTAACATGCCAGTCTTGCAACAACTGTACTCAATGACTGTTCTGCAAACCACTGTATATCTTGTCAGCCTGCCTTGTGATTGTCTCTCACTTACTCATTGGCAAATCCTGTCCCTCTGCACTGTCTGACACATCACCCCAGCATGTCAAATGCATTTTCCTTTAGCACTTGTGTAGGATCACAATGGAAGATGTCACTATAATGGACTCACAATCATGGACAATGTACATATAGCACGACAGCACTTTTCAATAAATAGCACTTCCACAACCACTTTGTCTCTGTGTAATGTGACACATCAACCGTGCAGTAGACCACTGAATTTTGCCTCCTGTCAAATTACATAGCTTGTCAATACAACTGTCCTGAAATAATGTAGTCTTCTAACTATGCACAGTGGCCTGGATTCTACCATACTCTGGCCTTCCTGAGGGCAATATCTGATGAAAAGAGAAACTATACTCCATAATGCTGTGTTGGACAGAATAATACTTCCCCAAGGGATATCTAAGCCATTAAATAGTGCCTGCAAAATGTTGCCTTAATGCAAAACTAACACATATAACATTGCCCACAAATCTAAGCGAACAGTCACCAAACTGCATGAATGGAGGTGTCTGAGTTTACATCCAAATAAGTAATCATGCTGAACAGTGTAACAAATGATCTATGTGAGTCATGAACACAATACTACAAGAGTGCTTACTACCACTCAGCTTATAAGGGTTTCCTTGAACATCAGACTGCAGTCAGACATAACACAGTGTCCCCAATACCAAATCTGGAAGCGCTGTATGTGACATTGAGAAACATACTTATTGAAAAAAACACGTTGGGATCCATAGTAACTGTGATTGGTGGTTGCAATGAATGGTCTAATCTTTGCAAGGTTGCTTTGGGGTAGCTACCAGTGTTACAGCTAATTTGGGATTTGTTTGTAGCATAGGAAACAAATTGTAATACAAAAGAAATCATGTACACTCATGCCAAGGCCCTGATCTACAATCATGTCACACATACTGTAAAAGGGTTTACTACATATTTATTAAACTGTAAAAACAGAAGAGAAAACTCTGGGAAAAGCCTTACCTACCCTAATCTACCCTAACTACTCATTACCCACAACTGTCCCTAACTAACCTAAGCTAAACTTACTTATCACATGTAACAAAACATTCTAAACATAAACCCCCCGCCCCCTTTATGAGACGGGACACATGGAGGACAACAGATACTAACCTAAACACATACTATCCTAAACTAAACAAATATCTATTTTTTTGTAAATTTTTTATTTTATATTTTTTATATATATCTATATGTTTTTTTTTTAAACACACAAGAACCCTAACATTGCCCCCCACCCACCCACCTTATTGCCCGGCTTTGGAATTCCCGCACCTGGATGGGTGTCATATTTGCAGCTGTGAAGACAAATCGAAAAAACAACATTAGGAACTGCATTATGTGAAATGGCACAAGAAGTAAATCAGACAATACATCTACTGTACTTGCAACAGCTCATATCATCATACAGGTCATTGAATGTCCCTGAGGAAGTAAATGGCAGGCCAGCCTACAAAGGTTCTCTCACACATAGCACATCCAAACCCTACAAGATAGGTAACAACTGGCATGTTTTGGCATCAGTGTTCTGCCACTTGTCAGCTTACAATCATGCAGCACATCCTCCGCCAATGCCAGGGCTACAAATGTAATTGTACGGCAGGGAAATCTAGGGCCACATGATCTGCAAGTTGTAAATGGATGTGTAAATGGTTGTGTATACTAGGCTCAGACAAAAGATTCACTGATTTTCATGTCTGTGTACCAAACTTGTATCATCAGTCATAGGTACACTATTCACAAACCCATGCCTGTGTTTGAGGGTGGGGGGGTGGAGTAACAACTAACAATTTCAAACAACATGGACACCCAGGAAGCTTATGAAAGCTGAACATGTGTTTGGCTCTACACACATACCACAGGTAAGGTATCCACATCATATACTTCCAGTAAGCCATGACTTACAACTAACACAGAGATGCAAGGCACGCCTGGCCATGATTTGCATGCACACCTAGGCCATTGCACTCAAGTGCCACATACTCGTAGCACTACATGTGGAGCTACATGCTGCTAGGAAGTTCAACCTACAGTTTAATAAGTACATTAGTGAATAGGGAAGCCGAAGTCTGTGGGTAAGCATTTAGCAGCCCCATTCTGGGAGAATGTGGGTCTGACAGGCTGACTAAATCACAGATTAGGTCCAGTGCGACTCTTGCTGATACAAGTGTTATCCACATGACTCATCCCCATTCACATTGCGGGGCCTACAGGACTGACCTAGAATCCCTAAATAAGACAATAGGATAAGGATTGTCCAACTCTAAAATGGTGGTAAAATGAAATCGCACACATGGAACAAGACAAATGATGGGCCAGCGCATCACACCTTGCTATGTGTTCAACACACAGGAGTCCATCACACATCACCAGCAAACACAACACATAACAGACATATCAACACTTACTGGAGTTGTCTGGGTCCTCGAATGAAACCACCTCACCCACAGTGTAGGGTGCGGGTCCACCAGTAAGGCATGGAAGGGAGAAATGTGCTCAGATTCTGTGCACTGTCCAACAATTCCAAAGACAAATACTATGTGTAAGATTGCATAAGTAAGTAAAGCCACTCAGACATGATGATACTGCATCCGATATAGCACGGCTAACATGTACATACCATGGGTCTCCTGCGAATTTTACACACATATCTGCACACATGCAGTGGCCCTAACTATCATGTGGTGGCAAACATGCTCCTTCATTAGTGAGCAGATGTAATAATGGAGTGTATTTGTCTCATCATGTGTACCCAAGAGAGACATCCAAAGCCACTTTCCTTGAAGAGTGCATTACCATTCAACCAGCCATTGTGGCCATGACACATTTATGACACACAGGTACAATGTACAGAGGGGCAGGGACAGTTGTCAGCCCTCATGTTGTTACATTTTCTTCATTTGATGTGGCCCAGCTATGATGAGTTGCACCAACCAAAGAGATATGAACCCATGTGCATACCTTTGGCCAGCCATCCGTAAACGAAAGGTGGAACAACAAACACCAAATACCAGTCTAAGATGTTAACTGAGGGCACCTTGAACTTTTTCCCTATGTCACCAAATCCAGAACTGACATCTATCCGAAATGATGAAGAGCCACAATAATCCCTAAGATTTATAGAACTTCCGTGATCGCTTTCCTTACACACTCACCAGAAACACATGAGACGTATGTTTGGGCCTCATTGCTATCATCAATTGACGTGAAGCCTGCACTCATTTTCAGCCTCATGTGGTGTTTCGAAAGTCAGTCTAGCTGTTGCATCAACAAATGTTGGTAATGATTTTGAAAATCTATACCTCACAGGCAAATGTGACCTATATCCATACATAATTGGCTCCTGATGTGTGTTGCTGTTTGACACAAAGGTGGAACCAACTTACATGAAGCAAAGGTATTCAGTGAGTTTGCAGAGCACTTGCTTCCTAACAACTAGCAATTGTGGTCCTTAACATAGTCCATGAATGACCCTGTATGTTTCAGTAGCATTCCACACACTCAACAACATTGCCGGCAGATATTGCACAAATCATCTGATGTCACTACAGAGCATTTAATCGTGCACATTTACATGATTTGTACTCACCAACAAGGCAACCAATCACAATTCCCAGGTGGTCCAGCAAATCTTGCTCCCTGGAGATGAGGTCAGCCCAGCGGTGCTTCAGCTGGTGGTCATTCCTTGGGGTCCGATGGACGCGTTGCAGGTGATGCAATACCTTTCCCCACGGAGCCGCCGTGCCTCGGTGGGATACCCCTGTATCACCCACGTACATGCCTCAATCATAAGGGGGAGGAAATGGCACACCAGCCATATGAAACCCCCAAGCTCCTCCTCACCCATCTTGCCAAGAAGAGGCCTACCCAACATCTTAGCAGAAAAAAGGGAAATAGGGGATAAAGAGAAACAAAGGAGAATAGGGGGAAAGTAGAATATGAAAAACGTGAACAAAACAACCAAAGCAGACCAACTATCCCCAAACTATCACTACCCACAACAGACTCCCAAAAAAAACAAAGACAATACAATACTAGACAATTGTACACAATAAACACTCAGACAGGATACAACAACAATATTTTATTCACAAAAGGACAATTAATGGACCACACAGGAGACAAAAGAACAATTTGACCAGACAAAACTCTCAACACAGCCACACAGTCTAGAAGAATCACAGACTGCAAAGTGAAAGTGAAAGTACACCCACTGTACATAATCTGTAAACAGGATATCCTATAACATCACTTCCTGCCTAAAATGGCAGCCGTTTTTATCGTTATGCGTCAAAAAATGTTGATGCATACAGTCTGGGCGTCATTTTTTTCGACGCACAGGAGTAAAAATGAGCCCGCATCCATATATTTAGAATAAGTCTAACACTTAACCAATTTTCTGAGGTACAGTGTGGAAGAGTCAATGGTGTTTTCAGGGCATTATGCGTCGTTTTTCGGCCATAAGCGTAATTATTTTACGCTTGTGCGTAATTTTTTTACGCGTCTGCGTCAAAATTTCAGGGCGTTAACTGGGTTTGGGTCATTTTGCCATTTTAATGTTATGTAACATTTGTGACACAACTGAGATAGGCTGATTACACCCACTTTGGTCTTGACGGTGTCTGGGCACATGTGAGACATCATACTGCAGCGGACCATGATCCGCTACTTCTTTAACAGGATTTTCACTCTTGGCTGATGCACTAGATTGCCATATGTGTGGCCTACATATATGTATTGCACAAATTGGGCATGTTTGGCGTCAGGAGAGGATAGCAAGGTGATGCACATAAGTACAATACCTCAATGCCTATGGCTCAATGTGTGTGCATTGGCTACTAATGTAGTTGTTGAGCCAGTATGTGTGCATCACAAGATGCATTATTGAAAATATGCTTGTATGAATGTGAAGTCAATGTGTCCAAACTTTAGATGCAAGTCAGTGTGGAAATGAGAGAGGACATGTGTTAGTCATACATGTAGCAACATCTGTTGTGTGCACTTCCAAGATTTCGGGTAACGTAGACACCACAAATGACAAAACATGCACCGGATCGATGGCAGACGCTTGTTCATGTCAATGGTCCAAAAGTTGCCCATCACATGTCCTGAAAATTTGGAAACTGCTTCCTAGGCACTTGTTGGTGAACCCACTGTGAGTCAGGCACATGTACAGTCTAAGTGGGTACCATGTTATTAACACGGAAAGCCAAAGGTGACCCACAACTGTAATATCACCCCACAGTTGTGGTCATATGACTGAGCCACAACTCTCCTGTGGCAGTGGTGGACCAGCAGATGAGGCAGCATGTGGCCACATATTTCCAGTGATCAATTGCACAGAGGTGTCTGGTTCATGTGTGTGGTCCAATGTTGATCCTGTATATTTTTAGGGGTCTATGTTGTCACAGTTACGTCCAGGTCTCATCATGAGTCAGTGGCGGCTATTCCTGTATCTACTGAGTATCCTTCGGAGATCAATGGAAGTAAAGTCGATGAGGACATGTTATGAGACTGTCAACAGGGCAACCTTGGTATGCTGAGTGAGATCATATCTCAGGAGTCATGTTCCGGCAGGTGTCATTACAACATTTGTACATAGGTTGGCCTGTAAAGTTCCCACTGCATCTGGGAACATCATAGCCTCTGTGTTGATTAATCTTGCAGTTTTTCAGCACTCACAGGCCATCAATATATTGTGAGCAATCTGATTCAGCGTGTGAACTGTCAGGGTCCTAACATGTGTGGAATTTTCATGCACATTATCGGAGGTTGCTGGTTCTGCTGGAGGCATCATACCCAATCCCTGCATGTGGCCCTGGTACACTGTCACACTTTGTCGTTCATGCATACATGAGACCCAGACAAGGGATAGGCCATGATTTTGGTATTTGGAGACAAATTTACAAATATGGTACAATAAAAAAGCAGATGATGCTATACAATGTATTTGAGTATGCATTGAGGAAGCACCTGACAAAATACCCCCTGAGGAATGTGAGGTTTGGGAAAGCAAGTGTGGTACATATGTAGACACAAGGAACCTTTAGAGTAACGCACAGACAGGTGCCAGTCAGGCTGACAGGATGCAGGGTCAATCAGGATAGAGCAATTTCACAAGGTACATACTCAGTGGTCTGACTTACACTGGTCGGAGGAAGAACAGGACAGTTGACATGGAAGACTGTGTTTGTCCTGTGTTTTGGAAGGTGACACATAAACCCAAGGACTGTGTTACACAGCTTATTTTTCTAGCAATGCATAACAGTGTAATTGACAAAATGGCAGCTTCCATGCTGTTCCAAGCATCTGCAAGGGCAGTGCATGTTCAAATGGGTGGTCTGCATGGAGGTGCTCACAGGTGTGTGCTGCATCAGTTGCTCACAAGTCCTGTAGGTGAGATTTGAGTTCAAATGGCCAACAATACCTTTCACATGGGAAGCAATCTACAGGTGATAACAGGGCTTAGGAACTACAAGCCAGTGTATTAATTGACCTGACGTCCATGCAGTCAGATGTACTATGACAATGGGGTACCATACGAAAGGGTGAAGCACACTGGATTACTATTGTTAGTCTGTGTGTGGAGAGGAGGGAATATCTGGGTACACATATTACCATTCTAGGGACCTCTTCAGACAGGTGGGGTGAGACCAGGAGTATGGGTGTGTCATGAGTTAGGACATGAGCTGACATGTACATGGAATGTCATGTGCGCAATGCTTGTCATAGGTGTGTCACTTGTGCTGTCTATGTTCTGCTTATATGGAACTCTAGTCACAGATAGTCCTTGCAAAGATAGGTGCTGTACGACTTACTGCTGTCAAGGGTCTGGTCATACATTCCTGTTACCAATGAAATAGCATATCCACTGCCTCATGTATGAGGTTTTTTTTTCCCTTATAGACTAATGGCGTCTTACTTGTGTGCCATATGCTGCGATGAACCATGTTGCCAACATGTATGTGTGAAATAGGTGTGGTCCTCTGCTATTGCCCTTCAAAGCTGAAATGTACAGGATATATGTTATTTACAGTGTGTGTGTATGTGACTGTTGTGTAATACGCATCACAATTGCTTTGGAATGTTCTGTGTCCTGATCGGTATGTCAGCAATGCCCCATGAGGCCACATGTTATTCTGATAGTTAGAGATAAAGGTGAGCAAAAATGATTACCCAGACCATGATATGGTGATTATTATCAATGTTTATTTACATCTGTTGCTACAGTGGTGATGGTGAGTTGCTTCAAAAGAAATTGTTCACAATATGTTGGCGCCTACGCAATCCAGCAGCTGCGTTTTGTTGTTCCCCCTTATGTTGCAGGCCAGCATCCTCCTCTTCAGGCATTTGTGGCTCTGGTTCTAATAGGGGAATGTTCCTTCGTATACAAATGTTGTGCAGGATGGCACATGTTAAAATGATCTTACAGACCATTTCTGGTGAATATAGGAGGCTGCCACCAGTGATGTTGAGGCACCTGAATCTCGACTTGAGGATGCCGAAGGTCCTCTCCACTATGGTGCATGTCCTCCTATGTGCCTCATTTTAGGCACACTCTGCTGCAGTGCTTGGGTTGCCAAATGGTGTCATAATCCATGGCTGGATCCCATACCCCTTATCAGCTGGAAGAGAAAATGATTGGGATCATGTGGACGTATCTTTCCCCATTCATATCACCTTGCATGGCAGTAGTTGTCTTGTGTTGTCTGTGGCTCTTTTGTGTTATTGTGTTGATTCCTAGGCTTCTAGGATGTACCATCTGCATTGGGTTGTTTCCTTGGCTGAACGAGTGTTTGCCTGCTGACCGGTGGTCAGCAGTGTGTTTTGGGATTCGCAGTACAGTGTGCACTCCCTAGCATTGTGACTTGTGATACAGGTGTCCCTGTGTCTTCACTGGGGGTGAGATGATAGTTCCATACACAGATTCAAATTGACAGTGGTGGTGACACGTTAGCATCTATGTACCCTGGACATCCCATACCTTTAGACATATGCAATGGATTAATTTAAACATCAGTGAGACGCTTACATTTTGCAAGGTGACAATTAGCCAAACCTCTCCATACGTTGTGATCATTGACGTATTGACATTAGACTGTACACTAATTTCAGATGTGTGACACATTCACTGCAGACCTATCAAACATGGCTAGCGGTGCCACATCCTCAGTGTGTTCCTCTCCACATGTTGCTGACGTGGCGTATGTGTTGTGTGTCCTAGAGGGTTGCTGTGCAGCGTGTATATAAGTAGGTTTCTGTGCTTACCAACAAGTAGTCCATTGCCATATCGCCCATCCTAGAAGTGTTGATTGATGGTAGAGTGACGGAAGATGAATGAGTCATGGACACTCCCAGGATACTTTGCCACAATATTAGTGATCAATCCTTGGTGATCCACAATGGCCTGTGTGTGCTTCCTGTTGCGGTATAGGTGTTCAGTTGCTGCAGGTGGCACAAGATGTACATGTGTGCAGTCAATGGCACCAAGGACGTGTGGGAATCCATTTATGAGGTAAAACCCCTGTTTTGTCTCCTGCTGCTTCTGCTGTGTGTTTGGGAAGCAGATGTGGCGGGGTGTGAGTCCAATGATGGCATCCAGTACTTTGGGCAAGAAGGCAGGGAATGATGGCTGTGATATCCCGGCAACCAGGGCACCAGTGGATTGAAAGGAACCACCTGCCAACATGTGAAGTACAGCTAGCAGCTTGGTTTCTGTTGGGATGGTGCGGGGTGTCAGCAAGGTGGGTGCCAACTGTGGCTCTATGTTGCGCAGTAGCTGCTGAATGGCTTGCCAATTCAACCTGTACCTCTGGATGATGTAATGTTCCCTGAGGCCATGAAGGGTTGTCCTGGGGTGGAATATCCTCTCCTGCCTTCTGCGTTGCCTTTGGGGTCCCTGCTGGTGTTGTGGTAGCTGCTGTTGTTGCTGCTGGGCTCTGAGTCTGCGTGCACGCTGGATGAGAAGCACCTTCATGTCTCCCTTTTGCTGCTCTGCTGTTGCTTCTGTGTGTTCTGATTAAATACAGGTGTGTTTGCCCCATTTTAACGCCTGCCCTGACCCAGGCGTTAAATTTTGACGGAAATCAGGCTGTGCGTCATTTCCGACTCCGCCTCCCGGCCGTCCTGGGTTTTTGCCCAGAAGCATAAATACGACGCACGGGCATTTAAGTCATTTTTTGGACGGGAACGCCTACCTTGCATATGAATAACGCAATGCGGTTTCCCGCATCCAGAAAATGACGCACACGGCGGGATTTTGACATCTGCGGGCTCGGGTGTCAAAGTTTAAATATGAGGCACGGTTTGCGCCGAATGTGCGTCAAAATTTTTGCCGCACATTCGGCGCAGACAGAGTATAAATATGCCCCAATGTGTGTTGTTTGAGACAGTAGTGTTCCTTTCCTGGGATGTTTGTTCTTCTCCTAGAATCTTTCATATATCCGAAACGAACCACTTATGCCAGTCTCACTGGAATTCTGATGCTCTGCTTTCAAAAGTATTGTTCAGGTAAATTCTGTTGAATTCTGGTATAGTTTCCACCCAGAAATGACTGCATATTTCTATAATGTTGTGCTTATAATTTGTTTTTGTGCGAGATAAAAGATTTTAATTTAAAAAAATTACAAAAATACTTTTCTACCCAGTGCTACTGTGTTTTAAGGTTTATAGCCAGATGTAATTTTGAAGATTTTCCCTATGCATTTGACCCCCGTCCCTTGCATCCCTGTTTCACTGTTTCCTGTTTACCAACTTGCTGTTGCTAGTGCTAGCGCAGGTGTTTTAATAAAAATTATGAATTAGTGTTCATGTATTCTGAATAATATGTTTGTGTCAAAAAATAATAACGTAGAAAAATAATGCATGCATTTGAAAATGTGATTACGAAGAATGGCCACCAATGTTAACGAAATGTACTGGTTGATGATTTAATAATATGAAATGTTGAATATATGTTTGACTAATGTAGTAATATGTACTTTGCTTTAGCTTTATTCATTGCAGGCCTTAACTTAGCGAGTGTCATGGCCTAGTTTGCCAGGCCTCATGTAAAAGCCGTATTTCTTAACGTTTAATAAATGGCTGTTCTAGAAAGTTAAACTGTGATTTTCCATTTTACATTGTGTTCTCGTAGCTGAGGCTTGCGTCTCATGAGAACCCGACTGCTAGGAAGTGATGTTTCTATTATTGTAACATTTTGTGTGTAAAGTGTGTGAGGCTGACTTTCTCAGGAGAAGAACAATGGAGATATTGACGAGAGTGGAAGCTGCAACAATATTGTTACCTGACAAACCAGATGATGAGGACATTGCAAGACAAACCGAGTACTGAGTAATAGTAGAATTCATAGATTTGGGATTTTAGTTTTATTGGACAAAGTGTGAACATGCGATTAACTGACCAATAAGGATTTGGGAGGTAATTTAGGTAACTTTGACTTAAGGACACTGCTCTTGGGGAAGGCACACCATTTTCTCTATTCTTCTGGAGGGTTTACCTCTATTATTTTGAGTTGCTTAGAGACTTCGCGTCTTCTCAACTTTGATGCTGAATCCTGATGCCTTGCTGATCGACTGATGTCCTGAAGACGAGGACTGACTCTGCTTTGCTGATCCACACTGAGGATAGGTATTATGACCTAAAGTGATGATTACTATGCATATTTGCTTTTTCTTTCTAGGTACCAACTGCACTGTTTTGATGGAGCATTAGTTAGATGTGTTTCCAAATTTGTATTACTAAATTGTTTTGCATGAAGCCCAACATGCTGATGCTAATCTGGTTTTAGTTAAGGATTCTCACAAATGAAATCATGATAATCGGGATTAATGTTTGATGAATTTCTCTGCTAAACTTTATGTATGAAATTACTTTGACACAGTTGACTTTGTTATTGATTTACACCGTAACCTTAGAATGTGTTGTAGTTCAAGCTCTGATTAGATTACGTTTCTTCCGCCGCTTTGGACAGCCAGTATTATTTCTGTATGTGTTTCATTTGATTTTGAGATTAATCTACGTGACCGTAGCGTTGTTAATTTAGGGTAATAAATATTCGAATTTTATTAAAAGGTGTGGTTATTCATGACTGAAAGGTCATGGTGCGTGACAATTACTGACTCCATTGATTATTGATGTTATTGATTGATGTTGATTATTGACTATTGTGTATTGATTATTGATTATGTACTGCAGTTATGGTAAGAACATCTTAATTGAGAGTCAAAAGGTTCATCGCCCCATTCACGTCCCCTTTTAAGTTTACTTATTAAGGTCAGACGCGTTAACGCTAGTAACATACCCAATCAAAAATCCTCTAATTTGTTAGGCTCTCTGTCCTTTTGACTCACTTCCCTTCCACACGTATGATCATTTTCGGGCTTATTTTTTTTATGGACTCATTCTGACAATCAATGTTTAGAATAAGAGTTCAGACAATTCCATTCTTACACAGGTCACAATTATAGTCAATACTGCAAGGCCTTAGAGCAAGGTCCGGTGTCATCCATTCATCTTCAGGGGCCTATTAACAAACTGCATTTTGTAGTAAATGTAGTAGGACTACAATACTACTACTCATGTACTATAAAATGTTATCCTCCAACCTATATGCAGAGGTCTCGGCCTCGCTTATTTCTTTTGTGCAAAGATATCTGCCCCAACAGTGGAGATCCCAGCACACAGATGCTCACCTAGTAGTAAATCTGGGAGGGACGGGGGGTGGCTGGAAAATGGGCAATCCTTGGTACTAAATGTAAGGGGATGAGGGAGTAGTGAGTAAGGGTTAAAGGAGGGCTAGAGAGGGGTTTAGGGAAAGACATGCACCCACCAACAAAATAGTAAGCCCAATGCTATTCACAAATTGTACTTCTAAAGTTACTACACTCAAAAAGGACACAAAACAGTAGCAAATGTACAATGGTGGTCACAGGAACAGGGGGAAAGTGAGTGAAATAGAAGAGATAGTGGAGAGACAGGGGAAAGTGAAGAGAGGGGGTATAGAGGAGATAGGAGCAGACAGAAAAGAGAAAGAGGAGAGAAGTACATGGGAAAGGAATTAGGTAAAAAAGGAGGAGTGGTGGTAAAAAGAGAGAAGACGAGGGCAAGGTGTTAGTGAAGAAAGAGATGAAAAGTGAGAATTTAGTGAGAAATAACTGGAGGGGAAGTGGGGGCAGAGGAAAGGGAGAAGGTGATGTCAGGAAAGGGATGAATAAAAAGGGAGCAAGAAGAAAATAGGTGAGAGGGTAGGAATAGAGTAGGAGAAGCTAAGACAGAAGATGAGATATGAGAGAAGGTTATGATGGAGAATAGTCAAAAAAGTAGTGAGAAAGAAGCATGGGAGAAAAAGATTGATAGGATAAAAAAACAGTAGATGATGGATGGGTTAAAGGAAAGGAAACATCTATGGAAAGTGTCAGTTACGTTTACATTGTGTGATATTTACATAATTCATATTAATTGAATATTTTACATCTAGATACTGATTTGTGTGGACTGATGGGTATTTGTAGGCAGGGAAGGGGGGGCTGTATTGGGCTGACTAACCCTGGCCCACATGTAACATGGTTAGGGATGTTTTGGCTTGCTAGTTTTTTAACTCCACTAGAGAGGGATTGTCTTGTGACCAGTTATAAGAAAGTAGCCTCTTTCTAGCATGGTTACCTCCATTTTTGGCCTGTTTTCAGTGTGTTTGACTGTGTCTACTGGGATCCTTCTAGCCAGGACCTCAGTAGTTATTCTCTCTCCCTCTAAATTTGGTTGTTGGATACTCTTAACACAGTATTCCACTCATAATTGGCATACTGGTGCCCCCTTCTAAGTCCCTAGTTTATGGTACTTTGGTACACAGGGCACTGGGGTTCCAGGGGATCCCTATGGGCTGCAGCATTTCTTTTGCCACCCATAGGGAGCCCATGCAAAAACATCTACAGGATTCCCATTGCAGCCTTTGTGAAATGGTGCATGCCCCCTTTCACTGCCATTTGCACTGCACCAGGTCACTTATAAGTCACCCTTATTGCAGGCCTTCCAGCCCTGAAGGCAGGGTGTAGAGTACCTGTGTGTGAGGGCACCCCTGCACTAGCAGACGTGCCCCCACAACCTCAAGGACCATTTCCCCAGACTTTGTGAGTGTGGGGACACCATTTTACGCGTGTCCACTGGACATAGGTCACTACCTATGTCCAGCTTCACAATGGTAACTCTGAATATGGCCATGTTTGGTATCAAACATGTTGGAATTATACCCAAAGGCTTTTGCAAGCATTGGTTGTATGATTCATTGCACTCTGGGGGCTCCCCCGAGGACCCCCAGTACTGCCATTACAGCCTTCTGAGGTTTTCCAGGCAGCCCGAGCTGCTGCCACCTCTCAGGCAGGTTTCTGCCCTCCTGTTGCTCAAGCAGCTCGAGCCTCGGAAGGCATGAACAAAGCATTTCCTTTGGCAGAGGGGTGTTACACCCTCTCCCTTTGGAAATAGGTGTTACGAGCTTGGGAGGGGTAGCCTCCCAGAGCCTCTGGAAATGCTTTGAAGGGCACAGATAGTGCCTTTCTTGAATAATCCAGTCTACACCCCTAGTTCCTGCTCTGGCACAACACTGGACAAAGGAAATGGGAGTGATCACTCCCCTGTCCATCACCACCCCAGGGGTGGTGCTCAGAGCTCCTCCAGAGGGTCCCTGAGTTTTGCCATCTTGGATTCCAAGTTGGCAGGGAACTCAGGGAGCATCTGAGTGGCCAGTGCCAGCAGGTGACATCAGAGCCCTCCCCTGATAGGTGCTTACCTGTGTAGTTGACAAATCCCCTTTTTAGGGCTATTTAGGGTCTCTCTTTTGGGTGGTTCTTCAGATTCGGATTGCAAGACTCCAGCAGGAATCCTCTGAATCCTTTACTTCACCTACTTACTGACGAAACTGCATCTGGACCCTCCAGGAACTCTACAAACTGCAACAAAAAAAGAAAAGATGACTTCTGTAACATTGTAACTTCAGCTCCTGCCAGCAACTGGCACTGTTTCTAGGTTGTGCATTCTCCGAGGACTGCCTGTCTTCAGTCTGCACCAGAAGAACGAAGGAATCTCCCTTGAAGTGAAGGAGTCACTTTCCTGCTTCAGCAGGAACCCCTCTGCAGCGATGGCCAGTGGCTTGGGTCCCCTCTCCTGACAAAGTGCGTGGATCCAGCATCATGGGTGGTGGAGTGAAATGGTCCTGACGTCCTACTGTCCAACTTTGGTGGAGGTAAGAGCTTGCCTCCCCACACAATACAGTACCCCCGTGCATGGTGTTTTTTGCAGTTGCCAAGGCTTGTTGGCATCCTTTCCTGAATTTCTTCATGCACCGTGCAGCTCCGGCCCCCAACACTTCGTCCTACGATGCACAGCTTCCTGAATGGTTCTCCGGCGGCGTGGGATCCCATTGTGTAGTGCTGCGTGGGCCTCCTTTTGCACCTTCTTTGTCCCCATGCTGTGGGACTCCTGTGCACGCTGCGTGGTCTACTGAGGGCTCTCTGAGTTGCTGAGAGCCCCCTCTCACTCCCCCTCCTGGGAAGAGTCCACCAGGTCCCTCCTGGTCCCGGGCAGCACCATTTTCCACTAACCATGAGCTTTGCGTGTGCCAAGGCTTGTTGGTGGAACCAACGACGCAAACCAGACTGAAATCATCCATCCGTTGTGGGACATCATCTGCACCAACCAGGAACCCGCATCTGTCTTCATGGGTGCGGTACTGACTGTTGTTCTTCACCGGTGGTTCTTCTCTTGCACCTTCATCCGGGTTAGCAGGGGCTCCTGTTCTCTCTGGGCTCTTCAGAGCTTCTTAGACTTAGTCCCCTTCTTCCACAGGTCTTCAGGTCCAGGAATCCATCACTGGTGTCTTGCAGTCTCTTCTGGTTCTTGCATAATCTTCTTTCTCGTGTTCTTATGTGTTCTAGGAAAGTTACTGTGATTTACTCCTGCTTTCCTAGGCTTTGGGTGGGTTCTATTCCTTACCTTTGGTGTTCGCTAATACTCCCAGCATTCCTCTACACACTACACTTGCCTAGGTGGGAAACCAACTTTCGCATTCCACTTTCTTAGTATATGGTTTGTGTTTCCCCAGGCCCATTTCTAACTTTTGTGATTTTCACTATTTGCACTGTTTTCTAACTGTTTTTACAGCTATTTTTGCATATATTGTATATAAGTTGTGTATCACTTACCTCCTAAGGGAGTATAGTCTCTATGGTATTTTTTGCATTTGTGTCACCAAAATAAAGTACCTTTATTCTTGTAACACCGAGTAGTTTCTTTCATGTGCGTGAATAGTGCGTGACTACAGTGGTATTGCATGAGCTTTGCATGTCTCCTTGTTGGGCCTTGGCACCCCTAGGGAGCCTAGCTTCTAGACACTGACTACATTTCACTAATAAGGGATAACTGGACCTGGTATAATGTGAAAGTACCTTAGGTACCCACTACAAACCAGGCCAGCCTACTACACCAGTGTGCCAAATCCATATAAGAATGACCGTAGTTAATACGTTTATCTCTGTGAGTACTGTCGAGACGGGGCCACTCACCTGAAAAGCAGGATGTCTGCAGGGGCAATGGTATGCCCCCGACCTCCTGGAATACCTCTTGGCACTTCCTGGTGGACACAGGAACCCCAGCAGGTGTCCCAAAAGGAAAGGGGGAGTGGAAGAGAAAGAGACAAACACTGCCACGGCATGCCGGTCCAGCCAGGCACCATGTATCTTCGGGGCAGCAGGTCGTTGTTGACATAGTGATAGTAGAGTTAGTGCACTCAACTTCCTTGAAACTGAATCTCTCTTTCTGATATGGGCACAGGAGCAGTAGAAGAACACCGGGATGCTCTTGCACTTTTCTTGGATAATAATAACTGTTGGCACAATTACTAACACTGCAGTTCCAAAAACCCAAACTGAGTACCATAACAATAAGTACTGCGACACTAAGGCTGGCTTCACAGAGATTCACTGTTGCACAGTACAATTGGAACTGTGGTTGCACTTATCATGCACAAGAAAGACAAACAAGGGCATTAATTATATCACGTATAACTTTCCTGCATGCATAGGGTAAACTAAAAGAAACAAAAACAATCCAAGAAATACAAATGTCCACTCTGGGTTTAAGCAGTTAGGGAGGCACAGTTTGATTTGGTTTCTCTGTGTGTGTGAAAAACTCTTCAAAAGCGAATTCCTCAAACCTGAAACACAGGCATGGATGACACAATTTAAATCCAAGAGTTATGCTATTAGAGAAAGAAAAGTCACATAAATGCTCTTTTAAAATTGGACTATCACTTTTTATAGTACTTGAGCTCAAACAGATTTCCTGATGCACATTTAGCAAGTAACTACAATAATAATGTAGAATGTTCAGAAATGCATTTGTCTCTTCAAGATAAGCACTCTGCCAAAATACGAGGTCTGAAATACTCCAGCTGTTCTAGGAAAGTGTGGCGCTCAAAGAACAAACTCCCTGGAGAATACTAGTCACTTAGCTGCAGTCTTTTCCCGAGTGCTGGAGGAATGCCTAGTGTCAGCTGGTACAGGAACGAAGAAAAGAATTACCTCAAAAGTCCTGACTACGAGGATGACAGCAGGGGCTGGACTGCCAAATCAGGTGCTGAGATCAGGAAGCAAAACAAAGCCAAGCAGGGAGGCATGCTTCACTCTGCTATTTATAGCCAATCAGGAAAGCAGTTGAGTTTCCACATGTGGAATTAGAAGCACATGTCTACACCACACCCAATTAGAAGCAGATGTCTACACCACACCCAATTAGAAGCACATGTCTACACCTGCTCACATTAGCAAACAATCATTGGTAAAACAAGCATTCATAAAACCAATTGTGTAACACAGCACATTATGTTTACTTAGAAACATGAAGGTTTAACCAAGAACAGATATATGACTTGACCCTAATCCCTGGGGATGCTGACAGATAACGCAGGAGGCACCTTGGGGATTCCTGACAATCTTCCCCATCAAGGACCCTCTCAAAGGGTGGGGCTTGGAAGGGTGCAGGAGATGGAATTTTTTGGTAAGACATGGAGCATGAACTGTGGACGCGGGTTCCCAGGAATTGTCCTCAGGCCCATAGCCTTTCCAAGCCAATAAATAGTGTAGAACACCACGGGCGCGCCAGGAGTCAAACATTTTGGCCACTTCAAATTCCCATTGCCCGTGTACTTTTACCGGGGGGGGGGGGTGGTGGGGCATCGCACGTATCAGGGGAATAGGGATGGAGTAACGACACATGAAACACGGGATGTACCTTGAAATCATCAGGCAATGTCAGTTCTACTACCACAGGATTGATGATTTTGGCATAGGAAAGGGGCCTAGAAATCGGGG
Organism: Pleurodeles waltl; assembly: GCF_031143425.1. Taxonomy (NCBI): domain Eukaryota; kingdom Metazoa; phylum Chordata; class Amphibia; order Caudata; family Salamandridae; genus Pleurodeles; species Pleurodeles waltl. Next base: position 862,065,142 of record NC_090439.1, read on the forward strand.
GTTTAATTTTCTGGATCCTGCAAGATGGAGATTTTTTGATGAGAGCCACACCTGATCTCCTATCTGATAAGAGGGAGCAGGTCTCCTTCTTTTGTCTGCTTGTTTTTTTTACTTGAGCTTGGTAGAGTTTTAAATGGTGTTGTACTTGTTTTTGAATCTCCTGTAACTCTTTATGGTGTTTCTGTACTGATGGGACTCTTGTGGATGTTTGGGACCCAGTAATAGGTAGCATTCTTAGGTGCAGACCAAACAAACTGTAAAATGAGGATACTCCTGTAGCCATGTGGACACTGTTGTTATATACAAATTTAACAAGAGGTAAAGCCTTAGCCCACTCAGTAGACCATGTGTCAATATAACATCTCAGGATTTGCTCCAGCGATTGGTTGGCACTTTCCGTCTGCCCATTTGTTTGTGGATGATATGCAGAGGACAAGCGGACGTCCATACCGACAGAGGAACAGAAGCTACGCCAAAACCGTAATATAAATTGGGGGCCACAATCGGAAACAATTGTGGTGGGCAACCCATTAAGCCATACAATGTATTGGACAAACAAATCAGAGAGCCTAGAAGCTGTAGGGAGGCATTTTCATGGAACAAAATGAGCCATTTTAGTTAGGTGATCTACAACCACCCATATGACAGTGTGTCCATTGGAAGCTGGGAGATCAGAAATAAAATCCATACTTATGGTATGCCATGGGGCCACCAGAATTGGCATGGGAAGTAACAATCCTGTGGCTGGATTATGTGGGGTTTTAGCCAGAACACAGGTGGAACAAGTCTGGACGTAGCTTCTGACATCCTGCACAAGTGTGGGCCACCAAAACCATCTTTGACAGAGATCTAACATCTTTTTCTCACCCGGGTGACCTGCGAGGACAGAATCATGTCCCCAATGTAACACTTTATCCCGTAATTCTTTGGTAGGGACGTACAACTGATCAGCATGGTATAGTAAACCCTCTTTTTCATACACTTCAGTTGAACAGGGAACCTTGTGTTGGGCTACCCGTATTTCCTCAAGGAACTCTTGGGAAGTGCACACAGACAAGATTTTTTTCAGGGGGTATAATGCTTCTGACTTGCTCTAACGCAACATCAGAGGAAAAACCCATCCTAGACAACATGTCTGCCTTTTGTTGTGTAGTACCGGGCCTATAGGTGATTACGAAGTCAAACTCGTTAAAGAATATAAGCCAGCATAGTTGACAAGGTGTCAGGGCCTTGGTCGCTTGAAAAAATTGTAAATTACGGTGATCTGTGTAAATAGGTACGGTGTGTCTAGCTTCTAGTAGGTGGTGATGCCATTCCTGAAGGCAAACTTGATGGCCAGAAGTTCCCGCTCTGCCACCGTGTAATTTTGCTCTGCAGGTAGCAATTTCTTGAGAAGTAAGCTACTGGATGGAAATGCCCAGACTCAGGATCTCGTTGGGACAAGACACCACCCACTGCCATTTCGTAAGCGTCTGCTTCCACGAAAAATGGCTGAGCTGGGTCGGGATGATGGATAATGAGTGCTTCAGTGAATATGTTTTTAAGATGTACGAAGGCTTTCTCAGCTTCTGCATCCCAGAGGAACTTAACCCCCTTTCATAGGAGATGAGTTATAGGAGATACCACGGTAGAAAAGTGGGATATAAATCTCTTATAAAAATCTGCGAAGCTCAAAAACTGTTGCACTTCCTTGATGGATCTTGGGGCTACCCAATCCAAGATGGCCTGTACCTTGGACCTACCAATGGAAATTCCATCGGGAGTGATCAGATATCCCAGGAATTCTACAGTTGTAGTGTGAAAAACACTTTTATCCAGCTTGGCAAAGAGATGATGCTCACGAAGCCGTTGTAAACCCGCTCTTACATGCCCTATATGTTCCTCAGTGGAAGACGAATAGATCAAAATGTCGTCTATGTATACCACTACACAGATATCCAGAAACTCCTGCAGCACTTCATTGATGACAAATGTAAATGCTGCAGGAGCGTTACACAACCTGAAGGGCATCACTGTGTACTCGAAGAGTCCACATTTAGTTTGGAACGCCGTCTTCCACTCATCCCTCTTCATCACTCGGATCAAGTGGTAGGCGCCCCGGAGGTCAAGTTTGGTATAAATGGTCGACTGAAGTACCTGATCTAAAAGTACTGGGATCAACGGAAGTAGATACCGATTTGTTATGGTCACTTTGTTCACTGCGTGATAATCTATACAGACGCGCAGCTCGCGATTCTTCTTGGGCACGAAGAACAAAGACAAAGATACTTGTGACGTTGAATGACGAATGAAACCCTTAGCCAATAGATCATCCAGGTAGTCTTGCAGTCCTGAATACGAGGATGACAGCATGGGCTGGACTGCCAAATCAGATGTTGAGATCAGGAAGCAAAACAAAGCCAAGCAGGGAGACATGCTTCACTCTGCTATTTATAGCCAATCAGGAAAGCAGTTGAGTTTTCACATGTGGATGAGTCACCACACCCAATTAGAAGCACATGTCTACACCACACCCAATTAGAAGCACATGTCTACACCTACTCACATTAGCAAACAAGCATTGATAAAACCAATTGTGTAACACAGCACATTATGTTTACTTAGAAACATGAAGGTTTAACCAAGAACACAGATATGATTTAACCGTAATCCCTGGGGATGCTGACAGATAACGCAGGAGGCACCTTGGGGATTCCTGACAGGTACATTGCAGTTTCTCTTTTAGGGCTGAGGGGCTGCATCCTTCTGAAATTCTAACACAGTTATATAAATAAATATTAAATAGATCGTTTGTTCAGAGATGCGATGATAACTCTAAATAAATCGATGCATTTAAGTCTGGGTTGTCTGTCCTAGGCTGCCGGGCCCGCCTTGCCATGAAGAAGGAGGCGGAAGCCAGGCATTAAATCAACTTTCTACACTGTGATGCACAACGCAGGGCTGACTGCTCTAAAGCACTTCATTTCCATTGTGGTCTATGGCAGGATCCACTACAGGCCAGTGATGTTTTTAGCATCATGGTTTCGGGTGTCAGAGTCTTTATCCCTGCGTGAGGGTGGCAGTTTGTCATTCACAGGCATAGATCCCACCCTGTCCCACTCGTCACGCAGTAGGAGTGGATGCAAACATGTGCGTTTAAGTGCTTTGGCTTTGGTAATGATAAGTGTTATAATGCTAATCTTGAGTTATTTTTATTGTACTGAGACCCCTTGTCACGCTAACCTCCCCCACTGTGACAACCCAGGCCCTGGCTGCAGATCCCTGGCTCCTTTAGAAGTGGAGCTGGTGTATTTGTTCCCTCGCGAAATTGATCCACAGGACAAGCGTGGTTCTTGTTTCCATGCAAAATTGATCCAAATATCAGATTCAAGTACAAGGGAAGGAATATGTGCTTACAGTAAGGGCACTTATCTGCTGTACGGCTTTAAAACGTGCCTGATCGTCATGCTCTTAACATTAATGCCAAAAATATGGATTGATATGCAAACAATGTTAAAAAGCGATTTTGTTTCTCTCTTATTTCACGTTTTACTTAATGTAGCATTCGCCAAGGGAGTTAGCTGTTTCATCATGCTCTGTTTATGTATTTTTTCCGTGCGTTTTATTACTCTTGCATAGTGCACCCTTTGACTGGTGCTGGTGCTGAGGCTAAAGGTAAAGTGCCTGATAGTGTGTTGGCATCCCTGCAGAGCACACACAACAATGGTGATGTATTACAGTTACAATTGAAATTCAGTGTAAGTGTGTGAAGGGGTGCACAGAGGTCAAAATATTTAGAAGGGAAAATCATAAGGAAATAAAGTGCTTAAATGTGAATGAGTGCAGTGTATGTTTGGGGTGTCAAAATGAGGGAGATGCAAGGAAGTGCATTCAAGCGAGAGTTAAATGAGGGTGCTGAAGAGGAGAGAGGAGGCTGAAAATGTGCAGATCAATGAGATGTGAAGAGAAAAAGGGCAAACAGATCTAACATAAAGCACACATAACTGAAGGCCCTACTCCTTCCACAGGCCTCAATATTATTTAATTCACAGTCTCACAATTTCAGAATTGAAACATTTCCAATGTTGAATATTTATAACTAATCATTGCTGTTACTCATTTATCTTAAACAGTTAACAACCATTGGCAAAGCCAACAGTACTGACAGGTTTGAGGTGTAATGTATTTGTGTCATATTTCTGGATGCAGTAAAGTTTCAGAGAGAAACCAAAATACAGGTTGGGTGGTGCACCATAGGAATCACAGAAATCTATTTTGCATGTTCCCTTTCAGAGAGCCCCCACTTTTTTCATCCCACTTAAATACCTGTCTGCACATATTTCTGTATGACTGATCTGATTGCAGCATGCAGCTGTGGGTGCTTCCTAATGCCTAGTTTGAGCATTTTCCTCCAGAGTTCATGCTGCATGCAGTGCAAGACACTGAGTAAGCACCTACTTTAAATGGCCTGAAGTTGTTGCAGTGTACAATTTGCACATTAACGCCAAGGGTGAACCTATTAATGCAGTAAGATATGGGGCAGTTTTTTTAATGTGTTTAATAGTTCAAGACTTTACATTCCCACTGCTTATAAACCTTGCTTTCTTACTAAATTTATTTCCTCTCAAATGCACCGTATGTCAATGATTTTTCATTTTTTTCTTCGAAGGAGGACCCACCCTGGACCCCACGTTTGTCCATTGATCTTGCTTGCTTTACTCGCTCAGTAAAAGTCATACCCATGCTTTTATACCCTACCACTTTCAAATGTCATCAGCTGCCACTGGTACATTGTTTAATATAAATATATTCATGTAAATAAAGTGAAAAGGAAAATAATATATGCAAGAGAAGGATTTACACTTAAAAACTAAAATTAAAATAAATATTAAAAAAAATCAAAAGTAAGAAAAAAAAAAGAATTTTTTTTTTAAAACAAATCGAAATAAATATAGAGCTACACACCAGACTGAAATTATGGTAATCCAAAATACATGATCCAAAATAATGGTTATCCGAAATTGGAGAAAATGAACTAGTGACATAAAGCCTGATATACTTGTACCTGCTGTAACCCTTCAATGTTTGGAAAGGTTCCACTGCTACTGGTGGTGCTGTGCCTATTTATGTGTAGGTAGGGGGCTATCTCTGCTGTACAACTTGTACCTGTCTGAGAAGTGTCCATGGTCGTGACCTACACTGTACCTGTTCTGTGTGTACGAGAACATGTTTGCTTTATTGTTGCCTTGCCCCTGCTATACCTATTCTGTGTGAGGGAATCTTGCATTGCTGCTGACCGTACAGTGGCCAATCTGAGTATGTGATGAAAGACTGTACTGTTTCTGCAGTGTTGTATTTTTCTGTTTAGTAGGGACGCTTGCAATGTTGCTGCTGTGCTGTATCTCTTGTGTGTGTGAGCAATGCTTGCAGTGCTGCTGCCTGTATTGTGCACATTGTGTGTTTATGGGTGTGGGGGAAGCTTGCCCATCATGTGCATGTATTCTGTGTGTGAGGGAGCGTGTACAGCTGTATTTGTTGATTTTATGCTGTTTTGAGGAAGTAAACGTGTTGTTTTGCTGCTGGTGCTGCACCTGCACTACGAACGTGACAAAGCATTACTGCTCTAGTTTGATGATGGTTGTCATTTCTATGAGTTTACGAGATGCTTGCAATGCAGCTGCTATGTTTATTCTTGTATGTATGGGGTGAAGCTTTATCAAAATGTGCAATTTTGGTTCATAAATAATGTGTACGAAATAAATGTCATGATGCAAATAGTAGTAACTGATGAACAAATGATGTGGCACTGAAAATGATAAAAGCACAAGGTTCAAAAGACTGTTTAAGGAAAAATAAAGTTGTGTCACATTGTTGTGTGTGACACCATTTTATTAAAAATTGGTGTGATTTTCTGATGTTTTGTTCATCCTGCTCATTACCCCTCCTAATCAGAGATCCGCTGCAAAATGTTCTTTCCTCAGTTTCTGTGGTCTTCAGCAAGTGTGTTGTCAATGGCAGATTTTGTTAGAAAGTGTGTATTGTGAAAGAAAATGTCACCTTGTTCCCAATGTATCATTTTGAAGGACTTCCCTTGAAAGTTCAGATGGAGGCATGGGCTTTGTTTAGAATTGTATTCTGCATCTCCTGACAGTAGTTGCCAAAGAAGCAAATGGAAAACTTCCTAACCTTAGGAAATGGGTTAATGTTAAGTTTTTTAAATTTTATGACAATATTTCTTTTAATTTGTGACCTAACCATGATCATACCTTGATGGGTTTGAAGCTTTGTTCATTAATATGCATGAATTGTGTATAAAACACCTGTTTTTTCATAAATTTGGGATGACTGCTCATTTCAGTCTGGTTTGATTGCGACTTATTTCCTTACTCCTAATATGCTGCTAAGAGTCTTTATAGGTCTGATACTTAATTGTGCATTCTTAAATAAAGAATTAAACGCTGTTCTGACTCCAATTTCTGTATTCTGTACCCCTGTCTTCATGGAATTTAATGCACATTTTCTGTAATGATTTTATTAAGCTTGCTTGTAATAAATCCTTAAATGTATTCTTCTGCTCTAGAACCCAATTACTGAGTGGTCAACTGAGTTATTGAGTGGTCCCAGTTACTATTTGACAGTGTTGGTTTATACTCTGCTAATTTGAAAATCCTGAGCGACAAAGGTGGTGTTTCTAGCCACTAGATTAATGAAGCAGTGGAGCTGAACAGATGAAGTAAAATCTAGGTGTTCAATTTTATTGGGGTTCATTCAGTTATTGGGGTTCAGTGGTGCCCACATAAGTAGGAAGCTGCTGGTCATTCTATAGTTCTTACATGCTTTAGTGAAGCTTGTAGACATCTTTCTACTACAAACAGGTATTGGTCAAATAAACAGGTCTCGCCTATTACACCTATTGGCTTTGTCAAACATTTTTCGCCATGATGTACAACATCAAGGCTGCAAAAAAAGAAAAGCATGATGATGACATGGCCTCAGCATTATTTTGTAGGAGCGTGCATCCATTCATTGTGCTTGTACACCTACAACATGGTGTAGGTTTTTTTTTTTATTTACTGATCCGAAATAGATTGGTGAATACAAAAAGGAGTACACAAGTGCTGTTTTAAAACAGAGCACGAAAACACTTAAAAATGTTTTTTTTAAATGAAAAGGGTTGCAAGAGTAGGTTGGAAAGGGGGTGGGAGAAAAGCAACACAGCAGGTCGGTGGAGAGGCAACATTAGCAAAAGAGAGCAATGTGGACTTTGAGAGGTGGGAGAAGCACTCATAGGCAATAGAGCACAACATTAGTGTATGGGGTGGGAGACAAGAACATGAGCATGAGAGAGTAATGTGGAGGAGGGAAGGGAACATGGGTGAGATAGCTGGAAAACATTTTCACTCTCATAGAGTGCTTAAACAAAAGAAAAAAATAATTTATCCCTAAAAGAAAGCAGTGGAAGCATAGAGCTAGCCAATCAAAGAAATTGTAAAAGGGCTATAATCCATGGGAGGGACAAACACAAGACTGACAAGCTGAGAAACGGTTAAGAAGCAGGCAAATGAGATAGGCTGGAGGCCCCTGTAAGTTCTTGGTAAGCCCACAATATGACTTTCACAACTAGACAGCTTGCTCTGTCTGGTAGGCTGTCCTAAAAAATAAACTATTGGTGTTGTCAGTGTTTTTGCTGAGCTCAGTATGAACAGTAAGTACAGTTTGGTGATATCTGGTTAAGATGGCTTCAAGTCCCTCTCTGTGATGGTACACAGATCAGTAATATTCTTCTTATTTATGAATCAATGGAAACGACTGTGTCATGCCACTAGTGAGAACTGTGAATAGCTGCTTACACGCCTCACGCTCTGCATGTGACTTTGAGGCAATCAGTATCCTTTGGATTGTAATCTGTCTCCATTTACATTTATGGACTCCCAGTCCCCTCACACTTTCTTGCTGTTGCGTGAAAAGGGACAACTGACAGAAAGACCCCCTCTGATTATGAGTCCAGTAGTTGCAAGCTGTGTGTGTGGGTGTGCGACACTCTATGGTGTATATTGTGTTTTTAGTTCGGTAATCCTTTTGGGATTTCGGGATGGGCTGTTGCTGAAGGTAGTGTTTGTGTTTCCATCCTTGTATCCGGCACTGATACACTCCGGGATATTGGTCACAGATGTGACTCCACTTTTTTCTTTATTTTCCCATCATTATTCTATTGATGGCTGGTCTGGGAATAACACCAACCCCGTTGTGCAATATATTGCATGTGCTGTGTTTACCCGGTTTTTGGCCTTTGGGTTCACTTGGCACAACCTTGACACATGAGTTCTGTGTACTTTTCTGTTTCGAAATGTCCCCTGCTGTCTGCGTTCGTGTGGAGCAGGCAGAATTCTGATATTGTCCTAAAGATTACGTTTTCTACTCTACCCGTGGGATCCAAGTATATGAATGTTATTTGAATTACATCTCTGAAGGTGACTTTCTGTTGAGGGGTTCGTGGTTCCTATTCCTTGATTCTCCTTGTGTGTGCGCATTCACCTTGGTCTGTGCTTGCTTTGTGCGAGTGTTGCACCCGTTGTGATGGCCAGGAAGTGGCCTTGGTAGCTTCAAGCTGGTGTGCTCTTGCTGGCGCCTGCAGTGCGCCCTTCTGTGCCGTTCTCTGCTTCTGCTAGACTCGGTCTCATATCAATGGAGGGCCGAAGCTGTCAAGGCTTTACCCAGTTTGTATTATGTGACTTTATTTGTCAGGCAGGATGCGAAGCACTATGATGTGGTGGGAGGTACGGCCTCCTGAAGCAGTAACGCCCGTCACAGTGATTATGCGTTCGTTTCCAGGGTGTTTCTTTTCCGAACAGTGTCATTTTGTGAGTATTTTGAGATGCAAGGATCACACAGTCTTAAATATAGCTTTCTACCACGGGCACACTGGCGTTTCCTGGTCTCCAGCTTCATTTATGCATTTATTTTGGGGTTTTATTGAGCACCAATAAGCCCTCATTGCCACCCAAAGCTATGTGAAAAAACTGCTGGAAGCCTAACCCATGATGGAAGGAGAGTAACCGAGTGTGGGGGTGACGACGCCCAAAGTAGATGTGGCTCCAAAGGCCTACCTGTGATCAAATTGTTCAGTACAGAACTTACCTTTGCTTACTCAGTGCTATGGTTCTGCCCAGGCCCTTTTTAAATGAATCTACTGATTTGGTTTCGACCGCGTTCGCACTTAGTGCAGGCCACCATTCACTTGTTACTCTGGAAAAGTCCCAGCTGGCCTTACTGTCCAGATGTAGTACCTTGTGCCAGTCTGAGCTTGCACTTATGTTAGTGCACATCTTTTATAGCATGCTCCAGGCTGAGAGAAGCAAATGGACTGTTGTTGAGGCTGCCACTGTGGAGAAGCAGGATGGGTCAGAGGTCAGTGCGCATGTGTGTTTCACTGCTCCGTGGCTGGCACCTGAGACTGGAGCTGTGCAGTACAGTGCACCGCAGATCTCGCAGTCTCAGCCCTATTAAAATGTAAAGATTGGAAAGAAAAAGCATAAGAAATAGGAAATTACAAGCACAAGAAAAACTGAGATGGAACTACAAGCAAAAGGTACTTTTCCAAAGCTGGAGAAAGCCCAGAGAGATGCAACTTTAGTAGCAGCAACCTACCGCGACCCTCAAGCATTCTTGACTGATGCATACTACAAAGCACTCCGGAAGGAAAACTACAGTGCTGAGAAACCAGGTTGGCAGCAAGGTCCAAGCTCAACTGAAAAGCATCAGAACCACACAAAAATAAATACTGTTAAGTTTGAAATCAGAATCTCTGGAAAATATGTATCCGTAGACAAGCAGTGCACTAGATGTCCTTGTGGGCTCAAATTTTTACTCACACAATATTACTGCAAGATGGTGTAATATTGTGAGTAAACCCTACTCAAGCAGCGTTTTAGGGTGTGTTATGGTACTACAGCATGCGGAATTGTACGACATGTACAATTCTGCAGCCTTCGCACACGTGGGACAGGGAATCATCCAAACGTGTTCACAAGTACACCCGGATCCCTGGTATTATGTCAGTCCCCCCTTTCTACTTCTGAAAAGTTTTGTGCATTTTATAAAGTTGGAGATCGGTACCCGTGTGAGGTAGTAAGCGGACAAGTGCAGAATTATGACTTCCCTTTTGAACTGAGCCCCTTGTATTCTGCAGATTTCAAAACTAACTGAAGAAATCCTGTAAAGAAGAAATAATGAAAAGCCCCCCAGAAGTACGGTTGGCTGACTCCAGTGCTGACCCCGAATTGAAGGAAAGTACCAACTTCCTTTTCTGCAAGGAATCTGTCCCTCTTCCAATATTGCGCAAAGGATGGCAATGAGAAATGTATCACTGTGTACAACTCAGGAGAATTCAGGGAACAGCATTTTCAAAATAAACCCGTATAACAGTGCGAGGACATTGATGATCCAGGGATGCGGTGAGCACTCTGATCTCACTGAAAACACATTTTCAAATACTATAAGCTAGGCATCGGATACAAAATAACTATTGACAAAACAAATGCCCTACTTCTAAGATGGAGGCATAAACATAGATAAACAAAAAGTGTCAAAAACAGCACAAGGCAATACCTCAGAAAGCCCACATAAAACCATAGTAAATCAACAGGATTAAATAAGTCAAGCCATTTCAGAGGGAGACAAAACAGGACCATACCACTAGGAGATAATGGACCGGATTACAGTGCGGGAAAAAGACTGTAAAATATAAAGAACCCCCCAGCATCGCAACAAAACACTAGAACAGCAGATAAAAAGCGAGAATTAATGAGGCTGCATGCGGGAACTGCAAAGCTACCACTGATAACCTCAATGAGTAAAAGATAATAAGAGAAGCTAGGATGCTTCAGCGCAACATAGAGTTAGCTCCCAGAAGTGCACATCGCAGGAGTGAGAAAAAAGTCAGGACCTGGGACAGGCAATGCCCTGTCTAGAACCGTATGTAACATCACCTCTGAAAAAAACAGGCCTGTTTTCATGTACCTGCCTAAGTGCTTGAGTAATTGTGAATGTGGCAGTGTGTATATTTCTGTGAGTGTTCAAGTGTGCCTGTGTGTTTGTGTGTATATGCTTCTATGCATATGGGTGAGAGAGACTATGGCTCTCATTACGAGTCTGGCGGTCTTGAGACCACCAGACACGCAGTGGCGGTCTCACTGCTGTGGAGCCGACGGTGAAGACCGCTGTATTATGAGTTGTAGGGTTCGGCTGAAGACAATCCTCCACAACTCCGGTGTGGTTGCACCGCCGCAGCTGGCGGTGACCTCCTCCAATCCGGCGGCAGGCCTCAGGCCGCCATGCAGATTACGAGGTTGCACACCACCAGGCTTTCTGTGGCAGTCACCCTGCCATGAAAAGCCTGGTAGTCACGCACCCGGCAACAGGAATCTTCATTCCTGTCACCGGCACACAGACACACGTCACCACATATGCACACATCCCACCCACCTGTCCATATACTTACAGGCACCCCCATCCCTTCAGGCATGCATGCATTCACATACACACCCATTCAGCATACACATACATCCACTTAGACACACACACTTGCATTCATCCATACAGACACCCCCATACACGCACACATACATGCACACACACATACATACATACACTCGAAGACACACACGCATTCAGCACCCCTTCCTCACTCCGCAAACACACACACACATGCACCTAAACACACCACCCTTGCCCTTTCGGATGCCCACTTACCTCTTCCATCAAGGAGAACGTCCTGGAGGGGATGCGTCTTGGCGGCTTCCCTTTCCGCCACCACCACATCAGCAGGACACTGCTGAGCTGTATTACGGCTCGCAATATGGAGGGCAGAGTCAGGCTGGCATGGCCGTGCTGGTAAGGGCCTCTGCACTGCCGACTGCCAGAACGAATGATGGCTGCTCTCCGCCTCAAAAATGGCAGTGAGCAGCCACCACTCATAATATGATAGTCTTCTGACCGCCAGCACTGGCAGTCGAGTGGCGGATTCGACTTTGGCGGTCAATAGAATTGACCGCCAAAATCATAATGAGTGCCTATGTGTGAGTCTTTGTGAGTGAGTGTGAAGGTGTATGTCTGAGTGGGCTGTTATGCTGACAGATTGCCCGGCGCCATATGATAGCATAAGATCGACTCAAATCCCTGAGAATGGACTGGAAAAAATAAATAGGGGAAGAAAGATAGGGGAAAGTAGGGAGCAATATATATCACAATAAGGTAGGTGAATTAAAATATATACATTATTGTATGTGGGACAGTAACACACATAGGAGGGACCTACAAATATTCACAGATTTCAGAGAGAAGAGTTCACTAGCATTTGCAGAATATGTGGGTGAATCTATAATACAAGGCTAAAAATCTGATCACTGTAAAATACATTAATCAGAAAATGCTCTTCAAAAAGGGCAGATTAAACCAGATCAGTAACAAAACAGAAAGGGGATAGAGCAGCCCAGTAACAAAAACAGATAGACAAACAACAACGCTTATAACTACATGACTCCGGCAGTACAAAGAATAGGCTTGAGATGCATCGAGTTTGCCTCTGCCAGGTGAGATAAGCTCACTCAGTCCTGCATTTGTTTTGCGTTCTGGTACTTTTATACTGTGAAAGATCAACGTCAGCTATCTGCACAGCTGCAACACAAAACCAGTCTGGAGGAGAGCAGCAGGTTTCCATTCCAAGAGCATAGCAGACACATTTTTTCTATACTTTCAAGATGGCCACCACATTGCATCATGCCATTACATTGATGGCCATCTTGAAAGTGCTTTCTATACTTTTCAGACTGCCACCATGTAGCATTGTCACATTGCATGACACAATGTGGAGCCATCTTGAAAGTAAAGAAAACAATCTTTTCTATAGTTTTCTAGATGGTCATTTGGTGTCATGTAACGTGGTGGCCATCTTAAAAGTATACAATACTTTCTATACTTTTAGAATGGCCATTTGAACATTTTTATAAATCAAAATAATGTGACATTCCAGTAGAAAAAGGGGACTACCCTAATTTGGTAGTAGAAAGTTATGCAGTACTTTTATGTTATTGTTGACTCAACAGAGCCATATTAAATCTCTTTATTCAGAAAACAAGAATCCTCACCCACCCGGGTGGCATGCTTCATCATAAAATTCTATCTCATGCTAGGTGGGCAGTTCAATGTCTACTGGGCCCCTCACTGGTGCGACAGTGATGATAGTGGGTGTTGTGTTTAGTGAAAAAAATGAAAATTGTCTGCTGATCCCCACAAGATTTCACTTTTATTTTTTGGAGCAGGGAACTATGACAACATCAAAAATTCTGAGGACTAATCAAACTGTAGTAGTTCTCTGGTCCCTCTCCTTTAGTCTACATGTTTCACACCCTAGTATCTCACATGGTAAAGTAATGTTTCTTCCGGACTTTCTAAGCATACCCTACTACTTCAGGTCAATGCCTAAACCTGCAATAATGTAATTATCTTTATTAGTCTGAATAATGTTTGTGTCATAAAGAGAAAGAACTCCCACCTAGATTTGGTGACTCGTGTTCCAGCTTATGGACCTGTTGGAGAACAAACAATTATAGCAGATATGTAAGCACTACTATACATGTCAACCCATATAAGCAAGAGAAATGTTATCACTTCTACATAAATCTGAATGTTGTAATTCAAAGACCATGGACGACCATGCAAATGACTTGTGGTCACTGCAGACGGTACTAAACCTGAGCCTATAATGTGGCCAAATGTCAGCTTTAACAGTAAAACCAAGCAGCCTTAGCCCTGCATTCACAGCTGTAGAACCCTTTGGGATACACATGAACTGAGCACCCACATACAATTGTTCCACTTGGAGGAACTTGAAACAATTGTGACTGTTGAGAGACAGAGTTTCGCCTCATGACATATCATTCGCTTGCTCAGTGTGATGTGCCTGCAGGTGTCCTACCCCACACTATCCAATCCCTAATGATGACTGGAAGGCAGTGCACGGGTCTATTTAACTCCCTCTGGAATGGGATAATTAAAGCCAGGTGTCTGTCCTTACTCACTGTTAGGCACATAAATAATGTTCTTTGAACGTAGAGGTACCGCTTATGGGAGGGGCTGCCATCTTTTGAATACATTCAACCATGCTGGAATCTAAAAAGGATGATCAATAGATCACTAATTTGGTGGTACCGACTTAGTATAGTGTTTCTTGAAGCTAGATTGTGGTATACTCAACCTTCCAAAGTGAGGTAATATACGGATGGTCGAAGCAAAAATAGAAGTCGGCCCTGCCTTGTTGAAATGTAAGATCATTATCTATACTATGTTTCCTATGGTCCTGAGTTATCATCTTGCAGGTGAAGAAACTTGTCTTGTGTATTTTATGTTGTGCTATGTATTTTATTCAGGCAGGTTTTCGAACATTAGAGTATGATATGCTCATCCTTCCCAGATGATGTGATAAACATGGTCGTTTTTGAATACAGATAGTATTCTGTAGTTTAATTGACTGAGGCAATGATGGCGGAGGGCGCTGCCACCTTGAAATGTAAGATCATTAGCTATAGCCAGTTTAAAAAGCCCTTGAGTTATGATCTTGCAAAAGACAATATTCTGTGTTTCACGCAATAGTGAAAGCCTAGTGCGTTCCTTATTGTATGATATACTGTATAGTCGCAATTGTCATGATGTTAGAAAATTGATGCTACAGATGGGTGCAGCAATCCTGAAGTGTAGGAGTATTATTCGCTCTACTCACTGTGATTCTATGTGACTCAAATACTTAGGCCTTAAAGAGGTCTCAGGTGTTTCATAATATCTTGTCTTGTAGAGGTGTAACCGGTATCTGATGATGGTCCCTGCCATCCAAGGTCAATCATAATTATTGCCTGCACCAAAAAACAGGGATCAAAAACTTCTCAGTCTTTCGTTTCGGTTTTGTACATGGTATTTCCAGTTTAAAATCATAAAAATTTGTATTCTGGAATCTATTCTCTGAGAATATCATATGTTCAGAATCGCTGGAAAAGGAGACATATAGGTGGTCATTATGACAATGGCAACAGGCTGGCGGTAATTACTGCCAAAATATGACCATGGCGGTGATAACTCCCATAGACAGCCAATGTACCACACCAACCACTAGGGTGTTAACAACACTGACCACGGCAGCAGCCATCAACAGCCAGGCGGAAGCCAAGGTACCGCCCACCATATTATGACATAGCAAACCGCCACGATTTCCGGGGCGGTACCAACACCATCAAAAGTCTGGCGGAAACGCTGCACACAAGATGACAGACACACCATCAGAGACACAGAGAAGACCAACGCTGACATGGAACCGGAACTTCAAGTCTTCCCGATGCTATTCTATGCCCTGCTTCACCAGGAACACTACCGCCAACGAAGACGAAGACGGTGAGTACAGCCGCCTAGCACACAAGGGAGGGAGGGAGGAAAAGGAGAGTGACACACACACACACACACCACACACAATTCACACACACACCATACACACAACCAGCTGCAGAGGAAAACCAATGTCACAGGACGCACATCATCATAATGCAAGGACAACATATAGGTGGAACTGATATTGTAATTTGATGCCAACAGCCACCATATTGTCCATGTGTAAAAATAAATTGGAGCAAATGGTCAGAAAGGGCCAATGGCCAGTCCAAAGTACAAAAACCCCACATGGCCATAGGGCACAGTTCGAGCCCCAACTTGTTTCCTGACAATATTCGCACTACACTGTTCAGGGGCATCATGTTGGAAAAGGGCAGGCACGTCAGCGGGAAGAGGTGTGGGGGGCACCTCAGCTGAAGTGAGGAACTTGCCAACTGGTTCTGGAGGGGGCTTCATGCCCATTTTCCTTTGCTGGGGATTGCAAAGTCACAGTCCCTGAAATGGGGAACTTGCTCACTGGTTCTGGAGGGGGCTCCATGGTCATGTTCCTTTGTTGGGGAGTGCAAGGTCACAGTCCCTGAGGTGGGGAACTTGCCCACTGGTTCTGGAGGGGGCTCCATGCCCATTTGTCTTTGCTGGGGAGTGCAAGGTCACAGTCCCTGAGGCGGGGAACTTGCCCACTGGTTTCTTGTACAACAGTCTCTGGAGGGTGGGCTACATGCCCTCTGCTGGAGGTGAGGGCTGCTGTGTCCCTGCTGGAGTTGAGGGCTGCTGTGTCCCAGCTGGAGGTGAGGGCTCCTTGCCCACTGCTGTTGGAGGTGTAACCCTGCCAGCCTCTTCTGGAGGCAAGGGCTCCTTGCCCACAACTGTTGGAGGTGTTACCCTGCCAGCCTCTGCTGGAGGTGAGGGCTCCTTGACCACTGCTATTGGAGGTGTTACCCTGCCAGCCTCTGCTGGAGGTGAGAGTGGAGGTTGAAGGAGTGGTTGTTGGAGGTGTACGTCTGCTGGTCTTGGGTGCAGGTGCATGGGCAGTGTGCTGATGTGAGGTGGATGGCTGTTGGGAGTCTGAGTCCGTGCGTTTGTGTCTCTTAAGAGAGGGGGCAGACAGGGTGGGATAGAACACAGGGGACGCGTGGATGGATGTTGTGGAGGTATCTGCAAGTGAGGTGTGTGTGCTGAGGAGGGGGATACAGTGGAGGCAGTGGATGATGTTGCATGTTCAAATGTCTGTTGTTTGTGTGAGTGCTTGTGGCCTGAAGTGTGCTGTCTGTGTTTGTCTGGGCCACTCTTGTGTGATGTTTTGTATACATGCTTGTCTGTATGGGTGCATGGGATGGGTTGGGGTTGAGGAGACTGGGACTGGGAAGTGGTAGTTGGAGGGGGGACAGTAGGAACAGGGACGATGGTTGCCATCAGAGAGGAGGCCCGAGCCTGAAACGATCTCTGTTTGGCTGCCAATCCACTGTGGATACCCTCCAGGAATGCATTGTATTGCTGCATCTGGGATGCCAGCTCCTGCATGGCATTCACAATGGTTAACTGCCCTACAGAGATGGATCTCAGGAGGTCAATAGCCTTCTCACTGAGGGTAGCAGGGCTCACTGGGGCAGGACCTGAGGTACCTGCCATGAAGGAGATGCCCACCCTCCTGGGTGAGCGGGCACGAGCAACTCAGTGAGGGGCTACTGGAAGGGCAGTGCTGGTACAGGGGTTGGCGGCTCTACCTGTAGCTGGGGTGGTCCCAGAGGTGTCTGCCAATACCAGGGAGCTCCATTAGAGGAGGAATCAGAGTCAGTCTTGTCACCTTTTGTCTCTGCACAGGTTCTCTCGGCGTCTGTGGATTTTGCCTCCTGACTCCCTCTGTCGCCGGTGCCCCTGCACCTTCGAAGGCAATGCTAATGCACTCATGGACAGGATGACAAAAGAAAAAAGGGGGGAGAGAAAGGAAGCACTGGGTCAATTACAGCACCAACACCACATATGTCATACACATTACCGTCACACACAGGAATTAGGATTGAGTACCATGCATCGCACTGGCATTCCATTGGCTAGTTACCACAACAAGATGAGAGCCAAACACTGCCAACTGCACACCTCCTGGGACCCCCTAAGCCCTGTCTGACATGGAATGCAACCTAGCTAGGTTACCAGATTTTACAATACACTCATTACCTTTCAGCTGGATCAAGCTGCAATGTCTGACCTGGCATTAAGGGGCACCCACTAACTGATACCCACCACCAGGTTCCTTTGCCACCTACCAATTATAGTTGTAACGCCCACTGTACTCACCCCATTGTGGCTGCTGTGTAGTGAATCCTAGTTTGTTTTAATGGGATAGCAGGAGTTAGCTTAGCCGCTGGCTTGTAGACTCGTGCCCCCGTCACCTTGTGACTTTTAACCTACTTAGCTTGCTCTGTCTTAGCCCATTTAGTTATTTATTTCTTCTAAGATGGATGCCTTGTTTATAGTTAGGCCACTTGCTATGAGTTTCATTATCAGTGTCACCTCGCCAAGGCGTCAAGATCAAGCACCAAAGACAAACAAACAGTAGGTATTCACACTTAGGGATTTTCCCTCTCTATACTTTCGAGGGATTGTTGATATTAAATGCCGTCCCAAGCATGCTTGTTATCTATTGTTTAGGAATACACTTACGTCAGGGGACCTTGTAGATCTGTATAAATACATCACACTTTAGACAGATAATCAGAGGGATTCCGACCAGAGGGCATCGCCACCATCGCTGATACCGATGCTGCAGTCATCTTGACGCTGACCCAGTCTTCGTGTCCCTGTGGAGTCTGAGATAGAGACCTCATTCCAAGGTAACGAGGGTTTGGGCTCCTCTCATGGACACGGCTTTGGCAGATTAGGTTTAGCAAACCCAGCTCTCCTTTAGGTAGGAGGTTAGGCCTATTCACGTTACGGTATTAGGGCATATTCCATCTTGTATATCTCTTTCATGTATTTCAAAATGGTGGGGTCTTCATAACAATGACTCTCTTCTTCACAATACTGTTACTTGCTATATCCATTATCCTAATCATTGCAGTCCACGCAACTTATCGCAAATTGCAGTTATGTTAAATAAAAACTAGAATAACTTCACTGCATCTGTGTTATTGCCTTTGTTTGTATGAGACATAATATATCTGTGAGAAAAGGGTAATCTCCGTTTAACCACGACATTCCCTGAGATATCTTATTTTGAGTCCATGCGTAAACAACTGCCATAAATCACCTTTTTACTAAAGTGTTTCTGGTGAGGTGCTGCTAGTGAGCCGGTAAGGTTGGGACAACAGTTGCGACTTGTTGTAGGAAAGACTCAGTCGCCTACAATCAAAAGTACTGTCATCCTTAAACCAGCAGTCTTGCTCAGAGCAAGAGTCCAAACTACGACATGGCGCCACCAACGATGGTGTTTAGGCACTAATTTACGGATACCCTGACTATCACTGTCTCACAGACAACAGGTACCCTAAGTACCATTATACGGAGATGTCCGTGGTCTTTGGGAGAATCCTCCTCAGCTGAAAAGGTAACACCTAATTAAGCTGTAGGTTGTTCGAGCTCGAACTCATAAAAAGGAAAATACTTCCCCCATCTGGTGTTCCGTTTCCCTAAACAACTATGGCTAATACCATAGATATTCCTGCAAATGCTAGACATGCACTAACACAACATTTATTAGCGCATGGCCTTACAGAAGAGGGCGGGGATGTTACTCTGATAATAGAGGCAACTGAAGCATACCAAACAGAAACGTTTTACTGTTGGGTCACCTTTCCTGAGGTTGACCAAAGAACGCACACATTTCACACATATGAAGTTGCAAACGTGCCTGTACGGTACGAAGCATACCAGTATCATGAAATATCGCTCACATATCAAGAGCATCAGAACTGGTTGAAGGCGCCCTACTACATGTACTACGAAGAGTGAGGTTAGGTCCCTTAAGTAATGAGGGACCTACATGGCCTATGTTTGCCACATATACACCTCACCCAGGCATACAGAATATGCCGATAGCAGATTTACGGGTTTTATATAATGAATTAGTGGCATTATATAGACGATTGGTTCAGTTCGTAATGCGCACATTGAACACAACACCAGCGCGCCCAGCACTGCCAGTAGCTGGTGGTTATCAATTGGCTACTGGGATTAACCCACAAACAGTGCATACTATTATGGGTAAAGTGCCCACGGAACGGGAAAAAATACCGTTCTGGATTGCCCAGAAAACGAATCAGCTGGAAGCTGTGTTTCCCCATACGGGACCACAGGAAAAACATAGATTGCTCACTATGTGCTTGCCGTTTGGGATGGTTCCCTCAGTGGATGACTGTGCCACATGGGGTACAATCTTCGCTGCCATATATACAACCACACATGGTACTCCGACACTTGCCAATTTACCGGAAGTGTTAAAACAAATACAAAATTAACATGGGGCTGTTCCGGCCCTGGATCTGGGGGTGAAATTAATGCGTAACTTTGACGCCGTCTCCTCTATAATACTGAGTAATATTAAAGGGGAAGCGGTAGCACTGGCAATACGCCAGCGTCTCCGGGAAACTCCGAATTTGGAACAAGAGAGACAGCTAGTTTGGGAGCCAAACCTTAAAAAATTGGAGTTACAATGTACCGCCCATAAGGTGGGTACAAAGCAGGCACAAGAGGGCTCTAAAAAGCGCTGGGACAAACAAAAAGATTTCAAAAAGAGAAGAAATAAGAGAGCTGATTCTCCACATCCGGAGTACTCCGAAAGGAGATATAATCTCAGAAATAGGGAGCACATTAGAACTCCAGACAGATATACTGATTCACGTCCCTCTCAGGACGCACCGGATAAACATAGCGAGAGAGGGGGCCGTCAAGATCGACGTCCGGAATACGTGAAAGAAAAGAAAGACTCACCACAGTCTACTATTAAAAAAGAAGAAAAGACTCCTCAGCAAAAGCCACAGTTTAAAAAGAAGAAGGTGGCAGCACTGACAGTTAAAAATGCCAGTAATATTGAGAACGCTGTTGAGGAACAAGAAGTGGGCAGTGACTCTGTTAGACAGCGCGGCAGAGGTCACGATATGTCGCCAGAGTCTGAAAGATCATCTGGATGCGACAGCACATCGCGGTTGAGACAGCGGATGACCGCGTTCTTCCCCCCGATAGGGTTTGTGATTTAACGATTCAAATAGAGGGAGACGTGAAACGCACTATTAGTGTGATATTTTGGGATGAACTTACTAGTAATATCCTATTGGCCGAGAGAGACTGGCCACCTGATCACGTCCGCAAGCTCCCGCATGGGGAAGATGTCATTTTGCCTTCTTTCTCCGATCTTGTTCCAGAAGCAGCAAAAGAAGCCTATGCTGTTAAATGGGCTTTAGCACAGGCACCTGCGCTATACCGGAATCATGTAGGTTGGGACAAGGAGTCTCCTTGTCATGTTATTCCCGTTAGGTCAACTCCCCAACCGCAGCCACAATACCCTGTTAAACATGAAGCAAAAGCTCCGGTGAAAGAGATCCTGTCACAACTTGAGTATCAGGGAGTAATAGAGCCCTGTACATCTGCGATGAATAACCCATTATTCCCCGTTTCAAAGCCTGATCATTCATATAGAATAGTAGTTGATTACAGACACTTAAATAGTCATACACGCACATATGCTATACAAAACTCACACAGCACGGCACTAATAAACAATATAGTGCGTAAAAAATATAAAACTACATTGGATATATCTAATGAATTTTTCTGCCAGAATTTAGCACATGAAAGTAGGGACCTAAGTGCATTTTCATTTGGCTTTCAGAAACGCTTTTGTCGTTTACTTCAAGGCTATAAAAATAGCCCAGGCCTGTTTTCAGCCCGTGTAACATCAATTTTGCACGAGATTGATTCAGATGCATTGTCCTATGTGGATGATATCTATCTCACTGACGACGCCCTCGACATTCATCTTGCGAGGGTCGATCGGATCATTTTGGGGTTTGCAGACCTAGGTTATAAATTTAATTTTAAGAAAAGCAAGATAGCCTTTCTTAGTGTGTTGTTCCTGGGATATGAGCTGTCAAACGAAGGGAAGAGCCTGGCCCGCGCTTTCTAGAAAAGTGTGCTCAACTACAGCCTCCCAACACACTTAAGAAATTACAGTCATTACTGGGTTTCTTCAATTTTGGCAGAACATACATTCCAGATTATGCAGAATGCGTCAAGCCACTTTATGACTTAATTCAGCCCAATTTTTCTAGCAGACGATGGACGATTGAACACACACACATCCTTAGGGACATGCAACGGGACATTCTAGAAGCTAGACACTTACACACACGTGACAATAAAACAAATTTGGTCATCAGAATAATTGCTGGTGCACTTGGATTTACTTATGTCACCTTTAATGAGGATGACACAGTGCTGATAGCATATAAATCACATTTATATTCAAATGCTGAAAAACGTTTTGCACCTACAGAAAAGATTCGGACAGCAGTTCAGATGGCCGTCATAAAGGAGAGGCCACTTGCCCAGGGGAAACGTATTATTGTTGTCTCCCCGGTGCCGGCCTTAGAGGCTGTCACTAAAGCGAGCGTTCCGAACGCTAAGGCATTACATCCAAGTTGGATTCAATGGGCAACGTCTCTGACCGCAACTGATGTTGATTATGTATTCGATCCAAGACTTCAGACACAAGAATTTCTCCAGTATGAACAGGAGTACCCCGCTCCTCTAAATATATTGCTACTAGACAGTTATAATACTATCATTTATACTGACGGATCGGCACAACCAGCTGTAGGTACTAAACATCAATACTCAGCAGCTTGCGCAGCCGTGTGTGGAGTGATGGAAGATGGAGTTTTCCACCCTCACAATACCTACATGCAGACCTTAGGGGACTGCACAGCCCAGTTGGCTGAGCTTAAAGCTCTTCTTCTAGCGCTCGAACATTCTGAGGCATGAAGCCAGACTTTGATAGTCTGTGATTCATATTACTGCGTCCAGTCATACAATGAATATCTCAATCATTGGAAACTGAACAGGTTTAGGGATTCTAAAGGGAACACCATTAAACACAAAATATTGTGGGGAAGGGTGGCTGATCTTAAGGATAAGCTACCATGTGTCCATGTAGTTCATACATTAGGACACCAACGTGTAGGCATACATGTTGCCGGTAATACATTGGCTGATGAAGCAGCCAAAGCATCAGTAGCTACAGCTTCTGTGGCTGCAGTGACTCGTTCTCGGACGAGGTTGGATAGTGAAATACTGATTGCCGTTAAAGCTTCGGCTGCAGGCAAGACCCTTCCGAAAGGATACCCTACAAACGATACTTACCATATCAGTGCACAGAATGTTGCTTATACAACAATTCCTGGGGTTGGAGATCGAGTGATCCCTAATGAAGACCAGATATTAGAGCTGATTACAGCAGCACATGAGGGTATCGCTTCTGCACATGCTGGTGTACAGGCCACGATAACAATTCTACAGCAACAAAACTGGTGGCCTGGTCTATGCAGACGAACTAAGCATTATGTCCTTTGCTGTGACATATGCCAGCAGATTGAGGGCTCTAATATCAAACGCCCTCCGCAGACATCCCTCTTAGTGTCAGACAAGCCACTTCAGTGTGTGTACCTGGACCATTATGGTCCCTTACAGCCTGATGGTGCATACAAATACATTTTAGTGGCTGTTGATTCCTGTTCTAGATTCCTGTGGGTATGGCCACAGCGGTCGGCTGACGCCCGGACTGTTATAAAAGATTTGCTGATCTTTATCGGTACATATGCGGTTGCAGCATTCCATTCAGACCAGGGCCCTGCATTTGCCTCTAAGGCATTCAGGGACACCATGGCGACGATGGGTGTTGAACTCCATTTCTCCTCACCATACCATTCCGAGGGAAATTCGGTCGTGGAGAGGCGGAATCGTGATCTAAAGCAGTCCTTAACAGCTCGAGTATTAGGTTCAGGCCGCAGTTGGTTACACCACCTATATGGGGTCCAGAGAGCACTGAATAATCTGCCAAGACGGTCCTTGGGGAGAAGATCTCCATATGAGGTTCTCTTTGGGATGCCTATGTATGTCCCTGATCTTGATGCCCCTGGTATGGTGGCAGCAGAAACACCATTTGACATAAAAGAACGTCTCGCTGTTTTACAGGAGCTTCAACAATTTTGTGATGATAAATCATCTGCAAGTGCTGCCACCTTGGGAATAAGGGAATTGGCGAAAACTTCGACTGGCTGGATTCCTAACGTTGGGGATCTGGTTCGTGAGAAGATCGCTGTGAAAAAGGAGTTCGGTCCATCGTACAGAGCACCTGTACCAGTCTTGGGAATAAAAGGCACCAGGAGTGTCATCTTACCACCACTGTCTGGTTCTAAATCAAACAGATTCATCTCTATTGATGACATCAAATTACACCATGTGGCCGATCCTTCACAGTAGACCAGGAGGTCCCTTGGGTGGTTCCCGATCCCCTCTCACTACCCAACAGGACATCCATCTACATAGTAGGATGAACATCACTACTACTGACTATGCAACTATGTCAACTGCTGTTCCAGGAACTTCCTCGACCATGGGGAGGGCAGAAAATGAACTTTTGTTGGTTCCAGTCACATCTTCGGTGACCAGCCCGCTTCAAGATTTGGCTGTATTTTACACGAACACTTCCACGACTAATGACGTTGTCTATCAAGAACCTCCACGAGCGGTGGATCAGGATACAGCGGCTCCTGTGTTTACAGAGACTACCTCTGGCTATTTCATTGGCATTGATGATTTTTCTTCGGATTCATCCTCTACAGCGATTGACAATATTTAAAAAAGTAGTAAGCTGTATCGATGGTTTAAAAAGACCTATTTGATCTACCCTAAGGCACTATCTATGGTTCTGTTTGACATTTATTGCATTATTTTTATGGATTGGTTTTGTGACTGTTTTCTTTTTGCTCATAAATGGTCACTATATTCCTGATCGTTCCTCAGTGGAGCCTATTGATGAAATTTTAACACCACATCATTCTTCACATATTGTCCCCTGTAAATATTGCAGCAATACCAATTACTGATGGGATTGTGTGGGACAAAGTTCCATTCGATATATACGGGCCTACAGAGATTATTCAAATACCATACGTGTTCAAAATTCCAATGTCTGATGTTATTACACCTAATGTTGTCTCTGATGATTGGGATGCCAAACAGTTGATTCCATGCTAATTGAAATGAAGGACTATTCCGCTTTTTAAAGTGATGATGTATATGATTATACAATGAATTATGGGGAAATGTTCTGCTATAACAATTGGGGACATCACTACCTACACCGTGCTACTAGATATAGGCCTCTCTTGAATTACACACAGTGGGAACACTGTTCTACACCACAGGTGGGGAGTCCGAAGTATTATAGGGATAAATGTACATACTTTTCTGGGCATGATCCAAGAAAAGCAGAGTCGTATTATTTTAAGATACCTCAGGCACAAATTAGGAACATTTTGCTAACAGATACAAAACTGATTTACTCAGATTCCTTTGTTTCACGGCTCTCGATTGAGGGTTACGAATGTTGGAAGAGCACTATTGACTTGAAAAGTGTATGGGGAACACAAGATTGGCAGATACAGGGTAGAGCGGCTTTGTTTCGAGCATGCCTGATTCCTGTGCAAATTATTTTCTTAAATGACACTATTGAGCAGACATCCTGTCTGGGGTTAGCAAAAATTAAAGGCCTGAACACGCCCAGTATCCCTACTCCGGCAAAATTTAGAGATTGGCAACACTTTCTTAATGTCTCAGAGGACAGGCTAGATGCAATGGTTAAGGCTGGTACCTATAATTCTTCACTTTCCAGTCCCGGCGGGTGGTTGGTATGGCCCACAGATACTAATGAGTGTCAAAAGCGTTTCTTGAACTCTTCAGGTTTTTTTTCGATAAATAGACCTGACCCTCGCTTTCTATCAGGACAACATACAGGTATAGTTACAACATACAGTGTGGGTAAGCTGTGCCAGCAATAGGTGCAAACAAACACGTTAACAGCGGTTAAGAAACACCTGAACACTCTTTCCGACAGTATAGATTTACAGGATTTTCTGCTAGGTCCTAGAAAACAGCGCTCAAAACGTTTTTTATATGCTATGTACAATGAAATTTTGAAACTTTCCCAGATTGAGGCTGCTGCGCGTTTAAGGCAACTAGATAAAGATAATTTGGAAAAAACACTAGCTGTTGTCGACAATGGCATGATCACGCTGTCTAACAGAATTTATTCGCTATCGAATATAGTGTCGTCTGCCATTGATATCACTCAGACAGACTTGTCCCGGTTATATCATGGACAAACACAGCTACGTTCCATCATGCAGCTGGGTTGGACATTGCAGACACTGAAAAGTGGCCACATTCCATGGAGGTATATTAATGGAAGTGAATTCTTCACTGCTTTTAATTTTTCCAGGGAACAAGAGACAATGGCTAAAAGGGAGACTACTTTTACCCTGCTTCAAGTAGAAAAATTAGATAAGTTGCCCTTCACGGTAGCAGAGAGTCCTTCAACTATCTGGCTCCTACACAGCATTATTAATTTACCGATTTCAACCTTTCGTTTCTCGAGCTGCCTGAAACATCTTGCAGTGGGACGATATGAGCAACTAGAAGATAGCTTTATTAAGGAAGAGTGGGAGTTGCCCTTTGTTTATAGATGTCTGAATGGTGAAAGGGAGGTCTTTCTTAGCGGAAGTGAATGTGAGACTGCCGTTCGTCATTCTATGATATACAAACAGGTGTCTCTTCACGGTCTTTGCAATGCGGGGGTCGCGAATTTGGCCTGTTTTCTGAAGGGTACTCCCGTCCCCTTGATCCGTCCAGTATTTCATGTACTTTCCAATGGAAGTTATGTTCTACTGAACGATCAAAGCTGTTGCGGCTTGCGACCTGGAATTGCCTACGCAATCTCGGTCACGAAGGTCATTACGTGTTGTGGACACGTTTTGTTTCCCCCCACACGAGAAATAAAAGTATCTGACATGTGGCCCCACATAGATACTATTAATGTGAACTATGACAAGTTGAGTAGACTAAAGGCGTTATTGTTTCAGAAACAGGTCGCCTTGGCATCCGCAAAAGAGACGTATGCTCTCCAGATTGCGAGATCATCAGCCGAGATACAATCCCTTTTAAATACCAGTTTCCCCAACCACTTTGGAGAGTTGGTATCCAGAATATTCAATGCTTCGAGCACCACTGGGATTGTTCATTTCTTTAAGGCTGTCGGGTCTGGTTTCGTGTCCATCTTCCAGACTGTCTTCGGAGTCATCCCGTCAGCCATCCATTCTCTCTTTTCAAGTGTGTTTGGTGGCTTTCCAATTATTTTGGCTTTGTTTGGCGGACTACTACTGCTATTTCTTCTGATTCGCAGTGGTTGTTTCTTTCCAGCAACGCAGAGCAATGGAGCCGCTCCCTCCAACTCCACTGTGCCGTGAGCGCATGGTTCGCATCTTCGGTGCACCTTTGCTGGTGGAACTGGAGTTTGACTGGTCGTTGTCATTTCGGCCACTTCTCTGGTGTGTACAACCAGTCTTCCGCTGCATATGGTGTCTCTTTGAACATCTGCCTATGGTCTGTCTTGCTGTTGCACCGACATCTCCTGTGGACCACGAACTGCTGATGTCCCCGATGAGGGTTCATACACGGTCATGCCCCTTGAAACTGAGGTTGCTTCGCGAGGCCACCTATGAGCCTTCCGTTTTAAGATCTATGGATGAGGACACTGCAACGGGTAACAATACACCAGGAAATACGTCTCACTTCTGCTCTGTGGATCCGTTTGTCCGCCCAGCGCTAGACTTAACTTCGGACGATGTTGACTCATTTTTTAGGTCCTTGACTGGTGACTTCGATGACATTCTTCAAGATCATGCGTATAACACATAATTTGATGAATTGACTTGCCATTCCCGATTCCAAATTATGGAATAAACAAAAATAGTCATTTGCTGTTTCACGCTGTACTTGTCATAGTTGATATTAACATCTCTGTATGTATTTTTAGACGGATTTGTTTTAACATATTTTTAACACATACGAATGCTTTTTGCCTTGTTTTAGCATTTAGCTTTTTAGTCCAGGAGCAATTTTTTAGCTTTTGGGTTCCTGTACCTTCATCATACCTGTTACGGCAATGGGGAGGGTGTAGTGAATCCTAGTTCGTTTTAATGGGATAGCAGGAGTTAGCTTAGCCGCTGGCTTGTAGACTCGTGCCCCCGTCACCTAGTGACTTTTAACCTACTTAGCTTGCTCTGTCTTAGCCCATTTAGTTATTTATTTCTTCTAAGATGGCTGCCTTGTTTATAGTTAGGCCACTTGTTATGAGTTTCATTATCAGTGTCACCTCGCCAAGGCGTCAAGATCAAGCACCAAAGACAAACAAACAGTAGGTATTCACACTTAGGGATTTTCCCTCTCTATACTTTCGAGGGATTGTTGATATTAATTGCCGTCCCAAGCATGCCTGTTATCTATTGTTTAGGAATACACTTACGCCAGGGGACCTTGTAGATCTGTATAAATACATCACACTTTAGACAGATAATCAGAGGGATTCCGACCAGAGGGCATCGCCACCATCGCTGATACCGATGCTGCAGTCATCTTGACGCTGACCCAGTCTTTGGGTCCCTGCGGAGTCTGAGATAGAGACCTCATTCCAAGGTAACGAGGGTTGGGGGCTCCTCTCATGGACACGGCTTTGGCAGATTAGGTTTAGCAAACCCAGCTCTCCTTTAGGTAGGAGGTTAGGCCTATTCATGTTAGGGTATTAGGGCATATTCCATCTTATATATCTCTTTCATGTATTGCAAAATGGTGGGGGTCTTCATAACAATGACTCTCTTCTTCACAATACTGTTACTTGCTATATCCATTATCCTAATCATTGCAGTCCACGCAACTTATCGCAAATTGCAGTTATGTTAACTAAAAACTATAATAACTTCACTGCATCTGTGTTATTGCCTTTGTTTGTATGAGACATAATATATCTGTGAGAAAAGGGTAATCTCCGTTTAACCACGACATTCCCTGAGATATCTTATTTTGAGTCCATGCGTAAACGACTGCCATAAATCACCTTTTTAGTATAGTGTTTCTGGTGAGGTGCTGCTAGTGAGCCGGTAAGGTTGGGACAAAAGTTGCGACTTGATGTAGGAAAGACTCAGTCGCCTACAAACAAAAGTACTGTCATCCTTAAACCAGCAGTCTTGCTCAGAGCAAGAGTCCAAACTACAACAGCTGTGATGCCCTCAAGCGCCCATCCAGCTCTGGGTAGGACACTGCCAGTATGCGGTCCATCAGGGGGGTCAGGTTCTGACAGGCACCCCGCCCTCATTGGGAGGCCATCCACAGGTGGACCTCCGTGGTATTCCAGGACCATCGTCTCAGGTCCTCCTACCTTTTCCTACAGTGGGTGCTCCTCCTGCTGTAGACCTCCAGGGTCTGCATGTCCTTGGCGATGGCACGACACAATCCCTTCTTCTGATGGGCACTGGCTAGCAGAGGTAATACAGACAGGAGGACGCCATTACACATACAATCCAGCGTGTCACACATATGGCCCACAAATCCCATTTCCAGCTCAATTGGCACACACATCACCGTCGCCCACCATGTACACTACCACCAGACATACCACCCCCCCGAATGACACGATGCTTCCACACACATCTCCATGCAACCTTGTCACATGCATCGTGTCCATGGTGTACTCACCTGTTGGTCTGGCGGCCCATACAGCTGTCCACACTGGAGTAGGACCCCATCCACCAAGCGCTCTAACTGCTCCGAACTGAAGGCAGGGGCCCTTTCCCCAGTCACACGGGCCATGGCAAGATCCAGACAACGGTCACAGCAGCACACGCAGTGTGAGTGTTGTCCTGTGGAAAGTCAGGAATCAAGTGAGGTCATTGATAGAAAATGGCGGTCACGTTTGCGGCGGTGTACACCGTCACCGCTGCCGATGATCCCCATTGGCCACTGTACTCCATAGAGCCCCATATTAGCCAATGAGGAATAGCACGGTTGTGCAAGACCGCCTTCCACCATGATGCCCAACGTTGGCAGAGTTACCTCACTTCCACCTGTCCCTAGAATACAGGACAGGAGTTTGCCATTTTATGGTGGTGGCCAACATTCAGATAATCAAGAAGGGAAACATCCCCAACCACGACTCCCGAACAACGAAGTTGTGGACAACGAAAGCAGAACAGCGCTTTCGTTAACCACTAATTCCTTGTTCGGTGCCTTAACAACGCATGTGCTGAACAACGCACATGTGTGGTTAAGGCACAGAAGAAAGGAGTTGGCTTCGTTGGAGGACACAATCAGGTAAGTGGGGCTGGGGCTGTTTTAGGGGTGATGTGGAGGGGGTCGGGACATTTTTAGTTATAGGGGTGGGGGTCACTTTAGTTTTAGGGGCGGGGTGGGGGGTCGGGGTAGTTTAGGGGCGGGGTGGGGGGTCAGTGTATTTTTAGTTTTTAGTGGTGGGGTGGGGGGGGTCGGGTAGTTTAGGTTTTGGGGGGTGGAGGTTTGCAGTAGTTTTAGGGGCGGGTGGGGGTGCTTTTAGTTTTTAGGGGTGGGGTGGGGGGTTGAGGTAGTTTTAGGGGTGGGGTGGCGGGTCGGGTAGTTCTGGTTTCAGGGGGGTGGGAGGGTGCAGTAGTTTTAGGGGTGGGGTCAGGGGATTTTTAGTTTTTAGGGGCGGGGTTGTTTAGGTCTTACGGGGGTGGGGGTCGCAGTAGTTTTAGGGGTGGGGGTCGCTGTAGTTTTAGGAGCGGGGTGGGGGATCGGGGTAGGTTAGGTTTTACACGGGTCGGGGTGGCTGTAGTTTTAGGGGTGGGGTTCAGGGTATTTTTAGTTTTTAGGGGGGTTGGAGGGGTCGGGGTAGTTTAGGTTTTAGGGGGGTGGGGGTTGCAGTACTTTTAGTGGCGGGGTGGGGGGGTCGCTGTAGTTTTGGTGGTGGGGTGGGGGGTCTGGGTATTTTTAGTTTTGAGGGGTGGGGGTTGGGGTTTGGGCTATTTTGAATTTTTACAAGGGTGGAGGGTCGCGGTAGTTTTAGGGGTGGGGTAGTTTAAGTTTTAGGGGTGGAGGTTGGGGTAGCGTTAGAATTGTTTTTAGGGGTGGGTGGTTGGGGTATGATTGTCTTAGTGGTGGGGGGAGTCGCATGCTGGAACCACACATGCCGTTCACGCATGCCTTTACCAGGAATGCCTTTACAACGAAAAATCATTGTTAAGGCATTCGCGGTAAAGGCATTTGTGGTAACCCCGCGGTTGTTCCAACCGCGTTGTTTAGGCATGCATGGTTCCAGCATGCGTTGTTCTGACTCCTATTCAATTGAGAACAGCGTCATTGCTATGATTTGCACATACATTGCCATTCCTGTAGTGCCAACACATTAATGCTCAATGTACACTGAGGTGGCGGTTCCATTGTTCAAATTGTGACACCCTACATACTCTTGTGTTCCTTAGATACCTACCACTGCAGAGGAATAGGAGGAGGAGACGAGACCCCGTGTACAGACCCTGGTGGACTTGGCTACACTGGAGGACAGGCACACAATACTGACCTATAGACCGGACAGGGCCACAATCACAGAGCTGTGTGCTCAATAGGAGCCTGATCTGATATCTGTTATCCGTCATACCACTGGGATCTCCTAACCCCCTCTTGTGCAAGTTCTATCTGTGCTCCATTTCCTGGCAACTGGTTCTTTCCAAGTGACAGTAGGCTTGTCAGCAGGAATGTCACAGCCAATGTTCTCAATCGTGCTAGCAAGGGTTTTGTCTGCCTTGGTCAGACACGTGCAGCTACATTGCTTTCCCCCAGGTGGAAGATTTGGACACTGTGAAGGCAGGATTCTATGCAACGGGACATATACCTAATTGTCACTGGGTATGTCAGTGACGACACGAAGGCAGTAGGATATGAGTTCAGGTGACTTTTATTAATTCTTTTGATTCTGGCGTGACGTATAAGTTACATATGCTGTACTGTTCAGTCTTTGTCTGTCATCTCCTGGACTTCAAGTCTCCTTCTCTTTTTCCCTTTCTTCCAGGGCTCCCAGGAGGCGCATGTGGGGAAGAACAAGATAAAGCATACGTAAGTTCCTTTCCTTTTTTCCCTGTTTTTTGTTTTACTCCTCTTCCCTTTCTTCTATCTCTTTTGTCTGAAGGGTTTTCCTCAACTTCTTCTCTAGTACTTTCCTGTTTTTTGTCATCTATTTAGTTCTCATCTGTTTTTCCTTGCTGGCTCCTTGATTGTCTATCTCTCTGCTCACAACTTCCTGTTGTACTGTTTTCTTTCTTTTTCTTGACCCTCTTGGGGTATCCTTCTTCTCTATCTTTTAACCTCTTGGGTCCTTTTCTCTCTCTCTCTGACCCCTTTTTGGCTTCCTGTCTCTCTTCAGTTCTTCTTCTGTTTGTTGGCTTCCTTGCTACTCTCCTGTTGTCTCTTTTCTGTTTAGCGTTGTTCTCGTTTGTTCTCTCCTACCTCCCCCCTTTGGTTTCTGTAGGAAAGTACCATCTTGCCTGGCATCTTACCCCCCCATATTTCACTGTATGTGTGTTGTTTTAGCCCTTGTGTCACTGGGATCCTGCCAGGCAAGACCCCAGTGCTCATAGTATGTGCCCTGTATATGTTCCCTGTGTGGTGCCTAACTGTATCACTGAGGCTCTGCTAACCAGAACCTCAGTGTTTATGCTCTCTCTGCTTTCTAAATTTGTCACTGCAGGCTAGTGACTAAATTTACCAATTCTCATTGGCACACTGGTACATCCATATAATTCCCTTGTATATGGTACTTAGGTACCCAGGGTATTGGGGTCCCAGGAGATCCCTATGGGCTGCAGCCTTTCTTTTGCCACCAATAGGGAGCTCAGACAATTCTTACACAGGCCTGCCACTGCAGCCTGCGTGAAATAACGTCCACGTTATTTCACAGCCATTTTTACTGCACATAAGTAACTTATAAGTCACCTATATGTCTAACCTTCACCTGGTGAAGACTGGGTGCCAAGTTACTTAGTGTGTGGGCACCCTGGCACTAGCCAAGGTGCCCCCACATCGTTCAGGGCAAATTCCCCGGACTTTGTGAGTGCGGGGACACCATTACACGTGTGCACTATACATAGGTCCATACCTATGTGTAGCGTCACAATGGTAACTCCGAACATGGCCATGTAACATGTCTAAGATCATGGAATTGTCTCCCCAATACCATTCTGGTATTGGGGTGACAATTCCATGATCCTCCGGGTCTCTAGCACAGAACCCGGGTACTGCCAAACTGTCTTTCCAGGGTATCCACTGCAGCTGCTGCTGCTGCCAACCCCTCAGACAGGTTTCTGCCCTCCTGGGGTCCAGGCAGCCCTGGCCCAGGAAGGCAGAACAAAGGATTTCCTCTGACGGAGGGTGTTACACCCTCTCCCTTTGGAAATAGGTGTGAAGGGCTGGGGAGGAGTAGCCTCCCCCAGCCTCTGGAAATGCTTTGATGGGCACAGATGGTGCCCATCTCTGCATAAGCCAGTCTACACCGGTTCAGGGATCCCCCAGCCCTGCTCTGGTGCGAAACTGGACAAAGGAAAGGGGAGTGACCACTCCCCTGACCAGTACCTCCCAGGGGAGGTGCCCAGAGCTCCTCCAGTGTGTCCCAGACCTCTGCCATCTTGGAAACCGAGGTGGTGGGGGCACACTGGACTGCTCTGATTGGCCAGTGCCAGCAGGTGATGTCAGAGGCCCCGTCTGATAGGCTCTTACCTGTCTTGGTAGCCAATCCTCCTTTCTTGGTAGCCAAACCTCCTTTTCTGGCTATTTAGGGTCTCTGCTTTGGGGAATTCTTCAGATAACGAATGCAAGAGCTCACCAGAGTTCCTCTGCATCGCCCTCTTCGACTTCTACCAAGGATCGACCGCTGACTGCTTCAGGATACCTGCAAAACCACAACAAAGTAGCAAGACGACTACCAGCAACATTGTAGCGCCTCATCCTGACGGCTTTCTCGACTGTTTCCTGGTGGTGCATGCTCTGGGGGTCACCTGCCTTCACCCTGCACCAGAAGCTCAGAAGAAATCTCCCGTGGGTCGACAGAATCTTCCCCCTGCTAACGCAGGCACCAAAAGACTGCATCACCGGTCCTCTGGGTCCCCTCTCATCCTGACGAGCATGGTCCCCGGAACACAGGAACTCTATCCAAGTGACTCCCATAGTCAAGTGACTCTTCAGTCCAAGTTTGGTGGTGGTAAGTCCTTGCCTCCCTATGCTAGACTGCAAACCTGTGTACTGTGTGATTTGCAGCTGCTCCGGCTTCTGTGCACTCTTCCAGGATTTCCTTCATGCACAGCCTAGCCTAGGTCCCCAGCACTCCGTCCTGCTGTGCTCAACCCGCTGAGTTGGCCTCCGATGTCGTGGGACCCTCGTTTGTAACTCTGCATGGACTCCAGTTCACAAATCTTCCAAGTGCCTGTTCAGGTACTTTTGTGGGTGCTGCCTGCTTTTGTGGGGGCTCTCTGAGTTGCTGAGCACCCCCTCTGTCTTCTCCCCCAAGGGTCGACATCCTGGTTCTTCCTGGTCCTCAGCAGCACCCAAAAACCTCTACTGCTACCCTTGCAGCTAGCAAGGCTTGTTTGCAATATTTCTGCGTGGGAACACTTCTGCAACCTTCATCGCGACGTGGGACATCTTCCATACAAAGGAGAAGTTCCTAGTCCTCTTCGTTCTTGCAGAAATCTAAGCTTCTTCCATCTGGAGGCAGCTTCCTTGCACCTTCATCCGGGGTTTCCTGGGCTCCTGCCCACCCGGACACTGTCGCGACTATTGGACTTGGTCCCCTTGCTTTGCAGGTCCTCAGGTCCAGGAATCCATTTTCGGTGGACTGCTGGTGTTTGTTGTTCTTGCAGAATCCCCCTATCACGACTATTGTGCTCTTTTGTGGTAGAAGGTGTACTTTACTCCTACTTTTCAGGGTCTTGGGGTGGGGTATCTTGGACACCCTGACTGTTTTCTTACAGTCCCAGCGACCCTCCACAAGCTCCCATAGGTCTGGGGTCCATTCGTGATTCGCATTCCACTTTTGGAATATATGGTTTGTGTTGCCCCTAGACCTATGCTTGCCTATTTCAACCTATTGTAATTCTACACTGTTTGCATTACTTTTCTGACTCTTACCTGTTTTGGGTTTGTGTACATATAACTTGGGTATATTACTTACCTTCTTACTGAGGGTACTCACTGAGATACTTGTGGCATATTGTCATAAAAATCAAGTACCTTTATTTTTAGTAACTCTGTGTATTGTGTTTTCTTATGATAATGTGCATATGATATAAGTGGTATAGTAGGAGCTTTGCATGTCTCCTAGTTCAGCCTAAGCTGCTTTGCCGTAGCTACCTTCTATCAGCCTAAGCTGCTAGAAACAACTCTATTCTACTAATAAGGGATAACTGGACCTGGCACAAGGTGTAAGTACCTTTGGTACCCACTACAAGCCAGGCCAGCCTCCTACAGTTTCCCCTTTATCCCCTTCGCTGCCAGGCCTTTTCCCCCTCCTGTGCCGAGCCATTTTTTGGCTATTTGGGACAGTTCACGCTTAGGCCCTCATAACTTTTTGTTCACATAAGCTACCCACGCCAAATTTGCGTCCTTATTTTCCAACATCCTAGGGATTCTAG
Source organism: Pleurodeles waltl (assembly GCF_031143425.1). Lineage (NCBI taxonomy): Eukaryota > Metazoa > Chordata > Amphibia > Caudata > Salamandridae > Pleurodeles > Pleurodeles waltl. Next base: position 862,100,307 of record NC_090439.1, read on the forward strand.
AGGTACCCAGACTTTGGGGGTTCCCCTGAAGGAGACCAAGAAATTAGCCAAAATACAGTGAACATTTTGTTTTTTTCAAAAAAATTGGAAAAAAGGGCTGCAGAAGGCAGCTCGTGGTTTTTTTCCCTGAAAATGGCACCAACATGGGTTTGCAGTGACAAGATCACCATCTTCCCAGCTTTCAGGAACAGGCAGACTTGAATTGGAAGACCCAAATTTTCAATACAATTTTGACATTTTACTGGGACATACCCCATTTTTACTATTTTTTGTGCTTTCAGCCTCCTTCCAGTTAGTGACCAAAATGGGTGAGAAACCAATGCTGGATCCCAGAAAGCTAAACATTTCTGAAAAGTAGACAAAATTCTGAATTCAGCAAGGGGTCATTTGTGTAGATCCTACAAGTGTTTCCTACAGAAAATAACAGCTGAAATAAAAAAATATTGAAATTGAGGTGAAAAAAACAGCAATTTTTCTCCACGTTTTACTCTGTAACGTTTTCCTGCGATGTCAGATTTTTTAAAGCAATATACCGTTACGTCAGCTGGACTCTTCTGGTTGCGGGGATATATAGGGCTTGTAGGTTCATCAAGAACTCTAGGTACCCAGAGCCAATAAATGAGCTGCACCTTGCAATGGGTTTTTATTCTATAGCGGGTATACAGCAATTCATTTGCTGAAATATAAAAAGTGAAAAATAGGTATCAAGAAAACCTTTGTATTTCCAAAATGGCTACAAGATAAGGTGTTGAGAAGCAGTGGTTATTTGCACATCTCTGAATTCCGGGGTGCCCATACTAGCATGTGAATTACCGGGCATTTCTCAAATAGACGTCTTTTTTACACACTGCCTTACATTTGGAAGGAAAACATTTAGAGAAAGACAAGGGGCAATAAAACTTGTTTTGCTATTCTGTGTTCCCCCAAGTCTCCCGATAAAAATGGTACCTCACATGTGTGGGTAGGCCTAGCGCCCACGAAAGGAAATGGCTCAAAACACAACGTGGACACATCACATTTTTTCACAGAAAACAGGTGTTTTTTACAAAGTGCCTACCTGTGGATTTTGGCCTCTAGCTCAGTCGGCACCTGGGGAAACCTAGCAAACCAGCGCATTTTTGAAAACTAGACACCTAGGGGAATCCAAGATGGGGTGACTTGTGGGTATTTGACCAGGTTCTGTTACCCAGAATCCTTTGCAAACTTCAAAATTTGACCCAAAAGACACTTTTTCCTCTCATTTCGGTGACAGAAAGTTCTGGAATCTGAGAGGAGCCACAAATTTCCATCCACCCAGCATTCCCCCAAGTCTCCCGATAAAAATGGTACTTCACTTGTGTGGGTAGGCCTAGCGCCCACGAAAGGAAATGGCCCAAAACACAACGTGGACACATCACATTTTTTCACAGAAAACAGAGGTGTTTTTTACAAAGTGCCCACCTGTGGATTTTGGCCTCTAGCTCAGCCGGCACCTGGGGAAACCTAGCAAACCAGCGCATTTTTTAAAACTAGACACCTAGGGGAATCTAAGATGGGGTGACTTGTGGGGCTCTGACCAGGTTCCGTAACCCAGAATCCTTTGCAAACCAAAAAATTTAACCATAAAAACATTTTTCCTCTCATTTCGGTGACAGAAAGTTCTGGTATCTGAGAGGAGCCACAAATTTCCTTCCACCCAGCGTTCCCCCAAGTCTCCCGATAAAAATGGTTCCTCACTTGTGTGGGTAGGCCTAGCGCCCACGAAAGGAAATGGCCCAAAACACAACATGGACACATCACATTTTTTCACAGAAAACAAAGGTGTTTTTTGCAAAGTGCCTACCTGTGGATTTTGGCCTCTAGCTCAGCCGGCCCCAGTTGGGGCAGAAACGGCCTAAAATAAATTTGCCCCCCCCATGTCTCCTGAAGCGTGGCTGGAAGCTGCGCTGCGCCTCCTGCGCCGCTGCCAGGACTGCGGATACACTTTCTGCCTGGTTCTCGCCTCCCTCCGCGTCCTGGCTCTTCACCGGTTTCCGTGTTTGCCGTCCATCTTCTTTCCTCGTCCCTCCTGCGTCTTCCGGTCTCTCCTCTCCCTCCGCCGTCCATCTTCTTTCCTTTTCTTACCTCTCGGGCGTGCAAACCAGTCGCCACTGCCCCTTTAGCCCCGGAAGTCCAAGGGGACTGGTTGTTCCGTCCTCCAGTTCCGGGTTGGAGGTGGCAGCGACAGCACATGCGGCCTTCACGGACGGACCGGCGCTGCCACACTAATATTATTGGGGCAATGGATGGAACACATATAGCGTTTGTCCCCCTGTGCCACAATGAACAGGTGTTCAGGAATCAGAAGAGTTTTCACTCACTCAATGTGCAAATGGTGTGCCTGGCAGACCAGTACATCTCCCACGTCACTGCCAAGTATCCTGGGTCGGTGCATTACCCCTATGTCCTGAGGAATAGCAGCATCCCAAATGTAATGGCAGAACTACAGAGGCACAAGGGGAGGCTAAAAGTTGAGCCTTAGTCCCCACCCAATGTATGTCAGTGTATGCCTTCAGGAGTTAACCCCATACCATTGTGTAAGGCTAATGTTTGAGGTGTTTGTGTCATAATATCAACGGTATGTTGGTGGCCGACACTGAGGCGGTAAGCAGCATTTACCACCAATGTCATAATGATGGGGCATAGTATCCTCTTTAGATTGGCTGGTAGTCATTAACATATATGCAGTAACATATATGCAGGTAGCTTCTATTTATTTCTTCACTTGACTCCAGGATATCTCTTCATTGAGTCCTACACACAAAGTGGCAAGTCTGAACACCCATCCCTGTTCCCTTTGCAAAAGCAGGGCCTTGATATGGGGTCTAGCTGACTTAGCACCTGACTTAGAGTTTGGGGGATGGGGTTACTCCATCACAAACATGACAGATATCCCGTCTGCCGTTTTATGAGTCCTTTATTTCCTATGAGCATCTCAGTATGGCAGAAGGCATATCTGTCACGTTTGTGACAGAGTAACCTGTCCGTCAAACTCTAAATCTGGCCCTTTGTCTCTAATATGGTCCATTTCATGCCATTTGGTGTGTGTTGGACTTCCAAGAAATGTGATGTGAGTTTTGTAGTGAAGAGTTTACACCAGATGGTATTTCTATGTTCATGGATTCTGACCCTGACCAGTCTAGTTGTCATCCTGACATACCTCAATCTCTATTCACATGTAATTAAATTCATGCAATTTTTAGTGTTATAGTTTGTATGGTTCTCTAATGCTCAGAGTTGTGTCAGGCCCAAGTCCAGAATATCTGTTGCTTTTGTGAGGTGGCAGGTATTATAGCTGCTGCAGGGGAAACTGTGTTTTATCCGTTGAAGACCCCAACTTCTGGTCAGAGCTTCTGATTGTGTCTTTTCCTTTGATCATGTGAAGATCAACCAGTCCTTTAAATCATGGGGTTTTGCCTCTGCCAATGCCGGTACATTTTAAAAGCGTCCAGCACTGGCAAAGCTAATATGAGTGTTCAGTTGATTGTGGGTGGGGTTGACTTGGGAGAGAGAGAAAAAGGGGAAACGGTTGCCAAGTTGTTAAGTGTAGAGCAGCAAATGAGGAGGAAATATTAATAAAAAGCTGAGTGAACTGAGAGGGGTGCAGGAAGCAACAGATCAGCAGGGGTGCAGCAACACAGAAAGTAAAGGACTGGAGGCTGAAGTGAAGAGAAAGGCAGCACATGGGGCACCCTCCCATGGAGTGCTTATGAGAAAAAGACAAAAATGAAAAAAATAGCTCCCTGAGCAGGAGCAATCTCATCTGTGAAAGGATACAGGCCATTCAATCAAAACATTGTGAGACACAAAATGATTCTAGGCAGGGTTAAGAAAGCATAAGGAGGAAAGCCATCAAATCAAAAGTAGAGAAATTAGAGAGCCAAATGCCATCCAATCATGAGTAAGAGATTGTCTCCAAGCTCACTCTGTATATATTGAAAGTAAAATGTCTGACCAAGAAACAGCTGAAACTGACTATAGCTGAGACCTAAAAAGATGACACTGGAACAGCGTACTCTCAGAACCGGGAAATTGTACGCCAGCTACACTTAAAGCAGCTCCAATATGAGAAGCAAAATGAGGCTCCTTAGATCTAATACAGAAAAACGGAAAAGTTGCAGTAGCATGGTACAAAGAAGAGCCCTCCCTTCATCAGTGTCCTAATTTGAGAACATTGAGGTGGTCCTCAGTACCTGCAGATAGGTATGAGAAGCAACTCTCTGCACCAGAAAGGTGAAAACAATGAAAGAACTAGTAAGACACACTAGAACTAGGGGCCAGATGTATCAAGCTTTTTTGCATTCGCAAACGGTGCGAATTGCAAAATTCGGCTGTTTGCGAATGTAAAAATGCCTTTCACAATGTATGAAAGGCATTCGCAGTGCAATTTTAAGGAATCACTAAAATAGTGATTCCTTAAAATTGCGACCCCATTTAGAGAATCGGAATTTGCGAATCTCTAAACTGGAAATCGCAAATAGAGAATTCCTATTTGCGATTTCCAAATCAAATGTATCAAGCATTTACTAAATGCGAATTGGGCATCTAGGAAATACTATCACCACAAATAAAAGTTTGGTGGTAAGCATTTGCGAATTTAAAAAATGCATTCTAAATGCATTTTAAAATTGACATGTAGCTTCACTTGTCCATAAAAATATTTTTGGGGTGCAGCAGAGGGGGCCTTAGGCCCCCGCACCTTGGGACTTGCATTTCCTAATTTGCGAATTCCTAACTGGAATTCGCAATTTGGGAAATGCAAAAACATTCGCAACAGGCCCATAGGTGCCAATGGGGTTGGATTCTCTATTTGCGATTCGGTAATAGCATTTGCGATTTTTAAGAAATCGCTATTACCAAGTTGCAAAAATCATACATACCATTTTGCATTTCTTAAATAGCGATTTCTTAAAATTAAAATTCGCTATTTAAGAAACGCGAATCGTTTTTTTGATACATCTGGCCCCAGGTTTCTATATAAAAAATAGAGGCCAAGATGACTGAGGCATTAGCAAGTCGCAAATGAAGTGCTAACTGACTTAAGTCTGCAAGAACATCACAAAACGATGCATAAAAACGTATAAACTATCACTTACAATAAAGAGCAAATCGTGCTGAATAAAAGGGTAATCTGCAAATTGTGATAGGCAATACCAACTACCCAACTGTGAATTCCAAATAACGAATCTGTAAAGTATGTTCTAAGGAATCAGGATTAGCGAATATCTCAAAAATAGCATACTGCACATGCAAATTACTATGAAGTGGAGCAGGTGGTATCCAAGTGTAAAGTATAACTAAAAGTACACCAATAATTTAGCACCACTTTTCAAATTTGCAGCCTTTCTTTGCAGCAAATCGAATACTATGGGGCTCATTCTGAGCCCGGCGAGCGGCGGGAGCCGCCAAATGGCCGCTCCGCGGTCAAAAGACCGCGGAGGCCATTCTGGCTTTCCCGCTGGGCTGGCGGGCGACCGCCAGAGGGCCGCCCGCCAGCCCAGCGGGAAACCCCTCCCCACGAGGAAGCCGGATCCGAATGGAGCCGGCGGGGTGGGTATGTGCGACGGGTGCAGTGGCACCCGTCGCGTATTTCAGTGTCTGCAAAGCAGACACTGAAATACAAAGTGGGGCCCTCTTACGGGGGCCCCTGCAGTGCCCATGCCATTGGCATGGGCACTGCAGGGGCCCCCAGGGGCCCCACGACACCCCTCACCGCCATCCTGTTCCTGGCGGTCGGAGCCGGCAGGAACAGGATGGCGGTGAGGGGGTCGGAATCCCCCATGGCGGCGCAGCAAGCTGCGCCGCCATGGGGGATTCCCAGGGCAGCGGAAAAACGGCGGGAGACCGCCGGTTTTCCTTGTCTGACCGCGGCCAAACCACTGCGGTCAGAATGCCCTGTGGGGCACCGCCAGCCTGTTGGCGGTGCTCCCGCATCCCCGGCCCCGGCGGTCCTTGACCGCCGGGGTCGGAATGACCCCCTATATGAGTCCAGCAAAGGAGAGGCGGAGAGTGACACTAAGGACTAATGCATCAAGTCCAGGGATCTGGGATCTGTGTCAGAGAGGTCTGAATCGCACTGGGTCCCCTCAGCCTTTCATTTTTCAGAGGCCCATAAAATGAGTTCGATTGAGTTGGGTAACAATAAACATCTAGTATTTCAGTGACTATAGATCTAGAGATCTCAGATCTTGGAAAAACACGTAATGTTTGTCTAATCAGAGGAAGAAAGGTATGGAAGTGACAGGCTCAGGAGGCAAGCCATATTGGTCTCATTGATGAGCTAGAGCCAAGGCAACACAGACAAAAGCTGCAGCCAGTGCTAGACAGACAAATGTTAAGCTATTCAACTACAATCTTTTACAGCTGTGGCTGCAACCATATACCATGGAGTCATTAAGGGGTATGGGTGTTGCTTGAGAGAACATGAAGAATGATTGTGGCACTTCCTTTGTTGTCTGTCCTACTGTTTTTGCGAAACTCGATCCAATATATTTATTTACAAATATAGAAGTAAACTCTTTACATAAATTATTCCAAAATTTAGAATTCAAAGGGGATTGTGAATTATGAGAGGCTGTAAATAGTGGATCTAGGGGCATCTGAAGCGCATGATAGGCAAAAAACTCAAGTCCGCAAGTTATAATTGGGAAAATCCACAGCCAAATGTTTAAGAAAGGAGTTAAAAGAGTCACTGGTTTTCTCCATGCCTGTTTACATACTATCATCTTACGATGCACATTATTATTTCTCTGTCTCATCAGCCTGCACTCATGCTCCAGAGGATAATCCTAGAAGAAAAGGGTAAACCATTTCGAAATAAAGCATATGAAATTTGAGACCTCTTCAGTAGGCATTAGATTCTGGCAAATCCGAACAAGAGGAGCAGCAACTGAGGTAAGTGAAATTTGGAAAAAGTTCTTACTCCATCGTTTAAATCTGGTTAAAATCTTTGCAAACCGCGAGTTTCATGAAGTTTTCATCTTTTTTTTTAAGTTGATAAAATCTGGTTGAAGTATGTATAGGAAGGTGAAAAACACAGCAAATCCTACCTTTTCTAGGAGAATTTTCCTTGCATTTATTCACTCATAAAAAATATTAGCAGGAAGTTTTCACTCCTAAGAGAAGCTGAGCAAAGTACACAAACTTAACAATTTTTTAAGTGAAAATGGCGTGGACTTTCTTAAACTTTTCCATGATAAACCTAATCAGAAAATGTATTTGCATAAATAATTGCATTTAAATAGCGCTTACTACCCATGTTGAGGGGTGTAATGTCGAGCCTCACCATTTACAATGCCCGGATAGGGAGGTTCTGGAGGCAGCCTCAGTTGACTAAAGAGAATAGTACGACCCTGCGGTCATGTGGGGGAAAGTTAATAAATAGAGGTGACCAGACCATGCACAGTAGACCACAATACACAAGACACTAGTTTGTGTGTCCTTACTGCTGCTGCCAGCCAGTATCACTGCTCTCGAGTTTGCTGTTATGCACTAAGAAACCAACATCACAATTTGTGATGAGGCAGGAGTTTACTGGACCCACTGCACGCCCTCAGATGCTGCAGGGGCGCTGCGCTGCCTTCTTCCTACAGACTCATTTACTGTAGCAACCCACACGGGACTCTACCCATCGGTTATCCTGGGAGACCCTTCTCCGTAGTCCCTCATTATCACGACTGCCACCTGGAGGCAGGAGAGCCTCACTGACGAATGCAGCCAGCATCCTCCATGCCTGCTGAAGGTCACAATGCTGTTTTCTCTTCTCGGTGACACCCTGGCCCAGCATCGACTGGTACTGCCGGCACAGGCCTTTTTAGGAGACAGCCACACCCACCACAGCCTGGCCCAGCAAGAACAGTTTTCCGGCACGGCACACAGCGTTTTCCCCGATCCAGTGAGCAGCCAAATTTCAGACACAACATGATCTTCTGTCACCACAGGCGACTCCACTGGCCTGCAAGTACCACTGCATGTCCCACAGTGCCCCAGAGCAAAAAAAGGGACAGCCGCCGTACACCTCTCTGGCTTGCACCAGGCACTTGCTGAAGAGTGGCTTCCTCACTTCTTTGAGCCCAGACGACATGTGCCTGGGAGCCTGGACAGCTAACAGCCTGAGCCTACATCGCCCTAATCATTCCAGCTAGGACCCACACAGTGTGGTTGCATCCTTCCCACCATACCTTGAATCCCTGCGATAGGGCCATTTGTGGTAGTGGGCACCCTTCATTATAGGTATCCAAGTTTAAAACATAGGTTGAGTGGCTGGAGATGTATTTTGCAGACCTTGGTGCAGAGAATGATTAACGATCTGCTTTGCTCCTGCACCTAGTGGGGGAAGCTGATATCAACTCCCGTAAAATGTGGCAGAAGTTGGCTCCATCATACACCTATGGCACAACGCTCAAAGTGGCACTGACTGTGAACTTTCAACCCCTTGCAAATCTGTATTATGAGCGATTCTTGCTATGCCAAGCCTGCCAAAAACCCTTGAAGTCATTTCTTTCTATGCGCAGCTCAGGGAAACGGCAAGTACGTGCACCCTCCTTGACAAACAGGATGAAATCAGGGTGCAATTCATAATGTACTTCGGGGAAGCTAATGGAATAGATACTTCAATACCCAGGAAAAACTATGCAGGACAACCTCTCACAATGAGGCACTCCAAAGAGCTTTTTGAAGCACTGGCTTTCCATATCGAATCAATTCTCCAATGACCTATAAAGACCAAACTAGTCAACCAAGTCACACGCGGAGTCCCAGCTGGAAGGAAAGACTGACAGCAACCGCCACAGATGAACAGACCCTGCAAGTGGTGTGATGGACCATTCCCCACCGGGTGAATGCCCCACAATGGCAATGAAATGCTTAGCATGTGGAAACCTGAACCACTATGACAAGGTGTGTAGCTCAATCCTATCATCGAAAGGCCAGCCGAAGTACACCGTTAATACCATGGGGGCCCCTACGCAACATCTGAGGACAAAGAAATAGATGACGATGACCCAGAGGGCACAGTCCATGTGATCCATGCAGTCACGGAATTCTACCACTGTGCCAGGGCTGCAATCAAATGTCACATCCTCGTAAGAGACCAGCCACCGACTGCACTCATCAACACCGAAGCATCAATCAATATCATGACACAGGAACTGTTCGAGACCCTACCAACAAGATAGACCCACCACCCAATGAGCACTTGGGTGTGTTGAATCAGCACAACTACACATCTCCCGCTAACAGGAGGTTTCACTACCGACATTAAGCACCAAGAGCATTCAACACTTGCAAAGGTATTTGTCACCAAAGATGGAACTGGCAAGCTCCTGAGAAGCCAAACAGCAGGAAGGCTGCATCTGGTTTGGGTTCATTCTCCATGTGTACACCATAGAGGCTCTCCTCGCTAATTTCTAACCGCTGTTACAGGGCATTGGATTTCCATTCAACCGGTAGCCCTGTTGTACAGAAGATTAGCTTTCCGCGTCATGCCCAAGGGGGAAGCTGAGGTCCTAAAACTCAAAGCAGCAGACATCAAAAAGATCACTGACCCCACCCTGAGGGTGTCATCCATTGTGATTACCGGAAAAATGAACCAACCGGCGAGTTGCAACTGTGCAGTGAAATGCACATCATGAACATGGATATAAAAAGGGAAAGGCACCTGACCATAATGGTAGGTGACATTGTGGGAGAGGTTATGGGGTTGTGTTGGCTTCCCAAGATGGACCTGAGAGCACGGTGCCACCAGATGTTGCTGGCGCCAGAGTCCCACCAGGTCACCACATTTTTGATCCACCTGGGGTTAGATGCCACAATTTCAGCATCTCCAGCATCGCTGAGAAGTTTCAAGACATCATTTGAGGAGGGCTGGCCAGGCTCCCAGGAGTCCTCAATGTCAGCAATGACATTCTGGTGCATGAGCTGACCCTAAATAAACACCTCAGCTGCCTAAAGGCAGTTGTCTGCAGACTCCAGTACAACGAGCTCCCCCTGCGCCAAGAAAAGTGTGAGTTCCTACAAGAAATCTGTTTCTTTGGATATCGCTTCTCCACAAAAGGAGTGACCTCAAACCAGGCAAAAGTCTGTGATATCCAGTCATCCCTAGCCCGACCACAGTGACAGGAGTCAGGAGTTTCCTTGGGATGGTCTGCAGCCAATTCATGCAGAACTTAACCACTCTAACCGGCCCCTTCGAGAACTCAAAAATGAGTCTACGTTGTGGACATGGGGAGAGGAACAAAACAAGGTGTTCCAAGCCACCCAACAAGCTTTGCCAGAGCACAATCCACTGGCACACTTTGACCCACACATGGAGTCCAAATTGTCTGTCAATGCCATCCCAACGGCCTAGAATCAGTCTTATTGCAAAAACAACAATACAGAGAGTGGACCCCAGTTGCCTACGCCAGCCTGGCCATCACAACCACAAAGAAGATACTCTCACATTGAGAAGGAAGCCATAGCAGTACTCTGGGGCTGCAAGCATTTTCAACTATATGGTCACCTATTGGGGGTACAAACAGATCACAGCCCCTTCTCCTGCTATTCAGGAGATCATCCTCCAAAAAAAACCACAAATTGAAATTTGGATCTTGCAGCCTCAAAAATACCAGTTCACAGTTGAGTAAAAGCCTGGAGTGCAGAACCCCACTGACTATCTGTCAAGACATGCCCAGTCAGCCATGGTGGACGAAGAGGTGGAATTGTTGGAGAAAGAAGGGTATGTCCAGCTGGTTGTAGAACGCTGCCGACCTCTACTGATATTCCTTGCAGACATCGAACAGGCCACTTAAAGAGATGACTGCCTGCAGATAGCGGTCATGGAACTGGAAATCACTCACACATGATGGTGTGTGATGGACAGAAAAGGTCAGGCAGACACTGGTATCTCTGTACCATATGCGGGACAAGCTGGCCATCACAGCTGAAGAATGCCTCCTGACCTGCCCTTGGCTAATGATCCCACAAAGTATGGCCCAGCAAATAGTGGATCTAGTGCACAGCTTCTACCAGGACATTGTCAAAATGAAAAACAAATCCAAAGCAAGGTCTGGTTCTCCGGGCTTGATGAGCGGGTAGAACAGACAGTCTCACAGTGTGGGCTATGCCAAGTCACAGGGAACCCCGACCCCCTGACTCTAATCATCACTGAAGACATACATGTTGCCCCATGGTTTCAGGCCAGCACAGACTTTGGGGGCTTCCCGATGGGAATCATATGTTAGTCATTATTGACTTCTTGAAATACCCTGAAGTTGAAGTGGTGAAGTTGACCTCAGCAAAGACAAACATACCAAAACTAGAGAAAGTCATGGTGTCACATGGATTGATCAAGGAACTCCCCACAGATAACAGCCTCCAGTTCAGCAGTGAAAAATATTGGACTACCATAACTCTTGAGGGACCAAAGCCCAGGAGAGTAATAACCCGGTCGACTCAGGCAAATGGAGAAGTCAAACTGTTTATGAGAACCCTAACAAAAGAGATCTGCATCGCTCACGCCTCAGGACAGTGTTGAGTGGGCAATCTATGCAGTCTTCAGAGAGACCTGAATAATTCTGCACTTAACTACAGAGTGGTCAGCAGTTTAATCTGTCTCAGCTGGAGATTTGAAGACACCATCCCCCATCATCCAGATCAGACTGCAGTGTTCCCCTCAAAGAGCAAGGTGTTTCAACGATGAATAAATCAGAACACCAGAGCTACCAGGCGGCAAAAGGCACAAACCAGTCTACTATAAGTGAGGGGACAGGATGCTAGTAAGGGATAGACACCCTGGGAGCATGTTCTGTCTCCCATTCAAACATGAACCATGACAGAGCACCCACTTCCGAGGTGCCATGGTATCGGCCAAAACAAAGAAAGAAAGGATTACCAAGAATGTGTCATTCTTTAAAGTGTTCTGTATGCCATCCGAAGGTTGGTGACAGCCCTAAGAGAGGAGGCTAACAAAGAGGAGAGTGAGTACAGGAGTGAGATGTTGGAACACGAATTATGTTTACAAGGACAAGGACAATGCTGTGTGCAGACCGTGACCCCCATGTGGCACCTGGCTCCATGGATGCACCACGTTTGACTCATCCTCGAAAGACCATGTAGTAGTGCCAGTGGACACTGCCCTAATGACACCCAGAGGTCCCAGAGAGTCAGTCAACAGATCAAAACCTGTCAAAGTACAATCTCTGGTCCAACCCCACTCCTTCCCGGAAGTATCAGGACTTCGTGATGAATTAAGATGGCCATCAGGTTGGAGTTTCAGACATCCTGTTCCAGTGTGTCTACTGGATGTTATGTGTTTGTTTATGGTCGAGGAGGAATGTAATGTTGTGCTCAACTATCTAGAACGCCCAGACAGGGGTGTTCTGGTGGTAGCCTCAGTTGAATAGAGAGTAGTGTATGACACAGTGGTCAAATGGAGGGAAGTTAATAAATGGAGGTGACCACGTTACACCAGAAATGCACTTGTACTCTTAATGCTGCTTGCCAGCCCATGTCACTGTTAGCGAGTGTGTTGGCGCGTCAGACCTTGATAAGTAAACTTACAAGGGAACTTGAATAGGTCAATGAACCTTTTAACTCGCATTTAAGATGTTTCCACCATAAATACAGTACATACAAATCAATAATCAATAGAAGTCAGTAATTATCACACACCATGACCTTTCAGTCATGAATAACCACACCTTTATGTAAAAGTTAGAATATTTATTTCCTTATATTAACAATGCTAAGGTCATGTAAATTAATCCCAAAATCAAATGATAGACATACAGAAACAATACTGGCTGTCCAAATCTGCGAAAGAAATGCAATCTAATCAAAGCTTGGATTATTACACATTCTAAAGTCACTGTGCAAATTAATAATAATAAGAACTGTGCAAAAGATATCACAGACATTTAGGTTCAGCAAATGAAAGTCGTCAATTGTTACTCCAAATATTGATTAGTGGGAGTTCTATCTAACCCCAGATTAGAATTTGCATGTTGGGCTTCATGCAAAACAATTTAGTAAGCATGAATTTGCTAACTATGGCTCTATCAAAATAGCGCGGTTGGTACCTAGAAACAAAAGCAAATTGACAAAGCAAACAATCTCATAGTTCATATACCTATCCTCAATTTGGATCAGCAAGCTGTGACAGTCTTCGTCATCAGGACATCGGTTCGGTCAGCAAGGCATTAGGATTCAGCATCAAAGTTCAGAAAAGGCAAGTCTTTAAGCAGTAAAGTTAAGTACGTCTCTCTTCAAGACACTCAAGAAAGTATTAGCGGTCTCCTCTCTGTACAGTCTGGCTAAGTTAGTGTTGTATTTGGAAATGTAAGTTCCCTTTAAGGAACTTTGGGGTGGAATGGAGAATGGTGATGGGAAGAGAATGTGGGGCGAAAGGCATTCTTGCTGGGAAGATCAGGGCGACGGTTGTTTGTGCATGTTACGGAATAAACCTTCTCGAAAATCGTCTGGCTGTGAATTTAAGGTTATTACAAATTTGGCGACGAGGGTGGGATCACCACATGTGTTTTGGAGGACATATTCTTCATGTCTCTTCTGTTCCGCTGTACTGCTGCTGAAGGATCGACTGATTGAGTAACCTGGACATCCTATTTGCTGTTCAGCAGTGTCCGTTTTTAAGGAACTCTTTTGGAGCAAGTATAAACTGGTTACTATTTTATGCACTTTCATTTTGGGATTTCTGACGCTTCTACGCGCCTGTCTGTTGCTTAGCAACGGTGCCACTCAGCCGTCGTCTGTTAGCCACGAGCGTATGTTGCTCAATCAAGCAAGCGCGTTTCAGAAATCAGCTGTACAGCGCGAGCAGATTTCAAAAGACACTCTTTCAAACTTTGAGCTTCGTTTGAGATACGAAGTGTTTTGAAAATCAACAAAGTATGTTTACAGAGTTTGGCAACTTGTTTTAAAAGAAGTGCTTACTGGACTTTGTAGTTCGTGTTTACTTCTAGTTCTCGCTTCACTTGCTGGATTTCAATCCATTTCCTGTTCCCCAGGAAGGAAGAGTTTAAGGATTTCTTCCCTTTTTATTGTAGTTTTTTTTAATCTCTTTCTTTTAGTTTTAATTCGTTTTGGAGCGATTTACACTTAAAAATAACATAAAAACACTTATGTGAAGCAATATATTTAATATTTTGGGGTGAGTTTGTTTGTTCAAATAACAAATAAAAGAAGGAAAAAGGACATTAATAATAATCTCATAGGCAGGATGCAGTTTGAACCACCAGCAAAGTTTCTGCAACTTAAAGGAGACCTGCCCATACCGTGGTCAAGATGGAAGGAGGAATTTTAAACTTATTTAAAAGCAATTGATGAGGATAATATGTCACAAGAAAGAAAAAAAAAAATTGTCACATTGTTTGGGGTCTGAGGGGCAACTCATTTTCAGGACACTCCCGCAAGGAATTCTTCAGGATGAAGAAATTGATGTGTTTCAAGATGCCCTAAACAAACTGGAGAAAAGGTTCAAACCAATTACTAGCATAGCTTTGAATATATTCAAATTCTATACTAGAAGCCAACAACAGGATGAGACATTTGATGAGTTTTTAACAGGGTTACAAGGTCTTTCCATGCACTGTAACTTTGGACCTATCACCGATGAGATGATTAGGGATCAAATTATTGTTCATGTCAGGAGCAGAAGAATCCAAGAACAATTGTGGGTGATGGGTGATCCAAAGTTACAAGATGTAATTAATACCGCCAAGGCTTTGGAGCAATCGGAAAAATGGATAAAGTCGGTGCAAGAAACTGAGAAGAATAAATTAGCAGACTTGGATGTAGTTGGAGCTATTGGTGGTAACAACAATAACATTACAAAAAAGATGACTTGGAGCAAAAAGGATGAGAAAAACACTAAAATTAATAGAACATCATGTTATCGTTGCGGCAGTCCGACTCATCTGGCAAATTCTCCACAGTGCCTAGCAATTGGGAAAGAATGTAAAAAATGTAGAAGAGTGGGGCATTTTGCGAGAGTTTGTAAAGGAGTTCGGAAAGCTGATAGTGACAGTAGAAGTAAAGTGGCATGCGTCTATGAGGAAAGAGAGAGAGGGGTGGTGTTGCCTGTTAAGAATGATTCTATGAAAAAAAATGGGAATGTGGTGAAACAACCTAAATGTACTGTTCTTATTGAAGGTCAAGAGCTAGAATTGATGGCGGATTCTGGATCCCCCTGGACAATCATAACGTGTGATTATTTTGTTCAGAAATGAAGTGAGGTGTGGAGTATGTCCAGTTTAACATGCCCTGATATTGTGGCGGAAGGTTTTGATGGTACTGCTATTGATATCATTGAGTATGTAAACACCATGATCTGTTTTAAGGACCGTTCTGCACAGATCAAGTTATATATAGTGGAGAAGGGAGTTAATGTGTTGGGATGGAGAGACCAGGCAGGATTGGGGATAATTTTGAATCCCAGGGCTCGTGAACCTGTAATGTTGATTGGGGGAAGTGATAAAGTTAAGTTGATTGTCTCTAAGTTTCCACATGTATTTTCTAATCCTTTGGGCAAACTGAAAGATTATAGTCACAGGATTAGACTAAAAGAGAATGCTAAACCTGTGGTGCAAAAGTTAAGGAATGTCCCTATTAGTGTGCGTGAGGAATTGAGAGATATGTTGAGGGAAATGGGGAAGGAAGGGATTATTGAAGAGATTGAGTCATCTGAATGGGTTTCACCTATTGTATTAGCCAGGAAATCGGATAATTCCTTGAGGTTATGTGTGGATTTGAGGGCGTTGAATGCCAATATTATAGTCAATTGTCATCCTTTACCCAACATAAATGAAGTTGTTAGTCTACTGGATGGAGCGAGAAAAAAAATCCACACTGGATTTGAGGTCAGCTTACCACCAAATTGAACTCACTGAGGATTCTAGACATCTGACTGCCTTCATTACACCACAGGGGTTGTTTCAATTTAAACGAATGCCTTTTGGGTTAGCCTCAGCGGCATCAGTATTTCAGAGGGCCATGTTTAATATGTTCAGGACATGGATACATTTGTGAAGTGTTTCCAAGATGACGTATTGATTTACTCCAAAGATGAAGAAGAACACAAAAAACATCTAGTTAAGGTGTGCGAAGTGTTTAGCGTGAATGGATTGACTTTGAAATTTAGGAAATGTCATTTCTTTGCCAAGTCAGTTGATTATTTGGGACATACCGTCTCAGGTGAGGGTGTTGTTCCTAAATAGTCTTTGGTCAAAGCCATTATAAATGCACCTCACCAGACTGTCGAGAAAAACTGTTGTCTTTTGCAGGATTATGCGAATACTACAGTAAATTTATTGAAAACTTTGCTGCTAAAATGGAACCCTTAAGGGAGTTGAAGAGGAAAAATTTGGATTTTGTGTGGTCTGAAAGGCAGGAGAGTGCATTTAAGACCATTAAAAGAGAGATTGCTGATGCACCCACACTCAAACCATTTAATGTCCAGGCACAGTGTGTGGTAATGGTGGATGCTAATATGTATGGTGTAGGTGGTGTGTTGTCCCAAAGAGGACAACACACCACCTACACAAGGAAATGGCAAGGAAATGTGGAATGTTACATTTGCGTCACGTACCCTGACAGATGCAGAGAGGAGGTATGCAGTGATAGAGAAACAGTTATTAGCTTGTGTCTGGGCGATTGAGCATTTTCTGAATTACATTTGGGGTTCGCGTTTTGTTCTCCAAACAGATCACAAACCTTTATTGGGTATTCTATCTCCAGGAGGAGGGTGGAATGCGACAGTCCGTATTGCTAGATTAGTTTCGAATTTGCAGGAGTATTCTTTTCAGGTGGAGTATGTGCCGGGAAAAAATAAAAAAATTCTGTGGCTGATTGTTTGTCACGGCTACCCCAGAATGATTTGGAGGCTCAGGATAAGTGCGGAAATGGTGACACTGACATTGTATCGGTAGTGTCTGAATTTATTTCGGAAGAGTTTAAAGCAATTGAAGAGAAAGATTGGCTTGATAAAGATCAAAGAGATTTGATTTTGCAAGAGGTAAGATGATATTTAAGGTTTGGTTGGCCGAGGAAAGAGTGTATCCTGGAAGAAGTGATGCCTTTCTTTAAGGTAAAAGATGATTTAGAAATTGAAAATGAGCTTGTATTCAAAGGGGGGAAATGTGTTCCAACCGAAGGCATGCAGGCAGTCATTTTGAAGTTGGCGCATGAAGGGCATCCTGGAATGTCGTCTATGAAAAGGCTCATACGCACTTCCTTTTGGTGGCCGGGAATGGACAAGATGGCGGAGAGGACAGTCAGGGAGTGCAGGGTATGTGTGAGTGCTTAAAAAATGTTGAGGACAGTGCCAACTCCATTACGTCCGGTTCAGTGGCCTGATTCTCTGTGGCAAAAATTGGGCTTTGATATTTCTGGTCCGTTTTTGTTTTTGCCTCAAGAGGCTCGGTTTGCTTTGGTGTTAGTGGGTTATCACTCCAAATGGCCTGAGGTGAAGATGGTACCACTGGACACGACGAATGTGGTGATTGAGTTTTTCAAAGAGGTGTTTGCCAAAGAGGGATATCCTGAAACCATTGTGTCAGACAATGGTGTTCAGTTGGTGTCGAAGGAGATGCAAAGGTTCCTCAAATATTGCAATATTAGGCATGCTACTACTTCGTTATATGAACCACAAGAGAATCGACAGGTTGAGAGATTTAATCAAGTTTTGAAGGAGTGTATTTGTTGGTCGCGTGGTTTTGGAGTGTTGTGGAAGGAGAAAGTGGGAGAGAAATTATGGCATTATCGTATCACTCCTCACAGTACCACTGCTGTTAGCCCTTTCAGGCTGTTAATGGGTAGGGATCCCGTATCCAAATTGTGTCCATGGTGGTTTAAAAGGAAACATAACAAGGAGTTTGAGAATGTTGATGTAGAAAAGATTGGAGATTATGTGAGACTGAAGCAAGAGAAGAGTAAGGAGGCGTATGATAAAAAGTGGAGAGTAAAGGATCCTATGTTTGTCGTGGGAGATTGGGTTAAGGTAAGAAAACCCGGGTTGATAAGGAAGGGTATGTCCAGATTTAGTAAGGCCATAAAAGTGATAAAAGTGTTCAGGAAGAAAGTGGTTACACAAGATGGGAAAGTTTGGAATGTGAGCAGACTGGCTAAGTGTATTCCAGGATGTGAGGAAACACAAAGTGGAAATTCGGCTGTTTCTGGACCCATTGTCTACCAAAATCATGAGGAATTTGCTTTCGGGAATATAAGCCAGGAAGATGCATGCACTGGAAGGGGAGAGAGTGAGATTCCTAGTGGCATAGACTGTAGGGAAAGTGACGGACAGTGTAGCATGGAAAGTTTGGAGGATTCCATAGCCTCAAGAGTAAAGTTGGAGGGTCGTTCCAGACAGATGTCTACTCGACTTGTGGACCATGTGTGAATAAGGAAAATAGATGTACAATATTTATTTGTCATTGAATGTTACTCTGTTTTCTCTATTTCTCGATTTGTTTTCTTTTCTTTTCTTTATTTGTTTCTGTTTATTTTAAGGCGGAAAATGTGATGTATTTGGAAATGTAAGTTCCCTTTAAGGAACTTTTGGGTGGAATGGAGAATGGTGATAGGAAGAAAATGTGGGGCGAGGGGCATTCTTGCTGGGAAGATCAGGACGACGGTTGTTTGTTCATGTTACGGAATAAACCTTCTCGAAAATCGTTTGGCTCTGAATTGAAGGTTATTACAGTTAGATTTCCTAAAACTACTTCCCAAGTTCCTATTGGTCAAGGGATCGCATGTTCACACTTGGTACAATAAGACTAAAACTTCAAATCTATAGTTTCTACTAGTACATGGTTCACATGTCGATGATTGGCTCCTCTCGTCCCATTCTCATCATCTGGCTCATCAGGTAACAATATTGTTGCAGCTTATACGCCAGTCAGTATGGTCATTGTTCTCTCCTGAGAAAATCAGTCTTACACATATTACATTTACAAGGTTGCATTACTAAGAACAGCATCCTCTTGCAAACAGTTCTCATGGGAAAGACTTTCAGCTACGAGCACATTTGGACAGCACAGTGGAAAATCACAATTTAATTCTCTAAGCAAACATTTTATTAAACACCTAAGAAATACAACTTGACATGAGGCCGTGCAACTAGGCCAAGACCTCTGCTAAGTTAAGGTTTACAATTGATAAAGCTGAGACATATTGAATAACCCTTAATATGACATATTACTACATTAATCAAACAAAAGCTCCATATTTCATATTAATAAGCCATTAATAAGTCACTTTGTGAACATTGGTGGTCACTCAGTCATATTTTCAAATGTGTGCATTACTTTTCTCTAGATTATTACATTTTCTATGCAAATCCATTACTCAGAATACATGAATATTCATTAATATTGTATTAAAACACCTGCTCTAGCAGGTGCGATGCTATGCACTAAGCAAGAAACATCACAGAGGTGTGCATCATAGCCAGACTGAACTTCTAGTATATGAGGTATGTCATAATTCCCTTCTTTATAGTGAGCCAATAGAATAGTTTCCTTTGCTGAGGAGTGCCGTTGGCACCTCTTGCCAACTACTGCAAAAGATAACTGATGTCTTCAAGTATTACAGAACAAATTTACCACGGACTTTCTGGAAACTTGCCAGACTTGGCATTTGCGCCATGTATAGTGGCACCCATATGTCCTGTTCAGTTCTCACAGCTTGTGCTTGTGCAATACATGGTCCACATGCCAAATGATCAGACCTCCAATATTCACATTCACCAAGATTATATGGTCACACTTGTTAGCAAAACGCTCTAGTTTTCATGGCAGCGTTGCTCTTGCTGAATTCTTTTAAACATCTCCAGCATTTCTCCTCGTGAAAGCGGAACATGATTAAAGCATGTGGGTATTTAATGAATAACATTTTGTGGAAATTAAATCACGTGAAATGGGAGTCAGGAGACATTACTGACACATCCAGCTCTTACACAGCGCCCACGAGTTTTGCATTCGCCGGATAAAGTTCAGAGGGTGGCTGCTATTGCCACAGGAAGTGTGTTGCACAGTCTGCCCTTTCTGAGGATTGCAAGTTCATGTTCTTGGCGGTCAACCCGCAGTGTGACGAAGGGCACACAGAGTTGCAGGAAGTCAGTTTGTTCATTCAGTCCTTTGAAGTAGTATTTCATTTTGTCTATGTATCTTGCAATGAAGCAATAAGTATGCTTACTTTAGGAAAGGACTTTAAAGGACCCCGTCACACTGGCAAAACGTTGTACGTACGTTTGCTTAAGAGTATTGCATGCTCTGTTTTTCCCAGTTAACATTGGTTGTTTTGTCCTGAATGTTACTGTGTCAGTGGAATATTCCGCTCTACATTCACAATGAGCTAGCAAGGACTCCCCTACAAGCAGATTGATTGTGGGTCGCAGTAAGAGTCTATGTGAAAACCTTGTTCTGGTTGGCTAAGATCTGGTGGGAGAGGCTCTCTCAGATCGCTCCCATTAAAGCGTACCTAAGACTGTTCTCACGAGAGATGTTTTTGCTGATAAATCCTGCAGGGCGTGCTACCTGTCAATGGTGTACCACGGGTCCGTAGGACTACCTAATCCCTCCTCCTGAGGAAGAGCATATGATCATACCGTTACACCGGAGGGGACCTTTTCGCATCCCACCATTTTGTGCAGGTCTAATACGAGGATGTGGGCTACATTTCCTGATTCCAAGCAATCTGAATTACTACAACCTAGCTGTGCACTTTACAATCTTTTGATGTGGCGCTAGGGCCATAGCTGCCAGTTTTGGAACTAGGGAACCAGGTTCCAGTTTCGACGTCGGCTGAACACTCGGTGATTCTTGGCAGTTCACTTACATTTCCCTGTGCCTAAGAGAAACAAAACATGAATATGAGGTTGTGTAATGTAACTAGTGGTGGTGCAAAGCGCCCCAGTACATCGGGGCGAAATTTATAGTATTAAGTGCCTGTGTGGTTTGGCATAAATAGGTAAAACAGAAAGGAAGATTAAAATCCGTGTCACGGAACAAGAGTATGATACATAACAAAAACATCAATTCGAATCTGGCCTCTTATTTGATGGAATGTAAACACAATATTGCGCGATTGCGTTTTCACGTTTTTAAGGTTATCATCCTCAGCCCTCAAACAAATCCATCTAGACTACTTTCTCATCGGGAAACCCACTGGATTAAACAGTTTGACACACTGATCCTGAGCGGTCTGAATGATAAACGGGTTGGCATGCTTTCTTCGAAAAACGTTCTTGAGCCATGAGTAGCTCTGACACACTTCTCTCACTTCTCATTCGTTCACCTTAAACACATTTGCACATTTCCTAGGATGGGTCGTGGGTCACGGTATTTAGGGCCTGATTCTAACTTTGGAGGACGGTGTTAAACCGTCCCAAAAGTGGCGGATATACCACCTACCGTATTACGAGTCCATTATATCCTATGGAACTCGTAATACGGTAGGTGGTATATCCGCCACTTTTGGGACGGTTTAACACCGTCCTCCAAAGTTAGAATCAGGCCCTTAGTCTCTTTGATCATCTTTACATTTTTTTGGGTTCTTCTTGGTCTCATGAAATGTTCACGTATGCCAAATAGGTCTCCTGCAGTCAGTTTTTAAGCTTTAGTGTAAAGACAAGGAGAGACAGTTTATGGTTCGAGTGTTGCAGATGTCTACAATTTCGCAAAAATTCTACTTTTTTAAGCTGTTCATGGAACAATGTTTCGCATTTCACATAAGACATGGGTACACCGTAACATTGTACATGGGATTCCATGATGATTAATTTCTGCAGAGAAGGTTGTTTGGCAATATGACATTGTTCACAGTGCATTGTGTCCCAATCAATGTAAATCCAAACAGCATTTTTGAATTGTATATGTGATTCGTGACTATATTTAAAACTGTTTTATGGTATAGAATTACCCTATGTCTTACCAAAGTCTCAAAATGTTATATTTGAGCCTGTCACGTAGGCTCTCATTATTCTAATGAGACTACTGGATTTTGAGCAGCAGAATCGCCTGCGGTGTGGGAGACTGAGTCTTACCCACCACCGGTGACACCTGTCGTCCCAATCTGGGTTTTGCTCCGGCTAACTAACCCAAGGGCAGAGATGATTGAGCAGCCGAGCGCATGACATAATTGATTTCTCAGGGAAACCATGGTCACTCAGGTCTCATCTGTTTCTCTCAGTTACATTAGTATCACAGTGACAAACATAGGCAGTATATGTTTCAATAAGGTTTTAATGAAGCAATTGCATCTTAGATAGCAAAGCATGTACTGCAATAACCAGGATGATACAGCATGATAAGATTAGAATTGTGACAACGTGAGTGAAGCATAGAAATAACTCTACCATATTGTCACAAGGGTCAATAGACTAATTCCTACCTAGGCTATAATAGAGCACAGCATGTTAAGCTCTAATTCTGCCCTTCAGGTTCCCCTGGGAAGACATCATCCCCCATACCTGAACAAAGGCCTGAAGTCTGCATAGGCATCTGTAGCGAAGCGTTCAGCAATCAACATACAGTTGTGGTTCTCTGGCTGGAATCACCCTCTAACGTGTAAGGGACAGGGAAGTGTTTTTATAATAAAACAGCTGATGTTCTGAGAAAATGTCCCTACGTAAGGATGTGTGTTTTCTATGAATATCAGAGACAAACCTTTTACCACGTTCACCGGCAACCTACCTTATTACAGCCATGAATGAAGCACAGAGTGAGCACAAATGTCTTGTTTGAGAACGTAGTGACGGCCTAGGCACAAACAGCTTGATAGAGAGAACTAAAACAAGACCGCAAAAGTGGCTATTGTAAGAATAATAAAATGAAGCTGAACAAAATATATCTAGGTTAAAGTCCACAGCGGCAAGCCTAGTATGCTAAAATAACATGCACGGAGCTATAGCTAAAATGGCTACACAACAAGCCCACAGAGTGTTTACATGTATGATATAGATTTCATGTTTTAACTTTGTTACTACTTCACTCACAGAGAGCATGTGCCCTGAATACCTAAAGCAGCTGGGGACCCAATCCATTAATATTATTTAATTCTCTAAGCAGGTCGGACCCCCAGGGGTTCTCGGACCACAGGTTGGGAGCCACTGCTCTAGAGTTTACTAAACCCTCACAACTCTGTTTTCACTGTCTATCCTTTAGGTTATTTAATCTACGCCTTCTAATTACCAACGTGGACGGCAGCGTGTGGCACTGCAGCTTTTTGGTGCTGGGCGGGGGTAAGTTGTTCACACTAGTTGGAAAGATAGTTGGTTGTAGTGAGACGTGCTAGTATTTGTTGTATCACTCAGGAAATGTTTTGTTTTCATCCACAGTTCAGAGCTTAATTGTATGGCTATTGGGGTATTGCCCTGCCAGCCTGAGCAACTCACTTCCTGGTTACTGGCACCAAGATAGAGAGGCCATTAAGGTAATACAAAGCAACAAGGGTTTTGTTTTTACACAAGAGCATGAACATAGTGAGGGGACAACATTTACATGTGGTTTTCCCGTTAGCCTTTTTTGATGTTTTCCAACACACATGAATTACGAGCAGCAGCATTTGCGATAGTCGCCTAGGTCTTGGGCGACTTAATTTGTATGATTGCTTTCTCGTTGGGATTGCGTGTGATCAATACGTTTCCATGTCTTACATTAGTGGTGTAGATAGCACACAGTTTACTCTGGTTGTCACTTTGCGTACACCATGGGGAACACACTGTTGTGGGGGTCATTCTGACCTCGGCGGTAAAAGGCGCCTACCGCCGGTCAGAAATCCTCCATAATCCCGCCGCGGTCGCGGAAACCCGCCACGGTCATTCTGACCCGCAGAAGGCAAACCTCCGAAAATCCGACCGCCACAACAGACCGCCAGACCAGCGGTCGGCGGAAAGGTGGAGGTGACCAAACCTCCACCGCCACGCCAACAGAAATACGCCCATCCCATTACGACCCACGAATCCACGCGGCGGTCATTCAAACGCGGTATTCCATTGGCGGGACACACCGGCGCGGTCAGAATACCCACCAACGAACAAAACTCACCCACATTGGACGATTTGAATCCCACACACCTGATACACATACACACACCACTCCCACACACACAATACAATATAAAACACCCACCCACATCACCCACAAACCCCTACGCTTACAAAATCGTAAAGAAGGCAAGAGCGAGACACCAGCATCCAAAACATAACAGCCACAGCCACTCAACACCATCACCCACACACTATCCACACACAAAACAACACACACCACCACACTCAACTCACTTAAATACACATACTCCACCCCACACATCATACACACCACCCCATGGCACCCCAAAGACAACCCCGCTTCACAGACGAAGAACTCAGGGTTATGGTGGAGGAAATCGTTCGTGTAGAGCCCCAGCTGTTCGGCACACAGGTCCAATACACCAGCATTGCCCGGAGGACGGAGCTATGGCAGAGGATTGTCGACAGGGTGAACGCAGTGGGACAGCACCCCAGAAATCGGGAAGACATCAGGAAGCGATGGAACGACCTAGGAGGGAAGGTGCGTTCCATGGTATCCAGGCACAACATCGCCGTGCAGAAGACTGGCGGAGGACCCCCACCTCAACCCCCACAATTCACATCATGGGAGGAGGAAGTCTTGAACATCCTGCATCCTGACGGCCTCGCAGGAGTCGGCGGAGGAATGGATACTGGTAAGTTGAAGCTTCAATACTGCTTCCCCCTCACCTGCATGCCAAATCAGACCCCAACCCTCACCCCCATCCTCGAACCCCACCCTCACCCCCACCCCCATCCTCACCCCCACCCTCACCCCCACCACCATCCTCACCCCCACCCTCACCCCCACCACCATCCTCACCCCCACCACCATCCTCACCCCCACCCCCAGCACACCTATTCCCCGCCAATGTCTCACCATCACAACCCACACATCCCAAAACCTAGGCCTGCATGCGTCCACTAAGCATGGACACCCATCAGCAAAGCATGCCCAATGCATATACACATCCCCCCCACAAGCCACCCTCACCAAAGCCCCCACACACGAATGCCAGCACTTGGGGACACGGGAACCCACAGATACACCCATATGCCACACATTGAAACTATAACCATACCTCTATACCCCTGCAGGACCCGACCGTCAACACACCGCGGCGGAGGGGCCAGAATTATCCACACCCCCCACCCAAGAGGCCGTCAGCGATGACAGCAGCTCTGTCGATCTGGACACCGATGACCAGCCCGGACCATCGGGGACCTCTGGACAGTCGGTTCCCCTCACACAGGCACAGGCCACTATAGACCCTAACCCCTCTGGGAACACCAGCACAGCTCCCACCCAGCGGGCCCATGCCTCTGTCTCCAGGGCGCGTCAATCTGCGGTGTGTCTACCACTACAGGGCACCCAGGATAACCCACCACCCCAACAACAACAGGGACCTGGGGGCAGTGGTAGTGGGCACACCGGCCAGGGGGCAGAGGCCCAGGGAAACAGGGCAACTCGGCGGGCAGCTGTGCGACAGGGGGGGGAGGAGAGGCCCAGGGAACCCACTCTCCACGAGGTCCTCACCACCATCATGGGAGCATACAACCGCTCCCAGGAGACGATGGCGACGGTACTGGCCCGGTTCCAGGAGATCCAGGTGCTGCAGGAGGAACACTATCGGGGGTACAGGGAGGACATCCGAGCCATCAACACCACCCTGGTTACCATGGTAGGGCTGCTGCAGGACCTCGTAAACAGCAGGGCGGACACTGAACAACACCCAAGGGCCCCTGCCACTAGCCGGGACCAAGAACAGCCATCCACCTCCGCCGGCGCTAGTGGACAGGAGGCCCCCGCACAGCAGCAGCCCACCAGACCCCCACCTCCTGCAGGAGAAGAACCACCCCGCAAGAGGGCCCTGAGATCTCGCAAGACAGAGTAGGATGTCAAGACCCCCGCCAGCAATGGATACCACCTGATGTCATCCCACTGTCCCACATTGTCACCCTGTCCATCCTCGAACTGCCCATGCTCCATCTCTCCACAGGCCTCTGGACAATGCACCTGTGTGACTGTTACTCTGGACTCTGCCATGGACATTCCTTCACCATAGCCCCCACCCACTTGAAACCACCCATCCCATTTTGAGCACTTCAATAAACACCTATTTTGCACCAAAATATCAGGAGTCTGGCTGTGATTTCAATAGATTGTAATTGACATGACAGTGCAAATATGTCCTTGTACATGGTGAAGTCAACAAACAGCTGCCACAAAGCTGTAGTCCATGGGGAAACGAAGCACAGGACTCGTAGTGGGGACCCCAGATCTGAAATAGGGAGGGAAAAGCCAAAACTCAGTCATCATACACTGGGGCAAATAGACAGGCAGCAGAGATGCTGCAGAGTAGTTAACTTTTACTAAATTATCTTTGAAATGTTACCTGTGTCCTATTGGAAGTACTGTTCAATGATTCTGTCCCTGTTGTCTGTTTCAGCCCCGTCGTCTTCCTCCTCGTCACTCTCCTCAGGTTCCACCGCTGCCACAACACCACCGTCTCGACCATCCTCCTGCAGGAAAGGCACCTGGCGGCGCAAAGCCAGGTTGTGAAGCATGCAGCAGGCCACGATGATGTGACACACCTTCTTAGGTGAGTACATTAGGGATCCACCGGTCATATGCAGGCAGCGAAACCTGGCCTTTAGGAGGCCAAAGGTGCGTTCGATCACCCTCCTAGTACGCCCATGGGCCTCATTGTACCGTTCCTCTGCCCTGGTCCGGGGATTCCTTACTGGGGTCAGTAGCCACGACAGGTTGGGGTACCCAGAGTCCCCCACTAGCCATACACGGTGTCTCTGTAGCTGTTCCATCACGTAAGGGATGCTGCTATTCCTGAGGATGTAGGCGTCATGCACTGACCCTGGGAATTTGGCATTTACATGCGAGATGTACTGGTCAGCCAAACACACCACCTGGATGTTCATTGAATGGTAACTTTTTCTGTTCCTGTACACCTGCTCCCTGTCTCTTGGGGGAACCAAAGCCACATGGGTCCCATCAATGGCACCAATTACGTTGGGAATATGTCCAAGGGCGTAGAAATCACCCTTCACTGTAGCCAGTTCGCCCACCTCAGGGAAAATGATGTAGTTCCTCACGGATTTCATCAGGGCAGACAACACTCTGGATAACACCTTTGAAAACATGGGCTGAGACATCCCAGAAGCAATTCCCACGGTTGTCTGAAATGACCCACTTGCCAAGAAATGGAGTACTGACATGACCTGCACCAGAGGGGGAATCCCTGTGGGTTGGCGGATGGGGGACATCAGGTCGGGCTCCAGCCGGGCACACAGTTCATGGATAGTGGCACGGTTAAGACGGTAGGTCAGGATAATGTGGCGTTCTTCCATTGTCGACAGGTCCACCAGCGGTCGGTACACGGGAGGATTCATCCGTCTCCTCGCCCAACCCAGCGGACGGTGCCTAGGAAGGACAACATGGAGCACACAGTCAGGCAACCCACAGGTACGTACTCACAGCTAGCACAGTATACGATTCTCTATGCAGTGAATGGCGTGTATGAGTGGCTATGCAAGGCCTAGGCCTGTGTGACGCAGTTGAAATTGAGCCATGTGGGCCCTGGAAATGGCGGCTGCCTGACCTGTGAAGTGTGACAATGGGATGTGAGGTCAATGCGCTGGCGTGGCACACCGCGGCGGGCGGCGGGCCAAGACCGCGGCGCGAAGCCGCATTGGTTAACATTGAAGCCTATGGGTTTCAGGAGCCAATGGCGAAGGGCGCCGGCGGTGGCGGGACGCACCGCCGCGGTACGCACCGCCGCGGACGTGACCGCCATTTTCTATCTACTTATCCACTTGCGACTTGAACTTTCACAGGAGAGGACCTATACTGCAAGTGTTGCTGTGACCTCGGTCTGGAAGGGACAATGGCTGCTGCGACTGGGGAAAGGGCCCCTGCCTTCACTGGAGAGGAGTTGGAGAAACTTGTGGATGGGGTCCTCCCCCAGTATGCGCTACTCTACGGTCCTCCAGACCAACAAGTGAGTTTAATTCTATCTGGATTTGGGGCCACTGGCTGGCTTGGGGGCCTGGCGGGGATGGGGGGCATGTTGGGGCTGGCGGGGGCCTGGCGGGGATGGGGTGCATGTTGGGCATGGCGGGGGGCCTGGCGGGGATGGGGTGCATGTTGGGGCTGGCGGGGGGCCTGGCGGGGATGGGGTGCATGTTGGGCATGGCGGGGGGCCTGGCGGGGGGCCTGGCGGGGATGGGGTGCATGTTGGGGCTGGCGGGGGGCCTGGCGGGGATGGGGGGCATGTTGGGCATGGCGGGGGCCTGGCGGGGGGCCTGGCGGGGATGGGGGGCATGTTGGGCATGGCGGGGGGCCTGGCGGGGGGCCTGGCGGGGATGGGGTGCATGTTGGGGCTGGCGGGGGGCCTGGCGGGGATGGGGGGCATGTTGGGCATGGCGGGGGGCCTGGCGGGGGGCCTGGCGGGGATGGGGGGCATGTTGGGCATGGCGGGGGGCCTGGCGGGGATGGGGTGCATGTTGGGGCTGGCGGGGGGCCTGGCGGGGATGGGGGGCATGTTGGGCATGGCGGGGGGCCTGGCGGGGATGGGGGGCATGTTGGGCATGGCGGGGGGCCTGGCGGGGGGCCTGGCGGGGATGGGGGGCATGTTGGGCATGGCGGGGGGCCTGGCGGGGATGGGGGGCATGTTGGGCATGGCGGGGGGCCTGGCGGGGATGGGGGGCATGTTGGGCATGGCGGGGGGCCTGGCGGGGGGCCTGGCGGGGATGGGGGGCGTTGGGCCACTGGAAAGGAAAATGCTGAGTAACTTGAACGTGGTATTTCTCCCTCCCTGTACGTGTCACATAGGTCCGCGCCCATGAGAAGA
Source organism: Pleurodeles waltl (assembly GCF_031143425.1). NCBI lineage: Eukaryota > Metazoa > Chordata > Amphibia > Caudata > Salamandridae > Pleurodeles > Pleurodeles waltl. The sequence goes on from NC_090439.1 coordinate 862,129,233, forward strand.
TCGGGATTTGGCATGCCATCGCCAAGGAAGTCCGGGGCCTGGGGGTCCACCATCGACGGGGCACCCACTGCCGCAAGAGGTGGGAGGACATCCGCCGCGGGACCAAGAAGACCGCCGAGTCTCTGCTGGGGATGGCCTCCCAACGTAGGCGGGGTGCCTGCCGTCAACTGAGCCCCCTGATGTTCCGGATCCTGGCGGTGGCCTACCCTGATTTGGATGGGCGCGTGAGGGCAGCACAGCAGACACAAGGGGGTGAGTACAAGCATCATCTACTCTGTTGTCGTGCAGTGGAGGTGTCTGGGTGGGGGAGGAGGGCTGTGGGTCCCCCTAGGCCAGGGCGATATCTGTAGGCTGGGCACCCCCGTAAGCCCCTGTGTCCCCAGCCACCACCCTCAGTAGTGTGTCAGTACAGCCATCCCTGGGCCGTGTCATCCATGGGTGCAGTTGACAACTCTAGGCGTGTAGGGCATGTTCCACGGAATGCGTAGCGGACCCCAAGTGCGCAACTTAGTGCAGGGGGCATCTGTGTCTGTCATGTCCGCTAACTGTACCGGAGATCCATGTACTCAATATCCCTTTATTTCTCTCTCCCCCCCCTTTTTGTTTGTCTTTCTGTGCTTGTGTGCATCAGCATCATCAGGCGGAGGAGAAGTGGCATCGGGGCAGGAGGGAGCTGCATCTCACATGGCCCAGGAGGGCCATGCCACAGAGTCAGACTGGACCAGTGAGACGGAGGGCGAGGGGAGCTCCACGACGGGGACGACTGGAGCCTGCAGCGACACGGACACGTCCTCGGAAGGGGGCTCCCTTGCGGGGGTGGCACCATCCGTGCCCCCCGCCATTACAGGTACAGCCGCCACCCAGCGCACCATCTCCGCCCTCCCAGCAGCCCCTCCGCGTTCGCCCCGTGCCCGCTCTGCCAGGAAGCCGGGCATCTCCTTCGCCCCAGGCACCTCAGGCCCTGCCCCTGTTACCCCCGCTGCCCTCAGTGAGGAGGTCATTGACCTCCTCCGAACGCTCATTGTTGGGCAGACTACCCTTTTGAATGCCATCCAGGGGGTGGAGAGGGAGGTTCATCGCAGCAATGCGTACCTGGAGGGCATTCATTCGGGTCAGGCTGCCCATCAGCGATCGTTCCAGGCTCTGGCCTCAGCACTGACGGCAGCCATTGTCCCTGTCTCCTGCCTGCCTCTACTAACTCCCTCCTCCCAGTCTCCTGTTCCTCTGCCTGTCCCACCCACACCATCAGACCAGCCTGCACACACCTCAACACCCAAGAGAAGCTCATCCAAACATAAGCACCACAGATCACCCAGACATTCACACACGCAACATTCCGATGCAGACATGCCAACAGTCACTACCACCTCTGTGACCCCCACCTCCTCGTCTCCCTCCTCCCTCCCTGTGACGTCTACACTCACACCTCCATTCACCTCACCATCAGCCAGTGTTTCCATCACCAGCACACCCTCCACTCCAGTCCGCACACGTGCAGTCACCACCCCCACTGCCATTTACACGTCCCCTGTGTCCTCTCCCACTGTGTCTGTCACCCCCTCTTCCACACCACACAAACGCAGCCACCCACCCACCCAACAGCCATCCACCTCACGACAGCCTATCCCTCCTGCACCTGCACCCAAAGACAGCAAACGTGACTCACCTACAACCACATCCTCTCCCTCCACTCCCATTCCCACTGTACCTACCACTCTCCATTGTCCCAAGAAGCTCTTCCTCGCCACTACTAACTTCTTTCCTGACCCTGAGCCCCCCCCTCCTTCTCGTCGGGGTAAGAAGAGCACCTCAGCCACCACCAGCCCTGCAGCCCCCTTGACAAGGGTGCAGGGGTATTGGAGCCCGCCAGCCCGCATGTCTGGATCTTCGCCCAGCAGCAAGGGGACAGCCAGCCCACCCCCTGGGAAGAGGAGCAGAAGGCGGAAGGGGCGCCGCAGGAGCCCGCCTTCTACATCCCCCCCGGACACCACCCAGAGACAGTCACCAGCCACAGCTCCAAAGGGAGGCAAGGGCCACAGGCCGACGACTAAGGAGGGCAAGGGCAGCAAGTTGGAGAGGTCAGGCAGCAGGCCTGCTGCCCAGGAGGAGCCCACAACCCCCATAGCCGCTGCCCCGGGAGGAACCGGCACAGCTGCCCCGGGAGAGCCCACCACCCCCATAGCCGCTGCCCAGGGAGGACCCAGCCCAGCTGGCCAGGAGGGCCCCACCACCCACAGCCCAGGTGGGCAGTGAAGGAGCACCATCCCCGCTGCCCAGGAGGGCACCACCAGGCAATTAGCAGTTGGCCATAGACCGTCCGCCGTCTCAAGAACCGCTGAACTGGGCCCCGCCGTCTCAAGAACCGCTGAACTGGGCCCCGCCGTCTCAAGAACCGCTGAACTGGGCCCTTCAAGGCAAGAACCGCTGAACTGGGCCCTTCAAGGCAAGAACCGCTGAACTGGGCCCCGCCGTCTCAAGAACCGCTGAACTGGGCCCTTCAAGGCAAGAACCGCTGAACTGGGCCCCGCCGTCTCAAGAACCGCTGAACTGGGCCCCGCCGTCTCAAGAACCGCTGAACTGGGCCCCGCCGTCTCAAGAACCGCTGAACTGGGCCCCGCCGTCTCCAGAACCGCTGAACTGGGCCCCGCCGTCTCAAGAACCGCTGAACTGGGCCCTTCAGGGCAAGAACCGCTGAACTGGGCCCCGCCGTCTCAAGAACCGCTGAACTGGGCCCTTCAGGGCAAGAACCGCTGAACTGGGCCCTTCAGGGCAAGAACCGCTGAACTGGGCCCCGCCGTCTCAAGAACCGCTGAACTGGGCCCTTCAGGGCAAGAACCGCTGAACTGGGCCCCGCCGTCTCAAGAACCGCTGAACTGGGCCCTTCAGGGCAAGAACCGCTGAACTGGGCCCCGCCGTCTCAAGAACCGCTGAACTGGGCCCTTCAAGGCAAGAACCGCTGAACTGGGCCCCGCCGTCTCAAGAACCGCTGAACTGGGCCCCGCCGTCTCAAGAACCGCTGAACTGGGCCCCGCCGTCTCAAGAACCGCTGAACTGGGCCCCGCCGTCTCCAGAACCGCTGAACTGGGCCCCGCCGTCTCAAGAACCGCTGAACTGGGCCCCGCCGTCTCAAGAACCGCTGAACTGGGCCCCGCCGTCTCAAGAACCGCTGAACTGGGCCCTTCAGGGCAAGAACCGCTGAACTGGGCCCCGCCGTCTCAAGAACCGCTGAACTGGGCCCTTCAGGGCAAGAACCGCTGAACTGGGCCCCGCCGTCTCAAGAACCGCTGAACTGGGCCCTTCAGGGCAAGAACCGCTGAACTGGGCCCCGCCGTCTCAAGAACCGCTGAACTGGGCCCTTCAAGGCAAGAACCGCTGAACTGGGCCCTTCAAGGCAAGAACCGCTGAACTGGGCCCCGCCGTCTCAAGAACCGCTGAACTGGGCCCTTCAAGGCAAGAACCGCTGAACTGGGCCCCGCCGTCTCCAGAACCGCTGAACTGGGCCCCGCCGTCTCAAGAACCGCTGAACTGGGCCCTTCAGGGCAAGAACCGCTGAACTGGGCCCCGCCGTCTCAAGAACCGCTGAACTGGGCCCTTCAGGGCAAGAACCGCTGAACTGGGCCCCGCCGTCTCAAGAACCGCTGAACTGGGCCCTTCAGGGCAAGAACCGCTGGCCCTTTGGCAGACGTGGCAGGGCAGGATCTATCTCGGGCAGGGCTGCAGGATGTCCTCTGGCCAACTTGCCTCCTCCAGTGGCAGTGGGGTCTGTTATGGACTGTATGGACTGTGGCTTTGCTCTCCCCAGGATGGCCCAGTGGGCAGGCCACCCACTGTATGGACTGTATGGACTGTGGCTTTGCTCTCCCCAGGATGGCCCAGTGGGCAGGCCACCCACTGTATGGACTGTATGGACTGTGGCTTTGCTCTCCCCAGGATGGCCCAGTGGGCAGGCCACCCACTGTATGGACTGTATGGACTGTGGCTTTGCTCTCCCCAGGATGGCCCAGTGGGCAGGCCACCCACTGTATGGACTGTATGGACTGTGGCTTTGCTCTCCCCAGGATGGCCCAGTGGGCAGGCCACCCACTGTATGGACTGTATGGACTGTGGCTTTGCACTCCCCAGGATGGGCCAGTGGTCATGGAGTCCCCTCGTGGATCTGGCGTTGTGTACTCAAGTGGCTGAGGTGCCCCCCCTTCCCTTCCCCCTGAGGTGCCTGTCCTATTTTCTTTCTGATGCCCCTGCAGTGTTCTCTCCGTGGAGTTCTTGTCGTGGGACTGGGCCTTGCCCCTTTGCACAGGACCCCTGTGATCCACGGACAGTGGTTGGACTACATTTAGTAGCTGTATATATTTTGTACATAGTTTATTTATTTATTTGGATTACTGGTGTCCATATTTCAATATATCTGGCCGTTTATGATCTCTTCTTTTGGTCTTTGCATTATTTCGGAGGGGGGTGGTTTGTGGGTTGTGACAGTGATCTGTGGGAATGCATTGATGTGTGTGTTGTAGTGGGTGTGGGTGGGTGGGTGTGTGCCGGTAATCTTTTCCCTCCCCTGTGTCGTAGGTGCAGTACTCACCGATGTCTTCCGCGCCGCCGGGCGTGCTCCTGGTATATGAGGAGGAATAGGAGTGCGGGGATGACCTGTAACTCTGGCTCCATACTGCCGGAATCTTGCGTGGAGTGCGTAGAGGTGAGCGTTTTCCCGTTCGTAGTCTGTTTCCGCCGTGTTCTTATCGGCGGTGCTCCCGCCCCGGAAAAGGTGGCAGATTGGTGGGTCGTAATAGGGTGGGCGGTACTTTGTCTGCCGCCGGGCTGTTGGCGGGAACCGCCGCGCTGTTTGTTTGTACCGCTGTGGCGGTCGGAGTGTTAAGTTGGCGGGCTGTGTTGGCGGTTCCCGCCAGGGTCAGAATGCCATTTTTAATACCGCCGGTCTGTTCGCGGTCCGACCGCCGCCTCTCCGCCGACCGCCAGGGTCAGAATGAGGGCCTGTGTCTTTGTTTTGTTTTATGTTTGTGTTAGGTAACACCTTCGGTGTACATGTTTGCATGAGATCGGCTCATGGTGCTGCCTTCACGGGAGCTGTGTTTGTTTAGCAGGAACATGACGATAAGTTTATGGTATGGTTCACTTGGGCACCAAGGTACTCCTCCTGCTTCAAAACTGAGCCACAGGTGGAAATCCAGAAGTTTAGGGCTCTTCGCAACTGTAAGTGGTCTGCTTGCGTCAGTAACGATTGCCATGTGTCCTGCCAATGCAAAGTTCTGATGATGACCTGCTCTTCGTGCCAAACAGTGACCCTATTTGCCAAAATGAAGCTCCAGTGGTGACCACCTTCTTATGTTGACAATGATCTAGTGGCTCCCACCAATGCGAAGCTTCAGGTGAGGACTGTTGACTGGACATGGAAAAGGCAAACTCACCATCAGAATGAACCTGGTCTCTATATCCAACCTAAGCTCCATTGTGACTGGCCTGAACTTCTGATTTCAGCGCAATCCAGTGCAACCAGATAATTGTATGTGGCGCTTTGTGCTTTTTGCTGCTGTTATAGATTGAGGTTTTGAAAAATAGTAACTTCAGTTCTACTGATTAGATGTTTGTCATATTGATGTCATTTTATTGAGTAGACTTTACTCCATTTCTCTAAATTAGTCTATTTTTCTTTTGTTGTGTTTTCACTTTATTGCTGTTTGAGTGCTGCAAACAAACTTTACACATTGCCTCTAAGTAATGTCTAACTGCTTTTGTACCAAGCGATGGAAGGGCTAAGCACATGTTTATTTAGTGACTTTTGTTGTTCACCCGGACAATATTGTGTTCATTACTTGAGTGGGGCTCACACCCCTTGCAACTAGTAACCCAATTTCTTACATTAACTTTGTCTGCTTATTTTGCCATCAACACTATAAACATTACACCCAGACACTGGCATTATTCTGTCAGATTCCAGGTTCACCTAACTGCTGGGACCAGTCACATTACCACCTTATTATCCAGGAATCCAATTACCCCAGTGCTCCTCTGCCAATTAGAATTATGGTTTGCAGACCATTTAAGGGTACAGTAATGGTGACTGTCCATGCTAGCCCCCCGCCAATATGTGTTTTTAGAGTGTGTTAAGCCATGCGTGTTAGCACAAATTCGATCACAGATATCTGAGTGAACTTTGTGGAACACTACAAAAGATAAATGTTCAGTATGTTCCGCTATACAGTAGACCAATCATGTCACTGATGGTACATGATATGGCAATGTGTACTTGATTAAAATGAGTACCTGGCTCATTGGCCTTCCTGCTTCGACTTCTCTGGTATTCCTTCAGGGATGGCCAGGTTGATGAGGGACAATACCATCTCCTTCCAGGTCTAGAACAACAGACATACAGCAAGTATCTTCCTGTAATAATCCCTCACCCCACCTCTCCATCTTACTTGAAACACTTTTCAGTCTTTCACGTCTCTGGTTTGAGACAAAAGAACATTCACCTTTCCAGTGATATGCCGCCAGATGCTCGAAAGGACCACTGGAGGAATCTTCACTATAAGTGGCCCATCAGCCTAACCTCCTCCTTTATAGCCTCCTTTGCCATAAATCACAGCTCCTTCCCCAGGATTCTGTCTTCCTCTGTCTAGCAGAAACCGATATCTTCTGGTGGTTTTGGTTTCTAGAGGCGGGCTGTAGGCAGAGGTTGGCATTGGTTTCAAAATAAAATGTCAGATAAGCTGTAAACCAAATAAAATGGCTGCCTTGTGATGTATAAATACTTGAAATGTTTTGCATCTCCCCAGCAGAGTGCCATAAGATGTTTCTTGATCACTAGGTACTTAATACCGCAAATGGCAAGCAGGTGCTGTTTTCACATCTGGTATTTCTAAGTGCGCTAATTTTAAACCGTAAACTAGTATGGTTTTCCCCCATGACATTGGTATTAACGTATGTGGAATTATCACATTCAGTAATACTTAAACTTGTACTCCGACATAAAACTGAAATACTGACTAATATTGTTTTTTACTTTGACGGTATCCTCATTTGAATAAAAATATGGACATCAGAGCTAGCTGGAGGATTTTTAGGGATGTAAGAACCATACTTTGGGACCTCCCATTTGTTTTTAGAAGTGTTTAAAAAATATAAAAATAATGGAAGACTTCCTTGAATAGTAGGCCCATGAACAGGAACTATAAATAGTTAGGTTTTTAGCTTCATTTAATTCAATTTAATTTATTTATTTATTTTATCCCCAACCTGATAGGTATGTTCCTGTTCTGTCAGAAACGTTTATATTAACGATACAGCTTATAAAATCAAGTAGTATAAGGCAATTTTCAAGCAGTTGTTTATGTGTATTCCTAGACAGGGACCAAAGGAAGCCACGAAAAGTATCTTCAAACTAGTCCTATGTCGCACCAAGCAAGCACATTAAGCAAGGAATTTGGGGGAAAACTGAGGCCAAAAAAGTGCATTTTACAGCACAATTTTTAAAATAAATGGGTTAAAAAATCATAGGTTAAACAGGTAGTTAAAAAGAGAGTTTAATTAAATATTCTAACATAGCAGAGCAAGGCTTCGTAGAACACGCAATACTTCTTCGCAGGAGTGAGCTATATGTGTGTTAATGAGACAACTGAACACCTGTTAAGAGCATGTGAGACCTTCTCCTCTCATTCTTCCATCCCTTGGCCTAAAAATAGGATGAGAAGTTCTATAGGTACTGATATAAATATTTTACAGATGGCAGTGCCCCGTAGGACTGTTATGTTTTTAATTAATGGTGAATTGAATGCTAAAAGCAGCCTTAGAAAGTGTGCCTGTACCAGTTCCATATTGTATCAAACGCGTGAGTCCCACCAACTCCAGGTGGTTTTGACGGAGCAAATTATGTATGTCTGCAAGAAAAGTGTGTGCATTTGTTCTGGGCTGTTTCTCAGGCTGCATAGCTGGTGGTGACCTGTTTATCCGCCCAGTGTCCAATGTGGCCAGCCCAACATAAAATCGTTCTCCAAGAAGTTTGATTTCTTCTAGACACGTGTGCAGAGCCAGAGTTTTACACCAAAAACACTTTCTACACATGTTGTGTGATAGGTGTAAAAATAGCAAACAATCTGACAACATTTAGGGATGAACTATAGGTGTCTGGTATCTATCCTCATAGGCGAACTATGAGAGATTATTTTTGTACTGCTCTTGCATTTGCAGTGGGAGCCTAGTTTATTCAGCCCTTCTCCTCAGCAGTGGCATTGTTTAATGGGACAGTCACAGAGCTTCTCAGCAGAAATATTACACTGTTATTTTCCACTCATTTCTGTGCCCCGGAATACCAAAATTGTAAACATTACTTCTGTGTCAATTGTTAATGTCACATTCAATTTAGTATTCTGAACGTATTTCCAGATGTGTGTATGTGGCATTTTTACAGAGCCAGCCTAACCAAAAGGCAGCAGGGTCAAAAATAGGTATAAAATGAACAAGTGAGAGAAGAGGTATCTGGGTTGTGCATGATTAGCTGTGATGCAGTGTTTTTAAAGAGGTGAGCCTTCAACTCTTTCCTGAATTGGAGCAGCATTAGGGCATTCTGGATGGCTAAGGTCCATATCCTGATAGTAATATGGGAATCCTGTAGATTTCGTTTTATTTTATTTTTGTACTTGATTTTTTTTAAAACACATTGACAGCAATAAAAGATCAGGGCTGCGCCCGGTCCTCCCACCCTACTAGACATAGAATATAGTAAAATCATGATGCTGCAGAAAAGATCTGAATTTCAGGCTGCAGGGACTAAGGAACCCGAGTAGTTGGTTTGGGCTTGATACCTCTGTAGGGGGCCCAATCTCCCCATATTTTTTTGTATTTATCTTAGCATCCTCTGGCTGAATATAAAGGGTCTTCCAAACCCATAAAATGGTGTAGGTGTGTCTTTGAGCCCTCCCAAGATTGAGGGTTCACACACCCTTCAAGCCCTGGGTTATTTCTTTTTATGGAGACCAAAAGACCAATCCACAGCAGAACATCAGTTGTCCAGGTTCGCAATAATGGGCAAAAGGGTAATTTTGGGTTCTCTGGGGAGTTGGCAGCCCAGTATCTCCTCCAGCATGGACAGCATCCCCTCCCAAAAGGGGACAATCTACCTTCAGACATAGGCCATATTGATCAAATATCCAATGGGATTTAGACAACAGAGTGGAAAATCCCCCAGTCCTCCTTCCCAAAGTCTAAGGGATCGATTTATATATTGGCAGTATGTATCCTCCATCGCAATGGCCACTGAGCATGCATACCACCAATATGAATATCTGCCTGCCTGATTAAAAAGTGGCGGACCTTTGATTTGGCCACAGCAAAGACTATTCTGTCTCCACCATGGCCAAACTTCTCTGTTGGCCCTGGGGAGTAAGAACCATTGGAGACATGGCTACATGTCCGCCTGATCAATTTAGATGAGCAAACATGTAGACATTTTTTACTGTTCCCTACCACCAGGTAAAACTTGGAGGTATGAAACAGTGCAAACGTTATTAGGTGCACCCACAGGCCGTCCACCTACAAAAAATCAGCCCCTAAATCTTGTGAAATATGTGCAGTGTTGGTACTTCAGCTAGATGAGCCAACCTGCGAGGCAACAGCTCTCTCTCCCAAGCCTTATGTAAACATGCAGAGATATCAGGTGCATTGTTAATTAATGACCTGTAAATTTGGGAGATTTTGTGGTCCTATAGCTCATCTATCAATAATTTCTCCTCTAAAGGGCTAAAGTCTGGGAGATCAGTTAGTCCCACTATGCAGGGTCTGAAGGCAACCCAAATTTGTAAATATTAGAAAAATTGGCAACAATGGAGCTCAACTTTGTACTGTAACTTGGAGAATCATTAAAGCGTTGTCTGGTCATGATGTCACACAGACTGGAGATACCAAAGTTTTCCCACTGTTGCAAGCCAGACAACTGAGACACCTGTTAAAGCCATAAGCCCAGTCCAGCCCATCCCACAAAGGGTCTCTGGTAAGTTTATTCTTTCAGCCCAGAGCATTCAATGTATCATGCTAATTTTGTGGTACCACTATAGTGGCTGGTAGGAGGGGGATATGCATTGTTCTCCTATATAGTATAGTAATTGGATCCCCTGCATTTCCCAGTTGTCAAATGCAAAGGTGAGATCATCATCCGTATCATAACACCATTCATTGATAATCACCAAATACGAGGCTTTATAGTATGCGTTGACGTCAGCTGATGTAATGCCCCCTTTGTATGTGGATTGGAAACACTTTTGTGAGGCAATCCTAAATACCCCATTCCTCCAGAAGAAATCTTTAAGGTTCGAGTTAAATTTGGCATTAAAAGTCTGCAGTAGTGTGTGTAAGAAATTTTGTAGCTGGTAAAGCAGCTTTGGTAGTGTGACCATATTGAAGATCACTGAGGAGCAACAATGGGAGCGTTGACAAGAATTTTATATCAGCCAATAACATTGTGATCTGTGCTTGGGTATTCAGTTCCCATGCTGTTTGGTGGTCTTGTGTGACATAAACTCCCAGATTTTTAAATCCAGCTGTAACTATACACCACATCTCACATTGTCTCACGAAGATTTTAGCCTGTGTATTTGGTCCGGCAGTAATATTAGTGCACTGCAATCTTGCCATATTGTTTGAATTCCTGCCTGCGTACATAGGGTCACAAACATAAATGTTGTTTGCAAATGATGTTGCTTATTGTTTGATTAATTTACGTAGCACCTTGTCAGTGCTTCCTGTATTATTTCTTGGTCCTGATGATGACCTGTTGGTAATGTTTCTACTGTTAGTCTCGAAACGTCGACAAAAATTAATGTGGACTGTTTGCAAATACATAGTTGAGGACTCAAAGATTGGGTGTTGCATTTTGTGGACAAGGAATTTTCAACAGCCACATTTTTATGTGTATATATTTGTAAATAACAATTGTGCACTTTACGTTCACTTATCCACTTTTCACTGCGCCGTCACTTTGTAGCAGTACCTCACTTTCATTCCAAATTTTTAAGAATTTTGTCGTTACTTTGCATGTTTTGATTTGAGTTTGTTCTGGATGGTTGATATTTTATTTTGCAAATTATTTACAAAGGAACTTGATTTTCATAATAAAAGGAAGTATTTTTCCAATAAAATCAATCTATAAAAACCGTACCTTTTCAGAGGGTATACTTTTGCCGTGGAAGTCGAAACTAACACTTCCCCTGCTCTGACCAATTTTTGTTCATAGACTTATTTACACGGGTCCACGGGTTACAGGGTTGCCACCTTTTTTTGCTACATAGTAACTTTACACATGTCACTTGGGCATTGCAAGTCAGGAGAAAGGTCCTCAATTATGTATAGCAACAATTTGTTCTTGTCTATGCGAGGAACCGAGAACTCATCAAGAAGTTTGAGCATTCATAGCAGTCTTTAGCCCAGCCACTCAAATTGCTAAGGAACACGAGTAAGTCATTAGAATTGAATGACACCCTATAGATCATTCTTGGTGCCTAGCCAAAGCCCTAGATGTGGGCATCCACCTGAGCCATTCTGCAAGCGGTTTGATCGCAATTGTGAAAAGAAGGGGGAAAGAGGATAGCCCTGTTTGGTACCCCATCTCACTCTAAAAATGTCTGATGTGGTCCAACCAATCTTGAACCCTGTTGTTAAGTCAGTATATAGGAGTTGTTCATAGCGGCAGGATTGAGGGCCACAATCAAGTCTCTCTAAGAGAAGGAAGAGGTAATCCCACCCCACTAAGTTAAAGGCTTTATTTTTAAAATCAGCCATAAAAAATTCTAAACAGCTTTTAGTCTGTCACCCAGCACACTATAGACCCATCTGATATTGTGTTGGGTCGTAGTTGATAAAGGAACAAATTATTTTTGCAAGAGCTTTCACGAAAACTATAGTTTCTGTGAGAGAGGGCCTCTTTTTGACATGGTTATCCCCACACTTTTTGCCTGATGCTGATGTGTCCTAGAAATTGTAGTGCCCAGGGGCCCTGCTAACTAGGTTCCCTGGGCCAGAGCTCTTTCCCTAAAACTGTTGTGTTGCATTGGCACAATTGGATACACCCTTAGCTATCACTATAAGTCCTTAGCAAGAGGGCACCTATGTGCCCAAGGCATGGGGTACTATGGGTAGGCTCCTGAGGGCAGCAGCACTGATTGTGCCACCCTCTAGGACAATGCATCAAGATGCACCCAACACTGCCATTGTAGGCTGAGTGTTCTGGTGAAAACCTGAAACACAAACTTGACATGGCACACTGCCTGTGTGCCCTGTCCACAAGACACTGCATTTACTATGGGTAATACACCTTTCTGGCAGGCCTTACAGCCCTAAGGCAGGGTGCTCCATTTTATATGTGAGGGCATAGCTGCATGAGCAATATGCCCCCACGTTGTCCTTGCCAAACCTGGGACATAGTAAATAAACAGATTAGCCATTTTAATACATGTGCTGGACACTGGTCAACACAAGTTTCCCAACCACATGATGGCCACTCTGAACCCTGGTTTGTTTATCAAGGGCTGCTGCCTGTACTTATCCATATTAAGGGGACAGGCAGCAAGGGTGGCAAGAGCAGTGCCCCCATCAGAGACTAAAACAGCCTCTGTTGTCTCTCTGACTAAACCAGCCCCCACTACACAACTCAGAATGATAAATCCAAACTTGGGCTAGTCTTGGATTTATTCTTAAATGTACCCAGGGGCCACCTTAGAGGTGCCCCCTGCAAAAGCCAACTATCCTAGCATGGGTGCTGACTGGTCCTATCCAGGTGCCACCTCCCGACAGCCAATATACAAACCTTGGGGGAGAGCCCTGCCTCTCCGGTTTGTAAGACAATGCCCTTCCTGGGTGGAGGACAAACACAGCATCCCTCAGGAGTATGCCCTGTCCTGGCGGTGAGCTTCAAACGGCTTACCGCCCTTGAAGCTCGACCCCCAAGCCTGCCGCTAGTAGCAGCTGGCATCCACCCTTGCAAGCCCCCACTTTTGGTGGGAGCAAAGGCGGGAAACTTAACAAAGAGTAGGAGGAGTGGCCTCACCTGGCATGCACCACCCCTAAGGTGTTGCCTGTGAGGTGAACCCTCTTTTTCATTTTCCTCCATCTTGAATGGAGAGAAAGTAGCCAGTTAGGTTTAGGGCAGTAACCCTTACCACAGGAAGTGGTCAATATAGTGGGTGTAGCCACCCACAGGTAAGTGTCCAATTGGACACTACCAGGTTCCCCCTAGAATGCCCACTGATTCAGTATTTAGTGGGCATCTCTAGACCAGATCATCAGATTGGAAAGAACAAAGAAGACCAGCCCAAAGAAGAACCAAGGCACTAGAACTGTGGGCCTGCTGCACAAGAAAAAGGCCCCACCCAGGGGTGGCATTAGCAAGGCGCAACAAGGAGGAATACTTTTATTTCTCCTAGTTTTTTGCTTTTTTTGCATTTTTGTCTTTTTCTATGTGTGCTGCAATCATTTGAAAATTACAATTTGGCACTCCTGTGTGTGCTGCATTCTGCAGCACACACAGGAGTGCCAAATCGCCATTAGTGATTGTTTATGTGCAAGAAGGGACACCTTCCCACACATAAACGATTACACTCCTCAATGCAGACATCCTGACATGATGGTGCAAGGATGCCTGTGTTGGTGCTGGCAGCTACATTTAGCGCCAGTGCAGGGGACAACAGAGGGGTGCACCAAATTCAGTTAAATACGGAGCATCCCTGCGTTGTGAAAATGACGGAGCGCGGTGCTGCCAATTCTAGCACAGCATCGCACTCCATCACTTTCCTATAAATAGGGGCCTGAGTGTTTTCTTTCATGTATATAAGTGTTGTGTGACTACAGTGGTATTGCATGAGCTTTGCATGTCTCCTAGATAAGCCTTGGCTGCTCACCCACAGCTACATCTAGAGAGCCTGGCTTCTAGACACTGCCTACACTACACTAATAGGGAACACCTGGACCTGGTATAAGGTGTAAGTACCTCAGGTACCCACCACACACCAGGCCAGCTTCCTACATTGGTGGTGAAGCGGTGGGATAAGCACTTGCAATTGCCTTACCACTCTGTCACTTGGTACTTTCCAAACGAAAGACCACTCACTGACTAGGGGTACACACTGTACCTAGTATCAGGGAAGTAGTCTCTTAGGTTTGGGTAAGCTAGGGGTCTAGGCATAGCCCTTGCTCCAGGCTTCCTTGGGGAGACTTAGTTAGAGACCCTACACCACTCTAGCTAGCTGACATGTCTTTAGCAGAGCACACCTCCCAGGTCATGGATTCTCCATATGAGTGCCTGACCTTCCAAGAACTTAGGGAGATGCGTGCTGAAAGAAAGCTGAAGACAGGGAGAAATCCAAATAAGACTCTGCTTCTGGGCCTGCTCCTCCAGGATGACCAGGAACATTCTGGTAATCAGGAGGAGGAGGGGGAAGAAGTAGACTCTGACCCTCCAGTGCTTTAAAAAGAAAATGTAGCTACTGAGGTGGGTCAGGAAGATCCTGGGGAGGATCAGAGAAACTCTAGGCACACCCACAGTCCTGTTAGGAGCATTGTTCGCCGTGTAAAGGTGGGGTCACACCAGTAGATCCACCTTTTTTCCCTAGAGCGCTGGTAGAGCTGTCCAAGGGTAGAAACAGATCTTTCTCTGCCCACTCTCACATCTGCTCAGTATCTGAAGGCACTCACTGTTCAACTCCAGGGGAATTTTCCCTAGATAAGGAACTCAGACAACTGAGACTGGAAGAGACCAAGCTGAGGCTGCAGCAGCAACAGCTAGCCCTAGATAGGGAGGCCTTGGCAGTGGAGAGAGAGAGAGGCAACGGTTAGCACCTAATGGTGGCAGCAACTCTAGTTTCAGGGAGCCTGGGGTCAGAGAGGACTCTTTTGACTCTAGAAACTTAAACAAAGTTGTTCCCCCTACAAGGTGGGGATGACATATACAAGTGGTTCACTGCTCTGGAGCGAGCCTATAAAGTACAAAGGGTCCTTCAGAGACAGTGGCTGCTATCCTCTGGTTTTCCTACTCTGACAAAGGGAGAGATAAACTTCTCACTGTCAGAGAAGAAGATGCTGACAACTATGCTGTTCTAAAATCTGCACTTTTAGATGAATTTGGTCTCACCACTGAGCAATATAGAATCAAGTTCAGGGAGACCATGGAAGAGTCCTTCCAGGATTGGGTTGATTTTGTGGACTGCTCTGTTAAAGCTTTGGAAGGCTGGTTACATGGCAGCAAAGTCTGTGATTATGAGGGCTTGTATAATCTGATTTTGAGAGAGCATATTTTGAACAACTGTGTGCCTAACTTGTTGCACCAATACTTGGTTGACTCAGATCTGGCCTCTCCCCAAGACTTTGGAAAGAAGGCAGACAAATGGGTCAGAATTAAGGTGAGCAGAAAAGCCCATACAGGGGGTGGCAACAAGAAAAAGAAAGCAGGTAAGTCTCAGGACTCGGGTGGGGACAAAGATAAAAACAAGGAGTCTTCATCAGGCCCACAAAAATCTTCTGGGGTGGGTCTAAAACCTCTTCCTCTTTCTTCCATAGTAAAAAGCCTTGGTGCTGTTTGTAGAAACAAAGGCCATAGGCCAAGAGACAGCTCCTGCCCTAAGAAAAGCTCCAAGCCACCCACCACTGCAACCATTACCTCTACCACTGGTGCCCCTAGTAATAGCAGTAGTAGTGGGTCTGATAGCAATAACCAGTCCAAGGGTGTAGCTAGGCTCACTTTAGGAAGTGTAGTGGGGACTGGTTTAGTCAGAGAGACAACAGAGGCTGTTTTAGTCTCTGATGGGGGCACTGCTCTTGCCACCCTAGCTGCCTGTCCCCTTAATATGGATAAGTACAGGCAGCAGCCCTTGATAAATAGTGTTCATGCAGAGGCCTACAGGGACAGAGGTGCCAGTGTTACTTTGGTGACTGAAAAACTGGTGTCCTGTGACCAACACCTACTTGGTCACCAATACGAAGTGACTGATGCCCATACCAATACTGTGTACCACCCCATGGCAGTTGTTGATTTCAGCTGGGGGAGGTTTTACTGGTCCTAAAAAAGGTGTTGTGTCCACAGACCTTCCTGTAGAGTGTCTACTAGGGAGCGACTTTGAGACTTCAGCTTGGGTTGAAGTAATGTTGGAGGCCCATGCAGCAATGCTGGGCATCTCAGGGCATATTTTTGCATTGACCAGAGCACAGGCCAAGAAGGAAAAAGATCAGGAAAACTTGGAGTCTGGAACAATGGCCCAAGAACTTCCAAAACCCAAGGGTAGAAAGGACAACAATTTGCGCCCTACCACACCCTCTAGTGAAGATTCCCCCTTTGAGGAGGAGGAATCTACTCCCTTGGCAGAACCTACACATGAGGAGCTGAAAGCTGATACAGCTGAGCTCTTAGGTGCAGGGGGGCTGCCAGGGAGGAATTCAGTGTGGCACAGAAACTATGTCCCACACTGGAGGACTTGAGGCAGCAAGCTGTCCTTCATGAAGGAGGGGATGTCAGTGGCACCTACAAGGTGTACTGGGAAGACAACCTCCTATGTTCAGAGCCAAGGGAACCCAAACCTGGCGTCACCAGGAGATTGGTAGTACCTCTGCAATGTAGAGAATTTTTGTTGACCCTGGCACATGACATTCCCCTGGCAGGTCACTTTGGGCCAAGCAAGACTTGGGACATACTTGTCCCTCACTTTCACTGGCTCCACGTCAGAAGATACTAAGGAGTTCGGTTGTTCCTGTGTCACCTGTCAAGCCAGTGGCAAGACAAGTGGCACCCCAAAGGCCCCCTTAATCCCACTGCCGGTTGCTGGGGTTCCCTTTGAGAGGGTTGAGGTGGATATTGTTGCCCACTAGATCCACCCACAGCTTCTGGAAAAAGATTTAATCTGGTGGTGGTGGACCATGCCACCAGGTACCCAGACATTATTTCTCTAAGGACCCCTACAGCTCCTGCAGTGGCAAAGGCCCTCCTGGGAATTTTCTCAAGAGTGGGCTTTCCTAAAGAGTTGCTATCAGACAGAGGTACCAACTTTATGTCTGCATACCTAAAGGCAATGTGTCACGGGGTCCTTTCCTGGGGATCTGCACGTTGCTGAACAAAAGGCCCACCTCCTGGCGTCACCAACTCAAAAAGCTATTATAGCACAGAGTTTTGGTGAAGCCAGTCAGGGGGGGAGGTAAATAGGGAAGGGAACAGCAGGGAGAGAGATCTGAAAAGGAAAGGTTAGAACAATATGCATTTACTCATTCATAGAAAAACGTAAACCATTTATAGTCTCTTGACTAAATGTGTCTCTGAGATATCAGGTGGAGATCTCTTCTGAAATGCGGGCGAAGCCCCTTGTAAAACACGACCTCAGATTCAAGAGATGGCAAGAACGTTGAATTATGATTGTACACAGAATATTAATCCTGTAACATTTATGTATTCACAACATAAACCTTTGATAATGACTTAGAAAATCTCAAAGACTTAAATATGTTTTTTTATATCTTAAGGTGTTCAAAGAACAATGAAAACTTTGATTGGTTCATCTCCAAAATACTTTCACATTCATAATTATAAATGTCAAAAAGGTTTTACTCATTAAAACCTAAAGCGCCTTACTTAATAATCCCAGGAAGCGCTTTTACTCAAGTTGTCTAAATCACTTAGATCATTGTGCCAAGAACCTTTTCCTTCTGTGAATTGAAGTGCTCTATATCTGGGAACTGAAGCACCTGAATTATCATGCCCAGAGAGCTTTACATCGGAGAACTGAAGCGCTTTGAATCACTGAGCCAAAAGAGCGCTGTACATCTGTGAACGGAAACACCATGAATTACATGGGCATAAAGCGCCTTATCTCTGTGAACTGAAATGCTTTGAATCACTGAACCAAAAGAGCGCTTCCCCGGCAGCTCAACTTTTGCTTCACCGTGACTTCTGCCTTTGCCAAGGCTTGTTGGTGGCTCCTCCATGCCACTGACCAACTGCAATCACCCATCGGTGCCATACTCAGTCAACCTTGAATGGAAACATTTTATGGATCAGAATAGCCTCCCTCGTGACCTTCTGGAGAATCCAGATTTAAATGCTTGTAAAAAGTTCATACAGACCAGGAACAGGCATCTAGTGCCCATCAAGGGGGTCTTTTGTAGAAACAAAAGGTCAGGTGGTAGCGTTCAATCAATCAATCAAAAAACATTTGTAGAGAGCGGCAAATCACATGTCAGGGTCTCGCGGCACTGGAGCTTTATGCTGCTGCCTGGAGGAATGATCATTCAAACATCCCGGTCTTTAGTTCTCTTCTGAATCGCTGAGTGACGGTGCAGTCCTGAGGTGCAGGGGCAGGTTGTTCCAAGCCTTGACTGTTAGGTCCGAGAAAGAGCACCCTCCGCTATTGGCTCAACAGATCCGTGGGGTATCTGCATGGGAGAGGGAAGCTGATCAAAGGTGTCTGGTCGGTTGGTGGAAGGTCAGGCGTTTGATGTATACTGGTCCTTCATTGTGCAGGACCCTGTAGGCGGGGGTCAGCATCTTGAACTGGCATCTCTTCTGAACTGGGAGCCAGTGTAGTTTTTATGCAATGGGGTGTGATGTGGGTCCTCCTTGGGAGGTTGAATATGAGTGTTGCTGCTGAGGGCTGTATTTTCTGGAGTCTCTTCAAGAGGCATGCTGTGATTCCTACGTAGAGCGTGTTTCCGTAGTCCAGTCTGCTACTGAGGAGGACCTGCTTGGCGGTCCTTCTAGTATCTGCTGGGAGCTACATGATGATCTTGCGGAGCATGCAAAGGGTGTGGAAGCAGGTGGATGAGACTGCATCAACTTGTTTCTTCATGGATAGCTTGACATCCAGGATGATGCAGAAGTTTCTGGTGTGGTCTCTTGGAGGTTGGGGGGCCATGCTGAGCTCTGCGGGCCACCATGTGTCAGTCCATGTTGAGGTGTTGTTCCCAAAGATGAGGACTTCTTCTTTTTGGTGTTGAGTTTGAGACAGTTGTCCTTCATCCAGTTTGCTACATTCATCATGCATCTGTGGGATTTAGCTTTTGTGGTGGAGGAATCTTTGGACAGTGTGAGGATGAGCTGTGTGTTGTTGGCTATAGGAGATAATATTAAGTCCATGTGATCTGACGGTGATGGCCATGGAGGTCATGTAGGTGCTGAAGAGAATCGGGCTGAGGGACAATCCTTGGGGAACTCCACAGATGATCTTCTTGGGTTCTGAGGTGAATGGTGGGAGGCTGATCCTTTGGGTTCTGCCCGTGAGGTATGAAGCAATCCATTTGCGGGCGTTTCCTTGAATGCCGATGCGGTGGAGTCAGTTGATCAGAATGTGGTGGGAGACGGTGTCAAACGCAGTGGACAGGTCCATGAGGATGAGGGCTGCTGTTTCCCCACGGTCCAGTAGGGCTCTGATGACATCTGTGGCTGCAATCAGGGATGTCTCAGTGCTGTGGTTAGCTCAAAATCCACATTGGGACGGGTCCAGGAGGTTTTGGTCTTCTAGGTGTTGGGTGAGTTGCTGGTTGATCACTTTCTCAAAGACTTTTGCTGGATAGGGGAGCAGAGAGATGGGCCGGTAGTTCTTAAATTCGGCTGGGTGGACGGATGGTTTTTTCAGAAGGGACCTCAGTTCAGCATATTTTCAGACCTCTGGGAAGGAGGCCACCATGACGGAGGTATTCAGGACCTTCCTGAGCTTGTCACCGATTGTCGTGCTTCTGAGGTTGAAGATGTGGTGGCGGCAAGGGTCCCCGGGTGCTCCTGAGTGTATGGAGTTCATGTTGGAGACAGTGGGGGTCATTCCGACCCTGGCGGTCAGTGTTAAAGCGGCGGCCAACCCGCCAACAGGCTGGCGGTCCAAAAAATGGAATTCTGACCCTGGCGGGAACCGCCAACATAGGCCGCCGCATTAACACACCGACCGCCACGGCGGCACAAACAAACAGCGCGGCGGTCACCGCCAACAGGCAGGCGGCAGACAATGTACCGCCCACCCTATCACGACTCACCAATCCGCCACCTTTTCCGGGGCGGGAGCCCCGCTGATAAAAACACGGCGGAAACAGACATTTCCAATGGAAAACGCTTACCTCGACACACTCCACGCGGAATCGGGACAGCATGGAACCCGAACTCCACATCCTCCCAGCTATTGCCTTCCTGCTCTTCTTCCAGGATCACGAACCTCGCCGCAGACGACAACGGTGAGTACTGCACCTACGACACAGGGGAGGGGGGAGGAGGAAAGGTTACGGGCACACACATATGCGACACACCCACCCCCACCCTCACCCCCACCGAAATACCTACACACCAATGCAGTTAAAAAAGTCAGAGTGACACCCCCAAACCCCCCCCAAAAAAACAAGCAAAGACAAAAGCCTATGAATGTAAAAGTAGAACTATATTATTGCAACAATAAAGTATAGCGATCTTAGCAATATATAAAGAATTATTACACATCTAGAACTATATCCATACAAGTTGCAAAAGTCCGGCACAGTTTTTCAAAGTCCAAATGTCTGTGGGCCAATGTGCAGCAACACATGGGCAAAGCCCACACACGAGATCGAGTCCATTGGAGAGAACACTGCTGGGGCATCACAAAAATAAAAAACAGGCACCTCAGGGGGAAGGGAAGGGGGTGCACCTCAGCCACATGAGTCCACGACGCCAGATCCACAAAGGGCCTCCATGCCCACTGTGCCATCCTGGGGAGTGCAAAGCCACAGTCTCTCAAGTCTCTACAGTGGGTGGATTGCCCACTGTGCCATCCTGGGGAGTGCAAAGCCACAGTCTCTCAAGTCTCTACAGTGGGTGGATTGCCCACAGTGCCATCCTGGGGAGTGCAAAGCCACAGTCTCTCAAGTCTCTACAGTGGGTGGATTGCCCACTGTGCCATCCTGGGGAGTGCAAAGCCACAGTCCATCAGGTGGAGTACAGAGTCCACTGGTCATGGAGGAGGCATGGTGGGCAGAGTGCCTCGTGAAGCCCTGCCCGACACAGAACCGGGACTGCCAATGGGCCAGCGGTGCTTGAGACGGCGGTGCCCAGCGGAGCGGTGCTTGACAGGAAGGGCCCAGCGGAGCGGTGCTTGAGACGGCGGTGCCCAGTGGAGCGGTGCTTGACAGGAAGGGCCCAGCAGAGCGGTGCTTGACAGGAAGGGCCCAGCAGAGCGGTGCTTGACAGGAAGGGCCCAGCAGAGCGGTGCTTGACAGGAAGGGCCCAGCAGAGCGGTGCTTGACAGGAAGGGCCCAGCAGAGCGGTGCTTGAGATGAAGGGCCCAGCGGAGCGGTGCTTGAGATGGCGGTGCCCAGCGGAGCGGTGCTTGACAGGAAGGGCCCAGCGGAGCGGTGCTTGAGATGAAGGGCCCAGCGGAGCGGTGCTTGAGACGGCGGTGCCCAGCGGAGCGGTGCTTGACAGGAAGGGCCCAGCGGAGCGGTGTTTGACAGGAAGGGCCCAGCGGAGCGGTGTTTGACAGGAAGGGCCCAGCGGAGCGGTGTTTGACAGGAAGGGCCCAGCGGAGCGGTGCTTGACAGGAAGGGCCCAGCGGAGCGGTGCTTGACAGTAAGGGCCCAGCGGAGCGGTGCTTGACAGTAAGGGCCCAGCGGAGCGGTGCTTGAGATGAAGGGCCCAGCGGAGCGGTGCTTGAGATGAAGGGCCCAGCGGAGCGGTGCTTGAGATGAAGGGCCCAGCGGAGCGGTGCTTGAGATGAAGGGCCCAGCGGAGTGGTGCTTGAGATGAAGGGCCCAGCGGAGCGGTGCTTCTCACGGCGGGGCCCTGTTCAGCGGTGCTCCTCGCGGCGGGGCCCTGTTCAGCGGTGCTCCTCGCGGCAGGGCCCTGTTCATCGGTGCTCCTCGCGGCGGGGCCCTGTTCAGCGGTGCTCCTCACGGCAGGGCCCTGTTCAGCGGTGCTCCTCACGGCGGGGCCCTGTTCAGCAGTGCCTGTCTTGTGTTTCGAGTGAACCACACCTGGCCAATACTTGCCGCTCAGTCAGCATCGGACCTTTCCGTTGCGGGGCCCTCCTGTGATGGAGTCCTGGGGCCCTGGCTCTCCTCCGATACCCCTGGAATGGGGCTGGTGGGGCCTTCATGGCCAGGTCGGCTGCTCCCTGCTTTTTGCTCTTTGCTGCCCTTGCCCTCCTTGGCAGACTGTCCGTGGCCCTTGGCTCCCTTACCCGATGTGGCAGGTGACGGTGCAAGGCTACCCTCCTTGGGGGCAGGCGTATCAGGCCTGTCGCGCCTGCCCTTCAGTTTTTTGCTCCTCTTCCCAGGGGGGGGGGGGGGGGGCTGGCTGTGCCTTTGCTGCTGGACGATGTCCCAGCCCAAGGAAAGGGCGGACTCCAAAAACCAGGCACGACGTTCTTGGGAGTTGCTGGGCTGGTGGTGGCTGAGGTGTTTGTGGGACTCTTACGGGATGGAGGGGGTGGGTCAGGTGAGGAAAAGAGGTCCAGTTTAGAGAGGAAAATTTCTTTTGGAGCCATGGGAAGGGGAGCTGGAGTGGGTATGGGAGTGGAGGAAGAGGATGTGGTTGTAGGAGAGTCAAGTGTGCTGTCTTTGGGTGCAGGTGCTTGGGCTGGAGGCTGACGTGAGGTGGATGGCTGTTGGTTGGGTGCCTGCCTGCGTTTGTGTGGTTTGGAAGCGGGGGTGACAGACACACTGGGAGAGGACACAGGGGACGTGTACATGGCAGTGGGGGTGGTGACTGCACGTGTGCGGACTGGTCTGGAGGGTGTGCTGGTGATGGGTGTACTGGCTGATGGTGGTGTGCTTGCAGGTGTGAGTGTAGACGTCACAGGGAGGGAGGAGGGAGACGAGGAGGTGGGGGACACAGAGGAGGTAGTGACTGTTGGCATGTCTGCATCTGTATGTTGCTTGGGTGAATGCTTGTGTGATCTGTGGTGCTTATGTCTGGATGAGCTTCCCTTGGGTGTTGAGGTGTGTGCAGGCTGGTCTGTAGGTGTGGATGGGATAGGCAGAGGAACAGGGGAGTGGGACTGGGTGGAGGGAGTTAGAAGAGGGAGGCTGGAGACAGGGACAATCGCTGCCGTCAGTGCTGAGGCCAGAGCGTTGAACGATCGCTGCTGGGCAGCCTGACCGGAATGAAGGCCCTCCAGGTATGCATTGCTTTGATGCACCTCCCTCTCCACACCCTGGATGGCATTCAAAAGGGTAGACTGCCCAACAATGATGGTCCTCAGGAGGTCAATGACCTCCTCACTGAGGGCAGCAGGGGTGACTGGGGCAGGGCCTGAGGTGCCTGGGGCGAAGGAGATGGCCGGCTTCCTGGCCGTGCGGGCAAGGGCCGAAGGCCGAGGGGCTGCTGGGAGGGCGGAGCTGGTGCACTGGGTGGCGGCTGTACCTGTAGGATCGGTGGGTACGGATGTTGCCGCCACCGCAAGGGAGCTCCCATCCGAGGACGTGTCGGTGTCACTGACGTCTGCACGGGTCCCCGTGGTGGAGCCCCCCTCGCCCTCCGTCTCGCTGGTCATGTCGGAGTCCGTTGCATGGCCCTCCGGGGCCATGTGAGATGCAGCTCCCTCTTGCGCCGATGCCACTTCTCCTCCGCCTGATGATGCTAATGCACACATTCACAGAAAAAAAAAGAAAAGGGGGGGGGTGGAAAACATAAAGACAAGTTGAGTGCTTGCATTGGGGACACCGTTGGCGGAGAGGACAGACACAGAAGCCCCCTGCACCACGCTGCGCACTTGGGGTACACTACTCATTCACTGGGACATGCCCTACAAGCCTATAGGCGACAACTGCCCACACAGAATACACAGGTCCATGAATCACGTTACTAGGCACCCTACAGAGGTGGGGGGCGGGGGCACAGGATCATACCTCATGGACGGGCCTATCCTACAGAAATCGCCCTGGCCTAGGGATACCCACAGCCCTCCTCCCCCACCCAGGCACCTCCACTGCGCACAAAATAGCTGAATGTGCTGGTACTCACCCCCTTGTGTCTGCTGTGATGTCCTCAAGCGCCCATCTAAATCGGGGTAGGCCACCGCCAGGATCCGGGACATCAGGGGGGTCAAGGTACGACTGGCACCCCTCCTAGGTTGGGAGGCCATCCCCAGCAGAGCCTCGGCGGTCTTCCTGCTCCCGCGGCGGATGTCCTCCCACCTCTTGCGGCAGTGGGTGCCCCGTCTGTTGTGGACCCCCAGGGCCCGGACGTCCTTGGCGATGGCACGCCAAATGTCGATCTTCTGATGGGCGCTGACCTATGTGACATGTACAGGGGGGGAAGAGAAACATCATCACTTCTCTGCATGCTCGATGTGAGTGGCCCCCCCTCCCCAAACTTGCCATGTGGCACATGCTCTCATCTGTCGTGCCATGCATTCGTCATTCGCTGCCCTCCCCTCCATCGTACATCCTCCCCACTCATCACAGGCATAGCCCACTATGCATTGCCCCCCGTGTACTCACCTGTTGGTCTGGAGGGCCGTAGAGTGGCGCATACTGGGGGAGGACCCCGTCCACGAGCTTCTCCAACTCTTCGGAACTGAAGGCGGGGGCCCTTTCCCCAGTCGCAGTAGCCATTGTCACTTCCAGACCGAGGTCACAGCAGCACTTGCAGTATAGGTCCTCTCCTGTGGATGCTCAGGTCTCGTGTGATTAAGCATAGAGAAAATGGCGGTTACGGCCGCGGCGGTGCGTACCGCGGCAGTGCGTACCGCGACCGCCGGCGCTCACCGCCATTGGCTCCTGAAACCCATAGGGTTCAATGTTGTCCAATGCGGCTTTGCGCCACGGACTGCGACCGCCTACCGCCACGGTGTGCCACGCCAGCGCAATGACCTCACTTCACATTGTCACACTTCACAGGTCAGGCAGCCGCCATTTCAAGGGCCCACATGGCTCAATTCCTACTGCGTCACACATGGCTAGGCCTTGCACCGACAATCATACTAGCCATTCAATCCCGAGAGATTCGTGTTATGTGCATGCTGTGGGCACTTACCTGTGGGTTACTTGACTCTGTGCTCCATGTTGTCCTTCCTAGGCACCGTCCGCTGGGACTTGCGAGGAGACGGAGGAATGTTCCCGTGTACAGACCGCTGGTGGACCTGTCGACAATGGAAGAACGACACGTCATCCTCACCTACAGACTCAACCGTGCCACTATACAGGAACTGTGTGCCCAGCTGGAGCCAGACCTGATGTCCCCCATCCGCCAACCCACAGGGATTCCGCCGCTAGTGCAGGTGCTGTCAGTACTGCATTTTTTTGCCAGTGGATCATTTCAAACTACAGTGGCCATTTCATCTGGGATGTCTCAGCCTATGTTTTCAAAGGTGTTGTCCAGAGTGTTGTCTGCCCTGATGAAATACATGCGGAGCTACATCGTTTTCCCTGAGGTGGGTGACTTGCCTACAGTGAAGGGTGATTTCTATGCCCTTGGATACATTCCCAATATCATTGGTGCCATTGATGGTACCCATGTGGCTTTGGTCCCCCCAAAAGACAATGAACAGGTGTACAGGAACATTCGATGAATGTCCAGGTGGTCTGTTTGGCTGACCAGTACATCTCCCATTTAAATGCCAAGTTCCCAGGGTCAGTGCATGACGCGTACGTCATGCGAAATAGCAGCATACCTTATGTGATGGAACAGCTACAGAGACACCATGTGTGGCTAATTGGTGACTCTGGTTACCCCAACCTGCCTTGGCTATTGACCCCAGTGAGGAATCCCAGGACCAGGGCAGAGGAACGGTACAATGAGACCCATGGGCGTACTAGGAGGGTGATCGAGCGGACCTTCGGGCTCCTGAAGGCCAGGTTTAGGTGCCTGCATATGCCAGGTGGATCCTTAATGTACTCACCAAAGAAGGTGTGTCATATCATCGTGGCCTGCTGCATGCTTCACAACCTGGCTTTGCGACGCCAGGTGCCTTTCCTGCAGGAGGATGGTCCAGATGGTGGTGTTGAGGCCGCTGTGGAGCCTGCGGAGAGTGAAGAGGAGGAAGACGAAGAGGACAACACAGACAACAGGGACAGAGTGATACTGCAGTATTTCCAGTAACACACAGGTAAGAATCTACTCCTGCATTGTATTATATCTGTAACAGTACTGGCTCTCTACTGTCTGACCTTTCACCCCAATGTATGGTAACTTAGTTGTGTATTTCCCTTCCTATTTCAGTGATCTGGTCCCCACGGAGTGCCCTCTGGTTTATTTCCCCATGGACTACCGCTGTGTGACACTGGTATGTTGTCATCACAATGTAATTAAAAAAATTTGGTTGGTTATATCGAATACATTTGGATTTGAAAAAATAGATAGCAGACTCCTGATGGTTTTTGTGCAATAATTGTGTTTATTGAAGTTGCTAAATAGGTGTATAGTTCAAAAAGGGTGATGGGTGATGGTGGAGGCATGTCCATGGCAGAGTCCAGACTCTCGTTCGTACAGGTGCATTGTCCATATGCCTGTGGAAGGTGGAGCAGGGGCAGTTCAAGCTTAGACAGGGTGAACAAGTGGGACAGTGGGATGACATCCGGGGGGATCCGTGCATGGCGGGGGTCTTGACATCCTACTCTGTCTTCTTCCTAGATCTCAGGCCTTTCTTGCGGGGTGGTTCTTGTTCTGCAGGGGGTGGGGTCGGGGTGGGCCGTTGCTGTTGTGTCGGGGTATCCTGACCACTAGCGCCGGCGGAGGTGGTGGGCTGTTCTTCCTCCATGCTAGTGGCAGGGGCCCTTTGGGGGGCCACATGGTCACACAAAGTGGCGACAATCTGGTTGAGTGCCACCACCATTGTACCCATTGCGGAAATGATGCTGCGCAGTTCTTCCCGGAACCCCATGTACTGTTGCTCCTGCAGAAGCTGGATCTCCTGGAACCTGGCCAGGACCGTCGCCATCGTCTCTTGGGAGTGGTGGTACGCTCCCATGATGGTGGTGAGGGCCTCTTGGACAGTGGGTTCCCTGGCCCTGTCCTCCCTCTGTTGCACAGAAGCCCTCCCAGTGCCCCTTTGTTCCTGGGCCTCTGTCCCCTGGACGGTGTGCCCACTACCACTGCCCCCAGGTCCCTGTTGTTGTTGGGGTGGTGGGTTACCCTGGGTGCCCTGTACTGGTAGACACACCGCTGCTTGACGTGTCCTGGAGACCGAGGCATGGGCCCGCTGGGTGGGTGCTGTGCTGGTGTTTCCAGAGGGGGGTAGGTCTGCTGTGGCCTGTGGCTGCCTGAGGGTAATCGACTGTCCAGAGGTCCCCGATGGTCCGGGCTGGTCATCAGGTTCTAGGTCGACAGAGCTGCTGTCATCACTGGGGGCCTGTTCTGGGGGTGGGATGGACAATTCTGGACCCTCCTGGCCGGTGTGTTGGCGTTCGGGCCCTGCAGGGGTAAAAGAGTATGGTTATTGCTTCTGTGTGTGCCATGGCGTGCGATTTGTGGGTGCCCTTGTCCCCCAGTGCTGGCATTCCCTTGTGGGAGGAGTTGTGAGGGTGGTTTGTGGGGGGGGGTGGGTATGTGCAGTGGTCAAGCTTAGGTGATGGGTGTCCATGGTTTTTGTTGGCATTCAGGGGTTGGTGTTGGGTTGGGTGGGTTGTGCTGGTGAGACATTGGCAGGGAGGATGTGTGCTGGGGGGTTGGGGGTGAGGGTGGGGGTGTGGGTTGGCATGCTGGTGGTTGGGGGGGATGAAGTAGTTGAGATTAGACTTACCAGAGTCCATTCCTCCACCTACTCCAGCGAGGCCCTCAGGATGCAGGATGTTCAAGACCTCTTGCTCCCATGCTGTGAATTCGGGTGGAGTGGGGGGGGGGTCCGCTGCCAGTCTTCTGCACAGCGATGTTGTGTCTTGACACCATCGACCGCACCTTCCCCCGTAGGTCGTTCCAGCGCTTTCGGATGTCTTCCCGATTTCTGGGATGCTGTCCCACAGCGTTGACCCTGTCGACGATCCTTTGCCATAGCTCCGCCTTCCTGGCTATTGTGGTGTGCTGCACTTGTGTGCCGAAGAGCTGGGGCTCTACCCTAATTATTTCCTCCACCATGACCCTGAGTTCTTGGTCCGAGAACCTGGGATGTCTTTGGGGTGCCATGGGGTGGTGTGGATGAGGTGTGGGGTGATGTTTGTGGTGCTGAGTGTGGTGGTGTGTGGTGTTTTGTGCGTAGATGTGGTGTGGGTGATGATGTTGGGTTCCTGTGTGTGTTGTGGTTTGCGTTCCCTGTTCTCTCTCTCTGTGTATTGCGCCTTGTCTCTGAATTTCGAATTGTGGGGGTTTGTGGGTGATGTGGGTGTGTGTTTTATATAGTGTTGGGTGTGTGGGAGTGTTGTTTGTATGTGTATCAGGTGTGTGTATTTTGAATTGTCCAATGTGGTTGTGTTTTGTAAATGTGTGTGTATTTTGACCGCGGCGGTGTGTACCGCCAATGGAATACCGCGGTTGAAAGACCGCCGCGTGGATTCGTGGGTCGTAATGGCATGGGCGTATTTCTGTTGGCGTGACGGTGGAGGTTTGGTCATCTCCAGTTTATCGCTGGCCGCTGATGTGGCGGCCTTCAGTGGAGGTCGGGTTTCTGGCGGTTTGGCAGTTGTGGGTCAGAATGACCGTGGCGGTTTACCGTGTACGCGGCGGTGTTATGGCGGACTTCTGGCCGGCGGTAAGCGCCTTTTACCGCCGAGGTCAGAATGACCCCCTGTGTCTTGCATGGTGATGAGTTCCCAGTGGGTGAGAAGGTATTTTGTGGCATTTGGCAGATTATCAGATTGCCCCATGCTTAATTTGATCTAGGAGCCTATTGACGTTCCATGAGGGAACTCATACCAGACCTGGGTGGCCAAGGGGAAAAGAAAAGATCTCATGTTGTTGTGAGTCACAGTCTATTACCACCTTCATAGTGTCCAATCTCTACATTAAACAAAAACAGAATATTTAAAGATAATATAGCTTATTCAATTCCCCCACTTTACCCCCACCTTACACTTCTTGAACTAGAAGCATTTGCTGTGACATGAATTGAGGTCTGACACTCGAGAAAGTAGAAAAACAGCAACATGGCCCCCTCTTACTGTTAGCCCCCTCATTCTCCCTCAATCAATCAATAATATTTATAAAGCGTGCTACTCACCCGTGAGGGTCTCAAGGAGCTAGGGGAGGGGGTTACTGCTGTTCGAAGAGCCAGGTCTTGAGCTGCCTCCGGAATGCGAGGTGGTGCTGGGTGGTCCTGAGGTTGGCGGGGAGGGAGTTCCATGTCTTGGCCGCCAGGTAGGAGAAGGATTTCCCACCTGCCGTTGTGTGGCAGATGCGAGGGGCGGCGGCGAGTGCGAGGTTGGCGGAGCGAAGTTGACGGGTGGGCGTGTAGAAACTGAGGCGACGGTTGAGGTATTCAGGTCCCTTGTTGTGGAGGGCTTTGTGTGGGTGGGTGAGGAACCTGAAGGTGATCCTTTTGTTGACGGGTAGCCAGTGCAGGTGTCTCAGGTGGGCGGAGATGTGGCTGTTGCGGGGTATGTCGAGGATGAGGCGAGCGGAGGCGTTTTGTATTCGCTGAAGACGTTTCTGGAGTTTTGTGGTGGTTCCTGCGTATAGGGTGTTTCCGTAGTCCAGGCGGCTTGTGACGAGGGCGTGGGTCACAGTTTTTCTGGTGTCGGCGGGGATCCAGCGGAAGATCTTTCAGAGCATGCGGAGAGTGAGGAAGCAGGAAGACGATACGGCGTTGACTTGTTTGGTCATGGTGAGAAGCGGGTCCAGGATGAATCCGAGGTTGTGTGCGTGGTCTGAGGGGGTAGGTGTGGTGCCTAGGGCCGTGGGCCACCAACAGTTGTCCCAGGCGGACGGGGTGTTTCCGAGGATGAGGACTTCCGTTTTTTCTGAGTTCAGTTTCAGACGGCTGAGTTTCATCCATTCTGCGACGTCTTTCATTCCATCCTGCAGGTTGGTTTTGGCGATGGTAGGGTCCTTGGTAAGGGAAAGTATCAGCTGGGTGTCGTCGGCGTAGGAGATGATGTTGATGTTGTGTTTGCGTGCGATGTCAGCAAGGGGGCTCATGTAGACATTGAAGAGAGTCGGGCTGAGCGAGGAGCCCTGTGGGACGCCGCAGATGATCTTGGTGGGGTCCTAGCGGAACAGCGGGAGGTAGACTCTTTGGGAGCGATTAGAGAGGAAAGAGGTGATCCAGTCCAGGGCCTGTCCTTGGATATCGGTGGAGCGGAGGCGGGATATTAGGGTTCATGGCAGATGGTGTTGAAGGCAGCCGAGAGGTCGAGGAGGATGAGGGCAGCTGTTTCTCCGTTGTCCATCAGAGTTCTGATGTCATCGGTGAATGCGATGAGGGCGGTTTCTGTGCTGTGGTTGGCTCGGAATCCAGACTGGGGGGGGTCGAGTAGGTTGTTGTCTTCAAGGAATTTGGTCAGTTGCTTGTTGACGGTCTTCTCAATGACTTTGGCAGGGAAGGGGAGGAGCGAGGTGGGGTGGAAGTTCTTCAGGTCGTTGGGGTCCGCCGTAGGTTTCTTCAGGAGAGCGTTGACTTCCTCGTGTTTCCAGCTCTCGGGGAAGGTGGCAGATGCAAACGATCTGTTGATGAAGGTCTGGAGGTGGGGGGTGATGATGTCGTCGGCTTTGTTGAAGATGAAGTGGGGGCAGGCGTCCGAGGGGGCACCGGAGTGGATGGTGTTCATGGTAGTTTTGGTCTCTTCCGCGCTGATGTGGGTCCAGGCGTTGAGGGTGATGACTGGGGCAGTGGGTTCTGTGGTGGTTGGCTGTGTCTGGGGACCGAAGCTGTCGTGAAGGTCGGTGATCTTTCGATGGAAGAAGGTAGCGAGGGAGTTGCAGAGATCTTGTGAGGGTGTGATGGAGTTGGCGTTAGGATTGGAGAGCTCTTTGACGATGTTGAAGAGTTCTTTGCTGTTTTGAGTGTTCTTGTCCAGTCTGTCTTTGAAGGATGTTCTCTTGGTGGCGCAGATCAGCTGATGGTGTCCGCGGGTGGCGTTTGTGAGGGCAGACATGTTTTCTATGGTGTGGTCTTTGTGCCAGGCTTTCTCGAGGGTACGGCAGGTTTTTTTGGATTCCTTGAGGGTGTCTGTGAATCATTGAGGTTTCCTGGCGTTGGTCTGTCTTGGGAGGCGTCTGAGGGGTGCGAGGTTGTCCGCGCAGTTGGTGATCCAATGTGTGAGGCTGAGGGCTGCGTTGTTGGCGTCAGTGGAGATGGTAGGTTGGTTGTGGCTGAGAGTGGAGAGTAGCTGTTCCGTGGAGATTTTGTTCCAATGTCTGCGTGGGATGGGTTGTGTGCGGAGGTGGAGAGTCTTGCGTCTGAAGGTGAAGTGGACACATC
Organism: Pleurodeles waltl; assembly: GCF_031143425.1. Lineage (NCBI taxonomy): Eukaryota > Metazoa > Chordata > Amphibia > Caudata > Salamandridae > Pleurodeles > Pleurodeles waltl. Next base: position 862,160,510 of record NC_090439.1, read on the forward strand.
TGTGGTCGGTCCAGTGTATTATGGAGGAGTGGCTGAAGGATACGTGGTTGCTGGCAGAGAAGATGGGGTCGAGCGTGTGTCCGGCGATGTGGGTGGGGGTGTTCACCAGTTGCTTGAGACCGAGGTTGGCGAGCAGGGTGGTGGTGTTGGGGTCGTTGTTCTGCTCCAGGTGGAAGTTGAGGTCTCCGAGGAGGATGTAGTCTGGCGAGGCTAGGGCGTGCGGGGAGATGAAGTCAGCGATGGATTCGCTGAAGAGGGCGCGTGGTCCAGTGGGTCTGTAGATGAGAGTTCCTCTGAGGGTGGTCCTGGGGTCCGTGTGGATCTGGAAGTGCATGTGTTCGGCGGCGAGGGGGGTGTCTTCGGTGGAAGTGGTGATGTTGATGGAGTCCTTGAATATGATGACGAGTCCTCCTCCGACTTGGTTGGTGCGGTCTCTCCTGGCGATCTTGTAGCCGTCGGGGATGGCTATGGCGATGTCGGGGGCCGAGGAGGCGTTCATCCAGGTCTCAGTGATGAAGGCGACGTCCGGTGCGGTGGAGTCCAGGAGGTCCCATAGTTCAATGGCGTGCTTGTGGACGGAGCATGCGTTGATGAGGATGCATTTGAGGTGGTTATTGGCGCGTGGGCTGGCGGGCGGGGTGCAGTCGCGGTGGAAGGTGTGCTTGCAGGTAAGGCATGCGAAGGGTCCATGAGTGCGTTTCGGGTTGGCTTGGAAGCAGGTTCTAGAGCGTCCCGGGTTGAATGCGTGGAGGGAGGTGGGGTCGTAGCGGCGCTGGGGGGTTTGGGAGTGCTGGGGGCAGGGTTCGTGGCGCTGGGCGCGGTCCAGGCGTGGACTGGCGCAGACGGGCTTGCCTTTGGTGCGCAGCGGCCGCCCTAAGAGGCAGGAGGGGGGGAGGAGGGGTCAGGTGGGGGCGGGAGGCGGGAGGGGGGGCGACGAATGGAGCAGGGGGGGGCGGGCCGAAAGGGTGGTGGCGGCGGGAAAGCAGAGGGCGGGGGGCGTCAGATAGAAGGGAAGGGGAAGATGAGAGGGATTACAGAAGAAGAGAGGAGAGGAATACGGAAGAAGAGAAGAGAAGAGTACAGAAGAAGAGAAGAGAAGAACACCAAAGAAGAGAAGAGAAGAACACCAAAGAAGAGAAGAGAAGAACACCGAAGAAGAGAAGAGAAGAGTACAGAAGAAGAGAAGAACACAGAAGAAGAAGGAACACGAAGGATGGGGTGCAGAGGAGGAGAAGAACACCAGAAGAACACAGAAGAAGAAAAGAACACGAAGGATGGGGTGCAGAGGAGGAGAAGAACACCAGAAGAACACAGAAGAAAGAACACAAAGGATGGGGTGCAGAGGGGGAGAAGAACACCATAAGAACACAGAAGAAGAAAGAACACGAAGAATGGGGTACAGAGGAGGAGAAGAACACCAGAAGAACACAGAAGAAGAAAGGACACGAAGGATGGGGTGCAGAGGAGGAGAAGAACACCAGAAGAACACAGAAGAAGAAAGAACACGAAGGATGGGGTGCAGAGGAGGAGAAGAACACCAGAAGAACACAGAAGAAGAAAGAACACGAAGGATGGGGTGCAGAGGAGGAGAAGAACACCAGAAGAACACAGAAGAAGAAAGAACACGAAGGATGGGGTGCAGAAGATGAGAAGAACACAGAAGAAGAAAGGAAGACGAAGGATGGGGTGCAGAGGAGGAGAAGAACACAGGGGAAGAGCAGAACACGAAGAAAATGCAGTGAGGAAGAAGAGCAGAACACGAAGAAAATGCGGTGAGGAAGAAGAGCAGAACAAGAGGAAAATGCGGTGAGGAAGAAGAGCAGAACACAGAAGAAGAAAAAAAACACGACTGATCGGGTGCAGAAGATGAGAAGAACACAGAAGAAGAAAAGAAGACGAAGGATGGAGTGCAGAGGAGGAGAAGAGCACAGGAGAAGAGCAGAGCACGAAGAAAATGGGCTGCAGAAGAGGAGCAGAAGATGGAGGAAAATGGCTACCAGAAGGAAGAGCAGAAGGCGAAGGGAAATGGACAGAGAGAGGACAGCAGGGGTACGAAGAAAAGTTGGAGGAGAGAGAGATAAGGAGACAGTGGTGAGTAACGAGGGACTGGGCGGGGGGTGTGCAGGGAGTACTTACGGTTTTGCTGGGAGGTGGCAGGAGCCTGGGCAGGTGGAGCTGCAGCGGCGGGGGAAGCGACCTACCCTAGGGTCCCTAAACTCAGTAAGAGAAGGAGGTGAAACAGCATAATGGGAAACATAGTAGGCCCCTCTGTGGAAAGATGGGCATCTCCTGTGCCCCTGAATTTCCATCCCATTCATCTGTTGTGGTCTCCTGTGGTAGACCTTACAATCACTTCTCAGAGTGACTTAGCAAGGTGGAGACCTAAAAATCTATTTGTAGCCGGATGTTCATCCGGTCATCTCAGGGTGTTGAAGTGGTTGCAGTTGGATGGTCTTGCTTGGGTGTGGGTTCCTCACTCAACTTATTTTGTGTTTTAGCTTCACCACAAGAGCCCAAGCTGTCCACACCAATGTCGGAAGTGAACCCACCAAGCCCATACTCTGTTTCATGGAATTTGTTCCTGCAGCAGGATTTGTTGTGTTTAATGGGTGAGTCAGGGTCCAATGATCTAAAGTTATCCTCATTGAGGGAGGGCTGCAGATGTGGTCACACCTGCCGCCTCTTCTTTGCCAACTCCCAGGTCTCTTTGGAGGTCTCAAAGAAGGTGGTGTGGGATTGAAACATGACTTTCAGGTTCCCTGGGAAATTAAGCATGTAGTGTATGTTAAATGCTCTTAGTTTCTTCTTTGCTTCTTCAAAGTATTTGCTCTGATTTTGTAAGAGGCGAGGGTGATACAGGAAGATCAATAGGGTGTGAGTCTCATAATGGAGTGAGCCAGCATCTCATACAAAGCAGAGAATCTCCTTTCTATCTCTAAAGTTTTTGAATCATGTGATTATTAAGTGTGGGAATTCGCTGGTAGGGGCTTGGACATCAAGGCTCTGGGGGCCCACTCAATCACAATGCAAGGGGGCAATTTATGAGGAGGGATTTGTGAGCGCACCCAAGAGTCAAGGAACTGCACTAGTATTGCTCTCTTACACTCTTCTGGAAATTCCACAACCTTAGATTGTTATGGCAAGTGTGTCCTTCCGCATCCTCCGCTATTACCTCAAGGGGTCCTTTTGCAGAAACTGTGAGCTTACCGGCTATTTGTTACAGGGATTTTACTGTGTCTTCCAAGATTGACAGGCTCTCCTCGGCCTTGGTGATTCTGTTGATAGTCTGCACAGAACCCCAGGGCCTCTAAACCCATTGCACCTATCTGGGCCTGCAGAGCACATTGGAGGCATTCATGGCCGTAGGGAAGTCCCAAGGCCTCCAGCTGGGGCTCTGCTGATGTAGATGGTGATTCCAATGAACCTTATATCCTAAGTTGCCCGTACTTGTCCAGGGTGCCATGTTTTCTGCAGGGATGATGTTTAACTTTTTTTCTAGCAGTCACCAACGTTGCGGTTGCCCAGTCCCTGTGCCTCTTGATGGCCTCAACACCAAAGCTGTCTCATGACTAACAATCAAATCCCTTAACCTACCAATCCCCAGGTCTGCGCACACGCTCTGAAGTCGCACAAGTGGTCAGAGGTCAAGCAGAGTGTCTGCAAAACCAGATGGTCCTCATATGTCTATCGGGGTTGTCAACAATTGGCAGCAAGGGAGCATCCCTGCAGAACTGTGTCAGGGCCAGAGAAGATGGCCACCTTCTTTCAATGTAACTCACACACTGTGCAAACACCCTTTGAGTTTTACTGGGGCTCTGCACTTCACACCATCTGACTCCCCTTTAGTCTAATTGCACCTGCCCGGTCTCATAGTCCAGGGCCACTCAGAGGCAGGACAGTGTAGCAGGCGTATTCTTTACACTACACCCCTCCCCTGGGCATCGGCAATCAGATACTTTCCACCCCAAGGGTCATATGCCATGGAAAGATATAGCTCCTGGAGCCACCGTGGGGTCAGTCCTCCTCCAGCACAAAAGTGAGTGGGGCCTTCTATACACCAGTATACAAGAGTTACATGGGACTACCCACTGGAAGAGCCCATGGCTGAAAAGCAACTTTACAGGAAGATCATCCCTCCAATTGAGCCCCCTGAGACAAAGGGGGGCCCCCCAGCTCTTCACCTTTGTACCAGGCGTATCAAGCCGTCAACAGGGCAGCATGCCTATGCCCAGTCCTATTGTACAGCATTCAGAGCAGCTCATGCACCACACCTGGGTCCAAGCCACACAGGACACCAGTCTTAGCAGGTGAGGCCCCTACTTGCAGATAGCTCAGGGTGGGATCACCAGGCGCAGGGTACTTGGGCACTTCAAATCTGTCCCTGGTTGCCAGAATAGGGTTTATTCCAGAATCACCCTTGACCCAGCAAGGCTATGCCTCAAAGTCATTCTGGGCCAAGGCCGGCATCCACAAGATCCTCCACATGCCAGCTGCCAGACGCACCCTCAAGTGAGTGGAGGCCCTCCTCAGGAGAGAAGAAGGGAAGGGGTTATCACAGTAGTAAGCGTCTTGTGGCCCCACTCCTGTGTCGCCAAATTCAGCGATTGGTAGGAGCGACCCCCTCCACAGCAGATCTGAGGATAGGGGCTTTGGCTCTCTAACCACACCACCAAGAATGCCAATGTGTTTCCTGTCTTGGCCAAAAGTAGTGCCAGGGGGCTATTTAGCAGCGGGTTCTGTTCTTTTGGAATACGCATGGCCAAAATTGGTGAAGGACATGTCTTATCCCATGTGGAGCACTTTCACTGCACATCTGCCAACTCAGTTGTTCCTTTTCTACACTTAGGCCCTCATTACGACCTCGGCGGTCTTTTCGCAAGACCGCTGAGGTACCGCCGTGCTGAAGACCGCAAGTGGTGGCGGTCTTCCGCGCTGCGTATTATGACCGCTGGCAGCCCTCTGTCCTTTTCCGTACGGAAAGCTGCCAGCAGCCATACTGGCGGTCGGCGGGAAAGTGGAGGCTGCTCAACCTCCACCACCACGTCAACAGAACACCGCCCACAGAATCACGTCCCATGATTCGGTGTGGCGGTGTTCTGGTGACGGTGTGCTGGTGGCGGAGCTGCCCCCATGGATCCCGTCCCCTCCCGGAGGGCCAACGGACAAGGTAAGTTGATCGTCCGTTAGGGGGGGGGGTGCGGGGATCATGTGTGTTGTGTGCGTGCATGGGGGTATGCGTGTGAGTGTGTAGAGGGTGTGTGTGAGTGTGTGTATGCGTGCGGGGGTGCTGTGTGTATGGGAAATGTGTGCGGGTCGGTCAGTGTGCATGTCTGTTTGTATGTGTGCAGGTATGTGTTGTCGTGATGTATGTGTGCATGTAGGGGTGCATGTATGTGAATGTTGGGGGTGTGTGCGTGTAGGGGTGTGTATATGTGTATATGTGCATGTTGGGGTGAGGGTGATGAGGGGGGTTGTGCCACCTTTAGGGGGTGGCAGGGGGGTGAGGGGTGTGGGGGGAGGACTCGTGGGGGTAGCGGGGGTGGGGGAGACCCCTATCAGTGCCAGGGAAGGAATTCCCTGGCACTGATAGTGCCTACCGCCATGGATCTCATGGCGGTTCCCAATCACCCGAAATCCATGGCGGTGTGCAGGGTCCTGATACCGTTGGCGGTCTAGTGACGGCCGCCGGGCTGGAGACCGAAATCTCCAGCCCAGCGGTCATCACCGCCATGGCGGTCGGAATGGTGAAGAGGCGGATGCGGTCATAATTCCATTTTTTTTCCTGCCGGCCTGTTTGCGGTCTTACCGCCGCTTTACCACCGATCGCCAGGGTCGTAATGACCCCCTTAGTCTGCAATCTGATGATGTCCTAGCCGTGGGTGCACCGAGAACCACCAGAGATGGTCTACAAGATAAGTGGGGGTACTTGATTGTGATTGCTTTGTAAATGATGCAATTAATTTTGAACATGGAAAGGGCTGGCAAGAGGGGGGGCAATAGAGTTCCATAATGATAGGTTTGATGTGATCATATTTCTTCAGGACCTGGATGAGGTGTGCTGTGGCCTGTGAGATCGATTTTCAGAATGGAGGCTAGAGGGCAATGGAACACCATCCAGATGTAAGAGTACAAGTGCTTGAACAGCAGTTCTGAAATTGCTTTCTGCAAGAAATTTCTTTCAGGAAGTTATTCATTCTAGGAAGGTAAATCTACCTTTCAAATTGCATCTTCTTTTCGGATAGTGATTGAGCTGATGGGCTAGCTAGGATGGGTGTGAGGAACAACTAACTTCTTACACCTTAAAAAGACACCTCAATAGCACAGCCAGGGACAGTGTTAACCCTTAATGTCATGAAGCAATGGGTCCCTAAGAAGGGCACAACAGAACATATCAAAATATAGTCAATTAATTACAGACTCAGCCAATACGTGAGGTCTAGTGCAGAATTAATAAAAATTCGAAAGAGTATATTACAAAAATTCAAAAGATGCAATACAGACGTTGTATACACAGATGCATAAAGTCATTGCCATGGAGGCTCTAAATAATGGGACAATGCAGAATATTAAGCAAAATTAAAACAAATTAATTCCAAAATGATCATTAAAACCAGTAAAAAATAAGAGAGCATCCCTAAGGAAAGTCATCTGGTTCTCCCCCAAATTTGAGTGTATATTTGGGAATTTTTTCTTAGAACATATCTAAACTTTCAAATTCACAATATAGTGTGAGCAAACGAAATACAATTTTGACAATTGAGAGCACAGAATTATTAACGTCATATTGCTTTACCATCTAAGCACTATTCAACTACATGAATATTGATTTAGCCCACTTTTCACTAATGTCATCCAGAGATGGCAGTATAAACTACTTGCAAAACAACAGTGAACTATTGCGAATAAAAGCAGTACAGCAAGCATACGGAAGAGACCTTGAGCGGTTGTAACTTTACTGAGCCCATGTTGAAAAAGGTTTTCTCAAGAACAGCGCCAATGGAGATAAAGAAGCATTAGTCTACATGACAGTGTGCACCAGAAATAATAGACAGTGACTGTCCAGGGTAAGACATCCATTTTAAAAATACAGCATTGAGGCTTAACTGAGGACTAGTTAGCATAACCCAGGAAAAGGCATTTTAACAAGTCACAGCAAAATCCTTTCCAAAGACATAAAATCAGCTAAAGCCTATACGTGTACAAATGGGTGTAATTCTATATTCCGCAGTTGTTAATAATGCACATTTTTTATGAATGCATAAAACTTCCACACTAGCATGTATATGGTGGTAGCTAGAACAGCCTATCTAGTTCTGAAAGCAGCTTCTTGGCTTAAGTCCTCCGCCCCCCACCACCACCAACTTTATGTGTCAACGTTGTCATAATTACGTGGTTCTGGTTTGCATTTTATTAACAGTTCAAAAATACATAGAGTACATGATTCTACAGACTCTACACTGTAACATATGACGGAATTTAAATGCAGGTATACTGACTAGATGTATAACAGTCCTGCCTAATCCTGGTTACAGCAGATGTATAGTTTTAGACTTCACAGGTATCCCTTTTCAGAGGTCAGCCAGCCCGACAGTGAGGTACGTGTACATTACGCGGTCACCCTAAGGCCTCATGGTGCTAGAGCTGCAAGTGAGTTTTGAGGTCCATACAAAACACAGAGTGACAATCTGCCTGCTGTAGCAAGAATGGCACGTTTCCAGAATAGTGGGGCTACAACAGAGAAAGCTTGCCCCTCCCATGCGAGCCTTTAAATCTACGTCCCTCCGAAGAAGATACTGTTCAGATCACTGGCGTTGAATAGAGACACAGCGACAAACCCTAGCGTGAGGTCACATTATCCCTGAGCCATAAAAAGCCCGGTATTCACTGGCCTTTACTAAGAATTTCTTCCGAAATAGGAAGCCTGTGGCGATACTGACACGCTTCCAATACAAAGTCAAATTTAGCAAGCATGCCAAAAACCTAAACTACCATATTCCGGACTTCAGACAGCATGTTTTCTTAGAAATACATTAAATCTCAGATCTATAGCTTGGCAGAGCACAGCAGATGATCAGGTTCTTAGCATGTGTCTGGGACCTCTCGATAAGACTTTGTAAATGTCCAAGGTGACCTTGAGTTCTGCTGTGGACGAAGGTCCTGACTTGTCTTCTCAGAGGCTACACAAGGCTCAAACATGGATAAATAACATGCCAGTTCACAATCAAACTAAAACACCTGCCTAGGTTTGTAAAGGCGTTGAGGTCGGGTGGGGATGAGGCCACAAAAAAAAAATACAAAACATTTTTTGTTAAAAGAAATCATCAAACCGCTTCCATTCTCCTGGAGCCACCCCCACTGCCATGACCTCTGCATAGGCAAACACAAAATCTCCGTGTTATTACAGTTCAATTTAATGTCCCATATTTTAAAACATTAGTTTGCGTGGGTTTAAAAAGTACACTTATGAGCATCGATGCCTTTAAATTGAAGCTCCTGTCATCCCATCCGTGCGACAGTAAAAACTGGTAACGGCGTGGTCGAAGCCGAGCCTTTGTCGTGGTGACAAATACAGACAACCTTCACGCGGACGCTAATGTTTGCTGTAATAATCGTATCACCGTGTACCACGCTCTTTTCTCTGTAAAGCAGCTATCAGCTGTGCAGCCCACACTGCGGGGCGGCTTCCTGTAGGTATTCGGCGTCTGATAACGCTTTCCAAATCATTATTTTCGTCCTGAAGACCTGAAAGGTCAAGCTGACATTCTTGAAACATTTCAGGAAGCCGGCACACTCGATATCTGCAGATAATTTCGCGATTGAATTGCAATTCTTGACGCATTATCAGTCTCCTGAAGGCTTTTTACTTTCAATATGGACAGTTATACAACTGGTTCTTATGTACGATTGCAACGTGCATGTCTTCTGACTACACTTGTTGTTGACTGTCACAGGGTCTCTGATCATCGAACTTAGATTCCACTTCGTTCCTTCTGGTACATTTATTCTCGGGGTCTGTAATGTTTCTTTCAGCTTCGGCCTTCCGGTTGAAGCACGGCTCAGAAAGGAATGCCCTTAGGCGCCATTTTGAGTCTCGGGCTCTGTCCAGCACTAATTGCTGTTAGTTTTTCACGTGCGCTGCTGCTCAGGAAATAGCCTCCAACCCCTAGATGCCCTACGGTTCAGCTTCTTCATATTTGAAAAAAATAAAAGAAACAAGAAATTAATCTCCCCCGCTTAGTACTCCATGCTTCCTGAAGGCTCGTTAGACAGTATTTACTTTGGGCCTGTCTCCAGAATACTGTCTAATGTCCAATATTTGCCAACATTTGGAAGTAAGATTTTTTTAAAATAAAGCGGTAGAATGTATTTTTTTACCATTGACTTGCTTTAAAATAGATGCAAGTTATACAGAACAAAGCTAAAATACAGCAAGTTGGGCTGTTTCAAATCAGGGGGTCTGCTGGATGAATTAGCTGTATTGGTATGTATACGGATGTGGGAACATACAGATGCATGCTTTGGGAGACTAAAAACGCTGCGGGTTTCAGTATATCTAAGGCCAGCATTTTCATAAAAACAAGCACTGGTAGAGCTAATAGGTCTGGTTCACATTGTGATTTATATGCTTCAACTATTGGTTTTGCTAATGCTTGTGGACAGCTGGGGAAGCAAGTGGGAGTTCTTAGCACCAGCTGCAGCCCAGCCGCAGGGAGGAAGAGATAGCAAGCAGCATCCTAATGTCAGCCCAGAGGAACCACCAAGTGGGTATTAAAGCCGTTGAGTACATAGGAAGTAGTTGCCCACTGCACGGGTGAAGAGCATTGTAATATTGATTGAGTGAAGAATGTATTTTTCAGAAAAAAAAAATTTTGGTTATTGTTTGATTATTAAGTATGCTTTTCAATTGTAAAGTAGTTATGCATCCTAATTGAGGTTGAAGCTTACACTCAAACAGCCAATAGAAAGAGTGTCCAATTAAAAAATGTGTATGTTCTGACCCAATATGTGGTTGACACTGTCTCAAGGCAATGCCTGAAGGATCCTGAACCAATTAAATCGATGGCTGAAGAAGGGTGACCTAAAGCCTTCAATATGCATCAATAACACCCTAAAACTGATCTAAAGTGACCTAATTCCAGTTTTGAAAAGTTGTCTTATAGTTGATGGGATTTAAAAATATTGATGTGAATCAAGATCCGGAGCCCATTTACCTACCAAAGGACCATTCAGAGCTGAAAAAAACCTCTTGATTGTTTTTTTTAATACTGGATATGGACCTACAGCCAACTTTCTTTGTCTAATAGCTTTAGTGAAATTATACTATTAATAATTGTTCCTGCTTGCTAGGGTACCAGAATACATGTAAAGATGGTACAGGTGAAAGCTGCTCTATCATATCCATTTTCCATCCACGCAAAACCGCAGGGTTTTTTGTAATGCTCAGAACTGAAACAAAGGACATAGGCCCTCATTACAACCCTGGCGGTCGGTGTTAAAGCGGCGGTAAATACCACAAACAGGCTGACGGTAATAAAAATGGGATCACGACCACAGCGGAAAACCGCCAACACAGACAGCCACTTTAACACCCCGACCGCCATGGCGGTAGCAACAAACACCGCAGCGGTCACCGCCAACAGAAAGGCGGAAGACAATGTACTGCCCACATCATTACAACCCACCAATCGGCCAGCTTTTCCGGGGCAGTACCAATGCCATCAAAAGCACGGTGGAAACAGAGTTTGGAAGGGAAACCACTCACCTCTCGACACTCAACGAAGAACCAGGACACCATGGAGCACGAGTTACAGATACTGCCCATGCTGGTCTACCTCCTCATCACCATGAATATCAAAGGCGGCGGCGATGACCACGGTGAGTACTTCACCTAGCACACAGGGGAGGGGGTGAGGAAAAAGAGAGTGAAACACACGCAACACCTCTACCCTCACCCAAAACACCATGCACACAAATACATGCAGCAACATTACATTTACAGCCCGTAACCCCCTAGAAGAACGCAAGGACAAAAGGAATAGAGTCCAATCAGTGATATATTAGAAATAGGCAGATACACGTAACATTCTGAGAAACAGTAAATACAAATATTTACAATATCTACATAAGGCCGTACATTGTCCTTTGCAAATGTCCGTGGGCCACTGGGCCAAAAGTCATGGGCCAAGCCCACATTTGACTCCTGCCTCCATACAGAGAGTACACTGCAGGGGCATCAGGTCGTAAACACACAGGCACCTCAGGGTGATGGGGAAGGGGGGGGCACCTCAGCAGGAAGATGGTACTACGCCACTGCTTCTGGAGGGGGGTCCATTCCCACTGCGATGTCCTGAGGAGTGCAAAGCCAGAGTCTCTCTAGTGGGTGGTTTGCCCACTGCTTGGTCCTGGGGAGTGCAAAGCCACAGTCTCTCAAGTGGGTGGTTTGCCCGCTGCTTGGTCCTAGGGAGTGCAAAGCCACAATCTCTGGAGTGGATGGCTTCTCCACTACATCTGGAGGGGGCCTTGTGCCCAGTGTGCTTCATCCTGCCAAGGAAAGGGTGAGTGGATGCATATCTCCACTGGGTGTGTAGGGGGCCTTGTGCCCAGTGTGCTTCATCCTGCCAAGGAAAGGGCGAGTGGATGCATATCTCCACTGGTTCTGGAGGGGGCCTTGTGCCCAGTGTGCTTCATCCTGCCAAGGAAAGGGCGAGTGGATGCATATCTCGACTGGTTCTGTAGGGGGCCTGTGTCCAGTGTGCTACATCCTGCCAAGGAAAGGGTGAGTGGATGCATATCTCCACTGGTTCTGGAGGGGGCTTGTGCCCAGTGATGCAGCAATTGGGGGTGTGGCAGTTCACATTCCTTCACCTGGGTGTCTGAGGCACGAGATTTGCAGGGACCAGGTAGCATGATAGTCCATGGAAGCAGGGCCAGACTCCATCCTGCGGAGACTAAGGCTGCAAACTGGTGGTAGTGCCGGTGGTGGTGGGGGTGCTGCCAGTGGTGGTGGGAGGCTCCAGCCCGTCTCCTGCAGCCTCGGACGGATGCACACTGGGGCTGCTGCTGCTGGTAGTGGTCCTACTGTCAGCAGTGCAGGTGGCGGTGCTTTCGGCGGGGATGCTGGCTGTGCTGTCCGTGGTGCAGGTGCTGTCAGTGGTGGCGGGAGGCTCCAGCCCTTCTCCTGCAGCCTCAGACGGCTGGCCACTGGGGATGCTGCTGCTGACAGTAGTGGTGGCAGCGGCGGGGCAGGTAGCAGTGCAGGTGGCGGTGATGCTGGTGGTGTTGCCTGTGGTGCAGGTGGCGGGCTGTCGGTTCTGATGGTGGCCGCCAGGCCCTCACCTGCAGCCTCTGACTCCTGAAGTGCCTTGCCTTGACTTTTCTGCCCCTTCCTCACCTTGGCAGATGCTGTTGGTATCTTGGCTCTGGCAGCTGGAGTTTTGGAGGAGGCCTTGCTGGGTGGGTCATGCTCCTTGCCCTGCTACCTGTACCGCTACCTGGTGTCTTGCTACCACGGAACGCACCTTCCTCTGTAGGTCGTTCCACCTCTTTCTGATGTCATCCCTTGTTCTTGGGCGCTGTCCCACGTCATTGACTCTGTCCACGATTCTCCACCATAGCTCCATCTTCCTTGCAATGGACGTCTGCTGCACCTGTGATCCGAATAGCTGTGGCTCCACCCGGATGATTTCCACCACTATTACCCTTAGCTCCTCCTCAGAAAACCTGGGGTGTCTTTGGGGTGCCATGGATGTGGTGGGAGTGATATGTGTGAGGATGTGTTGGGGTGATGTGTTGGGGTGATGTGTTGGGGTGATGTGTTGGGGTGATGTGTTGGGGTGTATGCTGTGATGTGCATGGATGGTGTATGGGTGATGGTGTATGGGTGATGGTGTTCTGTGCCTCTGATTGAGTGGGTGCTCCTGGATTGTCTCTCTCTGTTTGCTATCGTTTTTTTAGCTGTAAGGGGTTGTGGGTAATGTGGGTGTGTGTTTTATATTAGATTGGGTGTGTGGGTGTGGTGGGTGTATGTGTGTCAGGTGTGTGTAGTTTGAATTTCCCAATGTGGTGGTGTTCTGTAAATGTGTGTGTATTTTGAGCGTGGGGGTGTGTACCACCAATGGTTTATCGTGTTTGAAAGACCGCCGCGGTGATTCGTGTGTCGTGATACTGTGAGCGTATTCCTGTTGGCGTAACGGTGTGGGTTTTGCTATCGCCAGTTTATCACTGACCTTTGGGCTGGTGGACCTGTGTGGGTGTCTGTATTGTGGCAGAATTCTCAGTGTGGGTCATAATACCCATGGTGGAATACTGCCGCAGACACGGTATGTTGGCGGCCATCAGCCCGGCAGTAGGCGGCATTTACTGCCATGGTTGTAATGAGGGCTATAATGTAAGCACAGACCACAGATACAGCAGTATGTCTGAAATAGGGATACCAAAAACATAGCCTGTCATAAATAACGTGGCTTGATTATCGTTTACAAAAAGTATAATTCCATTGTGTTTCGATTTTCTTTTCCACACTATAGTGGGTCAATATTTTTGGTCATGATGTTTAAAAAGTTATATATATATATATATATATATATATATAAGCTATGATAATGTGGTGCCATATTTAGGTCACAATATTCTTGTACCGTATCCGAGAGACAGAAACTCAGAGCAGCAATCTCTCATGTATATGAAAATAGAACATATATCTGATTGATTGTTTATTTTGTTTTATAACTGTTGTAAATCCATTCACAACGCATGCAGCGCTGTGAAAACTAAATTACCTATAAACAAAAAGAAATATATACCATTAACTGAAGGAAGTTCTGTATGTCATTGTACGCCATGCAGATGATGCACTTTTTAAATATATATATATATATACATATATATATATATATATATATATATATATATATATATATATATATATATATATATATCTACACACACACTTGTTAAAATAAATGTAAATTTATTTGCGGTCAGTTGGATATGGTCCCAGTGGTTAATGAAGTGGAAATGAGCACGGGGAATGGCCCTTGGCCCTGTATCAGAACCAGGGTTGCCACGTAGGCAGATGTTTACTGACTAAGCTCGTTTTTTTCTATGATGGCCAGTAAAAAATGGTGGCAACCACACTCACAACCAGTATACCTCCTTGTTACTGTGAAAATAATTCTGAAGCTCCAACCTGGTGTCAGGGATATTTCAATGATTTTGAATTTGCAGAGCAAACACAGTGTTAAAGGGAGTGTTAAAAGGTGTGCAACTTTCTCCTCCTGAATATACTCAAAATTTGACAGATTTCCTCACAGCCTAAAAGAGCAAAGGGCAGATTTACGTAGATGTAGTTGCAAAATACTGGTCACAATTTGTGACCACTCTGTTTGTAGCCACTAAATTATTTTGCGAACTGACGTGTATTAATAGATAGGTTCACAATTTAAGAGTTGGGGGTGGGTCACAAACTGACCTACCTCATTACTGTTCATGACCTAGGTCATAAATTGTTACTTACTCAGATTGTTGGCCATCAAAAGTATTGTGGCCTGCTGGGGTCTGCAGACTACCTTGCCGCTGATCGCTTTTTAGATATTTCTGTTTTAATGCAGCCCATTTTCCTTAAAGTAAGCATACTTGCTAGTGTGGTATCTCCTGCGTTCACAATATTGGGTTTTCAATACATTCTAGTATTATTAAATGATATATATGAGAATGTAGAATGCAGGAAGCTGATTGAGACACACAGTTGTCAGAGAAGGTAAAAGTAGGAGCCTGTGGCAGTGGCTCTCCTAAGTAAGGCCCTATAGGGAATACAATTATTAGCCATCTTTCATGTCACATCAGCTATGAGCGTATCTTCATTACACTAGCGACAAGTTGGAGTGTAGAAAGAAGAGTGTAGGAAAATGCCCCTGGCTGCCCTTTTTGCATCATCACTTCCACTTTTTAGCAGACTTTATTTCTGTTTTTTAGACTCTGCACACTGGGGCACAGCTGTCTCATTGCTGATGCATGTGCCCATTTTCCTAAAACATGTTGAAATGGTAATACTCCTAACTGGCATATTTAACTTACCTACACAGAAAAGGATGGGTAGTGGTGGTGAATAAGGTGCACTTTCCAAAAAGTTGTAAAAGTATGAAAATTATGTTAAGTATATAACAAAGAGCTGTGGTGCAATGTGGTTGAATAAGCTCCACTACCCTAGAGCGTATTGTGGTGTTCCAGAGAAACACAACATAAAGTTAGTTACAGATACCGCAGCACTTGGAAAGCTTCATCGATAAATAAGTCCTTCAATTAAGTTCAGTTCTTTTATTCGAAGACATTGGCATACGTCCATCAAAGAATCATCGTACCGTAACTACAGCCATCGTATTCAATTGGATGAACATCATTGCATAGGCAAGCCAACACGTGTTTCGTCACAAGTGACTTTTTCAAGGATGCAAGATATATATGACAATTTTGGTAGTCACTCCCTGTCCTTAATAGTTTGAGGATGATAACATGGTCAATAGAGTATAAGGGTCAAATTAGTGAAACATGCGTCCACATAGTAAAAAGATTTTAAGGTAAGCTGCCCTTGTGCCAATGAGAGAGAAAACAAACAGTGAGGAGAAGAACGTTAGAACACACATATTATATGAGTAGGTAGCTCCAAATACACTATGCCGGTGTGTCCTGGGTGCCACTGTGTATCGTAATGGCATTGAACATGCACTATGTACAATGTTTTGTTGAGGCCCCGTCACCATCATTCATGCTAACTATGTGCTTCACACATCAAGGTGCTACATGGAAATGGTGAGAAGATTTCCACGACAGAGAGGAGGAGAAGGCATACCTTATACAAGGCATAGTATGCCTAGAAAATACTTTCAGAGTCTTATTCATGGTAGAGTAAAGAGAGGATTGAAATAATATGGGACCATGGTGCGTCTCATGCCTGTGGAGAGACGACATGGTATGTGAAAATTGAAAATGTATGTAACCGGGTTATACATGTAAAGTTAATAAAGTAAAGGGCAAAGACTCAGTGTGGTCTGGGCACTATAGAAATTAACCAGCAAGTATATATAGGGAAGCAAATATAGGCTCTAAAAAGGCTTGTGAAACTAAACTACACATCAACTGTTGTGAGTAGTGTATGCATGTATTCATGGAAGTAAAACTAAATACTGTTTAGGCTAGCGTTGCGGTTAAAATTCAAAAAGTGAAAAATGAAAAAATAGAGTGAAAAGGTGAAAGTAAGCGCATGGTATGCGAAGTGAGCGAAAATTGCCAAAGAGGGGACCCGGAACGAGGTCAGAGCAAAAACTATCAATAAAGGGAACCGAGGTGGGAACCTGACGTCGGGCATTTGTATGCATTTGGTGCAAGTGTAATAGCAAGCGGCAGTGGTAATAGTAATAAAATACAGTGATTAGAAACGAAAAAGACCAAAGGTTTGAAACCGGCTTACCTTGGAGAAATAAGCTGAGGATGATTCCAGTTTGTAGACGTGTAATAAAGCGTCGGCCATGTTGGAGGGATATTTATAGGCCTCATGAACATAGAAAAAGGGGGGGGAAGAGACAGCGGGAGTGTGCAAGAGGGAACAAATACGGCAGCCATATTGGAGTATGGTAAAACACACATATTAAGCTAATTGTTAGTGTTTGAAGAGCATGCAAAAAGAAGAAAGAAAAAAGGGAAAATAAAAAGAAAAAATAAGAAGAAAAGGGGAAAGTAGACAGTGAATTGAAGCAAGGTCAAAATGCCAAGGAGCAGGTGAAACCGTGGCACTTGTTCATGGCATTCTGGTGATCACCCAAACGTGGAGTACTATTACGAGTTAGCATGGTATCATGGTGATCTCCCAAACGTAAAGTATTATTACGAAGTAACATGATATCATAAATTAAATATGCCTAACAAATGTAAATACATTATTTCTATGTCGTAAGACTGAGCTGTGAGGAACAAATGTAAACGTGCCATTGGAAAAACAACATAATAAAGATTATGTAGAGTGATTCAAGAAAGAAGTCCAGGTTCCCACATATATGTAACAACAGATATCATATTGATTACTAAAAAGTTACTAGAGTACTGGAGGAGACAGATGTAGAGTACAGTTAGGAATAAGCATTTTTTCATCCGTTACACATGCCTACCAAAAGTATGGAGTAGAGTAAATAAAAATAGAAATGTCAAAATATACAACAAATGTTTGCAAAGATCAAGTACATGGAATAAATGTGAGAAAATTGAAGTACAGGATTTGTAGGTCATGCAAGAACGAGCTTTAAGAAATATATACACATATACCATTGGAGAATAAAATAGCAAAGAGTTGTGTAAATGATTCAGGGTCCCCACATGGGCATGGGGGCCAACCACCTAGTAAGAGAAGGAAACATTTTGCATGTGGATAGTTATCCCAAAATTAATGTACTAGATCTCATGTGTATATGTGAAAAATAGCCACCAGTCATCATTGAAATATGTACAAGAGAAAAACATGTAGTTCCCTATCCACATTCAAACCCAGATCAACTGTGCGAAGTTTAATGATCCATTTGGCTTCACATTTCCTGAGCGTGGAGACCAATTCACCCCCTCCTACAGTCTCTAGTAAGGCGTGTGATGCCATGGAATCTGATCTCTAGGAGCTCAAATTCAGTATGTACCAAGTTGTAATGGACAGCCAAGGGATAGTTGGGGTGATTGTTCCTGATGGCTCTAATGTGCTCTTGGATCCGTTCTTTAATAGAGCGAATGGTACTTCCCACATACATGAGTCCACATAGGCAGATAATGTAATAAACCATAAATGTACTGTTACAGTTGATAAACTGTTGTATGTCATATGTATGTGCAGAGTTGTACGAAAACGTACTGAGTTTATCCATGGCAAATTTACAGACATTACAACATGAACATCTAAAGAAGCCGCAAGGTTGGGGCGGTAGCCAATTGGAGGATTGCCTGTGCGTTGGCATATCAATATAGCTGGGACATAACTTGTTTCATAGTGTCTGTCCTCGGCTGTAGGTGATTTGGGGTCTGTTGTTAATGAATTTATGCAATCTCTTATCTATTAATAGAAGATGCCAGTGGCGTTTGAAAATGCGATGTACTGCATGGCTCTGTTGGTTAAATGCAGTAATCATGTTGATGGGTTTCTTTTTAGGCCATGTGTCCATCCCCTGGGTCAGAAGGGGTGTGCGAGAGGTGTTGAGAATTTTGGTTATGGCTTTGGATGTGATTGTTTCAGAATAACTTCTTTGTGGGAACCGTTGTTCTACGACTTCTAATTCCTGCATGAATTCATGATCATCGCTACAATTTTGTCGTACGCTGGTCATTTCTCCTAGTGGGTTGGCATTAATCTGTGATGGTGGGTGAGCTCTGTTTGCATGTAGTATTAAGTTACAGGCATTAGGTTTCCTATATAGTTTGGACTTGATCTTATTGTTTTCATGATATAGGGTAAGATCAAGGAACTCAAAACTTTTGCTTTCTATGTGTTGTGTAAAGCGCAGGTTGTAATCACTGTCAATAAGGTGCTTGCACATTGTTTCGATTTGTTTTGTGTCCCCTTGTCCAAATTATGATGATATCATCTATGTGCTTTTCCCAGTAAAGAATGTAGTCAGTAAGAGCATGTGGGCAAGAAGTCCATAAATTATGTTTCTCAAAATGGCCCATGAAGAGATTCACGTATGATGGAGAGAATTTAGCACCCATGGCCACTCCCTGGATCTTCTTGTACCAATTATCATTGTGTAACAACACATTATTTTCCAAAACCAATTTGGTCATTTCAATCAGCATTGCAGTATGCTCAAACAAGGTTGTGTCCCTGTCTAAAAGGAAAGCGGTAAGTGCTGAAATCCCCTTGTCTAATGGAATGCAAGTGTATGAGGAGATCACACCAAGTGTGGCAAACCAACATTCAGGTGTCCAGTCAATGTCCTCAAGCTGACAAATTAGGTGCTTGGTGTCTCGAATATAGGATGGTAGATTTTGTACCAGAGGTTGGAGGTATACATCTATGAACTCTGAGATATGTTCCGTGGGGGAGCCTATCCCAGATATGATAGGCCGGCCTGGTGGAAATGGACCTGGTTTGTGTACTTTCAGTAAGATGTATGTACATGGTGCACGTGGAGTCATGTTGAGCATGTATTTGAATTCTAAGTCAGTGATAATGCAAAGATCTCACCAGTTTGTTAGTTTGTCTCTGATTATATTAGTGATGAGAGTTAGAGGGTTTGCCACTAAGTCCAACGTATGCACGGTCATCCTTGAGTTGTCTGTCTATCTCACTGATATAGCCACTGCTATTCATTATAACCACATTGCCCCCTTTATCTGCCTCTCTGATAACTATGTCATTAGCATTACTTAAATCTTTAAGTGCTTTAAACTCCTCATTGGTAAGATTAGTATGCCTGTTGTGGGTTTTATGGTTTAGTTGGTCTTCTAAATGGTAAAAGTCTTTGGTGACTGCGTTATTGAAAATATCAATAGAGTTGCCCGAAGGGAGCACAGGTATGAAAGTAGATTGTGGTTTAAGACCACTGTCTAAGTCACAATTTGAAGAAATGTTCAGGTGTTTCATTAGTTCTGCCATAGATGGCAGATTGGCTTGTTCCAGGGACATTAATATGTGGATGTCCTGGATATCCTTGATGTTCCTGTTACCAGCTGGTACAGACAGAGTGTGGGGGATGACTGGTGTAGGCCTGTCCTCAAAATATTTCTTCAGTTTCAAACGTCTACTGAATTAAAAAAGGTCCATGTGTATTTGGGCAAAAGTGGAGGATGAAGTAGGACAAAAACCCAATCCTAACTGCAAGATCTTTATTTGTGCTTCAGTACGACAACGATCAGATATATTAATAATTTGCACACCTTCATTTACAGTACTCAATGTATTCCACAGAACCTTGTTTATAGTGGTTAGCTCTTCTGGTTTTGTGTCACCGATCTGGTTGCCATCCTTTCCCCGGTATTTGCTGTGCCTTCCCTTCCCACCTCGTCTGGTCCCCTGATTTGATGTGGTTCAGTTTCTGTCCTCGTCTGAACCTTGCTAGTTCCTCTAAAAAAGATATTGGTTAGCTACATGTAGTGTTGAAATTTGTGCCACTTAAAATGTCAGGAGGTTCGCTCGCCCGCTGGAGATGCTAGAAACATCGCTTGTGCTGACTGAGATATTGTGAGAAGTCACTGCACTGAGGTCTGACTGTGAGTGTCAAAGTACTTTAATGTAATTATATTTTCAAGCAAAGGTAAACACCCTCCCGTTATGATAGTCTGCCTCATCCCTCTTGTGTTTCTTACATTTTTAATCTTTAATATAGAGCTGATAGTTGGTGAGAATATTTTTCAATTTTTTTTTGTTTTTATCAGTTGCTTCAGGCAAATTGAGGCACCTAATTTCTAGTTTAGAAATGTCTGTTAGTAGTGCTTCCCCTCGTCTCTCGGCATGTTTAATCAATATATTTCTCAAGCCAAAGGACAATGAAAGTATTAGTTCCTCCCATTCACATAAGAAGAGGTCGCTGTCTAAGTCATCAAATGATGGGAAGATAATTACCCGCAAGCCACAGGGGAATCTGTTTCAATTCTAGGTATCTTTTAAGTGGAGTTGCATCCCACCATTTGGAAAGTTCCTGTTTTTTAAGTCTCTCAAACTTAACACTTTTGCTGCTAAGCCTTTTCCTCCTCAGGTGCCAGGCCTTTTTTTTGGCTATTTGGGGCAGTTTGCACTTAGACCTTTATAACTTTTTGTCCACATAAGCTACCCATGCCAAATTTGCATCCTTTTTTTCCAACATTCTAAGGATTCTAGAAGTACCCATGGTTTGTGTGTTTCCCTGAAGGAGATGAAGAAATTAGCCAAAATACAGCAAACATTTTGTTTTTGTCAAAAAAATGTGGAAAAAGGGCTGCAGAAGAAGGCTAATGTTTTTCCCTGAATATGCAATCAACAAAGGGTTTACTGGGCTAAAATCACCAGCTTCCCAGCTTTTAGGAACAGGCAGACTTGAATCAGAAAAACACATTTTTCAACACAATTGTAGCATTTAACTGGAACGTACTCCCTTTTTACTATTTTTTGTGCTTTCAGCCTCCTTCCACTTAGTGACTGAAATTGGTATGAAACCAGTGCTGAATCCCAGAATGCTAAACATTTCTGAAAAGTAGACACAATTCTGAATTCACCAAGCGGTCATTTGTTTAGATTCCTACAAGGTTTTCCCACAAAATATAACAGCTGAAATAAAAAAATATTGAAATTGAGGTGAAAATAACCCAGCCATTTTTCTCAATGTTTTACTCTGTAACTTTTACTTGCGATGTCAAATTTTTGAAAACAATATACCGTTATGTCTGCTGGACTCTTCTGGTTGCGGTTATATATTGGGCTTGTAGGTTCATCAAAAACCCTAGGTACCCAGAGCCAATAAATGAGCTGCACCTTGCAATGGGTTTTCATCCTATATCGGGTATACAGCAATTCATTTGGTGAAATATAAAGAAAAATAGGTATCATGGAAACCTTTGTATTTTCAAAATTGGCACAAGATAAGGTGCTGAGAAGCAGTGGTTATTTGCACATCTCTGAATTCCGGGGTGCCCATACTAGCATGTGAATTACAGGGAATTTCTCAAATGGAAGTCTTTTTTACACACTATCTTACATTTGGAAGAAAAATGTAGAGAAAGACTAGGGGCAATAACACTTGTTTTGTGATTCTGTGTTCCCCAAGTCTCCCCATAAAAATGGTACCTCACTTGCGTGGGTAGGCCTAGCGGCGGTGACAGGAAATGCCCCAAAACACAGCCTGGACACATCACATTTTCACAAAGAAAACAGACCTGTTTTTTGCAAAGTGCCTAGATTTGGATTTTGGCTTTTAGCTCAGCCAGCACCTAGGGAAACCTACCAAACCTGCACATTTGTGAAAACTAGACACCTAGGGGAATCCAAGATGGGTGACTTGTGGGGCTCTCACCAGGTTCTGTTACCCAGAATCCTTTGCAAACCTCACAATTGGTCCAAAAAACACTTTTTCCTCATATTTTGGTGACAGAAAATTCTGGAATCTGAGAGGAGCCACAAATTTCCTTCCACCCAGCGTCCCCCCAAGTCTCCTGATAAAAATGGTACCTCATTTGTGTGGGTAGGCCTAGTGCCCACGAAAGGAAATGCCCCAAAACATTATCTGGACACATCATAATTATCAAATACAAAACTACCTGTTTTTGCAGGGGGCATCTGCGTTTTTGGTCCTGGGCTCAGCAGTCATCAAGGGAAACCTACCAAACCCAAACATTTCTGAAAACTAGACACCCGAGGGAGTCCAGGGAGGTGTGACGTGCGGGATCCCACAAATGTTTTCTTACCCAGAATCCTCAGCAAACCTCAAATTTCGCCCAAAAATAGAATTTTCCTCACATTTCTGTGCAGGATAACCGCACCCGGACAAATTTCCTACCACCCAATGTCTCCCGGTAAAAATGATACCTCACTTGTGTAGGTGGGCCAAGTGCCTGTGACAGGGAAGAGCCAAAAACATGTTAAAATTGAGGAGGAACCGAAGCGGGTCCAAAAGGGCAGTTTGAAAAAAAAACATTTTTAGTCTGACAAGTGCAGGAGAATTTTTATCGGTATTGATGAGACAATGATGGGTGGTAGGAATTTTGTGGATTCCTGCAGATTCTGCAAGGTTCCATCACAGAAATGTGGGGAAAATGTGTGATTTCCAGCTAAGTTGGAGGTTTGCAGGGCACTGTGGGTGAGAAAATGGTTTGGGTGCATGTGATGCACATCACCCTGGAATCACCCGGATGTTTAGTTTTCAGATGTGTCTAGGTCTTGTGAATTTTTCTACATGGCATCGTCCAAAAGTCCAAAAAGTGCAGCCCTCAACATTCCAAGTGGGACGATTTTGAGAGTTAGTCAAACTCTTATGGCCCAAATGTAAATCCAAAACCCAAAATAATCAAATGTCCTCTTACCTGCCATGGTATAAAATGTTTTAGTGTGCGGGGGAGAGCTGAAAGACTGTTACCCCCTTCAGTTAAGGTGGGGGCATAACCAGGCCCATACTGGTTGGTAGCCACTACCCCACTTTTTTTTTTTTTAATTCCCTGGCAGCTAGTAGACTTTCTGCCCCCCCAGCTTGTGGATTGGAGGTAATTGTCCCATCTGCCTACTGGTGGACAGAACAACTTTGGCCCCATTTATTTGGGGTGGGGGTATGGCCATACCCCCACCCTCTTATTTTGGAAAAAAAATCTTCCCTGGTCTCTGGTGGGCTTTCAATAGGCCGATCTGCCCCCAAGGGGAGCAGAAATGGCCTAAAATAAATTTGCCCCCCTAGGGGAGCGACCCTTGCCTAAGGATTCGCTCCCCTTGTGTGAATTTGGCATAAAAAAAATAATCCCCGGTGCCTAGTGGTTTCTGCCTCGCTTGGGGGCAGATCGGCCTAATAAAACTAGGCTGATCTGTCCCCAAGGGGGGCAGAAGTGGCCTAAAATAAATTTGCCTCCCCCAGGGGAACAACCCTTGCCTAAGGGGTCGCTCCCCTTGCGTGAAATTGATGCAAAAAATAAAAATCCCTGCCCAAGGGGTCGCTCCCCATACATAAAAACATAAGGTAAATAAAAAAAAGTATATATCCCTGGTGTCTAGAGGTTTCTGCCCCTGGGGGCAGATTGGCCTAATTATAATAGGTCTATCTGCCCCCGGGAGGGGCAAAAAAGGCCTAAAAATATTTTGCCCCTCCGGGGAACGGCTGTTGCCCGAGGGGCCACTCTCCTTATGCGTAACTATAAAAAAAAAAATCTCTGGTGTCTAGTGGTTTCTGCCCCCCTTGAGGGCAGATTGGCCTAATAACAATAGGCCAATCTGCCCCCAAGGGGGGCAGAAATGGCCTAAAACTAATTTTGCCCCCTGGGGAGCAACCGTTGCAGAAAAAATTATCCCTGGTGTCTAGGGGGTTTCTGCCCCCCCGGGGCAGATCGGCCTAATTATATTAGGCCAATCTGCCCGAGGGGGGGCAGAAATGGCCTAAAAACGTTTTGGCTTGCCTATGCAACGATGTTCATCCAATTGAATACGATGGCTGTGGTTATGGTACGATGATTCTTTGATGGACGTATGCCGATATCTTCAAATAAAAGAACCTACTACAACTGAACTTAATTGAAGGACTTATTTATCGACGAACCTTTTCGAGTACTGCGTATCCATATTTAACTTACCTATAAATCCCTTGTAAATGGTTAAACTATACTCAGGGCCTGGAAGTTAAATGTCACTAATGGACTGCAGCATTCATTGTGCTATCACAAGACTGTGCAGTATACAACTGCAACTTTAACCTTTGAAAAGAACTCCTTCTGACAGACCTAAACCCTCCATTCAAATTTTAATATGTCACACCTTAGCAGGCCTTAATGCCCAACAAGGCAGGGTGCATGGTATTTAAAAGTAGGACATGTAAAATTTTAATGTGAAATGTATATTGACAGTGACAAGGCTCCTAAAGTTATTTTCATTGTAGCAGGGAAAGCTGCTCCATTGAGATAAAAACATTACGTTTGAATAATGTTATCTCCTCTTCGGAACCAGCTACAAGATCCATTTGTGAAATATGTATCATAAGTCCACTTCATTGATACAGTTGGTCTTGCACTACATATCTTACAAAAGGTACTTTAAAAAAATGACCTCTTGCCTGCCTAAAGCCTCTAGAAACCCATCTGAATGAGCTTCCAGATGTCACCCAGGAGCTGAATAGTGCCATTGTTGGGGGGTGCATTTGCTCCCAGAGCTGAGACAAAGGCTTTGGGTGTGGGAAGATGTCCTGTTCCTCTGACAGACTGCCTCTTAGGGCTGTGCCCAGGAAATCAAGTAGCTTCAAAGAAGCCTGCTCTGTCACATGTAGATTTAGCTAACATCTGTGCCTGTCCCCTCCTTTGTCTCTCTAATCAGCCAGGCAGCAAGTCGGAGTAGAGCTACCCCCAGAACCAATTTTGATTGACCACAGAGGAGGGGTTGCTCATTCTCTGGTCACACCTCTGAAGTTAGCACAGGAGTTCTATGCAGGGGAAGAAAGGTTCTGCCATGTTGGATTTAGGTAGGGTGGGATACTTTGGGAATATCTGTACTAGGACACACAGGAATTGCTACAAAAGTTGCCCTATTGTTATGACGAGGCTAGAAGTCACCCTTATCCATGGCTTGTGTCAGACATATATGTGGCACCACAGGACCCTGTCATCAGAACACTACTTGACGTGGGGAAGACAGAAGAAGGACTTCACCTGCTGTTGAGACCTGTAAGGAGTAACATGAAGCTGAACCTGCTCCTACTTGTACCCAGGAATAAGTGGACTCCAAAGGAAAGTTTCCTGACCTCCTGTTAAGCTATAGTGGTACAAGAACTGCAAAAGCCACTTTTCCTGAAGAGCCTAGCTGATCAGGTCCAACTTGACATTCGCTGTACCCTGCTGGTGGCTTCTGCTCTAGTGAGTCTTGATCTCCAAGTGCTTTCCTTTGGTCCTGCCACCCTTGGCTGTGTGGAACTGTACTCCTCCTAACATCCTGAAAATCTGGGACTTAGAAACATTTTGGCTTTAAATTACTCAGGGGGCCAGGACAAACATGCTGAGTCAATCTGTCAAAAGTGCAGCTGGACTTTTCTGCAGCAGCAAATCCATTTCAGCAGGGTGTTGTGGAGAGGCTATCGGACCTCCCGGAGCCCTGTTCAGCAAAACATTTCAGCCTTCCCCCACTGGAGGAATCTGAACTCCAAAAATGTAAAGGTAAAAATCTTCACTGGGTGAAGGGGCTAAAGGCATTCTGCTGGTGAGGGCTCTTCCTCTGGCTTGAATTTTGAATTTCTCCTTCTTGATGTTTTCCTGGCTAAAGTATAAAAAAATCAGCAACTTCACGAGACTTCATCCGATAACTAGCAAGCCCATTTTGACCACAGTCTGCCACCTTAACCTGATGAGGAATTTTGACTTCCATTTCAGAGACTGACTAGGATGAATCTGGTTTCTGTATCCGACCTGTTCCCATGACTGTCTGCCTTAAATTGTGCCTAATTACTGGTCAAGCACAACCAGATGATCATGGTTGGAGCTTCATGCTTTTTTTACTACTTTCATTTAAAACTTAAAAAAAATCATATCTGGGTTCTCTTTTTTGGATTTTTGTCTTTTTAGTGTTATTTTGTTCATTAAATTATCCTCTACATTTATAAATTGGCAAGGTTATTTACATGATTCCTGCACCAATGAAGCGTCACTTTTTAGACGCTCCAGTGGCACAGGCCTCTCAGTCATATCTATGAGGCAACACAAAGCCACCCTGGATGGCTTTGCTTGGCCTCACAGATATGGACCTAGGCAAGGCATCGCAAAGCACTGTGTTATCTTAATCTGTGTCAAGGAGGCGTTCCATGGGCGTTGCAGTGGGTGTTCCTATGCAACACCCATAGAGTTTGATGATAGCCCAGATTAGCAAAATTACAGAAACCTGGGGCAGTGCCAAAACCTTAGGCATTTCCAGAGCAGGGGTAACAAGGAGAAAGTTTTTCATTTCTCCTCGTTTTGTGTGCTGCATTCTGCACCATACATAGAACGAGGAAAACACCTACATTTATTGCTTTTGTGCAGAAACGTGTCCCTTCCTGCACAAAAACAATCCTGCCAACAACTCAGACACCCTAGAACCAGGGTGAAAGGGTGCCTGCGTTGGTGTTAGGCACCAAATTGTTCTCCGGCACTGGCTGAAAGGACAGGAACGCACAGTATCTCATAAATGTGGAGTATTCCAGCCCTATCAGTCTGGGGTAGGGCAGCGCAGCAAAAAGACTGGCCTATGCCAAATCTTTGTAAATGAGGCCCTGGATTTTTATTGTGCTGTTTTTTGACTTGTTAACTGTTTGGTATTTCTAAAAGCTTTCTACATTTTCTTAAGTTAAGCCTGTCTGCTCTGTGCCTTAGCTACCAGGGGTTTTGCTCAGGTTTAAATGATTGAAATCTTTAATGGACCTAAAAATAATAGTTTAAATATTACTTGTGATGGTCTACCATCCACCCCAAATAATAAGCCACTTCCTCCCAAAGCTTGGGTACACGTAAATTGATAACGGTATTATTGACTCTTTGCCTACAACTTCTTAAAGCTAAATCTGAGATAAATTTGTTGTTTGACTGAAAAAAGAACAATACCCGAGTAACGCTGTATTTAAGGTAGTTGTTTGAAAATTGTCATTGTGCTTGCAAGTCAGAATTTTTTCATTGACTGTTGATGTTGCGGAAAATTTCATAAAGAAAAGTTTACATTAGACCACTTCATCTTTCTGATGGTACTGTAAAAGTAAGTGTTACTTTTGCTTTGTCGCTCTTCTTTTTTTATTATTTTTTTATTAACTAATTGCTGTTGTACAAATACAGAATGATTTGGCGTGGCAGTTGAGATTACACATGCAGCTCAGGGTGTTACATATTTTTTGGTCAAATATCATGTACTTTCTTTTACTTTTACATCAATTTGAATTGCTTATTGTCTAATTCTGAAGCCTCGTACATTTGTCTGTGCACCACCTGAGAGCTATGCCATCGATCTGATTGCTGTACATCTAGAACAGTCTTTAACTAAAGTTAAACAGATTAATGGTGCGATAGAACTTGTATGGGCAGGTGGTTCCATTATCTGAAGTCAACTTCCTCTCCGTTGCCCTGGAGCAGGGTTGGCACTTTTCATGTTATCCATCCCTATTTTAATCCCAAGACGGTAACTCCCTCAAATAATGCCCGTCCCCTCTAACCCCACTCGGTCATTTCTGTGCCCTCGGCCGTGCATTCCATGTCTGTTTTTGTTTCCCTTCTAGTGTCTTCTAGGTTCTGAACCCTGGTTTTATCCTTCCCTACCCCAGGAGTTGTGTCACTGCCGATCTCTATCTTGGGCCTTCATTTGAATCTTTATGTCAGTCCCTCTGTGGTTGTGTCCGTATCCCTTCCCACTTTGTCAGTATCTCCTCCCATTCTGCAGCGATAGGGGTCTGGCGGAGTCCACGCTCCTCTTCTCTCTTCAGTATCTGCAGTTCTGCTCTGGCCCACTTCTCTACTTCCCGTCTCCATTCTGTCAGTGATGGGCATCTGGGGGATTTCCACCCCAATGTGATCAGTCTCCAGTATAAAATCATGCCTCAAAAAAAAGGGGTGTTAGATTAGGGTTAAGTGGGCGCTCAGGGTCCCCTATCAAGCAGTATAAAATTAAAGAATGAGAGGTGCCAGCACAAGGGAAACACCCAATCCCTAATGTCAAAAAACCCAATAAATAGGAACAGCAATGTGTGGCAGCTCTCCCATTCAAAAAAGATATCAACAAGCAAATATTGAAGAAAAGACAGTCCACATTTAATAAGGTTCACATATTAAGCAAGTGTCTGACCGTAATAGTACAAGTGTGGCTCAACATTTTAAAGTTTCGTTATACATTTCCACATACATGATTGCAGTTTCAAATAACAAACATATCTTTATTTCCAATCTTTTTTATGTGTTTTTTCTTCTATATTATAATTTTGAGTAATAAACATGTTAGAAAAAATTAGTTAACGGAAACCATAAATATAAAACACTAAATATAAACAGTTCCCATCCCCACAAAAGACAAAACAACTAATACTCATCTCACCAATACCTCACTCACGTCCTCGCATATCCAGACTCAAACTTAATACTATAAAATCAATACAATAAAAAGTCTGTAAACTAATACAAAACCCTTCTACAGTTTACTCCAAGGGTAACAATAAAGTCCTATATAGAGAGTGTACAAAATCAAGTATTCCAGACAATAATTAATTAATTATTTCTTTCCGATCATGATATAAGAAACAACTTTTAAGCAATATAGCGGACTACTCCCAGCCGGGGGAAGCCATTTTCCTAATGCTACTAAAGCTATAAGGAATCTATGCCTTGCTGGTAATCCGTCCTTGTTTGATTGCTTACCTGTTTATTTTCTCCTGTGATGTATTTTCGTCTTAATCACAGGCGTCCTCTCCTAACGGTAAGGATCGCATTTAAACTATGGTGATTGTGCAGTGTATGCCTGTTATAGCTTGACGTGGAACGTCATAAAGCGAGGAAATAAAGACATGTTTGCTATTTGAAACTGCAATCATGTATGTGGAAATGGATAACGAAAAAGGGAAATATAGATTGCTATTAGATGTACTACTAATGGAATGTAGTAAAGTATCGTAAATATATAAGGAAAAGAATCGTTGGGATTTGCGAGACAACTAATTGACATATTAACAAAGAAAATATCAATTAGTGTTTGCTCTATAAGCAAACAAATATGGAAACAATAAGTAGTAGCCATATACAGATTTTTAAAAGCATTTTTTCTCTGGAGGGGCTACTATATTATTGCAGGGACCCTCTGGTTTCTTTTTGATGCATCTGCATGAGTCATGTCAAAATTGCATCTTGGCACATGCTGAACAAGTGCAGAGCCAATTGGCGGTATCTGAAAGCTTATATCAGAAAACTTGTGACACACTTGCACCAGTTGCACTGAGGCACTGATGTCAGCATTCCAGCTCAGGAATGGTTGAGACATTCCTTGAAGCAACTCATGTAGCAAGGTAGTCGATCTCAGAGGGCTGAAACTTACCTTCCAGTGAGACAAAGTGAAAGAAAGAATAAAGAGAAGCTATGGCAGGAAGGAATGGGAATTCCCCCAGGAATGTAGATGTAAGATTGCATTAAAAAAATAATCAACCATGTGAAAGTTACCATAGGAAAACTGGTCACATACTTACTATTAGTGCTAAGTTTGGCATACACCACATGAGTAAAAAGTGATGGAAGAGGATACCCAGGGATCAAATCTGATGTTGGTGAGTCAGTGTATTTCATTAAGGCCCTCATCACGAACCTGGCAGTCTCATGGTAATAGAGCACCATAATATGACCACGGCAGTCAGGCCGCGGTCAGATCGGCAGCACCACCGGGATTAGTTGTCCCGGCGGTCTGGCAGTCATGGCGGTCTTAATTCGCCAGGGCAGCGCTGCCCTGGGGTTACGACTTTGTTCTCCACCAGTATTTCATGGCCGTAGCACTGTCATGAAAAGGCTGGAGAACGGTGCAGGGATCCCCCTGGATGGTGCACCCTCCGCAGTACAGCATTACGAGCTGTAGACAATGCTGTAGGCCATTTCTCACTGGCCCAGCAGGTGGAAACTGAGGTTTCCACCCACTGACGCAGCAGAAAACTTGTAATGGGCCTGGTGGGGAGGCAACCAGAATGGCAGCAACCTCCCCGTCGGAATTTTGGCGGACGGGCTTTTCCGTCCACCTAAACTGTAATGAGGCCCTAAGTCATGTTTGTTTGTGACATTGTAGGCCTCATTAAAGCAGACAGTAAACACTGCGATGGTGGTGGCCAGGGGGACCCCTGCAATGCCCATGCCAAGTCCAGTGTTTTTATTTTGTCTTATCTCATCCCTGTATCGTCAGATAAACTTGTTGACTGTTTCTCAGAACTAGAGGCAATGGAACGATTAGATCAATAACTCCATTGGCTGGCCTGAGAGTCAAAGATCTAGGTCATGATTTAGGAAAATGGTTTTCACCTAGCACTTATATTGTGAGGTATGTAAACACAAGACAACTACCATTGCTTCAACGAAAGCAAAGGACCTTGCTAGTGCACAAGTGTTGCAAAAAAATAATAAGAATATGTTTATAAATGTACTCATTCTTCTACTTTTTTCATCTGGAATATTTGTAGAATGTTGGATGTCATTTGATGGCCCCTTTAAAGCACTGTATTGACTTTCAGAATTTATGAATAATCTGTTTGGAGGGGGGAAATAGTTTTCTGGAGCTTTACTATATTAACGCTAATACCCCAGACCACAAATTCAATGCGGGGTTTGTACATGTGCTACGCCTGGAATACTACTCTGATGTTTTTTTGCTTTTGTGTTGCGGCTGGAAGCATTCCCAAATTTGTGGGACATGCCACAGTCACATACACTGGCTTTAAGGATGATGGAGTGGAATAGCCTTTGTGTCAGAGACAGCATTTACAATTCACTGGCCAGTAAGGCCTTTGTAGAGGTCAGTGGGAGATAGGTGTGTGTGTGTGTGTTCAACAAGCTATGCAATTCTGCTGAATAGGATGGGTTCTCCTTTACTAGCATCCTAAGGCTTCCTGCTGAAATTAGCCACATCAATGGCCAGTCAAGGAAAATGAAAATAGCACACCAGTACATGATTATGGATCAGAAAAAAATGGAAAGAGAAATGAGAAAGATGGTAGACATCCACAGCAGGACTGAGAAAATAATAATGGTAATGATGCATTTTTATACAGTGCTTCTTACTGTTATTCTCTAATTTTGAAGTACTGTAAATAAATAGCAGATGGCCTTATTACCCAATTTAGTGATCCTCAAAGATGACAATAGAAAGAAAATTCATTATTAATCAGAGTGCTATCAGATGAGCTATGATTTTTCTCCACTTCATTGCCATTTGTTCCCGAAACCAGATAGGAAAATGTACACTGCTGACTTTATGGATCTGAAATTTCTGTCTTACCTTTAACTTCACTGGACTTAAAAAGATAGTTGGTAGCATCCAAAATGCAGTCAACATTGACTTCATGATAGCTATAGGAAAGGCAAATATTATTGTGGCCCTCATTACAACCCTGGCGGTCGGTGATAAAGCGGCGGTAATACCTCCAACAGGCCGGCGGTAAGAAATATGAAATTATGACCACGGCAGAAACCGCTCAGACATATAGCCACTTTAACACACCGACAGCCAGGGCGAAATCAAGAGGCACCACGGCCGTAACCGCCAACAGCCAGGCGGAAGACAATGTACCGCCCATAGTAATATAACACACCTATCCGCCGCCTTTTCCAGGGCGGTACCAACGACATCAAAAGCCTGGCGGAAACACTGCACAGAAGGGAAACGAACCACCTCTGGACACGCAAGAAAGAACCACGCCGCCATGGAGCCATAGTTGCATGTCTTCCCCATGCTCTTCTGCCTTCTGCTCCATTATGAACACTAACGCCAGTGAAGACGACCGCGTGAGTACAGCCGCCTAGCACACAGGGGATGGGGGGAGGAAAAAGGGAATGACACACACATGCAACACCCCCGCCCCCAACAGCACACACACAACCAGATGCGGTAACATAATATATACACCCGTACTCCTCAGGAATAATGCAAGGACAGCTACTATAGTGTAAAAAGGCTGTAATAAGATAAATATAGGTGAAATTTGTGCATTCAAATCAAAAAGTATATCCATATTTACAATGCAACGGGCACTGTCCAGTCCTCAATGTCTGTGGGCCACAGGGCCACGTCACAAAGTCCAAGGCCCAACCTCACTCCTGCAACAACACGGAGAAAACTCTGCAGAGGCATCAGGTTGAAAATAGACAGGCACCTCAGTGGGACAGGGAATGGGGGGGCACCTCAGCTGGAAGATGGCACAACGCCACTGGTCCTGGAGGAGGCAACATGACGTTCACTCTGTCCTGGGGAGTTCAAGGCCACAGTCTCTCAAGTGGGTGACTTGCCCACATACTCTGGAGGGGGCAACATGCCCTGTGCTTGGTCCTGGGGAGTGCAAGGCCACAGTCTCTCAAGTGGGTGATTTGCCCACTGACTTGTCTTGGGGAGTGCAAGGCCACAGCCTCTCTAGTGGGTGACTACTTCCACTGGTTCTGGCGTGGGCATTGTGCCCAGTGTGCTTCTTCCTGTGAAGGATGGGGTGAGTGGATGGCTTCTCCACTGGTTGTGGAGGGGGCATTGTGCCCAGTGTGCTTCTTCCTGGGAAGGATGGGGTGAGTGGATGACTTCTCCACTGGTTCTGGAGGGGGCATCGTGCCCTGTGATGCAGGTCTTGGGTAGTGCAAGGTCACAGTCTCTCAGCTGGGTGTCAGACCCACAGGATTTGCAGGGGCCAGGCCGCACCACAGCCCACGGACTCAGGACTACACACTGTCCACCGGCGGTGATGGCTGCTCAGTGGTGGCAGTGGCTGTACAGGTGTCCGTGCTGGAAGTGGTGGGGGGACGCTCCAGCCCTTCCCGTGCAGCCTCAGACGGCTGCCACCTGGGGCTGGTGCTGGTGGTGGTGCTGGTGGCGGTGCTAGCAGTGGTGGGGGGAGGCTCCAGCCCTTCACCTGTAGCCTCGGATGGCTGCCCACTGGGGCTGCTGCTGCTGGCAGTGGTGCTGGCAGTGGTGAAGGGAGGCTCCAGCCCATCCCCTGCAGCCTCGGACAGCTGAACCACCATGGTTGGTGGTGAGGGTTCCGACTAAGCCCCAGCACCAGGCCTCTTGTCCTTTTTGTCTGCTGGTGCCGGCCCCTTGCCCCTCCTGCCAGCAGCTGGGGATGGCTCCTTGCTTCTTTTGGCAGCAGCTGGGGACTGGTCCTTGCCTTTCCTCTCAGCAGCCGGGGATTGCTCCTTGCCCTTCCTTTTACCAGCTAGGGGTGCTCCTTGCACTTCATTGGAGCAGATGGGGGTGCATCCTTGCCCTCCCTTGCAGCACTTGGTGCAGGCACCCTATCAGTGTGGCTGCCTGGTGCCCGGAATACTCTCCCACCTGGTGTAGCTGTGGACACTACTGTGCCCCTGGACTGGGTGGCTGAGGTGCTAGGCTGGGTTCTGACCACCCTGGCCTGACAAGAGGGACGGGGGAGGGCTAGGGAAGAGGTCAAAGGTGGAGAGGAAAAGCTTCTTAGGGACATTGGGGTGGATAGACAGAGATGGTTTGGGAGTGGAGGTAGAGGGAGTGGTTGTAGAAGGTGTATGTCTGATGTGTGTGGGTGCAGGTGCATTAGCTGGATGCTGTTGTGAGGTGGATGGCTGTTCGGTGTCTGAGTGCTTGCGTTTGTGTACTTTGGGAGGAGGGGGAACAGACGCAGTGGGAGAGGACACAGGGGATGTGTGCATGGAAGTGAGGGTGGTGACTGCCAGTGAGGGGAGTGTGCTGATAGGTGTGCTGGTGATGGGGGTAGTGGATGAGGATGTAGTGCATGCGGGTGTGAGTGTAGACGCAACTCGAAGGGAGGTGGACGAGGAGGAGGAGGGGGCCACAGTGGAGGCTGTGGATGTTGGTGTGTCTGCATCTGGATGGTGTTTGTGTGAGTGCCTGTGGGATGAAGTGTGGTGCTTGTGTTTGAGGAATCCATGTCCGAACTGTCCCCTCCTGTGTCTGCTGTGGTGCTCCCTTCGCCGTCTGTCCCACTGGTGCCCTTATCGTCAGTGGATTCGGCTTCCTGGGCCCTGTGGGATGCAGCTCCCTCCATTGCCGGTCCCTCAGCTCCCCTGCCAGATGATGGCACATAAGGACAGGGTGACAAAACAAAAAGGGGGGGGGGGAAGAGACAAAGGATACACTTGGTCAATGACGGCAACAACACCACCGTTGACGTACATGACACACACACACACAGGGAACAGCCCTATGCACTAGGCAATGCACTACCAGTCTCAATGCTAGTCACCAGTCCACGGATAGGGACACCTAATGCCAATTGCAGCATACCTGAGACCCACAGACCCCCTGCCCAGTAGTGGATGCCTACTAGCTTGGTTGAAGGCATTTTACCTCAGAACCCTGCCCAACCTGGGACCTACTCTGCAATGTCAGCCCTGGTCTAGGGGCACCCACAGGCCCACAGGGTGAGCATGTCCTTGCCGATGGCACGCCACATACCCTTTTTCTGATGGGCGCTGACCTGCAGGGAAATGGACACAGGGAAAGATATTAGTCCGACCGTCCTGCCTGTTACACTCATGGCCCACCATGCCCCTTCCCATTCCCATTAGCATAGACATGGCCCACCATCCATGCAGCACGCTGTCGAGGGCCATCCACCAACCCCCCTTACATGAGGCCTTCACACACAGCACTCCGTGCATTCACTCCATGCATTCACGACTCACGGTGTACTCACCTGTTGGTCTGGAGGTCCATTCAGCATTTG
This sequence comes from Pleurodeles waltl, assembly GCF_031143425.1. Classification (NCBI taxonomy): domain Eukaryota; kingdom Metazoa; phylum Chordata; class Amphibia; order Caudata; family Salamandridae; genus Pleurodeles; species Pleurodeles waltl. Next base: position 862,195,579 of record NC_090439.1, read on the forward strand.
GTACTGGGGTAGGACCCCATCCACCAGTCACTCCAACTCCACCGAGGTGAATGCAGGGGTCCTTTCTCCAGTGACACGAGCAATGGTCAGTTCCAGACACAGGTCACAGCAGCACTTGCAGTGTAGGTCCTCTCCTGTTGAAGTTCAGGTAGCAAGTGAGTGAACAGATAGAAAATGGTGGTAACGTCCACAGTGGTGCATGCCATCACCGCTGGCGTACATCACCATTGGCCACTGACCCTATAGGCCCCAATGTTAACCAATGAGGAGTTGCACAGCGGTTTTTAACCTCCTCCCGCAATGGCGCACAACGTCAGCAGAATTACCTCATTCCACCTGTCCCTCCAAGCAGGATAAGCGGACGCCATTTCAGGTAGGGGTGCAGGCCATGGCTCCTAACTGCGTCACAGTACACATATGCACCATTTGGACCTCTCCAACAAAATACTGTTACAATCACGACATACATTTATGTGTAGTGGTTTGAAATAAGAAATTCTGACCAGCTGCTCACCATTTTGCCCCATAGATTGCAACAGCTGCGAATGAATAGGAGCTGGAGACATACCCCCAGGTACAGACCCCTGGTGGACTTGGCAACAATAGAGGACAGGCACATTATCCTCACCTATAGACTGGACACGGCCACAATCACAGAGCTGTGTGCCCAATTGGAGCCTGACCTAATGTCTGCTATCCGTCACCCCACCGGGATCCCCCCTCTTCTGCAAGTACTATCAGTGCTCCATTTCCTGGCAACTGGCTCCTTCCAGGTGACAGTGGGCTTGGCAGCAGGAATGTCTCAGCCAATGTTCTCAATAGTGTTGACCATAGTGTTGTCTACCCTGATAAAACACATGCACAGCTACATCGGTTTCCCCCAGGTGGAGGGTTTGGTCACAGTGAAAGCTGATTTCTATGCAATGTGCCATATCCCCAACATTACTGGGGAAATTGATGGTACACAAATAGCATTTGTCCACTGCCCCCGGGGAAATGAACAGGTGTTCAGAAATCAAAAGAGCTTTCACTCGATGAATGTGCAGATGGCGTGCCTGGCGGACCAGTACATCTCCCACGTAAATGCAAAATATCCTGGGTCTGTGCATGATGCCTTTATCCTGAGGAATAGCAGCATCCCATATGTGATGGCTCAACTCCAGAGGCACACGGTTTGGCTAATAGGTGAGCCCTGGTTTTCACCCAGTGGATGTTGGTGTATGTGTATGGTGTGGGCCCTAAGGGTTGGTGTGTGGCTAACAGTTGTCCATCAATATTTGCAGGTGACTCTGGTTACCCCAAAATCTCATGGCTACTGAGCCCTGTGAGGAATCCCAGGACAAGGGCAGAGGGCAGAGGAACGTTACAATGAGGCACATGGGCAATCAAGAAGAATTATAGAGAGGACCTTTGGCCTCCTGAATGGCAGTTTTTTTTGCATCTATCTAACAGGTGGATCCCTGTATTAATCACCCAAGAAGGTCTGCCTTTTCTGCAGGAGGATGAGGCTGGAGATGGCCGTGTGGAAGTAGTGGGCGCTGTGGACAGTGAAGATGAGGAGGCAGAGGATGAGGACAACAGAAGTGCAATAATTTGTCAATACTTCCAATGACACACAGGTAAGACAGTGTAACTTCACATTTAATTGACAGTTTTGTCTTTGACATTGTCACTGGCAGGCTGTTTTTACCACTTCTATGGCCACTCACTGTAGCCTTTGGCATCTCTGTTTTCAGATATTTGGCTACTATCGCTCCTGGTGTGTTGACTGCAGCCAACGACAGGTCATTCCTATGTATATATTTCTGTACAGCTGATTTTCATTGTTTAAACCTTGTTTAATGAATGCATACCTAAATCATTTGACATACTCCATACCTGTATTTTTTCAAAGGGTGTTTATTTTAGTGCTATGAGGTAGAGGGGGATGTGCAATGGGCTGGGGGGATGATGGAGGAAAGCCCAGGTTGGAGTTGAGTCTATTTGTAACACACAGGTACATTGTCCAAGGGGGCATAGGAAGGGAAGCAATGGCAGTTCATGGTGGACAGGGTGACAGAGTGGGACACAAGGGTGACAATCAGGAGAGTCTTATTTCCTGGCGGGGGTCTTGGCAATAGTCTCTGGCTTCTGCCTGGATGGCAGGGAACGTTTGCGGGGTGGTTCACCTTCTGCAGGGGGAGGGGTGCTGGTGGTCTGTTGTTCCTGTGGCAGGGCCTCCTGTCCACTAGCAGGAGCGGAGGTGGAGGGCTGTTCATTGTTTTGGCTAGTGGCAGAGGCCCACTGGAGTGCAACTGCCTCCCTCAAAGTGCTGGCCATGTCTTCCAGCACCCCTGCAATGTAGGCCAGGGTGGTGTTGATGTCCTTCAAGTCCTCCCTGATCCCCAGGTACTCTCCCTCCTGGAGCCACATGTTCTCCTGCATCTTGTCCAGTATCTGGCCCATCGTCTCCTGGGAATGGTGGTATGTTCCCAGGATCACGGTAAAGGCCTCCTGGAGAGTCAGTTCCCTGGGCCTTTCCTCCCCCGTCACACAGCAGTCCACCCAGCTTCCCTGTTGTCCTGTGCCTCTGGCCCCTGAACCGTGTGCCCACTGCCACTGACCCAGGTCCCTGATCGTCCTGTGTTTGGACAATTCAAACTACACACTACGGAGAAGAGGTGCCAGCAACATCCAGTTCCCTCACAGAAGAGGCCCACAGTGATGACAGCAGCTCACCTGGATCTGGATGACCAACCTGGCTCATCAGGGACTTCTGGACAGTCGGTTACCCAGGCACAGTCACAGACCACCACAGAGTCTCCCCCATCAGGAAACACCACCACAGCACCCACCCAGCGTACCCATACCTCTGTACCCAGGACACGTCAATCAGCAGTGTGTCCACCACTACAGGGACCTCAGGGCACACCTTGCACCCAACACAATCAGGGACCTGGTGTCAGTGGGCACACAGTTCAGGGGACAGAGGGACAGGACAACAGGGAAACTGGAGGCCAGTGGGAGGACAGGCCCAGGAAACTGACTCTCCCGGAGGCACTCACCGAGATCCTGGGAAAATGCCAACAATCCCAGGATACGCTGGGCCAGATCCTGGACAACATGCAGGAGTACAGGCCACGCATTGACGTGGTAGATGTACTGGAGTGCCAGCCACTCTATCTGGACATTCATGGAATGAAAAATCTTACGATTTCTGAAGACCTGTTCATTTTGCCGGTGGGGTACAAATGCAATATAAATCACCCCAATTATGTTGGGGATATGTCCCATTGCACAGAAGTCAGTCTTCACTGTGGCAAATCTTCCACCTGGGGAAAAACAATGTAGCTGCACATGTGTTTTATCAGGGTAGATAACACTCTGGTCAGCGCTATTGAGAACATTGGCTGTGCCATTCCTGCTGCCAAGCCCACTGTCAATTGGAAAGAACTAGTTGCCAAGAAATGGAGCACAGATAGGACTTGCACAAGAGGGGGGGATCCCAGTGGGGTGACGGATAGTAGATATCAGGTCAGGCTACAGTTGGGCACACAGCTCCGTGATTGTGGCCCTGCCAAGTCTGTAGGTGAGGATAATGTGCCTGTCCTCCATTGTTGCCAAGTCTACCAGTGGTCTGTAACTGTACATTGTAGCAACAATATTACAATGCATGTTGTTATTTTGAAATGTATATGTGGCATTTGTTCTCTATGTTCAATTGTGAATTGTGATGCAGTTATAATCCAGGGCCTGCCCCCCCCCCCCTGAAATGGCGTCTGCCTGTCCTGTGTGGAGGGACAGGTGGAAGTGAGGTAATTCCGCTGACGCTGTTGCGGGAGGCGGTCGGGAACCGCCGTGCAACTCCTCATTGGATAATATTGGGCCCTATGTGGTACAGTGGCCAATGGAGATGTACACCGGCAGTGACGGTATGCACCACCGCGGACGTCACTGCCATTTTATATTTGCTCACTCACTTGCTACCTGACCTTCAACAGAAGAGGACCTACACTGCATGTGCTGCTGTGGTCTGTGTCTGGAACCTATCATGGTGCGTGTGACTGGGGAAAGGGCCCCTGCCTTCACCTCGGCGGAGACAGAGAGACTGGTTGGTGGATGGGGTCCTACCCCAGTACGGACTGATGTATGGGCCTCCAGACCAACAGGTGAGTACACGGTGAGCACGATGCATGGGGCATGAATGCATGGAGCGGTGTGTGTGAAAGCCTCATGTGGGGGGGTTATCTGTGCAAATGGGGATGAGAAGGGGTATGGTGGGCCATGAGTTTAACAGGCAGGACGGTTTGACTAATACCTTTCCCTGTGTGTATTTCCTCTGCAGGTCAGCATCCATTAAAAGAAGGGTATATGGCGTGCCAACGCCAAGGAACTGCGGACCCTCTGGGTCTACGGCAGGCGGAGCACCCACTATCGGAAACGGTGGGAGGACCTGACACGCTAGGGACGGAAGATGGCTGAGGCTCAGCTGGGGATGGCTTCCCAACGAGGAAGGGGTGCCCGTCGAACCCTGACCCTCCTGGATGGCCCGCATACTGGCAGTGGCCTATCCAGAGCTAGATGGGCGCTTGAGAGCATCACAGCAGGCACAAGTGGGTGAGTACAGTTCCCTTCATTATAACTTACGCATGGTAGGGGGGGGGTATCCGGGTGGGGAATGTGTGTCTGTGGGTGCCCCTAGGCCAGGCCTGACATCGCAGAGTAGCTCACATGTTGGGCAGGGTTCTGATGGGATAATCCTCTTACCTAGCTAGTAGGCATCCACTACTGGGCAGGGCAGTGTGGGTCACAGGTATGCTGCAGTTGGCAGTATGTGTCCCTCTCCATGCCCTGGTGACTAGCATTGTTACTGGTAGTGCACTGCATAGTGCGTGGGGCTGTTCCCGGTGTGTGAGTGTGCTGTGTACGCCATCAGTGGTGTTGGTGCAGCCATTGAACAAGTGTTTCCTTTGTCTCTCCCCACCTTTTTGCTTTGTCATCCCGTCCTTATGTGCATTAGCATCATCTGGTGGAGGAGCAGAGGCACCGGCAATGGAGGGAGCTGCATCCCACAGGACCCAGGAGGCAGAGTCCACCAATGGTGAGGACACCAGTGTGATGGAGGGCAGGTAGAGAACCAAGGCGATGACTGGAGGGGACAGTTTGGACACAGATACCTCCTCCGATGGAAGCTCCCTGGTGGTGGTGGACACCTCTGTGCCCACCCCAGCTATAGGTACAGCCGCCACCCCGTACCAGCACTGCCCTCCCAGCAGCCCCTCAGCGAGTTGCCCGTGCCCGCTCACCCAGGAGGGTGGGCATCTCTGTTGCCCCAGGCACCTCAGGCCTTGCCCCAGTTAGCCCTGCTGCCCTGAGTGAGGAGGCTATTGACCTCCTAAAGTCCATCTCTGTTGGGCAGTCAATCATTGTTAATGCCATCCATGGGCTGGGAGCCCAAATGCAACAAACCAATGCATTTCTGGAAGGCTTTCACACTGGCTTGGCGGCCCAACAGAGATCAATCCAGGTTCTGGCCTACTCTCTGATGGCAGCCATTGTCCCTGGTTCCACCCTCCAACCTCCTCTACCCAATACCATCCCCCTCAACCCCAAACTATCCTAAGCACACAGGCAGACCAGCATGCACCCAAGACAGCATACAAGAGTGGTTCAGGCAAACACAAGCACCACACTTGTAAAGCCGTGCCTTGACGCAGCGTCTCTTTCTGCACTCGCGGCAGGAACGCGCTGCCGACACTCGGAGCGCCGTTCCCCACGTTTTTTGGTAACGCATCCTGGGAAGCATATATTACGCTCCCGGTCGCGTTACAGTTACCAGTAGTCATTTAATCTTCCTTTATGTTGGTGGTGGGTTTTTTCTGGTCTTTTTTCCTTCTTGCCTTGCCATGCTTGTGTCCATCTTGTCTTCTTCCTGTTCATGTCCCAGCATGCTCTCTTTGTTTTATTTACTGTTTTCTTTTTCCTATTCTAGTCTATGGGCTTTTCCCAATTCAAGATGGTGTCCTTTCCCTTTCCTGTGATGTCACTTCCCTTTTTTCAGTATATAAGTCAGTCAGTCTTACTCTACCTTGCATTCCAAACACTTCCTTTTGGTTGTGCTCTTCACTCCTGTTCTTATTCCTGCTTTTGCGCCTTGGAATATTTTTGCCTATTTTTGTTCCTGTTGTCAAGTCCTGTTTTCTTTTTTCTTCTCTTCAGGAGTTCCTGTTTGAGGTTTTTCCCCAGTGTTTTTTTTTTTCCCTCTGGGACTCCTTCTGGAGGGTACGGTCTGCGTTGGTGTTTCCTGTCAAGCGGCACCTTGGCTACTAGAAGGGGTTGCCCTTATCTGGGATTATCCAGAACCTGTAGAAGACCATGGGTGTTCGCCAATCCTGTATCCAGAGGTGAGAAGTCAAGCGCAGTTCGTAACAACACTTCATCCCACAGGCACTCACACAAACACCATCCAGATGCAGACATACCAACATCCACTGCCTCCACTGTGTCCCCTTCCTCATCCTCTTCCACCTCCCTCCCAGTTGCGGTAAGACACACTCCTGCATGCACCACATCTTCATCCACTACTGCCATCACCAGCACACCTATCAGAACACACACCGCACTGGCAGACACCACCCCAACAGCCATGCACACGTCCCCTGAGTCCTCTCCCATTGTGTCTGTGCCCCCCACTCCCAAGGTACACAAACACAAGCACTCAGACACCCAACAACTATCCAACTCACAACAGCATCCAGCCCATGCACCTGCACCCAAACACAGTAGACAGACACCTCCTCCAACCACTTCCTCTTCCTCCATCCCAAACCTTCTCCCTTTTCCCGCCCCAATGTCCCTAGGAAGCTTTTCCTCTTCACCATTGACCTCTTCCCTACCCCTCCCCCGTCCTTCATGTCTGGCCAGGGTGGCTAAAACCCAGGGAAACACCTCAGCCACCCAGTCCAAGGGCCCAGTTGTGTCCACAGCAACTTGTGGTGGGAAAGGATCCAGGGCACCAGGTGGCTTCACGGAAAGAGTGCCTACCCCAAGTGCTACACGGAAGGGCAAGGAGCCATCACCAGCTTCTGCCAGGAAGGGCAAGGAGCCATTCCCAGCTGCTACCAGGAAGGGCAAGTGGCCTGCACCAGCTGCTGCCCTGAAGAACAAGCAGCCATCCCCAGCTGCTGCCAGGAAGGGCAAGGGCCTGCACCAGATGCTGCCCTGAAGAGCAAGGAACCATCCCCAGTTACAGCCAGGAAGGAGAAGGGGCCTGCACCAGCAGGCAAGAAGGACAAGAGGCCTGGTGCAGGGACTCAGTCAGAGCCCCCACCACCAACCATGGTTGTGCAGCCTTCGGAGGCTGCAGGAAATGGGCAAGTGCTTCCCCCCACCACCACCACCACCACCACCAGCACGCCACTACCAGTGGTCAGCCGTCCGAGGCTGCAGGGGATGGGCAGGTGCTTCCCCCCCCAACCACCACCACCAACAGCAGCAGCAGCACCAGTGGGCAGTCATCCGAGACTGCAGGGGATGGGCTGGAGCTTTCCCCCACTACCACCAGCAGCAGCACCAGTGGTCAGCTGCCTGAGGCTGCAGGGGATGGGCAGGTGCTTCCCCACTACCACCCCCACCAGCAGTACCAGTGGGCATCCGTCTGAGGCTGCAGGGGATGGGCTGGAGCTTCCCCCACAAACCACCACCAGAAGCAGCACCACCACCACTGAGCAGCCGTCACTGCCGGCGGACAGTCTGTAGTCCTTCCTCCATGGGCAGTTGTGCGGCCTGCACCCTGCAAATTCTGTGGATATGACACCCAGCTGAGAGACTGTGACCTTGCACTCCCCAAGATCTGCAAAACCGGGCACAATGCCCCCCTCCAGAACCAGTGGGTATGGCACTCACTCACCCCATCATCAGCAGGATCTGAACCACAAGGCACGATGCCCCCTCCAGAACCAGTGGGTATGGCACTCACTCACCCCATCCTCAGCAGGATCAGAAGCACAGGGCACGATGACTTCCACCTGGCTGTAGGCGGCTACCGCCGTGGTGACTGTTGTTTCTGCCCTGGCGGTCGGTGTGGTAAAGTGGCTGTCTATCTGAGCTCTTTCCGCCATGGTCATAATCTGGCGGTATTTACCGCCAGCCTGTTGGCGGTATTACGTCCACTTAATCACCGACCACCAGGGTTGTAATGAGGGCCTTAGAGCTATACACAATTATACCTAGCAGTAATTTTTTCACTTTCAAAAAGTTCTTACTAACTTTCTAAAAGTTTTACAAAGTTCTAAAATGTTTTTTCTTTTCCACTAAAAAGTTAGGTCAAATAGTTTACCAACTTTGTTCTCTTCTCCTTACCTTTTCTTTCACTATGTCTGTTGTAGAGGCTACCCCCAAGGTTGTTAAGACCACTCATGAAAGTCCGAATTTCAAAAGTCTGAGGGGTTACTGCTTGGAAAGAAGCTTAGGGATTGTGAAGAACCCTAACAAGGAATTTCTCTTGAATCTCCTCTTGCAAGATGACCAGGAGCATCCTGATGCTCAGGTGCAATCAGAAGGTGAGGTAGAGGGAGATTCCACCCAGGTAGATTCAGGAGTGGGTTCTGAAGATTCAGGCAAGGGTCCTTCCACAGACCTTTCCCTTAACAAACCTCTTAGTGTAGCTGGTAGTGGGAAGGGGTCTCACACAGGTATGTCACCCTTCACACCTGGAGGCCAGGTCACTAGGGTTACACCAGTTAGGGAGAGAGCTACTTTTGCCCATACTCACATCACCTCAGTCTCTGAAGGTTCACACATCTCCCACCCTGAGGATAACTCCCTAGCTAGGGAACTCAGAAAGCTGTGATTGGAGGAGGCTAGACTGAGGCTGAAACAGCAACAGTTTGCCCTAGATAGGGAAGCCTTAGCTGTAGAAAGAGAAAGGCAGTGGTTGGTGTTAGTTCCCGATGGTGGCAGCAGCATTGAAAGTTTCAGGGCTCATGAGGTCAGGGAGGACAACATTAGCGCCAGAAACCTACACAACATTGTTCTCTTATACAAGGTGGGGGATGATATTCAAAAGTGGTTTGCTGCGCTTGAGAGGGCCTGTAAGATTCAAAGGGTCCGTCAAAAGCAGCTGGAAGCTATACTTTTGTTGTCCTTCTCTGACAAAGGGAGGGACAGAATGCACGCCTTGATGGTTTTGGCCTAACCACAAAGCAATGCAGAATCAAGTTTAGGGAAACCAAGAAAGAATCTTCACAAGATTGGGTTGATTTTGTGGACTGTTCTGTGAAGGCTCTACAGGGTTGGATAAATGGCAGTAAAGTGTCTGATTACCAGTGCCTGTATAATCTAATTCTGAGAGACCATATATTGAATAGTTGTGTGTCTGACTTGTTACACCAGTATCTTGTGGACTCAGATCTGGCCTTTACCCAAGAATTGGTAAAGAAGGCAGACAAATGGGTCATAACAATGGTGAGCAGAAAAGCTCATACGGGGTGACAAAGCAAAGGAGAAAGATGGTGAAAAATCTCAGGATAAGCATGGGGATAAAAGTAAGCACAAAGATCCTTTTTCAGGTCCACAACACTCCTCTGGGGGTGAGGATAAATCATCTTCCTCTTCTTCTCATACTGCACACAATAAAAAGCCTGGTGCTATGTGTGCAGAGGGAAAGGCCATAGGCCAGGGGATAAGTCCTGCCTAGGTAAAGCCCCTGAGCCTACCACCACTAATACATCAAGCTCTAGTGGCCCTAGCAGTAGTGGTAATAGTGGTGGGACTACTGGCAATAGTCAAACAAAGGGTGTAGTTGGGTTCACTTTTTGGTCCATCATAGAAACTGGGGTAGACACTCCCAAGACAGCTTCTGTCACACCTGGTGGCATTGGCCTTGCCACCTTGGCTGATCGTTCCCTTAACATGGACATGTATAAGTAGTCAATTTTAATAAATGGTGTTGAGGCCCGGGCCTACAGGGATACAGGTGCCAATATCACTTTGGTGACTGAAAGCCTGGTGTCACCTGCACAACACCTCCTTGGACAGAAGTATCAAGTTACTGATGTCAATAACTCCACTCAGTCTCTCCCCTTAACTGTAGTACAACTTAGTTGGGGTGGAGTTACTGGCCCAAAGCAGGTGGTAGTATCACCTAGCTTACCTGTAGACTGTCTCTTAGGTAATGACCTAGAGGCCTCAGGTTCGGCTGAGGTGGAGTTGAGGATCCATGCTGGGTATCCCTGAGGAATTGCTTCCTCTCATTTCAGGTAAAATCAAAAAGCAAAGGAAAGCAAAAAGGCCTGAAACCTCAGGATCCCTCTCCACCAACAGGTAAAAATGGTATCAAAGTATCACTTCCCCACCCTACCACTAAGGATACAATTCATTTGGCGGGAGAAACTTCTCCTGGGGTGGAACCTGCACCAAGGGAGCCCTCAGCTACCACAGCTGGACTCTCAGAGGTAAAGGTACCTCTCTGTGGAACCGGTAAACCAGATGTGCAAAACTGCACTATTTTAGTAAATTTGGAGCAACCCTCCAAACCTCCCAGAGAAACTTTAGTGCAGCAGCCCTGCACTACTTCTGAACACTTAGTCCCAGTGTGGAGCTTATAGGACAGCAACCCCACCCTTCTCCAATCCAAGAGAAACAGCAAAGCTGTTCTCTCTTTCAGCCATATGGGCAAACCTTTTGCCCAGCTATGGCTTTATTGAGACAGCATCCCTGTCTGGCATTCTCTTCATTAGGACAGAAACCCTGTCTTGGCATAGGCTCAGTGGAACAATCCCACTGCCCAACTTTAAAACTTACAAATAGAGATTCTGAGAATATAAACTTGCACTGTTTTGTAGGTAACAATCTCCAAACAGGGTGGTTTACATCCTCACAGGGAAGTAACCAAACAACGGATGATAAAAGGAGTAACCACTCTATTGCATATCTACTCTCCACTTATCACCACTTAGACAGTAAAGTCTGAACTAGCCTAGGTTAGCCTTATTGTCCTTCATTTAGGGGATGGGGGATATGTGAGAAAGTAGCCTCTTTCTAGCATGGTTACCCCATTTTTGGCCTGTTTGTGAGGGTTTGTCAGTGTGTGTTTACTGTCTCACTGGGATCCTGCTAGCCAGGACCTCAGTGCTCATAGTTTAAAACCCTATTTGTCAGTGTGTTTTGCCAGTCTCACTGGGATTCTGCTAGCAAGGACCCAGTGCTCATAGTTTGTGGCCTATCCGTGTTGTCAGTATGCTTGACTGTCACTGAAGTTCTGCTAACCAGAACTCCAGTGCTTATGCTTGCTGTACTTACCAAATTTGTCACTATACATTAGTGACTCCATATTCCAATTCTGATTGTCACACTGGACCCCTCTTGTAAGTCCCTAGTATATGGTACCTAGGTTCCCAGGGCATTGGGGTTCCAGGAGATCCTCATTGGCTGCAGCATTTCTTTTGCCACCCATAAGGAGCTCAGACAAACCTTTCATCAGGACAGCCACTGCAGCCTGAGTGAAATAGTGCACACACTATTTCACAGCATTTTACACTGTACTAAGTAACGTATAAGTCACCTATATGTCTAACCTTCATTTACTTGAGGCTAGGTGCAAAGTTATTGTGTATGAGGGCACCCTTGCACTAGCAAAGGTACCCCCATGTTGTCCAGGGCAAATTCCCTGAACTTCGTGAGTGCAGGGACACCATTATAAGCGTGCACTACATATATGTCAAAACATATATGTAGCTTCACAATGGTAACTCTGAATATGACCATGTGAGGTGTCTAAGATCATGGAATTGACCTCACAATCCAAATGTGGTATTAGGAAACCAATCCCATGCGCCCTGGGGGCTCCACCATTACCCCCAGTACTGCCGAACCACTCTCTGAGGTTTCAACTGCAGCCCCAGCTGCTGCCACCTCACAGACAGGTTTCTGCCCTCCTGCTCAATCCCAGGAAGGCAGAACAATGCATTTCCTTTAGGAGAGGGGTGTTACACCCTCTCCCATTGGAAATAGGTGTTACAGGCATGGGAGGGGTAGCCTCCAAGAGCCTCTGGAAATGCTTTGAAGGGCACAAATGGAGCCCTCCTTGAATAATCCAGTCTACACTGGTTCAGGGACCCCCAGTCCCTGCTCTGCCACGCAACTGGACCAGTGGAAAGGGGAGTGGCCACTCCCCTTTCCATCACCATCCCAGGGCTGGTGCCCAGAGCTCGTCCAGAGTGTCCCTGGTGTTAGCCATCTTGGATTCCAAGGTGTGGGGACCCTTTGGAGACCTCTGAGTGGCCAGTGCCAACAGGTGACATCAGAGACGCCTCCTGATATGTGCATACCTGGGTAGGTAGCCAATCCCCCTCTCAGGGCTATTTAGGGTCTCTCCCCTGGGTGTTTCCTCAGATTCCAGGAATCCTCTGCATCCTCTGCTTCAGCTTCTGACCATCGGATCAACCGCAGACTGCTCCAGGAACCTTTGTAACTGCAGCAAAGTATCCAGGACGACTCCTGTGACCTGCAACTTCAGCTTCAGCCAGCATTTGCAACAGTTTCCAAGGGGTGCATGGTCTGAGGACTGCCTGTCTTCACCCTGCACCAGAAGAACTGAAGGAATCTCCCGTGGAGTGACGGAGTCACTTCCCTGCTTCTGCAGGCACCGTTCTGCGATGATGACCGGTACTCTGGGACTTCTCTCCTGACAACCAGTGTGCTCCTGGGAACACAGGTGGTGGACCGATGTGACCCAGTCTGTCCAAAGGTCCGGCTGTCTGAATTTAGTGGAGGTAAGGGCTTGCCTCCCAGTGTTGCAACAGTACCCCTGTGCACCGCATCGTCTCAAGCTCCTTGGACTTCTGTGTACTTCTACCAAGAATCCCAGGTCCCCAGAACTCCATCCTACGATGCACAGCTCCCTGAGTTGTTCTCTGGTGGTGTGGGACCCTCCAGTGTAGTGCTGTGATGACTGCACTTTGCATCTTCTTTGTCCCCGTGTTCTGGGACTCCTGTGGTTGCTGCCTGGTCTTCTGAGGGCCCTCGGAAGTGCTGAGAGCTCCCTGTGTCTCCTCAGTCTAAGTTGAGACCCCCAGGTCCCTCCTGGGTCCAGACAGCTCCTTTTTGATGCAAACTGCGTACTTGCTTGAACCAAGGCTTGTAGGCAGAATCCAGCAATGCAAACAGCCTGCATCCAACAACTCGACGTGGGACATTACCTGTGTCAAGCAGGAACCCACAGCCATCTTCTTTGGTACTCTTCTGTACTTTTCTCCTTACTGGAGAATCCACTTTTGTATCATCTTCTAGGTTGGCAGGGGCTTCTGTCCTTCCTGGACTCTTCTTCGACTTCTGGACTCTGGTCCCCTCTCTCCACATGTCTTCAGTTCCAGAACTGCATTGTTTGTTGCTTGCAGTGTTGCTTGTTTCTTGCAAAATCTCTTATCACGACTTGTAGTGTGTCCTGAGGAAACTTGCTGTACTTTACTCCTGCTTTCCTGGGCTCTGGGGTGGGGTACTTTACTTACCTTTGGTGTTTTCCTAAACTCCCAGCGCCACTCTACACACTACACTTGCCTAGGGGGGAATTCATGATTCGCATTCCACTATTTTAGTATATGGTTTGTGTTGCCCCTAGGCCCAATGCAATCTATTGTATTTTCTACCGTTTGCACTATTCTAGGACTGCTTACTTACCTGATTTTGGTTACTAGTGTATATATTATGTATAATACTTACCTCCAGAAGGAGGATTGTCTCTAAGATATTTTTGGCCTTGTGTCACTAAAATAAAGTACCTTTTTTTTGGTAACACTGAGTATTGTCTTTTATTATGTATAAGTACTGTGTAACTATAGTGGTATTGCAGGAGATTTGCATGTCTCCTAGTTCAGCCTAAGCTACTCTGCTACAGCTACCTCACGAAAGCCTAAGCTGCTAGAACCCTGCCTACATTTCACTAATAAGGTATAAATGGACCTGGCATAAGGTGTAAGAACCTTAGGTACCCACTACAAACCAGACCAGCCTCCTACACTCCTACACTCAGGTGGCATGGTGGGTGAAAAATGATGGATTGGGATGCGGCCAGAGTGATTGCCTGTGGCTGAGATTATTTCAAACATTCCATCCATCACTTGGTTTTGTTGCAGATGACGCCCTAGATGCGACGACTATGTCCCGACGTGGGTCACTTGCTCACTGTGCCACCGAAATCAAACTATATCTGGCTGAAGGGCGCGTAATAAGGGTGAAATTAGTCCTAGGTTGCTTGTATTCTGGTTCAGGGACCTGGTTTGGCAGTTCCCACTAGTGCAGGGTCAAGACTGATTTGCATATGGCTGGATCCAAACTGAGGTGACGGGGTGGACAAAAAATGATAGATTGGGATGCAGCCCGAGTGATAGCCAGCGACTGAGATTAATTCAAGCATTCTTTCACCACCTTGTTGTTGTTGCATTTGATGCCCTAAGTGTGACAGGTATGCCCAGACAAGGGTCCAGTGCTCAATGTGCCACTGGAATCAAGCTATACCTGGTTGAAGAACCCATAATGAGGGTAAAACCGTTGCTTGGCTGCTTGTATTCCAGTTCATGGAGGACATGTTTGGCAGTTTGGGCTGGACTGTTCCCACTGAAACAGGATTAAGATGGTTTGCATGTGGCTCAGTCCAAACTGAGGAGGCATGGTGGGTGAAAAACAGTGGGTTGGGATGCAGCCAGAGCGATAGCCAATGGCTGAGATTAATTCAAGCATTCCACCCGTCACCTTATTGTTGTTGCAGTTGATGCCCCAGGTGTGCCCAGGCATGGGGCTCATGCTCTCTGAGTCACTGGAATCAAGCTATACTTGCCTGAAAAGCCTATAACAAGAGTGAAACAGATCCTAGGTTCCTTGTATTCCGGTTCAGAACCTGGCCTGGAAGTTCAGGTTTGACTGTTCCCAGTGGAGCAGGGTTATGACTGATTTGCAGATGGCTGGGTCCAAACTGAGGTGGCATGGTGGGCGATAAACAATGTATTGGGATGCGGCCCCAAGCCATTGCCAGCGATTAAAATTAATTAAAGCATTCTATTTGTCACCTTGTTGTTGCCCGCTTGTATTCCAGTTCACGGAGGACCTGTTTGGCAGTTTGGCAGTTTGGGCTGGAATGTTCCCACTGGAACAGGATTAACACTGATTTGCACCTGGCTTGGTCCAAACTGAGGTGGCATGGTGGGTGAAAAACCATGGATTGGGATGCAGCCCAAGTGATAGTTGCTGAGATTAATTCAAGCATTCCATCCATCACCTTGTTGTTGCAGTTGATTCCTTTAGTGCGACGGGTATGCCAAGACATGGGTCCCATGCTCACTGAACCACTGGAATCAAGCTACACCTGGCTCTAGAGCCCATAATAAGGACAGAACCAATCCTAGGTTGCTCAAATTCCAGTTCAGGAAGGATCTGGCTTAGCAGTTCAGCTGGACTGTTTGCACTGCAGCAGGGTCAAGACTGATTTGCATATGGCTGGGTATAAAACGGAGGTGTCATCGTGGGCAAAAAAAAAATGGATTGGGATGCATCCCTAGTGACTGCCAGTGGCTGACATTAATTCCAGCATTGCATCCATCACCCTGTTGTTGCAAGATCAATGGCATCAGAAAGTTTAATATCTGCATTGTACTACCAAGGTATGATCATTTCTGAAGATTCGTCTGGATACGTCCCCCCCCCCTTATGGCACAAAGTGCAAACACCATAACTGTGGTCGACGGCATGAAACAGTATAATGACAGACATGGTAGTTCTTCTTGTAAACTAATGAATCCCTTACGTAAAGTATAAATTATACCTGTATTGTTGTTTGTTGCAACGTTTGGGATGTGCCATTTTATTTGGACCACATTAGGTCTAAGCTATAAAGGTAAATGTTGAATTACTCGGTGCGCAAATAAACCTGGCTGCAAGGACAAAATCCAAATATTCGTAAATTAAGGATTGAGGGAATTTTACCATTGTAATTGGGATTTACATACACCGAACTCTCTCTAGTATGGTGGAATTTCAGCATTTGCAAATAAGGGATAGGAGTGCAGTCATTTCAGAGCATTATAGCTTCAAAATTAGGAATTAGCATACTGGCTGCCATAGTAAAGATTTTAGGTGCTCAGGATAAGACATATTTTTGTGGTCCCTGTTCGGGAACAATTTTGAATTTATTACCCATTTCCAGCTAACCTAAGCCCTCATGATGTCCAACAATACTGAATTATATGTTACCCTTTTAGAAACCTGGTGTAGGAGGCTGGCCTGGCTTATAGTGGGTACCTGATGGTACTTACACCTTGTGCCAGGTCCAGTTATCCCTTATTAGTCGATTAGTAGTGTTCTAGCAGCTTAGGCTGATAGAGGTAGCTATGGCAGAGCAGCTTAGGCAGAACTAGGAGACATGCAACGCTCCTACTATACCACTTATATCATATAGCACTATATCATAAGAATCACAATATTCAGAGTTAATAAAAATAAAGGTACTTTATTTAATGACAATGTGCCAAAAATATCTCAGAGGATATACTTCCTTGGGGGTAAGTAAAATACACAAACTATACACACAAACCAAAATCAGGTAAGTAAACGGTTAGAAAAGTAGTGCAAACACTGTAGAATACAATAGAAAGCATTAGGCCTTAGGCTGATGATTCTGCAACAACGGAAGATATCAGGAACTTCTCCTTTGCATAGAAGATGTCCCACGGCATGCTGGAGGATTCAGAGTTGTTTGTATGCAGAAAGACCGCAAACAAGCCTTGCTAGCTGCAAAGGTCGTGGTTGAAGAAAAAGGGTGCTGCCCGGGCCCAGGAAGGCCCAGGAGGTCGCCACTTGGACGCAGAGACAGAGAGGGCGCTCAGCAACACAGAGAGCCCATGCAGAAGCAGGCAGCACCCGCAGAAGTACTTGAACATGGGTTCAAGAAAACTGAGCACGGCGGTCGTCTCAACACTACAAAAGAGGGTCCCACGAAGCCGGTGGTCAACTCATCGAGTTGAGCAATGCAGGACGGAGTGCTGGGGACCTGGGCTGTAATGTGTACAAAGGATTCCTTGTAGAAGTGCACAGAAGCCCTAGCAGCTGCAGTTCACGCAGTACACAGGATTACTGTCTGGCATGGGGAGGCTAAGACTTACCTCCACCAAATTTGGACAGATGGACCACTGGACTGTTGAGGTCACTTGGATCTGGCTCCTGTGTTGCAGGGACCACGCTTGTCACGATGAGAGGGGACCCAGAGGACAGGTGAAGCAGAGGTTTGGTGCCTGCGTTGGCAGGGGGAAGATTCCGTCGACCTATGGGAGATTTCTTCTTGGCTTCCAGTGCAGGATGAAGGCAGACAGCCCCCAGAGCATGCACCACTAGGAAACAGTTGAGAAAGCCGTCAGGATTAGGTGCTACAATGTCGCTGGCAGTCTTCTTGCTACTTTGTTGCAGTTTTGCAGGCGTCCTGGAGCAGTCAGCAGTCGATCCTTGGCAGAAGTCGAAAAGGGAGATTCAGAGGAACTCTGGTGAGCTCTTGCATTCGTTATCTGAAGAGGAGCCCACAGGAGAGACCCTAAATAGCCCTCAGAGGAGGATTGGCCACCTAGTCGGGTAAGCACCTATCAGGAGGGGTCTCTAACATCACTTGCTGCACTGGCCACTCAGATTCAAGATGGCAGAGGTCTGGAACACACTGGAGGCGCTCTGGGCACCACCCCTGAGGTGGTGATGGACAGGGGAGTGGTCACTCCCCTTTCCTTTGTCCAGTTTCGCACCAGAGCAGGGGCTGGGGGATCCATGAACTGGTGTAGGCTGGCTTATGCAAGGAGTGCACCATCTGTGCCCTTCAACGCATTTCCAGAGGCTGGGTGAGGCTACTCCTCCCTAGCCCTTAAACACACTCTCTCAGAGGAAATTCTTTGTTCTGTCTTCCTGGGACTGGGCTGCCCAGGAGAGCATAAGCCTGTCTGTGGGTTGGCAACAGCGGTAGCTGCAGTGAAAACCCCAGAGAGCTGGTTTGGCAGTGCCCACGGTCCATGCTGGAGCCCCGGGGATGCATGGCATTGGCACCCCAATACCAGATTTGGCATGGGGGGACAATTCCATGATCTTAGACATGTTACGTGGCCATATTCGGAGTTACCATTGTGAAGCTACACATAGGTATTCACCTATATGTAGTGCACACGTGTAATGGTGTCCACTCACAAAGTCGGGGAAAATTGCCCTGAACTATGTGGAGGTACCTTGGCTAGTGCCAGGGAGCCCTCACACTTAGTAACTTTGCACCTAACCTTCACCAAGTGAGGGTTAGACATATAGGTGGTCATTACAACCCTGGCTGTCGGTGTTAAAGCGGCGGTAAAACCGCCAACAGGCCGGCGGTAAAAAAAATGGAATCACAATCATGGCATAAACCGCCAACATAGACAGTCACTTTAACACTCCGACCGCCATGGCGGTACAAACAAACACCCTCGGCGGTAACCGCCAACAGACAGGTGGAAGACAATGTACAGCCCACACTATTACAACCCACCAATCCGCCACCTTTTCCGGGGCGGATTCACCGCGAACAAAAACACGGCGGAAACAGGACTTCGAAGGGAAAACGCTCACCTCTACACACCCCACGAGGAACCAGGACGCCATGGAACCCGAGCTCCAGATTCTACCAGCCTTTATCTTCCTGCTCCTCTACCAGGAGCACGAACGCCGGCGGCGAAGCCCACGGTGAGTACTGCACCTACGACACAGGGGAGGGGGAGGGAAAGAGAGTGACACACACACGCAACACTCAACACCCCCACCCCCACGCTCACCCACTACAACACACACGCTAATACATGTTGATACACTACAGTTACACCCCGACCCCCCCTACCCCCGGAAGAAGGCAAGGACAAAAGGAAATGAGTCGAATAATTGTGATATATTCAATTACATACATCAAAAATATTTACAAATATATATATTTATACTATTTACAATTATATACACCAAGAACACAAGTCCAAGGGATTCCACCATCATGGTCCGTGGATCACTGGGCCCAAAAGGCATGGGCGAGGCCCACACTCAATACCTGAACAAGACAGAGAGAACACTGCAGGGACATCAGATAGAAATAAAACAGGCACCTCAGGGGGAAGGGAAGGGGGGGCACCTCAGCCGGTTGAGTGCACAATGCCAGATCCACGAGGGGGCTCCATGCCCACTGTTCAATCCTGGGGAGTGCAAAGCTACTGTCTCTCAAGTCTCTACAGTGGGTGGGTTGCCCACTGTTCAATCCTGGGTAGTGCAAAGCCACAGTCTCTCAAGTCTCTACAGTGGGTGGTTTGCCCACTGTGCAATCTTGGGGAGTGCAAAGCCTCAGTCTGTCAAGTCTCTACATTGGGTGGATTGCCCACTGTGCAATCCTGGGGGGGAGTGCAAAGCCACAGTCTCTCAAGTCTCTACAGTGGGTGGGTTGCCCACTGTTAAATCCTGGGGAGTGCAAAGCCGAAGTCTCTCAAGTCTCTACAGTGGGTGGGTTGCCCACTGTGCAATTCTGGGGAGTGCAAAGCCACAGTCTCTCAAGTGGATAACAGTATCCACTGGGTCTGGAGGGGGTTTTGTGCCCAGAGTGCTTCATCCTGCCAAGGACTGAGGTAGTGGATGTGATACTCCACTGGTTCTGGAGGGGGCTTTGTGCCCAGAGTGCTTCATCCTGACAAGGACTGAGGTAGTGAATGTGATACTCCACTGGTTCTGGAGGGGGCTTGGTGCCCATAGTGCTTCATCCTGCCAAAGACTGAGGTAGTGGATGTCTTTCTCCACTTGTTCTGGAGGGGGCTTTGTGCCCAGAGTGCTTCATCCTGCCAAGGACTGAGGTAGTGGATGTGATACCCCACTGGTTCTGGAGGGGGCTTAGTGCCCAGAGTGCTTCATCCTGCCAAGGACTGAGGTAGTGGATGTGATACTCCACTGGTTCTGGAGGGGGCTTGGTGCCCAGAGTGCTTAATCTTGCCAAGGATTTAGGTAGTGGATGTCTTTCTCCACTGGTTCTGGAGGGGGCTTTGTGCCCAGAGTGCTTCATCCTGCCAAGGACTGAGGTAGTGAATGTGATACTCCACTGGTTCTGGAGGGGGCTTTGTGTCCAGAGTGCTTCATCCTGCCAAGGACTTAGGTAGTGGATGTTTTTCTCCACTTGGTCTGGAGGGGGCTTTGTGCCCAGAGTGCTTCATCCTGCCAAGGACTGAGGTAGTGGATGTGATACTCCACTGGTTCTGGAGGGGGCTTGGTGCCCAGAGTGCTTCATCCTGCCAAGGACTGAGGTAGTGGATGTGATACTCCACTGGTTCTGGAGGGGGCTTGGTGCCCTGAGTGCTTCATCCTGTCCGTGGCCGACTCAGTAGCGTTGGAATCATTGACGCTCACTGGCCTGCGGTGCTGCTGGCGGCGGTGTCCTGCGCAGCGGTTCAGCTGGTGGCGGTCTTGTCCTGGCCTGCGGTGCTGCTGGCGGCGGTGTCTTGGGCAGCGGTTCAGCTGGTGGTGGTCTTGTCCTGGCCTGGGGTGCTGCTGGCGGCAGTCCTGTCCTGGGCAGCGGTTCAGCTGGTTGCGGTCCTGTATTGGGCAGCGGTTCAGCTGCTGGCGGTCCTGTCTTGGGCAGCGGGGCTGCTGCTGGCGATCTTCTCCTGGGCAGCGGGGCTGCTGCTGGCGGTCCTGTCTTGGGCAGCGGGGCTGCTGCTGGCGGTCTTCTCCTGGGCAGGGGGGGCTGCTGCTGGCGGTCCTGTCTTGGGCAGCAGGGCTGCTGGCAGTCTTCTCCTGGGCAGTTGGGCTGCTGCTGGCGGTCCTGTCTTTGGCAGTGGGGCCGCTGCCGGTCTTCTCCTAGGCAGCGGGGCTGCTGCTGGAGGTCATGTCTTTGGCAGCGGGCCGCTGGCGGTCTTCTCCTGGGCAGAGGGGCTGCTGCTGGCGGTCCTGTCTTTGGCAGCGGGGCTGCTGGCGGTCTTCTCCTGGGCAGTGGGGCTGCTGGCGATCTTGTCCGCTGTGCTGATCTTCCCAGACTTGCCGGTTTTAATGTACCCCTTCCCCACCTTGGATGGTGTCGCAGCTGTCTCCACACTCCCAACTGTACCCCTGGGAGAGGCTTTGGTGGCAGATTTTTTTCCCCTCTCCCGCCGGGCACTGGCCAACTTTTTATGCTTGACAGGTGGGGGACTGTCCGTGCTGTGGCTCCTTGCCACACTGGCTGCCTGGTGCACTCCATAATCCGGTGACTACTGCCACCACTGGTCCCGCCGATGTTGTGGCTGAGGTGCTAGGTTGGGACCTGGAGAGTCGGGCCCTAGGAGACTGAAGGGGTGGGGGAGTTGAGGGAAAGAGGTCAAGGCTGGCCAGGAAAAAGTTTCTTAGGAACACTGGGACGGGTAGCTGGAGGGGGTTTGGAGTGGAGGAAGAGGTTGTGGTCGTAAGAGGTGTACGTTTGATGACTTTGGGTGAAGGTGCATGGGCTGGAGGCTGTCGTGAGGTGGATGGCTGTTGGGTGGGTGTGTGACTGCGTTTGTGTACCTTGCTTTCCCTCAGGTGGAGGATTTGTCTACGGTGAAAGGTGATATCTATGCCCTGGGACACATCCCCCACATCAAAGGTGCCATTGATGGGACACATGTGGCCTTGGTCCCCCCTGCAGGAGTGAACAGGTGTACAGAAACCAGAAGAGTTACCATTCGATGAATGTGCAGATGGTGTGTTTGGCAGACAAGTACATCTCCCATGTGAATGCCAAATTCCCTGGCTCAGTGCATGACGCTTACATCCTGCGGAATAGCAGCATCCCTTATGTGATGGGGCAACTCCAGAGGCACCGGGTGTGGCTATTAGGTGAGCACAAGGACCCAATACAGTGGGAATAATTGTCTGGGTCTGTGGATGTCCCTCTGAGTTATTGTGTGTCTAACAGTTGTCCCTCGCCATTTGCAGGTGACACTGGTTACCCAAACCTTTCATGGCTACTGACCCCAGTGAGGAATCCCAGGACAAGGGCGGAGGAACGCTACAATGAGGCCCATGGGCGGACTAGGAGGATTATAGAGCGGACCTTCGGCCTCCTGAAGGCCAGGTTCCGGTGCCTCCATATGACAGGTGGTTCCCTTTTCTACTCACCAAAGAAGGTATGCCAGATCATCGTGGCCTGCTGTATGCTTCACAACTTGGCTTTGCGACGACAGGTGCCTTTTCTGCAGGAGGATGGTCCAGATGGAGGTGTTGTGGCAGCTGTGGAGCCTGTGGACAGTGAAGACGAGGAAGCAGAAGAAGAGGACATCGACAACAGGAACACAGTGATCCTGCAGTACTTCCAGTGAGACACAGGTAAGAAGACAACACTGCCTGCTACATCTAATTTTAAATCTACTACCTCTCATCTGTCTGTCATTTTCACCTAGTGTATGGTCACTGAGTTGTCACTTTCCCTTACAATTTCACAGATTTGGGTCCCACTGTGTGACATCTGCTTTGTTTCCCCATGGACTCCGGCTGTGTGACATTACATTTGAAAGAGCATTTTGCCACTGTTATTGCTAATACACTATTTCTAAATCACAGACAGACTCCAGATTGTTTTGTGCTTTAAGGGTGTTTATTTTAG
Source organism: Pleurodeles waltl (assembly GCF_031143425.1). Lineage (NCBI taxonomy): Eukaryota > Metazoa > Chordata > Amphibia > Caudata > Salamandridae > Pleurodeles > Pleurodeles waltl. The sequence continues at coordinate 862,218,185 of NC_090439.1, forward strand.
TGCTCAATATTGGGGGGGGTTGTAAAATGGTGAGGGGTGATGGTGGAGGAATGTCCAATGCATAGTTCAGTCTATTAATCTCACAGGTGCATTGTCCAAAGGGCCATAGGAAGTGGTGCTAGGGCAGTTTAAGGATGGACAGGGTGACAAGGTGGGACAAAAGGATGACAATCAGGGCAGTCTCATTTCTTAGCGGGGGTCTTGGTATCGTTCTTTGTCTTTGTCCTGGATCTCAGGGACCGTTTGCGGGGTGGTTCTCCCTCTGCAGGGGGTGGGGTGCTGGTGTGGTGGTCCTGTGGCGATGCCTCCTGTCCACTAGCACCGGCGGATGTGGCGGGCAGTTCTTCATCCAGGCTAGTGTCAGGGGCCCCTTTTTGTGCCACAGTGTCCCTCCTGGTGTTCACGAGTTCCTTCAGCACCCCTACAATGGTGCCCAGGGTGGAATTGATGGATTTGAGTTTCTCCCTGAAGCCCAAATACTGTTCCTCCTACAGCCGCTGGGTCTCCTGAAACTTGGCCAGTACCGTTGCCATCGTCTCCTGGGAATGGTGGTAGGCTCCCATGATGTTGGAGAGGGCCTCGTGGAGAGTGGGTTCCCTCGGCCTGTCCTCCCCGAGTCGCACAGCAGCCCTCTCAGTTCCCCTGTTTCCCTTGGCCTCTGTCCCCTGAACCGTGTGCCCACTACCACTGCCCCCAGGTCCCTGTTGTTGTTGGGGTGGTGGGTTAGCCTGAGTTCCCTGTAGTTGTGGACACACTGCTGCTTGATGTGTCCTGGGGACAGAGGTATGGGCCCGCTGGGTGGGTGCGGTGCTGGTGTTTCCAGAGGGGGGAAGGTCTGCAGTGGCTTGTGCCAGTGTGAGGAGAACCGACTGTCCCGAGGTCCCAGATGGGCCGGTCTGGTCATCTAGGTCCAGTTCGACAGAGCTGCTGTCATCACTGTGGGCCTCTTCTGTGGGTGGAGTGGACATGTCTGGACCCTCCTGTCCGGTGACATTGGGTAGGGGTCCTGCAGGGGTGAAAAAGCATGATTATTGCATCTGTGTGTGCCATGGTGTGCAATGGGTGGGTGACTGTGTACCCCAGTGCTTGCATTCCTGCGTAGGACCTTGTGTGAGGATGGTTTAGGGGGGTGTATGGGTATGTGCAGTGGCCATGCTTTGGTGCTGGGTGTCCATGATTTGGTGCTGCATGCAGGGCCTGGATTTGGGATGTGTGGTTTGTGATATTGGGACATGTGTGAGGAGTTGGAGTGATGGGGTGAGGGCGAGGGTGGGGTATGTGATGGCATGCAGGTAGGGTGGGGGATGAAATAGTAAAGATTTGTCTTACCAGAGTCCATTCCTCCAGCTACTCCTGCGAGGCCCTCAGGATGCAGAATAGCCAAGACCTGCTCCTCCCATGTTGTTAGTTGTGGGGGAGGAGTAGGGTCCGCCGCCAGTCTTCTGTACCGCGATGTGGTGTCTGGAGACCACGGAACGCACCTTCCCCCGTAGGTCGTTCCACCTCTTCCTGATGTCCTCCCTATTTCTTGGGTGCTGTCCCACTGCGTTGACCCTGTCTATGATTCTTCGCCATAGCTCCATCTTTCTAGCTATGGAGGTGTGCTGCCCCTGCAATCCGATTCGCTGTGGCTCTACCCGGATGATTTCCTCCACCATGACCCTGAGCTCCTCCTCAGAGAACCTGGGGTGTCTTTGCCGTGCCATGGGATGGTGTGGGTGATGTGTGGGGTGGTGTGTGTTGTGATGTGTGGGGTGATATTTAGTGGTGTGTTGTGTGAGGTGCGTGGATGTTATGTGGGTGATGGTGTTGAGTGCCTGTGGATGCGAATTTGTAGATGGTGGTGTCTCTCTCTGGCCTTCAGTCGCATTTGTAGTCGTAGGGGTTTGTGGGTGATGTGGGTGTGTGTTTTATATTGTGTTGGGTGTGTGGGAGTGGTGTGTGTATGTGTATCAGGTGTGTGTATTTCGAATTGTCCAATGTGGATGCGTTTTGTAAATGTGTGTGTATTTTGAGGGCGGCGGTGTGTACAGCCAATGGAATACCGCGGTTGAAAGACTGCTGCGTGGATTTGTGGGTCGTGATAGTGTGGGCGTATTCCTGTTGGCGTGACGGTGGAGGATTTCTTAACACCAGTTTATCACTGACCTTTGGTGTGGCGGACTTGTGTGGGTGTCTAGATTTTGGTGGATTCCGGCCTTTGGGTCATAATGACCGTGGTGGAATTCTGTGGCGTTGTGTTGGCGGTCTTCTGCACGGTGGTAAGCAGCTTTTACCGCCAATGTTGTAATGACCCCCATAGGTGACTTATAAGTTACTTAAGTGCAGTGTAAAATGGCTGTGAAATAACGTGGATGGGATTTCACTCAGGCTGCAGTGGCAGTCCTATGTAAGAATGTTCTGAGCTCCCTATAGGTGGCAAAAGAAATGCTGCAGCCCACAGGGATCTCCTGGAAACCCAATACCCTGGGTACCTAGGTGCCATATACTAGGGAATTAAAAGGGTGTTCCAGTGTGCCAATTAGAATTGGTAAAAATGGTCACTACCCTGCAGTGACAATTTTAAAGGCAGAGAGAGCATAAGCACTGAGGTTCTGATTAGCAGAGCCTCAGTGACACAGTTAGGCACCACACAGTGAACACACATTCAGGCCACTACTATGAGCACTGGGGTCCTGGCTAGCAGGGTCCCAGTGAGACAGGCAAAAACAAACTGACACACAAGTAAAAATGGGGGTAACATGCCAGGCAAGATGGTACTTTCCCAAACCTGGGACTAGCAAAACAGTCAAAACCTCAAACTGCCCGGCGTGCACGAGCCAAATATTACCAAAAGAAAGCTTGAAAGCTTGAACAAACATTGATAAAGCTATTTTTAACGTGCATGGATCAACATTTTGTTCTTTCATTAACACTTTACGAATAATTATCAATTTGTTTCACCAATCTATTTCGACCATTGTATGAAAGACAAGACTTAGTGCACGGTGACTGGACTGGTTCCTAATATTCAAATGGAAAATATACATAAGCACATAGCACTTGAAATTGGAGCATTATGTGCGCAAAATTCGTAATCACAAATACATTCCTCCTTTCACCATTCTGTCTCGTGAAATCTGATATTTCCCCCCCAAATTCCCTGTTATGTGAGAAAAGTACTTTTAAATCATATTTCCATAAGCAGAGGTATTCATGCATTTCAGTTCTATTGGGTTTTTAAAACTAGTATAATTGGCTCCAGTAATCCTTTTTAGTCCCTAATACAAACTCTATAGTGATCCCAGAGGAACACATTCCCAAGGGCCTGATTTAGGGTATGACACGTGGCCCACCCAGGTCACCATAGGCTATGCCCACAGCTCAACTGGCGGAAGACTGCCCGCCCTGTTCAGAGAACTCCTTTAGACAGGAGAGATCTTGCTTTCGTCAGTGGTGTCGCTGCTGTGATAAATTGAAGGAAGTGACGGCTTGCTGAGCAGAGCCACATTCGATGTGCCTGCTTGGAAAAAAATATTGTTTTTCAAGAATAAACTCCTAACAAAGTTTATTCTAGAAAAAAGAACACTAACCCCCAAAGCACAGGGTACATTCTACGTGTGTAGGTGCAGGCAAGCCTATTGACAAATAAAGCTAGGCGAGTATCACTACAAGCTGTTGGTCTTCTGGTGGACGGGCCGTCAGGTCAGAGGTTTCAGATGGCAGGTCCGGCTGAGACTTCGCAGGCAGAATCCCAGTGCTTTCCCTCACTCTAAACTGAGTGGGAAAACTGCAAGTACTGACCAGGAGGAGCACAGTCGACTTATTGCAAAGCTCATGCGCCACAAAATTCTATAAATTCTTCTGTTTCACCCGCACACAATTTATACTGACATATGAAGGATTCTTAGGGAAAGAAACATTTCAAAGTTGCCACTGTAACTTTCAAAACTGGTAGCAGGCTGCTGATTCAACAAATCCGGTTGGCTACTTCTCCATATTGCCAAGTTAAAATAGGCAGTTTTTTGTTGTTTCAAGGAGTTTTATGTATGCTTACTTTGTGGAACAAATCATCCAAAATATGAGAATAGAGAACCCTACAAACGTTGATTTCACCAAAAAATACAAGCCACAGAGAATTTGTCACAAAGAGTAGTAGCGAAGTAGATTTCAAATGCAATTCACTTTCCATTGTCTCAAAAACCGGCATATAGGTACATTTTTACCACTATCCTTTAGTGTAGGAGGCTGGCCCTCTGTGTAGTGTGCAAAACTAGGCACACTGTGCAGAGGGTCTGCACAACCACACAGTTTGCAGAGGTAAAAACTAGATCACCCAATGCTCTCATTTTTATGGTAGCTTGGTCCAGCGTTTGTTGTGCTGACAGTATCAATAAATCAAGACACACACAAAAGAATAACTCAAAAACAATTTACAAAAATACTTCAGATTTTTATAAAAAGAAGTTCAATAAAATTAGTCTTTTTGTGCATAATTATGCACCATAGAAATCAACGTGGATATACTTTAAAATTACATATAAAATCAGACAGTGCGTTTACCAAGTTTCTCCTTTTGCGGGTAAGTCGAGGTCGTCGATGGCCACTATTGGTCAGCTGCAGAAGATTGGTCAGCTCCCGGTTTTGGCTTGAGCAGTGAGAAGTGGTCTTTGGAGCTGGTGCCAGGCCACTGCAAGTGGCCACTTGGAAAAGCACTGCACAGGCGGACTTAAGGTAAGTCCGTTGGGTCCCCTTGGACTGTTGAGGTCACCAGGGGTAGGAGACCCTTAGAGCACAGCTGGATCTTCGGTGCAGGACACAGGGCAGTCGGGTGCAGAGCGAATCAGTGAGCCAGGAGCTGTGGCAAAGATGCCCTTTGGAAGCAGGAGCTAGGTCGCTTTAAGGGTTGCTTACAGGTCAGCATGGGCACTCTGGTGGGAGGTCCTGGTGTTGTCTGAAGTCCCTTGACTGGGGCTTCCTCCTGGTCCTTTTTACAGTCCAGAGTAGACTGTCTTTCTTGGTGTCCGATGTGAAGTGACCACTACACAGGGCACTGGTATGGTTCAGCCACTGAACGGCACAGTGCCACCAAACTTGGTGCAGTTGCAGGGTATATCCTTGCAGTCCATTGCGTAAAGTTTGGTCTGGCTCCGGCATCTGGTTTGGTGGTCAGCAGCCAGTCAGTGAAGTGGTGTTTTTCTAGATAGATACAGTGCATAGATTATTCTGACTGATGCAAGGTTAACATTTGATCTACTTAGAGTAAAATATCACTTGTGTGCCATTACTCTGTATAGCAATGTGAGATATACCTAAGGGTATATCGTTGAGGTAACTCTTGGAGGGTCGTTACCTGAGTTCTGTGCACAGTGTTAATTTTGTAGTTATAATTTGTGGTAGTAGGAGCGCCAATCACTCACTACTTCACCCTCTTCTGTTAGTTTACATCAGTCAGTGAAGTGGACCTCACTGGCTTATTGGTTCCTTGTGGTTGTTGCGTGATGCCTTCACTCCGAAGGGAGATCTTTGGTGATTTTTGAAGTGTGGAGGTTCTCTGGGGGTTTCTAGAGTCCGTCCGATGTCCAAGCAACCCCTCAGCTGTGATTGTCGAGTCCTGAGTGCAGCAGCCAGGGTTTGGCACCTTTTCTTTGTGCAGCAGGTCTTCAGTTCTCGAGTCTTGGCTCTTCTTTGTTGCTGGTCTTTTTGTGTCCTTAGAATCTGATTTCTTGGTCAAGGGATGCCCAATAAATACTGTATTTAGTGAGTGTTTTAGGGGGTACCTAGTTGTGACCAATCAGTCACCTACCTAAGAGTGGCTAGACCCACTTCCTGTGGGCAGAGGTCACGTCCCTACGCCTGATTGGCTATTTTCCTTCAATGAAAGATGGAGAGAAATGAAATGGACAGGTTACCTCACATTCAACACCTTAGGGGTGGTGCAAGCAGGGGCTGACCACTCCTCCTGTCCTTTGTGTGTTTCCCGCAGTTGGTCCCACCAAAAGTGGGGGTTTGCAACAGGGGAGAGCATCTGCTGCTAGCAGCAGCCTTGGGGGTCGAAGTTCAAGGACACCAAGCCCTTGAAGCTCTTAGGCAGGGTTGTGCACATACCTTGGGGAGGTGGGCTAGCACCTCTACCCAGGTCCCCAGGGGTCCAGAATCCTGTCTGGTGGTGGCAGGCTGGTTGGAACCGGCCAGCAACCATGCCAGGGGAGTTAGCTTTTGCAGGGGGCACCTCTAAGGTGACCCCTGGATAAATTTTGTGATACGTCCAATACTGGTGTCAGTTTGGATTTATTATTCTGAGTTGTTTGATACCAAACAACCCAGGGTTCAGAGTAGCCATCATGTAGCTGAGAAACTCGTACTGACCAGTGTCCAGCATATCCATTTCAAATGGCTGCTCTGTTCACTTACTATGTCCCAGGTTTGGCAAGGACACAGTAGGGGCATATTGCTCTAGCAGCTACGCCCTCAAATACAGTATAGTGCACCCTGCCTTAGGGCTAGAAGGCCTGCCAGGGGAGTGACTTACGTATATTGCATGCAGAGGGCACACAGGCTGTGTGGCATGTTTAGTTTGCATTTTGGGATTGGACCAGGACACTCACCCTGCAGTGGCAGTGCTGAGTACATCTGGATGCATGGCCCTTGAGGGTGGCACAATATGTGCTGCTGCCTTCAGGGGCATACCTTTAGAACCCCATGCCCTGGGCACCTATGTACCATTTACTAGAGACTTATAGTGGGAGCTAAAGTTGTTGCCTATTGTATCAATATATTTGCAATTTTAGGGAAAGAATACCAGCACTGGGGACCTAGTTAGCAGCATCCCAGTGCACTCCAGGTCAAGTTGCATCCAGAAACTAGGCATAAAGTGTAGGGGGTACTGCAACAGGGCACCAGTTTCCCACCTCAAGAGAGATAAAAGGTAAGGGATTTAAAACAGTGCATCAAGGAAGTGCACCTGTTACTAAATAGGTGCAATAGAAAACCAGCAATAGATGTGAAAGTTAGGGTTAATACTAGGAACCACAGCAGAGAGGAAAGAGGAGCTGTATCAAAGACATGGAAAGACGAAGGGGACACAGGAAGGGTTGAATATGTCAAAGCCCTGAAGAGAGACAAGAATCAGGTCTAATGTATGAAAAGCAACAGAATGAGTGCAGCAGGAGCATTCAGTGTATCACACAGCAGCAGACAAAGCTAATGATAAGTTTCTCTACTGTAATCAGTAGTTATCTTGCTAAATAATACACCACATCAAAGTTGTACGCTATATTACGCCATGACAAATGAGGTAAAAAATCAATGTAGAAAGTGTGAGGAGGCTTTGACTCCTGAGCCCTTATAGATGGTAAAGCAGTGTAGGCGTGTGTTTAAACAATTGACTTGTGAAGGACAAAACTGGTTGAAAAGCTTGCTTACTACGTGGAAGTTATAACATCAACAGCATATCAGGGAAATGGGCGTCCGACCTTCTTAACAAACTGCTGACCCCTTACACAATGTTCTAGCATGTGTTTCAATGTGCCTGGCCTTGATCCACATGTCACCTTCACTGGTGTATGGGGAGAGCTCTGAACATTATGCAATAAACATTTTGAAATAAGCTAGCGGACTTCAATATTATGGATCTGATTTACCAAGGGCTTCTGTTTGTGCAAGGTGATGCAAGGCAACGAAAGCCCTTAACTGCGATTTACTAAGCCACACAAAGCCACCTTGCTTGGCTCTGCATGGTTTATTAAATCCTACATAACACAAGGCAGTGCATTTCACCTCCTTCCATTACCTTTCGGCAGCGAGGCATTCCACAAGGGGGGGTGTGGGTGTTCCCAAGCATCCACCCCTGGATTTTGGCTCATTCCCAGATTTACAAAGAGTTGTAAACTTACAAATGCGTGAAAATAGTACACCTCCCAGACCCAGGCATAACGAGGAGAAATCTTTATTTCTCTTTGTCACTTCTGTGTTCTATGTGTGATGCATTCTGCATCACAGATAGAAAAAGAAAAGTGCCTTTAAGGGTTGTTTTTGTGCAGTAAGGTGTCCCTTCTGGCACAAAAACTATTTTGCCAGTAACACAGGCACTCTTGCACCTTGGTGCAAGTGTGGTTGTGTCGGTGCTAGACAGCACAAGGTGGTAATTACGATTTCGGCAGAAGAAAAAGCCCGTCCACCAAAATCCAGACAGGGAGGTTGCCGCCACTGTGGCTGCCTCCCTGCTAGGCCCAATATGAGTTACCTGCCCCCTGGCCCAGTGGGAAATGGCCTACAGCAATGTCTCCGGCTTGTAATAGAGCCAGCGGCAATGCTGTAGTGCACAGGGTGCACCAGCACCCTCGCAATTGTGAACACTGCGATGGTGCTGGCCAGGGGGTCCCTTCACCCGTACTCCCCCAGCCTTTTCATGGCGGTGCTACTGCCATGAAATCGCTGGCAAAGAACATAGTTGTAATACCCATGGCAGCACTGCTTGTCCTGTCCTAGTGGATTAGGACCACCGGGACCACCAGACCGACTGGACGACTAATCCTGGTGGTGCTGGCGGTCATGAGACTGCCAGGTTTGTAATGAGGCCCATAGTGTGCCTTCGCAAGGAGGCAGCATTAAATATGGTGCTTTTCTGATGTCTCCCTTTATCCAACTTAGTACAGCAAGATGCCTTGCTGCGCTGCGCTGTGTTAAATGTTTCTAAATCTGCACTTATATGTATATTAGCACAGGCCCGACCCTGGCTTCCAGAATCCATACACACTGTTCATGATTTTGCTTCCAAAACGCCTTTCCCGGGACATTAATCGCTATATAAATGCAAATGCAGTTCCTCATGGAATTTACGAATAGGTAATTGAAGGTGTTCTTGCAGCAGTAGCCTACATATGCACAAAGGAAGCCTTAGCTATAAGGTCCCATGGGACATTCTCTAGGCCAGTCGGTGACATGGTGGCTTAAATTTCTAATCTCATTGTAAGTGGCATATACACGCTCTAAAGCACGGATCTAATTCAACATTGAGTTATGCAAACATTGACTTAACTGTATTTAGCAGGTGCCCTATCCTGCAGATACAGTTTCTATACCGGTTTTGCCAAAAGAAAAACGTATTCAATACGAGTACTGACCTGTTAAACCACCTGTGTGCCTCTTAAGTGTCATAAAACCCGGAAGGGATGCAAGTTTGATCGACAAAGGGAACCCTGAAGGAATGAAGGAATCCATCCTGTCATGTGGGTTTACTGCAACATTGAGAATGAACTTTCTTCCAACAGGTGCTTACGGGGGGCACAGTCGATGCGGGGTTCAGTGCATTCTGTACGCCTGTCCTGAATCGTCACAGAAAAAAAAGTTTTGTTAAAATTTGCAGTTGATGACTCAGCACCTCCTGATGGCCTTTATCTTTTTATCCTTCTTCCACACTTATCTGCTTTTATCTGCCCCTACAAACTCTGGAGTGTCTTTCTAAATTGAAGCTGGCAATGGCAACCAGCACGTACTTCAGCTACAACATTAGAGGGACTAACATTACTTTAGGAGTTGAAATCGTCTCCTCCTACATCCAAGATTAAAAAAGGTTTTCCTTTTGATTACTTTCATCTTCATCTTTCTCAGAGCAGATTTTCCAGTCAGATACTCTGCTTCTCTGATAATGTTCATGGCGCTAATCCATAGGTATCTTTATATTGCTATTCTAGATCAGTGCCTTAAAAGCATATTCTCCTACAATTTCATAGCGAATCATGGGGGATAATATTATACAAATTCACTCAGCAACAATAGAAACACAAGATAAAGTAACACACATGATGCCACAGATGTGGTACTGGAGTAGACTGATGCAGCTCCTGAAATAGTGTCGGAAAAGCCTGTTGGGCACTCTGGCACTGCCTGTCTGCTTTAAAAGGGTCAGTGTGTGGGTTGTTTTTTGTTTTTGTCCCGTAGGCTGTAACAGGATCAAAACAAGCACTGGCAATGCCAATAGGCGTGGCCTATAAATGAAAGTGTCTCTTGATCCACTGATGAGTTTAGGCACCCTACAGGCTATCCTACATGTTCTCTTTCAATCATCTTTGCACTCATGCATCTATTCATCCATCTACTGACTCATTCTTGCATTCACCATATGCACAATAAATTAAAAGAATATAAGGAGAACAAAGAAAACCTGTTGCTGTCTAAACACCTCTAGCACAGTGCTTAATTTGTGTTGTTGTTGTTGTGTTGCTTAGCACCGGCACTTATTTAACAGGGCCGGGGCTATTGAACTTTTCTCCCCTGTGCAAAGGTAAATATTAAAAAATATATGTATCTACCTGTCCTGTCCCTTTCCTTCAGTACAAATACCTGTTCTGCAACCCACAGGCATTGTCTGCATTTCATAGTGCGCTCAAAACTCTTTCAGTTTGCTGTGTCCCCCTTTGTCTGGCGGTATATTAAAGTGCCCTAAGGTGGATTGAAGACCAAGCAGCATGGTACTTGGGACGCCAGTGCCCCCGCAGGTTTCTGAGCAGCGCTTTGAGCACCAGCACTTACTATTGCACAAATTAAGCACTGCTCTAGCATATGCTTGCAATAAAGAAACTAAACATAGCAGTGGATGTTTATCTTGCAGAGGTATTGTAAATGGTCTATCATTGTTTTAAAGTTCCAGCATGGCCACCACATAAAAAACCCCACAATTTTGGACATCTTGGAATGGTAAAATAATAATACACTATGGACAACACCATTCCATCAGGGTCTCCTTGTTTAAAGGAAATGGCCACGTGGGATGAGGTCCACTGCCGAATAAATGAGCGGCAACAAAGTGACCCATTACCACTCCCCAGAGAGCTGTAGTATTGTCTTTACAAATATTAAAAAGAAAAGAGGAAAGACAAAGAAATGAAAGGAGAACTATAAAAGGAGAAAACTGAAAACTAAAGCCCAGGCCATCCAGTCTCGACACTAAAGCATTCATTTTCAGATTGACGTACACATGTGATCAGAAAATGCGGTCATTCAAACTGCAAGAGAGCCAGAGACTGATGTGGACTGAACCATTGCCCCATGCAGTTAACTGTCAGAGATGGAGGCAGAGTTTAAATGACACTCAGCTAGACTAATGGTAGTATAGAGCTGAAATCAATACGTCAGGCTTACTGCATTTCTCATAACTTTTCATAATAAACAATCAGACCATTAGCCTTTATTATTGGCATGTCACAATAACCAACTCAAGCTTAATGTACTGAGTGTAAGTTTTCTACAAGGCAACCGTCCAGCATGCAGACATAGGTGGTCCTTACAACATTGGCGGTAAAAGCCGCTTACCGCCGTGCAGAAGACCGCCAACACACCGCCGCGGCCGCGGAATTCCACCACAGCTATTATGACCCACATCTCGGAATCCGCCAAAATTCAGACACCCACACAAGTCCGCCACACCAAAGGTCAGTGATAAACTGGTGAAAACAAAACCTCCACCGTCACACCAACAGAAATACGCCCACACTATTACGACACACGAATCCTCAAAATACACACACCTTTACAAAACACAGCCACATTGGACAATTCAAAATACACACACCTGAGACACATACACTCACCACTCCCACACACCCATTACAATATAAAACACACACCCACATCACCCACAAACCCCTACAACAAAAAATACAGAAAGAAGGCCAGAGAGAGACCCCACCAGCAAGTACAACAGCATCCACAGGCACATAACACCATCACCCACATAACTTCCACGCACCTCACACAACACACCACTACATATCACCACACTTATCACCACACACTCCACCCCACACATCACCTACACCACCCCATAGCACCGCAAAGACACCCCAGGTTCTCGGAGGAGGAGCTCAGGGTCATGGTGGAGGAAATTGTCCGGGTAGAGCCACAGCTATTCGGATCACAGGTGAGGCACACCTCAATTGCAAGGAAGATGGTGCTATGGCGAAGAATAGTCGACAGGGTCAACGCAGTGGGACAGCACCCAAGAAATCAGGAGGACATCAGGAAAAGGTGGAATGACCTACGGGGGAAGGTGCGTTCCGTGGCCTCCAGACACCACCTGGCGGTTTAGTGGACTGGCGGCGGACCCTCACCTCCTCCCCCACAACTAACAACATGGGAGGAGCAGGTCTTGGCGATTCTGCATCCTGAGGGCCACGCAGGAGTAGGTGGAGGGATGGACTCTGGTAAGTCAAATCTTAACTATTACAAACCCCACCCTACCTGCATGCTAACACATACCCGCACCCTCACCCTCACCCCCATCACACCAACTCCTCACAAATGTCCCAATATCACAACCCACCCATCCCAACACCAAGCCCTGCATGCAACTACAAAGCATGGACACCCATCACTAAAGCATGCACACTTCAGATAGCCATACACCCCCCTAAACCATCATCAAACAAGCTCCCACACAGCAATGCCAGCCCTGGGGTACACGGTCACCCACCCATTGCACACCATGCCACACACAGATGCAATAATCATGCCTTTCCACCCCTGCAGGACCCCTACCCAGCGTCACCAGACAGGAGGGTCCAGACATGTCCATTCCACCCCCAGAAGAGGCCCACAGTGATGACAGCACCTCTGTCCAACTGGATCTAGATGACCAGCCCGGACCATCGGGGACCTCTGGACAGTTGGTTCCCCTCACACAGGCACAGGCCACCACAGACCTTTCCCCCTCTGGAAACACCAGCACAGCACCCACCCAGCGGGTCCATACCTCCGTCCCCAGGACACGTCAATCAGCTGTGTGTCCACCACTACAGAGGAACCCATGGTTTACCCTCCACCTCAACAACAACAGGGACCTGGGGGCAGTGGCAGTGGGCACACGGTCCAGGGGATGGAGGCCCAGGAACATAGGGGAACTGGGAGGGCTGCCGTGTGACAGGGGGCGGACAGGCCAAGGGAACCCACTCTCCACAAGGCCCTCTCCTCCATCATGGGAGCATACCACCACTCCCAGGACACGATGGCAACGGTACTGGCCAAGTTCCAGGAGACCCAGCGCATGCAGGAGGAACAGTATTTGGGCTTCAGGGAGGAACTCAGAACCATCAGCTCCACCCTGGGCACCATCGTAGGGGTGCTGAAGGAAGTATTCAACACCAGGAGGGACACTGTGGCACAACAAGGGGCCCCTGACACTAGCATGGACGATGAACTGCCCACCACCTCCGCCGGCGCTAGTGGACAGGGCGCCCCGCCACAGGACCACCACAACAGTACCCCACCCCCTGCAGAGGGAAAACCACCCCGCAAACAGTCCCTGAGGTCCAGGACAAAGACAGAGAACGATGCCAAGACCCCCTCCAAGAAATGAGACCACCCTGATTGTCATCCTACTGTCCCACTTTGTCACCCTGTCCATAATTAAACTGCCCCAGCTCCACTTCCTATGCCCATATGGGCAATGCACATGTGAGACTAATAGACTGGACTCTAACATGGACACTCCTCCGCCATCACCCCTCACCAATTAACTTCCCCCTCCAATATTTTGCATTGAAATAAACACATCTAAAGCACAAAATGATCTGTAGTCTGTCTGTGATTTCGGAATAGTATATTAGCAATTACAGTGACAAAATGTGTTTCAAATAGTAATGTCAACATACCTATGTCACACAGCTCTAGTCCATGAGGAATGTAAGCAGATGACACACAGTGGGACCCACATCTGTGAAACCGTAAGGGAAAGTGACAACTCAGTGACCATACACTGGGTGAAAAACGACAGAGAGGATAGAGGTAGTAGTGTAAAAGTACATGTAGTAGGCAGGATTGTATTCTCACCTGTGTGTCACTGGAAATATTGCTGGATCACTGAGTCCCTGTTCTGGTTGTCGTCTTCCTCTGCTTCATCCTCATCACTGTCCACAGGCTCCACAGCTGCCACAACACAGCCATCTGGACCATCCTCCTGCAGAAAAGGTACCTGTTGTCGCAAAGCCAAGTTGTGAAGCATACAGCAGGCCACGATGATCTGGCACACCTTCTTTGGGGAGTAGAATAGAGATCCACCTGTCATGTGGAGGCACCTGAACCTCGCCTTCAGGAGACCGAAGGTCCGCTCGATCACCCTCCTAGTTCGCCCCTGGGCCTCATTGTAGCGTTCCTCTGCCCTGGTCCTGGGATTCCTCACTGAGGTCAGTAGCCACGACAGGTTGGGGTACCCAGAGTCACCTGCAAATGGCGAGGGACAACTGTTATACACACACTAACCTGTAGGGAAAACCCCAGACAACCATTCCCACTGTCTTGCTTCCAGGGGCTCACCTAATAGCCACACACGGTGCCTCTGGAGTTGACCCATCACATAAGGAATGCTGCTATTCCGCAGGATGTAGGCATCATGCACTGAGCCAGGGAACATGGCATTCACATGGGAGATGTACTGGTCGGCCAAACATACCATCTGTACATTCATGGAATGATAACTCTTCCGGTTTCTGTACACCTGTTCACTCCTGTGGGGGGGTACCAAAGCCACATGTGTCCCATCAATGGCACCTATGATGTTGGGGATATGTCCCAGGGCATAGAAATCACCTTTCACTGTAGGCAAATGCTCCACCTCAGGGAAAATGATGTAGCTCCGCATTTGTTTTAGAAGGGCAGACAACACTTTGGACAACACGTTGGAAAACATAGGCTGGGTCATCTCCGATGCCATGGCCACTGTTGTTTGAAATGACCCACTTGCAAGGAAATGGAGCACTGACAGCACCTGCACTTGAGGGGGGATTCCTGTGGGATGGCGGATTGCTGACATCAGGTCTGGCTCCAACTGGGTACACAGTTCCTGGATTGTGGCACGGTCAAACCTGTAGGTGATTATCAAATGTCGCTACTCCATTGTCGACAGGTCCACCAACGGTCGATACACCGGAGGATGCCACCATCTCCTCACATGTCCCAGCGGATGGTGCCTATGAAGGACAACAACGACCACAGAGTCAACCAACTCAGAGGTACGTACCCACAGTTTACCCAGAACACCAATCATACACAAAAGGTGGCCTGTATGTGTGTTGAGGCTAGGCCTAGGTCTGTGTGACGCAGTTGAAAATGAGGCCATGTGGGTCCCTGAAATGGTGGCTGCCTGACCTCTAAAGTGGGACAATGGGATGTGAGGTAACTGCGCTGGCGTTGTACACCGTCGCGGTAGGCGGTCAGAGACCGCGGCACAATGCTGCATTGGTTATTATTGGACCCTATGGGTTCCAGGAGCCAATGACGATGTACGCCGGCGGTGATGGTACGCGCCGCCGCGGACGTGACCGCCATTTTCTATCACTGCAATCACTCGATACCTGATCTTCGACAGGAGAGGACCTACACTGCAAGTGCTGCTGTGACCTCAGTCTGGAAGAGACAATGGCTCGTGCGTCTGGGGAAAGGGCCCCTGCCTTCACATCGGAGGAGTTGGAGAAGCTCGTTGATGGGGTCCTCCCCCAGTACACACTACTCTACAGTCCTCCAGACCAACAGGTAAGTACACAGGGAGCATGTTGTATAGGCTATGCCTGTGTGGAGAGGGCTGGATGCTAGAAGGAAGGGGGCTGAGTGCTGTGTGCTGCGTGCATGTAAGACGGTGAGTGCATGTGCCACATGGCAAGGGTAGGGATGGGGGCCACTCACTTTGACGGTGCAGTTGGTAATGACTTCTCTTCTTCCCCTGTACATTTCATGTAGGTCAGCGCCCACCAGAAGAAAGATATTTGATGTGCCATCACCAAGGACGTCCGGACCCTGGGGGTCTACCACAGACGGAGCACCCACTGCCGGAAAAGATGGGAGGAAATTCGCCGTTGGAGCAAGAAAATGGCGGAGGCTCAGCTGGGGATTGCCTCCCAACGTGGGAGGGGTGCCCGTCGAACCATGACCCCCCTGATGTTCAGGATCCTGGCGGTGGCCTACCCGGAGTTGGATGGGCGCTTGAGGGCATCACAGCAGACACAAGGGGGTGAGTACACTCTCATTCAGCTGACATTGCGCGCAGTGGAGTTGTCTGGGTGGGGGAGGAGGGCTGTGGGTTTCCCTAGGCCAGGGTGAGTTCCGTAGGCTAGGCCCCTACGTAAAGCATGGCCCTGTGGCCCCCCGACCGACCTCTGTAGAGCGGCAAGTACAGCTATTCATGCCCCTGTATTATCTATGTGTGCAGATGTCGTCCATAGCCTTGTAGGCCATTTCCCAGAATTTGCACTGTAGAGCCCAAGTGCGCGGCGTAGTGCAGGGGGCTTCTGTGTCTGTCTTGTCCACCAACAGTAGCGGTAATCCATGTACTCAACATGTCTTTATTCTGTTCCCCCCCCCCCCTTTTTGTGGTTTCCCTGTTCTTGTGTGCATTAGCATCATCAGGCGGAGGAGCAGTGGCACTGGAGCACGAGGGAGCTGCATCCCACATGGCCATGGAGGGCCACACTACGGACTCTGAATTCACCAGTGGGATGGAGGGCGAGGGGAGCTCCACGGCGGGGACAGGAGCTGACACCAGCGACACTGACTCGTCCTCTGATGCGAGCTCCCTTGTGGTGGTGGCAACATCTGTGCCCCCCCAAATCTACTGGTACAGCCGCCACCCCCCCTACCAGCACCGCCCTCCCAGCAGCCCCTCAGCCTTCGCCCCGTGCCCGCTCACCCAGGAGGGTGGGCATCACCTTCGCCCCAGGCACATCAGGCCCTGCCCCAGTCACCCCTGCTGCCCTCAGTGAGGAGGCCATTGACCTCCTCTGGTTACTCACTGTTGGGCAGTCTACCATTTTGAATGCCATCCAGGGTGTAGAAAGGCAGTTGCAACAAACTACTGCATTCCTGGAGGGCATTCATTCTGATCAGGCGGCCATTCACCGAGCCTTTCAACCTCTGGCCTCAGCACTGATGGCAGCCATTGTCCCCATGTCTAGCCTCCCCCCTCCAACTTCCTCCACCCAGACCCAATCCCCTGTACCTCTGCCTATCCCAAGCACACCATCAGACCAGCCTGCACACACCTCACCACACAAGGGAAGCTCAGGCACACATAAGCACCACACATCCCACAGGCACTCACGCAAGCATCACACACATGCAGACACACCAACATCCACTGCCACCACTGTGTCCCCCTCCTCGTCGTCTCCCTCCTCCCTCCCAGTCTCGTCTACACACACACCTGCATGCACTACCTCTTCAGCCACTACGTCCCTCACCAGCACACCCACCAGCACACCCCGCTCACGTGCAGTCACCACCCCCACTACCATTCACACGTCCCCTGTGTCCTCTCCCAGTGTGTCTGTGACGCCCCCTCCCAAGGTACACAAACGCAGCCACACACCTACCCAACAGCCATCCACCTCACGACAGCCTCCAGCGCATGCACCTGCACCCAAAGTCACCAAACGTACACCTCCTACTACCACCACCTCTTCCTCCACTCCCAAACCCCCTCCAGCTACCCATCCCAGTGTGTCCAAAAAACTTTTCATGTCCAGCCTTGACCTTTTTCCCACACCTCCCCCACCCCGTCCATCTCATAGGTCCCGAACTAGCACCTCAGCCACAACAGCTCCGGGACCAGTGGTGCCTGTAGTCACAGGTATGTGGAGTGCACCGGCCAGTGTGGCACGGAGCCACAGCACAGCCAGTCCCCCCCCAGTGAAGCATCAGAAGTTGGCCAGTGCCCGGCGGGAGAGGGGGAAGACTCCAGCCACCAAAGCCACTCCCAGGGGTCCCGGTGGGAGTGTGGACTCAGCTGTGACACCTCCCAAGGTGGGGAAGGGCCACAAGAAACCCGGCAAGTCTGGGAAGAGCAGCACGGCGGAGAAGACCGCCATCATCTCCGCAGCCCGGGAGGGCCCCGCCAGCCCCATCCCAGCTGCCCAGGAGGCCACTGCCAGCCCCAGCCCAGCTGCCCAGGAGGGCCCCGCCAGCCCCCGCCCAGCTGCCCAGGAGGCCACCGCCAGCCCCAGCCCAGCTGCCCAGGAGGCCACCGCCAGCCCCAGCCCAGCTGCCTAGGAGGCCACTGCCAGCCCCAGCCCAGCTGCCCAGGAGGCCACCGCCAGCCCCAGCCCAGCTGCCTAGGAGGCCACTGCCAGCCCCAGCCCAGCCGCCCAGGAGGCCACCGCCAGCCCCAGCCCAGCTGCCCAGGAGGGCCCCGCCAGCCCCAACCCAGTTGGGCCATGAAGGACCGCCAGCACAAGCCCCGTTGGGCCATGAAGGACCGCCAGCACAAGCCCCGTTGGGCCATGAAGGACCGCCAGCACAAGCCCTGCTGGGCCATGAAGGACCACCAGCACAAGCCCCGCTGGGCCTTGAAGGACCGCCAGCACAAGCCCAGCTGAACAGGGCACCGCCAACTCAAGCACCGCTGAACAGGGCACCGCCAACTCAAGCACCGCTGAACAGGGCACCGCCAACTCAAGCACCGCTGAACAGGGCACTGTCAACTCAAGCACCGCTGAACAGGGCAAGCACCGCTGAACAGGGCACCGCCAAATCAAGCACCGCTAGCCCATGAGCAGCAGGGGCACTGACGCAACTGGGACCATCACGGGGTGAGTGATGCACTCTGGGCACCAGTCCCCCTCCAGAACCAGTGGAAACATGCATCCACTCCGTCTGTCCTTCACAGGATGAAGCACTCTGGGCACCAGTCCCCCTCCAGAACCAGCGGAGACATGCATCCACTCTGTCTGTCCTTCACAGGATGAAGCACTCTGGGCACCAGTCCCCCTCCAGAACCAGTGGAGACATCCATCCACTACCTCTGTCCTTCACAGGATGAAGCGCTCTGGGCACCAGTCCCCCTCCAGAACCAGTGGAGACATGCATCCACTCCGTCTGTCCTTCACAGGATGAAGCACTCTGGGCACCAGTCCCCCTCCAGAACCAGTGGAGACATGCATCCACTACCTCTGTCCTTCACAGGATGAAGCACTCTGGGCACCAGTCCCCCTCCAGAACCAGTGGAGACATGGATCCACTCCGACTGTCCTTCACAGGATGAAGCACTCTGGGCACCAGTCCCCCTCCAGAACCAGTGGAGACATCCATCCACTACCTCTGTCCTTCACAGGATAAAGCACTCTGGGCACCAGTCCCCCTCCAGAACCAGTGGAGACATGCATCCACTACCTCTGTCCTTCACAGGATGAAGCACTCTGGGTACCAGTCCCCCTCCAGAACCAGTGGAGACTGTTATCAACTTGAGAGACTGTGGCTTTGCACTCCCCAGGATGGAACAGTGGGCAAACCACCCACTGTAGAGACTTGAGAGACTGTGGCTTTGCACTCCCCAGGATATGGCAGTGGGCAAACCACCCACTGTAGAGACTTGAGAGACTGTGGCTTTGCACTCCCCAGGATAGGGCAGTGGGCAAACCCCCCACTGTAGAGACTTGAGAGACTGTGGCTTTGCACTCCCCAGGATGGAACAATGGGCAAACCACCCACTGTAGAGACTTGAGAGACTGTGGCTTTGCACTCCCCAGGATATGGCAGTGGGCAACCCACCCACTGTAGAGACTTGAGAGACTGTGGCTTTGCACTCCCCAGGATATGGCAGTGGGCAACCCACCCACTGTAGAGACTTGAGAGACTGTAGCTTTGCACTTCCCAGGATTGAACAATGGGCATTGAGACCCCTCGTGGATCTGGCGTTGTGCACTCATCCGGCTCAGGTGACCCCCCCTTCCCTTCCCACTGAGGTGCCTGTTGTATTTCTATCTGATGCCCCTGCAGTGTTCTCTCTGTTTTGATCTGGTATCGAGTGTGGGCCTCACCCATGCATTTTGGGCCCAGTGGTCCACGGACTATAAATGGTGCAATACCTGGACTTGTATTATTGGTGTATATATTTGTTTATAGTGTATATATATTTTATAATACTGTATTTTAATAGATTACAATGGTTACAATCATTTCCTTTGGTCTTTGCATTCTTCCGGGGGGTTTGGGGGGTATAACTATGATGTATAGATATGTATTAGTGTGTGTGTTGTAGTGGGTGAAGGTGGGGGTGGGGGTGTTGCGTGTGTGTGCCCCTGTTTTTTCCCTCCCCCCTCCCCTATGTCGTAGGTGCAGTACTCACCGTGCTCTTCGCCGCCGGAGTTCGTGCTCCTGGTACAGGAGCAGGAAGACTATCGAAGGTAGGATTTGGAGTTCCGGGCCCATGATGTCCTCCTTCCTCGTTGGAGTGTGTAGAGGTGAGCTTTTCCCTTCAAAATTCCTGTTTCCGCCATGTTTTTATCCGCGGTGAATCCGCCCCGGAAAAGGTGGCGGATTGGCCTGTCATGATACTGTGGGCGGTACATTGTCTTCCGCCTGTCTGTTGATGGTGACTGCCGCGCTGTTTGTTTGTACCGCCGTGGCGGTCGGAGTGTTAAAGTGGCTGTCTTTGTTGGCGGTTTCCGCGACGGTCGTGATTCCAAATTTTTTACCGCCGGCCTGTTGGTGGTCTTATCGACACTTTAACACCGACCGCCAGGGTTGTAATGACCACCATAGTATACAAATCTTTAAACATTTATAGTTGGCAAAGCAAAATGCTATCTCTCCAATAAGAGTCTAAGAAGGATTATTGTAATACATATCTTCTATCCCCACAGTTTGTTTAGGTGAACGGTAAACACCCACACCCTTTGCTAGTAATCTTTGAAATTCCATGTAACAAAGTACCTGCCTATAGGTTATAGCACAATATAATAATAAACCGTCCTTGAAAGCCTGTCGTCTTTAACACATGCTGTTCACAAAAAGTAGGTCAGCCTAACTAGCTTTGATTTAACATTTCATAGTAAACCGATCAAATGTATGAAATCTGGCATTATGTTTCCGAAAGAACCGATGAAGTCTTTACCATTGGATTTACACCTTACACAAACCTGGCCTATTCAAGTGCATATAAACTGGCAACCAGCAGTTATAAAATTATAAAGAAAAATAGAGCTTGAAAAAAATAGAACCTTTCACAACACAAATCATCACAGTGGAAACCCCAAGGTTTATCAGATTGGGAGGCCAATGCCAGGTCCTTTGCTTATGAGGGTAATTTGTGAGATTACATCTAACAAAATACATTTCTATAGTCTGTACACAGTGTGATAGCACACAACTGTTGAAAGCTTACTGCTTTTACAAATGCTTTTCACAATAATTACAGTTATCTAAGCAAAATACTGCCTGTCCCAAGACAGTCTAACAAGGATTCCCACATAGCAAACCATGGTTTGTCACACTATGCCTACTATGAAAATCTGTTAGATTCCTTGTAGGCATTAATCTAGAGTAACAACAATAAACACTTAAATGTCTATTGATTTTAACATATGATTTTCACAATAATCATATTAGGCCTTGTGCTTTTATCATAACATTTCATACACAGATCACGTCCTTAGCCATGATCGTTAGCTTGCCACCATTACCAACTCAGTCCTGTATCGAGTATATGCTTTGTCACAAGCCAAAAGTGCAATACAAGCAATCTTTACAGTGAAATCGCACAAATTGAAGCCATTCAAAACCTGTATGCAGGTGACTAACATGTGGATGGACCCTACCCCCTCTCTCAGAAGTATTCTGAAAGTTATTTTTTGTTGGTCACATAAGTTCAGGAGACATTTGCACTTTCAAGCCAGACCTAAAAATACACGTAGATGGGTCTCCCATACTGCTCTTAAAGACAAATCAGCCCTCTGAAATCTAAAATTAGTATTAGAAGGGGAAGGTGTTGGGACTTCAAACCATTCCTGCCATCTTCTCATCAGTGACACTTGCAACATTACAATGTCATGTGGGTGCCCCAGATATTTGAAGCTCAGCCAACAGGATAAATAAACACAATGATCACAGCTGCATGGAGGGCAAGCACTTTTTTTGAGGAAGCACACAGCTTCTGCCCAACTAAAACATGTACTCCTTGCTCCCAAAATGTGGGTGGAGCCAAAAGCCCCCTCTAGTGATGCTGACATAATTGTCCAGTGGTAGCTACGTTGTAAAGACAGACCATAAAATCAGCCTACACACTAACCTTTTCGTGCCTATCAATTTGGCAGTGCGAGAATATCCAACAGGTCAGACCAACACTTTGTGGAATCGCCCTTCTTTCTTGCTGATCGCTCCTATTTTGAGTAAAAGTGTTTCCTCACAACCTTTCCTTGCTTTCTTTACTTTTAAGCCATATATTTTCCCGTTATATTTCCATTCTTCCTTCCCCTGCCTACATGCTTTGCAGATGAGCGTTCAAGCTCTCCAGACGGAGCAGGGGCTGGGGGAGCCCTGGGACTAGGAACTCGAGTCACCCTGACATCTGGGTGTATGTGAGCATTTGTGTGTTTGCCTACTGGCAAGCTTTACCCTACACGTTGATTCTCTCTTTTCTTTACTGCATTCCACTTTGACTGCCTGTCAAAATACTCCTGCGCAGCATGATATGCCTTTTCTCAGTTATACTTTCTTTGAGAGAATGGTGGTCCCTTTTTCTCAGAGGACGTCCTGAGTATAGCCAGTCTGTATCAAAATAATCTGGTTTACCAGACAAAGCCTTGATGAGTACAGACTCCATAAGATACACTAAGGTCCATATTTAGGAGCTTTTGGCTGAGGTCAGCACAAAAAGTCACCTTGCTGCTTTGCCCTGCATCAAAGGAAAAGGTCAGGAATGCACCATATTTAAGCAATACAGTTCAGTTTACACTGTGCTGGCAGCATTTTCGTTGCCTATCACCAACGCAGGCACCCTTGCACCATGGTTCCTTGCACAATGGTGCAAGGGTGCCTGTGTTGTAGGCAGGATGGTGTTTGTGAAGGAAGGGGCACCTTCCTGCAAAAAAAAAATCAATCCTGGAGGGCTTTTAACTCTTTTTATGTATGCTGCAGAATGCAGAATTCTTAAAACAATTCATTAACTTTAAATGCTATTTTTTAAAATAATTATGAATACCTTTGTATAAACGAAGTCTGCTGTATTAAATAAATTGAATCTCATGATGTGAGAAAGCTTGAAAGATGACATTCTCTATGTGTACAATAATTACATTGATTCTGACCACCACAAAGCTGCAAAGCATATTATGATGAGGAAAATTTGGATTCTGACTATTACCACACATCTTAGAATCTTGCACTGATCCACCACCGCTAACTCAAATATACTTTTCTTGCTTGAAATGTTGAGAATGTTGAATTTTTCAAAAAAGGCAAATGACAGGGAGGACTTAATCTGATGTCAGGTGATAATACTTTTCCGAAGTTGGAAACACCAAGCCACCATGTGCCAATGAATGCCTTATCCTCTTTCAACTAAATGCATCCGTTTTGGTCATCCAGATAAATTATCTCATCGTTTATAAAAGAACCCCTTGTACAGTAAATACCAAAATGCCTGAAATAGAGGAAGCACTGAGAAGGCTTTAGCATTTTAAGTCTTCATTACGCTGAAAAAGTGAAGTGTCAGCAAGGGAGTGAAGCATCACTAAACCTATACCTGCATCACTCATTCCTCAGGTATGGTGAATATTTCGAACTATGCATAATTCCTTCTCAGTCATAACTGCCTAAATACCACTTTGGAGACACGTAATTGTTATCAAGTTTTGGGGTCACTTCCTGTTTATCACCTACCAGGGCTGGTTGCTTTAACTAAATTGTGATGTTAAAATATTCACAAAGGTGATTTTGAGAAAGCTGAAAGGGATATTCAGATAACAAATCTCACGGAAGAAATCATTCTTACTTCAAGTAGAGACAGGCCTTAAGTAGCCTTAAGTACAATCCAGGAAGGTTCTTGAAAGACACTGGTGATGGAACATGGCTCGATGCTGGAGCAAGACACTCCAAGACATATTCCAAACTCTGATGGATCTTCTTTCATGTGGTGCCTGGTAGGGCACCTTGCGAGATTTGAGGAGAAGGCTGTCATAGGAGAATCCAATGGGAACCTGGAAGTGTATTCGGTGGTCCAAGGGACACCTTATTCAATATGGAGGCATATGTATTCCTGAACCTCCCCCTCCTAGTACAATTAGAGCACCTGCTGGATTTCCCCATGTTGCTCATTGCCTTAGCATACCCGTCCTGTGCACATCTTTCTGGGAGAAGCCCAGTAATTATTGGAGCATGTTGTTGGCTCCAGAAGAACTGGTGGGCAAATGGGAACTATATTGAGGGCAAGGGATCCCTTTTCAGGTTCATTCTTAGCAGACCCATGAATGATAATCTGTAAGAGAGATATAACAGCAGTTGAGTACAGGAGATCAGTATTCCATGCTTCTGTTGAATCCATAGCTGCTTCTGTTGTTAAGCTTCTGTTTCAGGGAGTGTTTTTGTGCTGATATTCAGCAACAGCATTTCTGTAAGGGAGCTCGAAGTTTACAGTGCTTACAGATGTGGCGTGCCCTAAAGAAACCTCAGGTACACATGGATGTCATTTAGGGATTGTAAATTAGTATGAGTGAGAATGTGATCTTATACTTGCAAGTCTGCTTTTTGCCCTGGAAAAATACTGGTGTTGGCGTACTGGAGTTAAATGTTAACAGAGAACTGACATCTTTGAGATAATACTTGATATATGAGACATCCATGGCAAAAGTCCGGCACAGGCATACTGGAGGGAATTTGGTATGGGACACCCATGGCAAAATCCTGGCGGCTGCATCTTGGAGGCAATTTCTGGTATAAAGGATGACAGCTGCAGAACATAGGAGGGAGAGAAACATGACAAACTGTTGGCCCTATCATACTAGAGGTAAATGTTGACATAAGGGTCACCCACGGTTCATGACTAATACTTAATAGCAACATTTCGGGCCTGGCATGATACCTGCCCTGGAACAATGGAGGTTATTTTGGCATATGGGGTACCCATAACACATTCTGAAAAAATGAGGTCAACTTCTGTGTAAGAGCATGTTTCATTGGCTTGGCACACCGTGAAAGGCCCCATATATTTAACAAGTGCCCTTTCATAGCCCATGGCTTTATAACAGATTTATGTGAAAAGTTTGCTTTAAAATGCTCTATTTGACCCATTTTCTTCCAAATCAAGTCAAAAGAGCTCTGGTTCATTCGCTTTGCTCAGTATGATTTAAGGTCATTGCATTACACTCCACCACTTTCAAGGATTATTTCAGCACCCTAATACAGCTGTACTCAAAAGAGACATTTGGTGTTGTATGTCAGTATTAATGACACAGTTATAACTTCAGAGATTTCAATAATTGGGATATCATCTGGAATAAGGTTAAATGACAGCACTTCTTGGGAAGATTCAGGGTCCAAGGTCATATGATGTCACTTCCTTTGATGCCAGTAAGGTGGAAGGGTGCCCAACGTCACTTTTGCTAACCTTAGCATTTTGGTGAATTAATGTCCATGCAGGTAGATGGTAGAGGTTCCAGTTTTTATTTCCCTAAGAGAGGGTAACACAGAGAGACTTACTAGAGGGTTTGGCACCTTAGGCCCTCTTCCCCCTTGAAGCATTCACTGCAGGACATGTTGAAAAAGGTAGAAAGAACTTCTAGGAGATTGATAGAAAGCTGGATATGACAAATGAGGTCTTAATGAAATTGGAGACTTGAGTTGATAAAACGGAGGGTGAGATTTGACAGCAGCAGACCTCAAACATAGGCCAGACCACTAAGATATGAAAACAAGGACGTGGCATGCAAGCTGGTGAAGGATAACACAATGTTGGTTAGGTTAGTCATATGTAGTGAGGGGAGAACCCTGTGAGATCTGCTTACTTGAGGATCATAACATTTCCATATGGTGAGGAGTAGAGCTTAAGGATGAGTGAAGTAGAAGCGTGGTTTGCTCATAGTGGACTGTCACGTTGTCTGGAGCATCACAACTTAAGTAGCGTGGCCTCATGGTCATTGATCTGCTCAATAGTGAGTTGGCCTGAGTTTAGACTCTTGGGTCTTTATTTTCCCTGGCATGGGTAGTGCTACTGAGAAAAGATATAAAGAAATATGGATATTGTTCTACACTTAATTGAGATTTATCAGAGATGGCAAACAATATCTGATTTGGACTTTGAAGGAGACCAAAGACCTCTTGTCAGAATGGAAGAAAGATCAAAGGACATCTGATATCAAAGGAGAACAAGATTGAAGGCACCTGAAATTCTGAGTTGTGAAGATACATGGGTTTAGTGGTGGGTTTCTATTATACTATTTGAGTGCTCTATGTGTGGAGTGGTTGAAGGTGCATGCCTACTTGCTGAGGCAAACTGGGATCTCCATAAGGCCATGAAGAGTTTTTTGGTCTGCTGTCTGTAACCCCTTTAAACGGTAATACCCTGATGTGCTACCTGCTTAGCTCTTACGTGTCCTCTGCTTGATTTCAATAAAGATGCAATAAAAAAGGAATGCACGC
This sequence comes from Pleurodeles waltl, assembly GCF_031143425.1. NCBI lineage: Eukaryota > Metazoa > Chordata > Amphibia > Caudata > Salamandridae > Pleurodeles > Pleurodeles waltl. The sequence goes on from NC_090439.1 coordinate 862,244,558, forward strand.
CAACCCTCATGCTAGTAATGAAGAAACCATTGGAGCTACTTAGAAAGTCTCATAGTAAAATAATATTTATGCACATGTTTATTCAATTTAAGAGCTTTTGTATAGCAAAATTGCATATATTGAGCATCTAATGAGAAGTGAGCCTAAATGAACAACACCTCCCCTTTGTCCCAACAACAGTAAATTTGAAAAGTGATGTGCACACATTATAGGAACTCGCTGCTCCATAGTGCGCTGCAAAGCAGATAACTTAAAAAGAAGAAATATAGTGGTGAACCAACAAAGAACATCAATATTAAATTCCAATCAAAATGTCGACTGTTCCATATCTTCTTTATTTTGATTTTGATTTCAAGACAATCCTGAGATTACGTAATCCCAAACGTTACAGCCAAAGACAAAGCCAATGCATTTCGATCATCACCACAAACTTCTTCAGGGCTGTAATGTGACAAAACATGCATACCTAAATAGTGATACACAGTACACATACACCAATAAGAACAGGTTACCACACAAAGTGCTTCTAAACCATACTCACAGTTATACACCCATGCCACAGTTAACAATGTTATAAAATGTATGTATACACCACAAAATACAAAACCAGTATGATATATACCATATATCGCCATGATAAGGTTTACATAGCATATTTCCAAAACTGTAAGTTTTATGCCTTTATGAATTATTATTATTTTTCTTTGCACAATCCTGAGTGCAAAGTTCATCATAACAGAATACCTCACAAGGCAGAAGGGGAAAGCAGTTCTTGAATACAAGCAGGGACGGGTCCTTCGCTATGCGATGGAGCATCGCCTCACTGGCTGTGCCAGAAGCAGACAAATAAAACAATAGAGTGTTCTATTTGTCTGCTTCTGGCACACCCAGCAGCGCAGGGAGGGGCGGAGCTGGGCCATGGGAGGGGGTATGAGGGGAGAGTGCACCTAGGTGCGCATGTTTGTTTGGCCGGCCATCTGAGGCCGCCAAACACACATGCGCACACATGTGCACTTAGGTTTCTCCAGCCTGGCTGTATCCACAGCCAGGCTGGAGAAATTGCACAGTCCCCAGGGCTGTGTCTGAGCTTCAGTCACTGCCGCTCAGACTAATCCTGGTGCTGCTTTCATGCTCTCACACATTCAAAATAAAATCACTGTCCTTTTTTCTATTGTTCTACATGTGGTTTCATATAACAAAGGAGCATTCTGTGGCTTTATAAATAGCTACAAATTGATACATTAGAGGAGTAATGGGAAAGCCATACTTACCATGTCCTCCCTGCCTCTTTCAAACGTAAAAAAACAAAAACTTGGGCCCATATTTATACTTTTTTAGCGCCGCATTTGCATCGTTTTTTGACGCAAAATCGGCGCAAACCTACAAAATACAATTGTATTTTGTAGGTTTGCGCCGTTTTTGCGTCAAAAAACGATGCAAATGCGGCGGTAAAAAAGTATAAATATGGGTCTTGGTGTCCTGTGACCCACTCCTACCACTCTATGTGCCCTCCACTCCCTCCCTACCAGCAGCCTGCTCTCCAACACTGCTCTGACTCTCAGAGAACTCCGCCAGAGCAGCCGGTAATTTCATGTAGATGTAGCAACAGGGAGTAACAAGCACTGTTAACCGTTATTGCAACATCATAGCAGTGAAGTATTTGATTTATGATCCAGTTATTCATGCTAATGGCTCTCTATAAGAGCCACTCATTACATTATAACAAATAAGTACAAAACTAAAACAATAAAATGTCATGGCAAAGACAATCATCATAGAATCAATAGAAAAAGGAAAAAGCTGCAAGTAAATCCTTTGTCTCTGTTAAGTTGGAAGCCCCTTCTGTAGGAGAGACAAAGCTGCAAAGTACTATAGTGCCGTGTTTATAAGCAAAACACAACCTCATGTAGCACAAATCAGAAATTCTGAGACACTATGGCCCAGACTTAAGAAGCTCTAGTGCCATATTAGCGTCATTTTTTTAATGCTAATGTGGGCTTCAAAAATCGCCACACCATATTTAGAAAGAGGCACAATGCATGCATTTTGCCACTTTATAACCCCCTGCGCCATATTGTGTCTGCACCAGGAATAATGTATGCAGGGGGGCTTTCCCCCATTAGGGGGGGCTGAAAAAATAATAACACAAAAGGATGATGGACGGAGTGCTGAACAATGCAAACACTCACCCACAGTCACAGATCTGGGTTTAATCCATTGTTCTTTTGCTCACCATGCCACCCCAGTTTGGAACCATCCATATGCAAATCAGTCTTGACCTTGTTCTTCATGGGAACAGTCCAGCCCGAACTGCCAGGCCAGGTCCTCCCTGGACCGGAAACAAGCATCCTGGGACCAGTTTCAGGGTATCACCCTTCATCAGCCAGGCTAGCTTGAATCCAGTGGCACAGTGAGCAAGGGACCCACGTCTGGGCATACCCTTCCCACATAGGGCAACTTTAGCAAAACAAAAGGATGACGAGCGGAGTGCTGAACAATGCAAACACTCATGCCCAGTCACAGATCTGGGTTTAATCCATAATTCTTTTGCTCACCATGCCACCCCAGTTTGGACCCAGCCATATGCAAATCAGTCTTGACCCTGTTCTTCATGGGCACAGTCCAGCCCGAACTGCCAAGCCAGGTCCTCCCTGGACCGGAAACAAGCATCCTGGGACCGGTTTCAGGGTATCACCCTTCCTCAGCCAGGCTAGTTTGAATCCAGTGGCACAGTGAGCAAGGGACCCACGTCTGGGCATACCCTTCCCACTTGGGGCAACTTTAGCAAAACAAAAGGATGATGGACCGAGTGCTGAACAATGCAAACATGCACCCCCACTCGCAGATCTGGGTTTAATCCATCGTTCTTTTGCTCACCATGCCACCCCAGTTTGGACCCAGCCATATGCAAATCAGTCTTGACCCTGTTCTTCGTGGGAACAGTGCAGCCTGAATTGCCAGGCCAGGTCCTCCCTGGACCCGAAACAAGCATCCTGGGACCAGTTTCAGAGTATCACCCTTCATCAGCCAGGCTAGCTTGAATTCCGTGGCACAGTGAGCAAGGGACCCACGTCTGGGCATACCCTTCCCACTTAGGGCAACTTTAGCAAAACAAAAGGATGATGGACGGAGTGCTGAACAATGCAAACACTCACCCCCAGTTACAGATCTGGGTTTAATCCATCGTTCTTTTGCTCACCATGCCACCCCAGTTTGGACCCAGCCATATGCAAATCACTCTTGACCCTGTTCCTCATGGGAACAGTCCAGCCCGAACTGCCAAGCAAGGTCCTCCCTGGACCGGAAACAAACTTCTTGGGACCGGTTTCACAGTGGAGTCTGGGCTGTCAAGGTAGATCCCCAACCCAGGAAACCAGTGGCATCACACCACGCTTTATCCACCGTTGCAGTGTGCACCGGCAGTGCTCGCAAACTCATATGGGCAAAAAGGGCTTCCTCATATCCCCCCGCCCATCATCTGTCTGTCCACAATGAACACCGGGTCCTCCTGGTCAACAAAAGCCCAGTCATTAATGGTAACCAATTGTGTCGCCCAGTGATAGCGTAGGGGGTCTGGGATAGCCAACCCACCCTCATACGCCCCGAATTTCAATTTCAACAACACTATACGGGAACAGCCGCCATCCCATAGCAGCAGTCTGATTTCACGGTCCAATCGATGAAACACATGTGCCGGTATCTTGTAAGGAGTGCTCTGAAAGACATATAAGAGGCGGGGCAGCGTCATCATCTTGTAGAGGGCTGCTCTCCCTATGAGAGAGAGAGGTAACGTCCTCGAGTGGGCCACATCCCTGTGGAATCTATCAAGCAGGGGCTGTAGGTTCTTCTGGAGAAAACACTCCTGGTTCCTAGTCACAAATATCCCCAAATATTTAAAACCATCCATGCAGATCGGCACATCACAGCCCGGAGGCAAGGTGGGTGGGGCCCCAGCCAGGGGGAAAACCAGCAATTTGTTCCAGTTAATCTGGTAACCGGAGTGGTCCCCAAATATGCCAAAGACCTGCATGATCCTATCGATGGACCATGGGGGTTGGGTAACATACAGCAGGACATTGTCTGCGTACAGGGAGATACGTTCCTCCCATGTTTCACCTGAGTCGATACCCCATCTCAGGAGGTCTTGTCTGATCCATTCCACCACGGGCTCAAGTGCCAGCACGAATAGGGTAGAGGAGAGCAGACACCCCTGTCTGGTGCCCCTATGTAAGGCAAAGGGCCTTGACAGCGTTGCATTAACCCACACCTGAGCCACCAGTTCACGATATAGCAGTCTAATCCAGGCCAGGAAGTGTGGACGCTCACCAAACCTCTTGAGGGCCGCAAAAATATATGGCCACTGCATACTATCAAAGGCCATCTTGGCATCAAGGGATAGGAGCGCCGCCTGCTCTCTATTCTGGTATTTTGTTATGTGTAAGACCCTGTAGAATCTCTGCAAGTTCAAGCGTGTGGATCTGGATGCCATGAAGCCAGATTGATCTGGATGGACTAGCTTAGTAACAACTGTGCGCAGTCTAGCTGCCAATACCTTCGCCAGGACCTTGACCTCTGCATTAAGAAGGGAGATGGGCATATAAGATGCGCACATCTGTGGGGGTCTATCTTTCTTCAGGATCAATACGATAGTCGCGGTCCTCTGATCCAGCGGCAACACTCCCTCCTCCTGCGCCTCCTGAAACAAGGCCAACATGTGTTTTGCTACCTTGCTACCAGGCACTAAAATAACTCCACCGGGAGTCCATTCAGTCCCGCAACTTTGCCTGACTGAATCCCCGGCGAATGCCGAGGCAACTTCCTCTTCCGTCAACTCAGCATCTAACTCTCCTCTATCCTCCTCTGAGAGCCCCCGCAGGGGAATGTCTTGCAGGAGGTCCGTACAGTCTTCCTCGTTCATCCAAGTCACTGAGGTATAGACCTCCTCATATTATGCAGCAAAGACCTCTGCCATGGACTCGTTGGACCCACATAGGGCACCCTCCTTAAACTATACCTCCCTGACCCATTATCGTTCACGGTCTCTCTTGTCCAACCAGGCCAGTAATTAATTAGCTTTGTCACCCACATCATACAGTCGACTTTGAGACGCAAGCACATACAGCCGAGCGTTTTGTTCAGCCAAAGCGCGCAGCTCATATCGCTTGAGGTGCAGTTGGTGTAGAAGACCACCCTCTGCTCCTCCGCCTGCCTGACAACGGGCCTCAAGGGCTGCGATTTCACACTCAAGTATTGCAGCCTGCAGGTTTTGTTCCTTTTTCTTACCCCCAATCATGTCTTGAGCATGGCCCCTAAGAACAGATTTAAAGGCTTCCCACAGATTACACGCAGAGTACACTGATCCCTGATTTTCCTCAAAGAATTGGGTAGCCCTCTCCCTTATTTTGTCGACAAAGGATTTATCCCTCAGATGCCAAGGGTCCAATCGAGGTGGCAGAGAGTAGGACTGCGAAGGGCCCAGCAGGGTGACCCCTACAGGGGAATGGTCTGAGATCCCTCTCGGATAGTACGCGTCCTCTCGGAACCTACCCACATGAGCCCATGTCGTGAATAGATAGTCCAGCCTTGACAAGCTACTATGGGGAACTGAGGAATAAGTGAACTGCCTCTTCCCCGTATTCTGTTCCCTCCAGAGATCCACCAGGCCAAAAGAGTCCAAAAAGGACCCCAGTGCAGTTGAAGCGTCTGGCGCCCTTGCACGTGAAATTCTATCTAACCCTGGGTTAGTCACAAGATTCATATCACCTCCCAAAACTAAGAGACTCGTCTTGAGATCAGGCAACAGGGCACCCAGGCCCACAAGAGTAGATCCCTGAAGTCTTGGTGGAGCATAAACTGAACACATGTTGAGAGTTTGTCCCTCCCAGATTCCCGAGACTGCCACATACTGCCACAGTGTGTCCCACCAGGTGCATGTCAGAATGAATGGTATTGATTTTTTTTGAAGAATGCCTACTCCCCTAGAGTCCGTTGTGTAACCCGCATGTGCTACCAACTGGTACCCAAACCTGTCTAGTGCCTTGTAATAATTCCCTTTTAGATGAGTTTCCTGTAACAAGATAAGATCAGGGCCATGTCTGCGCAGGTACTGTAGGACTATAGTCAATTTAATGCGGCTGCCCAAACCATTCACGTTCCATGTCATGACTCTAAGGGTGCGAGCCATCAGTTCTGCCATTAGGGAGCCTTTCCCCACCCAACCAATTTACAGCACCAGTTCCCCGGTCTTATAATCCCTCCCATGTCACTGTGCCCCGATTAATGTCACATAGCATCGCATGGCTGTGCAATAGTGTAGAAACAGTGTATAACCGTAAACTGTAAATCAGCAATCCCAAACCAGGAGCTCCCCCCACGCTGCAACCCAGCATAGCAGACTTTGAACTGCCTACCTCCCAATCAACGGAGCACCTGTCGCCTATCTCAAACTCTTGCGTGGGTGGGCTAGCTCCACCGTTCCTGACCTTCACCATTTACTATGCAAACAGTTAATTCAAAACAATCCCCCAATGTACATTTCTGTGCTTTGTATTGCTCGCCTTTTCTAATTAAGCTCTAAGTTTGCCGCCAACACCCTATACCGAGTCATTGAGGGACACCGCCGGCGCCGAGCAGGTACCCCGTATCGAAGTGTCATATTGACCCAAGGGCTGGGGAGGGGGGCGTCCTGCCCAGCATGACCCCAGCCGGAGCCAGGAACCTCCAGTGTTCGGACTCTATAGTCTCCGCTGTAGGTCAAGGCAGGTTTGACCAGATATAATAATGGTGATCTCGCCGTCCCCAGTGTTGTGCCTGTCGTTGTGATGGAGGGACCACCCTCTTCCCTCCGCCAGGCCCTCCTCCGGTACTCTGGCGATCCACGCGGCCCGCAGCTAGGGACCCCTCCAGCCACTCCCAGGCCTCCTCTGGAGTGGCGAAGTGCCATGTTTTGCCATCCGCGATTACCCTCATTCGTGCCGGGAAAAGCATCATATATTTGAGTTCACACTCCTGCAGTGCTTTTTTGACCTCTTGAAAGCTTTGGTGCTGTTGTTGGACTCTCAACGTGAAATTCGGGAAAAAATGGATGGTAGCATTTTTGTATTGGAGGTCCCCCTGGAATCTAGCGGCCTGTAGGATGGCATCTCTGTCCCAAAAGTTTAATATTCTCGTGATGATTGTCCTTGGAGGGGCCCCCGGTCGGGGAGGGGGGACTGGAGCCCTGTGCGCCTGTTCAACAGTGAAGAACTTAGATAGTCTCTTAGGGCACAGGGGGTCTGTGATAAGGGTTTCCAGAAAAAGCTCGAGACTGTGGCACTCCGTCCACTCTGATATTGTTTCTCTGAGCCCTCCCCTCCTGATCCTCCAAGCGTGCCACAATTCTCTAATGCTCCGGAGTGAGAAATTGTATCTGGTCCTCAAGTCTATTGGACCTGACTGTAAAAGGGCAATGTCCATCTCCGCATTTGTAACCTGGTCAGCGACTTTCTTTAGATCAGCTTGCAGGAGGGTATCACCACCCTCACGGCATCCAATTTGTGTTCCAGCGATCCCCTCAAGTCTTGAAAGGCAGCCATTATTGCACCCAGGTAGGGTTCACCCGGGGGCCTTTGTCTGTCTCCTGTCCCCCCTCAGCATTGTCCAGCACCACAGGCCCCCCTGTCTGTCTCAGTACCGCATATTTGTCCATTTTGTTTGTCTGTTGCTAGTGCTGCCCTTTGTTCCTGACCATGCTGGAGGGGCACAACCCCCGGGGTGTTCGTCTGAAACCCCCCAGCCAGAGTCCCACCCGACCGCAGGCCTCGAGTGTTTCCAAGTTAAAATTCCGGAGTGCAAGGCAACACCCTCCTCCAGCACGACAGTCCCCCACCAGCACTGCATTGTAATCCGGTGGGGCCCCGGCCTCTCTTTCTCCACTCCTCTCGGAGGGCCACTTTGGAGGTGTTGCCGCCGAGGGGGCAGGGGTTGACCGCATTGCCTTACCCCCAGATGGGGCCAGCTTCTTTCCAGAGCGGGCGGCAGAACAAGGCCAACAGCTGCGTCGCGCTCCCCGTCCTCCTCGTCACCGTCACCATGGTCCACTTGATCAAGCCAGGGGCTGGAGACAGGTCGCTGGCAGCCCGCCTGCTTCTCAGCTCCCCTTACCTCAGGCCGCCGCTCGTCTCCTTCCTCAGCTCCTCGCCGGGGCCCTCTGAAGCCAATTCGATTCCAGACATCAAAGAAAGTTGGGGGGGGATAGAGGCACCAAGCGTCCCCGGCCTCAACCTTGCCGGCCGTGGTGGCTCCCGACCCATGACCGGGCCCAACACTCACAGGTCCCCCACTTGGGCACCCCAGCTCGTCTGTCGCCACAAGCGCCACATTCAGACAGCGATCCAGCTGCGCCGGCCCAGGGCGCCGCAGCCAGGAGTCCAGCTCCACGTGGCCTCGCCACTGCCACCAGTCCGCAGACAGCTCACATGCTGTCTTCAGGGGTGCGCAGGGCTCGGCGGCCCCCCAAACGGTCACCCCACTGCTCCGGCTGCACCCGGACCACCGTTCCCGGCGGGCAGCTTGGATTATTCAGCAGTTATTTTGGGGAATTAAAAAGCTAAAGCCGGAGCTCCGCTAAATGTCAGCCATCCTGGCTGGCGCTTAGCCACGCCCCTCAGCTGCCAAGTTTCTCAAACAAGGAATGTGGGGAATTAAGAGATGGCTGATTGGAGAACTCATCCAGAAGAGTCACGCACTAGCTCTAAGATAAAGAACCTAAGTAGAACACTTAAAAGGAGCATCCACATCTTGTCAAAGGGGGTTTATTTTAGGCAACAAAAAAAAAAAAAAAACAGCCAGACTATCACCTTCTGCAACCAAAAAGATGCCTTTAGGCAAAGCAGACAAGCTGAGTGATAGTGCAAGGAAATTAGATCAATCAGAATATGTGCTAGTAGCTCATGTTAACATATCCCACAAAATCACTATCCACTACTAATTCCAGCAACTCCACCCCCATATATTTTATTCAGCCCCTTTAGGGCGCAATGGCAGCAACAGTGCACATCAAGATCAATGATGCATGGGAACCCACAGGACTGTGACTGAGCAATGACAGGGAATGCTTGCCTTCTGACTAATCGGGTCACTTTGGATTACCTGTTTATAGTGCGCCAAGTGTTTGGAAAGGATTTAAGTCCTGTTCGTCCGGGAATGGCAAGATCAAAGATGGCAATAGCAGACAGCGAAGTTGCTGTCCTGTTAGATCTTGCCAAGAATCCCCGAGTTGAGGCTTCTACCAGACTTTTTGATGGTAGAGACAACTGTGAATGTATCCCTTGGTTCCAAGACCATTGATTGTATTGCACTTTTTGCTTTAAAACCTTCCTCTTACACGTTTGCAGAGTGACTAGATTACAGGTCCCGACAAAAGTCTAGACACCTATTAAAGGGCAAGAATGGGCTCACCCCTCACTTCCATGTAGGCGGAAGATTTTCCCCATCGTTTGTTAATTCTATCCCTTTGTGACATAGTGAAGTCAGTCTTAGTTCCACCAAAACGTATTTTTAATTTCACTTCCTTATCACCCAACTGATTGCCCACATAGGGATTACCCATCCAAATAATTCCTCTCCTTTGTTCATGGTGTAAGGAGGAACCCTCTGATGAAGCATGCTACCAAAGCGTGGGTGAGTGTTTTCGTCTTAACAGAAAAAAAAATTCTGTTATCATTTCGCCATCTGAATATTCAGACCTTGAGTACCTTTTGTGCTGCACGTCAAATTGATCAGGGGAAGTACTCGTAGATCTTTCAATACTCCCCCGTCCTCTTTTGTGTTTTTTATTCTTAGAAAGGATTTTAGGTCTAGTGTTAGCCAAGACCACTTGTTTTTAGTAAGAATAAATATACAGTATACTTACTTAAAGGGTTTTTCAACAATCTTCTTCATTTATTATTATATCATTGACATGTTTATTCTGTCTACCACAGCATATGGTGTTGGGCAGAAGGTCCACCTACGTCAACTATTTATTCCTTTCTGTGTGAGTGAAAGCATTCTGCCCAAACACAGGGGGTGATTCTAAGCTTGGCGGGCGGCGGTAGCCGCCCGCCAAGCGGGAACCGCCAGAAGACCGTACCGCGGTCAAAAGACCGCGGCGGTCATTCTGGGTTTCGCACTGGGCTGGCGGGCGACCGCCGAAAGTCCGCCCGCCAGCCCAGCGGGAAACACCCTTCCCACGAGGACGCCGGCTCAGAATGGAGCCGGCGGAGTGGGAAGGTGCGACGGGTGCAGTTGCACCTGTCGCGAATTTCAGTGTCTGCAAAGCAGACACTGAAATTCTTTGTGGGGCCCTCTTACGGGGGCCCCTGCAGTGCCCATGCCATTGGCATGGGCACTGCAGGGGCCCCCAGGGGCCCCGCGGCACCCCCTACCGCCATCCTGTTCCTGGCGGGAGACCCGCCAGGAACAGGATGGCGGTAGGGGGTGTCAGAATCCCCATGGCGGCGGAGCTCGCTCCGCCGCCATGGAGGATTCTCAAGGGCAGCGGGAAGTCGGCGGTACACCGCCGACTTTCCGTTTCTGGCCGCGGCTGAACCGCCGCGGTCAGAATGCCCAGCGGTGCACCGCCAGCCTCCGCCATGGCGGTAATGAGCCCCACAGTGTCATCACCCACTCAGAAAAAAATCACTTCAGTGCCAGGAACCGGTGAGACAATGTATAGTTTTTTTTAATGTTTACTTATCTTTTTAATATTATGATTTTATTTTTCTTTTGCGAGGACTAGCAACTTCCCAGACACTGATTCTAGGCCCTCACCACTGCTTGCCGTGGACAACATCACTGATTGGGCTTTAATGCCACTCAAAAATGGCCACGATGCATACACATGTAACCTCAGGTGGACGCATGGTGGCTATATTAGAATGGGTTGAAAGCCCATTTCAAAATTGCTCCGTTTGCGTGTGCATGCTGTTTTTTTGTGATTGTTTTTGTAAATGTTTATTACAAAAGCATTTATAGGCGTCTACATGTGTGTGCGAGCACTCACAAAGTTGGTCATCTTCTAATATGTATATACAATACAACATAACTATAAAAACATTCAAAGAAGGCAACCTGTGCATGTGCCTATAAGGGAGAAATTTCTTTTAAAAACGGTTTTGTATTAAAGACTTACATAGGCAATATACTGATTGCCAATATGAAACATATTGTCCTTCCCAATGCTTGTTTACTATTGGCACCATCCTCACTGTTTTCATATACATCCCAGCACTAGTGGCCTCCCAGGCCTCATGCTTCGCGTACTCCCATTAATGCTTTATTTCCCTTTCTTTCTACATATTTCTAGTTTTAAAGTTTTATACTTTATACAAAGGTCAAAAAAAGACAATGCTAAAGAAAAATGAAATTAAGTTAATTTCTCAAAGACGAAACCAATCTCGGTTTATTGATCTTGGTCACACGCGTTTGGGTGCACATATCACTCATTTGTACCGGTGCAATTAAGTTAATTTGCTCATTGTGTCAGGGCTGGTGCTTATCTATTTATTCGTTTATTCTTTAATTTAATTTTCTAGTTTTATAAAGCGTGGACTACGGCCAGGAAAGAGACAGCAGGGTGCTTTTCCAGGGTTATGTATTTCTTTACAGGCAGGGTGATGTGGTAATTAGAAGCACGTGAAAAATCAAACAAAACAGAAATATAACTCCAGCACAAGAAGTTACATGTAATTGTATATTCTTTTAAAGAGCAGCCTGCCCCTTTGTGTATACTCTGAGCAAATACGGAAAGGACGGCAGCGGCTTGTTCGTTTAGCTCTCAAAATCGCTTGATGTCGACTTTAGCAGAAGGTCGAAATTAATGACATAGGCCGTCTTTTCCTATATCCTGGTTGAGCTTGACTGATCCCACCATATGTTAAGGCAAAGCAGTGTGCATTTCGCCTGTTTCCTCGGAATGTCGTGACTGGCCACACGAGGGAGCAGGCGCCTGTGTTTTTGATGCTTTGCTGACTGGCTCCTGTGGTGTATTACAGCATCGGCTGGCATCTCACAGATGAGGCGGGTCACTGCTAGGAAGCAGCAGTTTCTGGCCTCGGGGATAAATACCACAGTCACTTGAATAAGCAATATTTAATCTACAGATACTTTCCCACTGACATCAGTAGATGTGGTGAACTAATGTTGACATTGAAATAGCTGCTGCATGAGTGGTTCGGCGTAGTTGGATTTTTTAAACATTACTTTTAGCTCAATATGCACAGTGGAAATAAGTATTTTCCAGAATTCAGAATATATGCAAATCTCATGCATGCTAAACACACAAGGTTTAAGTTTAAAGTGCATATTCAGGAAATGCACTGTTTGCTACAAATATTTTGGAAGGGCCTAATATGAACCCTAAGAGACAGGAAGAACCATCTGGAAAAGAGCTTTGAGGAATTGGCTGTAGGTGCTGGGGAGTAATAGCAACGTTCCTCTACGCCACGTCTTCTAGTAATATTCCTTTTATCCCGGTTTGTGTTCAATGTCCTAAAGCAAGCACGGTTATTGCGGTAAAGTAATTTGTCCATAATTATACAAGTAGATTATTTTACTGGAAGGTTTATCCCTTTAGGGCATCCTTGAGAAGAAGTAGGCTGAAAATTAACCTTTTACTTAAACCACCATTAGGAGCACTCTTCGATCCAGCCCTAAACTATAAGGCGCCTCCCCAACAGTCCATACACACATTATCCATATAAATAAAACATTTTTAACAGAGCTATAGACTGCAATACCCTACTTCTATTTCTACTACAGCTAATATAAATAGCTTCTTCCCCGATTCTCATCCTGTTACAGTAACACGTTATTAAACAATGGAGGCGCCACATAGGGAGGTAGGGATGGGTAATGAGAAAGGGACGAGGAGGACTCCTAATCGGGGTAATGACGATTGCTGGTAAGTAAAAGGTTCAATAATGTTTATTGAAAGTGTGACATGAGGACAAGGTATCCACCCTACATAGCTCCAACAAAAGGGATGCCCCCTGCTTCTATGCAGGAAGATGAGAACCCTTTTGGGTGACCAGCCCTGAATGCTACCTGGAATGGTCTCATCCTCCACAGCATAGGCTTGAGTTATGACCTGACGGATCCATTTACTCAGAGTAGCTTTGGGCAACCCTTTTCCCTAGGCCATCAAACCATGAGTCATGACTGAGTATCTGAATCTCTAAAGGGCTTGGTTCAATCAGGATAAATAGTCAAAACCTTTTAACATTTTAAGAAGATGGAAAAGAACTGGAGGAGTCATGCTGGAAAACATGAAGAACTACCTCTTGTGACAAATAAAAATGATTTGGCACCTTGGGTATTAACTTAGGGTCTAACGGTAAGACCACTGTCAGTAAATACATCTTAAGTACGGGTGTAAAATACTAAGAGCTCCCAACTTGCCCAGTCGTTGGGGTGAAGTAATAGCCATCAGAAAAAGAGTTGTAGTAGATAATCACATAAGAATTGCTGACTCTAGTAATTGAAAGTACCCATGAGTACAACTGTCAAATCCCACAATTGCAAGAACTATGAATTATCAGCTTTTTCATTTTAAACCTTCTCATAAGTCTCAATACCAAATGAGACACTTGTCAAAGGTCTCCTGCAAACTGACAAAACGCTTTATTCACCTCCCAATGGGAACTTAACATAGAAGGGGCTAGACCTTTGAAAACTTAATCCCCAAGAATATCTGAAATTTTAAAACGGTGCACTTTCTGATTTATGTGAACACCACCCTGTAAACACATCCCAATGTTTTTCATATGAGTGAAGAAAGGTGCTCTTTCTAGAAGAATGGATCTCCATAGCCACTTGGTAAGAACATCCCAAACCATTTATCCTAACTGTTCAACAACCACGCCATTAGATTATGACTGCCGTATTACTGAACCATTACATGAGGAAATTGCAACAGAGGAGGATCGATCTGGAGATGAAAAACTCCCCTCTTGGCATGTTGAGAAGAATTGAAAACCTAGGATGTCTTTAAAGAATGAGGTCACTAGAATCAACCTGACTCCCTCCACTTTGATTACCTGTAAAACCCTTGGCAGGAGGGAAATCAGAGGAAACAAACAGCAACCGCTGAGGCCATGGAACAAACATAGCTGCCACTGTCCATGCACAGTGAGATTGTTCCTTCATGTAAACTTTTGGAGACTTTGCATTGTCTTGGGAGGCAAAGAGGTCCAGCCACAGGCTGCCGAATCTGAGAGATATCTGACTGAATTGTTGAGCAGACAATTGGATGTTGACTGTGACTCAGACTGTGTCGCAAATAGTTCAGCTCTCCAAATGTACACTACTCATAAGGACAGAACATGCGTCGCCAAACCAGTAAATATCTGAGCCATCAGTTGATTGAGATACTCTGCCTTTGTCCCCCCTTGATGTTTCAGATAACATCTTGCCAGCTGATTGCCCATGCTAACCAATACATTTCTTTGTATTAGTTGGTACTAAAAAAACAAATCAGCTTTCGGTATGGCACATAACTCTCTCCTCCAGTTGGATGACTGTACTTTTTCCCAAGGGGACCAATAGGGTCTTCTGTTCTTGTCCCTCCAGAACTGCCCCACCTGCACCCCACCCTAAAGACTGGCATCTGTGGGGCAAAATCACTGGTGATGGATATTGAAAGAATATGCCCTTCTTGAGATAGTCTGCCTCCAACCACCAGGACAAATTCTTGACTACCCTGGTGGTCACTCGAATCCATTGCCCTTACATAGCTGAGCTCAGAGACCAATGATCCAAAATGTGATTGACCACAGGTTTTAAGTGAAAGTGAGCCCATGGAACTACTGCTGTGTATGCTGCTAGGAGACCCTCCGTCCTCAGCCAAGACTTGGCAGTTGCCTCAGATTGCCCAGAGAGTTTGTGGACAATGGACATGATTCACAATCTCCTGTCATCCACAGAAACATCGCACCCACAGCTGTATAGCAATGGGCTGCAATGAATTGTCTGACATACCATGGAACTAATTTTGACATCGGAAGGTTCACAAGAAACCCAATTCTTCAACTGACGTGGTCATCTTGGTTACAGCTTCCTCTGCCTTTGAAAAAGAAGCAGAAAGTAACCATTCATCCAGATATAAAAAAATAGTAACACCTTTAAGTTGTAATAAAGCCACAACAGGAGCCTCTACATTTGTAAAGACATGTGGAGATGTTGCTGATCCAAATGGAGAGCTTGAAACTTGAAATAGTATCCCCGAGGGCAAACCTTAGGAACCGCTGGCTGACCACATGCACTGGGACATGAAAATATGCATCTTGAAGGTCTAATGTCATAAGATAGTTGCCCTTCAAAATGAGAGGAATGATGGATTGTAGAGTCACCATCCTGAAGGGTTCTACCAACAGAAAGTTGTTTAAAGCTTTGAGGTCTAATATTGGATGGTATTTATCATCCATATTTGGTACCAAAAACAGAGTGAAATACAATCCTGTATGTCTTTGACTTAGTGGGACTGGAATCACTGCCCTTTGTCCAGTAAGGTTTGAACTCCTGCTATTATTGCAGGCCGTTTGATCTAGTACTTGGAAAAGGTGTAATCTTGAAGACCGACCCCAGTCTTTCTCTGAATGTGATCCGATAGACATGTTGTATGACTAAAAGAACCCAGGAATCAGTGATCATCTCAGGCAATTGATAATGAAATTGTTTTGGCCATCCTCCACAAATATAGAGATTTGTGTTGAACATTGTCTTGTTGTGATTTAGAGGGTCAGATTTTGTTTGTACTACACAGTCCCCCGACCTTGTGCCCAGCCCAGCAAGGGCCACTTATCTTGAGGTATATAGGTCTACTTCTTTTGAAAGAAAGCTTTCTTGTTCGGAAAACTCTTGAACAGCTTCAGAATGTTCTTCTCCTCAGTGGACTTTTGGACCAATTTATCCAACCTGGAAGTAAACAGTTAATAACGAAACTTATTAAGCCACACTCTTTGACTTTATTCTTATTTCTAAAACTCAAGCCATAATGTGTATCATCCACTATAGACAAAGCTATCATCGATGAGGATGCCCACAAACCCTCAATAGTAGTACCCAATAGAAGTTGGATTAACATTTCCATCTTGTCTAATATGGGTGTGGCTGTGGGACCTCACTGTGTAATACACTCACAATGCTGTCTTTAGTCCAGTAAGGCTCATTTGTAAAACCTTTAGCTCAACCTAGGTAGCTGTGGCTGTGAGCAGTCAGGTTTAGATAAGGGAACAAGTGTAAAGCATTGAGAAGCACTAAAAAGTGAAATAAGAAAGTCACACAACACAAAAGATATCCAACATCAATTTATAAAAATACATCTAATTTCTATGAACATTTAGACACCAAACTGAACAAAATCTACCAGAAGGTTCCAGTGATGTAGAATTTTAAGTACAAAGTAAAAAACTGAAAAAAAACCAACAAGCATTGGTAACCACAATGATTGGATACTTTGTAAAACATCTGCAAAATTTTGTTCGGCTATTCCAGCATGCTTTGGGCGACTAACTCTGGCAGGGAGGAGGGCAAGTGGGGGGGGGGGCAGTAAGGTTGTTCAGGACAGTTTCCTTGCCAACAAAGCAGTCGCCAGTCCAGTTCCAAGCCTAATGACCGGACTGCCATTGACTTCAATAGAGTGGCCCTGATGAAAGGGACACAGAATGCTGAAGATGCTGTAGGATGCTGAGGATGCAGCGTGTTTGACAAAAGTCTTCCTGGGGCTACTCCTCAGTCCAGGGGTGTGACTTTGGCCATGGTGGCTGATGTTCCTCAAAGTCCTCTTTGGTCCAACAAAAGTCCAGGTGGTACTGGACTACTTGTCTCTGGTCACAGCAAAACCAGAGGTTACCTTTGGTGAAGGCCGGTGTGCATCTTGGGTGACAAAACTGCACTCCAAGATCCATCAGACTTGGGTGAAATGATGAAGCATTGAGTTTCAGTCTCCTGGGCTGCACATTGGTGGTTGGTGGCAGTGAAGCAATTGTGGATACTTGCTTCTTCAGCTTTTGTGTCCCTGGCAGTGTGACAGGAAGTCAGTCACCTGACTCTTGGAGTTCAACTCTTCTGTTAGGGGCTCGAAAGTGACATTTCCATGAGAGAGGCACTACGTGAACTGTCCTCTCTTTGCTATCCAAGGGATCAGCAGGTGCAGTTGTTCTTTGGTTCTCTCTCCAGTTCAGATGTGATCTGAGATCTGGATACCAGGGCTGCCATATCTATGCCCAGACGGTGCCCTCAGGAGATAGCACAGTTACTAGCCACCAGGTCCCTCCCCACCTGATGATGACTTCCTGCAATGTGTGGCAACCAGCAATCCCAGAGAGCACTATTCTGCTTATTCCCAAGATAGCTTAACCCTTCTCCTGGTGTGTGGAGTTTGGTAGCCCACCCTAGATGTGTGGCTACCTGAGAGCTACACACCCATAGAAAACGGTTTGGCAACTGGTCTCTTCTGTCTGTCACCAATACCGACTCAACTACCTGAACAAAAAAGCAGCCCATCACTAGCGTGTCCACCATTTGCCCTTCAAAGGTGGCTTCCCCTTTGAAGCTTGAATTTTCAGGTGACACCCTGTGTACCTTCCAGCCAGGGAGTAGTGTTTAATGACAACCCTTGATTGTTTCCGCTCCTGGGAGGCATTCACACTTTTCCTCAGGAGGGAAGAAGGTTGTCTTGTGGCCAACATCTGCAAATGGCTACTGGAAAACATGGGCGTCAGAGTACTTAAAAGTGACATTAAATTGGACTTAGGCATCAAGTAGGGTTTACAGCAATGATTGATTTGATACCTTAAAATACCAACTTTAGTTGTCGCATTTAGAAGTTAGCACAGATGAGTTGTCAGCATGTAACCGTGTGCTCGCCAATGGGACTACTAGCCTTTCCACAGTAAAAACAACAATTTGGTGGTTTTTACTCTTAGGACATATAAAAATACATGCCTTACTCTTTAATATACAGCACCCCGCCCTAGGGCTCGATAGGCCCACGTTATATATTGAAATCGGGGGTTTGGACTTTCTCTTTTGTTTAAATCACAAAGTTGATATAGAAACTCAAAGGTACTCTTCCAGGCTGCAATGGCAGCCTGGGAGACACATTTTACATAGCACATTTTACATTGTCATACTGAGGGTGATTCAGTAAGTGCTGCAGTCCTTGGGGAATACTTTAACTTACAGGCTCTGGGTACCCCTGCTACCAAGTACTAGGGACTTATAAGTAAGTACAATTATGGCTATGAGGTATAAGCCAATCAAACATATACTTTGTAAGGGTCAGTGCACTGGTACTGAAGTCTGGTTGCAGGCCTCAGTGCACTTTCAGAGTCGAAAAACCAGCAGCATCTGTCCAACACTTTGAAAGTGATCCTGCAAAACGAGGCAGTTCCTTACACCTGCAAACATTCAGAAAGGATATGGAAGTCCTTTAGCAACACCTAATTTGCATATGCAGCATAAGTATTTAGCCTGGTAGCATAGTTCGCTGTCATGCAACATTCCTTCAGAGATGCTTTCACCTTCTTTTCCATGGGATCAGATAATGTAGAGTCCTCCAAAGCCAAGGAAGAAGCTTATACTATAGATGTCAACATTGTGTTCATCTTTGGGATTCGTGGGAAAGTATCCTCAAAATCCTCCAGTAAATACTTCTTATTGAGAAATATAGGAATGGACTCTTCTCAATATTTTCGATTCCTTAAGCATCATAGGATAACTTCATAAAGAGGAACAATATTTGACTATGCTGTGTTATAGAGCGCAAACAATCCTTCAGTCTCTTGATCCTTTTCCTCAAAACCTA
The DNA here is from genome assembly GCF_031143425.1 of Pleurodeles waltl. Lineage (NCBI taxonomy): Eukaryota > Metazoa > Chordata > Amphibia > Caudata > Salamandridae > Pleurodeles > Pleurodeles waltl. Next base: position 862,263,384 of record NC_090439.1, read on the forward strand.
GATTGTCTCTAATATGCTAAAGCACATCCTTCAAATTATGTGCCTGGATATACCTTCCTTAGGGGTCCTCATCCAATTACCCACTATCATCTGGTTTAGATCACTTAGACTGAAGATCTGCCAAAGCAGTATCAACTGCATCTTTAATAAATGTTTGCAAATCGGTTCCAGATATTTGCAAAACCTCCTCACATTTAGCCAGAACAGGTTGCACATTATGAAGTTTCTCAGCAGCTTTCCTAGCCAGTATGGTAATATAGGATAAAGAAACACATTTCAGGCACTTTCATTTCCAGTTTAAATATTTCTACATGCAACCAATTCTCTTCTTGTAAAACTCGGAATCCAAGGATAAGTCATGTTGTCTTCTCCTACCTCACACACACTGAAGCACACTGATGGGGGCTGGGGATAGCTCTACTCAGAGCCCCCTGATGGCTCATCTCCTCGCGGCGGGTAACCTCCCCACCCCAGCTCAAAAAAATGAGTGAGTACCACCCACAAAATTAATGGAAAGGAACTGCTTGTACTCCACAGCAGTAAGTAAGAAAAAGGAAAAACCTGAGATACCGACAGCTGTCTTCTCTGTAAACTAAACACAACCATAGATATACATTGTCAAAAACAGTAATGAACGTACACACTGCTTATCTGAATCCATGACACGCATCGTGAAGGAAAGAATCAAGATGGGAAGATGAGTTGCGGCTATTTATAATAGCACTAGAAGACATAGAAGTAGGGCATTTCGGGGCACATGGTTATTATTTTGGTTATTTATATGGAGACTGTGTGGATGGGCTGACGGGGGAGGTGGGATGCCTCTAGTTTATGACTGGGGCAATAAGGACTACATGGGAGAGCAATATATGTCTGTGTTATGTTCGGGAGACCTTGGCACTCCCATTTGACTAATGATTTAAAGGGGTCACTGATGAAATGCCCCTCCACGATTGTTACTGTTGGTCCTGACTGTGACGGCAGGATCGGTTAATAAAAGATAGTGCTTCCCGCCAGGAAGAAAGTTTAAACCAGCAAACACACTAACTGCCTGGTGTCTGTGTTTGTGCCCTGATGTCATCACGCCCCGCACCACTGCCGGAGCACTTAACAACTGGCGCTGAGGGCGAAGACTCACCTGAGCTTGCACGGTGATCTGCCTGCCCCGGTTCCAGTGCCAGTTTCCAGCGTGATCACGCCTGAAGCGTTGCTGAAGTCATTCCCGGCCTTGCATTCAAGGTGGATCATCACCCCCTGGAGTCACAGCCTCATGGCACTCACCGCGCATCTCCTGCACGTGGCTGCCAGTGCCAGAAGTTTTTCTCCTGCTATGGAGCAAAGTTCCCTGAAGACGCATGTCGGCGTGCAGGCCCTGCACCCTCCCACGACACTGCTGACATGCTCCGAATCTGAATGACTAACAGCTGGGCAGCAGAAGGCTCCTTTACCTGACACTGTTGGCCCTGGGACCTGCCTGCTGCCCGGAAGTAGTGTTTTTTTTCCTGATTGAATTTCCCAGCAGCGACAACACACTCAATTTTGTGATGTAATCCATGGGGCACCTACCTGTCTTTGGTGCACAAGACTCTGGCAGACTGTGGAGTTCAATTCTCACTGTCCACATTTGATGCCCACCTGTAAAGTACAAACTCATCGACCAAATTAAGAGGGACTGTCAATAGTTATCATTGCAGACCAAGTGACTGTCAGTCAAAAAAAAAAAAAAAAAAAAAACTTGAATTGTGACTGCGCTTTCTCAACACAGTGGGAAGGTCCACTCAAATCACAGGTACTCACTCAACTCTACATCTAACAATATCCCAGGATGGCATCTATCCCCGCCCTTGAACCATTCATGTGTGATGGATCACTGTCTTCTCTTGTGGCCAAGTGGAAGGACTGGCTAGACCACCTAGAAATGTACTTTGCTGCCGTAGCCATTGAGAATGACAGGAAACGCACCATGCTCCTACACCTGGGAGGAGCAGCCATACATAAGATTGCCAAATCTCTCATAGAAACAGGACTGCCCTATACCTACAACACACTAAAACAAGCACTCACAACCTACTTCGTACCACCCACCAATCCTGATTATGAGCATTTCTTACTTCGCCAAGCTAGACAACAATGTGAAGAGTCTGTTGATGTATTCTATGCTTGGCTTGGAGAGTTGGTCAGTACGTGCAGTCTTCCTGATGCTGCGGATGAGAACCCCAACGCAGTTTATACAAAGGTGTTTCTCCACCAAGCTGCAGGAAAACATTCTCCAACACCTGGCATATCAATGGCCAAAATACTGATGCTTGGGCGCTTCAAGGAGTTACCCAAAGCACAGGTAGCACATTTGGAAGCTGCTTTTCAACTGCCTGTTAAAACAGAACCAGTCAATGCCATTGCCTGCTCCACACTAGACAAACGGAAAACTCGCACCAAGCCATCCTCAACACCGTAAACTTGTCACTGGTGTTGTGGACCATACCCCCATCAAGGGACCTGCCCGGCACAGGGGAAGAGATGTTCAGCGTGCAACAAACTGAATCCCTTTACTAAAGTCTGTAAGTGAACAATCAGCAAACAAACACAGAAACCCAAAGCTGTGTACGCCATGGATGCGCCTGACATACCCAGAGATGAAGACATGGATAACAACAAATTTGAATGGACGGTACACGTCATTCACACCATGCAACCAGGAGACCTGAAGGGATGTCGCATCCCCTAGTCACAACAGGACACCCCCTCTCGGCGCTTATTGACAGTCGCCTCCATCAACATTATGGCTCAGCCTATGTTTCGAACGCTCCCACACCAGCCAATACTATGACCTGCAGCCACTCAGGTATATACTTTTGGATCTCCAATACCACTGCTGTTTACAGGCGTATTCATGACCACCATAGCTCACGATGACAGCACGACTAAAACCAGAATCAATGTCACACATGAAGGGTCAGGAATGCTTCTCAGGTGCACGACAGCCAAACTCCTTCAGCTCGTCTCTTTCGCCTTCAGCGTGCCTCAGTCGGCCATTTACCCACTGACAGAGGAATACGGATATTTAAAAGACCGGATGGTATACTTATATATCGATGAGACCATACAGCCTGTGGCACTGCATCACCACAGGGTGGCATTCCATCTCTGCCCGAAAGTCAAAGCTGAACTGAAAAAGCTTAAGGTAGCCTACAAATCTAAGCAACTAGGTGAAGTCTGAATATGCATCGACATATGGATCCCAAACATTGCCATATGATGAGAAAGGCACCTGACACCCACGGTGGATGATCTGGTAGGTGAAGTGAGTGGCTCCAAGTGGTTTTCCAAAGTGGACGTCAGGGCCGGAAACCACTAGCTGTTGAGTAGTGCTGAGGTGTATCAGGCCACCATACGAGGAGTTTTGGCAGGACTCCACGGAGTTCTCAACGTCAGCAATGACATTTTAATTCATGCACCGACACTGGAGGAACATCTCAAGAGGCTGAGAGACACTTTTCAGCGGCTTCTAAGCAGCGGACTCACACTGCACAAAGCGAAGTGTGCATTTTTTAAAAGGAAAGTCTGATTCTTTGACTATAAATTCTCAAACATAGAGTCATGCCTGATCCTGATAAGGTCCAGGATATTTTATCAGCACCCACCCCTACCAGCATCACAGGAATGTGCAGCTTTCTGGGGATGGTGACTTATTGTGGACGTTTCTACCTCAACTCTCTGACAGCTCCCTTCAGAGAACTGAGAAAATCCAACACACTCTGGGAATGGGGCCCCAATCAAGAAAAGGCATTTCAAGCGACGAAAGATGCTTTATCGGAAAACACAATGCTGGCCTATGTTGACTGACACCTAGAATCTGAACTGTCTGTAGATGCCAGCCCCACAGAACTGGGGGCTGTTCTCTCCCAAAGGCAAACCAATGGAGAATGGACACCTGTGTCCTATGCCAGCAGAGCTTTAGCTGACACTGTGCAAAGATACTCCCACATTGAGAAGGAAGCAATCGCCATTCACTGAGGGTGTCGACATTTTCCCCTCTACCTCTATAGACATCCATTTACTGTCCACACAGATCACAAAACTCTCATCCCACTATTCTCAGGATACTTGTCCAAAGCACCACGAGGATCGAAAAATTGATCCTGCAACATCAAGAATACTGCTTTACAATAATGTACGAACCTGGAACCCAGAACCTGGCAGACTAAAGATCCCGACATGCTAGACCAGCCACGTGGGAGAACAGGTGGAAGCAAATGAAACGGAAGAGTATGTCAGATTAGTCGAGGAGAGGTTGAGGCTACTTCCACTCTCTGTAGGTGACATCATCAGGGAGACTGAAAACGATGACTGTCTCCAACTAGCTGTAACCACCCTCTCAACAGAGCAACGTGCAATTTATCACACCACACACGGGAGGCTGAGCAGACCATCACCTCCCTCAAACATGTCAAAGATGAACTGGTGTGTGCTACGGAGACATCGCATCGTGATCCCGAAAACCTTACAACAAGTGGTCGATCTAGCCCACTCTGCGCACCAAGGCAGTGTAGAAACTAAATCAAGGCTACAAAGCAAGGCGTGGTTCCCAGCGCTAGACAGCGTAGGAGAACAAACCATCAAACGCCAAGCAGCCAGCCCAGCTGAACCACCTGCACTGGTCCTCACGACATCCATACCGTCATTACCCTGGCATCAAGTCAGCACAGACTTTGGCAGTCTTCCTAGTGGGTGCCACATGCTGGTTGTCATAGATGACTTCTCCAAATATCCATGAGATAGAGATCATGGAAACAATTATGGCCGCTCACACCATCCGGCGTTTTGAGAAAATCATGGTCACGCACAGGCTCATTCAGAAACCGCGCAATGATAATGGACCCCCCTTTTCCATCCAAGACTTTGCCGACTATTTAAAGTACAAGGGCACATATCACCTCAAGATCACACCCCGATGGCCCCAGGAAAATGAAGAGGTAGAGCGTCTAATGAGGACCCTCAATAAGACACTTAACATCGCTGTAGCTGAAGGGTGTAATCTGGACTGTGCTATGTATGCGTTTCTTAGACAATATCGGTGAACTCCCCATTCCATCACAGGAGTCAGCCCAAATGACTTATGCCTCAACCGGTCAGTGAATCATACTATTCCCCACATTGAACCTTTGTCTGACCGGCACAATAAAGTGACTAGTGCTCTACAAACCAGGAAGACGAAGAATGACAAGATGTCTACCCGGAGAAGGGTCAGGCACCGTTACCTGCGGGTGGGAGACTTGGTCCTGATTAGAGACCAACATGCGGGAAACAAGTTTCATCTACTGTTTGAACTTTCCCCATGGAGGGTAGTCCGAGTGAAAGGCACAATGATTACGGCCACCAAAGGAAGAGGAACAATCAGCCAAGTAACGAAAAACACTCCAATCTGAAAGCTCTCAATTGCTGGAAGCTACTGACGGGGTAAACAGTGATTCAAGTTTCTCAGAAGTGACATCTCCAGAACTCCTGCCTCCTGACCAGGAGTCAGTGGCTGCTAGCGGAATCCCGGTGTCAACAACCAACCCCGAGCCACAGACCATTCCAGAGGCTGACATCCTGCGTGGATCGACTTGTCCCACGGCCAGAGGAAGAGATCTGCATTCCAGGAATGGCCCGTACAGCCTTTGCCCCAATCCAGTGGCATTGTCATGGCTCAAGGACTTAGTCCAAGAGTAGCTCCTGAAGAGACTCGTGGCTAACCAGTGGGATGCATGTGTATATTTGTTTGTCTGTTGTTTCCATTGTTAGTAGAATTTTTTCCGTATGGTTGAGGAGGGATGTAATGTTCGGGTGGCCTCGGGTCTCCCATTTGACTAATGATTTAAAGGGTCGCTGGTGTAATACCCCTCCGCGATTGTTACTGTTGGTCGTGACTGTGAAGTCAGGACTGGTTAATAAAAGATAACTGCCTGGTGTCTGTGTTCACGCCCTGGACACTTAACATGTCTGCTCCTTGAAAGGCTGAAAAATGCTAAGGCTCACATGTGCAGGCTTGATGAAACCTGTCAGCCTTGCAAAGTATGAATAGTTGCATATGTCTGCCTAAAGCAAGCCTCCATAAGGGAAGACAATCTGTGCTTATTGTAAGAATACTGGCACCATAGATAACGCTCCCAGGTCGTTGTTTCAATTAAGTGACTGCGCATAGTTACTGCAGGCCTATACACCTATGCCCTTGGCTTAATCCTCGTTCAGGGGTGTTTAGTGCAGCAGGTTCAGTGAACTCTAGGGGACTGCACTTACTCCTATATCTGTCTTTTTCTGCTAATTGGGCAAGGTAGCATTAGGGTCGGTGGACCCATTGCGATGCCACTGACCTCCTTAGTAAAAAATTATTGTCATTATGAGATGCTATCCATACAGAAAATATAAGGACTGGAAACAAACACCAATAATTCACCCTGACAGAACCAGAAGTAAATATGCACCTAGGGTCAGTAATCATCACGGAGCAAGAGCGGGCAGCAGAAAGCTCAAACGTAAATATCAGCCATAATGCTCTTTATTCCGCCTTGAATGTGAGTAAATGTTGCTGCACAGGGATATGGAGACAGGAGCTGCACGCAGCATACAGGCTCATAAATCAGTTTGTGGTCATACATATGAATAATAATAATAAGGTAAGACCACGCTGAGACAAAAGGGATGGGGTGGGGGCGGGGGGCTGCTGTACTCTTGGACCTTCAGTTAAAAAGCTAAAAAAAGACAAATAAGCAGGAAATGTCTCATGAGCAGTTGACGGAACTGATAGAGTTTCAGGATGTGCAGGTTTGTGAGGGTGGTGGCACGTGCCTTTGGTCTCGGAATCACGTGCCGCCACGTGGGCTGAATACGTCTGAGTCACTAAAGAGCGCGTGCTACGCCTCATCCTCCAAAATGAGGGTTCGATGGGGCCAAGGAAAATGAATGCATACGTAATTGCGTTTGTTTGGGGGAAACGCAATTAAGAACAATTAACTATGACATTCGGACTTTGGTAAATTCAATATTGACTAATAACTATCAGGGGTTAAGAAACTTCCGTTAAACGAAAAAGAGCGCTTTGTGTGCATCC